>NC_138076.1:121127958-122327958 GCF_964212035.1 Myotis nattereri | reverse complement strand
AGGAGAGTTTAACAAATAAATTAATTAAAGCAGCTTTATCTAATGGGTATGTATGGGTAGAGATGAAGAAACCCACAAGAGGCAGTTTAATGTGCCAGAGCTTGTAACAACCAGACTTTTAGCACTGCTAGGCCTGAAGGGATTTGGGAAAGGAGCAGTCGTCGAAACCTGAAAGAAGAGATGTATGTACGGGGTTATCTTGAGAGAAGCAGTGGCCTCAGAGAATTAACATAGTGCATTTCATCAACATCATGAAATCGTAGTGATATAGTAACTCAGGGAAAGTTCCTCATATGTTTCTCTTTCAGATATTTTCAGCAATTTATATGCATTATGGGGGCATCAGTGTTACTCCATCTGTCGTCCTCACTCTCTGTTTCTTTTTCCCAAGCCAAGGATCATCATGCCAGGAGGAACCATGAGACCATACTCTCTGACATGACCATCCTCCCTTTCTGCAGTGTCCTATTGGGGCTATTCATTGGCAAAACTCAATTGCAAGCAAGAGAATAAGGGAACTTACTTGATGTAGTCCATACTGGGCAGCCTCCACGACACTGAGTGGAGCAGGGTGTAGGGAAGATTTGGAGAGCCAAGAGAAGATATTCAGGGTGCCATGTGTTTTTACTAATTCTTTGTCCATAATTTCTCACATCCCAGTACTCCTTTCCAGGTTTATTTTATTCCTTGGTGAATTAGAATATTAGAATTTTTTCAATGAGGGCTTATGAGTAATACATGTCTTAGTATATCTGAAAATGTATTCATTTTGCCTTCACTCTTGAATGTTATAGCTGAGGATAAGTTTCTAGACTGATATTTTCCTTCAAAACTTGGAGGCTATTATTGCATTGTTTCATCTACTATTGCTGATGAGAAATCTGCCATTGGTCTGTTATCTCCTCTGGGGTTCTTTTTTTTTCCTCTGAACTTTTTATGATTCTCTCACTTTCCTTGATCTTTTATCTTATTCCAATGTCTCCAGGTATGAATTTATTTTTATCCTGTGAAAGACTTGGTGTGCTTTTTCAATCTGAGGATTCATATCTTTAATTGTGAAAGATTCTCAGCCATTATTGCTATTACCTTCTGGCCATTCACTCTATTTTTTTGAATTCCCATTACGCATCTATTGGAGTTTTTCATGCTATCTTTCATCTCTCTCAACATTTTTCTTCATCTCTCTATATCTGTGCTATGTTATGAGTCACTTTAGTCTACTTTCCAATTCACGAATTCACTTTCAGCTGTGTCTAGTCTACTATGAAATCTTTCTACTGAGGTGTTTAATTCATCTCGATGTTTTTCTTTTCTGTATCTGTCATGTAAAAATGTAACTGCTGACCTGGCTGGGTGGCTCAGTTGGTTGGAGCATTGTCCTGTACACCAAAAGGTGTGGGTTTGATTCCCATTTAGGGCGCATAACTAGGTTGGGGATTCACTCCTAGGTTGGGGTTTATGTACAGGAGGCAACTGATTGATGTTTCTCTCTCACATTGATGTTTCTCTCTCTCACTTCTTTTTCTCTAAATCAATAAACATATACTCAGAGGAGGATAAAAATTAAAAATATATATTTTTGTTGTTAAATAAACATTGAAAAACATACATGAGCCAATTGTGTAGACCTCAATTATTTATCACAAAGAAGATATCAGTGTTACCACCATCTAGGTCAGGGGTCCTCAAACTACGGCCCGCGGGCCACATGCGGCCCACCGAAAACATTTATCTGACGCTCTATCCACTGAGCCAAACTGCTTAGGGCTGAATTATTCTCTCTTATCATTGATGTTTCTAGCTCTCCCTCCCTCTCCCTTCATCTCTGAACTCAATAAAATATATATTTAAATTAAAAAAAAGATGTGATCCAAAGGGCAGGCTGAGATCCTAAAAGGTGATACCTAATAACACGTAACCAATCTCTTAGGATTCTCATATTGATTTTTATTGTACTAAGTTTTCACATGAAGAATAGAGTCTCCAGGATTTAATGAATTGCCAACGGATATATTGCTAGTGAAGGGCAAAGTCATAATCAGCAACCACACTGGTCTCTTCTGGTTTTTCATTATTTCTTGCATGATTTCATCATACTATGTTACCCACTTTGGAAGAAAAACATACCCAATTCCAGCAAGAGAGAAACAGTTCCCCTCTACTAACCCTCTTTATTCCTTAGAGAGATATTTAGAGCTATGGCAGTTTCCACAGCTAACTCGAAAGGGGAGTTGAGCCAGTATATCTCAAAAGAAGACATCGAGAAATTTATGATGGCACTCAAAGTTGGAGGTCAGGTGAGGACATCTCAGACATCTTCCTGGCACTGGCCCCAGCGTGGAACCACCTCCATAAAGGTAGCTGGTTGGGTGCATACCCATTCTGTCAGGAGAGGGGCAAGTATTTCCAGTCAGCAGAGCACTACTCGGCTCAGTCCCTTCACAGCTCCAGGTCAGGTTCCCATGTCCCTAGGTTAACCCATAAACTTCTCCACCTACTTCCCCCCAAACCTGGGTCCAGCTTTAATCTTCTCTCTAGACTCAGTCCTCCTCTTCCTTTCTCTACCATGGATCATTATTCTCTTTCTTTTAACCCTCCATCCTTCAACCTTCCTTTCTTCTTGAATCCCTTCTCTCCTCTAGATGTCAGAAGATGATATCATAAAAACCCTCAAATTACTGGAAGTCAAAATTCTAAATACTAAGATGCCTAATACATTCTGCCGGAAAATTACAGGTGTCCTTATCAACTACCTGAGGAGAATGGTGAGGAGCTCATGCCTGTGGGTTGGGGGCTATGGGGAAAGAAAGGATTCCAGATCTAAAGCCAGGAGTTCCTTTCTGGTGGGTGATGACATTTTGAAGTTAAGTAGTATTTGGGAGATGAGTACCTCAAGTTTCTAAACAGTTTCCTAGAGCGTATGTTTTATACCCTGAACATGTCTCAAGAACTGTGACCTAAAAGTTAAAGTAATGAAGTAAGGAGGTAAAGTGAAAGAAGTGAGATGGAAAGAGGGAAACGGATTTAGGCTTTGGGCCTCAAAATCTAAGCTGTCCTAATCCTCCTCCTAGGATATCTTAGGCAGTCACACCTTTGCTGTTGCAACTCAGCTAATCACCTCAATTTATTTACTAACCTATTTAAATCCACCCACTTGCCTGCTAGCCCAACTTTGGACTGAACATTCATGACCACTACCTATTCATCTATTCAGATACTTTTATACTTAATTTTCCTGGTACTGGGTAAATCTGGTTTCTGATTTTCTTGGTTAACTGTCTACATGCAAGGTGTCTTCCAGTTTACCTGCCTTCTTTGGCACACCTGTTTACTGATCAAGACCTGACCCTTCAAGAAATTTTCAAAGTTACCTCCATAATGTACCCAACTCTGTTATGACGGTTCACTTGTTGCTTCAGGGAAGGCTCTGTGCTCTGGAAATGCCAAGCCCCATTCCCACCCCAACACAAGCCCAGAGACTTTGCAGAGTGTTTCATTTCCTGCACTCTTGCACACTCTAGGAAGCTCTTGCCTTCTATCATGGGAAAGGTGTATGTTGAATGGGGTAGTAGGATGAGATAGGATAGTTACTGCCCTCTAGATAGAGGAGAACCACTTACTGAGCAAAGCCAATTCTCAGAAGCTGAGGGACTCATCTTGGAGATTAGTCTTGGAACACTGATTCTTTCTTTTTCCAGGAGACAAAGGAAGAAATGGAAAAGGCATTCACTGCGGTCCTAATGGCTCTGGGGTCACATTTTCCAGAAGTGATCATTGTCAAGCTTTGGGACAGACCAAATACACACTGTCTGCCCCCAAGGAGCCTCATGGTTGCAGTGGGGAAGATCATCCTTTCCAAAGGTATTGCTCCCCCGGATGGAAGAATTTGTCTGAGAAAGGAACAGGGGCAACAGGCCTTGGGGTGCTGTATGGAATTTAGAGTATAGCTTTATTCTCCTTACTCCTTTCAGTGTACTAGTATATCTCTACTTAGTTTAGTCAAGGGTGTGTGTGTACGGATGAGCGGGGCAAACTAGCTTCCCTGTGGGACCGATGGGAACTCAGGAGGGAGTTCCTGGAGACTAGGAGTGGCACAGGAGAGCATATTAAAAAGCACAGGAAACTGTGGGGCTGGAGGTGAGGCTTGGAGAACTAGTGGGAAGGCTGAATAGAAAGCCCCCATTTAACACAGGTGAGAAAGGGCAAAAGAGAAGTGAGGAGTGCTTTGCTTAGGGGAAGCTGAAGTTTTGAATTTGATTAGAGGTTTGGAAGGTAATAATGTAGTAGGATGAGGCAGAGAATCACCACACAATCTCCATCCTGGTGGCTGTTGGTGACAGCATTAGTTCTCTTACCCATTGTATTCCCCTCCCTCAATCAAAAAGTGTTGAGGAAAAAAATCAGGTCATCAGGCAAATGCCAGACCCTGCCCTTTCTTTGCCACTTGGACCTTGGGCCAGAGAGATATTGGGGGAAGTCAGCTGGCCTTCTGGGCATTAGGTTCAAAATGACAAGGCTTATGGTTTGGGCTGCATAGCAAACTCAGAGGACACAGCACAGAAGCTGGAAATGTGTCTCTTGATCTAATCAGGGCAAATGTTCTCACTTTACAATACTGAGAAGGCCTCCAGCAGCATAGCTCTTTGCTTCATAAAGGTCCTTGGAAGGGAGTGTGCATGTGTAGGGTGTGGTAATACCTTGCATCTGCATGCTGTGCTAGCATCCATTATGGAGCTTCATTTTCCCAACAGCCCTCTGAGGTGGGCTCATTAGGAACTGTAGTCCTATTTAACACCTCAGGACATGGAAACTAGCATAAATTAAGTATCTTACTCTGGGTTACCCAGACACTTTGGAGGCAGAGCTAGGATCTGAACCCAAACATCCTGGTCTCTTATTAGATTCTGTACACTAAGGCGGGAGGCTCCTTTCCTTGGGATAGGGATGTTTTTCTTTTACTCTCCCTCCCAGATACAGTTTCCTATGTTGGTTCTATATGGAGATCTATCCAGCCTCTTCTGAAGTTGGCCCAAGAGGAGAATGACATGTTGGCGATATGTCATGGTAAGGGTCAGGAGGGTCTGGGGAAAGGCTTAATTGGAATCCGGGAGGGAGGAAAGAAGGCCAGGAAGAGACTGGGTCTCTCTGAAGTTGGACCCCATAAGTCTACGGAAAGTGCAGATGATTGCTGAGAGCAGGCCAGGTATGAGTAGATGCTGTTCTCCATCTGACCTTTCTTGGCCTGGTTTGGGGCAAGGAGCAAACTTGATAGGGAGGCTGTAGGTGTTGACCGCCTTTCTCTTTCACTTTCCCTGCCTATCCTGGAACTAGGTGAGGTCAGAAAGGAACGATAGTTGGGGAGGTGGTGGGCAGGTGGGTCCTTCCCAGAACAGGACCCCCAAAGCCCTTTTTGGGTTGGGGAGGAGAGGACTGTACATATAGGTGTGCATGCTTTACTTTGTGGAATGGGAAAGGTGATGGGCAGCTCTAACTCCCTTCCCTCCGTACAGTATTCTACGGATTGGTTGTCAGTGCCCAGAAACACCTGGATCCCTGGGATGATAAGGTGATGGACTTTAGTCAAAGGGAAATGTCCATGAAGGCCTACATCACCTTCCGCATCTTCCTCAACCGTTGGTCTTTGAACAGCACGGACAAGGTGGGAGTGGGAGATTACAGGGGATGGGTGGATGGGCTGAAGGAGTAAGGCTTGAGCCAAAGTTAGGCTCAAGTTTGTCCACTTGCTGGTAGAAGGGTCTTCTGGGAGAGCAGGTGTTCCTCCTCAGGCTCCTCTTACCATGCTCCAGAAAAACATAGAGTAAAAAAACACCGCACTGTCCATTCACTTATTTGTTAAGTGTGCAATTTACATTTATTGATTAGTCTCATTTGCCAGGCATGATGCTAGGACCTGGTCATACAAAGATGAATAAAGCCCAACCCCTGAGTGTTTGTCTTCCTCATCCTATTGCTGATGCAAGTTTGTATATCTCTGTAGGCACAGGTGACAGAGCAGGTTCTGCAGATAATGGGCCACCTTTTCTTCCTTATGTCACCAACCAAACTCAAGGACCAAGTGAACCGGTTAACACAATGGTTAATGATTTTGATGTCCACGAAAGTGACACCTTTCTACATTTCCCA
Organism: Myotis nattereri; assembly: GCF_964212035.1. Classification (NCBI taxonomy): domain Eukaryota; kingdom Metazoa; phylum Chordata; class Mammalia; order Chiroptera; family Vespertilionidae; genus Myotis; species Myotis nattereri. The sequence goes on along the minus strand of NC_138076.1, from coordinate 122,321,814 downwards.
GGTGATTGGGTTGTGCGTGAGAGGGAAATTTGACTCGTTCATGTATTTCATATTTATTGCGTAGTTAATGTTGGAGTGGGCAAAGCTTGGCCCATAGGTCAAATCCATTCTGAAGCTTATTTTTGTAAGGAATGTTTTACTGGAACTCAGCCATGTCCATTTGTTGAATTCACCTCATGCTTTGAAACTCTCTGACTTCCTTGTCTCTGACCTTTAGAGCCAGCTTTAAAGGGCCTATGAGATAAGATCAAGCCTACCTGGAGTACCTCCCTATGTTAAAGTTAACCAGTGTGGGACCTTACTTATAAAGGGTGTCCCAAAATTCACGCAAGAAGTAATTTTGATAGAAAACACAGGTTTATAATTAAAAATTTTAATCTTTTTATTGATTCATAAAGTATACAGTATAAGGTTATGTATAGAATAGCATATTGGGTAAATGGCTTCTCGAAATGTCCAATTCTTGACTACAGTGCCGAATTGATGTCCTTGGACTCTCAGCTACACTCTCACAAAGTGCTTTGATGTTTTGTGTTGAACGACTTGTTGAAGGATGGCCAGAGTGTTTAAGATCACTAATTGATCCAGTCTGTCTAAATTTTTTAATTAATCTCTTCACAGTTGATGAAGTAAAATCACTATTCCGACCATATTTTGCACAAAAATTGCTAACTGTAGCTGCCAAAGCTTCATTATTTTTATAATATTGCTCAACAATGAAAACGTGTTGTTCTTTCTTGCAGTGCTCCATTTTTAATAACCCTGAACTGTCAGCTGTCACGCTATCTTTTTTTTTTCATTGGCAACACTTGACGGCACAAATGGCGTAAAATTCAAATCTTGGGTGAATTTTGGGACACCCTTTATCTGCAAAATCCTTTCACATCAACACCAAGCTTAGTGCTTGATTGAAAAACCAGGCGAAGTTGTGTGTACACCAGGGACCTGGGATTTTAAGGGCCATTTCAGAATTATGCCTGTGATAGAAATGTTATACACATATTAGGTATTTTTATGAACAGAGTTTCAAGAACCAGAACACAAATGTTCTGATTGTTGTTTCAGTTTTCCTTCTAATTCAATGGCATTTCTCAAACCGAGTTCCCCCAACTTCTAATGAGTATTTCACAAAAAGAAGGCGTGTTATTTAGTAAACTGGGTGAGAAATGTTGAGTTTAAAATTAAACAAATTTCTTACCTGTAGGACTTCTCTGAGTGTTCAATATGTGGGTTAGTCTGGTCCTCTAAGAAGCACATACCAACTTGGACTAGAGGTGCAAGAGAGTTATTGGAGGGACACCTGTGAGGAAAAAATAGGGAAGGAGCCAGAGGAGGCTGGGAGAGCCATCAGACTGAGGAGATGTTCTGACCATTGATAAGGAGAAGGAGAAGGGGGAAAGATGGGAGAGAAGGGAAGAAGAAAAAGTTTTACATTAGAGTGTCGTTCTAAGAAAGTTCAATGCTAACAGGGAATCAATGCCAACAGGGAGTCATTGAGCCAATGTTACCCATCAGAAAGTCCTACATCTTGCATATGTAGGCCTGCTTTAGTGGGCCTGCCATACTCAGTCATTGGCTGGAAGAAACCTTTGGGAATCTAGCCTCACTTTTAAACAGTGATGGATTTTAAAATAAAGAAGTTGGAGATGTCGTTCAATTATGCCCTCCAGAATAGGCATCTGAGAGGCCCATTTTTCATGGTTGCTCAACATGGTAGTATGCACTTGTAAATTTCCAACAGGAGATTTTTTTTCTTTTTAGTGCAACCCCCATTAGCATCAAGTTTTCAGGGATCACCATTTGTGGTCTACCATTGCACTACCACCTCACATGCACTTTCTTTGGTGTGTGAAGATTTGACCTTCCTCATGTATGTGCTCTGAGCTTTCTCCTTTAGTAGAGCAGCCAGTCTCTCATTTACTAGTACCTACCCTCCTGTCATGTGTCTGCATGTTGCCTCAGGTAAGGTCTGTGAACCTGGAGCAGAGGTTTGCTCTTTGAGGTCAGTTAGCCAGTTAGAGGATGAAATTTGTAACCTACCCGCTAGTCTGCAGATTGTGCAGGTAGAGATTGTACCCTACATTTTACGGACAGTGGAAATGTTTTGGCTACTTCCTCCTTCTCTCTCCTTCTCTATCATTCCAGGGGCTAGTGATTAAGAATCTGCTGGGGGCCAGCCCCAGCGGGTCCAGGGGTTCCCAAAGGTGTGGACGGAGTCGGCGAAGAATGTTTTACACGGAGACAGCGTTCAAAACTCTCTAGCTTTCCTTAGTCTCCGTGGATCTTCCCTGTGCCTGGCTGAGGCCACAGAGAGATCCCAAGGCAAGCTGAGCCTTTATTTTATAGTGAGAGGTAAACAAGGTAGTGGTTTCCATTAGTTACACAGTTCTTGTGAGTTTCACTTGTTTACACAGTTCTTGTGAGTTTCACTTGTTTTTGTTCTTGTGAGTTTCACTTGTTTACACCATGGTTATACTTCCTGCACTTCCTCAGCCCATTAGCTTCCCAGATAAGATCTAGGGAGTGTCACAAAGTCAAGCCTAATTATGCTAAGAGGACTGTGCCCTCTAAGCTGGGAATTGTTTGTGACTTTGCCTACAGGTCAGTCTGAGGCTTAACCCTATATCAGCTCCCTACATCTCACCCTTCTTTTATTTTTTAAGCTACTATAATGAGAGTTTTTAAGCTACCATAATGACAGTAAAACTTAAGCATCAAACTTAAACATCAAGAACAAAACTCTGGCTATTAAAGCAACAACAAAACAATGCCAATGCAAAACCCAAAACATTTTAAAACTTGAACATAACATTTTTAAAACTAGTAATAATAATAAAACAATGGCAATGCAAAACAGCAATAAGTGAGAAATCAAAGCACAGTAACATTTTTCTACCAAATGAAAGTTTCTTTTGCCAATTTACTCAAGAGTCCTCTGACTTGGCTGAGAGAGTAGCTTCCATTTCTTGCTTTTCTACCATCTGCAGGGCCTCAGTTGTTAACTTCTTCAGCTGACCCCAAGTCAGTGATTTGGTTGTCCTTGTTGATCTGGCTAGCGGGCGATGTCACTGGTGACGGGCTTCCCGAAGTGTCACCATGTTGTACGGCTGGATCAAACGGTCCATCAGGGCCGTGTTTGATGATGGTGTCGGTGTCTGGGGAGGAGTCAACTGTGCCCTCTGGGTCGGCTGAAATGGATGATACTGGGGAGGAGGAGGATGAGGTGGAAATGGAGGGTAGTAGAGAGAAAAAGAAGAGAAAGCAAAAGAACTACAAGGCATGGAAGTGTTTTAAAAAAAGAGGAAGAAGAAAGTGAAGAAGGCAGCATCCTGACATAGCCCTTTCCTTCAGCTGCACCTTTCCCTGTGGTCCAAGGTAGAAATGGGAAACAAGTCCTGTTGCAGTGAGAGGGCAGCTGCTGTCAGCCAGTCTCTGTCTTTACCTGGGTCCCGATCTGAGCTGGGCCAAGTCTCTTTCTGTTCCCAATCTGAGCTGGGCCAAGTCTCTTTCTGTTATCTGGGTCCCGATCTGGGCTGGACATGGGAAGCGAGAAGCAGCCATGGGGGCAGGAGACCTTCCTCAGAAGGGGCGAGTGTTCAAGCCCCTGCACAATTGGGGGGGTGAGGATCTGTGCCCCACCTCTGTTGAACCCCAAGTTCTCTCCTACTGGCCCCCGGCTGTGCCTGTCTTAGGTTGCCCCACCCTGTGGAGTCTTACCCGTCGTTGACTACCAGCCATCTCTGGGCCAAGTAGGGTGATGTGAGGTTTAGTTCTGTCTCCTTGGTAGCCTATGCCCCTGTGGCCTCCATGCCCAGCAACTGCCTTGGGATCCCCTCGCCTGCTGGCGGGGCCCCGGCATTGATCACATATCTTGGGAAACCCAGGTTTCTTCTCCAGAGAGGGCCCAGCTTACACCATTGGGCGAGAGACAGATCCATGGTACCAGCCACCGTGACCTCAGCAAGAACAGAGAACTCAGGCAACAGCTGTGGGCCCGGGACAGGGATTTCTCAGCCCAGGATGTCGGGCTCTTGGTACAAGACAACTCCACATATGGGGCATATACCAGACACTCCCAGTCACAGCAGAAAAGGGAGGTGCCCTTCCTGGATCAGTAGGGTAGGGAGATTCTAGAAAAGGCTGTGTTCAGGAGAGCAGGAGAAAGGCCAAAGAACCAGCAAACAAGTAGTCAGATTTTTAAAAAAAGAAAAAGGAAAGGAGATGTGGGGCAAAGCTGGGACATAAGGACAGACAAATAGGAGGCACATGCGATCCTTCCAATGGACAGGTGGTTCCAGCTCAGGGCTGCTTGTTGTCTGACTCGTCCTCCTCCTGCTGGGTTAGACTTGGAAAACTTCAATTTAAAAAGAAATCTTTTTCTTTTACACTAAGTAATCTACAGGGTTACTTCCTGGATGTTGACTGATAGTGCCGCAAGGCCATGTATTACAAGTCAAAATCATTAAACATTTATTGTGACTGTACTTTCAGATTTGGTATTTTAACAGCAAATCATTAGAGTATCCTATAAATATTAGTGGAAAATATTTCAAAATTTTAAAATTTCTCCTTTTCATTAAATTTAAGATAATATGTTTAAACAGCATTCCCTTTCGGCTTATTCGCATATACAGAAGGATCATGGGAAGCCTTCGGTAACCTTTTTTAGAAGAATTTTACTTTACTAGGATTCAATTGCTTACAAAGATACTGGCTTCTTATAGTAGGTACAGTTAGTAAATTTAGTAAAATTTTATGTCTGATTCACGAGGTGCAAATGCTGTCCCACCTGCAGCCTAATTTAAAATGCAGCGGCAAGGAGCTTTTGCTATTTTAAATTGCATCTTAAAATTCTGCTGCATTTTAAGAAATATCAAACAAAATAACTTGATTTGCCCTCTCTTAGAGGCAAAAACTTAAAATATATTTATTAATTTATATTTGATAAATCTTTCCATGTGATTTCAAGTATATTAAATTGGCTTTATTAATAAATCTTTTAAGAAGAGAAAATAAACTTTTGAAAACATTCCAGGGCCCATGAAATGTCCCAAAGTCATTCCTTGGTTATAGTTTTGAAATCCAACTTGAAAGACCATCAAATATATATGTGTATATATGATTTAAAGATTATATACCTTTTATAATTATTAAGAGATATCAATTAAATTGAAACTGATCTTAGCATATAAAAATTTTGGTTGGGATCACAGAATTTACCCTCTTTTTTCAATCAGACAAATGTTGAAATTTTACTATGATTATATGATTTCTCCCAATTTATTTAACCAGAACTTTAAATTCTTAGCTGGCAAGTTAAATATTTAGCATTTCTCAATCAATAACATTTTTAAGAATAAACTTCAAAAATGCAAGACATAATCAACCAACAGATTTAATTCTGTCCTCTAGATTTTTCATGAGGCAGATTTAGCAATTTAGCAAACTCCCAAAGTCCTAGGCTGCCATTGCTCCCAAGGATGGGAAACTGGGAAGCAAGCCTGTCTTTAGAAGTTGCCACTGGCAGGAAATTTTTGGTCTACCTGCTTGTTCTGTTGGGGGAAGGGAGGCTAGCCCTTCCTCCATTAGAAATTGCCTTGGGAAGCCAGCCTTAATTAAAGAGTGTAGCCGTCTTTTACCTGGGCTACTTAGATTTTTATAATTAATATAGTTCAATAATTCTTGAGATTCAAATCCAAATTATTATTTTAAGGCATACTCTTTAGCAAATTTTTGTAACAGACAATTTTACTGAATTTCCTTTTTGGCCTTGAAGTTAACTTTTCAACACCCTTCATTAGCATTTAAAAACTGTTCTTTATTATGGAAATATACCAATCTTGTTGCTAGAATCTAGCCAGCATCTTTTTTCCTTTGGGTAAAATTTGCCATTTTTCTTGGGAAATAATCAGTCTTGGGTTTTATTCTGTACATTTGGAAAGAGATTTCAGCTCAAAACTCTATCTAAATGTCCAAAATCGGACGATGCGCGCCTTAGTTCCAAGCCAGTTTCTTTTTACACATGCACAGAAATCCCAGACGCATTTTTAAATTTTGTAAAACTTTTCAATCATGAGAAGAGTTTAAATTAGAATACTTGGGGAGGAGGCATCCATATTGGATCGCCATGTGCTCCCTTCTTCGCTTTCCCCACATCATGCTTTGGGGGAAGTTTCAGCAAATGACTCAGATGGCATATTTTTCCCAAAGTCATGCTTAATAGAAAAAGACATTTTAAATTTTTTTTCCTTTTTCGCTTTCCAAAGTTATGGCTAGCACCCAAGGTTATCTTGGCCAAACTTTGCACTTCCCGACATGTTCTCCGGTAATTTTTAAACAATACATTAAGTAATCTCATTGCGGGAGAGCTTATAGCTCTGCCCTCTCCTGCCACCTTTGAATCTCTCCACACCAGAGGCGGACTCAGCAGCAGGGTTTCATTTCTTATTATAGATTTTAGATTCCAAATACAAACTAAGATATTAATTTGAACAAGAAACCACATTGAAGTGACCATGGCACTCTTTCTTTCTTTTTTTTATTTTTCAAGTTTTGATTAACTTTTTGGCAAACTTTTAATATCTAATGTACCTCTTTCAAAAAAAAAAGGGTTATGTTCTATAGTAACATGCAAAAACTGTAAGAGATTACCTTCTGAAACTTTAACTCCTTAAGCATGCACATCAATAGTTTATCATAAAGTTTCTTACTTTTTTTTAAAAGCCGAATATACTTTTTTAAAGCCAAATCCTGCCCCGTTAGCCTGGTTAAGAAAACGTTCCCAGCCTACTTACAGATCTGGAGAGCTAACTTCGATGTGTTAAAACTAAGTAAAATGCATTTACTCAATCCAAAGCAGGCATTAAAAAGAAAACCCCCAAATGCTCTCTTATATCCATTTTAAGAGTAGGATTGGCACTTTCCGCTATTACCTGAGTCCTTATCTATCACCCCAGGGAGAGCTTGCCAATCCTGGACTTTCCCGGGGTGGAAAGGCTGCAGTGGGGTTAAGGATAAGGCTCCTTGGGCCTACCTTCTCCCATGCCTTTACATTTACCTTTCCAGCACCTTTCCTTCCTCAGAAAAGCATGGACACACTTGTATAAAACGTTCCGTCTGACTAGGAGTAACCTTAACTCCTCTGCTAGCAAGCATATGTGTTTAAAGATCAATACAGAGTCTTTTTCCTTTAGACTAAGTATGGCAAATCTTCTCAATCTATGTTCTGTACTATCCACCTTCTTACCCTACTTATTGTCAATAGGGGGGTCTGCAGCACCCTATGGTGGAGTCCTATCCGTCCCGAGTGCGGGGGTTCTCAATGTGTGTGGGGGGGCTTACCTAGGGGAATCCTGTTCAGGCGCCATATGCTGGGGGCCAGCCCCAGCGGGTCCAGGGGTTCCCAAAGGTGTGGACGGAGTCAGCGAAGAATGTTTTACACGGAGACAGCGTTCAAAACTCTCTAGCTTTCCTTAGTCTCCGTGGATCTTCCCTGTGCCTGGCTGAGGCCACAGAGAGATCCCAAGGCAAGCTGAGCCTTTATTTTATAGTGAGAGGTAAACAAGGTAGTGGTTTCCATTAGTTACACAGTTCTTGTGAGTTTCACTTGTTTACACAGTTCTTGTGAGTTTCACTTGTTTTTGTTCTTGTGAGTTTCACTTGTTTACACCATGGTTATACTTCCTGCACTTCCTCAGCCCATTAGCTTCCCAGATAAGATCTAGGGAGTGTCACAAAGTCAAGCCTAATTATGCTAAGAGGACTGTGCCCTCTAAGCTGGGAATTGTTTGTGACTTTGCCTACAGGTCAGTCTGAGGCTTAACCCTATATCAGCTCCCTACAAGAATCGAGATATTTGTCAATCTGTAGTACAATTTGTTTGGAAATTAACTAGCACTAGCCAGCTCTACTTAGGGAGGCTGGCCCAATGTGGGGGTCTATCGGCAAACCAAAGGGGAAGAAATGTTAAATATTTAAAATCCAGTGGAGGGATTTCTGCTCTGGCAAAGATCGAGGCCAGAATTACTCTCCTCTCTGAAACAACTAAAACACTACGCAAATATATGAAGTAATGGTTCTCAAACTATTGAACTGCAGGCAACAAAGAACAGTGTCCCTGAGAGACAGTGGAGACATTGCAGAAGCTCTATTGTTGCCCCTATTTACTTCCTTGAGAAAATTTCCAGTCAGTGGCAGAGGAAAAGAAACCCCAGGAAGAGTTGATGGACTTTCTGAGTTGAGAAGATAGGACTGAGGGGCCAGGGAGACCAGCATAGCTAGAGTTTACAGGGTGGAGTACTAAATAGTCCGTGTGTGTGAGGAAATGGTTCCAGGTGAGGAAAACGCCCAAGCCTGAAAGAACAGTAGCCAGAACTCACACAGGGCCAAGAATTACACCTGTTCCCACCAACCAGTCTTAAAACCTTATAATTCATAGGTCGTTAGGTAGATGGGTGGGTTGGGGACCAAAATTAACAGTAGTCTGAATGCTTTTCTGTTCCTGCCTAACTAATTTTAAAAGCAAGACCCAAAGGATCAAATTATTTTCAAGTGACTTTAGCTGTGTTCCAGGGAAAACTCAAGAATATTTATAGGAATATTAAAATGTCCAATACCCAATAAGGGAAGTTTACAATGAGTCACATTAATTTTTTTAAAAATAACCAGGCATGCTTAGAAGCAGGACAATATGACCTATAATAAGGAGAAAAATATATAAAAAACTGACCCAGAACTCACACAAATGTTAGAAGTAGCACACAAGGACATTTAAACATGTTTTATAACTGGTTCTATTGGATTAAAAACTAGAAGAAAGTTTAAGTAAATAAGTAAAAACCAGGAAAATATATTTTAAAAGTACCCAAGTTGAACTTCTAGAGTTAAAGACTAGAATATCTGTGATGAAAAACACTGGGTACTATTAATGACAGATTAGACATTGCAAAAGACAGTACTTGTTTATTGAAGACTGCAATTGAAATTACACAAAATGAAACAGAAAAAGTGAAAAAAATAAATAAAGAAGAAAGCATCAGCCTGGCCAGAGTGGCTCACTGGTTGAGCGTCGACCTATAAGGCAGGAGGTCATGGTTTGATTCCGGGTCAGGGCATATGAGCAGGTTACAGGCTTGAACCCCAGTGGGGGGCATGCAGGAGCCAGCCAATCAATGATTCTCTCTCATGGTTGATGTTTCTATCTCTCCCTCTCCTTTTCTTTCTAAAATCAATAACACAATAAATTAGGAAAAAAAGCATCAGTGAGGCATGCAACAACTCTAAGCAGCTTAATTTATGTGCAATATGAGTCCCCTCATAAAGGAAGAGACAGAAAATGTATTTGAAGAAATAGTGGTTGAACAATTCCGAAATCTGAAGAATAGAATAAACCTACAGATCTAACACAGTCAATGAACCCAACACAAGAGATAAAAAAAACTACTCCAAATCATGTTACAATCAAATTTCTCAAAACCAGTGGTAAAGAAAAAAGGATTTTTAAAAATTAACTTTATTGGAGTGACATTAGTTAGCATGAACATGGAGGTTTCAGGTGTGGGCTTCTGTATTATAAGATCTGTATATTGCTCCATGTGTTCACTACCCAGTTAGATCTTCTCATGTCACCATATATTAGTTCCCTCTGCTCTCCCCACCCCTATTGATCCAGTTTGAATTCATTTTTGTACGTGGGACCAAACTGTAACCCACTTTCATTCATTTATATGTGACTTTCCAGTTTTCTCAGCACCATTTATTAAAGAGACTATCTTTATGGTGTGTTTCTGGCTCCTTTGTTGACAATTATCTGTCCATATACATGTGGTTTTATAGCCTGGCTCTCTATTCTGTTCCATTGACCTGTATGTCTGTTTCTATGTCCGTACCATGCAGTTCTGATGATCATAGCTCTGTAGAATAATTTGAAGTCAGATAGTTTGATACCTCCAACTTCATTCTTTTTTCTCAGTATTGTCTTGGCTATTTGGGGTCTTCTGTGGTTCCATACAAATCTGACGATTTCTGATTCTATTTCTTTAAAAAATGACACTGGAATCTGTATATTGCTTTGGGTAATATGGCCATTTTAACTCTTTTGATTCTTCCAATCAATGAACATGAAATATTTTTCCATTTTGTTGTGTCTTTTTCAATCTTTTTAAATATTTCTTTATAATTTTCAGTAGATAGGTCTTCCACATTCTTTGTGAAGTTTCTTCCTAGGTACTTTATTCTTTTGATTGCAATTGCAAAAGGAATTATTTTTTCATTTTCTTTTCTGAAGTTTTGTTGTTAGTATTCAGAAAGGCAATGGATTTATTTTTTCTTGGTGCATGGGGGGAGGCTCCACCAATTGCGCCACAGCCTCCAGGCAGTTTATTAATGAGATATTGTACATTCTTTTTTTATTTCTTTTTAATTTTTTTTAATTTATTGCTTAAAGTATTACAAAGGGTATTACATATGTGTCCATTTTATCCCCCCACCCTAGACAGTCCCCTAGCCTCCCCTATCCCCCAATGTCTTATGTCCACTGGTTATGCTTATATGCATGCATACAAGTCCTTTAGTTGGTCTCTTACCCCCCTGCCTCCTGCCCCCCAACCCTCCCCGTCCTTCCCACTGCAGTTTGACAATCTGTTTGAGGCAGCTCTGCCTCTGTATCTATTATTGTTCAAAAGTTTATAATGGTCTCTATTATCCATGAATGAGTGAGATCATGTGGTATTTTTCCTTCATTGACTGGCTTATTTCACTTAGCATAATGCTCTCCAGTTCCATCCATGACGTTGCAAATGGTAAGAGTTCCTTCCTTTTTAGAGCAGCATAGTATTCCATCGTGTAGATGTACCACAGTTTTCTAAGCCATTCATCTACTGATGGGCACTTAGGCTGTTTCCAGATCTTAGCTATGGTGAATTCTGCTGCTATGAACATAGGGGTGCATATATCCTTTCTGATTGGTGTTTCTGGTTTCTTGGGATATATTCCTAGAAGAGGGATCACAGGGTCAAATGGGAGTTCCATTTTCAGTTTATTGAGGAAACTCCATACTGTCTTCCATAGTGGCTGCACCAGTCTGCATTCCCACCAGCAGTGCACAAGTGTTCCTTTTTCTCCACATCCTCTCCAGCACTTGTCATTTGTTGATTTGTTGATGATAGCCAGTCTGACAGGTGTGAGATGGTACCTCATTGTTGTTTTGATTTGCATCTCTCGGATGATTAGTGACTTTGAGCATGTTTTCATATGTCTCTTGGCTTTCTGAATGTCCTCTTTTGAAAGGTGTCTATTTAGGTCCTTTGCCCATTTTTTGATTGGATTGTTTATCTTCCTTTTGTTGAGTTGTATGAGTTCCCTATAAATTTTGGAGATTAGGCCCTCATCAAATATGACATTGGCAAATATGTTTTCCCACGCAGTGGGTTTTCTTGTTGTTTTTTTGATGGTTTCTTTTGCTGTGCAGAAGCGTTTTATTTTGGTGTAGTCCCATTTGTTTATTTTCTCTTTAGTTTCAAGTGCCCTAGGAGCTGTATCAGTGAAGAAATTGCTTCGGCATATGTCTGAGATTTTGTTGCCTTTGGATTCTTCTAGAATTTTTATGGTTTCCCGTCGTACATTTAAGTCCTTTATCCAGTTTGAGTTTATTTTTGTGTATGGTGTAAGTTGGTGGTCTAGTTTCATTTTCTTGCATATATCTGTCCAATTTTCCCAACACCATTTATTGAAAAGTCCATCTTGACTCCATTGTATGTTCTTGCCTCCTTTGTCAAATATTAATTGAGCATATTGGTTCAGGCCGATTTCTGGGCTTTCTGTTCTATTCCATTGATCTATATGCCTATTCTTGTGCCAGTACCAGGCAGTTTTGAGAACAGTGGCTTTGTAATACAACTTGATATCTGGTATTGAGATCCCACCTACTTTGGTCTTTTTCAGGATTGCTGTAGCTATTCGGGGTCTTTTTCTATTCCAGATGAATTTTTGGAGAGTTCGTTCTAGATCTCTGAAGTATGCCGTTGGTATTTTAATGGGAAGTGCGTTGAATTTATAGATTGCTTTGGGTAGTATGGACATTTTAATGATGTTGATTCTACCAATCCATGAACACGGTATGTTCTTCCATCTGATTATGTCTTCCTCTATATCTTTTTTCAACGTCCTGTAGTTTTCTGAGTAGAGGTCTTTTAACTCTTTAGTTAAGTTTATTCCTAGGTAGCTTTATTTTTTTGGTGCGATGGTAAACGGGATTGTTTTTGTAATCTCTCTTTCTGAAAGTTCACTATTGGTGTATAGAAATGCCTCAGATTTCTTGGGGTTAATTTTGTATCCTGCTACATTGCCAAATTCATGTATTAAGTCTAGTAGCTTTATGATGGAGTCTCTAGGGTTTTGTATGTATAATATCATGTCGTCTGCAAATAAGGACAGTTTCACTTCCTCTTTTCCAATTTGGATGCCTTTTATTTCTTCTTCTTGCCGAATTGCAATGGCTAACACTTCCAGTACTATGTTGAACAGGAGTGGTGAGAGGGGGCATCCCTATCTTGTTCCTGTTCTAGGGGAAATGGTGTTAGTTTTTGTCCATTGAGTATGATGTTGGCTGTGGGCCTGCCATATATGGCTTTTATTATGTTGAGGTATGATCCTTCTACTCCCACCTTGCTGAGAGCTTTTATCAAAAATGGGTGTTGAATTTTGTCAAATGCTTTTTCTGCATCAATTGATATGACCATGTGGTTTTTTTTCTTTCAATTTGTTTATGTGATGTATCACATTTATTGATTTGCGGATATTGTACCATCCTTGCATCCCTGGGATAAATCCTACTTGGTCATGGTGTACGATCTTTCTGATGTACTGCTGGATCCGATTTGCTAAGATTTTGTTGAGGATTTTGGCATCTATGTTCATGAGGGATATTGGCCTGTAATTCTCTTTCATTGTGTTGTCTTTACCTGGTTTTGGTATTAGGGTGATGCTGGCTTCATAGAATGAGCTTGGAAGTGTTCCTTCCTCTTGAATTTTTTGTAGTAGTCTGAGGAGGATAGGTTTTAGTTCTTCCTTGAATGTTTGGTAAAACTCCCCTGTGAAGCCGTCTGGTCCTGGGCTTTTGTTTGCTGGAAGCTTTTTGATGACTGCTTCAATTTCTTCCATAGTTATTGGCCTGTTGAGATTTTTAGATTCTTCCTGATCAAGTTTTGGAATGTTGTATTTTTCTAGGAATTTGTCCATTTCCTCCAGGTTGTCTAGTTTGTTGGAGTAGAGCTGTCCATAGTATTTATTAACAATCATTTGTATTTCTGTGGGGTCTGTTGTTATTTCGCCTCTATCGTTTCTGATTTTGTTTATTTGGGTCCTCTCTCTTTGCTTCTTGGTGAGTCTGGCTAGAGGTTTGTCAATCTTGTTCATCCTTTCAAAGAACCAGCTCTTGGTTTCATTGATTTTCTGTATTGATTTTTTGGTCTCTATGTCATTTATTTCTGCTTTAATCTTTATTATCTCCTTCCTTCTGCTCACTCTGGGGTTTTCTTGTTGTTCTCTTTCTAATTCTTTGAGTTGTAGAGTTAGCTGATTTACTACCATTTTTTCTTGTTTTTTGAGATAGGCCTGTAGAGCTATAAACTTCCCTCTCAGGACTGCTTTCATTGTGTCCCATAGGTTTTGGATTGTTGTGTTTTCATTGTCATTAGTTTCCAGGATGTTTCGAATTTCTTCTTTGATTTCATTGGTAACCCAATCAATATTTAATAGCATGCTATTCAGCTTCCAGGTGTTTGAGTATTTTGGGTTGTTTTTATTGTAGTTTATTTCTAATATTATGCCATCGTGGTCTGCGAAGATGCTTTTTATGATTTCAATCTAATTGAATTTGGGGATACTTTGCTTGTGAACCAATATATGGTCTATTTTTGAATATGTCTTATGAGCATTTGAGTAGAATGTATATTCCCTGGCTTTGGGGTGAATTGTTCTGAGGATGTCTATTAAGTCCATCTGATCTAGTGAGTCATTTAGGATTGCTGTATCTTTGCTGATTGTTTGTCTAGAGGGCTTATCCAGTGTTGTCAGTGGTGTATTAAGGTCCCCTACTATGTTTGTATTGTTGTCGATCTCTCCTTTGATATCGTCCAGGAGTTTTTTTATGAATTTGGGTGCTCCTGCATTGGGTGCATATATGTTTACCAGAGTTATATCTTCTTGTTGTATTGATCCCTTTAGTATTATGAAGTGGCCTTCCTTATCTCTTGTTATGGCCTTCACTTTGAGGTCTATTTTGTCCGATATAAGTATTGCTACCCCAGCTTTCTTTTCCTTTCCATTTGCCTGAAAGATATTTTTCCATCCTTTCACTTTCAGTCTGTGTGAGTCCCTTCTAATGAGGTGGGTTTCCTGTAGACAGCAGATGTATGGGTCATGATTTTTTATCCATTCAGCCAATCGATGTCTTTTGTTTGGAGCATTTAGTCCGTTTACGTTTAAAGTTATTATTGAAAGGTACTTGTTTGTAGCCATTTCTGTTTTTGTGTGGCTGTTTTCTTTCTGAGCTTTTTATTTCTTCTTTTTATACCAGTCCCTTTAGCATTCCTTGCATTGCTGGCTTGGTGGTGATAAACTCCCTTAGCCTTTTTTTTGTCTGTGAAGCTTCTTATTTCCCCTTCAAGTTTGAATGATAGCCTTGCTGGATAGAGTATTCTTGGATTGAGTCCTTTGCTTTGCATCACTTTGTAAATTTCTGTCCATTCTTTTCTGGCCTGATGTGTTTCTGTTGAGAAATCATTTGACAATCTAATGGGAGATCCCTTGTATGTAACTTTCCGTCTCTCTCTTGCAGCCTGTAAGATTCTCTCTTTGTCCTGAACATTTGCCATGGTAATTATGATGTGTCTTGGTGTGGGTCTTTTCGGGTTCACCTTGTTTGGGACTCTCTGGGCTTGTGTGACTTTTTTCTTCCCCACCTCAGGGAAGTTTTCTGATATTATTTCTTCTAATAGGTTTTCTAATCCTTGTTCATCCTTCTGTTGTTCTGGTACCCCTATTATTTGTATGTTGTTTCGTTTCATGTTGTCCCAAAGCTCCCTTAGACTCTCCTCCTGTCTTTTAATTTTTTTCTCCAATTGCAGTACATTTTGGGTGTGTTTTGCTTCCTTGTCTTCTAATTCACTAATTCGGTCCTCCGCTTCTCCTAGTCTACTGTTGATACTTTCAATGGAGTTTTTCATTGCAGCTATATCACTCTTCATTTCTTCTTGGGTCTTACTTAAGTTGTTGATTTTTTCATCTGTTTCTTCTAGCTTCTTGCAGAGGTTGTCGATTTTTTCCTCCATCCGGTTTATGCACTCTAGGACCCTTATTCTGAATTCTTTTTCTGTCATGTTGCATGCCTCTGTATTACTTAGCTGCTTTTCTGGAGAGTCCTCCTTCTCTTTCCTTTGGGGGTTTCTTTGTCTGCCCATGTTTGATCTCACTGACATATCTAGACGTTGAGTCGTTCAGTGGTTGCTCCCTTGGTGGCAGTGACTCCTTGGTCTGTGGTTGCTCTTCGGGCGGTTGTGGTAACAGCTGCTCTTCAGTTGGCAGCAGCTCCTCTGGTGGGTGCTGTTCACAGCTGTGGTGGCTCTTCTGGCTGGTGGGGCGAGGTTTCACGTACAGCTGCTGTTCCTCAGCAGAGGGTGTGGTGCTCAGGAGGTTGCTGTTGCTTGGATCTGCTGCGTTGATTTAAAGGCACAAAATACAACACAACAAGGCACCACGTACCAGGCACTATACACAAATATATTCACGATATTAATAACCCCAAATAAAGGTGACCACCTGAATTAAGAGAATTAGGGGATAAGGAAGAAGGAAGAGAAAAAGATAAAAGAGAAAAAAGAAAAGAAAAGTAGGGACCAAAAAAAGGAGTGCAAAAATGAAATTGGGAAAAGGAGGGGGGAAAATAAAAGCGAGAAAAGAAAAGAAAAGAAAAAAAAAGAGCGAAAAGAGAGAATGAAGTGGAAGAGAGGAAGAGACTTTTTTATATGAGGAGAATACGCCTATAGAACAGCCATTAATCCCAACAAATTCCAGCAACAGCTCCCTGGAGATGAATGCAAAGTAGAAACAACCAATAATATAACGATGGAAATAGAATGGAGAACACTAATCCCAAAATAAAATAAAGAGAAAATAAAATGGCACTTTAAAAAAAAAGATAAAATGGTAGCAGTAATAATACTGGTTAAAAATAAGAAGGTAGTAATTAAAAGGGTAAAATCAGGTGATGGAAAAAAGAAGAAAAAAAAAAAGAAAAAAAAGAAGAAATGAAAAAAAAAGAAAAAAAATTTGGTTTCTTAGTTAAAAGGTGAAAAAGAAAAAAAAAATTGCAGTAGTGAAGGTCCTTCGGTTCTTCTATTCTTCAGTGTGGCTCGCCTTAGACCTGCCAGGTATTCAGGAGAGTGCTGAGTTTCCCTGCGATACACTGTTCTTCTGTGTTGTAAACCACAGTCCTTATTTTAAAGTAAGCCGCATTTGTTTCCCAGACTGCCTTATTTTGTGTTTAGCAAAGAGTCAGTTTGTGGGTCAGCCTCTGGGTGGCAGTGTTCTGGGGTTGGCCTCTGAGGCTATAGGGCCTCTCTGTCCAGTGGAAGTTCACTGCCCAGAGCTGGCTGCGTAATATAGTTAGTTACCAGCGCTGTGTTGTTGCTGGGATTGAAAATCCCTCTATAGGCCAGACCCTGTTAACTCCCAGGGACTGATCAGGTTATTTTAATCCTTGATCTCATACAGGGTGGAATCTGGGTGTGGCTGTGCTCCTTGCCTGGGGGTTGGGGGGAGGAGTCTCACTCTCTGGAGAGAATGGCTGCCCCAGTCCTGGGCTCAGGGGTGTCTCAGCACTCAATTTGCTGCCACCTCTCCCGGCCCCCCTTCTCTCCTCAGTCTCTCCCCAGATTCCACTCCTCCGCACACTCTCCCTCTCTTCAGCACAGGTGACTGTCTCGAGATATTATACATTCTTTTTAAAAAGTGTTTTTAAGTCCTCAGAACCTGTTGTGTGTTTTGCAATTATGGCATGTCTCAGCTCACACTGGCTGTTTTCAGTGCTCAGTGGCCACACATGGGTAGTGGCTGCCTGATTGGCTGGTGCACTTGGCCATCCCCATGTCACTGGCTGTGAGGCAGTGGATTTTTGCACATTGATTTTTGAATCCTGCAACTTTACAGTATTTGTTTATTGTTTCTAATAGTTTTGTTTTTTTGGTGGAGTCTTTAGTGTTTTCTATATACACTAGGAAAATGTCAACTGCAAAAACTGATAGTTTTATTTCTTCCTTCCCTATTTGGATGTCTTTTCTTTCTTTCTCTTGCCTTTTTGCTCTGGTTAAGATTTCTAGTACTATGTTGAATCAGAGGTGTGACTGTGGACATCCTTGTTTTGTTCCTGTTCTTAGAGGAAAAGTTTCAGGTTTTCACCATCGAGTATGATATTAGCTGAGGATTTATCATAGATGGCCTTTATTATGTTGAGGTACTTTGCTTCTATTCCTATTTTATTGAGTGTTTTAATCTTACATGGATGTTGTATCTTATCCAATGCTTTTTCTGCATCTATTGATAAGATCATAGTATTTTTATCTTTTCTTTTGTTGATGTGGTGTATTACATTGATTGATTGGTGTATGTTGAACCATACTTGTGACTCTGGAATGAACCCCACTTGACCGTGATGTATTTTTTTTTTTTGGATATACTGTAGTATTTGATTTGCTAGTATTTTGTTTAGGACTTTTCATCAGAGATATTGAACACAATATCTCTGTGTTCATCAGAGATATTGGTCTGTAATGTTCTTTCTTGGTGTTATTTTTGCCAGGTTTTGGTATCAGAGTTATATTAGCGTCATAGAGTGTGTTAGGAAGTATTGCCTTTTCTTCAATGTTTTGGAAGAATTTGAGAAAGATATGTTTTGAAAAAGAGAAAATCTTAAATACACAAAAGGATGTTTCATATGGAGGAATAATGAAAACAATAATAGATTTCTCAATGGAAACAATGGAACTGAGAAGATCTATAATAAAAGAGTAATATGCTAATTAGACTGGACATCCTTCAGGATATCATTCTGGACATCCTTCCGGACAAAGCCAGGGCCAGAAGGAAGCCAGCTCACATCCGGGGTGCCTACAGGCGGCCAGAGGGAAGCCAGCCCGGCCTGTAGAAAAACACTGTCAACGATAAAAAAGAATGAAATCTTAACATCTGCAACAACATGGATGTGCCTAGAGCAGTGATGGCAAGCTTATGACACGCGTGTTAGAGGTGACACGCCAACTCATTTTTTCAGTTGATTTTTGTTTGCTAAATGGCATTTAAATATATAAAATAAATATCAAAAATATAAATCTTTGTTTTACTATGGTTGCAAAAGTCAAAAAATTTCTATATGTGACACGGCACTAGAGTTAAGTTAGGGTTTTTCAAAATGCTGACAGGCCAAGCTCAAAAGGTTCTCCATCACTGGTCTAGAGGGTGTTGTGCTGAGTGAAATAAGTCAGTCACAGAAAGACAAATGCCATATGATTTCACTTATTTGTGGAATCTAAGAAACAAAATAAACAATCAGAATTGTAACAGACTCATAGATACAGAGAACATTTTGATGATTGCTAGATAGGAGGCAGGTGAATGATGGGTGAAGAAGATGAAGGCATTAAGAAGTACAAATTGGCAGTTACAGAATAGACATGGGATGTAAAGTACAGTATAGGGAATATAGTCAGTAATACTGTGACAACTCTGTAGGGTGTCAGATGGCTATTATCGAGGTGACCACTTTGTAAGTTATTTAATGTCTGGTGACTGGGTTGTGAATTGTAAATAAAAAATAAAACATGATTTTATTTATTTATTTCAAAAAGATTTAAAATAATAAATAGGAAGGGAGAGGGAAAAAGAGAAACATCAATGGGAGCAAAGCATTGATCCTTCGATGGGCTGCTTCCTGCAAGCCCCCATCAGGGAACAAGACCGAAACCTGGGTATGTGCCTGACCAGGAATCAAACCTGCAACCTTTCAGTGCCTGGGACAATGCCACATTGGCCAGGGTGAAAAATAAAACATGATTTTTAAAACCTGGATTAATAAATTGGACTTCATCAAAGTGAATACTTTATTTTTAAATTTTATTTTAATTTTTTCCATTTTTATTGAATGTATGGGGATGACATTGGTTAACAAAATTATACAGGTTTCAGGTGCACAATTCTACAACACATCACCTGTACACTGTATTGTGTGTTCACCATCCCAAGTCAAGTCTCCATCCATCACCACTTATCATCTCTAAACCCTCCTCAACCTCCCTGTCCCCCATCCCTCAGCAATCCCCACACTGCTGTCCCTGTCCATGAGTTTTTTTTCTCGTTTTAAAATATTTTGCTCAATTCCTCCACCCCCTTCACTCTCTCCACCCTCCAAAAGTGAGTAAATTCTGTTCTTTGAAAGTTGTTAAGAGAATGAAAAGACAAGTCTCAGACTGGAATAAAACATTTGCAAATCATATATATATGTATCCAGAAAATATATAGAACTCTCAAAATGCAATTTAAAAAATTAAAAAGCTGCCTAGGCCAGTGTGGCTCAATTGGTTGGAGCGCTGACCTGTACACCAAAAGGTTGTGGGTTTGATTTCCATTCAGGGTACATATCCAGGTTTTGGTTTGATCCTAGGTTCGGTCAGAGCACATGTGGAAGACACCTGATTGATATTTCTCTCTCACATTGATCTCTCTCTCGCTCTCTCTCTCTCTCTCTCTCTCTCTCTCTCCTCTCTCCCTTTGCCCCTCCCACCCACCATCCTCACTAAAATAAATTTAAAAGTATTTTAAAAATTGGCACAAAAATTGAATGGATATGGGGATAGCAAATTAGCACAGAAAAAGTTGCTAAACATCATTTAGGAAATTAAAAATTACAATGAGATGCCACTATACATCTGATAGAATGTAAATTGGCACAACCATTTAGGAAAACAGTTTGGCAGTTTTTTAAAAAGTAAGTGAGAGATTTATGACGACAGAGAGCAGATCAGTGGTTGTCTGGGGAAAGAACGGTGTTGGGAGGGCAGGGCAAGAGGGGTTAGAAAGTGACCAGAGGAAACTTTTGGGGATGATGAGTATGCTTATTATCTTAATTGTGGAGATGGTTTCAAGGGTGTTAACATTTATTAAATAGTATATTTTCAATATGTGCAGTGTATTATATATCAACTATAGGCCGAGTGCAGGAGATTCATGCCCTCGGTGGCGGAGAGGTGTGGTCCGTCAGCCTGGCGTTCACCCTATTGCAGTCCAGGAGCCCTTGGGGGATGTCCTGTGCCATGGAGGCAAGAGAGGCTCCTGCAAATACAGCTGCAACTGCATGAGCCCTGCCTCTGGCTGAGCAGCACTTCCCCTGTGGATGCGCACTGACTTCCAGGGAGCAGCTCCTGCATTGAGCGGCTGCCCCTGGTGGTCAGTGCACATCATAGTGACCAGATGCTCTTCCATTCAATCAATTTGCATATTCCCCTTTTATTATATAGGATTAGACATCAATAAAGCCTTTTTTAAAAAAAAATAAAATGGCCCTAGCTGGTTTGGCTCAGTGGATAGAGCATCGGCCTGCGGACTGAAGGGTCCCGGGTTCGATTCCGCTCAAGGGCATGTACCTTGGTTGCGGGCATGTCCCCGGTAGGGGGTGTGCAGGAGGCAGCTGATAGATGTTTCTTTCTCATCAATGTTTCTGGCTCTCTATCCCTCTCCCTTCCTCTCTGTAAGAAATCAATAAAATATTAAAAAAATAAAATGGACTGCTTACACATGTGAAAAGTAAGGCTATTTGTAGCCTCTCATACAAGTGAGAAGAATAACCCATAAAACAGTACAGTTCACTAGGTAAAGGGTAGATATTTAGGCTTTAAAACGTGGTTTTCTGAATTTTGAAAGTCGGAAAATAGAAGCAGTTCTTTCTTTGACCATGATTTCTTTATCCTATTTCTTTGAAATCAGCCAACACCTGCCATGTTGAGTTGCTCTAAAAGTTACCGTGAAATAATGAGGTTATTTGAAAGTAAGTGTAGCTTCTTGGGTGAGGTGAAAGAACAGGTCATGGCTGTATTTGTCTGTGGAAAAACTAGCCCCTGGGCCTCCTTGCAAAGGTCCCAGAGGGCATGTGAACTGTGATACTGGGCCACCTCTAAGAGGAGATCTGAGGACAGAGGCTTTCCGTTGAGGCCGTGGCAAGGGCTGGCTGAGTGGCTGACTCTGTCCTTACACACACAGTGTATCTACCAACTCGTGGAGGCTCTGGCGCTCAGCGGCTGTGGAGGTGTAAACTTGGAATCCCAGCTGGAAAACATTACAGGCATGATGTTCCAGCAGGTGAGTGCTGGAGGCTGCAGGTATCCTGGGCTTGGTCTTCCCCTCTTGTTTGGAGGTGATGGTTCCCCCAGGGCAGGTCACTACCTCCACACGGCCCTGGGCTTTTTTCACGGTGACTGTAACTGCACACACCTCAGGCTTCCCTGCCGGGATTCTAGTCACAGAGTGGATATTCTCTATGAGGTAAATTGGATACAGTTCTGTATGTTTCTGGGGGTGGAGGCCATTGTTGCTCCCTCTAAACTGGTTAAGGGCAGAGAGTCCAAACCGACCCATTATGCCTGTGGGAAATGGCAGGCCTTCTGTGTTGTAGCCTAGAGGAGGAAGAGGACAATTGAACATTTTGGTAAAAGGTGTTACCGTCCATATATTTGCTGGCCACTGTCTTCTTTTCTTTGGGGCTGTGTAGGTGTATTCCTGGGTCCTATTTTCACGTTCTTATGGGCAAGTGCCGCACTTTTTCTGGCTGCATACCTCAGTTTCTCCATCCATGCCCAGAGCCCCAGATTTTTCAGTGCTCCCAGGTCTGATGCCCTTGGTCTCCCCACAGCTCTGTGAGCGAGTGAACCCAGCAGACCCTCACTCTGTGGAGAACCGCAGCCTCGCCCTGAGGGCTATCTTCACCCTGGGTAAGTCCACACATTTTCCTAACCCCAGGTATGGGCCCGGGGACCTTGTACTCCATGGGAGGCTAGGTTCCCAAGACAGCCTTCTTTCCTTCAGACAAGATGCAAAGTAATCCATGTAAAGTTTTCCTGAAATTGAATGAATCTCCAAGGGCACAGACATTCTCCCTTTCCTATCCCTTTTGTTACCACTCCCTTCCCCTGTGGTTGGCTTCCCGTTCTCCTTTGGTGATCCTGAGCTCAGAAAGGTGATACTGTGTAGAGAGCACTGATGGTCGTGAAAGAGGTTCTGACCTAATTGGTGTGCACATGGTGGGGCAGGGGAGGGACAGGCCTAGGTTAGGAAAAGCATCTGCCCCCAAGCGTGGCACATGGTAAATGCTGGACAAACACTGGCTCTCTTTCTTCCTGCTTCTTTTCTCCAGCCTAATAGACCCTAATTTATCCAGCCCATGGCATCAGTGGTTTGCTGTGAGCATGATTTACTTCTACATACCACCTCCCACTTAAACATACCCCTGACTCCCTTTATTCATGCCCTCTAATAGCCAAGTTATACCAGGATCAGATGGTATCCTTATTACTAACCGCCATGGAATCCAGTGATCCAGCCAAGATGGAATCAGCCCTTCAAGTGTTCACAGATGTGTTTCAGGAATGTGAGTAGGAAACAAGCCTGGTCCTAGGGATCTTCTTGCGCAGGAAATCTTCTTGCTCTGACAGACAGTCCTATTTAGTAGTTAAAAGCACAGCTTTAAACTCAACATAAACTCAATGGGTTCAAATCCTGATTTTGACTCTTAATAGCTGTGCAAACTGGGGCAGATTACTTTTAGTCTGAAGCTCTATTTCCTCATTTGAAAAATGGAGTTGCCTTGGCTGGGTGGCTCAGTTTGGTGGAGTGTCATTCAATACACCACAAGATTGTGGGTTCAATTCCTGGTCAGGGCACATACCTATGTTGCTGTGTCGCTCGTGTGTTTCCAGATCAGGGGTATGGGAGGTGATTGATCAATATTTCTCTCTCAAATTGATCTCTCTCTCTCTCCCATCTTTCAATAAAATAAAAAACAACATATCCTTTGGGTGAGGATTATAAAAAATAAAAATGTAAGTAACATCAATTCCTACCTTTAGCCATTTTTAGTGAGAATTAAAGGACAAAACATATCTTGGATTGTAGGTTTTAACTTCAGTCAAGTGTCCATCAAAACATTGCTGTGTGACTAACAGTACGAAGCACAGAAAGTACACACTTAAATAAGATATGGTCCTTGTTCTGAGGAGCTCAGTCAAGGAGGGAAGATGAGACTGTTCACACAGCAAAAGGATACAGGATAATAGGTGATAAGTTACTTAAATGTGAGCATGGCGATGTGCAAAAGGAATGCAGAGAAGGTGTCAGTCAGGAGATAGGATAGACTCTGTGAAGGAGATGTGCTGAGAGCAGAAAGGAGACTGAGTCAGCAAAAGGAATTCACACAGAAGAGCAGTGCTGGCAGTTCTAAAGGTTGAGATAGGCAAAGGGTGAGCAGAACAGCTCCGTCAATGAGGTAGACTTGTGTGGTCAGCTGTGGGAGCCTGGCAAGCGCTGAGGCGCAAGCGCTAGCTTGCTGAAATACTGTTTTAGGTCACTTTCTAGTCTGGTTTGAAGCAGAGGGGTGGTGGAGATAGCCTCTCGGGTTTGATCTGGCCTTGAAGAGCAGGACTGTATCTAAAATTTCTCCTACCTGTCTGTCTTCTCATGCCTCCCAAAGCAACAAAGGGGGAGGTAGGAGACTGACCCCTCTGCATGTCTGTCTTTCCTCTAGTGCCTCAGACCAAGAAGCTGCAGCGCATGGTACTGAATACTACCATTTTGGTGATTCAGGAGGACCTCAAACCAGTGAGCAGAATGGCAGAATGTTGGGGCTGGGAGGGCAATTGCTGTTTTGAGAACTTGAGGTGTGGTAAGATGGAGAGGGGAAGGTTTGGGTGAATGAAGAGAGAGGTAAGGCCCCCTTGCCAATCTAGTTCTGGCCTCAGACTTCTGCCCATGGGTTACATTTGGGCTTGTGAAAACCTGAGAAAGGTTTGAGAAGTGGAAAGGTGGTTTCTTCTTATTTTCTGAGCCTTTTCTGTGGGCAATACTGTGGTGAGCCCAGTAGGGACATGGAGCTCTGAAAGATACTAATTTTGCTCCCAGAAAATTCACAGTTTGCTTATGGAGAGAAGTCCTGAAACATCACATCTTGCATATGCTATGAGAAGATATATATATATATTTTCAATATATGCTTCTCTTTTCTTTATATATATATAAATTCTTTCTTTAAAAATTTTATTCAATTACAGTTGGTATACAATATTATATTAGTTTCACGTGTACATCCTAGGGATTAGACATTTATTTATATAACTTATGAAGTGATCACCCCAATAAATCTAGTGTACACCCAGCATAGTTATTACAAAATTATTGACTATGTTCCCTATGCTGTACTTTACATCCCATGACTATTGTATAATTGCCAGTTTGTACTTCTTAATTCCTTCACCTTTTCATCTATCCACCCACTCCCCTCCCATTTGCCAACTATCAAAATGTTTTCTGTGTCTATGAGTTTGGCTCAGTTCTTCTTGTTCATTTATTTTGTTTTTTAGATTCCACAACTAAGTGAAATCATATTGCATTTGTCTTTCTCTGTTTGACTTATTTCACTCAGTTCAACACCCTTTAGCTCTATCCATGCTGCCAATGGCCAGATTTCATTCTTTTTCAGGGTTGAGTCATTCTTTTTCAGGGTTGAGTCATATTCCATTGTATATATGTACCACTTCTTCTTTACCCATTCCTCTATTGATGGACACTTAGGTTGCTTCCAGATCTTGTCTAATAATAGACAAATATGGTAATTAACCATACCTTCGCTATGCCTCCCATTGACTAATCAGCGAGATATGCAAATTAACCCAACCAAGATGGCGGCCGGCAGGCATGCAGCTGAAGCGAGCAGGCTTTCTTGCTCCAGTGATGGAGGAAACAAAGGTTCTCCGCCTGCCGCGGCCTGGCTCTGCGCTCCAAAAGGAACAATGTTTCAATTATAGAATCTAAACAAATCCCAGATACCTGCTTTCAGCAGGTTGTGGCCTCAGAACTGGAGTGAGTAGGAGCCAGCTCTCAGCTCCTATGACGGCAAAAAAGTTTCAATTATAGAAGGTAAATAAATCCCAGAATAAAAAAAAATAAAGAAAAAAAGGAGAGGCTGGGAGCTTCAGTCACTGGCCAGCCTGAAAACAGCCATCAGCCCCTCATTCAGACTGGCCAGGCACCCCAGTAGGGATCCCTGAAGGGGGCGTGACCAGCTGAATACAGCTATCAGCCCCTCACCCAGGCTGGCCAGGCACCCAAGCGGGACCCCCACCCTGATCCGGGACACCCTTCAGGGCAAACCAGCCAGCCCCCACCTGTGCACCAGGCCTCTATCCTGTATAATATAAGGGTAATAGGCAAACTGACCCTAACAGCAGAAAGACTGGGAATGACTGGTCACTATGACACACACTGACCACCAGGGGACAGATGCTCAATGCAGATGCCCTTTGGTGGTCAGTGCGCTCCCACATGGGGGAGCTCTGCTCAGCCACAAACCAGGCTGATGGCTACCAGTACAGCAGTGGTGGTGGGAGCCTCTCCTGCCTCCTCAGCAGCACTAAGGATGTCTGACTGCAGCTTAGGTCTGCTCCATGCTGGCAAGTGGGCATCCACAAAGGGCTGCCGGGCTGCCAGAGGGATGTCTTATTGCCAGCTTAGGCCCAATCCCCTGGGGAGCAGGCCTAAGCCAGCAGGTGGTCATCCCCCGAGGGGCCCCAGACTGTGAGAGGGCACAGGCCAGGCTGAGGGACCCTTCCCCCCCTCAAGTGCCCAAATTTTTGTGCACCAGGCCTCTTGTTATAAATAATGCTGCAAGCAACTTATGGATGTATATGACATTTCAATTTAGCGTTTTGGGTATCTACAGATAAATATCCAAAAGTGAAATTGCTGGGTCCTCCTTTGGCTCTCTGTATAGTCTTTGTTCTAAAGTCTATTTAGTCTGATATAAGTATTGGTACTCCAGCTATTTTAGTTTTGTTACCATTTTCAAGAAATACCTTTTTCCACCCCTTTATTTTCAGTCTGTGTATGTGTCTTTTGACCTGAAGTGGCTCTCTTGCAAATAGCATA
This sequence comes from Myotis nattereri, assembly GCF_964212035.1. Lineage (NCBI taxonomy): Eukaryota > Metazoa > Chordata > Mammalia > Chiroptera > Vespertilionidae > Myotis > Myotis nattereri. The sequence goes on along the minus strand of NC_138076.1, from coordinate 122,295,579 downwards.
TGTAAGCGTCTTGTTTTCTTATCCATTCAACCATCCTATGTCTTTTGGTTGGAGCACTTAATTCATTTGCATTTAAAGTAATAGTTGATAGAAATGTACTTATTTCCATTTAGTGATTCATATTTTTGATATTCCTTTCTTCTTCTCCTTAAAGAAGTCCCTTTAACATTTCTTGTAATATTGGTTTGGTGTTGATGAACTCCTTTAGCTTTTTCTTGTCTTGGAAGCCTTATCTCTCCTTGGATTCTAAAGGACAGCCTTGCTGGTTAGAGTGATTTTGGTTGTAGGTCTTTGCTTTTCATCACTTTGAATATATCTTGCCAGTCCCTTCTGGCCAGCAAAGTTCCCATTGAGAAATCAGCTGACAGTCTTATGGGAGCTCCCTTGTAGGTAACAGTTTTTCTCTTGCTGCTTTTAAGATTCTCTGTCTTTAACCTTCTGCATTTAATTATGATGTGTTTTAGTGTGGGCCTCTTTGGGTTCATTGTGTTGGGACTCTTTGCACTTCCCTTGATGTTGTACCAGATGCCCCTAAACTATCCTCATTTTTTTTCTGTTCTAATTAGGTGTTTTCTGCTACCTTATCTTTCAAATTGATGACTCAATATTTTGTGAGAAACCATATTTTTGAAAAAGCTCTTCAAACAGGGCTGGAGACAGCAGAGACTGCTTCAGTTCTGGATCAAAGAGGATAGGGGAACAGGAGAGGAGGGGAGCAGTGGTTTGGGGTACCAAATGCACGACAATGGCATCATCCCTAAAAACCTTCCTCAGAAGGTTAAAGGAAAGCTTGGAATCTTGAGGGTTAGGCCCTCAGGACTTGTGGGATTTGTTCCTGGCTTTCCCTAGGAAGGCCAGAACATGGGACTGCCCTGGACTCGGATTCTCCCCCAATCCACACTCCTGCTAATTTTCATATCTCTGGGGAAATAAGGTGAGGGCACGGTAAGTACTTAGAGTTCTCCAGGGAGGTGGTGGGAGCTGAAATGGTTAGAACTTCCGGGCAAAGTACAGAAATGGTCATGGTTAATGGCTTGTGGTCTGTCATTATTGCGAGCCCACTGTAGAGTCTCACTGGGTTTAGTGTCAGGAGATCTGATCCCCTCACCTGCCTTGGTCCTCTGTGTCCTCACCTGGATTATGAAGGGTCACACTGGCAGTCCCTGACATTCCTTTCTGTCTTGTCATGTGATGGTCTGTGACTCCACAGGTGCCGAAGGTTCTCCTGCACTTCATTGAGATGCTGGGCCAGCATAACTACTTGGCCTTGCCCCAGGGGAACACTCTAATCAGCTTTGTCATCAAGCTTGTGGAGTCTGAGTCATCAGTGAGCAAGGGGCTGGGCAGGGAGGGGACCGAGGATGGGAGCACACCTCAGGGGATGGAACAAGAGGAAGGCAGGGTTGGGAGCAGGAGGGAAACAAGAGGGTATGCCTGGCACATGTGAAGGGTCTTTGGCCTGTAAAACCCTAAGCAGTGAGCCAGGGAAGGCCCTGAACCCAGAGACTTAGGTAGCATTGGTTTTAGATTTAAATCTTTCCCTTTCTCATTCTAGAATGAAGAGGACATCCGAATAATGTGTTCCAGAATCCTACAGATGGTATAAACAGCTAGGGCCTCTAGGAAACAGACCTCTCCGTTTCCTCTTCCCTTGGCACCCCAGATCACTACCCTCACCCCGGCCCCACCCCCGACTGCATCCCACCTTCCCCTTCCATCAAATGCCTTGTGGTGTCTCTGTCACCTCAACCCACCTGCATTTCATTCCATACAAGTGCCTGGGGTTCCACTGAGAAGTGCTCAGTGCAGCAAAAGAGGGTCACGGGGTGTGGATCTGGAAGCCAGAGTCTGAGTCCTGATCAGCCAGTTTTCTAGCTGTAAAATCTTGAATAACTTGTTCTCCCAGCCGCAGTGTCTTCTTTTATAAAAAAGGGGGTGATTATATTTCCTGACTGTTCTCAGCAACCTCCAGGGATTCTGGGAGACTCATATAAACTGATTTGCATCAGCGCTGAGGAAAGGGCTGTGTTGTGGGAGGAAAAGGACTTAAGATTTACTCTCCCTCCCAGTGAGCTCTGCCTCCTGACCTTCAGCATGTCTCTGACTCTGGAAGGTTCCTCAATGAAGGTGATTACAAGTCACACATTCCAAATTTCAAGAAGTCCTCATCTATCAAGTCAACTTATGCCTGCTATAATTTTAATCAGGACCTTGGTTATACTTTTCCAACCTGAAGTGAGGGGTTGAGGGTGGGGGTGGTGGGGAGAGAGAGAAAGAAGAGGAAGAGGAGGGAGAGAATGAATATGAATGGGTTAAGGGGGCTCTGTATACAGGCCTCAAATACTCAGTCTGGAAAGGGAGACAAGGTCTTGGGGTTGGAGACTGATGACGGGCTGACTTGGGGCTTGGCATTGAAATTCTTGCCACCTCTCCTGCCAGGTATCTTTGCCCAAACTGCTCACATTGGTGTGTGAGCCCAACAACACCTTGGCCTTCGTGCCTCTGTGTAAGGCAGCCACACAAATGGCTCTGAAGGCCCGTTCCCTGGGCCAGGTTCCTTACCTCAGCAGCTTTCACCAGGATCGTAAGTACAAGGGTGTGGCCGCCTGTGGAGAGGTGCTCACTGTGAAATTAAGTCTGTTTGTGGGCATGGAGTGTTGGAGTTGGGGGCTGGCTGAGACACTGCAGGGGTGATGGGTGTGGGGAAGAGGATGTAGAGGATGCTGGATGAGGGGATTAGGTCCCATGCTTGGGCCATGATGGGAAGAGTAAGGCAACTACTTAAGGCCATTCGGCCTCATGAATGAAAGGGGGATGCCTCTCATAGTCACAGTTCCTTCTTTCCTTCACTCCTCATTATAGAACACTTGATTCAAGATGTACAAACATTGTTAATTACAAAGTAATGAATACACATACTCCTGACCCTTAGTTCTTCCTTTGCCCTAACTCTGAGCCTCACTCTGTGCTCACCCTATCCCTGACCTCTAACCCCAGTGGGACTTAGGGTTAGAGTTAGGATGTCTGTTCAGCATATCATTGATGTGTGTGTGTTTTTTAAAGGCTGAAGTTGCAATGGTTTGTGTTTTAGTCTGAATCAAAATGTCACAGCCCCCGTGGCATTGACACTGATGTTCCCTCTCCTCTTTGCTCTTTCTCCTCCTCTGAAGTACTGATGGGAGCTGCCAGTGGAGGCTGGGGGTTGAGCATCCTGAAGTGTGCACTGACTCTGCCCTCTTCTTTTATCCTCTCTCTAACTTAGCTACCGAGTACGTTTCCCCTCAGAGACTCCTGACCCATCTTGTGGTAAGTGATGCCAGAATGAGTGCCACAGTCATATATTCTTCCACCCACTCATCAACCCACCCATCTATCCACTCATTTCACAAAGAGCTGGTTACTACTTTGTCTCAGGCATTATGCTGGGTATGGAATAATGAGATAGGGGCCAAAGAGCGTGGAGGAGGGACCTGGGAGTATAGTGGTGAGGCCTTGAGATGAGGATGTGGGCAATGGGAAAGGCCTGCCTTTCTCCTATGTGGCCTTATTGTGAGCTGCTCTCTGTTGACTGTGGACAAGCCCACATACCTTTCTGGATCTCTGTGTTGAGTTTCTCTGTTAGCCCAGAAATTATGTGCTAGACATTATGCACACTTGGAATGACAAAGGTAGACCTACCCTTGAGGTGTTCACAGACTTAGTGGGGAAGACAAGTGTGGGAATAGCTATCTATAGTCTAGGGCAGGGGTGGGCAAACTTTTTGACTCCAGGGCCACAATGGGTTCTCAAACTGGACCGGAGGGCTGGAACAAAAGCATGGATGGAGTGTTTGTGTGAACTAATATAAATTCAAAGTAAACATCATTACATAAAAGGGTACGGTCCTTTTTCTTTTTAGTTTTATTCATTTCAAACGGGCCAGATCCAGCCCGTGGGCCGTAGTTTGCCCACGGCTGGTCTAGTGTGACAGATGTACTAATAGATGAATACATAAGGTGCAATGGGACTTAGAAGAGCACCAGGCTGACATGGTCTCCAGGAGGCAGGAAGGCATCACAGAAGAGGTGATGTTTCCAGAGCATCTGGGAGGATGTAGGAGTTCAACAGGTGGCAAAGAATGGGCAGGGCCTAAGCTCCAGCTCTACCATTCTATGGATTTGCTTTCATTTTCTTAGTTCTCTTCTTTTAAATATTTTCTCTGCCTCCTGCTTTCTTCTCAGATGTGTTCCCGGAAGGCCAACAGGGAAAAGGAGTTTGGTACAAGCTCTCTGAGGCTACTATCTGCCCTGCATCCTATCACTTCTCTGCATCCTGTTATAAACCACAATGTTGGCCAGCTGTGGAGGAAGGTGATCCCACAGATGTTGGAGATACTAGATGGTAAGGGCTTGGTTAGCAGGGAGAGGAATGAAGCTGGGACAGTGGCCAGACTCAAAAAGAGATGGCGTCCCGAGGTGCAGGATGGACCTTCCTTGGGGTGAGGAGAACTGGAACCAGTCTCTTTGTCCCTTTGAGGTGCTATTGGATGGGTCTGCTTTTGGGGGCAATGTTGTGAACTGTGCAGAAACACAGTCCAAAGTTCTGTGGCTCCAGGGTTCCCAGAATGACTCCTGCACTTTCTTATGGGCAGATGATCAACAAAGAGTGTGGGCTTTGGAAACAGACAGACCAGTTTTGTATCCTTGCTCTGACACTGGTCAGCTGTGTGTTTTTGACCTTTGGAAAGTCATTCATCTTCTGGAGCCTCTGTAAAGGGGGAGAGCAGTTTCCTTGTAGGCTGAGAGCCGCATAGTACTTAAATTATTTCTTCTCCCTGGCTGGGACCTTCCGGTTGAGTGTGTCCCCATGCTTTCTCCTTTCCTAGATCATACTGAGAAGAGCCTGAATCCGGAGGAGTGGGAGGACAGGCTGTTCTGGGTAAGTACTCCCCAAGACCTCCCTCCCTCCACACTTGCCTTCTTTCCCATCTACAGGAACCTGATGGAGGATAGCCCCAAGCCCCCCAGAGACTGAGGCCATGATGAAGGGCCTAACTGCTCAAGCAAACCTCTTTCTGTGGTTCCCTTGCCTCCTGGCCTCTGCCTCAGAGTATCTGACTGTGTGCTAAGTCTTGAGCCCCCTTCCATACCCTTATGACCATATATCAAGGGGGAGTAAGGGAAAGGGCCCTAGCTGTATGTCCTTGGGCAAGGTATTTAGCCTTTGCATGTCTCAGGTTCTTCATAGGTTAAATGGAAGTTCTTCCTGCCTTCTAGAATTAAAAAGGATGATATCAGAGAGGACCTTGGAAATTGGAAAGGGCTTTACACATGTAATTGGCATTACCATCATTGTCACTGTAATATCATTCTTCAGTCCTAACTCCCACCATGTGTTTCCCCTTTTTTCCTTATTTACAGGCCATAACCCCTGTCTCTTGCTTCTTCTTCTTCTTCTTCTTCTTTTTTTTTTAAAAAAATATATTTTATTGATTTTTTACAGAGAGGAAGGGATAGAGATAGAGAGTTAGAAACATCGATGAGAGAGAAACATCTATCAGCTGCCTCCTGCACACCCGCACTGGGGATGTGCCTGCAACCAACGTACATGCCCTTGACCGGAATTGAACCTGGGACCCTTCAGTCCGCAGGCTGACGCTCCATTCACTGAGCCAACGGGCTATGGCTCTTGCTCCTTCCTGACCCCACTTTTCTGGGGCAGAACAGCCTACCACTGACCTTTGTGGTCCTCTTCTCCCTTCTTCTTCCTCAGTTTTTGAGTCACTCTTTAGTGGCTATTGATGATGACCGCTGGCAGGAGCAACTCATCAGAGCCATCTTGGAGAGGATGTGTTATTTCGGCGATGATGGTGATGAGAAGGTTTGTCTGGGTGTGTGGTGGTTGCAATCGGGGGGCGGAGGGGTGCGTTGAAGGTGGAGGATGGTGCTGAAGAAACCTGGTGCTCACACAGGTGGCTGAGGAAATGTGAATGAGTACAGGCCTTGGGGAAAGAACAAACCAGTGTTCCTGCATCCTGGGAATCAAGGGGTGGAGAGGACCACAAACTGGTCGTCACACTGGCATGACAAAAATATCAAAGTGTCTTACTTTTGCTTAGCCTTTTAGGCTTTATCAAGAAGTTTGCCATCGATTGTCTTCATTGAAATCTCCTAATATTCTTAATAGAATGGAGCTTGTACTTGGTGCAGTGGAAAGATTGTTGATTTTAGAGTCCTATTTAAGCAGTCAATTCAAGTAATATTTGAGGGCATCCCATACACTGTGCTTCATGTTGGGGATACAGAGTTGAGGAAGAAATATGGGCTCCTTTCCTCACAGAGTGCAAGGTTGGTGGTGGTGATGGCCTGGGGTCCTGCCCTGGCTTTTCCATGTGCTCCCAATTCAGTCTTGATAAAGTGTCAACAATAAAGATTTTTAACATATTAGCCTAAATAACCTATAGCTGTCGTCATCCCTACCTTGAAGTTGAAGAAACACAATCCAGGAGGATTTAAAATCTTAAGAAAATTATTGGTAAAACTGGCACCTGAATCCAAGTTTTTTTCTTTTTTCCTTCCTTCCTTCCTCTCTCACCTGAGGATATTTTCCCATTGATTTTTTAGGGAGAGTGGAAGAGAGACAGAAAGATAGAAATATCTAGGTGAGAGAAACACGTCAATTGGTTGCCTCCTGCATATGCCCTGAGTAGGGACCAGGCCATGGAGGAGCCTGCAACCGAGATATGTACCCTTAAAAGGAATCGAACCCAGATCCCTTCGGTCCGCAGGCCAACACTCTGTCCACTGAGCCAAACTGGCTAGGGCCTGAGTCCAGGTTTCTTGATTTCGGTTCCCGTTTTCCTGTCACTGAGAAATACTTTATTTGAGCTCTGCAGGTTTCCAGGAAAGAGGCCTTATTTCCAAGACGGTTTGCTCTCTCTTATTATTAACAGTACTTATGAAGCACCCAATGTATGCACATCTTTGTGGTTGGTAGATTAGGGGTACAAAATGAAGCAAGCGAGAATTCTGATCTTTTTAATTCAGTTATTTAAAAGGTGCACTAGCCCTAGCCGGTTTGGCTCAGTGAATAGAGTGTGGGCCTGTAGACCGAAGGGTTCTGGGTTCGATTCCAGTCAAGGCCACATACCTTGGTGGCAGACTCCACCCTTTCTTGGGCCCTGGTCAGGGCGTGTGCAGGAGGCAACAATTGAGGTGTCTTTCTCACATCAGTATTTCTCTCTTTCTCTCCTTCTCTCTTCCGCTCTCTCTAAAAAAAATCAATGGAAAAATATCCTTGGGTGAGGATTAAAAAAGAAGTGCACTAAATGCCTAGAGCAGAGCAGACACTGAGCTGGGCCCAAGGTAGTCATGTGAAACCAGCCTCTGCCTTCAGGAAAGCATCATCTGCTTGAGTGAATAGACAAGAGAGTGGGCAATTATTCTAAGCCTTGTAGATTTCAGGTTGGAAATATGCACTGTGTGCTTGGGAGCAGGGAGGAGGCCTGAGGGGCCTGGGCAGAGCAGCTTTGTCAGAGGCGATGCACTGTTTAGGTTTGCTCAAGACTGTTTTGATGTTAGTGCTGAAAGTTCAGTGTCCGGGGAAGCCCTCAGTGCTGGGCAAAATGGGAAGATGAGTCTCCTGCAGAGGAGGGGATAAGTCTGGGAAGATGAGTAGTCTTTGCCAGTGAAGCAGAAAAGTAGGTGCCTTAGGTCAGGTTTAATTGATGCAGAGCCTAAGGTGAGGATTCTTATCAAGTGACTTGGCGAGGAAATGCTCTCAGGAGAACTTGTGATAGAGTGAAGGACACAGGATAGGGGAGAGGAGAAGCCAAGCCAGGATGTGGCCTGATCCCATGGGGGCCCTGGATGGAAACTGCCCAGTCTATCCTGCCTGGAGACAAGTGAGGGGGCTTTTGTACCCTCTGCCCCCCAGGTTGTTTGTCATTGGCTCCAGGTTTCCAAGGTTGGTCCTGTGCAGGGAGGGGAGAGAGAACAATGCAGCGCCTGAGCATCTGGGGTAAGGAGGCCCCAGTCACCTCAGGACAGTTCTCCCCCAAGGCTGCAGGGAGTAGCTGTTCAGAAAAGTTCCTGCAGCCAGTTGAAGGGAAGGAACCCTGAGGTCTGGGCAAGGCACCATGAGCATCTGCTAGAGGGGAAAGGATACCCATAAGAGGGGGAGCTAAGGCATTCACTGAACAGCAGGAATGTCCTGTTTGCCTACTGCCTCAGGCACTGATAGCAATGGGCAGAGTAATGAACTGGGTAGACACTGCTCTTGAGCTCCAGTCTCACCTGAGATGTGGGGTTGGTGCAAGTTGGGAAGTAACGGAATAAATCCACAGACAAGATGAGTGATTATGATGAATTCCTGAAAGAAGGAAACAGGGTGCTGAGCTGGAGAGGGACTTCGGAGGTCAGAGAGGCTCACTGAGGTGATATCTGAAAGATGAGAATGAGACATTTTTAAAAATATATATTTTATTGTTTTTTTACAGAGAGGAAGCGAGAGGGATAGAGCGTTAGAAACATCGATGAGAGAGAAACATCAATCAGGTGCCTCCTGCACACTCCCTGCTGGGGATGTGCCTGCAACCAAGGTACATGCCCTTGACCGGAATTGAACCTGGGACCCTTGAGTCCGCAGGCTAACGCTCTATCCACTGAGCCAAACCGGTTTGGGGAAGAGAATGAGACATTTTAAAGAGCCTGGGGAAGAGGGTTCTACACAGAGAAAATGGGGAGTGCAGAGACCCTGAAGAAGGGAGTGGTGAGTCCACACAGTCTGGTATTACAAGGTGGGCAGGATGGTGTGCAGTAAGCAAGGATAAAGGCCACTGACATTAGGAGGAGGGAGAAATAATTACATAAAATTACTTCTTCAATTATACAATTTTGGTTCTAAAATTATGCAAGTTTAAGGAACTTTTTTTATTTCCTAGGTGTAAGTGGGAGGTATGGGGGTCAGAGCAAGTTCCCAAAGGATGATCCCTAAGAGGCTGAGACATTGGAAAGGCAGCTTTCTTTTCGCTGTAACTTGAACCCCTGCTCTATAGGATCACTGCCTTATCCAGATGCCTCTAGAGAGCAAGGGCCAGGGTGGAGGATGGGGCTGTGGGCAAAGGTGGTGGCTAGTATAGGAAATGCTGCCCTCCCCTCATTTCAAGCTCTGGGTGACCCTGCTCTCCTTCCTTTCCTAGGCTTTTCTCTATAAATTCTTTGGCTTTGCCCTGTGGACCTCAAGAAGTGAGAAACTGGTGAAGATGATGCTCTCCGCCATCCTTCAAACTTCCCATGAAAACGTGCAGGAGAGGGAGGTGAGGCAGAGTGCATTGGCAAAGCATTTTCAGGTTGAGTCAGGATGGCAAGGTGGCTAAAAGCTTGGGCCTGGCAAACCAGAGCACCTGGGTGAGAGTTCCAGCTCTGCCACCTACTAGCTATGTGCCCTTGAGCAAGTTACCGAACCTCTCTGTGCCTCAGTTTCCTCCTCTTTAAGACAAGGCTATGGTACCTTCCTGATAGGATATTTCTTTAAAAGATTTATTGAATTTTAAATAATTTTATATTTAGAGGAAAGTTGCAAAAAATTCCAAAGAATTCTTATTCTTCTCCCAGATTCCCAAAATATAAATGCTTTTCCATGTTTGTTTTATCATTCTCTTTCTCATACATTACATAATTTATTTACTAGCATTATTACTGTATTTTTTGAATCTGAAATGAAAGCTGCAGTCATGAAGCTCATTTACCCCTAAATACTTTACTGTCTACTAGCTAAAAATAAAGATATTCTCTTACATAAGCACAGTGCAATGATCAAAATCATGAAATTAACATTGCTACACCACTGATATCTAAATTATAGACCCAGTTTGAAAACCATCAATTGTCCCAACAATGTGTTTTAAAGCAAAAGAAAAATATTATATTTTTATTTTTTTTATTCCAGTGTCTAATTCAGAATCAAGCCGTGCATTCAGTTGTCATTTCTCTTTATTCTTCTTTAATCTGGAACAAGTTCCTCATTTTTATCTTTCATGGCCTGGACATTTTAAAAATGCACAGACCACTTATTTTGTACAATGTCTCTCGGTTTTGGTTTCTGTCATATTTCATCGTGATTAGATTCAGAGTGTGCATTGTTGGTGGAATACCACAGAAGTAATGTGTGTTGAAGGATGGTTTTGAGGATTAAAATGTAAAACCACTAAGAGCAATGCTGGTACATAAGCACTCTCTACTTGCTGATTACTGGTAGTGCTGGTGTTCATGCCCTAGGACCTCCCTCTCCAGGGCCCTTCTCCTGCCAGATTCTCAGAGCATCCATCAGCTCCACGATCAGCAACAGGTATTTACTAAGCCTGAGTTGCAAACAGTATCAATGAGGAGAAAGACATATATAGGAATGAAACGGCTAACTATACTCAATGGCCTTCTAAAGGCTACATGAGCAGTCATTGTGGCATTGAGGCTGGCTGGGACTTGGGTTGGTTGGGGCGAGTTTAGGAGAAGGAGGGAGGCAGGTATTCCTGGTTGACATAACATTCTGAGTCAAGATTCAGGATCAAGACTTTGGGGAGCACATCTAGAGAACAGTCAATGGTCTAGTGGGACTGGAGTGCAGAGTTCTTTGACAAGGAAGTAAAAGTGACCTCTTGCTAGCACTTGGGAACAGATTGAATACAGGAGATAAAGATAAGAGGGGAAAGGGCCTCTGGGATGATTCTTGGGTTTCTGGTCCAGTGGGAGGAGAATGGTATCCTTCCCTAAGGCCAGAAACCCAGGACAAAGGGGGAGGCAGTAGATGTACTTAGTTTTTGACTGGGAGGGGTTGGAGTGTCAGGTGGACATGTACAGAAGCATGTAGACCAGGATCTCAAACCTGGGCTTGGTGTCTAGATTTGGGAAACATATTTTCCCTGACTGTTAAATGGGGACAACAATATTTACCTCAATGTATTAGTGAGGATTAATCAAGTAACATGTATAAGGCTGGTAAACATTAAGCACTGATGTTCTGATGATGTCAGTTATGATGATGATGTCATATGATGATGATGACCAGAAGGAGTGGTAGCCATGGCTAAGGGAGGACATAAGAAGAGGGACAGAATAGAAACCCCTTCTGATGCTCCACTAGTCCCTCTTTTCTAAAGAGGTAAAATTTTCCCTTTATCTACCTGATATCCAATGGTCTACAAGTCCCACTAAAATTTCCTCCCTCTCCAGGATCTGTGTCCTGGAGCCTGTCACTGTCCCGAGGCTCCCTCCATCTGTCTGCTCTTGCTGCAAAGTCGAATGGTGGCCCTTCCAGCACAAATGAGCCAATTTGCTAACAGCTGGCACCTGAATGTCTGCTTGAGCATTTTCTTAGCTCTGTGCCCAGTCATCCTTGTTGAGTAAGCTCTAGGGAGGGACTCAGCTGACACTGAAGTCAAAAGGGCCTGCTATGAGGCTGAGGGGTTAAGTTAAAGACTTTTCCTGGCAGGAACCACAGAATCCCCAAGTCTTCATGATTTGACTCTCTCTAGGTTGTGATTCCCCAACCCACTGGGACTGACAACATGTCCACTGAGTTGTTTTGCCATGATCTCCCTCTTCCTGTTCTCCTAAACTAGAAATATTAGCATTATCTGTAACTTTTCCCTGTCTTCCATCTCCTCTCTGACTAGCTATCCAATCCTGTCAGCAAGGTGCCTGGGATTTGTTCTTCCTTCTGTTCCCTCCTCAGAGAAACCATTCTCTGAATTCCTAGTGCCTATAAAAGTATTCTCAAATGTACAGGGTTAGGTTTGACAAGAGCAAGATTTTGTAAATCTGTGACTATGATTTTTCTTAATAATTTACTTTTTCAGTTACTTCTCGCAAAGATATTTGGTTCTCCACCTGGATTTTCAATAGTTCAAACGTGGAGAACCAAATCTCCTTTCCATTTCTTTCCTCTCCTTCCCCTTCCCCTTCCTCTATGTATATCCTGCTTGTGGGGGAACATAGCATGTGTCTGGCTCACCCCGAACTGTGGCATGGGGTTGAGGCTCTCTTTGTTACAGGGCATTGCTGTGGCGTTCAGCATCGTGTCCAAGAAACATCTGAAGACAGTCCTGGAGCAACTGAAAGGGTATAGTGCTGTCCTCACTGACAAGGAGTCATCGTCCATCCTCACACTGGCAAAGGTGATGTCATTCCCAGGGTGCTCTACCAGCCTCCCATACAAATCCTTCCAAGGCATCCCCATCACTCCAGCCTCCCATTTCTCTGAGGCCTTGTGACTCATCTATAAATGCTTCTCTTTCCCTGGAAACAACTGTGGGAACGTTTCATCCTTGATCCTTTTCTCTTGCTCTGCATTTCAGGCCCTGGTATCACCAGCTACATGCCCACCCTGTCCCCCAAGCTGCTCGCCATCCCACAGTCCCATCTTCTTTCCCAAATCGTCTGAGCAACCTTTTCCTCTCTGAACCTCTGTTTCCCCCTCCCCCCTACAGGAACATCAGCGAAAGGAATGGGTGCTTGTCTGTAACACCATCTACTTAAGCTATAGCAAGATTATTTTAGAGAGCAAGGGAGATATTTTCATGCATTTCGATGCCGTGCTGGCTTTGATCCTGCAACACTACCACAACTGCATTTTGGAAAAGGTACTTCCTGCTTACTCTACTTCTCCAGCTTTCCATTTCTGCCATGTCCTCTCTTACCGCCCAAGAAAAGATGCTTGGCCTTAAATGGGAGTCAGGGGCTAGTACAGTGACTTCTCCCACATTTTAATCCTTTCACTTAATCCTGCTACTTGGAGACTCTAATTGGCCCAAGGAGGAGACCACAGTAACTTTAGGTCTGTTTCACAGTGTGTCCTTCCTACTGACAGAGCTTCGTAACCTGCCATTGAGCTCTTCACTGCCCTCTCTGATGAAGGGATGAGTAAAACCTAAATTCCCTAGTGTTTGTAGGAAGAAGCATTCAGGAGAGGCAGCGGAGTGGCCATACTGCTCTCTTGCCTTTGCTATGTGTCCAAAGCATGGGTCCCGGGTTGGAGAAGAATCCCTTTCCATTCCCAAGTCAGATATCTTTTGGTAAAACTTGTTCAAGTGAAAGACAATACCTTGAGAGACCAGGAAGCTTGATGTGTCCTAGTTACAGAGTAACATGAGGGTGGCTTCAGAAGGGGGTTGGTGAGAGGACTGGCTCTCTCCACCACAGGGATGCACTGGTCTACCCTCAGAGGGAAGGTGCAGAGCATCAGCCTAAGGAAGGCTAAAGAAGGCTTAGGTCCTCACCCCCCAGACTGTGTAGGTAGTGTGCCCTGGCACAGATCCATTGCCACCTTGGAGAACCCTGAGCATACTGGTTCATTCAGGATAAGGCCCTGAAGCTGGATTACCTGAATGCCCTCATCATACTGACAAAAGCCCTGGGCAGGCAGCAGCACGTGGCCTTTCAATTCAAGTTCCCCCACAAGCTGGCAATTGTTTCCATCATGCTGGTAAGTATCTTGCAGGAGGATGGAGGCCGGAATGCAGAGAGGAGGGAGGATGGGTCCACAGGGAAACCATTGGTGGCACTCCTAGGCTGGAGCTGAAGGTAAAAGCCCAGATTTTCTAGTTTCCTTTTCCCGCCTTAGTGTTCCCTTTGCCATCCTCAAGGCTGGGGTGAGTACTGTAGGGAAGGTGTGGTGGGGAGTAGGAGAGAGGTGCTGTCCTCAGAGCCTTTGCAAGTCACTAGACATTCTAAATTCCACCTTGTTATGAACACAGCCTGGAGTGGGAGGAGGCAGAGGCAAACAGGAAAAATATGTTCACCATCCTTTTGGGGTGTGTGTGTGTGTGTGTGTGTGTGTGTGTGTGTGTGTGTGTGTTAGGACCTAATCAAGGAGGAGCCATTGAACTCCATTTCCAGCTCTATTAGACAGAAGGCAATGAACATCATCAATAACTTCAGGTAACAACACACCATCCACTCTGTCTTCCTTGACCCAGTTCTATTGCAGGTCTTTATTCCCTAGTTGATCCCCCCTCTTAGTTTCTGCTTCTGCTTCTAGCATAAGGGAATAGTAGAAATTTACTGGCCAATATCTGCCACTTCTTTTGGCCAAGATTTTTTGAATGGGATTTTCAAAGGACCTGGTAGAGATGGCCTCTCCTGTCTCTATAGACACTTGCTGTTAATTCTGCCGCAGGCATCCTTTTGCTTTCAGCCCTGTCCCTGATAGGCACCTCCATCTCCATCAGTGATGTCCCGTTCTCTCAAAAGCTCTGGGGAACTAACAAGTAATAATATATCATCCCAAATTAGCAGCACCCTTTCCTGTAATAGTCATGCCTCCTCTCTTTCCCATAGTTCTTTTCTTTCCATCTTCCTGGCTCTTTTCACCCTTTCTTACTGTTACTCCCTTTCTTCTTTTAATACCCTTTCTTCTGATATCTTCGTCTTTCTTGCTCCCACTTATTCCTCTGTCACCATCTTCTCTGTCTATAACCTTTTTAGTTGTTATTCCTGAGCACACTGGTTACACTTCTTCTCCCTGGATCATAGGATGCTCAGGCCCCTCTTAGAGATAGAAGAAAGAGTAGAGCTCCTGGGAACATGCTTCAAGAGTGTGTTCTGCCTGCCATCCAGAGAAGTGTTACGAAAGGAGGCATCTAGTCCCAAGAAGGGCCAGGCCAATGTGGTAAGTAACTCTTTGATGTTTGTCTCTCTGGTCTCATTTTTTATTTTTTTAAGAGGTTAGGAACTATAGGTTTGGCAGTTTTATGTAATAGTCTTCTGCCTTCTTTAATAAAAACACAAAATCATTGGAAGGAAGCCCTCCTGTGAAGAAGAGGTTGTAGGTCATGTAGTCTGAACACTACTCCTGAGATCTAACTTCCTCCTTCTACCCGCTGATTACCACTGCCACCACTTTAACACTCTGGCCCAAAGGCAGACACTTGATCCTTCCCTTTATAACTGCTGTGTGATTGAAACGAGACTAGAAGGTTCAAATATGATTTTACTAACGGTTGACAGGTAAGTAAAGCCAGGGAATCCCAGGAGCAAGCAATCAGAGTCTATTTCTTATAGTGCCTGCAGTGTTTCCTTAAGGAAGGAAAGAGAGATTCAGTTTTTAATTTATATTCATATATTTAATTCCTAGGAATTCTTTCATGTGTTCTGATTACACCTTTATCTTGCCTGGTCGTCCTTGTTTTATTGATGCCATAGTCTCTTGAAATGTTTTTGAAGCTATTAAAAAGAATTTAAAAATACAGGTTTCTATTATTTACCAAATTAGCTTGATTTTCTTTACGGTCATTTGGTTTGTTCATCTTGGGCCTCCTTTTATCTGATTTCTGGTAATCCTTACTTTTTAGTTCACAGTTATGTCATGAAGGAAAGACTGGTACATATAGAAAAGGCGGAGGTGGGTTTTCTCTGGCCTCCCTCAGTGTGAATCTGCTTTGGATGAGGAAGTTATTTTGACAGGATTTCCCTGTGTTTGGAGCAAGCTGGGAGTTCCAGCTGCCCAGTACAAATAGCTTTACACCTAGGTAGGTTTCTTCCGAGTATTTTATTCCAGGGAGAGCTGCCTTTCTTTTTCTCCCCCCTGATTTTCAGTTTTTGTGGCTGGGATCTATCACAATGTTGCTCTGGTTCTCCCAGCAGGCCCTACGTTTAGAAGCCCTCCTTGGCAGATCACCTACTCTCTTTATAAGGCTTTGGGCGAGGCCACTTGGTTCATTCAAGGATAAGAGGGAGAAACCCACTGTCCTAGATTTTGTGAATCAGTTACTCTGCAGACAGCCAGGCCAGTCCTCCTCCCACCTGGAGCCAGTCAGCCTGTCAGTCCTGGCTGCTTACTGAAGCTGTATCCCTGGGACCAGAGTCCCAGCTGAGCTCAAGTTAGGGAGTGGGGATGGAGGAGGGGGGTAGCTACGTTGCAGGGGAACTCCCAGTCCACCAGGACAAACTACACACCAGGCAGACATTTGTGCTCTGGTGAAACAACAGAAGGATTAATTGAAGTGAATGATGGGCCAGTAGTGCTTGAATGTAGGGAAGTTTTTGGAGCAGGCTTTGTCAAGGAAGGCTGGGACAGCCAGAATGCTGAGCAGTTTAGAAGGAGGGTTGGGGTGATAGGTTGGTAATTTTTTGAGTTTCTTTTTCCCCTCAGGATCTGTTTGAGGGAACCATGCAATCCCTCCTAAGACTAATGGAGACACTTATTGTTGAGATGCCCACCCGGATCCAGAACTGCTTGCAGGTTCGTGGGAACAAACCCCTGAACGTCGGTTTATTCATTTCCTAGAACTGCCATAAATAAATACCACACGAAGTGATGTCAAACAACAGAAATACATTCTCTCAAGTTGTAAAGGACAGAAGTCCCAAATCAAAGTATTGGCTGGTTTGGTTCCTACTGGAGGCTCTGAAGGAGAATCTGTTCAGTGCATCTCTCCTAGCTTCTGGGAACTCCTGGCAACCCATGGTATCTCTTGGCTTATAGACATATCATTCCAATCTGAGCCTCCATTTATTTTCACAGGGCATTCGTGTGTGTGTGTGTGTGTGTGTGTGTGTGTGTGAGTTTGTGTGTGTGTTTCTCTTCTTTTTTAAAAAAAATATGTTTTTATTGATTTCAGAGATGGAGAGAGAGAGAGAAACATCAATGATGAGAGAGAATCAGTGATCGCATGCCTCTTGCAAACCCCCACTGGGGATTGAGCTCACAACCCGGACATGTGTCCTTGACTGGAATCCAACCCAGGACCCTTCGGTCTGCAGGCCACCCTCTATCCACTGAGCCAAACCAGCTAGGGCTCTTAATAAGGACAGCAGTCATTGAGTTAGGACCCACAAATCCAGTATGAACTCACCTTAATTTGAATCATCTGCAATGACCCTATTTTCAAACAAGGTCACATTCTGAGTTTCTGACTGGACATGAATTTTGGGGGGACACTATCAACCTGGTACAGTTGGGAACAGACCAGGGGAACTGTCTAGGGACTGCTTATTTTCCCAGTCAGAAAAACTAAGAAGTAGAACTGCTGATGAAGATTGGGTGCAAAGCTTTTAGGGAAATGATAATAAGGGCTAAGATCAAATAACTAATATTGGTCTTGCCTTTAGAGGAGAAAGCTTCCTCCTTCTTCCCCTTCAGCCATAGCTGTGGCCAGCTTCTCTCTCAGCTGCCCACTGCTCCCACATAGCAGTTAACAGTTCAAAACACAGGCTCTGGACTGCCATACACTATGGTTCCAGATGGTGGCTCTGCTGTTTGCTGTATGGTCTTGGGAAGTTGTTTAATGTCTGTTTGCCTCAGTTTTCTCTTGGAAACTGGAATGACATAGAGCACCTAGTTAATACAGTCATTTGGTAATCGAGTGAGGTGTTTACAAAGTGCTTGGCTCAAAGACGTGAGGTGCAGGTACAACTGATTTGCCCATTTTAAAATTGTCTTTTTATTGACTTGATGTACTCTATGCTACTGTCATTGGGATACTTGGCTTTCTCCTGAAATTGCTATTCCCCAGTTACCACAGGGAGTTCAAGACTTCTTTGCAGTTCCTGTTGTTATTAAAATATAGGTCACTGAGGACTATATTCAGAGTATTGCATTCAAAAGTTACTTGAAATATTTTTTTCTGTATGATTATATTGTCAATTGATATAATTTAGACTTGCTCGTCTTAAATTTTATGGTTTTTCTTTTACTTAATTGAAGAGCTTGATTATATAAAGATTTACATAATTAAAAACTTACTAGTAAAACCATGTAAAGTTTTACTCAGAGGATTTTTGCTCCCAAGCTGATCCTCTTAACCTTATTCGCACTCACCCTCTGTAGATAACCGTTTTCATTAACTTCTGGTTTGTCCTTCCTGTTTTTCTTATTGTGAAAATAAGCAAATCTCTGTTTATGGTGTATTCTTATTTCCCTTTCTGTTTTACACAGTCGTTAGCACATTCTATTCAGTGCTCTTGGCCTTGCTTTTTTCATTTATCCTCATCAGTTCACAGATATGTTCCTTTTTTTATGGTTTTATATATTGTGTGCATGTAATATAGTTTATTCAATCAGTCCTCTATGGATGGATGTTGGACTGCTTGTAATTATTTTGCTACTGGTTTTCTTCTTAACTTTTAAATTTGAAAGGATTGTAGATTCACTGGCAGTTGCACAAATAGTACATAAAGCATCTATTAAAACCAGGGAATTTCCTTGCCAGTATGGCTCAGTGGTTGAGCATTGGGCCATGCAGCAAGAGGTCACTGGTTCAATTCTCGGCCAGTGCACATGCCTGGATTGCAGGCTTGATCCCCATTGAGGGGGTTTGAGGGTGTGTGCAGGAGGCAGACAATCAATGTTTCTCTCTGATCAATGTTTTTATCTCTCCCCCTCTCCTTTCCACTCTCTCTAAAATCAATACAAACATATTTAAAAAACACACAAAAAACAGCAAATTGATGTTGACACGCCGTTGTAAGACATAGACTTTATTCAATTTTAAAGAATTTATTAAAATTGATTTCAGAGGGGAAGGGAAAAGGATAGAGAGAGAGAGAAACATCAATGATGGGAGAGGATCATTGATTGGCTGCCTCCTGCACACCCCCTAAATGGGATCAAGCCTGCAACCCGGACATGTGTCCTTGACCAGAATCAAATCCAGGACCCACCGCAGACCGATGCTCTATCCACTGAGCCAAACTGACTAGGGCAGGACGTGTTTCTTCTGGTCAGTGTAACATCAGTGTTCTTTTGAGTTGGTTGTGGATTTTTCACCTGCTACTCTTCATATTTTTCAATTATATATCATGGTCTGTGTGGTTGCATCATTGTCAGATTGATGACTGTAGATTGACAAGTAGCAGTGGTATTTAGTACCCATAATTAACCAAAGGTGAGACACTTTTCCATTGTGTTTCAAGTGAAACCACGTATAATGATATTTTTCAAATAGATTTACATACACTTTACTCTGGAATCTGTGAATACAGTGACAGTTATTTTTTTTTTTTTTATCACCAAGTTCTTTTTCTACTGAAGAATGGGAGGTGGAGGGTAGGAGAACTCAGAGGTATGTTGAATCACTGAAGTGAATAGAGTGGATATATTTTGAGAGCCACTGTTGAACCTGAAGGAAGGGGGTTGGAATTGAGGAGATTTCTATCACCTAGACGAAGGGAAAATATGGGGCTGGAGGATTTAATACCGCGTATACTTGATAGGAGAGAGGAGAGAATGAAACCTCTGGTGCCAGACCCACATATAATCTGCCTCTTGGCAAAAGAGGTCCTACTGTCAGAACTCTTGTCCTAAAACTTTGTAAAAGCCAGGTTCAAGAATATCTTTCTGTTCTCTGGGACACAGATGAATGGGCATCTCCTTTCATTATCTCCTTCCTCCAGCTTATGGATCCTTGGCTCAATTCCCAGAAGGATAACGAGCGGGAACGGGCCATGTGGTGTGCTGCACGTATTCTGGAGTTTACAGCAAAAATGGAGGACTTCAATGTGAGTGGGAGGCGGCCGGGGAGTCTGAATTCTCATACCCTGTCTGGTTGCCCTTATCCCTACCTTCATCATATATATTACCTAGCCTCAGTCACTCATTCTCCGTCGCCCATGCTATTTTCTCTTGTGGATCCCATCCTGTTCTCTCCTTTTCCCCTTCTGTCATCTTCTACTTGGTGTTTTTCTCCATCCATCAGTTTTATTTCATCCCACTTGGTTCAGTCTGATGTTATTTGTCTGAACAAGCAATGACTAAACACTCGCCTTGTGCCAGGCGCTGTGGTAGGTGCTATAGCGAATACACAGATGACCAAGATAGTTTCTGACTTCATGAACCTTACAGTCCACTGGGGAGAGAGGCATGCATAGAACAATCTTAAAGAGAAGGTGATAATGAATAAACTGAATATAGTGGGACTAAAAGATCAAAACAAACAATTACAAGTTGAGGGGGCAAGGAAAGCCTCATAGAGAAGAAGGCATTAAACCTGACTTGACATATGAGTGGAGTGTCAAGGGGCAAAGAAGGGGGATAGAGTAAGGTAATTATAAAACGATGACCTCTGATGTCCTTTATGGCCACAACTCATCTATCCAATTCCATTCCCATTAACCTCACATAGTCTCACCTTTTATGTCTCTGGCTTATGCATTTCCTCCTCTGAGTTCTTCCTGTGATAGCTCAGCCTAAGGGAATGGCTGGGATAACTTGTGACTTCCAGCTTCCTTCCCCAGATGGCAATTGAATTCACCCGGCTGGGGCGCCTGGTAAAGCTGCTGGCCATGCGCTGCCAGGACCCAGTGGACAGCATCTGCTTCCTGTCTTCCAAGGCTGCGTATAACCTCTACTGTATCCTCTTGAAGAAAAAGCGTATGAGGAGCCTGTTCTTCCCCCTCCCCCTCCAACCACACACTTAGGCCTGGCCATCCCCACACACTCATCCCAAGACAGTGAGGGCCAAGAAGCTGCTTGAGTACCTCATTTCCATTGAGGAACCTACCCCCAAACATCTACAGATAATCTCTTGGGAAAAAATACCTACATAGGAAATACTTCTTTGGAATTAGTTTCTCCTTTTTTGGCTCAGCCCCATCCTTTTACCCAATTCTATCTCTGCTCTGAGGCAGGCAAGATAGTTTGTTTGTCTTTTACCTCAGCTCCCACCATTTCTTATCTTAATGCCCATTCCTCTACTCCCAGCCCCAAAGGACATACATAGCCCCAAGCTGACTGAGTTCAGTAGGAGCTTTGGGCTAGAAGGTGGGAAAGGGGGAGTTTAACATGCCTTCTGAGTGTCTGAGAGGTGGGGTCGGGTGTCTCTGTTTCAGAGATGAAGAAGAAAATACAAGGCTTGTGGATAGAAGAGGGCATGAATGAAGTCTATAGTGCCAACTTGTTCTATAACAACACCTTTAAAATTGCCGAGGTGAGGGAGCAGGACCAGAGACAAAGTGAGGGAAGCCTGGGCGTCTCATTTACACGCTGTAATAGACTCCTGGGGTGGGACTCCTATCCTGTCTCTCTTCCCATTCTGTTACTGGATGTGAACTTTTCCTTTGGGGGAAATTTTCCTATCACATGCTACTATTTGTCCCCCCTTGAGCATCAATGGTCCTGATCCTTGTCTTCCCCTGTCCCCCCAGAAGCATTTGCTTCATGCTAATGCTGCTTTGTGAGCAATGTGTAGACTCAGAGATGTCACTGAGGATCTTAGCCCCAGCCCTCCTCTCCTGGGGTTCTGCTCTGCACCCCCTGACCTCTGAGCCCCACATTGCACTTGAGTCCAGTGTTTCCTCCCTTCCATCCCCAGGACTCTGTCCCCAGGAAAGGGTCTTCTAGGAGTTAGGCAGACAGCACAAGCCTAGGACAGAAGCACAGAAGCTCCCAAGAGAAGCCCTCCCTCACCAGGAGGAATGGCACAGGCTGTCTCGGGCAGGGGGAGCCCTGCATCCAGACTCATCGCACCATGTGATCCCACCCTGTTGCAGGCCTTTGCAGAGTACTTCACCCAGAGGCAGCTCACCAACCTGGTGCTGACATCCATGGAGGAGCTGACGGGCAGCAGGGCTAACGTGTCTCTGGCTGCAGCCCAGTTGATGAGCGCTGTCATGAAAAAGCGGGGCTCAGATTTGATAAAGGTAGTGTGGTGCTGGGTGGGAGCTCTGGCCTGAATGTCAGGAGCACTGGCTCATGTCCTGGCTCTGTTACCAAGCAGCCAAAGGGCTGTAGCCAAGTCCCTCTCCTCTACTGGCTTTAATTCATTCACTTCTAAAATGTAGGCTTGCACTACATTTCCTCTGTGGTCCCACTGAGCTCCGACATTTGTAATCCTGAGCTTGTAACTGCAGTGCCTCCTATCTGGGCGGCCGATTCCTCAGTAATGACAGCCATGTGCAGGGGTGTAGGCATTGTTGGGGGACTCTCCCCAACCCCCTGGGGTGTCAGGAGCTGAGACCTCAGTGAAGGAGTAAGGCTGTGGATTGGAAACAAGGAAGTTCACAGAATGACTGACCTATGTATAAATGTTCTTTTAAGCTAGCATAAATATGGGAAGGCCCAGCATTTAGAAATCTATTTCTCACTTCACTAAGAAAAAAAAACTTCAAAATCGGGTCATATAGGGCAAGTCTCTGAGTGGCCACCATCCTCTTTATACGTGTCACGGGGGCTGTCCATCCCCTCTCTCTCTGCATCCCCAGACATCCGTTGCCTCCACTCATTTATGTGACTGGCGTGGCCTAGGTACCAGAAATGGGCGGGCACCATGACAGTCCTTGAGATATTACAATGAAAAGGACTTCCCAGAGGTCCATAGTTTAGAGCTCTGAGCACCAGATGAGAACCCTGTGGTCTTTCCACATCCAGTGCCACTGTCCCTGCAGTTTTAGGGCTGGAAGTTGACCTTAGCTGGGAGGGAAAGGCCTGAGTGCCTCCAGGGCTTTGGCTTTCTTTCTGGAGGGTCTTCTGTCTCCTGAGCAACCTCAGACCACCTCTCTGGACATTGGGGCTCTGGACAGGCATTTGCTCTAGTGGGCCTTGGCCCGAGCTCCCTTTTTGGGCCCTGCTGCTCTGGCCTTTGGCACCCCGCAACTCTTCCTTGAGAAGATTGTCAGGGACAGGATTGCAACTATGCCTCTTGAGTTTGAGGACTCAGTAGAGAGGGAGGAGGAAGGAAGGAAGTAAAGAAGGACTGACGGGTGTTCTGGCTCTCCCCTGCAGGTGGAGGAAATTGTGGCGGGCATCCTGGAAAGGCTCAAATTGCAGCTGGAGCCCAACACAAAGGCGGAGACCCTTCGGGCCCTGTGCTTGCTGGCAGGCAACAGCACCCACAGCGTTGTGCCCCTGCTGCTCAACAGGCCCCTCCCTTGGGATAGGTACCTCTCCCACACCCAGGAGCACACTCCATCCCAGTAAACCCTCCCCTGCTCCAACCCAAGCCCATGTTAAAATCACTGCACAACGATGCATTCTTCTTGATGCCAATCAAACTTCATATTCTTTGGCCAAGTCCTCTTGCGCCTCACTCCCTCTAGAACCTGAGAACTGGCCTTTCATAGGCTCAAGACCAGATTGGTACTAGAATATGATTACCAGGGCCCATGACATAGCTGTCCCTGGCTCCTGCAGAACCATTCTGGCCGTGTGGAAGGTGTTTGGCACCGAGCGAGAGACCACAATCAACGTCCTGCAGCTGCTGATAGGCATCCTGGAAAACCACTCCACAGAGGGCATGATGGAGCAAGCCCTGCAGCCCGTGGAGGTCAGCATGGGGAGGGCGGGCGGGGGGCGGAGGACTTATGTCTGGGACTTGCGTGCAGAGGCGAAGATTAAAGGGCACCTGTCAGGTGCGAGCAGTTGTTAGGGAGCAGTGAAGAGGAGACTGTTAACACTGGACTCATGAATACTGCACATACGTTTAGTACTTTAACTTTGTACATCCAAGAACTGCATGATGTAGAAAGTGCAGGAATCAATCCCATTTCATAGACAAGGAAACTGATGTTCAGTGTTAATCAGCTTTTTCTGTCTCCTGAGTTTGTGTCTGGCGCCCATATTTCTGGGGCCTGGCCAGGGGCATGCGGTGCTGGGGCAGAGGATGAAGTTTTGTTGTCTGAAATTGGGTAGCCCAATATATTTTCTGCTGAAAAATTAGAGTTGGTTCCCTTTTTGTTTTTAATGTTTGGCAATAAAGAGAGAGCAGATTACATGTGTGTGGCCCCTCAATTCCCCAGGATTGAGCTGTGGGCATTCAGTCTTTGAGTGCTTCTTAGAAACCTCAGTCAGAGTGCACTGTGACCTATGGGCAGTGACAGGGAGGGGCAGTGTGTGGGATTGTGGGACCATTTCTGTCTTTACCAGACCTAGTCAATTCTGCTTCCTCCTTTCCACGTGTCCTCCCCAGGCGGCGTGTGCCTTGTGTGAGATGCTATCCGGGACTCTGTGCCGGGAGGCCATCCTGGAACTCTACCCCCGGCTATTGCTGGCTGTGCTATGTCATCTCTTCTGGGTGATTGAGCAAAATGTCCTCCAGAAGGTGGTGGTCTACAGGAAGGATGGGGGCTTAGGCAAGACCTTTGACTCCAGTAGGTAAGCCTAACCCTGGTGTGATGGAGAAATGAGACTAGTCAACTCCAGAGGGCCCTGGACAACTGGATGCCAATCCCCTAGGGAAGCTGAAGAAGAGACTGACAGCAGCACAGAGCTGGAATGTCGGTGTGGGTGCCCCAACATCACGTGCTGGAATGTTCCCACGTGTTTTCAAGTTTCTCGTTACCCTTTTCCTTGCATGCACTCCTCTGCTTCACCCAGCGGTTCAGGTCTCTGTTCATGACTCGGCCCATGAAAGATTCAATACTCTCCATGCAGCTGTGGCCATTCGAATCTGGATCACCTCTGGCTTAGCTTTGTCACTAACTGCGCCATCTCATGGAAGTTACTGCTGCAGTTTAGGGTGTTGAACTCCTAAGTAAGCGGTTGTCAGACCTTTTTAAAAAACCTCAGGGTATTCTATTCAAGTGAAATCTTACAGTAAAAAAATAAAGAAGACCAGTAACCAGAGACATTCTGGTTAGATGGGTGTGGAGGTGAAGGGGTATCCTAACCCTGCTACACCGTGGAGAGCTGAATTTGAAAGCTGTGGCACTAGCACGTCTCTATAGGCTCTTTTACAAGACAAGGTTGAAGGGGTGAGCAGACACAATTGGAGATGGGTTTCAGAGAGCCATGGGTTTTCATCAGCTGGAAAGCAGGATCCAGCTATGCACCAGATCCAGATTAGAGAACTGTCTCCTGGCTTGCCAGGACAAGGATGCAAACTAGGGCATAACACCTTGTTCATCCCTCTGTTCCTTTCTTTTCACAAACCTTGTGACGACGGGCCTTCAGTTGTGCCCTGGAGGTGGTGAAGCTTGTGTTGTTCGCAGCCGCATATGATGGAGTGGTGGTTTATGCAGATGAGCATAAGTGCTGGGATCATCTGTCCTCCTCTAAATTTTACTACAGAGGCATCATGGACCTGACAAGGTGCGACCATTTCCCCAGCATGCCCTATACCACTCTAGCCCCCAATCCCAATTTTCCAGGATCCAGCACTCAAATACAGCAGACTATAACCCTCCCTTGCTCATCTCCCAGACCTCAGCCTTCACATTATCCTGTTCTGTGCATACTGTTCCCTTGTCACCTCCCCTCCACCACTGCCCACTCCCCACCCAGCAACTCTTGGCTTCCTCTGCCCCACCCCAGTGGCATTGTGAAGAACTGTGAAGCAGTCATGCTGCACCGACTTCTGAACCTTGTCAAGACCTTCCTTGACAGCGGAGATAATCATCGGAAGATCTTGTCCAGGACCGTCTATGCACAGGTGAAAGCCTGGAGGGAGGACCACAGCCCTAGCCATTCATTTCCTGTAGCTGAGGAACATTTAACAGAAATGTTAAATAACTTGCCCCAGAAAGTGGAAAGAATAGAGAGTGGGGTTTGCTTCCCTGCCACTTCAGAGCCTAAAGAGGCAGGGGAAGCCTGGGGAGAAGATCAGCAGCATTAGTTTTCCCAGAATGATTTTAGGATCCCAGGATCTGGCCCAAAATGCTAAGGTTATCAGCGCCATCCACCATTGCCGTAGACCAGTGATGGCGAACCTTTTGAGATCAGAGTGTCAGCATTTTGAAAAACACTAACTTAACTCTGGTGCCAGGTCACATAAAGAATTTTTTTCATATTTGCAACCGTAGTAAAACAAATATTTATATTTC
The DNA here is from genome assembly GCF_964212035.1 of Myotis nattereri. NCBI lineage: Eukaryota > Metazoa > Chordata > Mammalia > Chiroptera > Vespertilionidae > Myotis > Myotis nattereri. Next base: position 122,269,852 of record NC_138076.1, on the reverse strand, counting down.
TGATATTTATTTTATATACTTAAATGCCATTTAACAAAGAAAAAATCAACCAAAAAAATGAGTTTGCGTGTCACCTGTAACAGGCGTGTCATAGGTTCGCCATCACTGCCTTAGACTCTAGCCCATGCGCACAGATCTACTATTGCTCTCTACTGGTAACAGTTATTACCTGAGTATGGGGCCTGAGGGGAGCTAGGGAAGCACCAGGTACCCATCCATGGTTATAGTAACCTTGTTTCCACAGCTCCTCTGGCATCGATCAGTGGCTCAGACTCTGGGACAAGACTTTGTGGGCAATCTAATCAAGTGGACCAAGGAGCCCAACCTCATCATGAAAGAAATTGGACTCTGTGGAATCAGTAACCTGGCACTGCATGAAAGTCAAGTAAAAGTGGGGGGCCCAATGGGAATCAAATGTTAGTCTCTGAACCACTTAATTTGTTTCCCTTGGGGTCTCTTAATTACTCAGAGCTTAGTAAATTTCCCAACCCCTCATCCTAGGGCAGTACAACATCCAGTTTATAGACTTACATAGCCTGGCCATCTGGCCTCCCAAACACCCTGAGCACCAGCCTTCCACTTCCTCTGCACATCCAGCCCCTAGATTCCCTACGTCTGTTTCTTTTAGGCACCACTTGTTTTCTCAAAACCCTATCCCTAAAGTGTTGCATGATGCCCAGGTGGAAAGTGATCTCTGCCTTCTTTCAAACAGTCAGAATCTGTGAAGAGCCTGTTTCCAACCTTGGGAGACTTCCTGAAGAGTGAGGCACGAGTGACAGTTCAGGCAGTAAAGGCCCTACGGAACATCGTCGTAAATGGGCATGGAGAAGAGGTCAAGGCGATGTTCTGCAGCATCTCCAAGCATCTGCGTCCACTCATCAATGATGTATGGGCCCAAGTCCCTAGGATTAGTTGGAAACAGTATGGGCTGGGGCTGAAGGTGAACCCTGGAAGCTGAATTTAGGGTCCTGGGGCAGAGCTATGGGACTTGGTGGAAGGCTAAAATCACTGAGGGGCAGAAAAAGGGAGACTTGGCTACTTGAAGCAGTGCATTAGACAGGTGCAAAATTCATTCCCTATACATACAGATGTAGCACTCATCCACTTACTCTCTTACCACAAATTTCCTGAAGGAGCCACTGAAGGGGAAAATGTGACATACTGATGTAAAATTGGTTCTGACTCCAACGATCTTCTCCTGCAAACTTAAAGAGTGGGGGAAGAACTCATAACTTCTACCCTCCTTCCAAACAGCACAGGGACCCTAGAATGCTGGGAGCCTTGTTACAATATCCGAAGGCTCAGAAATCTGAACTACCCAGTCCAGTAACAGCCCACTCCATGTCTCAGCCTCTTTACAGATCACAGCCATTTTGAGCTGAATTAACTTCACATCAGAGGTGTATGCTTACTTAGAGTATTCCTGTTCTGGCACCTATCAATTTTTAGTATTTGAACCTTGGATTTGAATTATTTTTGTATCAGCCTCATAATCTCGAAGAGCCTGGACACTCACTCCATGATTCATCTATTTTTCAGTTACTTTTAAAACCCAACATGTATATTTGACTTGACAAAGCCTAAAGATAATCTTTACCCTTCATCCAAACAATATAAGAATCTTAGAAGCTTGATTACACTGCCCCCGTTTTATTAATTAATATTGTCTAGTAGTTTAGTTTCACATTCTTTTAAAATCCCCAAATGTGGTCTTTAACATAATCACCACCATTGCTGTTATGTTATACAGTCAATACTCATTTAGATTTTCCCATATGTTGCTTACACATTTCTTCATTTCCCTTTCCTTCTTATAGCTCTCTCTTCCCTTCTAGATTCATTTTCTTCTTTTTTGTTTGTGGCTTTTTCAGTGAGGGTCTGTTAATAGCAAATGTTTTCAGTCTTGGTCAGAAAATGGCTTTATTTTGTCTCACATTTGTCTTTAGGTTTTAACAGTTTAGGATGTGTTGGCATGAATTTCTTTAGGTTTAGCCTGAATTTTTGGAAATCTCTATGTTTGTGTCTTTTACCATACTTTAAAAGATTGTAGCCATTGTTTCTCCAAAACATTTTCAGCACATTCGTGTTCCTCTCCTTTTAGAAATCTGATGACAGAAATGTTGGACCTTTGCTCTTGTCCCATCGGTCCCTAGATTCAGTTCATTTTCAATAATTTTTCTCCTTGTTGTCCAGATTGGAAAATTTTTATTGATCTCTCTTCAAGTTCACTGTGTCCTTCCTCTGACATCTCTGTTTTGCTAATTTGCATTTATCAGTTTAAATATTTCCCGTTTTTATCTTGTCTCCTTCTTTGCTGAGGCTTTTATTTCTGAATTGATTACAAGGTTATTCAGTGTTGTTTTTGGAGTATTTGGTATCATAACTCCTTGGAAGTTTATATCAGATAATTCCAACATTTGTTTCATCTTAACTGGTATCTGTTTCATCTTAACTGTTTCATCTCAATTGGCTTTTCCCATGTGAGTCAAGATTTTCCAGGCTCTTCATATACAGAGTGATTTTTTTTTAATCCTCACCTGAGGATAATTTTTTTATTGATTTTTTAATAAAAGAGAGTGGAAGGGGGAGAGAGGAGAGGAGAGGAGAGAGAGAGAGAGAGAGAGAGAGAGAGAGAGAGAGAGAGAGAGAGAGAGAGAAACATGAATATGAGAAAGACACGTAGATTGGTTGCCTCCTGCTCCTGCAGAGGACCGAACCTGTAATGGAGGTACATGCCCTTGACCAGGAATTGATCCTGTGACCCTTTGGTCCACAGGCTGATGCTCTAATCATTGAGAAAAACTGGCCAGAGTGATTTCTGATCGTATCTTTATAAATACTAAGTTATGTGACTCTGAGTCTCAATGAAATCCTATGGAGGATGTTTATAGTTTTACTTTAGAAGGCAACTGGCCTATTTAACTTCAGGCTGCAAGTTCTGACTAGCCTTCTGTGTGCACAGTGTGATTTCCATGTCAGTCTGAATTGCCAGCCATTGCCCCCTCGAATGTTCACTTTCCCTAGGTCCTCCCTCTCTGTGACCTCCCTGATTTTATAGTTCCCTGGGGCTCCCTTTTTCTCCTAGTTTGGCCATAAAGCTGAGGCTTTAGTTAGCCTGCAATGCTAGGGACTTCTGTGACTGTGCCTACATTTGGGCCAAGTGGCATGAAGGCAGAGAGAGGAAATAAAGAAATGGGGGTTTGGCCATCCTCTTGGGGCCTCAGCTCCTTCAAAAGGAAAGTAAGGTTTCCCTCCCTCAGAGTTTTGGCTCCTATAGGTTCCCACTGGTTTGTGTGGGGGCTGTGGCATGAGAGAATAGTAGGAGAAAAAGAACTGAGGGATTTCCCATCTCTTTGATCAGTGTGAGTTCCCTTTCTGACTCTTTGAGATTAACTAGATGACTTCTCTTGGAGCATTCTGTCAGCCTATGGTGTTTCCTTCCCAGTTTCTGGTTGCCTTCTGGGCAGGTTGGGGAGACCAATAGATAGGAAAATCCAGGCCCCTAGGTCATAGAAACCAGTGATATCCCTCTACCCCATGGGCGCTGGAGTGTCAGCAGCCTCTTTATCTTTGGCCCTGGGAATTTCTCTTTCTTGAAATTGTAATTATTTAAATATTTCTTAGTATATTTTCATTTGCATTTTAAGATGTCTATAATGGGAAGGTTGTCAGGTTATCTTCCATGTTGCTGGAATGGGAAGTCAAGATTTATGGCCTAACTGAGAAACAGTAAATGGCCATTATAATGGCAACCTAGAAAGTGAAAGGAACACTAACCCAGGCAAGGGCTGTGAAATTTGGGTTCTAGGTGCTCCTTTAACATTCACCTAGTCATCATACACATTTACTTGGTTAAAACTCTGTAGTTTAAGCTCCCAGTCAAGATGGCAGCAGCAGTAAACACTGTACTCCCCTTCTCCCATGACCACATTACAACTAAACTTCAGAGCAACCAACATTGATACCTGCCTGAACTCTAGCTGAATAAAAGCCCTATAGCTAAGGATACACAGAAGAAGCCACATCAAGGCTAGTAGGAGGGGCAGAGGCCTGGAATGAGCTGGTCCCACACCTACATGTACTGGTTAAAGATTGGGAGAGATATCTCAGCTGTGAAGTCTCCCAGTGTGGAGTAGGAGTCCCAGCCCCACACCAGGCCCTCCAGCCCAGGGTTCCAGTGCTGGCAAGAGAAGTCCCTAACTTCTGACTAGGGAAACTAGTAGACATGGTGGCTTAGTGAGGCATGGGGTTAGGGGGTTGGTGGGTGGAGTGGGCGAGGCTCCTGGAATCCCAAGCATTGCTCTTAAAGGGCCTTTGCATGGAATTACTCGCTGATGGATTCACTTACTCTGATCTCCAGCCCTGGGGCAGTACCTCAAAAGATGCCAGAGGTAGAACTGACTTATCTGGCTTCAGGGGAAAGGCTTGAAGGGCAGCTGTCTCCCAGAGGAAGTTCTGGCAGAGCTACTGTTCCTTTGCTAAGCCCTCTGCATGCATGTGTAGGCAAGCATCAGATCTCAGTCTCCATCAAAATGGCTAACACTGTTCCATACAAAGAGCTTGTCTTGGCATATGCCAACATTCCTAGAAATATCTCAAAGGTTCACAAACCCCCAAAAAGCAGCATCTGGCCCTGGCATGCCTTGTCCCGCTTCCCAAGCAGCTCCAAGCCTGGCACTAGCAGCATATGGCCTCAGTTTGCATCTTAGCCTCTCCCAGGCACCTCCAAGCCCACCACAAGCAGCACATATCTGCAGATCACTTTGTAGCTAATACCAGGTGGACCCAGGCAGGTCACAGGCAACAGATAACCTTCACCTGTACCTCTCAATAGGCCCCAGAAACAACACACCCAGTGGTCAGCTTCAGACTACACCAGAGCAGCAAACAACTCCATCCACAAATGACACACTCAAAGGGCAGACTCACATGGTACCAGAGTCCTGCTAAAGCAAATTCTGCTCTGTAGGTTTACCCCTGCACAATAGTTCCTCCACTGGAATCATCACCAGTCCTCACACCCAATCAGCCTGGAGGTCACTCCCTGACATTGATGTGCCATAGCAATCAAGGCTCAACTACAATAGAAAGGCACACATACACACACAAGGGACATACCTGGAGCACCTAGCTCAGGTGAACAGGGAGACCGTGTCACTGGGCCGCATAGGACGCCTACTACATAAGACGACTCTACCAGAGTGAGAGATGTAGCAGTCCTCCCTAATACATAGAAATAAACACAAGGAGGCAGCCAAAATAAGGAGACAAAGAATCATGTTCCAATGAAAGAACAGAAGAAAATTCCAGAAAAATTACTAAACAAAATGGAGACAAGCAGTCTACCAGATGCAGAATTCGAAACACAGGTTATTAAGATGCTAAATGGTCTCAGAATTTTAATGCAGAGGAAATGTAAAATCAAAGAGCCTGAGCCGCATGCCTCAGTGGTTGAGCATTGACCTAGGAACTAGGAGGTCACAGTTCAATTACTGGTCAGGGCACATGACCCAGTTGTGGGCTCCATCCTCATTGGAGGACATTCAGGAGGCAGCCAATCAATGATTGTCTCTCATCCTTGATGTTTCTATCTTTCTCTCCCTCTTTCTTCCTCTTTGAAATCAATAAAAATATATTTTCAAAAACCATGAAGATAGAAAATATAAAAAAAGAACTATTTGGAAATGAACATACAATAACAAACAAAGAAATACATTAGAGCCCTAACTGGTGTTTGTCAGTTGATTGGATGGTGTCCTGTGCACCTATAGGTTGTAGGTTCAATTCCCAGTCGGGGCACATGCCTGGTTTGCAGGATTGATACCCGGTAGAGGGCATGCAGGAGGCAGCCAATCAATGCCTCGCTCTCACATGAATGCTTCTCTCTCCCTCTCCCTTCCTCTCTGTCTAAAAATAAATTTAAAAATCTTTGAAAAATAAAGAAATACATTAGAAGTAGTTAGCAGTAGATTGAATGAAGTAGTGGATCAAATCAGTGATTTCGCAGATAAGGGAGCAGACCACACGCCATCAACACAGCAAAAAGAAAAAAGAATCCCCAAAAAAGTTGAGGATAGTTTAAGGGGCCTCTGTGATATCAAGTGTACCAACCTTTGTATCATTCAGGTACTAGAAGAAAGAGAGCAAAGAATTGAAAATCTATTTGAAAAAACCAGAAAACTTCCCTGACCTAGGAAGGAAACAGACATACAAGTCCAGAAAATGCAGACAGGTCCAAATAAGATGAACCCAAAGAAGCCCACACTAAAACACATAATTAAAATGAAAAAGATTAAATATAGAGAATCTTTTTTTTAAAGTATTGATTTGAGAGAGAGAGAGAGAAGGGAGAGAGGGAAAAACCGTTTTGTTGTTCCCCTTCTTCATGGATTCATTGGTTGGTTCTTGTAGGTGCCCTGACTAGAGATCAATCCACAACCTTGCCATAGTCAGCAACACTCTATCCAACTGGGCTACCCAGTCAGGGCCAAAGAGAGAATCTCCATACTGTTTTCCACTTCCATGCACCAATCTACATTCCCACCAACAGTGGATGAAAATTCCTTTTTCTCCACGCCAGTAATTGTTTGTTATTTATTGACGATGGTCATTCTGACTGTGTGAGGTGATATTTCAATGTGGTTTTAATTTGCATTTCCCTGATGATTAGGGTGAGCATTTTTTCATGTCTATTTTCCATCTGAATAGCCTCTTTGGAGAAGTGTTTAAAGCAATTTCCCCCCTGGTGTTGAGTTGTATTAATTCTTTATAAATTTTGTATATTAACCCTTTATCAGAATATGTTAACCCATTGGCAAACATGTTCTCCTCTTCAGTAGGTTGTCTTTTTTTTTTTATTGCTTAAAGTACTACAAAGGGTATTACACATGTGTCCTTTTTTTCCCCCCACCCTTGACAATCCACTGGCCTCCCCTACCCCCCAGCGTCTTATGTCCATTGGTTATGCTTATATGCATGCATATAAGTCCTTCGGTTGATCTCTTACCCCCAACCCTCCCCGGCCTTCCTGCTACAGTTTGACAATCTGTTTGAGGCAGCTCTGCCTCTGTATCTATTATTGTTCAAAAGTTTGTAATGGTCTCTATTATCCATGAATGAGTGAGATCATGTGGTATTTTTCCTTCATTGACTGGCTTATTTCACTTAGCATAATGCTCTCCAGTTCCATCCATGCCATTGGAAATGGTAAGAGTTCCTTCTTTTTTACAGCAGCATAGTATTCCATCATGTAGATGTACCACAGCTTTCTAATCCATTCATCTACTGATGGGCACTTAGGCTGTTTCCAGATCTTAGCTATGGTGTATTGTGCTGCTATGAACATATGGGATATATGAACATATATCCTTTCTGATTGGTGTTTCTGGTTTCTTGGGATATATTCCTAGAAGTGGGAATCACAGGGTCAAATGGGAGTTCCATTTGTAGTTTTTTGAGGAAACTCCATACTGTCTTCCATAGTGGCTGCACCAGTCTGCATTCCCACCAGCAGATCACGAGTGTTCCTTTTTCTCCACATCCTCTCCAGCGCTTGTCATTTGTTGATTTGTTGATGATAGCCATTCTGACAGGTGTAAGATGGTACCTCATTGTTGTTTTGATTTGCATCTCTCGGATGATTAGTGACTTTGAGCATGTTTTCATATGTCTCTTGGCTTTCTGAATGTCCTCTTTTGATAGGTGTCTGAATGTCCTCTTTTGATAGGTGTCTGTTTAGGTCCTTTGCCCATTTTTTGATTGGATTGTTTATCTTCCTTTTGTTAAGTTGTATGAGTTCCCTATAAATTTTGGAGATTAGGCCCTTATCAGATATGACATTGGCAAATATGTTTTCCCACGCAGTGGGTTTTCTTGTTGTTTCTTTGATGGTTTCTTTTGCTGTGCAGAAGCTTTTTATTTTGATGTAGTCCCACTTTAGTTTCAAGTGCCCTAGGAGCTGTATCAGTGAAAAAATTGCTTCGGCATATGTCTGAGATTTTGTTGCCTTTGGATTCTTCTAGAATTTTTATGGTTTCCCGTCGTACATTTAAGTCCGTTATCCATTTTGAATTTATTTTTGTGTATGGTGTAAGTTGGTGGTCTAGTTTCATTTTCTTGCATATATCTGTCCAATTTTCCCAACACTATTTATTGAAGGGACTATCTTGGCTCCATTGTATGTTCTTGCCTCCTTTGTCAAATATTAATTGAGCATATTGGTTCGGGCCGATTTCTGGGCTCTCTATTCTATTCCATTGATCTATATGTCTGTTGTTGTGCCAGTAACAGGCAGTTTTTAGAACAGTGGCTTTGTAATACAGCTTGATATCTGGTGCTGAGATCCCACCTACTTTGTTAGTAGGTTGTCTTTTAAAAAATATTTCCTTATTGATTTAAGAGTGGAAGCGAGAGGGAGAGAGAAATAAAACATCAATGATGAGAGAGTCATTGTTAAGCTGCCTCCTGCATGTCTACATGCCTGCAACCCACACATGTGCCCTGAATGGGAATCGAACTGTGACTTCCTGCTTCATAGGTGATGCTCAACCACCGAGCCATGCCGGCTGGACTGACTGTTTACTTTGTTGATGGTTTTCTTTGCTGTACACAAACTTTTTAGATTGATGTAGTCCCATTTGTTTATTTTTTCTTGATTCCTTTGCCCAAAGAGATATATCAGAAAGGAAAATATTGCTAAGAGAAATGTCAGAGATTTTACTATGTTGTCTTCTAGAAGTTTATGGGTTTAATTCTTTAGTCCACTTACAGTTTATTCTTGTGTATGGTGTAAGAAGGTGGTCTAGTTTCATTTTTTTTTTTTTGCATGTGTCTGTCCAGTTTTTTCAACACCATTTAGTGAATGGACTGTCTTTACCACATTGTATGTTCTTGCCTCCTTTGACCATATAGTCGAGGGTTTATTTCTGGACTCTCCATTTTGTTCTGTTGATTTGTATGTTTTTTTGTTTGTTTGTTTTGTTTTGTTTTTTTTGCCAGTACCATGTTGTTTTGATTTCTATGGCCTTGCAGTATAGTTTGATATCAGGTAGCATGATACCTCCAATTTTGTATTTCTTAAGATTGTTATTGGCTATTTGGGGTCTTTTGTGGTTCTATATAAATTTGTGGATTATTTGTTCTAGTTATGGGAAATAAACCATTTATATTTTGATTGGAATTGTATTAAATGTATAGATTGTTTTAGGTAGTATGGACATTTTAACTATGTTAATTTTTCCTATCCAGTATAATCTTCCATTTATTTGTATCTTCTTCAGTGTATTTCTTTAATGTCTTCCATAGTTTTCTGAGTATGGTTCTTCTATCTCCTTGGTTAAATTTATTCCTAGGTATTTTATTTTTGATGCAGTTGTAAATGAGATTGTTCTCTTTGGTTTACGTTCTGATAGTTTATTATTGGTGTATACAAATGCAACTGAAAAGAAAGAAAAACAGGAAAAAATGCAATAGAATTCTGAATATTTATTTTGTATCCTGATACCTTACTGAATTAATTTATAAATTTTAGTATTTTTTTTTTGTTGGAATCTTTAGGGTTCTCAACATAGAGTATCATGTCATCTGCAAATAATGATAGTTTTATTTCTTTCCAGTTTGGATGCCTTTTATTTCTTCTTCTTGTCTGATTGCAGTACTATGTTGCCTAAGAGTGGTAGAAGTGGACATCTCTGTCTTGTTTCTGATCTTTTAGTTTTTCCCCGTTGAGTTTGATGTTAGTTGCATGTTTTTGATATATGGCCTTTATTATGTTACAGTGTGTTCTCTCTCCTTCTACTTTGCTGAGAGTTTTTTTTTTAAATAATAATTTTGATGTGTCTTGGCGTGGTTCTCTTTGGGATTATCTTGTAGAGGACTCTCTGTACTTCCTGGACTTGTGTGTCTTTTTCCTTCACAAATTAGGAAAGTTTTCCATCATTATTTCTTCAAATAGGTTTTTAATCCCTTGCTTTCTTTCTGCTTCTTGTGGTGCTCCCGATAATGCAGACATTGGTATACTTGATGTTGTCCCAGAGGACCCTTATAGCATTATCATTTTTTTAAAATTCTCTTTTAGCCCTGGCTCATTCACTGAGCATCGGCCCATGAACAGAAGGGTTACAGGGTCAATTCTGGTCAAAGGTTCAATCCCAGGCCTTGGTTGGGGAGTGTGTGAGATGAAACCAATCCATGTGTCTCTCTCACATCAATGTATCTCTCCCTCTGTCTCTAACACTCCCTTCCAACTCCCTCTAAAAATTACTGGATAAAATATCCAGTAATATGGGTATTTTATAATATTATAATATTTTATAATATTTTATAATAATGAAGATTAACAACAAGAATTCTCTCTCTCTCTCTCTCTCTCTCTCTCTCTCTCTCTCTCTCTCTCTCTCTTTTTCACTGCTCTGATTTGCTATTCTATGCTACCTTATCTTCCAAATTGCAAATTCAATCCTTTGCTTCATTTAGTCTATAGTTGGTTCCTTCTAGTGCATTCTGTATTTTTCACTGGTTCTTATTTATAGTTTCTGTGTCCTATTACTGTCTTTTCTTGTTTTCACTGAGTTCATCCATTCTTCCCTGCATTTATTGAGCATCCTTTTAACCATTGTTTTGAACTCTGTATTTACTAGATTGCTTGCCTTCATTGTTTTTAGTTCCTTTTCTGGGGATTTGTCTCTTATTATATTTGGGGCATGTTTCCTTGTATTCTCACGTTGGCTACCTCTCTGTATTTGCTTTATTGTATTAGGTAGATCTGCTATGTCTCCCCATCTTGGTATTTATTTCGTAGGTGTCCTGTGGGGCTTGGTAGTGCTGTCTCCCTGATCACTAGAGCAAGGTGTTCCGGGAGTGTGTTATGTGAGCCCTCCTGTTGCAGTTGAGTCTTTTAAAAAAAGATTTTTAAATTTCTTTTTGGAGAGAGAAGAAGGGAGAAAGAGAGAGAGAAACATCAGTATGAGAGCAACATTGATCAGCTACCTCCTGCCTGCTCCCTAAAGTGGTTGAGCCCACAATCGGGGCATGTGGCCTGACCAAGAATTGAACTGGCAATCTTTCAGTGCACAGGAAGACAACCAACCTACTGAAGCACACTAGCCAGGGCTGTAGTTGACCCTTATTGCTGTTGGTGCATCCATGGGTGGGGTTAACCTTCTGGCTGTCTGACTCTGAGGATTGGCCCTGACCTCACTGTATGAGCTGCTGGGCAGGGACTAACCCCATGAAGTAGAATTCACCCCAGCAGGGTCTGGTATCTGCCAAAATCTTCCTTTCGATGTGCCACTTGTGGGGCTAATTGGGTTGTGCTTTAATGTGGTCTGAAGCCTGCCACCAGGTTCTGAGGCCTCTTGGGAGGGACTCTGGTGCTGGTGAATATCAGATGCTGCCTGTGACTGGCACTGGGCTACCTGGTAGGATCTACAAAAGATCCACATTTCCTGCCTCTGCAGGAAAAGGGTGCATATGGGAGGAACCAAAGTGCATGCCATGTCTGGCCTCCATCAGCACCAAACCCATGGGCGGGGTCAGCAAAAGTCCCTAGGCACTCCAAGATATGCCTTTTCCTGCTGGCTTCCTGTTAGGCCCAATCACTGAAATGGCGTCTGGCAATATGCAAATTGAAGTAGGCTCTCGGGTTGGGGCCAGTGGTATTCACCAGGTTGATACATATACAAACTTGATGCCAGTACTGCTTCTGAGGCCACTCAGCAAGTGTGTCATGGTACAACAAAGCCAGCTGCCAGCTGCCACCTGCATTGGGCCTACAGACATTTGTGGTGAGGTGGGTTCTGAGGGAGTCATCAGGGTGAGGCCAGCAGAGTTTACAGGGCTAAAACAGATCAATATTTGGTCATGTGGATAGAGAGCTTTCCACAGCAATGGTGGCTCCAGTCAGCATGTGTGGGGGAAAATGACCCTCACCCTAAAGCCACAGAACTTAGTCTCTGACATCCCGTTTGTCTGCCTACACATCCTAAAGATCCCTCCAAGAAAGTCTGCACTGCCAACTCAGGTTGGCTGGTGGGAGCTTGGCAGGGCAGGGATACAGGTATTTGGGAGGGAGTACTAATGCATTCCACCACATTGATGCCCTGTGGAGGGGAATGCTCAACCCATGAAATATGGCATCTGTGGACTGTGGTTGGAGAGGATTTCAACACAAGGACCTTGCTGGCTGTCCCTTTAGCTCTCCCTGAAGCCACACATCCCAGTCTCTCCCTATATGAATCCAGTCTGCTCTGAGCTACCTTCCCTCTCCTGGAGCCCATGGTGAGTGGCTGGAAACGACATTTTCTGCACTGACTTTTTAAGAGGGTTCTTGGGTTTCTGGCAGACTCCCTTCTCTCCCTAGGAGATGGAATCTCTGATGACTTTCACAGCCAGGAATTAGGTGGGTTTCTCTTCCTTTTGTGGTGCTCCAGGCTGGGGAGCCTGTGTTGCGTTGAGCCTGTTGATCCTGACAGTGGACTTTGTAGGTGAAATATCTCTCCAGATTCTCTACTGCTGCAGGTGTGGGGCCACCTCTTTTTGAGCCTCAGTCCATCCTACCAGTCTCCAAGTGGCTGCTTCTGTAAATCCTTGGTCATAAGACTTCTGTTCAGCTGGACTTCAATTGGTTACTTAGGTTGATTGTTCTGAAATTTAGTTGTACTTCTGGTTTGATCCTGGGAGGAGGTGAGTGTAACTTTCACCTACTCCACCACTGTATTGGATGCTGTTGGGGGTTTTTTTAATTTAAATACTAACATTGAATCACCTCCCTGTTTAGCCATTATGTGCTTTGTGCAAAAAATAATTCAACTTGTTAAAATATCTGTTTTCCGTATCCTACAAATTCAGGAACTGTCTTGTCCCATCATGTCTGCTATTTAGTAAGTGCCTAGCTCATTATAGGTGCTTAAAAATATTTGTACAGTTAATATATACTATACTCTTGAAAGTGTATAAAGTTTAGCTGTTTGTGATCATTGCTAATACAAGCTAATATAGATTTAAACAATTACAGCATAACCGGGACAATTAAATTTTTTTTAAATTTGGCATTTTTGAGCTAAATCCCCAAAAGAGAATAAAGTGATAGGTTGTAGATATGATCCAGGGCAGAACTGAAATTATAATCTTAGTTTCCCTAGCACAGTGCCATAACTCTAGGAGGCTTATTATCTCTAGGGGGCTAAAGAGATTTACTCAGCTCCACAATTTATGTTGCCTTTTTATTATGTAAAAAGCAGTGTCCTTTGGACATGAAAAATGAAATGTGGGTGTATGAAAGTCAAGCCAGGCAGGGTCAGAGGGAAACCATAGCCTCCTCATCCTCATTTTGCTCTTCATGGCAGGAGAGGGACCAGGTGAGGATCACAGCCATCTCTGCCCTTGGGCACATGATACATCGAGTCAACAAATTCAGGCCTGGATATGCCATCAAGAAACATCTGTACAGTTTTTTAGTCCCGCTGCTGCTTAGCTTAGAGGACGACAACACAGAGGTGGTCAAGGTATGGGTGATCTCTGTCCTGCCAACCTCAGCCTGATACAACCCCTTCCTGCTAGAGCACAGCCCCTTCCCTTTAGTCCTCTTTCATGAGCCTTGTCTGGGATCTGCATTCACTCTACACCAGTGGTTCTCAACCTTCTGGCCATTTAAATACAGTTCCTCATGTTGTGACCCAACCATAAAATTATTTTCCTTGCTACTTCATAACTATAACTTCATAACTACTGTTATGAATCCTAATGTAAATATCTGATATGCAGGATGGTCTTAGGCGACCCCCGTGAAATGGTTGTTCAACATCCAAAGGGATCGCGACCCACAGGTTGAGAACCACTGCTCTACACCTCTTTGGTATCATCTTCTGGGCTGAATCTGAGCACTTTTACCCTCTATTGGGTGCCATCAGTCTTAGACTAATATGTTACTCCTCCCTGAGTTATGTACATATTTTCACATGATCAAGGCCCCTGATCCCAGGTACTAATCCTAACCAAACCCCTTGTGGACTAGTTTCATGGTCTGGCCTGGCTCTCCAGAATTATAGAAGGTAGACTATGGATTTCCTTGTCTCCATCCCATAGGCCTGTGGAGCAGCCCTGACTGAGTGGACTAATGTGATTGGCTGGTCGTCCTTCACACAGATGTTTCAGCATACCACCCTCAGTGATCACATGCAGGTGTTGGAAGAAACATGCCATCACTTGGTGAGTGAGAGTTTCTGAGGAAGCCGGTTGCATGCTATGGACTCACTGGCAGGCTTGCTGGGCAAAGAGGAGAGGGCTGACAGAAGATATATTCTTTATTTTCCTTGATTCTCATTCTTTCTCATCAGCAAACTCTGAGAACCCACATTTGGGATGCCAGTCCCTGGATCTCCATATTTGATCCTCTTAGCATCCCAAACTCTGCCTCAGAGGCTAGGGACACCATGCAAGGTGAATAGATGCCAATGGGATAGAAGCCTTCTGGTTAGAGGAAGAGATATAGACAGGAGTCCTCAGGGCTTGATATCAACAACCATGGTGGTAAAGGTCTGTAGCTTCAGTGACTTCAGTGAAGTCAAGAACAGGCCATAGAGCAGGAATCCTTGTTGAAAAGTAAACATTTAAGGGCTACGCAAGTAGGTTAGGAACTAAATGATTAATTCTAATATTATGAATTTGAATGTTTTACATAGATAGAGCACTTTACCCTGTACACTTTAACATCCATTATCCCATTGGAGCCACTGGTAGGTTCGGCAGGTTTTATTTCAACACTTCAGATGAAAAAGCTGAGGCCAGTGTCAGGACCAGTATTCAAACATGCGTCTCCTGGCTCTACATCAGTTGTTTTCTCCCTTATCATGTTGGTTCCTAGGGGCAAAATTCTCTTTTTGAACTTCCTGCTGAGTCTGCACTGTTGCTGGGATGGGGGTGTCTGAGTGTCTAGGTTCACATCGTTTAAGCGGACTGAAGACAGAAAATGCTGCTGCTTGTGGACAAGGTGAGAGGGCCAAGGCTGCAAGACGGTCTTCAGTAGAGTTCCCAGCAGCCCCCCTCTCCTTGTCAGCATTACACCTCTTTGACTTCACAGGTGAATACATGCAAAAGACAATTAGTGGGGGAGTTACTGTTTCAGAGCTTCAGCTTCCTGAAGAGCTCCGAGTCCTTCCTACGGACAGCTGCACTCCATTTCATAGGTAAGGGGTCCCTCCTGTCAATTCCTCCCTTCTCTCCAGCAGGAAAGCCCTCCTTGACCTTTCACTAAAGGGCTAAGCCAGAACCATGGCATGAAGAAGTTGGTTACTTTCCTTGCTCTGACCTGATTTGAGATATGCTGTCAGAATCCAAAATTTGTGTTAGAAAAGCCTGGGGAGGAGGAGTAAGCTATCCGCCTTTGTCCTGGCTCTGTGTGCATCTACCCACTTTGTCAGCATGCTGCTTTGTGAGGAAGAGAAATGTATGCATTTGGAAGGAAAAAGCTGTTGCTTCAACTGGAACCCCATGGATTTCCCAAAATATTTTTTGTTTTAAACTATAATAACAGTATGTGTTTATGTTAGAAAGCATAAAATATTCAGAGTGTCTGAAAGAAGACAATGAGTAATACCAGAACTTACATCATTTGGATTTAACCACTACTAACACCATAGAATTATTTTTCTTAAAAATATGCTACACACACACACACACACACACACACACGCACACACACATATAGCACTTTAAAAAATATATGTTTTTAACTGATTTTAGAGAGAGTAGAAGGGAGAGTGAGAATCATTGATTGGCTGCCTCCTGCATTCCCCCTACTGGGGATTGAGCCCACAAGCCAGGTAGGTGCCTTGACTGGGAATTGAACCATAATCTCTCGGGTCCTGGATCGATGCTCAATCACTGACCCACTGGAGCAGAGCTATAGAACTTCCATTTATTTGATTATTTTAACATTTTTATTGATTTTTTACAGAGAGGAAGGGAGAGGGATAGAGATTTAGAAACAAAACATCCATGAGAGAGAAACATTGATCAGCTGTCTCCTGCACACCCCCTACTGGGGATGTGCCCACAATCAAGGTTCATGCCCTTGACCAGAATGGAACCGAGTACTTTACGTCAGCAGACCAATGCTCTATCCACTGAGCCAAACCAGTTAGGGAAACTTTTAAAAAATAAACTTTGGTACACAGCTCTATCACAAATACAGGCATTACTTACTCATCAACATTATATTTAATGACTACATAATGTTAATTTTATTGTATAGATGGATTTATGAAACCAGTTCTTATTTTTGACTATTGAGACTGTGTTATCTTTTGTTTTTATAGACAGGGACATAGTGGTTAAATCTCTGTATGTCATCATGATTATTTTGTTAAGATACATTGCTTAAAAGTAGAGTTTCTGGACCCAAAGGGTATGCAGAATTTTAAGGATTTGGAACTGGCCTCTAAAAAGTTAGATTCATTTTCTTTTGTCACCAGTATGTATATGAGTATCCATTTTGCCAAACATTTGGCAACCCTAGGTAATATGTTTTTAAAATCATTACCAATTTGATAGGTGAAAATAAAGAAGCTTGTTGTTTTGGTTAATTTTTTTTTAATCAGCAGCTAGGTTATGTATTTTGTCCTGTTTATTGCCCATCCATATTTTACTTTTGCAAATTATTGACTTGCGCCCCTTGTCCATCTTTCTGTTGGAGTAGGAGCCCCATGAAGTTTAACATCCTTGGCGCAGGCTCCACTTATCAGCTGGGTCACAGCTGCTCTGAGGGCTGTTCTTTCACTAGGTCACTGACATGTAGCCAGCAAGGCATCTCTTACATACATTCCTTGCTAAAATCATTTTATAAATTTCCTTGTTCACTACCGAGCCTGGGGAAAAGGATGGCCCAAAGGCTCAGGAATTCTGGATGGACTTTACATCTGTTCTGTCTTTAGCATTAATAGCTGAGAAGATAAACCTGCATTCCATACATGAGGATGATGTGCAGCTGTTACAAAATGGTGAGTCTGGGCCTCGCACCTGGGTTCTGGGTTACATAAGGGGATGGGGCAAGATAGAAATTAGGAAGGGGCAATTCCTGATGTACATGTGACATTATTTTAAAAGTTTACTCTTACCAGTATAAATGTTATATCTAAAAGTTTAAGTGAAGAGAAGTAAGAGAAAGATAAGATTATTTATCATCATACCAGTTAGATAAAAGCTCTGCTAACAACACGTTCTTGTCACTGCTCCTCTGTCCTGTGCTCTGGGCTGACCCTGCAGAGGTGTGTAAGGCAGACATGGTTCCTTTTCCCCCGAAGAACATGCAGTTTTGTGTTCTTTTTTACTGCCTTAAAATATTTTAAAATTAATTTATACTTATAGAGCCCTTGATATATTAATATTTAAGTTATTTCAATTTTTTTGCTATTCAAACAATGCTACCATGAACATTCTTATATATGCCTCCTTATATGCAAGTGTAATTCTTACTCCAGACTAGGTACTAAAAAGTAGACTTTTATTATGCATGTTGAACTTAACCGAGTTTAAAGTACAACATTTTAATCTTTCCTACTATGTTGACATGAATTTCAATCACCGCCTTTCCCAATTACAGACTTTTATTAACCAATATTTTAGTTCCTTTTGTAAAATCATAATTTAAATGCTATGATTATTATTGTTATTTTATACAAACCATAGATTGACAAAGTGTTATATGCTCACCATTTTTTTTTTTTTTTTTGTATCTCTGACCATCCCTCAGGGGTCATTTTTCTCCATCTTTCTGGAAGTAACCTTTTAGAAGTTTCTTTAGTGCTGGTATCTTTTTCAAAAATCCTCACAGGAGGACATGTTTATTGCCTTCAGAGGGAGAGAAGGAGAGGGAGGGAGGGAGGGAGGGAGAGAGAGAGAAACATTCATCGGTTGCCTCCTGTACGTGCCCGATAGGGGATGGAACCTGCAACCTATTGGTGTAGGGAATGACACTCCAACCAACTGAGCCACCTGGCCAGGGCTAGTGCTGGTATCTTTTTTTTTTTTTACACACTTTTTATTAATTTTTTTATTGATTAAGTTACTGCATATTAGTGCTGGTATCTTGATATTATACTGTCTTAGATTTTGTTTTGTTTGTTAGAATTTCTTCTTACCCTCATCCTTGCAAGATAGCTTTACTAGTTTTAAAATTCTACACCAACAATTAATTTCTCTCAGCATTTTGAAGACTTTCTGCTAGTATTTCCTGGCTTTCATTGTTGCTAACTAGAAGCCTGCTATTCTAGTGGTTTTCTTTTTTTTTTCCTTTGTAGATAATCTGTCCTTTTCCTGTGGCTGTTTTAAGATATTTTAAAGTGTTACTTAAAAGTATAGAGAATCTATCTAATAAAGAGGAAATATGCTAATTGTCCTTCATGCCAATTGCAAAGATGGCAGTGTCCACAGCCAATAAGGAGGGAATATGCTAATTATTGCCCTGCCCTCAAAGATGGCCGCACCCACAGCCATAAGATGGCGGTGCTCAGTCCCCTCAGCCCCGCCAGGGCGGCAGGCGCACATGAAGGGAAGGCTGAGCCTGCCCTCAGTGGGCACGGCTGCTCCACTTGCCTGCTTCTGGAGACCTCCAGTCCCCTCAGCCCCCCAGTCACCCAGGTCCAGCCCGAGACTCAAATATCCAGGGCTAGCCGAGGCTTATGCTGCTGACAGGAGCAGCAGCAGAGGTGTGATAGGGCGTTGCCTTCCCCTGATCACCGGGTCACCTCCCACACCTGAGGGCTCCTGGACTGTGAGAGGAGCCCCATCCAGTGCATGAATTTTCTTTCACTGGGCCTCTAGTAATATAGTAACAGGTACCCATACCCCAATTTCAAGAAGTAGCAATTCATGGTCACCTTTTCTTTTTTAAAAGATATGTGGTTTGTTGTTGTTGTTTATTTCAGAAAGCGGAAGGGAGAGGGAGAGGGAGAGGGAGATAGAAACATCAATGATGAGAATTATCAATCGGCTGCCTCCTGCACGCCCCCTACTGGGGATTGAGCTCACAACCAGTCATGTGGCCTGACCAGGAATCGAACAGTAACCCCCTGGTTCATGAGTCTATGCTGAACTACTGAGCCATGTTGGCCAGGTCTCCATTATTTTTAATCTTACCAAAGTCCTAAAAAAGAGGTAGGAATGGAAGTTGGTAGTGTGGAGAAAGAGGAGCTGCTATTCCCAATGTCCATCAGAAGAGAAAGTTTTACCTCACCTTTCAAAACCCTTTGTTCCCTTCAGTCCCTGAAGAGCCACACCTATGTTTTATATAGGATGTACTTCTGCTGACTCCCTGCCATTGTTCTCTAGTAATTACATTTGTTAATTATTGAAAACCTACTGTATACTATGTCCTATTCTAAGCATGAGATAGTGCAGTGAACAAAACTGATAACCTATCCTTCATGCAGTTTACATTCTAGTCGGGAAGGGAGGAATACCCCCTCAACAAATACGTAGATGTTAGATAAGCACTGTGGAGGTCACTATCTCCATAAGGCAAGGGGTAAGAAGGGCCGGAGTGGGGTCCGGGGTACCCCTCCGCTATGGGACATTTAAGAAGACAGCCGGAGGAAATGAGGGAGTGAACCCTATGACTCTTTGAGGGATAAGCACTTGACATGTTCAAGGAAGAACAAGAAGAGCAATGTGATGGCATGGAGTGAGCAAAAGGACGGGCAGGAGGTGATGAGATCAGAGAACAGCAGTGGGGCCATGTTGATGCGGCCTTTAGCCATGGTAAAGATTTAGGGTTTTACTTGAGTGTAGGGTGCAGCATGGAACACAGTTCTTAACTCTGCTAATGGACACTGGGAAGAGTTTAGGTAGCTTGTGATCAATGGTGAGTGGTATAATTCATTCCAGGACCAAATGGAAAGGATTTTTGAATTACTTATTTTTCACTATTTTTCATACCACAGTTTCCTTCCTTGATGTAGAGACAAGATGAAGAGAATGTTTGCTTTTCTAGCTCCTGTTCCTATGTCTCAGCCCTTTTGTAGTTGAGAGTGTTATGTGTTTGTCTGAAAGTTCTGACATGAATGCCACAGGCTTGTTGTTCTGCAGATGCCTATCCTCAGGGGCTTTGCCCTCTACTTTGAGCCCAGTTAGAGTTTCCTGGTGCCTGCTGTGAGGTAATATTTGAGGGATGCTGTTTGTGAGGTAATGGTGGAATCCTGTCTCAGAGGAAATACCTAGCAAACAACTGGAGAGAGACAAGTCCTTGTTGTCTTTACAGCTCTTTGTCCAGAGAGTAAAATGGTAATGACTTCTAAGGGTACTTTCTTCCACAAAGTCTGCATTACTCAGACCACTTTCACATACTAGATCTCATGATAATGAGCCATGTGAACTTGGGGTGCCTCAGTTTCTCCATTGGCATCATGAGGATAATAGTGCTGATCTTGAACATTGTTTTGAAGATTGGACACAAAACATGGGAAGCACTGAGCTTTGCTGGGCACATAGATGTCCCACAAAACATCTGTGTTGAACTGACTCAGGCTTCTGGATCAGAGGAGGGGTGGTAGTGGGAGGGCAGGTAGGGAGTATCTTTGTAGCTAAGGGAGTATATTTGTTGCTTCCCAGAGAGAAGCCATTCTACTGCTAGCACATTAACCATCAGCTGGTAGCATCTGCCCTCTGAGGGCTTGACCCTGGCTTCAGTTCTGACTCTGACATTTTATATGCTGGCTGCCTTCTTTCAGGTTTTACAGTTGAGGTCTCTACTGTGTAGTAGATACCTATTCCAGCTACAATAGTACAATTTCAGGAAAAGTATATCCAGAATGGAAATCTTGGACTCCTAAGTCTATCAGAGAATTCACCTTGCCTTCCCCTTCCCACCCAGCCTCCTAGAAAGATGCCCAAATACCTAGATAGGAGGAATTTTTTTCCCAAGGAAAATACTTCTAATTACACTTCCACCCATGTCTAGTGCTGAGCAAACCTGCGGTTGAGAAGTGGTTCTTTAAAGGATTGTATATTTCTCTATATAGTGCAAGCCCAACTCTCTTTTTTTTCTATTCTAAATGAGATCAAAGTGAAGCTGTAGACTTTGATGGCCTGGTTGGCTTTTACATTTGTTGAGCCCACATTCTTCCTGTCCCTTTTCTCCTTTGCAATACTAGTAAGTAATTTCCTGTCTCCATCCCTCTGTTCCCACTCAACTCTGAGCTATGCACCCCTATTCCTTAACTGGACCACTTTGTCAGCTCCTGACATGCGGTTCCTCTCTCTACACTACTCTCCATGCAGCAGCCAGGATCTCCTTGAAACATGTACACTGGTTCACGGCACGCCTTTGCTTAAACCCCTTCAGTGGCTCTCCGCTGCTCTTTGGGTCAAAGTTTGGTCCCTTACCCTGGGTCACAGGCCCTGAAAAATCTGGCTTCTGACTTGTCTCCACCCTTAGCCTACATCATGTCCCCCTCACTAGAAGGGGCAGCCACTCTGGCTATTTTCTGCAGGATGACGCAATCCCTGCCTCCACTGAGACACTTTCTGCCCTTGATCTTCATGGGGCTGCCTTGGAGGGTGGCTCCCATTCTTTGCATCCCAGCTCAAATGTCACCTTCTCAGAGAGGCATTCCCTGACTGGCCTATCTAAAGGGGTCCTTCCCAATTAGCTGTTCTCATCGTCCTGTTACATTTCCTTGTTTGCACTTAATTTATGTTTTCTTTATTCCTCCACTAGAATATTAAGTTCTATTTAAACAAATATTTATTTTTATTGACTTCAAAGAGGAAGGGGAAGGGAGAGGGAGAGAAAGATAGAAACATCAATGATGAGAATCATTGATTGGCTGCCTCCTGCACACCCCACACTGGGGATTGAGTCTGAAACCCGGGCAGAGTGCCCTGACCAGGAATTGAACCATGACCTCCAGATTCATAAATTGATGCTTAACTACCGAGCTGCACCGGCTGGGCTAGAATGTTCTTTACTGTGGGGAATCTGTCTTTCTTATTCACTACTATATCTCTAGGAAGTTGCATATGCCACTTTCCCTTACACCCACTTGGTCAGAACTTAGTTATATGACCACACCTAGTTGCAAAGGAGGATGGGACACATTCTTTTCCTTATAGCACAGTGCATGATGGTAGTACTGTAAACCTCAATTAAGAGCTGTTGATCATTGTTTATAACAGTGAAAAATTGCAAGCAGCCTTATTGTTCACTAATAAGGTGTTCATCAAAGAAATTATGATAGAATCATGTGATTGGATATTAAGTTATACGGGGAAATATTTTATGGGGAGAAAAAAGTTAATCCTATTTTTGTAAAACAAAGTTTCTATGTTAGATATTTAAGAAATACTGCAAGGACAGGTATGAAAATATCGTATTTTTTTTGGCGGGGTTGAGTGCTTTTTCTTCCTTTCCTTTTTAAAAAACAATTTGTATTTAAACATTTTCTGTAATCAAACAATATCCCTTTTACAATGACACAAAATTATTCTAAATGAAGTTATAATGTGACAAGTGGGGTGGAAAACAATGGAGTTTGGGTAAACAGTTTTTGGAGATTGAGAATCTGAGTTGACTTCCTTTCTGGTTTCAGCTCTTGAAAGTATGAGGGATGATCCTGTGGAATCTATCCAGATTCTGGTGACTACTCTTCTTCAAAATATTGAGGAATATGTTAATCCCAAGGACAGCTCCACTTCCATTATAAGTACTCGCTTCTTCGGATTATGTGCCAGGAAAGCCCAAAAAAGAAAGAGGCACCTATTTAAGACTGTCAGACGGGAAGGAGATAATGATACTGATCGGCCCAGGAATTGGCTCCTAGGCCCTCTAAATTTACTGTGCAGCTGGTGCAAGGGAGGGTAAAAAATACTCCCCTTCTAGTAGGCAACTTAGAAAAGTCAACACAGTCACAAGCACCAGAGTCTGAAAGTCCCCCTGAGGAAACTCCATTGATCCCGAAACAAGTTGCTCCTGAGCCACTGTGAACATTTAGAGCCGGTGGCTGAAGCCTTTTCCAGTTGTTTATTCAGAGTCAGTGCTGGACTCTGCCGTGGTCTCTCCCACCTTTTCTCCAACTGCATGGGCGACTTTGGTTTAACCCAAAATAGGTAGTTTTGATCTTAGAAGAGATAGTATAGTCCTTGTTCTTTATCTCCCCTAGGGTACTGTGAGCTATCAGTATATACATTTGTAAATAAACGTTATTTTTTCATCCTAAACAAAATGGCTTCCATCCTAGTTTGGTTAGGGGGTAAACCTGAGTGGCAGCAACAGCTCTGGAAGCAGTTCCTTCTACCTTCAGGTAAAGTTTCAAATGGCAAAAGGGAGGAGCAGGGTGGTAGAATCACAGGGCACCTAGTTTTCAATCTTTCCCTCACCTCTGTACAGGTTGCATGAAATTCACATGCTTGACACATTTCCACGGGTGTATTCAGATTTCAGGTTAAAGCATAAAAGGCGGGCTGTGGTTTACATACAGTGGAGCAGCAATGACTCTAACTCTCTCGCTCAAAAAGCACATCCAATAGCCATGAAAGCACATATTGTTTAGATAATTTTCAGTCCATTCTAATTTATTTATTTTTATTTTTTAAAAAATATATTTTATTGATTTTTTACAGAGAAGAAGGGAGAGGGATAGAGAGCCAGAAACATCGATGAGAGAGATGGATCAGCTGCCTCCTGCATGCCCCCCAGTGGGGATGTGCCCGCAACCCAGGTACATGCCCTTGACCGGAATCGAACCTGGGACCCCTGAGTCCACAGGCCGACGCTCTATCCACTGAGCCAAACTGGTTCGGCTCTTATTTATTTTTTTGAAATTATTCTAGAACTTAGATTTGAATCCTTGCTCCCTTTACCACAGACCAATTGTTACTGACTAGTTTGCTACACTCTTTCAGTACTCCTTGTGCCTGATTTTTCTTTTTTTTTTTTTTCTTGTTTTTTTTTTCTTTTTTTTTTTTTTATTATTAGTTAAGGTATTACAAATGTGTCCTCATCCCCCCCTTTAACCCCCAACCTCCCCCCCCACACACAAACTCATGCTCCCATCCCCCCGTTGTCCATGTCCATTGGTTTGGCTTATATACATGTATACAAGTCCTTCTGTTGATCTCTTCCCCTTACCCCCGCCCTCCCCTACTTTCCTTCTGGGGATTGATAGCCTGATCGCTGTTTCTCAGTCTTTGGGTCTGTCCTTTTTCATCAGTCTATGTTGTTCTCTATAATCCACAAATGAGTGAGATCATGTGGTATTTATCTTTCTCTGACTGGCTTATTTCACTTAGCATAATGCTCTCCAGTTCCATCCATGCTGTTGCAAAAAGCAAGAGTTCCTTTTTTTTAACCGCAGCATAGTATTCCATTGTGTATATGTACCACAGTTTTCTAATCCACTCATCTGCTGATGGGCACTTAGGCTGTTTCCAAGTCTTAGCTATGGTGAATTGTGCTGCTATGAACATAGGGGTGCATATATCCTTTCTAATTGGCGTTTCTGGTTTCTTGGGATATATTCCTAGGAGTGGGATCACAGGGTCAAATGGGAGTTCCATTTTTAGTCTTCTGAGGTAGCTCCATACTGTTCTCCACAGTGGCTGCACCAGTCTGCATTCCCACCAGCAGTGCAGAAGGGTTCCTTTTTCTCCACATCCTCTCCAACACTTGTTGTTTGTTGATTTGTTGATGATAGCCATTCTGACAGGTGTGAGATGATAACGCATTGTCGTTTTGATTTGCATCTCTCGTATAATTAGTGACTTTGAGCAGGTTTTCATATGTCTTTCTGCCTTCTGTATGTCCTCTTTCGAAAAGTGTCTATCTAGGTCCGTTGCCCATTTTTTTATTGGATTGTTTATCTTCCTTTTGTTAAGTTTCATGAGATCCCTGTATATGTTGGAAATTAAACCCTTATCGGTGGTATCATTGGTAAATATGTTCTCCCATGTAGTGGGTCTTCTTGTTGTTTTTTTGATGGTTTCCTTTGCTGTGCAAAAGCTTTTTATTTTGATGTAGTCCCATTTGTTTATTTTCTCTTTAGTTTCCATTGCCCTAGGAGCATTATCAGAGAAGGAATTTCTTCGGCATATGTTTGCGATTTCGCTGCCTGTGGATTCCTCTAGTATTTTTATGGTTTCCCGTCTTACGTTTAAGTCTTTTATCCATTTTGAGTTTATTTTTGTGTATGGTTTGAGTTGGTGATCTAGTTTCATCCTTTTGCATGTATCTGTCCAATTTTCCCAACACCATTTATTGAAAAGACTGTCTTGACTCCATTGAATGCTCTTGCCTCCTTTGTCGAATATTAATTGGGCATAGTGGTTTGGGTCGATTTCTGGGCTCTCTATTCTATTCCATTGATCTATATGTCTGTTCTTGTGCCAGTACCAAGCTGTTTTAAGAACAGTGGCTTTGTAATACAGTTTGATATCTGGTATTGAGATCCCACCTACTTCGTGTTTTCTCAGGATTGCTGCAGCTATTCGGGGTCTTTTTTTATTCCAGATGAATTTTTGGAATGTTCGTTCTAGATTTGTGAAATATGCCGTTGGTAATTTAATGGGGATTGCATTGAATCTATAAATTGCTTTGGGTAGTATGGACATTTTGATGATGTTGATTCTACCAATCCATGAACACGGTATATTCTTCCATTTGTTTATGTCTTCCTCTATCTCTTTTTTCAGTGTCCTGTAGTTTTCAGCATATAAGTCTTTTACCTCCTTAGTTAAGTTTATTCCTAGGTATTTTAATTTTTTTGGTGCAATGGTAAATGGGATTGCTTCTGTAGTTTCACTTTCTGTAAGTTCACTATTGGTGTAAAGAAATGACATGGATTTCTTAGCATTAATTTTGTATCCTGCTACATTGCCGAATTCATTTATTAAGTCTAATAATTTTTTGATAGAGTCTTTAGGGTTCTGTATGTACAGTATCATGTCATCTGCAAATAAGGACAGTTTTACTTCTTCTTTTCCAATCTGGATGCCTTTTATTTCTTCTTCGTGTCTGATCGCAATGGCTAGTACTTCCAGTACTATGTTGAACAGGAGTGGTGAGAGGGGGCATCCCTGTCTTGTTCCTGTTTTTAGGGGGAATGGTTTTAGTTTTTGCCCATTGATTATGATGTTGGCTGTGGGTTTGTCATATATGGCTTTTATTATGTTGAGGTATGATCCCTCAATTCCTATCTTGCTGAGAGTTTTTATCAAGAAAGGGTGTTGGATTTTGTCAAATGCTTTTTCCGCATCAATTGATATGATTATGTGGTTTTTTTCTCTCAATTTGTTTATGTGATGTATCACGTTTATTGATTTGCGGATATTGTACCATCCTTGCATCCCTGGGATAAATCCTACTTGGTCATGGTGTATGATATTTTGATGTACTGCTGGATCGGATTTGCTAGGATTTTGTTGAGGATTTTGGCATCTATGTTCATGAGGGATATTGGCCTATAATTCTCTTTCATTGTATTTTCTTTATCTGGTTTTGGGATTAGGGTGATGTTGGCTTCATAGAATGAGCTGGGAAGTGTTCCTTCCTCTTGGATCTTTCGACATAGTCTGAGGAGGATAGGTTTTAGGTCTTCCTTGAATGTTTGGTAAAACTCCCCTGTGAAGCCATCTGGCCCCGGGCTTTTGTTTGCTGGAAGCTTTTTGATTACTGCTTCGATTTCCTCCATAGTTATTGGCCTATTGAGATTTTTATATTCTTCCTGGTTAAGTTTTGGAAGGTTGTATTTATCTAGGAATATGTCCATTTCCTCCAGGTTGTCTAGTGTGTTGGAGTAGAGTTGTTCATAGTATTTTCTAACAATCCTTTGTATTTCTATGGGGTCTGTTGTTATTTCTCCTCTTTCATTTCTGATTTTGTTTATTTGGGTCCTCTCTCTTTGTTTCTTGGTGAGCCTGGCTAGAGGTGTATCAATCTTGTTTATCCTTTCAAAGAACCAGCTCTTGGTTTTGTTGATCTTTTGTATTGTCTTGTGCCTGATTTTTCATCTACAAAATGGTATTATAATACCTCCTTGGTGTTGTCCTCCAGTATCCATACTTCCCTTCTTCCCTGTTTTGTTATAAACTGTTATAAACTGTGCAGAACAAAGAATATGTATCCAATCCTCCCTTGCAGCTAGGTGTGGTCATATAACTAAGTTCTGACAAAGTGGGTGTAAGGGAAGTGGAATATGCAACTTCCAAGAAGTGTTCTTAAAGGCAGGGGCACATCCATTGTTGTACCACCAGTCTTCCTGGTGACTAGAATGTAAACATAGTTGGAACTAGGCATCTGCCTTGGACCATCAGGAGGAAGTGATATATTGGAAGTGATAGCAGAGCCAAAAGATAGACAGAACCTAGATCAGTTATGAGAAGAGATCTGTTTTCCAGTTTTGATAGCTTACCCTGAAGACTGTTTTTCTGGGGGATGTGGTAGAGATAAAATTTTATCTATTTTAACCAATCTTGAGTTTTCTGTCGCCATCAAATCCAATCCTGATGGATTTACTTAATCTTTCAACATTGCTATAAGGATTAAAAGAGATCATTAATATAAAGAGCTTAGCAGTTTGTCTGGCATGAAGGGAGAAGGCAATACTTTTTTTCCAAAGTCATGAAACAGTTAGGCTATTGGAACTTAGTTCTGAGAACTTTGAAAGGGGTGAAAAAACCAGAGAACTAGTTCCCACTTTGGTCAAATTGACTAATGTTACTTCTTTGAAGTTAGCAGTGATCAGAATGATTTTGATTGTTTCTAAATTTTATGAACTTTTAGATAAATCTTTTTGAAACTTGGTTTCCTCATATAAAAATGAGAATATTTAAACTTTCTTCATGGGCTTTACAGAATTAAACAAAATAGTGTGATAGACTAGATATATCTAAGTGCTAAATAAATGGCTATAGCTATTACCCAGGTGTGATGGTTAATTTTATTTGTCAACTTGGCTGGGCCATGGTGCCAAGTTATTTGATCAAACATTATTCTAAATGTTTCTCTGAGGGTGTTGTTGGATCAGGTTAACATTTAAATCAGTCAACTTTCAGTAGAGCAGATTATGTGTACTAATAAAGCCTAGGAGGCTTTGTGCGCAATATTGTTGCCACACGATGGCTGCCATACAATGGCTGCCACACAATGGCTTTATGCATAGCAAAGGTGGGGTCTGGCAGCCGCTCTGCACAATGAACCCTGGGGGTCCCATGGCTCCGCGCAGCATAGAAGAGGCCCATCCCAGCGTCTCTCCTGCCATGCATGGAGGAGGTGGGTCACGGCAGGGGAGGGCAGTTGTGGGTGATAGGGCTGGCAGGGGAGGGAGGTTGGGCCAATCGGGCTGGCAGGGGAGGGCACTTGGGGGTGATCGGGCAGCAGGGGAAGGCAGTTAGAGCCCATGGGGCCGGCAGGGGAGGGCAGTTGGGGGCTCTCAGGCTGGCAGGCAGACGTGGTTAGGTACAATCAGGCAGGTAGGTAGGCGAGTGGTTAGGAGCCAGCAGTCCCAGATTGTGAGAGGGATATCTGACTGCTGGACATCCCCAGGAGCAGGAAGTGCACGGGCACCGGAAACAATCAGTGCTTCCAGGGGGGTTTGAGGGGCTGGGGCCTAAGGGAGAAATGATTTTAGAGGAAGCACAGAAGCTTGTGAGTGCAGGAGGCTTGGCTCCCAGGTCCAAAATCAGAAAAACAGCTCAGAAAGGAAACCTGAAGAAAGCCCCGGAAGTACCGAAAGGAAAGAAAGGTCTGGGCATCTCCACGGAAAAGCGAAAGGGCACGGGACACAGCAAGACCGGGCGGCTCTGGAAGCGAAAAGGAGCTTCAGGAGAGCGGCGAGCACAGGGGAGGGCGGGAGACTGCTGTGAGGCGGGCCCGGCGTGGGGGTGGTGTACTGGGCTGCATATCTGGTGCTTTGGCCAGACAGGTCATGCTGTGCTGTCTGTTCCTGGAACACATAGATAGGAAGGTACTGACATCAGGTCAGGCCTTGAGATATGGTCTCAGGGTCCCTCCTCAATATGCTGTGCTCTCTGTTCCAGGAAAACATAGATAGGAAGGTGATAATGCTATACGGTGTTGGGAACAAATTGCGTAAACAAGGCTTTGTAACTTTGTGGTTTTTGCAAATAAAAAGGCTGTACCTCTTGCAGTCATTACTGCAGTTCAGCCTCTGCTTCGGCAGAGTGCTGGGACTGTGGTCAGCTGGCCAGCTTAATAAAGGCTCTTAAATTTAAATTCTGAGTCGGTGGTCTATCTCGCTGAGCCAACCCATAACATTTGGAGGCCCCAGTGAGATACCCGGCAGGGAGGAGAGGGACCCCCCTATTCAAGGCAGGAGGCTCTCCCCCACTTGTCGCCGGGCACTCAGCAAGATACCCCACACCTGTGAAGAACGACTACCAAGGAGGCCTCCATTCCACCCAAAACTTTCAATTCGGAAACTGAGCCACCTGGACTCTCGAGAGAGGTAAGGACCGGTCGTTAAACAGGAATTGGGACGTTCCACGGAAGGACCTATATGGAGGGCTGGACGCAGCCGTACTCCTGGTCCTGACCTGGGGCCACGACGGTGGCCGGGGTCCTCGTTTGTGCGGCTGTAGGCTGCAATGGGTTTGTCTGTCTGGTATTTATTTGTCTTGGTGTTTATTGACAAAAAGTTGTCTGCTTCTGTGTACACCCTGCTGCAATGTTTTTTGAAAAATTTTCAGGACTTCAAGGAGCGAGCTGCAGGTTCCGGGCAACCTTAGGTTGCATTTGGCTGGTGTGTTTTGTCTCTGTTCTTTGTTGTCTTTGTCTTTGTCAAAAGGGATAGGGTCAGTCATCTTCGTCGACCCCCTATCAGTCAGGCCCACTCCGAGTGAGTGGAAGGGGAGCTTGATCACCTCCCGGGAAGCCATAGAGCTCCCTTAGGCAATTAGTGAGGAATTCGTTGGATTATTTAAACTCTGAGTAAACATTTGGTAGAAGTCAAAAACTTGGACTGTCTGGTATATGAATGTAAGTGTGAGAGTCTGTGTGAAGCGAAAGCTACTTTGATTTATTCTGCTTTCTGTGAACGGGAGTGGCCCACTTTCCAGGAGGGGTGGCCGGATGCAGGGTCTTTTGATCTGACCACTGCCTACCGGGTCCATTATGTCATATACGGACGCCCAGGGCATCCTAATCAAATTCCTTATATTCAGGTTTGGGTTGACATATTGTCCAAGAAACCCCGGTGGATGAGGGCTTGCCTCCCGAGCGGAAAATTGGGACAGAGACAGACAGTCCTCTTGGCTTCGGCCCAGAAGGACAAGACTCCCCCTGTTCTCCAGGGTCCAAGTGAGGAGGCACTCCCCAGGGTCAGGCCTCCCCCATTTGCTCCCCCACCCCCCAGCCCTACGGTGGCTAAAGACCCTGGCCCGGAACCTTTGCCTCCTCCACAGCCGGTTTCCTTTCCTCCAAAAACACCAGTCCAGGACCCAGTTTCGTTCTCCCCTCCTCACATTAGGCAAGGGACAGCATATGGAGAGAGAGAGGGAGAGGGGTAGAACCG
This sequence comes from Myotis nattereri, assembly GCF_964212035.1. Lineage (NCBI taxonomy): Eukaryota > Metazoa > Chordata > Mammalia > Chiroptera > Vespertilionidae > Myotis > Myotis nattereri. The sequence continues at coordinate 122,239,337 of NC_138076.1, read as the reverse complement.
GCAGGACCCAGCGGCATCCGCCAGTCCTGCAGTTCCTATGCTGCCACTACGGCAGGCAGGCCCGTTAGATTTGGGTCCAGACGGGCAACCTTTCATGGTCTATGTCCCCTTTTCTACCAGTGACCTGTACTATTGGAAGAACCAGAATCCTTCTTTCTCCCAGAACCCACAGGGGTTAATCTCTCTTTTAGAGTCTGTGTTTTTTTTACCCATCAACCTACCTGGGATAATTGCCAATAGTTGATGCAAACTCTTTTCACTTCAGAGGAGAGAGAGAGACAAGGCGGAAGGGAGGAGATTTGTACTGGGTCCGGATGGGCAGCCTAGCTCTGACCAAGATAGATTAGAGGCTGTGTTTCCCTCCAGGCAACCTAACTGGAATCCCAATAGTGAGAGGGGAAAGGAGGCTCTCGATCGGTATCGCCAGACTCTATTGGGGGGTATCCGAGCTGCTGCTCAGAGACTCACAAACCTCTCTAAGGTGACAGAGACAGTCCAGGGGCCTAATGAGAGCCCGGCAGCTTTCCTTGAGAGGCTGTTCGAGGCCTATCGGATGTATACCCCCATTGACCCTAATGCCCCGGAAAATTGGAGGGCTGTCATTGTAGCATTTGTTTCCCAGTCGGCCCCAGATATTCGGAAAAAATTGCAGAAGTTAGAAGGCTTTGAGGGGAAATCAATCTCTGAATTGGTTGAGGTGGCCCAGAAGGTTGCTAACAATCGGGAGGACCCGACTGCAGGTTTAAACGCCCGGATGGCAAAGATCCTCCTGGCCATAAATGAGGAAAAAGGGGCCTGAGAGATAAGGAGGACAAAGGAAAGCCTCGCGGGAGAAAACGAGTCCAACCCCGGCTTGGGAAAAAATCAGTGTGCATTTTGCAAAAAGGAAGGACATTGGAAAAGGGAGTGCCCTAAACGTGCGGGGAAACCGACTCCCGTGTTGGTGGAGGAGGTGGATTAGGGTTGTCAGGGCTCAGCTGGCCCCTGAGAGCCCAGGATAACTCTGACAGTGGGGGGCCAGGAGGTGGACTTCCTCCTGGACACGGGAGCCACTTTCTCTGTCCTGAAATAGGCAGTGGGTCCAGTCTCTACGACCAAAATCCCCATCAAAGGGGCAACTGGAAAAGTAAAATCTTACCCATAAACTGAAGGTCAGATCAGTAACCTAGGAAACAGTTCAGTGACTCACACATTCCTAGTAATGCCAGAGTGCCCTTACCCTCTGCTAGGCTGGGACTTGCTGAGGAAATTACGGGCCACAATCTCCTTTGGGGGGCCAGGACCTGAGGTCAAATTACAAAACCCAGGGACTGCAGGAATATATCTCCTCACACTACCCTTACAGGAGGAATATTTACTACATGAGGAGGAACCGGGGGAAGTCTCCGCAGATGCCTATCTTCAACAACTAAGACAGGCTATCCCAGGAGTTTGGGCAGAGGACAATCTGCCAGGGTTAGCTAAACACCGGCCCCCAATTGTAGTCCAGCTGACCAGCAGTGCCACCCCAGTCAGAGTCCAGCAATATTCAATGAGCCAGAAAGCGAGAATGGGAATCGCCAAGCACAATACGAGACTGAAAGAGGCTGGAATCTTGATTCCTTGCCAATCTGCTTGGAACACTCCCCTGTTGCCAGTACAGAAACCAAGGACTGAGGATTTCAGGCCAGTACAGGACTTAAGGGAAGTAAACAAGAGGGTTGAGATTATCCATCCCACGGTTCCGAACCCTTACATTCTTCTCAGCCTCCTCAAGCCAGAACACCGGTTCTATACTATTTTAGATCTAAAGGAGTATAGTCAAAGAGGTCAAAAGTAGCAGAGGAGGAGAAGGATTTGAGTCTCTGGGGCTTAGAGTAAAGAAGGAAAAATCTAGGAGGGAGAGAGCAGCTGAGGAAATAGTTAATGCAGAAAAGAGGGGGGCGAGTAAGCAGGGAAAGCAGACCAGAAGTTTTGTTGATTTTTACTTATCTGCTGGACTCAAGGCCGCAAGCTGCTAAGCACAGTAAGTTTTTCTCTGCCCTGTTTTGTTCTCTTTAACCCTTCCAAGACTAAATTAGACTGATACAGTATACTTGAAATTGCATAAGGAAGGAAGCACCTGCTCTTAGTAATCTAAGAAATACTGGCTGTTTACTTTATAGTAATCATTAAAGGATTGAGGTTTCTAGGAATAAGGAATTACTGAGTAGAAGATCTGAGGCATGGTTATGCATTTTTAAAGGACATGGAAAGAAGGTTTAAAGGCTAATTTAAAAGTATGAAATTTATAAAGGTTATGTATGTGATAAGAAGGAGAAGAGAAATGTTGAAAGGAAATTAATCAAATAGTACAGGCCAGTAAGCCAGAGAGAGGAAATAATTTACATTCTGCCTCCCTAAACAGAGGGTAAATAGTTATGCCAAAGTACTTAGGGGGGACTGATAAAAGAAATCTAAGTTATTGTTTTAATTCTGGAGAGTCCATAAAAAGGACTGGCAAGGAAAATCAGAAGATCTTAAGGCAGGTCAGTGGTTTTTTCTCCTTATGTAAGTCCTCTGAAATTTGGCAATGCTTAATAAATCATGGCAATACATTTCTTTGCATAAATTCAATAAGACCGGGTTCCAATAGTGATTTTATTGAATGAAAACTTTGACTGGAGTATCATGTTTTAGAGAGCCTTGTTTGAGCTCTGAAGACTTGAAGCCAATAAGAATGCCACGGAGAAAGCCTGGTATCTTGCTTGGTAGCCCTGAAAATAGCTGGCGCTGGAGCGTCAGGCCCATGCCCTACCATCACTGGAGGTTGGTCAGAGTAGAAGGGGAGCACGGAACCGCCATTCACTCTGGGCCACGATGAGTAGGAGGGCTGCTGAGATCGGCCTTAAAACAAGGTCAATGGGCAGCAGATACTGCAGGCAGGCAGCTGGATGGCTTGGCTTCCTGGTCCTATGGGGCACATTGATTCAATCATGAAATTCCAGCAAAGGTAGTCAGTTACCATTCTTGTTGTGTTTATGCAAACAATCAGGCCAAATTGAATACAGTAAATAAATTGGTATTTTAATGAACGGAGGGGTAATTTTAAGGAGAAAAATCCTATTTTAATAGAGGTTAAAACTGAAATGTTTTCTTTCCCTCCCACCAGACCATTTGTTACAGTTTGTCTCTGCCAGGTCACAAGCCCACCTCCTACTATGCCCAGGCCTCATCGTCCCTCTGACAGATAGCAAGGATCTCTTGGCTCTGAAAGAAACTTCTGACCCTCCTCTGCTCGAAGTAGTTACAGAAGAGAATTCAATGCCCATTTTCCCTGAAAGAATTCAGAGCCAGGATCCTTGAGGTAATAGTAGGCAGTTAGACAGACATGAGCAGAGCAAGGACGATGGGCCAACTAGCATTGACTCCCCAGAAGCAAGAGGGAACTTGGCTGCAGAAGAAGCAGCCCAGGAGGCTGCCCTAAAACCAGTGGGGCCTGTACAGGTTCTAGTGACTCTTCCAGACCCTGAACTACTCATCTCACCAGTTTACTCAAGTTCTTTCAGGTTTTACAGTCTACCCAGAAAGCAGACCAGAAGCACATCAGAGATGATCTGCCTGTAGCCGGTTCATCCCTTCCAACCTGGTGACTCTGTTTGGGTAAAGAAATTTGCCACCCAAGGACTGACTCCTACCTGGAAAGGACCACCCCCACGGCAGTCAAGATCAACGGGATCCCGACATGGCTTCATCACACCTGGCTTAAGACAGCCCAGGCAAAATAGAGATGTCCAGGACTCATTGGACCCTCATTACAGGCCCTTATAAACAGGCCCACTGACTTTATTCGGCAAAGACTTACAGTCCTCAGGGGTCAATATAACTCCCTCCCTAACAATGACCCAAAAGAGTCAATGATTTGACTCATGTACATAAAACCAGGGGGGAATGTACTGGGCTGCATATCTGGTGCTTTGGCCAGACAGGTCATGCTGTGCTGTCTGTTCCTGGAACACATAGATAGGAAGGTACTGACATCAGGTCAGGCCTTGAGATATGGTCTCAGGGTCCCTCCTCAATATGCTGTGCTCTCTGTTCCAGGAAAACATAGATAGGAAGGTGATAATGCTATACGGTGTTGGGAACAAATTGCGTAAACAAGGCTTTGTAACTTTGTGGTTTTTGCAAATAAAAAGGCTGTAACTCTTGCAGTCATTACTGCAGTTCAGCCTCTGCTTCGGCAGAGTGCTGGGACTGTGGTCAGCTGGCCAGCTTAATAAAGGCTCTTAAATTTAAATTCTGAGTCGGTGGTCTATCTCGCTGTGCCAACCCATAACAGGTGGGGGGTGGGTCTGAGGAAGTGGAGGCCCAGGGCCAGGACCAGGATGGCTCCTCAGGAAGAAACGTGCCCCCCCACATTGGCCAGAGGCGGACAGAGACCGGGAGTGACCCGCAAGTCTGGGACGAAAAGTGAAGGAGGACAGCGGGGCACCTGGCAGCAGCAGTGCATGCGGTTTGTGGGAAGGAGACAGAGCCACGCCAGGGTCCTGTCTCCTGGGGGCGCTTCAGCGCCGCGAGCTTAGACTGGGACAACACAAGCAAGCACCCCAGGCTTTAAGGCCTCACTGGGTGCTTGAGCAATTCTTTTAAAAATATATTTTTAACACATTTCAATTTCAAGAAGTAAAAACAAAACCAAGAAAGAAAAACTACGCTTTTGGAGCCTGAACATCCACAGGTACCTCAGCGCGATCCCGAGCTGACACCCGCCCCAGCGCAGGATCCGGCCTGCCATCTGCCACCAGGGGAGTGGGCCTAAGCAGGCAGGTGGTTATCTCTCCAGGGGTCCCAGACTGTGAGAGGGCACAGGTTGGGCTGAGGGACACCCCCCCTTCCCCGCCAGTGCACAAATTATTGTGCACGGGCTTCTAGTTGTGGATAATGTGTCTAAAGACACGGAGATTAAAAAATCTGCTCAAGTCTCTGCTTTCACATTTTTGAGTACATTCCCAGAAGTGGGATTGCTGGATCATATGGTAATTCTATTCTCAATTTTTTGAGGAACTGCCATGCTGTTTTCCATAGTGGCTGCACCATTTGACATTCCCACCAGCAGACACAAGAGCTCCAATTTCTCCACATCCTTGCTAACCCTTGTTTTTCTTCCTCTCTCTCCTTCCTTCCCTCCCTCCCTTGTTCCCTCCCTTCCTTCTTCCCTCCCTCCTTCCATCCCTTCCTTCCTTCCCTCTTATTCTCCTCCCTTACTGGTTTCTTTCTTCCTTCCTTCCTTCCTTCCTCCCTCCCTCCCTCCCTCCCTCCCTCCCTCCATCTCTCTCTCTCTCTCTCTCTCTCTCTCTTTCTTTCTTTCTTTCTTTCTTTCTTTCTTTCTTTCCTTCCTTCTTTCTTTCTTTCTTTCTCCCTCCTTCCCTCCCTCCCTCCCTCCCTTCCTTCCTTCCTTCCTTCTGCCATCCTAATGAGCATGAGGTGGTATCTTATTATGGTTTTGATTTCCATCCCCCTGATGATTAGTGATGTTGAGCACCTTTTTATGTGCTTGCTGGCCATTTGTATATCTTCTCTGTAGAATTATCTTTTCAACTACTTTGCCCATTTTCTAATTGGGTTATCTGATTTTGTTGTTGTTGTTGAGTTGTACAAGTTCTTTATATATTCTAGGTAGTAGCCTTTTATTGGATATATGATTTGCAAATATTTTCTTCTATTCCATATGCTGTCTTTTCACTCTGTTGATTGTGTCTGTTGATGTGCAGAAGTTTTAATTTTGTTTTAGTTCAAGTTACCGATTTTTATTTTTTTAGCCTTTGTGTTTGTTATATCCAAGAATTATTGCCATCCAATATTTTGAAGTTTCCCCCCATTTTCTTCTAAGACTTTTATAGTTTATAGTTATGTTTAAATCCATTTAAGTTTTATAAATGGTGTAAGTTCCAACTTTATTCTTTTCCATGGGTATATAACCTCCCCCCCCCCCTCTTTTTTAAGCTATTCACTCTTTAGAAATCACTTACCATAGGTTTAGTTTTATCACTTACCATAGATTTAGTTCTTTTATTCAGGGGTGACCAAATCCATACATCTAGACTGCCTCTTTCCTGAATTCTAGTCCCCCATTTTTAAACACCATGGAATACCAATTGGAGTCAGTGAAAGTGGGGCAGCCTGGAAATTCAGTTTGATTAATTATTGACTATTACATGAGGAAAGAGAATATGTCCCATGCCCACTACAGTGTGGCGTAATGAGCAGAAGTAGTGTATTAGATGTACACTGGACAGTTATCAAAGAAACTGAGGTCCAGAGAGACAAGTATTATTAGGGTACACGTTGTACTGTTCCAGGGAGAGGCACATGGGGTTTGGGGGATGGGAACAACTGGTCTCTAGAAAGGTGTTTTCTCTTACAGGACAGGCAGATTTCATGGCACTTTCTCGGGCCTAGGTAATATGTCTCACTCAAATCCATATGTTTTCCTGGTTTTGAGTCTATGGTCAATAAGCAATTCCAACTCACATCCGCTTCCCAAGTAGAAAATTAGCTTATGCTCACTGGAAAGGGCTCCTTTATAAATACACATCCATTAGCAAATATAAATTGAGTGATTATGTATCTGTCGTGAACCTGATACTTTCTGAGTTGCTAAGATAATTCAGTTTCTGGACTGATGCTCAGTTAATGACGTTTCCTATAGCTGGTCATGTGGTTTAGATACCATGACCTTTCCTCCCTAGACATAACATCTAGGCCTCAGTTTTATTTCAATTCCAGGGCCAGAAAAGCAGCAAAACAAGGGGGGCAAGCCAGGACCAGCTAACAAATGACCCCCTTCCCTGGCATTGACCAATCAGTGGAGACCATGACCCTGAAAGGATATGCCTGGAAAAGCAGATGAATATTCTATTGAGACCCTTCTCTAAGAACTCCCCTAAACTCCCAGCCTTTAAAACCCTCAAGACAAGGACCCAGCTCGCAGGGAGTGTGCCTGTGCCTTTCCCTTTGCCCTCCTCATTCCCCACAGGTGTGCGACTCCTAAACTCTAAGGGCCTCCAGGAGACTTGCAACCAGGGGAGCAATGGGCAGCGACATCTCATCCCGGGCTAACCCCTCAATCTGTCTCCAAGGCCCCTTTACTCTGAGCCAAAGTAGCCCTGCCTCAGCTAATTTCTTTCCTATAACATTTCCAGAGGCCAAAGCAGACCGCCTAGGTCTCTCCTGTTGCTTCTTCTATCCTAAGCCCTTCCTCTTTTACTATCCCCACCGTTAATAAATATGCTCTTGAAATACCTGGATTTGTGTTGTGAAATCTTTCCTGCAGCAAGTCAAGAACAAACATACAACTGGCCTGCCTGAGGCAGACTGCTGTGGGCCCTGTCTCTGTCCACTAACTAACTCCAATTGATATTAGTGATAGTTAACCTTTTTTAGCTTTTATAATGCAGCATGCAAGGTGCTAAGCCCTTTATGTTACCAAGAGAATTTCAATGATCCCACAAAAATCCCATAGGATAGGTCCTTCCCTCCCGCCCCCAAGCTCTAAGAGAAAACTTATTTCGAAAGTCGCAGAGGTAGAAGAAATGAGCAATAGAAAAATGGGCTCCAGAAACAAGTTGGGGAGGCAATAGAAAAGGACACTTTGAACTTAGGAGAAAGAGAGAGGCAAGGAGGACCAGCCTGGGGGGAAGAAGAGAGAGGAGGGAAAGGGGAGGGGAAAGGCACAGGTGTGCTTCCAGGAGGGAGATCTCTAGGACAGGTCCTATCATTATCTCCCTTTTATAACTAAGAAAACGGAGGCTCAGAGGGTTTAAACAACATCCGAGGCCACCCAACCAGTTACTCGTAGAGGAGGGATCTGAATCCAAGCAGTGTGACGCTTACTAGCACCAATACTTAAAATTAGCAAGAAGTAATGAGAACAGGAAAAGAAACAATGCTGGCCAACGAAGAATTTAAAAGACACACAAAATTTAACTCTGTGATTACTAGAAAAAAGGCAAAGAGGAATACATAACAGGTTTAAATAGCTCTCACTGTTGAGTGATAGAAAGTATATTTGTAAATTATGTGGACCAAGGGTCCTCAAACGACGGTCCGCGGGCCACATGCAAATACAAATATTGTATTTATTCCCATTTTGGTCTTTTACTTCAAAATAAGATATGTGCAGTGTGCATAGGAATTTGTTCATAATTTTTTTTTTAACTATAGTCCAACCCTCCAACGGTCTGAGGGACAGTGAACTGGAACCCTGTTAAAAAAGTTTGAGGACCCCTGATGTGGACAAAAAGGGGCCACATCTAAACCTGACAAGCTCAGGGGAGGCCTTACAAACTCAGAGACCTGAAGTAACCACATAGGATGGTCTGAAATTAAAACTCTAAGCAAAAGCAGTTCTTGACAGGTAGTCATGTCTTAGGCTAGAATCTTCCCTGACAAAAGAATCTTTCCCTTAATTGAACCTGTCTATTGCCTATTTTTTTTCCTGAGCCCATTTCTTCTATAGCCACACTGCCTGGGCTAACAGGACTTCTTTAAGGAGAAGAGAAAAGATCAAAAATATGAATAAGAAAATATAAGGAAGCCCTGGCTGGTATGACTCAGTTGGTTAGAGCAATGTCCCATATACACCAAAAGGTCATGGATTTGATTCCCAGTCATGGCACATACTAGTACCTAGGTTATGAGTTCAATTCCAGGCCTGTTCAGGAGGCAACCAATTGATGTTTCTCTCTCTCCTTCTCGTTCTAAAAAAAAAAAAAAAAAAAAAAAAAAGGAAAACACTCCACAAACAAAACAACAAAAACATGTCCTCAGGTGAGGATAAAATAAAAATTTTTAAAAAAAGAAAATACAGGAAAGACAAAGCTGATTAAGGCAAACAATAAAAGCAGTGGATCAACCAACTATACAGCTAGTACAAAGGTTAAAAGGTACGTAGGAAGATCATGTATAATTACAACAATAAATTAAGAGACACATAAGAACTAAAAGTAATGATAAAAACATAAATGTAGAGGGGATGAGTAAAAATTGTAGTGATTCTAGAATGTGTTTGAACTTACGTGACTATCAACTTAAAATAGACTGCTATAAACATAGCTTGGGACAACTAAAATAATCCAACCCTGGAAAACCAAGATGGCGGCATAGGTAAACACCGGAAATTGCTGCCTCCCACAACAAATTCAAAAATACAACTAAAAGACAAAACAGACATCATCCAGAACCACAGGAAGGCTGGCTGAGTGGAAATTCTACAACTAGAAGGAAAGACAAAAGCACACTGAGACTCAGAGGAGGTGCGGAAGTGCAGAGGTACGGAGGCGCATGGGGCAAGGGCTGGCAACTGAGGATGCGGCTTTCTTTTTGAATTCGGAGGGAGTCACAAGCCTCCAACTGCTCTGAACTCCAGTTGCGGGTAAGACTCTGGGGACACAGACTCATTCGGGGAGAAACTGGACTGTCTGGCAGTGGGCAGAACTCTGAACTCGAGGGCGGCTTTCTCTCAGAGGTACTTGCAGAGATTACCAGGACACTGAGACGTGGGGCCTCTTAGGGCAGGGCTGAGGATCAGCCATAGCTGCTTGCTCCACCCTGTTGATTCCCTGAGACCCCGCCCCACCCAAGCTGTGACAGAGGCTTTTGCATATGAATGCCCTGGCCCTTTGCAACCTGAAAATTACCTAAAAGACTGCAGCTGGGCCAGACAGACCCAGAAATTCCAAGAGAAGGCCCAAGCCCCCACAGGAGCTTGCATTGCTTCATAGCTGGGCCTCATTTGGGCACCTCCAAACCCCAAACAAGGAAGGGGAATCTGCAGATCTCCTCGTAGCTCCTGCTGGGGAGCCTCAGGCAGAGGCTAAATTAGCACCTCCTTAGATCCAAGAGCCAGTGTACCCAGTGGTCAGAGTGGGACAATCCAAGTACATCTCCTCATATCCATAAAGGACACATTCAGTGGGCAGACTCAGTGAGCACCAAAGCTCCACTGAAGCAAGTTTTGCCTCATAAGGGTGTCTTCAGCACAGAAGTTCTCCCACCGTAGACACAGCTGAATCTCACAGCCAATTGGCCTGGAAGTCAATTCCTCCCAGTGATACCTACAACAATCAAGGCTTAACTACAACAAGACCATGCACAAAGCCCACAAAGGGGTGCACCAAGAGTGTCCACCTCAGGTAATTGGGGAGGCTGAGCCACTGGGTCCTATAGGACACCTAGCACACAAAGCCACTCTACCAACACAGGGAAGCATAAAAAATGCGGAGACAAAGAAACAGGTCACAACTGACGAAAATGGAGGAAAGAAAATGACTGGATATAGAGTTCAAAACCACACTTTGAAGGTTTTCAAGAACTTTCTAGAAACCGCCGATAAATTTAGTAAGACCCTCAAAAAGACTGATGAGACTGCCGATAAATGTAGTGAGACCCTCAAGAAATCTAGTGAGACCCTTGAGGTTATGAAAAAGGACCAACTAGAAATTAAGCATACACTGATATTATGCAGAGTTCCAACAGCAGACTAGAGGATCGCAAGAATCAAGTCAAAGATTTGAAATACGAAGAAGCAAAAAACACTCAACCGGAAAAGCAAAATGAAAAAAGAATCCAAAAATACGAAGATAGTGTAAGGAGCCTCTGGGACAGCTTCAAGCGTACCAACATCCAAATTATAGGGGTGCCAGAAGAAGAGAGAGAGCAAGATATTGAAAACCTAGTTGAAGAAATAATGAAAGAAAACTTCCCCTACCTGGTGAAAGACATAGACTTCCAAGTCCAGGAAGCGCAGAGAACCCCAAACAAAAGGAATCCAAAGAGGACCACACCAAGACACATCATAATTAAAATGCCAAGGGCAAAAGACAAAGAGAGAATCCTAAAAGCAGCAAGAGAAAGACAGTCAGTTACCTACAAGGGAATACCCATACGACTGTCAGCTGATTTCTTAACAGAAACTTTGCAGGCCAGAAGGGAGTGGCAAGAAATATTCAAAGTGATGAATGCCAAGAACCTACAACCAAGATTACTTTATCCAGCAAAGCTATCATCCAGAATTGAAGGTCAGATAAAGAGCTTCACAGATAAGGAAAAGCTAAAGGAGTTCATCACCACCAAACCAGTATTATATGAAATGCTGAAAGGTATCCTTTAAGAAGAGGAAGAAGAAGAAACAGGTAAAGATACAAATTATGAACAACAAATATGCATCTATCAACAAGTGAATCTAAAAATCAAGTGAATAAATAATCTGATGAACAGAATAAACTGGTGAATATAATAGAATCAGGGGCATAGAAAGGGAGTGGACTGAATATTCTTGGGTGGGAAAGGGGTGTAGGGGATGCGGGAAGAGACTGGACAAAAATCGTACACCTATGGATGAGGACAGTGGTGGGTGAGGGTGGAGTGGGGGTGGGAACCGGGTGGAGGGGAGCTATGGGGAAAAAAAGGAGGAACAATTGTAATATTCTGAACAATAAAGATTTAATTAAAAAAATAAATAAAATAAAATAATCCAACCCCAAAAAACAACAACAACAACAAAAAAACATAGCTTGGTATAGCACCGTGGTTAGCAAGCTCATTAGTCAACAGAGCCAAATATCAACAGTACAATGACTGAAATTTCTTTGGAGAGCCACATTTTTTAAACTTAAACTATATAGGTAGGTACATTGTTATTAACTTAATTAGGGTACTCCTAAACTGGCCTTTGCTAAAAACGTCCTCAATCTGATTGAAGTACATTCGCTGAGGTCGACCCCTTCCAACTCTCCCATCCACACTCCTCTTGTATACTTGTTTCGCCTATCTTTTGTCACCCGCACGCGATTTGCGGCCAGGACTAGCACTAACCACTGCACAATGAGACTGCTGACTGACTGGCTCACTCAACTCCTGCATGAATTGCGCGCCTCCCCAGCGCTGCGTATCCGCGGCCCGCCTGTGCCTAGTCTCCCTTCCCCTGACAGACTGACACCCCTCACTTCTAATGCCACTTCTTCAAAATAGACTTGCCCAGGCTGAAAACCCACTTCTGCGCATAGGCCTCAGTTTCTATCGCACTGTACATGTGCGCCCTCACGTGGTATTTTGTGGAAGAGCCACACTCAAGGGGCCAAAGAGCTGCATGGGGCTCGCGATCCGCGGTTTGAAGACCACTGGTATAGCACATACTAACCACAAACCAAAAATTGACAAGAGATATAAAAAATAATAAAGAAATCTAAGTATAACACTATTGAAAGTCAATAACATGCAAGAGAGAAAGCAAGGGAATAAAAACAAACTGGGAAGAACAACAAAAATAATTAGAAACCAATGAATAAAACGGCAATAACTATGTACCTACCAATAAATACTCTAAATCTAAATGGACTAAATGCTCCAATCAAAGAGATAGGGTGGCGGGATGGATAAAAAAGACCCATAGTATATGGTCTATAGGAGACCCACTTTAGATGGAAAGATACACACAGACTAAAGATAAAGGGGTGGGGGGAAAAGGTATTTCATAAAAGTGGAAAAGAAATGAAATAAAAATATGGTAGCAATACTTATGTCAGACAAAATAGACTTTAAACCAAGGGTTGTAACAAGTGACTAAGGCACTTCATAATGATAAAGGGATTACTCCAACAAGAAGACAAAATTCTTGTAACTGTCTATACCCAATGTGGGAGTACCTGAATACATAAAGCAAATATTGACAGACATTAAGAAAGATATCGACAGTAATACAGTAATAGGAGGGGACTTTAACACCCCATTGACATCAATGGATAGATCAATCAAAAAGTCAGAAAATCAAAAAGGAAACAGTGGCTTTATTTTTTTTTTTTCAACATAGACATTCATTCATGTTGCCTATAACATCTTTGTCAAGATTTTGTACCAGAATTATGACAGACTTATTAAATGAGTTTGAAGCCTTTCCCTATTTGGCTCAGTGGATAGAGCGTCAGTCCATCGACTGAAGGGTCCCGGGTTTGATTCTGGTCAAGGACACATACCTTGATTGCAGCCTCCTCCCCGGCCTGGGCCCTGGTCAGGGCTCATATGGGAGGCGAACAATTGATGTGTTTCTCTCACATCGATGTTCCTCTCTGTCTTTCTCTCTCTCTTCCACTATTCCTAAAAATCAATGGCAAAATATCCTCGGGTGAGGATTAACAACAAACAAAAAGCCCTAGCTGGTTTGGCTCAGTGGATAGAGTGTTGGCCTGTGGACTGAAGGGTCCCAGGTTTGATTTTGGTCAAGGGGCACATGCCCCGGTTGCAGGCTCAATCCTCAGTAGAGGGCATGCAGGAGGCAGCCAATCAATGATTCTCTCTCATCATTGATGTTTCTATCTCCCTCTCCCTTCCTCTCTGAAATCAATAAAAATATTAAAACAAACAAACAACAATGTAAAAAACAACACAAGTTTGGAAGTGTTTCCTTTCTCTATTTCCTAAAATAGCCTGTGTTAATTAAGTACTATTTTTTCGTTAAGTGTTCTATAGATATCACCAATAAAACTATCTGGGCCTGTAGGTTTCTTTGTGAAAAAGGTTTTGACAACAAATGCAATTTCTTTAATAGATATAGACTTACTAAGATATTCTATTTCATTTTGTTAGTCTTGTAAGTTATGTTTTTCAATTAATTTTGCACATTTCATCTAGATTGTCAGAAATGAAGGATATACTAACTGAAACAAAGAATAATTTATAGGGAATCAACAGCACAGTAGATGAAGCCTAGATTCAAATCAGTGATTTGGAATATAATGAAGCAAAAAAAAAAAATACCCAATAAGAACAGCAAAAAGAAAAAAAGAATCCAAAAATATAAAGATAATGTAAAGAGCCTCTGTGACAAACTTCAAACATACCAACATTTGCATCATGGAGGTGCTGGGAGAAAAAAGAGAGAAAGCAAAATATTGAAAAACTATTTGAAAAAAACAATGACAGAAAACTTCCCTAACCTGGAAAAGGAAATAACATACAAGTCTAGGAAGCACAGAGAGTCCCAAAAAAGATGAACCCAAAGAGGCCCACACCAAGACACATCATAATTAAAGTGCAAAAGGTTAAAGACAAAGAGAAAACCCTAAAAGTATCAAGAGAAACGCAATTAGTTACCCACAAGGGAGCTCCCATAATACTGTCAGTGGATTTCCCAACAGAAACTTTGCAGGCCAGAAAGGAGCGGCAAGAAATAGTCAAAATGATGAAAAGCAAGGACCTACAGCCAAGATTACTCTACCCAACAAAGCTATCATTTAGAACCTATGGACAGATAAAGAGCTTCCCAGACAAGAAAAAGCTAAAGGAATTCATCACCACCAAACCAGTATTAAATGAAATATTGAAGGGTATTCTTTAAGAAGAAGAAAAAAATATGAATAAAATGGCAATAAATACATATTTTAAAACAAATGAATCTAAAAATCAACATAAACAAACAAGCAGTACAGAAACAGACTCACTGAAACAGAACATTTTGATGGTTGCCCGATGGGAAGGGGGTTAGTGGGATGAGTGAAAAAGGTGAAGGGATTTAGAAGTACAAATTGGTAGTTACAGAATAGTCATGGGTATGTAAAGTACAGTATAGGGAATATAGTCAATATTATTCTGATAAACTATGTATGGTGTCAAATGGGTGTGAGATTTACCAGGATGATCACTTAGTAAGTTATATAATGTCTAATCACTGGGGTATACTCCTGAATATAACATAATATTGTATATTAACTGTAATTGAAAAAAAAGATTTTTAAAAAAACAAGCCAGCAGGGTCGGGCCTGGTTAGTACTTGGATGGGAGACTGCCTGGGAATACCGGGTGCTGTAGGCTTAAAAAAAAAAAAAAAGAAAAGAACAGAAAAGAAAAAAGCCACCTGGCTCAAGAACTTAACTACACTTTACCATCTACTTTTCAACAAAATTAACAAAGGTATAGAGGTTTAGAGAAATTCCAGTTGCCTCAGGTCCAGGTCAATGACAACAGAGACCAAACTGAGCCTTATATTCAGATCCCTTGACATAGCACATAGGCCTCTATTATCTAGCCTATCTCTCCAATACCGTTTCTAGCTGTACTTTACCCTCAAACTCTACAGTCCAGTGACACAAAACCATATGCAGTCTCATAACCTCTCAAATCAGTACGATCTTCCTCTGCCTGGAAGGAAGAAAGGAAAAAACATTTCTCTTAGAAAAGGAAAATGTATGTTTTCCGCTCTGCCTGGGAAAGCACTAGACCAGATGATTAGAGGCAGCCAACTTGAATGAACTTAGCCCACCCTAATTTGGATTTTCTACATATTGGAATCCCCCAACTTTCAAATGACTCATACATACCACAAACAGCTGCCCAGACCCTATCCCATGCCCACTACCACTGCAACAGAAATCATTTTGGAAAATCAAAAACAAACTAGGAACTTCCAGAGTACCTGTGGATTCAGAAGCTATGAAAAGAAGAGTAGATGAGGTGAGCTGACCCTGTAGGACTTATTCTGAATTAGAGTTGGTCTACTTAGAATAGCATTCCTGCTCCAAAATATGTACTCTACTGTTCCCCCTTTGACTTAGCTAAAATCCTATGTCTAAAGAATTGGGAATTTTGGTGAGAAAGTGAGATGAGCAGAGCATGTCCACCTGGTTGGGAGAGAGGGTATGGTAGCAGATGGGTGAAGGTAGAATCAGCACAAATGGGGTGCATGTGAACAGGGGCCTTAGTAAGTAAAAATGAGACATAAAGGAGAGAAAAGAGAGTGCATCAAGAGCAAACTTCAGCTGTTTCAGAATTTAGTCTAAGTCAGTGGTTCTCTACCCAAACAGATTCAATTCCAGGAATGGTATTGCCAAGAATTACATTTTCTAAAATGGTGACAAACACTTGGGAAAGTTCAAAACAATCTTCCCCCAGTTGCAGACCTGGAATTCACTATAGTTTAAAGTTGTGCCAATACTTTGTGTTTATATGCAAAACAGTTGGATTCTAGGTTTATGTAATCTAAACAGGTAATTCACCCACATAACCATCAACAACATTCCAAAGTCGAAAAAGACAAATGATAATGCTTCTTTGAGTGAAATTATTCTGGGAACTGCATGACATCAGCATATCTCAGCTGCTCATGATATGCTGGTCACATTCCTCAATCACAACCCAAAAAGTTCTTGCAGAGATATAATGATCTCGATGATCTAAAAGATCTTATTCCAAGAAATAGGAAAGAAAAAACTTTTCCTTCTTCTACTTCATCTTCCCTCCTACTTCAGATAGTCCCCAACAACCAAGACCCCCATCTAGTGAGCTTATACCATATATGGTTTTTTTGGGTTATTTCGGAACCCTACTCAACATTATCACACTATTAGAGGCCCGGTGCATGAATTCGTGCACCAGGAAACAGTGGCTTTAAATGACACATTAGACCAGCTGGAGTTGGTTGATATTTTTACAACATTTTACCCCAAGCAGCAGAATATACATTCTGTTCAAGTGCACATTTTCCAAAATAGATCACATGTTAGGCAACAAAACAAGTCTCAATCAATTTGAGAAGATTGAAATCATATCAACCATCTTCTCCAATTACAATAGTATGAAACTGAAATCAATTACAAGAAGAAAACTGAAAAACACAAACATGTAGAGGCTAAATAACGTGATACTAAACAATGAATGGGTTAAGAATGACATCAAAGAAGAAATCAAAAGAGACCTTGAGACAAGTGGAAATGAAAACAAAACAACCTAAATTCTATTGGACATAGCCAACTCAGTTCTAACAGGGAAACTTACAGCAATACAAGCCTACCTCAAGAAACAAGAAAAATCTCAATAAAACAATCTAACATGACACCTAAAGGAACCAGAAAAACAAGAAACAAAGCCCAAAGTAAGTAGAAGAATGGAAATAATAAAGATCAGAGTGGAAATAAAGTCTAAAAAAAAAAACCAATATAAAATATCAATAATGCCAAGAGTTGGTTCTTTGAAAACATAAATAAAATTGGTAAACCTTTGCCAGACTCATCAAGAAAAATAGAGGGCCCAAATAAGTAAAATCAGAAATGAACGCGAAGTGACAATCAACACCACAGAAAAACAAAGCACTATAAGGAAATACTATGAACAATTTTATGTTAACAAATTGGACAACCTGGAAGAGATTATAAATTCCTAGACATATACAATCTTCCAAGGCTGAATCAGGAAGAAACAGAAAATCTTAAAAGACTGATAACTACAAAATCAAATCAGTAACCAAAAAGTTCCAACAAACAAAAGCCCTGGACCAGATGGCTTCACAGGCAAATTTTACCATATTCAAAGACGAATTAATACCTAGCCTTCATAATTTATTCCAAAAAACTTGAAGAGCAGGGAAGGCATCTAAACTCATTTTATGAGGACACCATTACTCTCATACCAAAACCAGACAAAAGATCTAAAAAAAAAAGAAAGAAAGAAAGAAAAAAAGAAAGAAAGAAAGAAAGAAAGAAAGAAAGAAAGAAAGAAAGAAAGAAAGGAAGAAAGAAAGAAAAAAATTATAGGCCAATATCTCTGATGAACATCTGATGAACATAGATACAAAAATTCTCGCCAAAACCGGTTTGGCTCAGTGGATAGAGCGTCGGCCTGTGGACTGAAAGGTCCCAGGTTCGATTCCGGTCAAGGGCATGTACCTGGGTTGCGGGCACATCTCCAGTGGGGGATGTGCAGGAGGCAGCTGATCCATGTTTCTCTCTCATCAATGTTTCTGACTCTCTATCTCTCTCCCTTCCTCTCTGTAAAAAATCAATAAAATATATTTAAAAAAAAAATTCTCAACAAAATATTAGCAAACAGAATTCAGCAATACATTAAAAAGATCATACAACATGATCAAGTGGGATTTAATCCATCAGGCTGTTTTAATATCTGCAAATCAATTAATATGATATACCACAAAAACAAAAATGAAATATTAAAATCACATGATCATATCAAATAGATGCAAAAAAAATCATTTGAGAAAACCCAACATCCATTTGTGATTAAAAAAAAATCTCAGCAAAATGGGTATATTGGGAACATATGTCAATGTAATAAAGGCCAGATATGACAAACCCAGAGCTAACATCATACTCAATGGTGAAGAGATAAAAGCTTTTTATTTTCTTTGTAAAATTTTTAAATATCTGATAAAATTAAAAAATATATTTTTATTGATTTCAGAGTGGAAGGGAGAGGGAAAGAGAGATAGAAACATCAATGATGAGAATCATTGATCAGCTGCCTCCTGCACACCCCACACTGGGGATCATGGCCGCAATTCATGCATGTGCCTTGGCCAGAATTGAACCCAGGACCCTTCAGTCCTCAGGCCGACACTCTATCCACTGAGCCAAACTGACTAGGGCTAAAAGCTTTTTCTTTAAGATCATGAACAACAGAAGGATGTCCACTTTCACCACTTTCATGCAACACAATCTTGGAAGTCCTAGCCACAGCAATCACACAAGAAAATGAAATAGAAGGCGTCTAAATTGGAAAGGAAGAAGTAAAACTGTCATTATTTGCAAGTGGCTGAATACTATATATAGAAAACTCTAAGGAATATACTAAAAAACTATTAGAACTAATAAATGAATTCAGTGAAGTTGTAAGATGCAAAACAAAAAAAGAAATGCAGGAATGTGTTGCATTTTTATACAGCAAGTAGAGGCCCAGTGCATGAAATTCATGCATGGGTAGGGCCCCTAGGCCTGGCCAGTGATCAGGGCCCATCAGGTTCCTCGTCTCCCTGCCTTCCTGCCTCCTCTTTCCCTCACTGCCTGCTTGCTGTCACTGTTTGGGTCCCTATCTCCTGCTTTCTCTTGCTCCCTCAGTGCCCTGACACTGGTTGCCTGCCATGTTCTGTGCCACCCCCTGGTGGTCAGTGCATGTCATAGTGAGTGAGTGAACTCCTGGTTGAATTCCTGAAGGGACACTTTGCATACTAGTCTTTCATAAATAGATAGATAACAAACTATCAGAAAGAGAAATTAAGAAGAGAATCCCACTTACAATTGTATAAAAAATAAAAATAAAATACCTAGGAATAAATTTTACCAAGGATGTAAAAGACCTGCACTCAGAAAACTATGTACGACATTGAAGAAATGCGCTGAAGAAGATACAAAGAAATGGAAGGGTATAGCACGCTCATAAATAGGAAGAATTACCATCATTAAAATGCCCATACTACCCAAAGCATTTTACAGATTCAATGCAATCCCTATCAAATTACCAATGTCATTCTTTTATTATTATTATTATTATTATTATTAGTTAAACCAATGTCATTCTTCACAAAATTAGAGCAAGTATGCCTAAAATTTAAATGGAATCACAAAAGATCCTGAGGAGCCAAAACAATCCTGAAAGAAAAACAAAGATGAGGTATTAAGTTACCTGATATCAAACTATACTACAAAGCTACAGTAATCAAAACAGCATGCTATGGCATAAAAGGACACATAGATCAATGCAACATAATAGAGAGCCCAGAAATAAACCCACACCTCAGTTAATCTAACACAGTGGACTCAAGAATATTCAATGCGGTGAAGACAGCCTCTTCGATAAACGGTGTTGGGAAAACTGGACAGATGCATGCAAAAGAATGAAGCTGGATTGCTTTCTTATAACATATCCAACAATAAACTAAAGTGGATTAAAGACTTAAATGTAAGACCTGAAACCATAAACCATCTAGAAGAAAACATAGGCAGTAAACACTTTGACATTGCTCTTAATGATTTTGTGTGTGTGTGTGGCAGGGGGGCGGGGAGGGGGGTGGTTATCTCGTCCGGGAAGGGAAACAAGAAAAAAAAGGAAATGGGACTGTCAAACAAAAAGTTTTTGGACAGCAAAGGAAACAACCAACAAAAAGAAAAGGCCACCCACTGAACAGGAGAACATATTTGCCAATGATACATCAACACCAAAAAACCCCAAACAACCCAATTTAAAAATGTGCAATGGACCTCATTAGACACTTATCTAAGGAGGGCATACATATGGCTATTAGACATATGAAAAGATGCTCAATAAACATCATGAATCGTCTGGGAAAGCAAAGTAAATTAAATTAAAACCACAATGAGATATCTCCTCACCCCTGTCAGAATGGCTATCATCATTAAATCAACAAACAAATGTTGGCAATGATGTAGAAAAGGGAATCCTTGTGCTTTATTGGTAAGATTGTAAATTGGTGCAGCCACTGTAGAAAACAGTACTGAGGGTCCTCAAAAAAATTTAAAATAGAACTACTTTATGACCAAAAAATCCACTTCTGGATATTTATCTAAAGGAATCCAAGACACTAATTTGAAAAGATATATGCAGCCCTATGTTCATTGCACCATTATTACAAGAAACAAGATATGGAAGCAGCCTAAGTGTCCATCCATAGATTGATAAAGAATGAATAAGGAAGATGTGGTACATATATAATGGAATATGACTCAATCATAAAAAGGAATGAAATCTTGCCACTTGCAACAACACGGATAGGCCGAGAGGGTATTATTCTAAGTGAAATAAGACAAACAACACAGGATTTCATTCATATGGGGAATTTACAAAACGAACAAACAAGCAAAACCAAAACAAAATCACATAGAGAACAAATCGTTGGTTGCCAGATGGAAGGGGGTTCAGGAAAAAGGTGAAGAAATTAAGTACAAATTGCCAGTTATAGCCCTATGTGGTCTGGCTCAGTGGATACAGCATCCCCCTTTGGACTCAGAGTTCCAGGTTCGATTCCCAGTCAGGGCACATGCTTGGGTTGCAGGTGATCCCCAGTGCAGGAGACAGCCAATCAATGATGCTCATCATTGATGTTTTTGTCTCTCTCTCCCTCCCCTTCCTCTCTGAAATCTATAAAAATATATATTTAAAAAATTGCCAGTTATAAAAACAGTCAAGAAGAAGTAAAGTAGAGCATACAGGAAAGTCAATAAGATTTTAATAGGTAAGTATGGTGTCAGAAGGGTACTAGATTTAATTGTGTGATCACTAGGTAAGTCACATAAATGTCCAATCAGTATTGTTGTACTCCTGAAACTAATATCATATTGCATGACAATTGAAATTGGAAAAAAATGACGTCCAGGTTACTGTACAACCCAGTTGAGGCGAGTACTGTCCATTCAGAGGTAAAAATAACACGTTCACATTTTAAGGCCTGGCAAGAGCGAGGATCAGAATACTGGTTTCTCAATTTTCTGCTAGCCTTTTTGCCTGCAGTGTTTGGTAAATATGAGCCCATTTCTTCCAGCCAATCATCTGTGGAGATTAGAACATCTGCGCCAATAGGCGGAGGATCAAACATCCTGCACAGGGCAGGACTGCAAGGGAGGTCGCAGGTTAGCATTAAGCCCAAAGGCTGTGTGTGGTCAGAAAGGCTGGCCCAGGGTCCACCACCTGCAGCCTTCCTACCTCCAGGAAACAGGCACTGCAGGAGCCAGCCGCGCAAGCGCAGTGGTGCAAAAAGAGACCACGCCCAAGTCCCCAAGAGAGCACGCGCAGTGGCGCGGGGCGTGGCAACGCTGCACGCTCCTCTTAAGCTCCACGACCTCATCTCTCATACCTCAGCCGCCTGGCCTGAAGCGAAGCTGTCTTGCCCGAGAAGAGAGTGGTCACGGTGTCGCGTGGTAACAAAGCTTAGGACGAGGAGAACCTACATGAGAAAGGACGTCCTCCGGTGTAAGTGCTAACCAGTGGCTGTTTGCGGAGGGGCGGGGGGCGTCGGGAGCGGGGAAAACCTTTCCGGCACGGAGGGGCGGAGCTAACGTGTGATTGATAGGCGAGAAACCCGTGCAAGGGCGAATGGGACTTGAGTGAGGGCGGGATCTGCAGTTGAACTGGAGTGGTGCTTTGGAGTAATAATAACTAACACGCACCAGGGACTTCAGTAACCCATCTGTGCTAACCGCTTTTTATAAGTTACTTATTTAGTGGTCACTGCAACCTTATGGATATGCAGTTTTATCTGTCTCTCCTTTACACGCGGGGAAACTGAGGGTTAGGGCTATTAACTTAGGCAAGAATACAGCTGGGGTCCCAAATTTAGAAGCCTGACCTCAGAGCCCATACTGTTAATGGCTCTGCCCTTCAGAAAAGCAAGGTGGAGTGGGGTCCAGTCAAGAGGGTTCGGTTGAATGGAATTGACCAGATTGTTGGAGGATGTGCAATGAAAAGTGGATAAAACACCAAGTAGCAGGTTTTTTCTACAGGATGTGAGAGCTCTGAGGCTGGAGGTGGGAGGCCGGGCCATGTCCCCTGCTGTGGGAGCATTGCAGCCCCGCTGGTGCTGTGCCTGGATTAACTGTAGGTGCAGAAAACGTGTTCTTTTGGGGCTGTGTTGTCTCCCAGGTGTGTGAAGTTAAAGCATTTTAGGGGCTTAAAATGGGGATTGTGCTTTTAAATTGTTTCTGTCTTCTCTGGCTGCCATAACAAAATGCCATACATTGGGTGGCTGAAACAACAGAGTATTTGTTTGTTTGTTTTTGTTCTGTTTAATTCTCACCCGAGGATATTTTCCCCATTGATTTCTAGAGAGAGTGGAAAGGAAGTAGGAGAGGGGGAGAGAGAGAAACAGCATGGGAGAGAAACAGATTGGTTGCTCCCGCCCCTACCAGGGCTGGGGAACTTGCCACTGAGGTACCCTTGACCAGGACCCTTGGGGCTGCAAGCTGATGCTCTAACCACTTAGCAGACTGGCCAGGGCCACAGTTCTTTGTTTTGTTTTGTTTTTTTCCCCTCACAGTTCTAGAAGCTGGGAAGCCGAAGATTAAGGTCCAGCCTATTCTGTTCCCTGTCCAGGACCCTTTTCCTGTCTTGCAGAAGGTCGGTTCCTTTCTTACTAGTACTTGTCCTCACATGGCTGGTAAGGAGAGAGCTCTCTCTTACTCCAAGAAGGCCACCAATTTTAATAAGGATTAGGGCCCACTGTTATACCTTAATTTAATCTTAATCACCCTTTTCATTTTATGTTAATTGCCTCCTAAAAGCCCTCCTCCAAATAAAATAGAGTCTCATGTTGGGGGTTAGGGCTTTAACACATGAGTTTGAGGGAGGGTGGGACACAGTTCAGTCTGTAGCGATAGTTTATCCCCAAGTAAAGAACAAGTGAATTGAAGACTGAAGAAAATGAACACTTTCAAAACTTACACTTCCACATAACCTCTTATTACCTCATTTAATGAGCATGAGGTTTGTGCCTTAGCACTGGTGGGGAATTGTAGGGAGAACTTGTGTGGAAGGTCATGGTTGTCCTTCAGGCAGCCAATCTGAAGAGGTCAGAAAAAGCTACACCAAGCATTCTTAAAGCACACATAGTGTATCTACTATTTGTGGATTTATCTAAAACCTTCTTTAACTTCTGACTTAGCTTGTGCTGTTTCTGGAATAATGAGATCCATAATTACCATCCACGGGGAGTGAAATAATAATTACTTTTTTTTTTCTTTTAATCCTCACCCGAGGATATTTTTCCATTGATTTTTAGAGAAAGTGGAAGAGAGAGGGAAAGATAGGGAAATATCGATGTCAGAGAAACATATCAATGGGTTGCCTCCTGCACATGCCCCAACCAGGGCCTGGGCCGGGGAAGAGCCTGCAACTGAGGTATGTGCCCTTGACTGGAATCAAACCTGGGACCCTTTGGTCCACATGCCGGCGCTCTATCCACTGAGCCAAACCAGCTAGGTCAGTCATTACTTTTTTTCTGTATTGTTTCCTGTTGTTATTCTAAAATTTGGTAAACAAGTCTATTTTCACCTTACCCTGGTGAGAGAAGAATGAGGAAATACAAAGCTTAGGAGCTTGAAGGTCTGGCAGATGTGCGTTCAAATCTTGGATTCAGGCAATTGCTATGTGACTATCGACATGTCACTTAACTTTTTGTTTTGAAAACAAATTTTTTATGGATTTCAGAGAGGAAGGGAAAGGGAGAGAAAATCACTGATCGCTGCCTTCTGCACACCTCCTACTGTGGATGGAACCTGCAACCCAGACATGTGCCCTGACCGTGATTTGAATCGTGACTCCTAGTGTCATAGATCAATACCCAACCACTGAGCCACACCAAGTGGGCAAGTGACTTAATCTTTCTGTCAGTTTCTTCATCTGTAAAATAGAGCTAGTAATAATACTGACCACATGGTTGTTGTGAGGTTATATGAAGACAGTATGAAACGACTAAAGAACTGGCCTTGCACTAGATATTTAAGTTATGGGACATCCTCCACTGACACCTCTGAAGAGGTTTCTATAACAGAAACCTCCACCTACAGCCCCCATGTCAAGCTTGCTGTATATTCATCAAATTTTTATTGAATCCCTGCTACTTGTCACAGCACCTGGCATGGTGAGTGCTCGGGGCAGGCAAGAACAAGACAGACAGAGTTCTTTCTTTTATGCATCTTATACTGTAGTGGGGAGGACTAAATGAATTGAGTTGAGTGCTAAGAACTATGAAGAAATTAAATGCAGGGTAATGACATCAAAGAGTGACTTTCCATAGAGCGGCCTGCGTGTGTGCATGCACACGTATTTGGAGGGAGGGTGTTTGAGCACTGTATGGGGGCCAACTAAAGGGAGGGACTTCCTGAGGAGCTGAGCTGTCGTTGAGGACTCCTCATCCCCTGGGGAGGGACAGAAAGTGCAGAGCTGATAAGATCAGGCTGGATGCCTTAGATATCTGTAGGCTGACCATTGATCTGTTTTAAAAGGGCAGGAGCCAGACAGAAGGCTCTGATTCTTTTTTTTCTTTTTTTTTTAAATTAAATCTTTATTGTTCAGATTATTACATTTGTTCCTCTTTTTTCCCCCCCATAACTCCCCTCCTCCCAGTTCCCACCCCACCCTCCGCCCTCACTCCCCACCCACTGTCCTCATCCATAGGTTCACGATTTTTGTCCAGTCTCTTCCCGCATCTCCCACACCCCTTTCCCCCCCAAGAATAGTCAGTCCATTCCCTTTCTATGTCCCTGATTCTATTATAATCACCAGTTCAATCTGTTCATCAAATTATTTATTCACTTGATTCTTAGATTCACTTGTTGATAGATGCATATTTGTTGTTCATAATTTGTATCTTTACCTTTTTCTTCCTCTTCCTCTTCTTAAAGGATACCTTTCAGCATTTCATATAATCCTGGTTTGGTGGTGATGAACTCCTTTAGCTTTTCCTTATCTGTGAAGCTCTTTATCTGACCTTCAATTCTGAATGATAGCTTTGCTGGGTAAAGTAATCTTGGTTGTAGGTTCTTGGCATTCATCACTTTGAATATTTCTTGCCACTCCCTTCTGGCCTGCAAAGTTTCTGTTGAGAAATCAGCTGACAGTCGTATGGGTATTCCCTTGTAGGTAACTGAGTTTCTTTCTCTTGCTGTTTTTAA
Organism: Myotis nattereri; assembly: GCF_964212035.1. Taxonomy (NCBI): domain Eukaryota; kingdom Metazoa; phylum Chordata; class Mammalia; order Chiroptera; family Vespertilionidae; genus Myotis; species Myotis nattereri. The sequence goes on along the minus strand of NC_138076.1, from coordinate 122,213,916 downwards.
GATTCTCTCTTTATCTTTTGCTCTTGGCATTTTAATTATGATGTGTCTTGGTGTGGTCCTCTTTGGTTCCTTTTGTTTGGGGTTCTCCATGCTTCTTGGACATGTAAGTCCATTTCTTTCACCAGGTGGAGGAAGTTTTCTGTCATTATTTCTTCAAATAGGTTTTCAATATCTTGCTCTCTCTCATCTTCTGGCACCCCTATAATTCTGATGTTGGTACGCTTGAAGCTGTCCCAGAGGCTCCTTACACTATCCTCGCATTTTTGGATTCTTTTTCATTCCGCCCCTCCGGTTGGGTGTTTTTTGCTTCCTCGCATTTCAAATCATTGACTGGATTCTTGCGCTCCTCTTGTCTGCTGTCGGGAGTCTGTATAATATTTGTTATTTCAGTCCGTGTATGCTTAATTTCTAGTTGGTTCCCCAATATAACATCGAGGGTCTCATTAGTTTTCTTGTAGATCTCATTAAGTTTATCGGCGGCTTCTAAACAGTTCTTGAGGGACCTTAAAAGTGTGGTTCTGAACTCTATATCTTCCATTGACAATTTTGTCCTGTTTCTTTGTCTCCGCATTTTGTTATGCTTCCTTGGTGCACCCCCTAGTGGTCTTTGTGCGCAGTCTTATAGTTAAACCTTGATTGTTGTAGCTAATACCAGGGGGGGTTTGACCTCCAGGCCAAGTGGCTATGAGAATCAGCTGTGTCTGCAGTGAGAGAACTTCTGTCCTCTAGGGAGGTGCTAATCTAGCCTTTGCCTGAGGCTATCCGGCAAATGCCTCTGTGCAGGGCTTGGGCGGGGCGGGTCGCACAGGATCAATAGGGTGGGCCAGAGAGAGCAGTTATGGCGGCTCTCAGTCCTGTCCCCAGGGGCTCTGCGTCTCTGAGTCCCAGCACCCGCTGCAAACCTCGGAGAGAAAGCTGCACTCGCTCTGACCGAAGCCAGAAAGTCCCGCTTCTCCCGTTTGAGTCTGGGTCCCTAAAGACTCGCCTGTATCTGGAGCTCAGAGTCTGCGACTCCCTCCCGATTGAAAACGCCAACCGCGCCCTCCGCCGCCAGCCGGCTCCTCGCACTCCGCACCTCAGAATTTGACTTCAGCACTGCGCCTCCTCTGAGTGTCCGTATGCGTTTCTCTTTCCTCCTAGTTGTAGGACTTCCACTCAGCCAGGGTTCCAGTGGTTCTGGGTGATGTCCATTCCGTTTTTTAGTTTCACTTTTGAAGTAGTTGTTCAAGGCAGCAAACTCCGGTGTTAACCTATGCCGCCATCTTGGTTCCCTCTGATTCTTGAGGCCAAAACATATTTTGGAGGCAGCTCTGGTTTGTACAGAAATGGAAGGTAGAATGAACTAAGCAGCAAACTAATGGTGTCTGTAAAATAAAGTTATGTACATTAACCTGTGCCATGTCAGAAAAACTGTAATTGTACTTGTAATTCTCTGCCTGTGTGTCATGATTCTATTTCCAGGTCTCCCATCAGGATAAAGCAGCATTCGTCATGCAATTACCGCCCTGTGCAGAAGTGAGGGAAGACTGCTGCAGAAGTGAATACAGGCAACATCTTTGATCCCAGGGCACAGGTCTTTGAGAGGAAATCTCCAAGCCTCTCGAAGAGGCATTAGAAGGCTATCCAGGCAGCAAAAGTACCTCAGGTGAAATGCAGGGAGTTTCTGTATAAGGGCTTTCGTATTCTGCATTCTTCTAGAGCCCTTTGTGATAAATGTCGCTGGGTGGATTGCATGATTTGGTGTGGCTTCATGGGGATATGCACATGATGGAGAACATGATCTCTGCTTGCCAAATAATGTAGAGCCTAAGGAGAAAATCCGTAATCAGTATTGAGACTGCTCTTAAGAACTATTCTAGATTTCAAGCCCGTTCTTCCTGGTTCATCAGCGAACTACCAGATATTTTTCTCCCCTTAGGATCACGGCTGATAAAAACCAGGAGATCGGTGGCATCCATTTCCCTTTTCCCTTCACACCCTATTCCATCCAGATAGACTTCATGACAGTGCTGTACCAGGTGTTGGAGGATGGCAAGATTGGGATATTTGAGAGTCCAGCTGGCACTGTAAGTATGAACAGTTGCCCCAAGAGGGCTCTTGGGAGACCCTGATTACGACTAGTCAGAGGTTTATTTGCCTCTGCAGAGATTTTCATGGTTTGGAGTTGGGCAAAGTAGTTTTCTCAGTTTACCTTTCTGAGTAATGCTCACTTCCCTCTATTAAATTGTTAAACACAACCCCGGGTTCTAAGGGAAGTTAGGCTACAGGCTAAGGAGAATTTGAATGGCAGTGGTTCTCCTTCAGGGAGCAACATAGAAATTTATTGCCCTGCCAGGTTGGGCTCAGTTGGTTGAGCATTGTCCCATGTACCAGGAAGTTACTGGTTTGATTCCCGGTCAGGGCACATGCCTCGTTTGTGGGTTGAACCCCAGTAGGGGCATGCAGAAAATAGCTGATCAATGTTTCTTTCTCATTAATGTTTCTCTCTCTCCCTCTCCATTCCTCTCTCTGAAATAAATGAAAACATTTTTTTAAAAAAAGTCAAATTTATCAAATTTGGCGTGATGGGCTGGTGCTTTTAATTCTTTTGTCTGTTTCTTAAGAAATGTACTTTTCTCATAGCACATTTTGAAATTATAACCTATGTGCTCTTGTTTCCTGATTTGTGGATTTTAGTGATTGGTACCTTCCTCTTGTGATGGATAAGATATAGCTTTCTTACCATCCCTTTTCCCTGTCACTCCTGATGTCATTAGCTGTTTTTAGTCTCTGCTAAGTCATTATACTATGATTGTTTTTTCATGGAATAATGTTATTTTTCTAGAGATAGTAATTGCCTTTTAAAAGCTTGTTTAGTTTTTAATATGCTTATGCTAATTCCACACACATCATCCAGTAGTCTGTCAATATGATGCAGATGTTCACCTTGTCCAAAACTACAGTTGGCCCTTGTCTGTGGGTCCTGCACCCATGGGTTCAATCAACTCCAGATCAAAAATATTGGGGGGAAAAAGCTACCTTGTTGCTGACATGTACTATGTAGTTAGACCTATGACAGTTGCTGAACATGTAGAGACTTTTTTCTTATTATTATTCCCTAAACAATATAGTATAGCAATTATTTATATAACATTCACATTATATTATCATAAGTAATCTACACATGATTTAAAGTATATGGGAGGATGTGCATAGGTTATGTGCAAATACTAAGTCATCTATCTACACTAATAAAGGGAAAGATGCTAATTGACCGTACCTTTGCTACACCCACCAGCCAAACAGAGTTACTATGCAAATTAACCCAACAAAGATGGCAGTTAAATTTGCATACCCAGGTGTGGCGGGCAGCATCAGACGCTGCCAGTCGGTCTTGGCTCCAGAACGGGACCCAGGGAGACAGGCTGGGCAGCGAAAGACACCGCCTGTGGGGTCCATGCCCCAGAACGGGGACCCGGGAAGGCAGGGCGGTCAGCGCCAGAAGCCACCCGCGGGGTTCGGGGCCCAGATTGAGGACGGGGGAGATGGACGGGCAGCTCCAGATGCCGCCCGTGGAGTCTGGGCCCCTGATTGAGGATGCGGGAAAGGCAGGGCGGGCAGTGCCAGACACAACCCCTGTGGTCCGGGCCCCAGATCAGGACCTGGGGAGGTGGGTGGGAAGCTCCAGAAGCCACCCACGTGGTGCGGGTTCCAGACCGGGGAAAGGGTAGCTTGGGTGGGCAGCACCCGACACCACCCGGGAGTCAGGCCGGGTAGCGCCAGACACCACCTGCGGGGTCCGGGTCCCAGATCGGGGATGGGCGAGATGCTGCCCACAGGGTCCAGTAGAGCGAGTAAACTGGTGTCTTGGGTGGCGTGGTTCCCTCTGTCATCCAGCTTCCTCATCACAGCTGTGGAAACTGACAGCAGGGAGGAGGAAGTCCCACCCCCACAGAATTAGCCAGAATCAGCCGTTGGTCACACAGCTGTCAGCGGCCTGACAGCCAAGACTCTCATTCCCCTGTGTCTCAGACCATGACAGTAGAGAGGTGGGACTATGTCCAAAGAAGAACTGTTGATACAAGGTAGTTCTGCAGCCGAACGATGCCTGCGTTATCGATAGAAAATGTCTGAAGAGCAACCTGCGTCTGATCTTGAAAGAAGGCTGCGCCTGCTACAGAATATATCTGAAGACCAGCTACTGGAAAAACATCACTGTGAAGCTGAAAAACACCGATGTCATCGACAGAAAATGTCTAAAGACCACGTGCCTTTCAGGTTGAAAGAAGGCGGTGGTGATGACAGTCTAGAGAACAGTCATCAACAAGTACTACCAATACTGGTAGGAACTGCCTTCTCAGCAAAAATGTTGTACATGGGGATGCAATTCTCGAACACAGGTGTGGTGGAATGACTGTTCAATGTGAATTTTGCCGATCCCTAAATTTCTCTGTTGAAAAACCATCTGATGGGAAATTTACTTGATGTTGTAGCAAAGGGAAAGTCTGTCCAAATGATACACATTTTCCAGATTACCTGCCATATTTAAAAAGATTAATGACAAATGAGGATTCTGACCGTAAAAATTTCATGAAAAATATTCGATCCATAAATAGTTCTTTTGCATTTGCTTCCATGGGTGCAAATATTGCATCGCTATCAGAGTATGGGCCGTACTATTTTAGAATACCTGGAAAAGTTTATCACCATACTGGAACTTTACATCCTTTGGATGGTGTTTCTCGGAAGTTTGCTCAACTCTATATTTTGGATACAGCCGAAGCTACAAGTAAAAGATTAGCAATGCCAGGAAATCAGGGCTGCTTAGAAATTCTCATGATCAACATCAACAACCTCATGCATGAAATAAATGAATTAACAAAATCGTACAAGATGCTACATGAGGTAGAATAGGAAGCCCAGTCTGAAGTAGCAGCAAAAGGTAGTGCTTCCACAGCAGTAACAATGGCAATTAAATACGATCATAACTGTGACCCAGGTAGATATAATTCTCCCCGTGTAACCGAGGTTGCTGTCATATTCAGAAACAAAGATGGAGAACCTCCTTTTGAAAGGGACTTGCTCATTCATTGTAAACCAGATCCCAATAATCCAAGTGCCACTAAAATGAAACAAATCAGTATCCTGTTTCCTACATTAGATGCAATGACATATTCTATTCTTTTTCCTCATGGTGAAAAAGGCTGGGGAACAGATACTGCATTAAGACTTAGAGACAACAGTGTAATCGACAATAATACTAGGCAAAATGTAAGGACACGGGTCAAACAAATGCAGTATTATGATTTCATCTCTCTGTGAGGGATACGTTCAATTCTATTTTAAATGCAGGAAAATTAACAGTTTATTGTGGATTCGTATTCAAAAATGGAGGCCAATCGGATAAATTTCATCAAAGCAAACCAATCTAAGTTGAGAGTTGAAAAATATAGTGGTTTGATGGATTATTCAAATCTAGATCTGAAAGTGACAATGTGCCGATTGGTAAAATGATAATACTTCCATCATCTCTTCAGTGTAGTCCCAGAAATATGCAGCAGCGATATCAGGATGCTATGGCAATTGTAACGAAGTATGGCAGGCCCAATTTATTTATAACCATGACATGCAACCCCAAATGGGCAGATATCACAAACAATTTACAACGCTGGCAAAAAGTTGAAAACGGACCTGACCTGGTAGCCAGAGTTTTTAATATTAACCGGAGCGCTCTTTTAAATGATATATGTAAATTCCATTTATTTGGCAAAGTAATAGCTAAGATTCATGTCATTGAATTTCAGAAATGTGGACTGCCTCACGCTCACATATTATTGATATTAGATAGTGAGTCCAAATTACATTCAGAAGATGACATTGACCGTATAGTTAAGGCAGAAATTCCAGATGAGGACCAGTGTCCTCGACTTTTTCAAATTGTAAAATCAAATATGGTACATGGACCATGTGGAATACAAAATCCAAATAGTTCATGTATGGAAAATGGAAAATGTTCAAAGGGATATCCAAAAGAATTTCAAAATGCGACCATTGGAAATATTGATGGATATCCCAAATACAAACAAAGATCTGGTAGTACCATTTCTATTGGAAATAAAATTGTCGATAATACTTGGATTGTCCCTTATAACCTGTATTTGTGTCTCTAATATAACTGTCATATAAATGTTGAAGTGTGTGCATCAATGAGAAGTCTCAAATATCTATTTAAATACATCTATAAAGGGCATGCTTGTGCAAATATTCAAATTTCTGAAAAAAAAATATTATCAATCATGACGAAGTACAGGATTTCATTGATTCCAGGTATGTGAGCACTCCTGAGGCTGTTTGTAGACTTTTTGGAATGCAAATGCATGTCCAATCTCATGCAGTCACAAGATTAGCTATTCATTTGCCAAATGATCAGCATTTGTATTTTCATGCCGATGATTTTGCTGAAGTTTTGGATAGGGCTAAAAGGCATAAGTCGACTTTGATGGCTTGGTTCTTATTGAATAGAGAAGACTCTGAAGCACATAATTATTATTTTGGGAGGTTCCACAGCATTATGTGTTTAATAATTCTTTGTGGACAAAACACCGAAAGGGTGGGAATAAAGTATCAGGTAGACTGTTCACTGTGAGCTTTAGAGAACCAGAACGATATTACTTTAGACTTTTGCTTCTGCATGTAAAAGTTGCGATAAGTTTTGAGGATCTGCGAACTGTAGGAGGTTTAACTTATGATACATTTCATGAAGCTGCTAAACACCAAGGATTATTACTTGACAACAGTATCTGGAAAGATACGACTGACGATGCAATCTTCCTTAATATGCCTAAACAACTACGGCAACTTTTTGCATGCATATGTGTGTTTGGATGTCCTTCAGCTCAGACAAATTATAAGTTGAGACTAAATCTCATTTTATTGAAGATTTCTGTTGGAAATTACACTGAAGAGAAGGTGCCTGTGTGAACTGTGAAATTCATGCCCTTAACGAAATTCAGGAGGTATTCACATTGCATGGAATGAAATGTTCACATTTCAAACTTCAGGACTGTCCTTTATTAATGAATGCAAATACATGTGATGAATTGTATGAGCAACAACAGGCAGAGGTTTTGATAAATTTTCTGAATGATGAACAGTTGGCAGCCTTTCAGACTATAACTTCAGCCATCAAAGAGCAAACTGTACACCCCAAGTGCTTTTTCTTGGATGGTCCAGGTGGTAGTAGAAAAACATATCTGTAAAAGGTTTTAACACATTATATTAGAGGTTGTGGTGGTACTGTTTTGCCCACAGCATCTACAGGAATTGCTGCAAATTTACTTCTTGGTGGAAGAACCTTTCATTCCACATATAAATTACCCATTCCATTAAATGAAACTTCAATTTCTAGACTTGATATAAAGAATGAAGCTGCTAAAACCATTAAAAAGGCCCAACTTCTTCTTATTGATGAATGCACGATGGCATCTAGTCATGCTATAATCGCCATAGACAGATTACTAAGAGAAATTATGAATTTGAATGTTGCATTTCGTTGGGAAATTCTCCTTCTCAAAGGGGATTTTCAACAATGCCTCAGTACTGTACCACATGCTATGCGATCGGCCATAGTACACTCAAGTTCAAAGTACTGTGATGATTAGGGATGTTTTAGAAAGTTGTCTCTTAAAACAAATATGAGATCAGAGGATTCTGCTTATAGTGAATGGTTAGTCAAAGTTGGAGAAGGAAAACTTGATAGCAGTTTTCATTTAGGAATGGATATTATTGAAATCCCCCATGAAATGATTTGTAACGGATCTATTATTGAAGCCACCTTTGGAAATAGTATATCTATAGATAATATTAAAAATATATCTAAACATGCAATTTTTTGTTCAAAAAATGAGCATGTTCAAAAATTAAATGAAGAAATTTTGGATATACTTGATGGAGAATTTCACACATATTTGAGTGATGATTCCGTTGACTCAACAGATGATACTGAAAAGGAAAACATTCGCATTGAATTTCTTAATAGTATTACTCCTTCAGGAATGCCGTGTCTTAAATTAAAATATAAAGTGCGTGCAATCATCATGCTATTGAGAAATCGTAATAGTAAATGGGGTCTTTGTAATGGTACCAGATTTATTATCAAAAGATTACGACCTAACATTATTGAAGCTGAAGTATTAACAGGATCTGCAGAGGGAGAGGTTGTTCTGATTCCAAGAATTGATTTGTCCCCATCTGACACTGGCCTACCATTTAAATTAATTCAACGACAGTTTCCCATGATGCCAGCATTTGCAATGACTATCAATAAATCACAAGGACAAACTCTAGACCAGGGGTGGGCAAACTTTTTGACTCAGGGCCACAATGGGTTCTTAAACTGGACCGGAGTGCCAGAACAAAACCATGGATGGAGTGTTCGTGTGAACTAATATAAATTCAAAGTAAATATTATAACATAAAAGGGTACGGTCTTTTTTTTTTTTTTTTCAGTTTTATTCATTTCAAACGGGCCGGATCCGGCCCGCAGGCCGTAGTTTGCCCACCGCTACTCTAGACAAAGTATGAATATTCCTACCTGAACCCATTTTCGCACATGGGCAGTTATATGTTGCATACTCTGAAGTTCGAAGAGCGTGGGATGTTAAAGTTTTAAATACTTTATCCCAGGGGAAATTAGTCAAGCACTCTGAAAGTGTTTTCACTCTTAACGTGGTATACAGGGAGATATTAGAATAAGTTTAATCACTTTATCAGTCACTATTTGCATCAATATTGTTTTTATATCGTGACTTTGTTGTTATTATTTATTAATAAAATTATGTATTATTTTCATATAGAATGTACTCATTTCCTTTTATTTCTCACACTTTTACTATAGAGAAAGGGCAAATAACAATATTAAAATATTTCCTCTAATTAATTCCTTCTCAATGTGCACGAATTTCATGCACTGGGTCACTATTCTAATCTAATAAAGGAGAAACATGCAAATTGACTGAACCTCTGCTATGCCGCAAGCCATGCCCATCAGCCAATCAGAGCGATTACATGCAAATTAACCCAACCAAGATGGCGGCTGGCAGCCATGGAGCTGGAGCAAGCAGGAGACTTGGTTGCCCCGGCAATGGAGGAAGCCAGCTTCCCGCCTGCCCTGGTCGGTTGTGGCCTCTGCTCACGGCAACAAAGTTTCAATTATAGAAGATAAATAAATCCCAGATACCTGCTTCCAGTTACTGGGAGCTCTGCTGGGAGCTTGGGTGGCTGGGGGCTGTGGCCAACCTGCAAACAGCCATAATCCCCTCAACCAGACTGGCCATGCATCCCAGCAGGACCCCCCACCACCCTGAAGGGAGTGTGGCCAGCCTGAAATGGCCCTCAGCCCCTCACCCAGGCTGGCCAGGCACCCCAGCAGGGAGCCCCACCCTGAAGGGGCTTTGGCCAGCCTGCAAACAGCCATCAGCCCCTCACCCTGGCTGGCCAGGCACCCCAGCAGGACCCCCACCCTGATCTGGGACACCCTTCAGGGCAAACCAGCCGTCCCTCACCCATGCACCAGGCCTCTATCCTATATAATAAAAGGGTAACATGCAAATCGATCCTAACAGCAGAATGACTGGGAATGACTGGCCACTGTGACACACACTGACTACCAGGGGGCAGACGCTCAATGCAGGAGCTGTCCCCTGGTTTTCTTTGTGCTCCGACAGGGGGAGCTCTGCTCAGCCACAAGTCAGGCTGATGGCTGCCCATACAGTGTTGGTGGTGGGAGCCTCTCTTGCCTCCTCACCAGCGCTAAGGATATCTGACTGCAGCTTAGGTCTCCTCCCCACTGGCAAGTGGATATCCCCCGAGGGCTCCTGGGCTGCCAGAGTGATGTCTGACTGCCAGCTTAGGCCCAACCCCCCGGGGATCGGGCCTAAGCCAGCAGGTGGTCATCCCCCAAGGGGTCCCAGACTGCGAGAGGGCACAGGCCAGGCTGAGGGACCACGCCCCCCCCCGAGTGCACAAATTTTTGTGCACTGGGCCTCTAGTCTTACCTAATAATAGACAAACATGTAAATTGACCATACCTTCACTATGCTAACCAGCCAATCAGGAGAGTGCAAATTAAGTAAACAAAGATGGTGGTTAATTTGCATATGTATGCTCCAAGCGGTGGAGCGAAGCCTGATGGCCCAGGGCTGGCGGATCAGCGAGGCCTCACAGCCCCAGGGGCTGGCGGAGCAGCAAGGCCTCTCGGCCCCAGGGGCCGGCGAAGCAGCGAGGCCTGATGTTTCCAGGGCCGGCAGAGCAGAGAGGCCTTATGTGTCCAGGGCCGGTGGGGCAGCGAGGCCTCACGGCTCCGGGGCCAGCAGAGCAGAGAGGCCTGACTTCTCCGGGGCCGGAGGATCCGCGAGGCCTCATGGCTACGGAGCCAGCGAAGCAGCGAGGCCTGACGTTTCCGGGGCCGGCTCCGGCTGGAGCCCGGCCAGAGCGAAGGCCTGGATCCTGGGTGTTGGAGGCAAACCGGTGCCAGCAGCCAGCGGAAAGGAAGGCCTATTGCACGAATCTCTTCGTGCAACAGGCCTCTAGTCCTATCTAATAATAGACAAACGTGGTAATTAACCGTACCTCCGACCTGCTTCCCATTGGCTAATCAGGGCGATATGCAAATTAACTGCCAAGCAAGATTGAGGTTAACTGCCAACAAAGATGGCGGTTAATTTGCATACATAGGCGCAATCATGGGAGGCGAAAGGGATCGGAAACCCGGGCGGCAGGCAAGAGCTGGGGGCTGGGCAAAGGCGGCCCTGCCGGCAGGCTTTTCCCACCCCCAGCAGGTGATCGCCATTGGAAAGCCTGGCAGCAGGTGAGGCAACAACCCCAGGCTGGGAGTGCGGGCTGCCCGTGGCCTGTGATCGCAGTGTGGATGAGAGGGAGAGAGAGCCCGGCTGGCCTGCTTCCCCGTGATCGCCATGGCTATCAGAGGGAGAGAGAGCCTGGACGCAGGCCAGCTGGCATCCCCAGATCCCCCGGGGGCGGGGTGCTGGCTGGCCTGCTTCCCTGTGATCGCCATGGAGACCCCGGCACCTCAGCACCTGAAATGCAAAGGTTGGGGGTGAAATGACTTTTCCCAACCACATCTGCAAATATCCTGGGGAAGGCATCACTGAAGAGTTCACAACAACCGTCTTACTTGGCAAGGAAGAAAACAGTTGGCAACGGAAACAATCCCTTACATCGAAGTGAAGGTCCCTCTGAGTAAAAAAGAATATTTCCAAAGTAAAGGAGGGAGCAGGCAAAAATAATAGGTTCTCATGACTTCCACTGAAGTTTGAGCATATGACAGAGTCAACACAAACAGACAAATTAAAACAGACAGTGGGCCAAACCAGTTTGGCTCAATGGATAGAGCGTCGGCCTGCCGACTGAAGGGTCCCAGGTTTGATTCCGGTCAAGGGCATGTACCTTGGTTGCGGGCACATCCCCAGTAGGAGGTGTGCAGGAGGCAGCTGGTCGATGTTTCTCTCTCATTGATGTTTCTGACTCTCTATCCCTCTCCCTTCCTCTCTGTAAAGTATCAATAAAATATATTAAAAAAAAAAATAAAGACAGTGAACATTCAAATGACCCAAATCAACTGTCACTGTTTGTCCCAATAGCAGCAATGCTTATGTGATAATATAGTTTAACAAACACAAAACAAGTCACATGATAAGAGAGTTTTGGCTTCTAAAGTAAATTGAATATGTTCTTTAAAATTTCTCATGTCCTCCCCTCTGACTATAATTCTTAATTTTCCAATCAGAAAATTACCCCAGGTGATCCAGTAACATGTAGAACTCCAGTAACCTAACTTATTTAAAACAAACAAACATCCCAACCATTTTTAAAATATTTAAATTGACATTTTGGGGTTAAAAATTGTAGAAGATATTTAGATCCAAATATATTTTCTGAATAGAAAATATTTCAGTTTTTGATTTTAAAAAAATAAATGTAAAAAAATATGTGACACATTTTCCCAAGGAACTCTGAATTAGTACCTTTCCCTCTAACTTTCTTCAAATTAAGAGAATCTATGGCGTTCCCTATACTGCACAAGTTTTAATGAAAGAAAATAAGACTTTCTAAGAGCATCAAATACATGTTTTCTTATTTACAAACATATATACTCCTCTCTCTCTCTCTCTCTCTCTCTCTCTCTCTCTCTCTCTCTCTCAAATATATTCTCACTGATTCAGAGAGGAAGGGAGAGGGAGAGAGATAGAAACATCAATGATGAGAGAGAATCATTGATCGGCTGCCTCCTACACACCCTGTACTGGGGATCAAGCCCACAACCCGGGCATGTGGCCTGACCAGGAATCAAACTGTGACTTCCTGGTTCATAGGTCGATGTTAAACCACTGAGTCACACTGGCTGGGCTCAATTCTTTTTTTTTTAATATATTTTATTGATTTTTTACATAGAGGAAGGGAGAGAGAGAGTTAGAAACCTCGATGAGAGAGAAACATCAATCAGCTGCCTCCTGCACATCTCCTACTGGTGATATGCCCGCATCAAGGTACATGCCCTTGACCGGAATCAAACCTGGGACCTTTCAGTCCGCAGGCCGACGCTCTATCCACTGAGCCAAACCGGTTTCGGCTGGGCTCAATTCTTATTCATAAATTCATTCCAAGGACATGTACAGCTTGAAAAGCTTTGGAAGTAGTTTCAAAAAAACTAGCTTTTAAGTAACAAGAAAACAGTTATAGAAGAAAGTTTAAATTAAAAGAAAAAAATTGTTTTAATTTATTCAAAAGTGGGAACATCATGAAAATGTGCACATTGACTGTGGATGGCTGGGTGGTCTTATCACACCTTAGGAATTCAAATGCTTTTTACAATGAAAAGAAAGAGAGTTTCATCTCATTTCTCTCCCAGGGTAGATGTCTGTCAACAGAAGGTGGACATCAATAAAAGGAGGGCTTGCACAATCAATTCAGAAAGTCAGCAATCTATGAATAATCCAGAACCCAGTATTTATCTCCTCTGCCACACACCCTCCCTCCCAGCCAGTGAGCAAGATAATTACTCTTAAGTCAAGCTAAGTGCCTCCCAATCACAGTGGCCCAATGCTGACATACAAAGCATACAAATAATTCTCACTCTGGCATAAAAGTGACAACTTCTCTTGGAAGAAAAGCAGATACTGTAAATTTCTCAAAGTCTTCCTGAAACATTTTTTAAAGTAATTTTTACTTCTTTAGAAAAAATGCATACATGGCGCACCATCTGTAATAAAAGGCCCATTCTATAAAATTTTACCTGGTCCTACTCATATCTGCAATCATAACCATATTTACAGACAAATATATCTATACTAATAAAAGAGTAATATGCTAATTAGACTGGGAGACTTTCCAGGAGACCTTCCAGATGTTCTTCTGGACAAAGCCATGGTGGCGGGCCGAGGTAGAGGTGGTTAGAGGCCAAGAGGGAGGGCAGTTGTGATCAGGCTTGTGGGGGGCTGTGCCATTGGGGGTAAGCAGACCAGCAGGGGGGCCAGTTGGGGGCAAGCAGGCCATCAGTGGAGGTGAGTTGGAGGTGATCAGGGCAGCAGGGGTGGGGGCAGTTTGGAGTGAGCAGGCCAGCAGGGGGAAAGTTGGGGTTGAGCAGGCCAGTGGGGAGGGAAGGTAGGGGCAAGCAGGCCAGCAGGGGGGGCAGTTTCGGGTGATCAGGCTGGCAGGGGGCATTTGGAGGCAAGCAGGCCGGCAGCGGGCGGGGGGGGGTGCGACCAGTTGGGGGCGAGCAGGCCGGCAGGCAGAGTGGTTAGAGGCAATCAGGCAGGCACGCAGGTGAGCGGTTAGGAGCCAGGAGTCCCGGATTGCGAGAGGGCTGTTCGACTGCCGATTTAGGCCCGATCCCTGTGAACTGACAGTAGGACATCCTTTGAGGGGTCCCAAATTGGAGAGGGTACAGGCCAGGCTGAGGAACACACCCTCCCTCATGCACGAATTTCATGCACCGGGCCAGTAGTTTAATCTAATAATAGACAAACATGGTAATTGGCCGTACCTTTGCTACGCTTTCCATTGGTTAATCCGGGCAATATGCAAATTAACTTCCAACAAAGATGGCGGTTTACCGCCAACAAAGATGGCGGTTAATTTACATACGTAGGCGCAATGCCAGGAGTCGAAAGGAGAAGGACGGAAGAAGCCACCTGCCGCTGACGGTGATCGGAAACCCAGGCGACAGGCAAGAGCTGGGTTGGCTATGGGAGTGCACCGACCACAAAGGGGCAGCTCCTGCATTGAGCATCTGTTCCCTGGTGGTCAGTGTGTGTCCTAGCTACTGGTCATTCCAGTTGTTATGGCATTCCGGTCGCTTAGGCTTTTATACATATACTAGTAGCCCGGTGAACAAAAATTTGTGCACTTGGGGGTTCCCTCAGTTACTAAACGTTTATCGGCACAACACTGACCACGGTAGTGGTGGTCTTATCAGAATGTATTCTATTATGCAGATGAAAATCTATTTAAACAGATTTGATGTAGATATTTTCAAAGATGTAAGAATTGTCTCTGTCAACTATTTTTGTTGATTCATGTCTTCACTAATTGTCATCATTGCAAAGTTTTCAGTCCCCCTGTGGATTGCTGGATATAGTAGGTCATGCATCCTTGAAGCCTGCCATGTTCCACGCCACCCCCTGGTGGTCAGCGTGCATCATAGCGAGTGGTCTACCTCCCGGTTGAGGGGACAATTTGCATATTATGCTTTTATTATATACGACATCTTCAAATACTCTAGTATTCCAAATTTCCAATGGTCTGACATATTTTATATAATGCATTTTTTTGAACCACGATCCAAATAAAGTCCTACTTTATGATTTTTGAATTTGTTTTCTTGCATTTTTAAAGCAATTGTTCTAATTTATTTTTACTTTAAAACACTTTTAAAACTATGGTTTTATTGATTTTAGAGAGAGGGAGAGGGAAAGAGAGACATAGAAACATTAATGATGAGAGAGAGTCATTGATCAGCTGCCTCCGGCATGCCTCACACTGGGACCAAACCCACAACCCAGGCATGTGCCCTGACTGGGAATTGAACTTCGACCACTTGGTGCATGGGTTGATACTCATCACTGAACCATACCGCCTGGGCTTCTTGGATTTTTTTGAACTTTGGTTTCTACTTTGATCTCTTGTTTTTCTTCCCTTGAAATTTATTTATTGAAGAAACGAGGTCATTTTTCCATATTTTGGATTTTGCTAATTATGTCTTCATGCAGTTGTCTAACATGTTTTTCTGTTCTCTGTATTTACTATAAATTAGTAGTTTGATCCAAAGGCTTGATCGGCCTGGCCAGTGTGGCTCACTGATTGAGTGTCAACCCATGAACCAGGAGGTCACAGTTTGATTCCTGGTCAGGGCACATGCCGGGGTTTGGGCTCCTTCCTCAGTGGGGGTTGTGCAGGTGGCAGCGATCGGTGATTTTGTCTCATCATTGATGTTTCTGTCCCTCTCTTTCTTACCCTTTCTCTCTCTAAAGTCAATGAAAACATAAATATTTTTAAACATAAATAAAGGCTTGATCAAATTCAGGTTAAATATGGAGGGACAACAAATATTTTGCTAAGTTCTATCAGGAGATACACAATGTCTGGTTGTCTATTTTTTTTTTGGTGATATTAACTGTTGATCCATTATGGATTGAAAAATGGTGGTATTCTTATATTATTTCTTCATTGATTAGCTGGTATATTTCTATAAAGATATACTGTCCCTTATAAACTGTTTTGTTACCCAGTGGTTATATATATAAATATATATATATATATATATATATATATATATATATGTAAAAGTCTGTATATAGCTTGATTTATTCTTTTTATTTACAATTTTAAGATAATTGGTTGTTTCATACCTTTCAATTGCAACCAACTTTATTTTTTCTTAAGCATCAATTCCCCATCAGGACACATATAAGACTCAATCAGTGAATGCATAAATAAATGGAACAACAAATTGATATTTCTCTCCTTCTCAAATAATTAAATTTAAAAATTTTGAACCTTATATTTATAGTCAACTGATTTTTTTACAGAAGTGCCAAGAATTGTATTAAATATTCATAGAAGCGCTAACCACAAGAGCCAAACTGTGGCAACAATCAAACACCCATCAACTGATTTAAGAATAACCTAAGTGTAATATGTCTATATAATGAAATACTATTCAACCATAAAAAGGAAGTACTAATACATACTACAATAATGATGGACCGTGAAAATGTGTGTTCCATGAAAGAAGCCAGAGACAGAAGAACACATATTGCAAACTTTAATTTATATGAAATGTCCAGAATAGTATATGTACTACTTGGTATGAATATTGCACCATGTGGGTATGTTACCATGTTGATATATATCATTCCAGTTTTTCCCTGCATTTCTGAATGATGATTGTCTTGTAGTTTAGTTGTAATTTTGATGTGGTTGTGGGAGGATGCGAGTACCATGTTTCCTGTGCTGCCATCTCGATTATAAGCCCCTCTAACCTCTTTTATTTATTTATTTATTTATTTATTTACTTACTTTTTTATTTATTTTTTTGGTTAATCCTCACCCAAGGATATTATTTTCCCATTTATTTTTGAAAATTTAAATATATGCATATTTTTAAATATGAACCCCAGACATGTGCCTTTTACCGGAATCAAACCTGAGACCCTTCAGTCCGCAGTCCAACCCTCTATCCGCTGAGCCAAACCAGCTGGCCTAAATAAATATATTTTTATTGATTTCAGAGAGGCAGGGAGAGAGAGATAGAAACAGAAATGTTGAGAGAGAATCATTGATTGGCTGCCTCCTGCATGCCACCCACAACCCGGGCAAGTGCGCTGACTCAGAATCAAACCTGAGATCCTTAGGTCTGTAGGCCCATGCTCTATCCAAAGTGCCAAAATGGCTAGGTCCCCTTTGATTTTTAGATAGCGTGAAAGTGAGGGGCGGAGGGGGCGAGACTAAAAAACATTGATATGAGAGATACATGGACCAGTCGCCTCCTGCACAGGTCCTGATGCAGGTTGCTGAGGCCTGCAACCCAGACACATGCCCTTGACCGGAAATCAAACCCGGATCTTTCTGGTCCATGGGCCAATGCTCTAACCATTGAGAAAAATGGGCCCTTTTTTGCTTTTTTAAAAAATAAATCTTTATTGTTCAGATTATTACAGATGTTCCCTCATTTTCCCCCCATAGCTCCCCTCCACCTGGTTCCCACCACACCCCCTACCACTGTACTCATCCAGAGGTGTACGATTTGTGTCCAATCTCTGCCCGCACCCCTTACACCCCCTTTCCCCCGAGAATTGTCTGTGCATTCCTTTTCTATGTCCCTGCTTTATTATATTCACCAGTTTATTCTGTTCATCAGATTTTTTTTATTGACTTAATTTTTAGATTCCCTTGTTGACAGATACGTATTTGTTGTCTCTTTGTTGTTCATAATTTTTATCTTTAACTTTTTCTTCTTCTTCCTCTTATTAAAGAATACCCTTCAGCCCTACCCAGCTTGGTCCAGTGGATAGAGTGTCAGCCTGCCGACTGAAGGGTCCCAGGTTCGATTCCAGCTGAGAGCACATGCCTGGGTTGTGGGCTCGATCCCCAGTAGGGGGTATGTAGGAGGTAGCCGATCAATGATTCTCTCTCATCATTGGTGTTTCTATCTCTCCTCCCTTTCCCTTCCTCTCTGAAATCAATAAAGAAATATAAAAATGAAAAAAAAAATTCAGCTAAGTAAATTTGAAAATCAAATTGGCTTAAAAAATAAAAAAAGAATACCCTTCAACATTTCATATAATCCTGGTTTGGTGGTGATGAAGTCCTTTAGCTTTTTCTTGTCTGTGAAGCTCTTTATCTGACGTTCAATTCTACATGATAGCTTTGCTGGGTATAGTAATCTTGGTTGTAGGTTCTTGCTATTCATCACTTTGAATATCTCTTGCCACTCTCTTCTGGCCTGAATGGTTTCTGTTGTGAAATCAGCTGACAGTTGTATGGGTACTCCCTTGCAGGTAACTAACTGCTTTTCTCTTGCTGCTTTTAAGATTCTCTCTTTGTCTTTTGCTCTTGGCATTTTAATTATGATGTGTCTTGTTGTGGTCCTTTTTGGATTCCTCTTATTTGGGGTTCTTTTCGCTTCATGGACTTGTAAGTCTATTTCTTTCATCAGGTAGGGGAAGTTTTCTGTCATTATTTTTTCAAATAGGTTTTCACTATCTTGCTCTCTCTCTTCTTCTGGCATCCCCATAATTCAGATGTTGGTACATTTGAAGTTGTCCCAGAGGCTCCTTGCACTATCTTCTTATTTTTGGATTCTTTTTCTTTTCAGGATGGGTGTTTTTTGCTTCCTCATATTTCAAATCTGTGACTTGATTCTTGTGATACTCCAGTCTGCTATTGGATCTCTGTATATCATTCTTTATTTCAGTCAGTGTATGCTTAATTTCTGACTGGTCCTTTTCCATTTTTTTGGCATTCTCATTAAGATCCTTGAAGGTCTCACTAAGTTCCTCGGAGGTTTGTTGAAGATTCTTGAGTAACATCATAACTGTGGTTTTGAACTCTATATCCAGTAGTTTGCTTTCCTCCATTTCTTTCATTTGTGACATGTTTCTTTGTCTCTGCATTTTGGCTGCTTCCCTATGTTGAGAGAGTGGCTTTGTGTGGTATGTGTCCTATTGGGCCCAGTGGTTCAGCCTCCCCAATCACCTGAGGTGGACATTCTTGGTGCACCCCTTTGTGGGTTGGCTGTACAGTCTTGTTGTAGTTAAGCCTTGATTGTTGTTGGTATCCTTGGGAAGAAATGACCTCCAGGCCAATGGACTGCAAAGACCCGCTGTGTATATAGGGGAAGAACTGCTGTGCTGGAGACACCCTTATGGGGCAGGACTTGCTTCAGTGGTGCTATGGTGCTCACTGAGTCTGCCTCTTGAGTGTGTCACTTGTGGATGTGAGGAGTTGAAATCTGGTATCTGAGCACTGGGTACACTGGCTCCTAGATCTCCAATGAGGTACAAAATTAGCTGCTGCGTGAGTCCACCCAGCAGGAGCTACAGGGAGATGTGCAGATTTCTCCTCCTTGTTTGGGGTTTGGATGTTTTTGGAGCTCTCTGATCCATCTGCAGTTTGTTAGGTTAGGCTGTAAAAGGAAAGGCGATTCATTTGCGCCTCTGTGCACAGCGTGGGTGGGGTTGTAAATTGGGTGGGGCGGGGTCACAGAGAATCACCAGGGAGGAGCAAACAACGATGGCTGTCCGTCAGCCATCTAAGCATCTCTGCGACTCCGCGTCCTCGTGTCCCGTGCCCCCACAGTAACAATGATCACTGCGAGCAGCTCTGCGAGAAAGCCACCCTCACTTTCCGACCCACTGCCAGACAGTCCAGTTTCTCCCCATAGGAGTCTGGGTCCCCAGAGTATCGCCGGAAACGAGTTCAGTGCAGTCGGAAGCTTGTATCTCCCTTCCGAATAAGAAAACTGCGCACCGAGTTGGAGCCTGTTTTGCGTGCTGCGGTACCTCTGCTCTTGGTACCTCCACACCTCCTAACCAGTCTAAATGTGCTTTTTTCTTTCCTTCTAGTTGTAGAACTTCCACTCAGCCAGCTTTCCTGTGGTTCTGGATGATAGCTGTTTTGTCTTTTAGTTGTAATTTTAATGTGGTTGTGGGGGGTGGCACGTACCTTATGCCGCCATATTGGTTCTCCCTGTTTTTGCTTTTTAAATTTTTTATTTAAATTATTGTAGTGATATTGGTTAATAATATATAGGTTTGAAATGTAACCTCTTTTTTTTGTATTAAAGTTTCTTTTTAATTTTGCTTAAAGTATTACAAAAAGTATTACATATGTCTCCTTTTTTCCCCCCACCCTTGACAATCCCCTGCCCTCCATTACCACCCCGTGTCTTATGTCCACTGGTTATGCTTATATGCATGCATACAAGTCCTTTGGTCTTACCCACCCCCCTCCTGCCCTCGCAGCCTCCCCGGCCTTCCCGCTGCAGTTTGACAATCTGTTTGAGGCAGCTCTGCCTCTGTATCTATTTTTGTTCAAAAGTTTATAATGGTCTCTATTATCCAGAAATGAGTGACATCATGTGGTATTTTTCCTTCATTGACTTGCTTATTTCACTTAGCATAATGCTCTCCAGTTCCATCCATGCCGATGCAAATGGTAAGAGTTCCTTCTTTTTTATAGCAGCATAGTATTCCATCGTGTAGATGTACCACAGTTTTCTAATCCATTGATCTACAGATGGGCACTTAGGCTGTTTCCAGATCTTAACTATGGTGAATTGTGCTGCTATGAACATAGGGGTGCATATATCCTTTCTGATTGGTGTTTCTGGTTTCTTGGGATATATTCCTAGAAGAGGGATCACAGGGTCAAATGGGAGTTCCATTCTCAGCTTTTTGAGGAAACTCCATAGTGGCTGCACCAGTCTGCATTCCCACCAGCAGTGCACAAGTGTTCCTTTTTCTCCACATCCTCTCCAGCACCTGTCGTTTGTTGATTTGTTGATAATAGCCATTCTGACAGGTGTGAGATGGTACCTCATTGTTGTTTTGATTTGGGTGATTAGTGACTTTGAGCATGTTTTCATATGTCTCTTGGCTTTCTGAATGTCCTCTTTTGAAAGGTGTCTATTTAGATCCTTTGCCCATTTTTTGATTGGATTGTTTATCTTCATTTTGTTAAGTTGTATGAATTCTGTATAAATTTTGGAGATTAGGCCCTTATCAGATATGACATTGGCAAATATGTTTTCCCACGCAGTGGGTTTTCATGTTTTGTTGATGGTTTCTTTGGTGTGCAGAAGCTTTTTATTTTGATGTAGTCCCATTTGTTTATTTTACCCTTAGTTTCCATTGCCCTAGGAGCTGTATCGGTGAAGAAATTGCTTCGGCATATGTCTGAGATTTTGTTGCCTTTGGATTTTTCTAGTATTTGTATGGTTTCCCGTGGTATATTTAAGTCCTTTATCCATTTTGAGTTTATTTTTGTGTATGGTGTAAGTTGGTGGTCTAGTTTCATTTTCTTGCATGTATCTGTCCAATTTTCCCAACACCATTTATTGAAGAGACTGTCTTGTCTCCATTGTATGTTCTTGCCTCCTTTGTCAAATATTAATTGAGCGTATTGGTTGGGGCTGATTTCTGGGCTCTCTATTCTATTCCATTGATCTATCTGTCTGTTCTTGTGTCAGTACCAGGCAGTTTTGAGAACAGTGGCTTTGTAATACAGCTTGATATCTGGTATTGAGATCCCACCTACTTTGTTCTTTCTCAGGATCGCTGCACCTACTCGGGGTCTTTTTTTATTCCAGATGAATTTTTGGAGAGTACGTTCTAGGTCTGTGAAATATGCCATTGGTATTTTAATGGGAAGTGTGTTGAATTTATAGATTGCTTTGGGCAGTATGGACATTTTAATGATGTTGATTCTACCAATCCAAGAACATGGTATGTTCTTCCTTCTGTTTATGTCTTCCTCTATAACTTTTTTCAACGTCCTGTAGTTTTCTGAGAAGAGCTCTTTTACCTCTTTAGTTAAGTTTATTCCTAGGTAGATTAATTATTTTGGTGCGATGGTAAATGGAATTGCTTTTTTAGACTCTCTTTCTGCACATTCACTATTGGTGTATAGAAATGCCATAGATTTCTTGGCGTTAAGTTTGTATCCTGCTACATTGCCGAATTCTTTTATTAATTCTAATAGTTTATTGATGGAGTCTTTAGGGTTTTTTAAGTATAATATCATGTCATCTGCAAATAAGGACAGTTTTACTTCTTCTTTTCCAATTTGGATGCCTTTTATTTCTTCTTCTTGTCTAAATGCAATGGCTAATACTTCCAGTACTATGTTGAACTGGAGTGGTGAGAGTGGGCATCCCTGTCTTGTTCCTGTTCTTAGGGGAAATGGTTTTAGTTTTTGTCCATTGATTATGATGTTGGCTGTGGGCCTGTCATATATGGCTTTTATTATGTTGAGGTATGATCCTTCAATTCCCACCTTGCTGAGAGTTTTTATCAAAAAATGGGTGTTGAATTTTGTCAAATGCTTTTTCTGCATCAATTGATATGACTATGTGGTTTTTTTCTTTCAATTTGTTTATGTGATGTATCACGTTTATTGATTTGCGGACATTGTACCATCCTTGCATCCCTGGGATAAATCCTACTTGGTCGTGGTGTATGATCTTTCTGATGTACTGCTGGATCCAATTTGCTAAGATTTTGTTGAGGATTTTGGCATCTATGTTCATGAGGGATATTGGCCTCTAATTCTCTTTCATTGTGTTGTCTTTACCTGGTTTTGGTATTAGGGTGATGCTGGCTTCATCGAATGAGCTTGGAAGTGTTCCTTCCTGTTGGATTTTTTGTAGTAGTCTGAGGAGGATAGGTTTTAGTTCTTCCTTGAATGTTTGGTAAAACTCCCCTGTGAAGCCGTCTGGTCCTGGGCTTTTGTTTGCTGGAAGCTTTTTGATGACTGCTTCACTTTCTTCCATAGTTATTGGCCTGTTGAGATTTTTAGATTCTTCCTGATCAAGTTTTGGAATGTTGTATTTTTCTAGGAATATGTCCATTTCCTCCAGGTTGTCTAGTTTGTTGGAGTAGAGTTGTCCATAGTATTTATTAACAATCATTTGTATTTCTGTGGGATTTGTTGTTATTTCGCCTCTATCATTTCTGATTTTGTTGATTTGGGTCCTTTCTCTTTGTTTCTTGGTGAGCCTGGCTAGAGTTTGTCAATCTTGTTTATCCTTTCAAAGAACCAGCTCTTTGTTTCATTGATTTTCTGTATTGTTTTTTTGGTCTCTATGTCATTTATTTCTGCTCTAATCTTTATTATCTCCTTCCTTCTGCTCACTCTGGGCTTTTCTTGTTGCTCTGTTTCTAATTCTTTGAGCTGTAGAGTTAGATGATTTACTACCATTTTTTCTTGTTTGTTGAGATAGGCCTGTAGAGCTATAAACTTCCCTCTCAGGACTGCTTTCATTGTGTCCCAAAGGTTTTGGATTGTTGTGTTCTCATTGTCATTAGTTTCCAGGATGTTTTTTAATTCTTCTTTGATCTCATTGGTAACCCAATCAATATTTAATAACGTGCTATTCAGCTTCCAAGTGTTTGAGTATTTTGAGTTGTTTTTGTTGTAGTTTATTTCTAATATTATGGCCTTGTGGTCTGAGAAGATGCTTGGTATGATTTCAATGGTCTTGAATTTGGGGAGACTTTGTTTGTGACCCAATATGTGGTCTATTTTTGAAGATATCCCATGAGCACTTGAGATGAACGTATATTTTGTGGCTGTGGGGTGAAGTGTTCTGAAGATGTCAATTAAGTCCATCTGATCTAGTGAGTCATTTAGGATTGCTGTTTCTTTGCTGAGTTTTTGTCTAGCAGATTTATCCAGTGATGTCAGTGGTGTATTAAAGTCCCCTACTATGATTGTATTGTTGTCGATCTCTCCCCTGATATCTTCCAGGAGTTTTCTTATGTACGTGGGTCCTCCTGCATTGGGTGCATATATGTTTATCAGGGTTATATCCTCTTGTTGTATTGATCCCTTTATTATTATGAAGTGGCCTTTCTTATCTCTTGTTATGGCCTTCACTTTGAGGTCTATTTTGTCTGATATAAATATTGCTACCCCAGCTTTTTTTTTCATTTCCATTTGCCTGAAAGATATTTTTCCATCCTTTCACTTTCAGTCTGTGTGAGTCCCTTCTAATGAGGTGGGTCTCTTGTAGACAGCAAATATATGGGTCATGTTTTTTTTTTTTTTATCCATTCAGCCACTCGATGTCTTTTGATAGGACCATTTAGTCCATTTACGTTTAATGTTATTATTGAAAGGTACTTGTTTGTAGCCATTTCTATTTTTTTGTGTGGCTGTTTTCTTTCTGGGCTTTTTAGTTCTTCTTTTTACACCAGTCCCTTTAGCATTTCTTGCATTGCTGGCTTGGTGGTGATAAACTCCCTTAGCCTTTTTTTGTCTGTGAAGCTTCTTATTTCCCCTTCAAGTTTGAATGATAGCCTTGCTGGATAGAGTATTCTTGGATTGAGTCCTTTGCTTTGCATCACTTTGTAAATTTCTGTCCATTCTTTTCTGGCCTGATGTGTTTCTGTTGAGAAATCATTTGATAATGATTAATGGGGGATCCTTTATAGGTAACTCTCTGTTTCTCTCCTGCAGCCTTTAAGATTCTGTCTCTGTCTTGTACATTTGCCATCGTTATTATGACGTGTCTTGGTGTGGGTCTTTTGGGGTTCATCTTGCCTGGGACTCTCTGTACTTGTGTAACTTTTTTCTTCCCCATATCAGGGAAGTTTTCTGACGTTATTTCTTCAAATAGATTTTCTAATCCTTGCTGCTCTTCTTGTCCTTCTTGCAGCCCTATTATGCATATGTTAGTTCGTTTCATGTTGTTCGGAAGCTCCCTTAGGCTCTCCTCCTGCTTTTTAATTTTTTTCTCCTGTTGCTGTTCAGATTGAGCTTGTTTCTCTGCCTTATCTTCTAATTCACTAATTCGGTTCTCTGCTTCTTCTAGTCTGCTGTTGAAACTTTCCTTGATTGTAGCTATATCACTTTTCATTTCTTCCTGATTCTTGCATAGGTTGTTGATTTTCTCATCCATCCGGTGAATGAATTGTACAGCCATTATTCGGAATTCTTTTTCTGTCATGTTGTGTGCTTCAACTTCATTAATGTCCTTTCTTGGTGACTCCTCATTGTCTTTCCTCTGGGTGTTGTTTCGTCTCTTCATTCTGATTATCTCCCGATGGTTCAAATGTCAAGTTGCGTGGGCCTGGGCCGTGTGCAGTGGGAGCCTCCCACCACCCTAGTGTCACTGAGGAGCTCTGACACTAAGATGTGTGGTTGTTGTGGGTTGGTGGGAACCAGGCTCGCTCAGAGTCAGTGTTGTCAGCGCTCAATGTGTCCTCGTATGTGCCCTTAGAATCAGGGACCCTGCCTGCACTGTGCTGAAACAGAGACCCCCCTGAAGCGTGTTGAAAACCAGAGCCCCCTAGCGTGTGCCAGGAGTCAGAGTTCCCCAGAATCCAGTATCAGAGTCTCTGTTGCTTCGCGCGACCTTGCTTTGAGAATCAGGGTCCCTGTGTGCCCTTGCACCAGGAATTGGAGTCACTGGCTCTTAGTATGAATGCACAGGGAATCAGGATCTCAGGCACAGGTGAAAAGAAACACAGTCAAGTCACTGGTGCTTGGTGCTTCCACCTGCCCAGAGAATCGGGGTCCCTGGGCCTGTGATATGTGGGACAAATTCCCGGTGTTCGCGCGATTGCTCCCAGCTCAGGGCTCAGAAGCCCGCAGTGCGCCTAGGCTCAGTTCCTGGGGTTCTCGCGTTTGCTCCCAGCCCAGGGCTCAGAAGAAGGCAGTGCACCTAGGCTCATTTCCTGGAGTTCGAGCGTTTGCTTCCAGCCCAGGGCTCAGAAGCTGGCAGTGCGGGTAGAATCAGATCCAAGGTGCTCGCGCACTTCCAGGCTAAAGTTCCTGGAGCGCTGAGGCCCTGGCAAGGGGTGGGTCTAT
The DNA here is from genome assembly GCF_964212035.1 of Myotis nattereri. NCBI lineage: Eukaryota > Metazoa > Chordata > Mammalia > Chiroptera > Vespertilionidae > Myotis > Myotis nattereri. The sequence continues at coordinate 122,188,326 of NC_138076.1, read as the reverse complement.
CAGTTAGTTACTCTGGCACTGCCTGCAAGCCTGCTGGAAGGGGGGATGGGCTCTGTTACTCACGGATCTGCAGTGGGGATTTCTGAACTTTTGGTGTCCGCAGGTCTGTAGCTGTGGTCACAGGTCTCTGTCCCCAGTGGCTGCAGGGTCCTGGTATGCGTCTGCGATCAGACTGGGTGGTGCTGAGGCCAGGATCGTAGTCTCAAGCAGCTCTGTTTCCCAAGATGGCGTGGTCTCCGTGCCTGTGCTGGCCGCCCAGGAGTGTCCGTGCAGGAAGCGGGACTCTGCCGCCTAGGACTGCCCGGTTTAGCAGACTCTAAGAAGACCTGCAGAATCTAACTGTCCCTAGCTCATACACACACACCACACACGTCCACACACTCCTCTATCACTTCCTTGCGCTCTCACACTCTCTCCCTCCCTACCTTCCTGCTGGTCGCCATTTTGGAAGTCTCCAAATGTAACCTCTTTAAAAAAATATTTTTTTATTGATTTATGAGAGAGAGGAAGGGAGGGGTGAAGGGAAGGAGGGAGGCAGGAAGGGAGGCAGGGTGGGAGAGAGGGAGGGAGGGAGAAAGAGAAACATGAACATGAGAGAGAAACACCAATCAGCTGCCTCCCGCACGCCCAACACGATGGGGAATCAAGCCCGGAACCTGACCATGTGCCCTGACTGGGAATCAAACCAGTAACCTGAAGTGACTGAGACAACACTCAAGCAAATGAGCCACATCAGCCAGGGCATGAAACCTCTTTTTTGAAACTTAATGTATTATGAACATTTTCTTATGTCATTAAAAAGTATTTAAAAATTACTTTAATGAATTGCATCATGTATTTGAACTGTAATGTACCTATATACTGTGAAATGCCGAGTATTTTGAAGTTTACTTATTGATAAACTAGAGGTCTGGCGCACTAAATTTGTGCATGGGTATGGTCCCTAGGCCTGGCCGGTGGTCAAGACCATTTTCCCAGGTGCCCGCAGCCAGCCCCCCCCCCCCCCGTTCCCATTTTGCCATCAGGTGATCAGTGCCTGATGGCTGGGGGAAGGGACTGAGAGGTAGGCTGTTCCCGCTGGCTCTTTATCCCCACACCTGCCGCAGGTGGCCATCGGGCGATGGGAGCCGGCTGGCCGGGGAAAGAGACCAAGAGGTGATCAGTGCGCCTCATAGTGACTGGTCCAGCGGGTATTCTGCCCTTACAGTCAATTTGCATATTACCCTTTTATTATATAGGATAATGTCATCGTGAACATATATTTGTATATCTCTCCTTGTGCATAATTTTGATTCAAAATAAGAAAAAATAGTTCATTTACTCATTTTTTCTCTCAACAGATATTTATGGAGTAACTGCTTTGTGCCATTTCTCTCAGGAGTCAACATAGGGGGGAGGGGCTTTCCATTCCACCTTAGGTTCTTTAGATATGAGCTGATTGGTCAGTTACAGTTGGGCATTCTAGGCTTGGTTGCTAAGATACGAATATTACTCAACCGCTGAACAGTAGTCTCAGGAGACATTTCTGTGTCGTCTGACTGCTTTCTCATAGTGCTACTTGCGCATTGGTGTTGGTGAGAGAATAGAAATAGGCTTAGGCCTAGAGTGGAGGTGAGTTCGAACGTGAGAAATAAAGTTGGACAGTGGCTGTGTCAGAAGAGCAAAGGGATGGATTCAAGGGGTATTTCCTAAGTACAATTTTCTGTTCTTGAAGGGCTGTGGGTGGTTCGAGAGAGAAGGAGTAAGACTCAAGCACTGCCTAGCCACAGAAATTAAGTTTGAATGGAGAGCAGATACTAAGTTCAATGTGAGATGTACTCAGTTTGAAGAACTGTAAGAAGTTAGGAATTCTAAAATATAGAGAGAAGGGTTTGCAACTTAAATAAGACTGGAGATATATATATTTTGTAACTCTAAAAAATTTTTGAACATTCATTCTGACTATATTTTTCTAGCAAAGGTTAAATTTCACTAATTCTCTATATTCATTCTGAACAAGCTAAGGGTCTCCAACCCCTTTATTGCCGTGTAATTCACCTTTCTCATCTTTTCTGTTGTGTTGGCTAATGTTTTAGTTCTATCACGACTTAAATTCTCTCAAATTAGGTGATTATTACTACATCATAACAGTTAATAACTTATTTAAATTTGCCAGCTTCTTAGTCAGTGTCCTAATAGAAAACAGATTACATACTCAAATTAGGACAATTCCAGGAGAGTTTAACAAAGAAATTAATTAAAGCAGCTTTATCTAATGAGTATGTATGGGTAGAGAAGAAGAAACCCACAAGAGGCAGTTTAATGTGCCAGAGCTTGTAACAACCAGAGTTTTAGCACTGCTAGGCCTGAAGGGATTTGGGAAAGGAGCAGTTGTAGAAACCTGAAAGAAGAGATGTATGTACGGGGTTATCTTGAGAGAAGCAGTGGCCTCAGAGAATTAACATCGTGCATTTCATCAACATCATGAAATCGTAGTGATATAATAACTCAGGGAAGGTTCCTCATATGTTTCTCTTTCAGATATTTTCAGCAATTTATATGCATTTATGGGGGCATCAGTGTTACTCCATCTGTCGTCCTCTTTGTTTCTTTTTCCCAAGCCAAGGATCATCATGCCAGGAGGAACCATGAGACCATACTCTCTGACATGACCATCCTCCCTTTCTGCAGTGTCCTATTGGGGCTACTCATTGGCAAAACTCAATTGCAAGCAAGAGAATAAGGGAACTTAGTTGATGTAGTCCATACTGGGCAGCCTCCACGACACTTAGAGTGGAGCAGGGTGTAGGGAAGATTTGGAGAGCCAACAGAAGATATTCAGGGTGCCATGTGTTTTTACTAATTCCTAGTACATAATTTCTCACATCCCACTACTCCTTTCCAGGTTTATTTTATTTCTTGGTGAAGAAAATATATTAGAATTTTTTCAGTGAGGGCTTATGAGTAATACATGTCTTCGTATATCTGAAAATGTATTCATTTTGCCTTTCACTCTTGAATGTTATAGCTGAGGATAAGTTTCCAGATTGATAGATATTTTCCTTCAAAACTTGGAGGCTATTATTGCATTGTCTCATCTACTATTGCTGACAAGAAGTCTGCCGTTGGTCTGTTATCTCCTCTGTAGTTCATCTTTTTTCTCTGAACTTTTTATGATTCTCTCACTTTCCTTGATCTTTTATCTTATTCCAATGTATCTAGGTATGAATTTATTTTTATCCTGTGAAAGACTTGGTGTGCTTTTTCAATCTGAGGATTCATATCTTTAATTCTGAAAGATTCTCAGCCGTTACTACTATTACCTTCTGCCCATTCACTCTATTATTTTTGAATTCCCATTACGCATCTATTGGAGTTTTTCATGCTATCTTTCATCTCTCTCAACATTTTTCTTCATCTCTCTGTCTATACCTGTACCATGTTCTGAGTCACTTTAGTCTACTTTCCAATTCACGAATTCACTTTCAGCTGTGTCTAGTGTACTATGAAATCTTTCTACTGAGGTGTTTAATTCATCTCGATGTTTTTCTTTTCTGTATCTGTCATGTAAAAAAGTAACTGCTGCCCTGGCTGGGTGGCTCAGTTGGTTGGAGCATCATCCTGTACACCAAAAGGTGTGGGTTTGATTCCCATTTAGGGCACATACCTAGGTTGGGGATTCACTCCTAGGTTGGGGTTTATATACAGGAGGCACCTGATGGATGTTTCTCTCTCACATTGATGTTTCTATCTCTCCCTTCTTTTTCTCTAAATAAACATATATTCAGAGGAGGATAAAAATTAAAAATATATATTTTTGTTGTTAAATAAACATTGAAAAACATACATGAGCCAATTGTGTAGACCTCAATGATTTATCACAAATAAGGTATCAGTGTTACCACCATCTAGGTCAGGGGTCCTCAAACTACGGCCCGCGGGCCACATGCGGCCCACGGAAAACATTTACCCGGCCCGCCGGGTGTTTTTGCCACCACTGTGTGCATAGGAATTTGTCCATAGTTTTTTTTTAAACTATAGTCCGGCCCTCCAACGGTCTGAGGGACAGTGAACTGGCCCCCTGTTTAAGAAGTTTGAGGACCCCTGATCTAGGTAAAAAATTGACATCACCAGAACCCTGGAATTCCCTATTGTGATCCTTCCTAGTCACAATTCCCTCCCAGCATAGCCCATGAAAACTTTATAAAAATCACTCCCTTGCCTTTCTTGAAAGTTTTACTACCTCAGTTTACATCCCTAACCACAGTAGTCTATATATGCCTGCTGTGAGCTTTTTATAGATGCAGTAATGAAGTTTGTGTTATTTTGTGTATGGTTTTTTTTTCATTCATTTTACATTTGTTAGATTTATACATATTATTACATAAGATTGTCATTTGTTCATTTTCATTGCTGTAGACGATTCCATCAGATGAATGATATATAAATATATCACAACTTATTTATCTGTTATGATGATGATGGAAATTTGACTCACAGTTTGGGGCTATTATGATAATGGCACTATGAACAGGCATGTGTGTCTGCTGCTGCAAGTGAACATGCATTTTTGGTAGGCGCATAGCTAGGAAAGGATCATAAAGTAGATAATACCAAATTGTTTTCCAAAGTGGCTGTTTTGTTTTACACTCCCACTAGTAGTATAAGAAAACTTCTATTGTTCCACACCCTTGCCACATTTTTCATTGTAAACCTTTTAAATTTCAGCCATTATGGTGAGTGTAGGATACATTTTTGTGGCTCTCATTTCCACTTCCCTAATCCCTAGTGAGGTTGAGCCACACTTTTTAAGTGTTTATGGACCATTAGTATATCCTCTTTTATGAATTCTTCACAAGTGTCTTCTTATCCAATTTTTCTATTTGTCTTTTTTCTTGATATGCAGGAAAGTGTTATATATTTTAGATGTGAAGCCTTTGTTGATTTTATGGTGACATTGCCCTTTTTTCATGCTGTAGTTTACCAGTTTTTACTCACCTATTGATGTCTTTTGATGACTAGTAGATTTTAATTTCTCTCCCAAATTTGATTTGAGAAAATGCCAAACCTATAGAAAAGTTGAAAGAACGGTACAATGAGCACCTATTATTCTTCAACTTACATTCACCAAATTGCTAAAGTATTTTGCCATATTGGTGTTCTCTAGTTCTTTTCCAGTCTCTCTCTCTCTCTCTCTCTCTCTCTCTCTCTCTCTCTCTCTCTCACACACACACAGGTCTGAATCATTTTGGAGTAAACTCAGATTTATATTATGATACTATTAGTATTCTGGCATGCATCCCCTTTGAAAAAAGCAAATTCTAATAAAATTATTATACTCCAGGAACTTACTGATACAATAACATTGTCAATATAATATAGCCTATGGTCAAATTTCCCAAATCTCCTCAAAATTTTCTTTATAGCTGTGTTTCCCCCACATAAGTTCCAACGAAGATCATGGATTGCATTCCCCTTTTAGCAAAACATTCCACCAATAATTTGTATCTTTAGTTGCCTTGTAGACTGTCCCATAATCTGGATTTCAGTGATTGTTTCCTCATTAGAGATTCAGGTTAAATGTATTGAGCCAAAGTGCTGCATAGGTGATGTCATATATTTTCTTTTGCATCATCAGAAGGCACATGATATCAGCTAGTTCCATTATTGGTGATGCCTAGTTTGATCCCTTCGTGAAAGTGGTTTCCATCAGGTCTTCCCATTGTAAAGTACCTTTTGTCCTTTTGCAGTTTGTAAGTAATATGAATGGTGATACCTTGAGGCCATGGTTATCTCTTGTTTCATTGATGCTTCTTGTCTGCATCAACTATTTCATCTGTAGTTACAATTCTGTCATTTCTTCTATATTTATTAGCTGGCATATTTTGGAGTGGAATCCCCTCTTCCAGCCATCGTGCATTTTTGGTTCCAATTTGGACTCATGGGTTGGTATTTCTTTTAATATATTTTATTGATTTTATACAGAGAGGAACGGAGAGGGATAGAGCATTAGAAATATCAATGAGAGAGAAAAACATCAATCAGGTGCCTCCTGCATACCCCCTATTGGGGATGTGCCCGCAATCAAGGTTCATGACCTTGACTGGAGTTGAATGCTCTGTCCACTGAGCCAAACCAGTTAGGGCCATGAGTTGGTATTTTATTCAATGGGCTTTAATCTATTCCCATCATTATTTGTTTTGATGTTCAAATTGTTTCTCATTTCGCCAATGGGAGAACCCTTTAATCGGAAACTTCTGTCCTTTTCATGTGTACCCATTAGTTGTTGAGCACTTCCTTAGTTCTGGCATAAAAAGATACTCAGATTGCACTTTTCCTCCTCCCAACCAGTAGTCAGCTCCTTCTCCAAGGAGCCGTTCTTGTTACAGAGTGCTGTGGGGACGACGTGTGGGAAGCAGCATTTGGGCAGTAGATGTGCTTTTGCTGCTGGAGTGTCATTGCTTCTAGGCTTTTCCAGTGAACAGCGATAACGATGAGTGGTGGATGTTTATTCACACTTCCAATTACAACGGGAACATCGTAAGGCTCCCATTACACATTACATCTCACATTTTCCATGGCAAGAATCCTGTTTCCTGAAAAGCATCACTACCTTTAGCACAATACGCACAATAGGTGCAGCATTCCCACCATAATAACACTACCAATAACAAACTCATTAAGCTGGTTTCAGGGCTTCTTTGCAAGTATTTTTATCCTTAGATTATATCACACTAAGGATGTCCAGTTAGAGCAGTGTTTAAAGTTACTTGAATTATTTTTTTTCTGCATTGCTATTTAATCAGTTTTGTATGCAGTTAGATTCATTTTTTTCTGTTGTATTGAGTTTTTGATCCAACTGGATTTAGTTTATTTTTGAATATGTACAGCATTTACATGGTTTAAAAGTAAAAACTTTATGGAAAGGTAAAGCCAGAGGAGTTTCTTTTTTTTTTAAATTAAATCTTTATTGTTCAGATTATTACATTTGTTCCTCTTTTCTTCCCCCCCATAACTCCCCTCCTCCCAGTTCCCGCCCCACCCGCTGCCCTCACTCCCCACCCACTGTCCTCATCCATAGGTGCACGATTTTTGTCCAGTCTCTTCCCGAATCTCCCACACCCCTCTCCCCCCCCAAGAATAGTCAGTCCATTCCCTTTCTATGTCCCTGATTCTATTATAATCACCAGTTCATTCTGTTCATCAGATTATTTATTCACTTGATTTCATGATTCACTTGTTGATAGATGCATATTTGTTGTTCATAATTTGTATCTTTACCTTTTTCTTCCTCTTCCTCTTCTTAAAGGATACCTTTCAGCATTTCATATAATCCTGGTTTGGTGGTGATGAACTCCTTTAGCTTTTCCTTATCTGTGAAGCTCTTTATCTGACCTTCAATTCTGAATGATAGGTTTGCTGGATAAAGTAATCTTGGTTGTAGGTTCTTGGTATTCATCACTTTGAATATTTCTTGCCACTCCCTTCTGGCCTGCAAAGTTTCTGTTGAGAAATCAGCTGACAGTCGTATGGGTATTCCCTTGTAGGTAACTGAGTTTCTTTCTCTTGCTGTTTTTAAGATTCTCTCTTTATCTTTTGCTCTTGGCATTTTAATGATGATGTGTCTTGGTGTGGTCCTCTTTGGATTCCTTTTGTTTGGGGTTCTCCGCGCTTCTTGGACCTGTAAGTCCATTTCTTTCACCAGGTGAGGGAAGTTTTCTGTCATTATTTCTTCAAATAGGTTTTCAATATCTTGCTCTCTCTCATCTTCTGGCACCCCTATAATTCTGATGTTGGTACGCTTGAAGCTGTCCCAGAGGCTCCTTACACTATCCTCGCATTTTTGGATTCTTTTTCATTCTGCCCCTCCGGTTGGGTGTTTTTTGCTTCCTCGCATTTCAAATCATTGACTTGATTCTTGCGCTCCTCTTGTCTGCTGTCGGGAGTCTGTATAATATTCGTTATTTCAGTCCGTGTATGCTTAATTTCTAGTTGGTTCCCCAATATAACATCGAGGGTCTCATTAGTTTTCTTGTAGATCTCATTAAGTTTATCGGCGGCTTCTAAACAGTTCTTGAGGGACCTTAAAAGTGTGGTTCTGAACTCTATATCTTCCATTGACAATTTTGTCCTGTTTCTTTGTCTCCGCATTTTGTTATGCTTCCTTGGTGCACCCCCTAGTGGTCTTTGTGCGCAGTCTTATAGTTAAACCTTGATTGTTGTAGCTAATACCAGGGAGGGTTTGACCTCCAGGCCAAGTGGCTATGAGAATCAGCTGTGTCTGCAGTGAGAGAACTTCTGTCCTCTAGGGAGGTGCTAATCTAGCCTTTGCCTGAGGCTATCCGGCAAATGCCTCTGTGCAGGGCTTGGGCGGGGTGGGTCGCACAGGATCAACAGGGTGGGCCAGAGAGAGCAGTTATGGCGGCTCTCAGTCCTGTCCCCAGGGGCTCTGCCTCTCTGAGTCCCAGCAATGGCTGCAATCCTCGGAGAGAAAGCTGCACTCGCTCTGACCAAAGCCAGACAGTCCCGCTTCTCCCGTTTGAGTCTGGGTCCCTAAAGACTCGCCTGTATCTGGAGCTCAGAGTCTGCGACTCCCTCCCGATTGAAAACGCCAACCGCGCCCTCCGCCGCCAGCCGGCTCCTCGCACTCCGCACCTCAGATATTGACTTCAGCACTGCGCCTCCTCTGAGTGTCCGTATGCGTTTCTCTTTCCTCCTAGTTGTAGGACTTCCACTCAGCCAGCGTTCCTGTGGTTCTGGGTGACGTCCCTTCCGTTTTTTGGTCTCACTTTTGAAGTAGTTGTTCAAAGCAGCAAACTCCGGCGTTAACCTATGCCGCCATCTTGGTTTTCCCCCCCAGAGGAGTTTTAATGCCATCCTTAGCCCTTCCGTTCTCCTCTTACGCACCCCAATGGTAATCATTTTCATTAATTTCTGGGTTTTATTTCTCTGTGGTCCTCTCCCCTCCTAATAAATAAAACTATACACATTAATAGGAATATATATGTGCACACAAATGTACATTTATCCTTATTTTTTTTATTACTCTAAAGGTAGCATAATTGCACATTGTTCCATAGAGATCTTACTTACACTTTGATTGCATAATACCCCACTGGGGAATATGCCGTAGTATATTCCTCCAGTCTCCAACTCATAGGCAGTTACATTGTTTTCAATATTTTGCTGTTACAAATATGAAACGATATGTGGACAAAGTTACTCATTATAGTGACATAATATAGTTTCATATTAATGGCAGGGGATTTTTCAGGGTAAATTCTAGAAGTGAGAGTTTGCTGAGGGGAGAGTGAATAAAATGTGATGTTAGATGTTATGATACTTCACTCCAGGGGGTCGTGCTGGTGTGGGTTCTCACCAGTCCTGTGTGGCAGAGCTTGTTTCCCAGCATTGCATGCTTTAAAAATTGTGTCAATCTGATATGAGAGGAAATGGAACCTTGGTGTGGTTTCAGTTGTTTCTTTTTTATAGAACTTGTAATGAATTCTTTCTCCTGCCCCCATTGATTTTCAGAGAGAATGGAAGGGAGGGAGGAGTGGACGAGTGAGTGAGAGAGAGAGAGAGAGAGAGAGAGAGAGAGAGAGAGAGAGACATTGTTGTGAGAGAGACACATAGATGGTTGCCTCCCACACGTGCCCTGACCAGGACCAGGGAAGAACCTGCAACTGAGGTATCTGGCCTTGACTGGAAATCGAAGCTGAGATACTTTGGTCTGAGGGCCAATGCTCAAATTGGCCAGCGAGATTATAATTCTTTAAATAGATGTTTCTTGATCTGCAGGCCAATGCTCTTACCACTGATCCAAACCCGCCAGGTGTGGCTCAAGTGTTGAGTGTTGACCCAGGAACCAAGAGGTTACTGGTTCAATTCCCAGTCAGGGTACATGCCTGGGTTTTATGCTCAATTCCAAGTAGGGGGTGTGCAGGATGTCTGAGAGGCATCTCAGACATTCATCTCAGACCGATGAATGATTCTCTCTCTCTTTTTTTTAAAAAAAATATATTTTATTGCTTTTTTACAGAGAGAAAGGCAGAGGGATAGAGAGTTAGAAACATCGATGAGAGAGAAACATCGATCAGCTGCCTCCTGCACACTCCCTACAGGGTATGTGCCGCAACCAAGGTACATGCCCGTGACTGGAGTCTAACCTGGCACCCTTCAGTCCGCAGGTCGACGCTCTATCCACTGAGCCAAACGGCTTAGGGCTGAATGATTCTCTCTTATCATTGATGCTTCTAGCTCTCTCTCCCTCTCCCTTCATCTCTGAACTCAATAAAATATATATTTAAATTTAAAAAAAGATGTGATCCAAAGGGCAGGCTGAGATCCTAAAAGTTGGTACCTAATAACACATATCCAATCTCTTAGGATTCTCATATTGATTTTTATTACAGTAAGTTTTCACATGATGAATAGAGTCTCCAGGATTTAATGAATTGCCAAAGGATATATTGCTAGTGAAGGGCAAAGTCATAATCAGCAACCACACTGGTCTCTTCTGGTTTTTCATTATTTTTTGTATGATTTCATCATACTATGTTACCCACTTTTGAAGAAAAACATACCCAATTCCAGCAAGAGAGAAACAGTTCCCCTCTACCAACCCTCTTTATTCCTTACAGAGATATTTAGAGCTATGGCAGCTTCCTCAGCTAACTCGAAAGGGAAGTTGAGCCAGTATATCTCAAAAGAAGACATCGAGAAATTTATGATGGCACTCAAAGTTGGAGGTCAGGTGAGGACATCTCAGACATCTTCCTGGCACTGGCCCCAGGGTGGAACCACCTCCATAAAGGTAGCTGGTTGGATGCATACCCATTCTGTCAGGAGGGGGGCAAGTATTTCCAGTCAGCAGAGCACTACTCGGCTCAGTCCCTTCACAGCTCCAGGTCAGGTTCCCATGTCCCTAGGTTAACCCATAAACTTCTCCACCTAGTTCCCCCCAATCCTGGATCCAGCTTTAATCTTCTCTCTAGACTCAGTCCTCCTCTTCCTTTCTCTACCATGGATCACTACTCTTTCTTTCTTTCTTTTAACCCTCCATCCTTCAACCTTCCTTTCTTCTTGAATCCCTTCTCTCCTCTAGATGTCAGAAGATGATATCATAAAGACCCTCAAATTACTGGAAGTCAAAATTCTAAATACTAAGATGCCTAATACATTCTGCCGGAAAATTACAGGTGTCCTTATCAACTACCTGAGGAGAATGGTGAGGAGCTCATGCCTGTGGGTTGGGGGCTATGGGGAAAGAAAGGATTCCAGATCTAAAGCCAGGAGTTCCTTTCTGGTGGGTGATGACATTTTGAAGTTAAGTAGTATTTGGGAGATGAGTACCTCAAGTTTCTAAAAAATTTCCTAGAGCCTATGTCTTATACCCTGAACATGTCTCAAGAACTGTGACCTAAAAGTTAAAGTAATGAAGTAAGGCGGTAAGGTGAAAGAAGTGAGATGGAAAGAGGGAAACGGATTTAGGCTTTGGGCCTCAAAATCTAAGCTGTCCTAATCCTCCTCCTGGGATATTTTAGGCAGTCACACCTTTGCTGTTGCAACTCAGCTAATCACCTCTATTTATTTATTTATTTATTTATTTATTTATTTATTGCTTAAAGTATTACAAAGGGTATTACATATGTGTCCCTTTTTTCCCCACGCCCTAGACATCCCCTATCAATTTATTTACTAACCTATTTAAATCCACCCACTTGCCTGCTAGCCCAACTTTGGACTGAACATTCATGACCACTACCTATCATCTATCCAGATACTTTTATACTTAATTTTCCTGGTACTGGGTAAATCTGGTTTCTGATTTTCTTGGTTAACTATCTACATACAAGGTGTCTTCCAGTTTACCTGCCTTCTTTGGCACACCTGTTTACTGATCAAGACCTGACCCTTCAAGAAATTTTCAAAGTTACCTCCATAATGTACCCACACCTGTGATGACGGTTCAGGGAAAGCTCTGTGCTCTGGAAATGCCAAGCCCCATTCCCACCCCAACACAAGCCCGGAGACTTTGCAGTTTTTCATTTCCTGCCCTCTTGCATACTCTAGGAAGCTCTTGCCCTCTATCATGGGAAAGGTGTATGTTGAGTGTGGTTGTAGGATGAGATAGGATAGTTACTGCCCTCTAGATAGAGGAGAACACTTACTGAGCAAAGCCAATTCTCAGAAGCTGAGGGACTCATCTTGGAGATTAGTCTTGGAACACTGAGTCTTTCTTTTTCCAGGAGACAAAGGGAGAACTGGAAAAGGCCTTCACTGTGGTCCTAATGGCTCTGGGGTCACATTTTCCAGAAGTGATCATTGTCAAGCTATGGGACAGACCAAATATATACTGTCTGCCCCCAAGGAGCCTCATGGTTGCAGTGGGGAAGATCATCCTTTCCCAAGGTATTGGTCCCCGTGGTGGAAGAGTTTGTCTGAGAAAGGAACAGGGGCTACAGGCCGTGGGGGTGCTGTATGGAATTTAGAATATAGCTTTATTCTCCTGACTCCTTTCACTGTACTAGTATATCTCCACTTAGTTTAGTCAAGGGTGTGTGTGTAGGGGTGAGGGGGGAAAACTAGCATCCCTGTGGGACCAATGGGAACTCAGGAGGGAGTTCCTGGAGAATAGGAGTGGCACAGGAGAGCATATTAAAGCTCAGGAAACTGTGGGGCTGGAGGTAAGACTAGGAGAACTAGAGGGAAGGCTGAATAGAAAGCCCCCATTCAACAGAGGTGGGGAGGGGCAAAAGAGAAGTGAGGAGTGCTTTGCTTAGGGCAGGGGTGGGCAAACTTTTTGACTGGAGGGCCACAATGGGTTCTTAAACTGGACCGGAGGGCTGGAAAAAAAGCATGGATGGAGTGTTTGTGTGAACTAATATAAATTCAAAGTAAACATCATTACATAAAAGGATACGGTCTTTTTTTTTTTAGTTTTATTCATTTCAAACTGGCGGGATCCGGCCCATGGGCCGTAGTTTGCCCACGGCTGGCTTAGGAGAACCTGACGTTTTGAATTTGATTAGAGGTTTGGAAGGTAATAGTGTAGTAGGATGAGGCAGAGAATCACCATACAATCTCCATCTTGGTGGCTGTTGGTGACAACATTAGTTCTCTTACCCATTGTATTCCCCTCCCTCAATCAAAAAGTGTTAAGGAAAAAATCAGGTCATCAGGCAAATGCCAGACCCTGCCCTTTCTTTGCCACTTGGACCTTGGGCCAGAGAGATATTGGGGGAAGTCAGCTGGCCTTCTGGGCATTAGGTTCAAAATGACAAGGCTTATGGTTTGGGCTGCATAGCAAACTCAGAGGACACAGCACAGAAGCTGGAAATGTGTCTCTTGATCTAATCAGGGCAAATGTTCTCACTTTAGAAGAGTGAGAGAGCCTCAGGCTGCACAGATCTTTGCTCCATAAGGGTCCTTGGAAGGGAGTGTGCATGTGTAGGGTGTGGCGGTACCATGCATCTGCATGCTATGCTAGAATCCATTATGGAGTTTCATTATCCCAACAGCCCTGTGAGGTGGGCACATTAGGAACTGTAGTCCTATTTAACAGCTCAGGACATGGAAACTAGCATAAATTAAGTATCTTACTCTGGGTTGCCCAGACTCTTTGGAGGCAGAGCTAGGAGCAGAACCCAAACCTCCTGGTCCCTAATCATAAGATTTTGTACACTAAGGCGGGAGGCTCCTTTCCTTGGGATAGGGATGTTTTTCTTTTACTCTCCCTCCCAGATACAGTTTCCTATGTTGGTTCTATATGGAGATATATCCAGCCTCTTCTGAAGTTGGCCCAAGAGGAGAATGACATGTTGGCGATATGTCATGGTAAGGGTCAGGAGGGTCTGGGGAAAGGCTTAATTGGAATCCGGGAGGGAGGAAAGAAGGTCAGGAAGAGACTGGGTCCCTCTGAATTTGGATCTCTTCAGTCTATGGAAGGGGAAGATGATGGCTGAGAGCAGGCCAGGTATGAGTAGATGCTGTTCTTCATCTGACCTTTCTTGGCCTGGTTTGGGGCAAGGAGCAAACTTGATAGGGAGGCTGTAGGTGTTGACCGCCTTTCTCTTTCACTTTCCCTGCCTATCCTGGAACTAGGTGAGGTCAGAAAGGAACGATAGTTGGGGAGGTGGTGGGCAGGTGGGTCCTTCCCAGAACAGGACCCCCAAAGCCCTTTTTGGGTTGGGGAGGAGAGGACTGTACATATAGGTGTGCATGCTTTACTTTGTGGAATGGGAAAGGTGATGGGCAGCTCTAACTCCCTTCCCTCCGTACAGTATTCTATGGATTGGCCATCAGTGCCCAGAAACACCTGGATTCCTGGGATGATAAGGTGACGGGCTTTAGTCAAAGGGAAATGTCCATGAAGGCCTACATCACCTTCCGCATCTTCCTCAACCGTTGGTCTTTGAAGAGCAAGGACAAGGTGGGAGTGGGAGATAACAGGGGTTGGGTGGATGGGCTGAAGGGGTAAGGCTTGAGCCACAGGTGGGCTCAAGTTTGTCCACTTGCTGGTAGAAGGCTGACTCACGAGGGTCTTCTGGGAGAGCAGGTGTTCCTCCTCAGGCTCCTCTTACCATGCTCCAGAAAAACATAGAGTAAAAAAACACCGCACTGTCCATTCACTTATTTGTTAAGTGTTCAATTTACATTTATTGATTAGTCTCATTTGCCAGGTATGATGCTGGACCCTGGTCATACAAATATGAATAAAGCACAACCCCTGAGGACTTTTCTTCCTTCATTCTATTGCTGATGCAAGTTTCTATATCTCCGTAGGCACAGGTGACAGTGCAGGTTCTGCAGATAATGGGCCACCTTTTCTTCCTTATGCCATCATCCAAACTCAAGAACCAAGTAAACCGGTTAACACGATGGTTAATGATTTTGATGTCCACGAAAGTGACACCTTTCTACATTTCCCAGGTGATTGGGTTGTGCGTGAGAGGGAAATTTGACTCGTTCATGTATTTCATATTTATTGAGTAGTTAATGTTGGAGTGGGCAAAGCTTGGCCCATAGGTCAAATCCATTCTGAAGCTTATTTTTGTAAGGAATGTTTTACTGGAACTCAGCCATGTCCATTTGTTGAATTCACCTCATGCTTTGAAACTCTCTGACTTCCTTGTCTCTGACCTTTAGACCCAGCTTTAAAGGGCCTATGAGATAAGATCAAGCCTACCTGGAATACCTCCCTATGTTAAAGTCAACTGGTATGGTACCTTACTTATAAATGGTGTCCCAAAATTGATGCAAGAAGTAATTTTGATAGAAAACACAGGTTTATAATTAAAAATTGTAATCTTTTTATTGATTCATGAAGTATACAGTATAGGGTTATGTATAGAATAGCATATTGGGTAAATGGCTTCTCGAAATGTCCAATTCTTGACCACAGTGCCGAATTCATGTCCTTGGACTCTCAGCTACACTCTCATGAACTGCTTTGATGTTTTGTGTTGAACGACTTGTTGAAGGACGGCCAGAGTGTTTAAGATCACTAATTGATCCAGTCTGTCTAAATTTTTTAATTAATCTCTTCACAGTTGATGAAGTAAAATCACTATTCCGACCATATTTTGCATGAAAATTGCTAACTGTAGCTGCGAAAGCTTCATTATTTTTAAAATATTGCTCAACAATGAAAACGTGTTGTTCTTTCTTGCAGTGCTCCATTTTTAATAACCCTGAACTGTCAGCTGTCACGCTATCTTTTTTCTTTTTCCATTGGCAACACTTGACGGCACCAATGGTGTAAAATTCAAATCTCGGGTGAATTTTGGGACACCCTTTATCTGCAAAATCCTTTCACATCAACACCAAGCTTAGTGCTTGATTGAAAAACCAGTAGAAGGTGTGTGTACACCAGGGACCTGGGATTTTAAGGCCATTTCAGAATTATGCCTGTGATAGAAATGTTATACACATATTAGGTATTTTTATGAACAGAGTTTCAAGAACCAGAACACAAATGTTCTGATTGTTGTTTCAGTTTTCCTTCTAATTCAATGGCATTTCTCAAACCGAGTTCCCCCAACTTCTCATGAGTATTCCACAAAAAGAAGGCGTGTTATTTAGTAAACTGGGTGAGAAATGTTGAGTTTAAAATTAAACAAATTTCTTACCTGTAGGACTTCTCTGAGTGTTCAATATGTGGGTTAGTCTGGTCCTCTAAGAAGCAGATACCAACCTGGACTAGAGGTGCAAGAGAGTTATTGGAGGGACACCTGTGAGGAAAAAACAGGGAAGGAGCCAGAGGAGGCTGGGAGAGCCATCAGACTGAGTAGTAGTTCTGACCATTGATAAGGAGAAGGAGAAGGGGGGAAGAAGGGGGAGAAGGGAAGAAGGAAGGAAAGTTTTACATTAGAGTGTCGTTTTAAGAAAGCTCATTGCCAACAGGGAGTCAATGCCAACAGAGTCATCAAGCCAATGTCCTACATCTTGCATATGTAGGCCTGCTTTAGTGGGCCTGCCATACTCAGTCATTGGCTGGAAGAAACCTTTGGGAATCTAGCCGCACTTTTAAACAGTGACGGATTTTAAAGTAAAGAAGTTGGAGATGTCGTTCAATTATGCCCTCCAGAATAGGCATCTGAGAGGCACATTTTTCATGGTTGCTCAACATGTTAGTATGCACTTGTAAATTTCCAACAGGAGATTTTTTTTCTTTTTAGTGCAACCCCCATTAGCATCAAGTTTTCAGGGATCACCATTTGTGGTCTACCATTGCACTACCACCTCACATGCACTTTCTTTGGTGTGGGAAGATTTACCTTCCTCATGTATGTGCTCTGAGCTTTCTCCTTTAGTGGAGCAGCCAGTCTCTCATTTACTAGTACCTACCCTCCTGTCATGTGTCTGCATGTTGCCTCAGGTAAGGTCTGTGAACCTGGAGCAGAGGTTTGCTCTTTGAGGTCAGTTAGCCAGTTAGAGGATGAAATTTGTAACCTACCCGCTAGTCTGCAGATTGTGCAGGTAGAGATTGTACCCTACATTTTACGGACAGTGGAAATGTTTTGGCTACTTCCTCCTTCTCTCTCCTTCTCTATCACTCCAGGGGATAGTGATTAAGAATCGAGATATTTGTCAATCTGTAGTACAATTTGTTTGGAAATTAACTAGCACTAGCCAGCTCTACTTAGGGAGGCAGGCCCAATGTGGGGGTCTATCGGCAAACCAAAGGGGAAGAAATGTTAAATATTTAAAATCCAGTGGAGGGATTTCTGCTCTGGCAAAGATGGAGTAACCGAGGCCACAAATACTCTCCTCTCTGAAACAACTAAAACACTACGCAAATATATGAAGTAATGGTTCTCAAACTATTGAACAGCAGGCAACAAAGAACAGTGTCCCTGAGAGACAGTGGAGACATTGCATAAGCTCTGTTGTTGCCCCTATTTACTTCTCTGTGAAAATTTCCAGTCAGTGGCAGAGGAAAAGAAACCCCAGGAAGAGTTGATGGACTTTCTGAGTTGAGAAGATAGGACTGAGAGGCCAGGGAGACCAGCATAGCTAGAGTTTACAGGGTGGAGTACTAAATAGTCCGTGTGTGAGGAAATGGTTCCAGGTGAGGAAAACGCCCAAGCCTGAAAGAACAGTAGCCAGAACTCACACAGGGCCAATTCTTATACCTGTTCCCACGAACCAGTCTTAAAACCTTATAATTCATAGGTCGTTAGGTAGATGGGTGCGTTGGGGACCAAAATTAATGGTAGGCTGAATGCTTTTCTGTTCCTGCCTAACTAATTTTAAAAGCAAGACCCAAAGGATCAAATTATTTTCAAGTGACTTTAACTGTGTTCCAGGGAAAACTCAAGAATATTTATAGGAATACTAAAATGTCCAATACCCAATAAGGGAAGTTTACAATGAGTCACATTAATTTTTTTAAAAATAACCAGGCATGCTTAGAAGCAGGACAATATGACCTATAATAAGGAGAAAAATATATAAAAAACTGACCCAGATCTCACACAAATGTTAGAAGTAGCACACAAGGACATTTAAACATGTTTTATAACTGGTTCTATTGGATTAAAAACTAGAAGAAAGTTTAAGTAAATAAGTAAAAACCAGGAAAATATATTTTAAAAGTACCCAAGTTGAACTTCTAGAGTTAAAGACTAGAATATCTGTGATGAAAAACACTGGATACTATTAATGACAGATTAGACATTGCAAAAGACAGTACTTGTTTATTGAAGACTGCAATTGAAATTACACAAAATGAAACAGAAAAAATGAAAAAAATAAATAAAGAAGAAAGCATGAGCCTGGCCAGAGTGGCTCACTGGTTGAGCGTCGACCTATAAGGCAGGAGGTCATGGTTTGATTCCGGGTCAGGGCATATGAGCACGTTACAGGCTTGAACCCCAGTGGGGGGCATGCAGGAGCCAGCCAATCAATGATTCTCTCTCATGGTTGATGTTTCTATCTCTCCCTCTCCTTTTCTTTCTAAAATCAATAACACAATAAATTAGGAAAAAAAGCATCAGTGAGGCATGCAACAACATTAAGCAGCTTAATTTATGTGCAATGTGAGTCCCCTCATAAAGGAAGAGACAGAAAATGTATTTGAAGAAATAGTGGTTGAACAATTCCCAAATCTGAAGAATAGAATAAACCTTCAGATCCAACACAGTCAATGAACCCAACACAAGAAATAAAAAAAAGTACTCCAAATCATGTTACAATCAAATTTCTCAAAACCAGTGGTAAAGAAAAAAGGATTTTTAAAAATTAAATTTATTGGAGTGACATTAGTTAGCATGAACATGGAGGTTTCAGGTGTGGGCTTCTGTATTATAAGATCTGTATATTGCTCCATGTGTTCACTACCCAGTTAGATCTTCTCATGTCACCATATATTAGTTCCCTCTGCTCTCCCCACCCCTATTGATCCAGTTTGAATTCATTTTTGTACGTGGGACCAAACTGTAACCCACTTTCATTCATTTACATGTGACTTTCCAGTTTTCTCAGCACCATTTATTAAAGAGACTATCTTTATGGTGTGTTTCTGGCTCCTTTGTTGACAATTATCTGTCCATATACATGTGGTTTTATAGCCTGGCTCTCTATTCTGTTCCATTGACCTGTGTGTCTGTTTCTATGTCCGTACCATGCAGTTCTGATGATCATAGCTCTGTCGTATAATTTGAACTCAGATAGTTTGATACCTCCAACTTCATTCTTTTTTGTCAGTATTGTCTTGGCTATTTGGGGTCTTCTGTGGTTCCATACAAATCTGACGATTTCTGATTCTATTTCTTTAAAAAATGACATTGGAATCTGTATATTGCTTTGGGTAATATGGCCATTTTAACTCTTTTGATTCTTCCAATCAATGAACATGAAATATTTTTCCATTTTGTTGTGTCTTTTTCAATCTTTTTAAATATTTCTTGATAATTTTCAGTAGATAGATCTTCCACATTCTTTGTGAAGTTTCTTCCTAGGTACTTTATTCTTTTGATTGCAATTGCAAAAGGAATTATTTTTTTCATTTCCTTTTCTGAAGTTTTGTTGTTAGTATTCAGAAAGGCAATGGATTTATTTTTTCTTGGTGCATGGGGGGAGGCTCCACCAATTGCGCCACAGCCTCCAGGCAGTTTATTAATGAGATATTGTACATTCTTTTTTAAAAGTGTTTTTAAGTCCTCAGAACCTGTTGTGTATTTTGCACTTATGGCATGTCTCAGCTCACACTGGCTGTTTTCAGTGCTCAGTGGCCACACATGGGTAGTGGCTGCCTGATTGGCTGGTGCACATGGTCATCCCCATGTCATTGGCTGTGAGGCAGTGGATTTTTGCACATTGATTTTTGTATCCTGCAACTTTACAGTATTTGTTTATTGTTCCTAATAGTTTTGCTTTTTTGGTGGAGTCTTTAGTGTTTTCTATATACACTAGGAAAATGTCAACTGCAAAAACTAATAGTTTATTTCTTCCTTCCCTATTTGGATGTCTTTTCTTTCTTTCTCTTGCCTTTTTGCTCTGGTTAAGATTTCTAGTACTATGTTGAATAAGAGGTGTGAAAGTGGACATCCTTGTTTTGTTCCTGTTCTTAGAGGAAAAGTTTCAGGTTTTCACCATTGAGTACGATATTAGCTGAGGATTTATCATAGATGGCCTTTATTATGTTGAGGTACTTTGCTTCTATTCCTATTTTATTGAGTGTTTTAATCCTACATGGATGTTGTATCTTATCCAATGCTTTTTCTGCATCTATTGATAAGATCATAGGATTTTTATCTTTTCTTTTGCTGATGTGGTGTATTACATTGATTGATTGGTGTATGTTGAACCATACTTGTGACTCTGGAATGAACCCCACTTGACCGTGATGTATTTTTTTTTTTTTTTGGATATACTGTAGTATTTGATTTGCTAGTATTTTGTTTAGGACTTTTCATCAGAGATATTGAACACAATATCTCTGTGTTCATCAGAGATATTGGTCTGTAATGTTCTTTCTTGGTGTTATTTTTGCCAGGTTTTGGTATCAGGGTTATATTAGCGTCATAGAATGTGTTAGGAAGTATTGCCTTTTCTTCAATGTTTTGGTAGAATTTGAGAAGGATATGTTTTGAAAAAGAGAAAATCTTAAATACACAAAAGGATGTTTCATATGGAGGAATAATGATAACAATAATAGATTTCTCAATGGAAACAATGGAACTGAGAAGATCTATAATAAAAGAGTAATATGCTAATTAGACTGGACATCCTTCAGGACATCATTCTGGACATCCTTCCGGACAAAGCGAGGGCCAGAAGGAAGCCAGCTCACATCCGGGGTGCCTACAGGCGGCCAGAGGGAAGCCAGCCTGGCCTGTAGAAAAACACTGTCAATGATAAAAAAGAATGAAATCTTAACATCTGCAACAACATGGATGTGCCTAGAGCAGTGATGGCAAACCTATGACATGCGTGTCAGAGGTGACACGCCAACTCATTTTTTTAGTTGATTTTTCTTTGCTAAATGGCATTTAAATATAAAAAAAATATATCAAAAATATAAATCTTGGAGAAACTAAGATGGCGGCATAGATAAACACCGGGAAATAGTCGCCTCACACAACAATTGAAAAATATCCCAAAGGACAGAGCAAACATCGTCCAGAACAACAGGAAGGCTGGCTGAGTGTAATTTCTACAACTAGAAGAAAAGAAAAGCACGCTGAGAACCAGAGGAGCTGCGGAGGCTGAGTGCAGAGGTACGGCGGCGGCTCACACGCGCGCGCGCGCGGAAAGGGGGTGGCACCTGAGGACGCGGCTGTCTTTTTGAATCACAAGCTCCCGACTGCTCTGAACTCCGGTTCCGGGAAGTCTCTGGGGACCCAGGACTCATACAGGGAGAGGCTGGTCTGTCAGGCGGCAGCGGGCGAACTTGAGGGCAGATTTCCCTCAGAGGTGCTTGCAGCCGTTACAGGGACACTGAGATGCGCGACTCCGGCACAGAGAATCACCATAGCTGCTTTCTCCGCCCTTTTGACTCCCTGAGACCCCGCCCCACCCAGGCTGCGGCAGAGGCTTTTGCATGTGAATGTGCCTAACTACAGCCCAGCCAGGCAGACCCGGAACTTCCAAGAGAAGGCCCAAGGCCCCGCAGCGGCTTGCATTGCTTCACAGCTGAGCCTCTTCGTGGCTCCGGCTGTGTGGCCTCAGGCAGGGGCTGAATTAGCACCTCCTTAGATCCAGGAGCCACTGTACCCAGTGGTCAGAGGGGGACCATTCTCCCACTTCAGACACAGCTGCTTCCCACAGCCAATTGGCCTGGAGGTCAATTCCTCCCAGTGATCCTACAACAACCAAGGCACCAAGAGTGCACCAAGAGTGTCCACCCCAGGTAACTGGGGAGGCTGAGCCACTGGGCCCTACAGGACACCTGGCGTGCAGGGCCACTCTGTCAACACAGGGAAGCAGCCAAAATGCGGAGACAAAGAAACAGGTCACAATTGGCAGAAACGGAGGAGGGCAGACGACTGGATATAGAGTTCAAGGCCACGTTTATAAGGTTTGTCAAGAATTTTATGGAAACCGCCGATAAATTTAATGAATCCCTCAAGGAGTATAGTGAGACCATGGAGGACATGAAAAAGGACCAACTAGAAATTAAGCATACACTGACTGAAATAAAGAATAATTTACAGAGATCCAACAGCAGACAAGAGGATCCCAAGAATCAAGTCAAAGATTTGAAATACAAAGAAACAAAAAATACCCAACCGAAAAAGAAAAAAGAAAAGAGATTCAAAAAATATGAAGATAGTGTAAGGAACCTCTGGGACAACTTCAAGCGTACCAACATCAGAATTATAGGGGTACCAGAAGGAGAGAGAGGGCAAGATATTGAAAACCTTTTTGAAGAAATAATGACAGAAAACTTCCCCCACCTGGTGAAAGAAATGGACTTACAAGTCCAGGAAGCGCAGAGAACCCCAAACAAAAGGAATCCAAAGAGGACCACACCAAGACACATCATAATTAAAATGCCAAGAGCACAAGATAAAGAGAGAATCTTAAAAGCAGCAAGAGAAAGACAGTCAGTTACCTACAAGGGAGTACCCATCCGACTGTCAGCTGATTTCTCAACAGAAACCATGCAGGCCAGAAGAGAGTGGCAAGAAATATTCAAAGAGATGAATAGCAAGAACCTGCAACCAAGATTACTTTATCCAGCAAAGCTATCATTCAGAATGGAAGGTCAGATAAAGAGCTTCACGGATAAGAAAAAGCTAAAGGAGTTCATCTCCACCAAACCAGCATTATATGAAATGCTGAAAGGTATTCTTTAAGAAGAGGAAGAAGAAAAAGGAACTCTTACCATTTGCCACAGCATGGATGGAACTGGAGAGCGGATAAATACCACAAGATCTCACTTATTTGTGGAATATAATGAACAACATAAACTGATGAACAAGGACTGATCCAGAGACGGAGAGGTTTTGATTGGACTGTCGGGCCTTGGAGGGAAGGTAGGGGAGGGTGGGGCCAAGGGGGAAAGATCAACGAAAGGATTTATATGCAAGCATATAGGCCTAACCAATGGACACGGACAACGGGGGGGTGAGGGGATGAGCGGGGGGGGGGGGGGCGGGGGTAGAGGGTACACATATGTAATATCTTAATCAATAAAAAATATTTAAAAAAAATATAAATCTTTGTTTTACTATGGTTGCAAAAATCAAAAAATTTCTATATGTGACACGGCACCAGAGTTAAGTTAGGGTTTTTCAAAATGCTGATACGCTGAGCTCAAAAGGTTCGCCATCACTGGTCTAGAGGGTGTTGTGCTGAGTGAAATAAGTCAGTCACAGAAAGACAAATGCCATATGATTTCACTTATTTGTGGAATCTAAGAAACAAAATAAACAATCAGAATTGTAACAGACTCATAGATACAGAGAACATTTTGATGATTGCTAGATAGGAGGCAGGTGAATGATGGGTGAAAAAGATGAAGGCATTAAGAAGTACAAATTGGCAGTTACAGAATAGACATGGGATGTAAAGTACAGTATAGGGAATATAGTCAGTAATACTGTGACAACTCTGTAGGGTGTCAGATGGCTACTAGATTTATCGAGGTGACCACTTTGTAAGTTATTAAATGTCTGGTGACTGGGTTGTGAATTGTAAATGAAAAATAAAACATGATTTTATTTATTTATTTTAAAAAGATTTAAAATAATAAATAGGAAGGGAGAGGGAGAAAGAGAAACATCAATGGGAGCAAAGCATTGATCCTTCGATGGGCTGCCTCATGCAACCCCCATCAGGATACAAGACCGAAACCTGGGTATGTGCCTGACCAGGAATCAAACCTGCAACCTTTCAGTGCCTGGGACAATGCCACATTGGCCAGGGTGAAAAATAAAACATGATTTTTAAAACCTGGATTAATAAATTGGACTTCATCAAAGTGAATACTTTATTTTTAAATTTTATTTTAAATTTTTTCCATTTTTATTGAATGTATGGGATGACATTGGGTAACAAAATTATACAGGTTTCAGGTGCACAATTCTACAACACATCACCTGTACACTGTATTGTGTGTTCACCATCCCAAGTCAAGTCTCCATCCATCACCACTTATCATCTCTATACCCTCCTCAACTTTTCTGTCCCACATCCCTCAGCAATCCTCACACTGCTGTCCCTGTCCATGAGTTTTTTTTCTCGTTTTAAAATATTTTGCTCAATTCCTCCACCCCCTTCACTCTCTCCACCCTCCAAAAGTGAGTAAATTCTGTTCTTTGAAAGTTGTTAAGAGAATGAAAAGACAAGTCTCAGACTGGAATAAAACATTTGCAAATCATATATATATGTATCCAGAAAATATAAAGAACTCTCAAAATGCAATTTAAAAAATTAAAAAACTGCCTAGGCCAGTGTGGCTCAATTGGTTGGAGCGCTGTCCTGTACACCAAAAGGTTGTGGGTTTGATTTCCATTCAGGGTACATATCCAGGTTTTGGTTTGATCCTAGGTTCGGTCAGAGCACATGTGGAAGACAACTGATTGATATTTCTCTCACATTGATGTCTCTGTCTCTCTCTCTCTCTCTCTCTCTCTCTCTCTCTCTCTCTCTCTCCCCCTTTCCCCCTCCCACCCGCCATCCTCTCTAAAATAAATTTAAAAGTGTTTTAAAAATTGGCACAAAAATTGAATGGATATGGGGATAGCAAATTAGCACAGGAAAAGTTGCTAAACATCATTTAGGAAATTAAAAATTACAATGAGATGCCACTATACATCTGATAGAATGTAAATTGGCACAATCATTTAGGAAAACAGTTTGGCAATTTTTTAAAAAGTAAGTGAGAGATTTATAATGACAGAGAACAGATCAGTGGTTGTCTGAGGAAAGAACGGTGTTGGGAGGGCAGGGCAAGAGGAGTTAGAAAGTGACCAGAGGAGACTTTTGGGGATGATGAGTATGCTTATTATCTTAATTGTGGAGATGGTTTCAAGGGTGTTAACATTTATTAAATAGTATATTTTCAATATGTGCAGTGTATTATATATCAACTATAGGCCCAGTGCAGGAGATTCATGCCCTCGGTGGGGGAGAGGTGTGGTCCGTCAGCCTGGCATTCACCCTATTGCAGTCCAGGAGCCCTTGGGGGATGTCCCGTGCCATGGAGGCAAGAGAGGCTCCTGCAAATACAGCTGCAACTGCATGAGCCCTGCCTCTGGCTGAGCAGCACTTCCCCTGTGGAAGCGCACTGACTTCCAGGGAGCAGCTCCTGCATTGAGCAGCTGCCCCTGGTGGTCAGTGCACATCATAGTGACCAGATGTTCTTCCATTCAATCAATTTGCATATTCCCCTTTTATTATATAGGATTAGACATCAATACAGCCTGTTTTAAAAAAAATAAAATGGCCCTAGCCGGTTTGGCTCAGTGGATAGAGCATCGGCCTGCGGACTGAAGGGTCCCGGGTTCGATTCCGCTCAAGGGCATGTACCTTGGTTGCGGGCATGTCCCCGGTAGGGGGTGTGCAGGAGGAAGCTGATAGATGTTTCTTTCTCATCGATGTTTCTGGCTCTCTATCCCTCTCCCTTCCTCTCTGTAAGAAGTCAATAAAATATTAAAAAAATAAAATGGACTGCTTACACATGTGAAAAGTAAGGCTATTTGTAGCCTCTCATACAAGTGAGAAGAATAACCCATAAAACAGTACAGTTCACTAGGTGAAGGGTAGATATTTAGGCTTTAAAACGTGGTTTTCTGAATTTTGAAAGTCGGAAAATAGAAGCAGTTCTTTCTTTGACCATGATTTCTTTATCCTATTTCTTTGAAATCAGCCAACACCTGCCATGTTGATTTGCTCTAAAAGTTACCGTGAAATAATGAGGTTATTTGAAAGTAAGTGTAGCTTCTTGGGTGAGGTGAAAGAACAGGTCATGGCTGTATTTGTCTGTGGAAAAACTAGCCCCTGGGCCTCCTTGCAAAGGTCCCAGAGGGCATGTGAACTGTGATACTGGGCCACCTTTAAGAGGAGATCTGAGGACAGAGGCTTTCCGTTGAGGCGGTGGCAAGGGCTGGCTGAGTGGCTGACTCTGTCCTTACACACACAGTGTATCTACCAACTCGTGGAGGCTCTGGCGCTCAGCGGCTGTGGAGGTGTAAACTTGGAATCCCAGCTGGAAAACATTACAGGCATGCTGTTCCAGCAGGTGAGTGCTGGAGGCTGCAGGTATCCTGGGCTTGGTCTTCCCCTCTTGTTTGGAGGTGATGGTTCCCCCAGGGCAGGTCACTACCTCCACACGGCCCTGGGCTTTTTTCACGGTGACTGTAACTGCACACACCTCAGGCTTCCCTCCCGGGATTCTAGTCACAGAGTGGATATTCTCTATGAGGTAAATTGGATACAGTTCTGTATGTTTCTGGGGGTGGAGGCCATTGTTGCTCCCTCTAAACTGGTTAAGGGCAGAGAGTCCAAACCGACCCATTATGCCTGTGGGAAATGGCAGGCCTTCTGTGTTGTAGCCTAGAGGAGGAAGAGGACAATTGAACATTTTGGTAAAAGGTGTTACCGTCCATATATTTGCTGGCCACTGTCTTCTTTTCTTTGGGGCTGTGTAGGTGTATTCCTGGGTCCTATTTTCACGTTCTCCTTATGGGCAAATGCCGCACTTTTTCTGGCTGCATACCTCAGTTTCTTCATCCATGCCCAGAGCCCCAGATTTTTCAGTGCTCCCAGGTCTGATGCCCTTGGTCTCCCCACAGCTCTGTGAGCGAGTGAACCCAGCAGACCCTCACTCTGTGGAGAACCGCAGCCTCGCCCTGAGGGCTATCTTCATCCTGGGTAAGTCCACACATTTTCCTAACCCCAGGTATGGGCCCGGGGACCTTGTACTCCATGGGAGGCTAGGTTCCCAAGACAGCCTTCTTTCCTTCAGACAAGATGCAAAGTAATCCATGTAAAGTTATCCTGAAATTCAATGAATCTCCAAGGGCACAGACATTCTCCCTTCCCTATCCCTTTTGTTACCACTCCCTTCCCCTATGGTTGGCTTCCCGTTCTCCTTTGGTGATCCTGAGCTCAGAAAGGTGATACTGTGTAGAGAGCACTGATGGTCGCGAAGGAGGTTCTGACCTAATTGGTGTGCACATGGCGGGGCAGGGGAGGGACAGGCCTAGGTTAGGAAAAGCATCTGCCCCCAAGCCTGGCACATGGTAAATGCTGGACAAACCCTGGCTCTCTTTCTTCCTGCTTCTTTTCTCCAGCCTAATAGACCCTAATTTATCCAGCCCATGGCATCAGTGGTTTGCTGTGAGCATGATTTACTTCTACATACCACCTCCCACTTAAACATACCCCTGACTCCCTTTATTCATGCCCTCTAATAGCCAAGTTATACCAGGATCAGATGGTATCCCTATTACTAACCGCCATGGAATCCAGTGATCCAGCCAAGATGGAATCAGCCCTTCAGGCGTTCACAGATGTGTTCCAGGATTGTGAGTAGGAAACAAGCCTGGTCCTAGGGATCTTCTTGCGCAGGAAATCTCCTTGCTCTGGCAGATAGTCCCATTGAGTAGTTAAACGTGCAGCTTTAAACTCAACATAAACTCAATGGGTTCAAATCCTGATTTTGACTCTTAATAGCTGTGCAAACTGGGGCAGATTACTTTTAGTCTGAAGCTCTATTTCCTCATTTGAAAAATGGAGTTGCCTTGGCTGGGTGGCTCAGTTTGGTGGAGTGTCATCCTATACACCCCAAGACTGTCAGATCAATTCCCCGTCAGGGCACATACCTATGTCACTGGTGTGTTTCCTGATCAGGGGCATATGGGAGGTGATTAATCAATGTTTCTCTCTCTCTCTCTCTCTCTCTCTCTCTCTCTCTCTCTCTCTCTCTCTTCCCCCCCCCCAACCCATTCAATAAAATAAAAAAAAAAACATATCCTTTGGGTGAGGATTATAAAAACTAAAAATGTAGGTAACAAATCCTACCTTTAGCCATTTTTAGTGAGAATTAAAAGACAAAACATATCTTGGATTGTAGGTTTTAACTTCAATCAAGTGTCCATCAAAACATTGCTGTGTGACTTACAGTACGAAGCACAGAAAGTACACACTTAAATAAGATATGGTCCTTGTTCTGAGGAACTCAGTCAAGGAGGGAAGATGAGACTGTTCACACAGCAAAAGGATACAGGATAATATGTGATAAATTACTTAAATGCGATGGCAATGGGCAACAGGAATGCAGATAAGGCGTCAGTCAGGAGATAGGGTAGACTCTGTGTAGGAGCAGAAAGGAGACTGTGAGTGAGTAGAAGGAATTCACACAGAAGAGCAGTGCTGGCAGTTCTAAAGGTTGAGATAGGCAAAGGGTGAGCAGAAGAGCTCCGCCAATGAGGTAGACTTGTGTGGTCAGCTGTGGGAGCCTGGCAAGCGCTGAGGCGCAAGCGCTAGCTTGCTGAAATACTGTTTTAGGTCACTTTCTAGTCTGGTTTGAAGCAGGGGGTGGGGGAGATAGCCTTTCGGGTTTGATCTGGCCTTGAAGAGCAGGACTGTATCTAAAATTTCTCCTGCCTCTCTGTCTTCTCATGCCTCCCAAAGCAACAAAGGGAGAGGGAGGAGACTGACCCCTCTGCATGTCTGTCTTTCCTCTAGTGCCTCAGACCAAGAAGCTGCAGCGTATGGTACTGAATTCTACCATTCTGGTGATTCAGGAGGACCTCAAACCAGTGAGCAGAATGGCAGAATGTTGGCGCTGGGAGGGCAATTGCTGTTTTGAGAACTTGAGGTGTGGTAAGATGGAGAGGGGAAGGTTTGGGTGAATGAAGAGAGAGGTAAGGCCCCCTTGCCAATCTAGTTCTGGCCTCAGACTTCTGCCCTTGGGTTACATTTGGGCTTGTCAAAACCTGAGAAAGGTTTGAGAAGTGGAAAGGTGGTTGCTTCCTATTTTCTGAGCTTTTTCTGTGGGCAATACTGTGGTGAGCCCAGTAGGGACATGGAGCTCTGAAAGATATTAATTTTGCTCCCAGAGAATCCACAGTTTGGTTAGGGAGAGAAGTCCTGAAACATCACATCTTGCATGAGAAGATATATATATATATTATCAATATATGCCTATCTTTTCTTTATATACATATATATGTAAATTCTTTAAAATTTTTATTCAATTACAGTTGATATACAATATTATATTAGTTTCATGTGTACATCCTAGGGATTAGACATTTATTTATATAACTTATGAAGTGATCACCCCAATAAATCTAGTGTACACCCAGCACAGTTATTACAAAATTATTGACTATGTTCCCTGTGCTGTACTTTACATCCCATGACTATTGTATAATTGCCAATTTGTACTTCTTAATTCCTTCACCTTTTCATCCATCCACCCACTCCCCTCCCATCTGCCAACTATCAAAATGTTTTCTCATTCTGTGAGTCTGGCTCAGTTCTGCTTGTTCATTTATTTTGTTTTTTAGATTCCACAACTAAGTGAAATCATATTGCATTTGTCTTTCTCTGTTTGACTTATTTCACTCAGTACAACACCCTCTAGCTCTATCCATGCTGCCAATGGCCAGATTTCATTCTTTTTAAGGGTTGAGTCATATTCCATTGTATATATGCACCACTTCTTCTTTACCCATTCCTCTATTGATGGACACGTAGGTTGCTTCCAGATCTTGGCTATTATAAATAATGCTGCAAGAAACATGTGGATGTATATGTCTTTTCAATTTAGCGTTTTGGGTTTCTTGAGATAAATATCCAAAAGTGAAATTGCTGGGTCCTCCTTTGGCTCTCCGTATAGTCTTTGTTTTAAAGTCTATTTAGTCTGATGTGAGTATTGGTACTCCAGCTATTTTTGTTTTGTTACCATTTTCATGAAATACCTTTGCCATCGCTTTATTTTCAGTCCGTGTATGTGTCTTTTGACCTGAAGTGACTCTTGCAAATGGAAGCATCTTGTGTTCTTATCCATTCAATCATTCTATGTCTTTTGATTGGAGCACTTTATTTTTTTTTTAAAATATATTTTATTGATTTTTTACAGAGAGAAAGGGAGAGAGATAGAGAGTTAGAAACATCGATGAGAGAGAAACATCGATCAGCTGCCTCCTGCACACCCCCACTGGGGATGTGCCCGCAACCCAGGTACATGCCCTTGACCGGAATCGAACCTGGGACCTTTCAGTCCGCAGGCCGACGCTCTATCCACTGAGCCAAACCGGTTTCGGCTGATTGGAGCACTTTATTCATTTGCATTTAAAGTACTTGTTGATAGATATGTACTTATTGCCATTTAATGATTCATATTTTTGATATTCCTTTCTTCTTCTCCTTAAAGAAGTCCCTTTAACATTTCTTGTAATATTGGTTTGGTGTTGATGAACTCCTTTAGCTTTTTCTTGTCTTGGAAGCCTTATCTCTCCTTGAATTCTAAAGGACAGCCTTGCAGGTTAGAGTGATTTTGGCTGTAGGTCTTTGCTTTTCATCACTTTGAATATATCTAGCCAGCAAAGTTCCTGTTGAGAAATCAGCTGGGAGCTCCCTTGTAGGTAACGAACTGTTTTTCTCTTGCTGCCTTTAAAATTCTTTCTTTGTCTTGAACTTTCTGCATTTAATTATGATGTGTTTTAGTGTGGGCCTCTTTGGGTTCATCGTGTTTGGGACTCTGCACTTCCTAAACTTGTATGTCTATTTCCTTTACCAGGTGAAGGAAGATTTCTGTCATTATTTTTTCAAATAAGTTTTCAATTCCTTCCTATTTCTCTTATCCTTCTGGCACCTGATGATACGAATATTTGTATGTGTGCTATTGTCCCAGATGCCCCCAAACTATCCTCATTTTTTTTTTGCTGTTCTAATTAGGTGTTTTCTGCTACCTTACCTTTCAAATTGATGACTCAATATTTTTTGAGAAACCTTATTTTTTAAAAAGCTCTTCAGACAGGGCTGGAGACAGCAGAGACTGTTTCAGTTCTGGATCACACAGAATAGGGGAACAGAAGAGGAGGGGAGCAGTGGTTTGGGGTACCAAATGCATGACAATAGCATCATCCCTAAAAATACATTCCAGAAGGTCCATGGAAAGCTTGGAATCTTGAGGGATTTGTTCCTGGCTTTCACTAGAAAGGCCAGACCATGGGACTTTCCTGGACTCAGATTCTCCCCCAATCCCACACTCCTGCTAATTTTCATATCTCTGGGGAAATAAGGTGAGGGCAAGGTAAGTACTTAGAGTTCTCCAGGGAGGTGGTGGGAGGGGAAGCAGTTAGAACTTCAGGGCAAAGTACAGAAGTGGTCAGGGTTAGTGGCTTGTGGTCTGTCATTATTGAGAGCCCACTGTAGAGTCTCACTGGGTTTAGTGTCAGGAGATCTGATCCCCTCACCTGCCTTGGTCCTCTGTGTCCTCACCTGGATTATGAAGGGTCACACTGGTAGTCCCTGACATTCCTTTCTGTCTTGTCATGTGATGGTCTGTGACTCCACAGGTGCCGAAGGTCCTTGTGCACTTCATTGAGATGCTGGGTCAGCATAACTACTTGGCTTTGCCCCAGGGGAACACTCTAATCAGCTTTGTCATCAAGCTTGTGGAGTCGGAGTCATCAGTGAGCAAGGGGCTGGGCAGGGAGGGGACCGAGGATGGGAGCACACCTCAGGGGATGGAACAAGAGGAAGGCAGGGTTGGGAGCAGGAGGGAAACAAGAGGGTATGCCTGGCACATGTGAAGGGTCTTTGGCCTGTAAAACCCTAAGCAGTGAGCCAGGGAAGGCCCTGAACCCAAGACTTAGGTAGCATTGGTTTTAGATTTAAATCTTTCCCTTTCTCATTCTAGAATGAAGAGGACATCCGAATAATGTGTTCCAGAATCCTACAGATGGTATAAACAGCTAGGGCCAAACAGACCTCTCGTTTACTCCTCCCCTGGCTCCCCAGATCACTACCCTGACCCCGGCCCCACCCCCAACTACCTCACACCTTCCCCCTGCATCAGATGCCTTGTGGTGTCTCTGTCACCTCAGCCCACCTACATTTCATTCCATACAAGTGCCTGGGGTTCCACTGAGAAGTGCTCAGTGCAGCAAAGGAGGGTCACGGGGTGTGGATCTGGAAGCCAGAGTCTGAGTCCTGATCAGCCAGTTTTCTAGCTGTAAAATCTTGAATAACTTGTTCTCCCAGCCGCAGTGTCTTCTTTTATAAAAAAGGGGGTGATTATATTTCCTGACTGTTCTCAGCAACCTCCAGGGATTCTGGGAGGCTCATATGAACTGATTTGCATCAGCACTGAGGAAAGGGCTGTGTTGTGGGAGGAAAAGGACTTTAGATTTATTCTCCCTCCCTGTGAGCTCTGCCTCCTGACCTTCAGCATGTCTCTGACTCTGGAAGGTTCCTCAATGAAGGTGATTACAAGTCACACATTCCAAATTTCAAGAAGTCCTCATCTATCAAGTCAACTTATGCCTGCTATAATTTTAATCAGGACCTTGGTTATACTTTTCCAACCTGAAGTGAGGGGTTGGGAGTGGGGGTGGTGGGGAGAGAGAGAAAGAAGAGGAAGAGGAGGGAGAGAATGAATATGAATGGGTTAAGGGGGCTCTGTATACAGGCCTCAAATACTCAGTTCGGAAAGGGAGACAAGGTCTTGGGGTTGGAGACTGATGACGGGCTGACTTGGGGCTTGGCATTGAAATTCTTGCCACCTCTCCTGCCAGGTATCTTTGCCCAAACTGGTCACATTGGTGTGTGAGCCCAACAACATCTTGGCCTTTGTGCCTCTGTGTAAGGCAGCCACACAAATGGCTCTGAAGGTCCGTTCCCTGGGCCAGGTTCCTTTCCTCAGCAGCTTTCACCAGGATCGTAAGTACAAGGGTGGGCAGCCTGTGGAGAGGTGCTCACTGTGAAATTAAGTCTGTTTGTGGGCATGGAGTGTTGGAGTTGGGGGCTGACTGAGACACTGTAGGGGTGATGGGTGTGGGGAAGAGGATGAAGAGGATGCTGGAGGCGGGGTTGTAGGTCCCATGCTTGGGCCATGATGGGAAGAGTAAGGCAACTACTTAAGGCCATTTGGCCTCATGAATGTAAAGGGGATGCCTCTCAAAGTCACAGTTCCTTCTTGCCTTCACTCCTCATTATAAAACACTTGATTCAAGATGTACAAACATTGTTAATTACAAAGTAATGAATACACACACTCCTGACCCTTAGTTCTTCCTTTGCCCTAATTCTGAGCCTCACTCTGTGCTCACCCCATCCCTGACCTCTAACCCCAGTGGGACTTAGGGTTAGAGTTAGGATGTCTGTTCAGCATATCATTGATGTGTGTGTGTTTTTTAAAGGCTGAAGTTGTAATGGTTTGTGTTTTAGTCTGAATCAAAATGTCACAGCCCCCGTGGCATTGACACTGATGTTCCCTCTCCTCTTTGCTCTTTCTCCTCCTCTGAAGTACTGATGGGGAGCTGCCAGTGGAGGCTGGGGGTTGAGCATCCTGAAGTGTGCACTGACTCTGCCCTCTTCTTTTATCCTCTCTCTAACTTAGCTACCGAGTACGTTTCCCCTCAGAGACTCCTGACCCATCTTGTGGTAAGTGATGCCAGAATGAGTTCCACAGTCATATATTCTTCCATCCACTCATCAACCCACCCATCCATCCACTTATTTCACAAAGAGCTGGTTACTACTTTGTCTCAGGCATTATGCTGGGTATGGAATAATGAGATAGGGGCCAAAGAGCGTGGAGGAGGGACCTGGGAGTATAGTGGTGAGGCCTTGAGATGAGGATGTGGGCAATGGGAAAGGCCTGCCTTTCTCCTATGTGGCCTTATTGTGAGCTGCTCTCTGTTGACAGTGGACAAGCCCACATACCTTTCTGGATCTCTGTGTTGAGTTTCTCTGTTAGCCCAGACATTATGTGCTAGACATTATGCACACTTGGAATGACAGAGGTAGACCTCCCCTTGAGGTGTTCACAGACTTAGTGGGGAAGACAAGTGTGGGAATAGCTATCTATAGTCTAGTGTGACAGATGTACTAATAGATGAATACATAAGGTGCAACGGGACTTAGAAGAGCACCAGGCTGACATGGTCAGCAGGAGGCAGGAAGGCATCACAGAAGAGGTGATGTTTCCAGAGCATCTGGGAGGATGTAGGAGTTCAACAGGTGGCAAAGAATGGGCAGGGCCTAAGCTCCAGCTCTACCATTCTATGGATTTGCTTTCATTTTCTTTGTTCTCTTCTTTTAAATATTTTCTCTGCCTTCTGCTTGCTTCTCAGATGTGTTCCCGGAAGCCCTACAGGGAAAAGGAGTTTGGTAGAAGCTCTCTGAGGCTATTATCTGCCCTGCATCCTATCACTTCTCTGCATCCTGTTAGAAACCATAGTGTTGGCCAGCTGTGGAGGAAGGAGATCCCACAGATGTTGGAGATACTAGATGGTAAGGGCTTGGTTAGCAGGGAGAGGAATGAAGCTGGGACAGTGGCCAGACTCAAAAAGAGATGGCGTCCCGAGGTGCAGGATGGACCTTCCTTGGGGTGAGGAGAACTGGAACCAGTCTCTCTGTCCCTTTGAGGTGCTATTGGATGGGTCTGCTTTTGGGGGCAATGTTGTGAACTGTGCAGAAACACAGTCCAAAGTTCTGTGGCTCCAGGGTTCCCAGAATGACTCATGCACTTTCTTATGGGATGGGCAGAAGATCAACGAAGAGTGTGGGCTTTGGAAACAGACAGACCAGTTTTGTATCCTTGCTCTGACACTGGTCAGCTGTGTGTTTTTGACCTTTGGAAAGTCATTCATCTTCTGGAGCCTCTGTAAAGTGGGAGAGCAGTTTCCTTGTAGGCTGAGAGCCGCATAGTACTTAAATGTTTTCTTCTCCCTGGCTGGGACCTTCCGGTTGAGTCGGTACCCATGCTCTCTCCTTTCCTAGATCATACTGAGAAGAGCCTGAATCAGGAGGAGTGGGAGGACAGGCTGTTTTGCGTAAGCACTCCCCAAGACCTTTCTCCCTCCACACTTGCCTTCTTTCCCATCTTCAGGAACCTGAGGGAGGATAGCCCCAAGCCCCCCAGAGACTGAGGCCATGATGAAGGGCCTAACTGCTCAAGCAAACCTCTTTCTGTGGTCCCCTTGCCTCCTGGCCTCTGCCTCAGAGTATCTGACTCTGTGCTAAGTCTTGAGCCCCCTTCCATAACCTTACGACCCTATATCAAGAGGGAGTAAGGGAAAGGGCCCTAGCTGTATGTCCTTGGGCAAGGTATTTAACCTTTGCATGTCTCAGGGTCTTCATAGGTTAAATGGAATTAACTCCTGCCTTCTAGAATTAAAAATGATGATATCGGAGAAAACGTTGTAAATTGGAAAGGGCTTCACACATGTAATTGGCATTACCATCATTGTCACTGTATTATCATTCTTCAGTCCTAACTCCCACCATGTGTTTCACTTCTTTATCCATATTTACAAGCCATAACCCCTGTCTCTTGCTTCTTCTTCTTTTTTTAACAAAAAATATATTTTATTGATTTTTTACAGAGAGGAAGGGATAGAGATAGAGAGTTAGAAACATCGATGAGAGAGAAACATCTATCAGCTGCCTCCTGCACACCCGCACTGGGGATGTGCCTGCAACCAACGTACATGCCCTTGACCGGAATCGAACCTGGGACCCTTCAGTCCGCAGGCTGACGCTCCATTCACTGAGCCAACGGGCTACGGCTCTTGCTCCTTCCTGACCCCACTTTTGTGGGGCAGAACAGCCTACCACTGACCTTTGTGGTCCTCTTCTCCCTTCTTCTTCCTCAGTTTTTGAGTCACTCTTTAGTGGCTATTGATGATGACCGCTGGCAGGAGCAACTCATCAGAGCCATCTTGGAGAGGATGTGTTATTTCGGCGATGATGGTGATGAGAAGGTTTGTCTGAGTTTGTGGTGGTTGCAATCGGGGGGCGGAGGGGTGCGTTGAAGGTGGAGGATGGTGCTGAAGAAACCTGGTGCTCACACAGGTGGCTGAGGAAATGTGAATGAGTACAGGCCTTGGGGAAAGAACAAACCAGTGTTCCTGCATCCTGGGAATCAAGGGGTGGAGAGGACCACAAACTGGTCGTCACACTGGCATGACAAAAATATCAAAGTGTCTTACTTTTGCTTAGCCTTTTAGGCTTTATCAAGAAGTTTGCCATCGATTGTCTTCATTGAAATCTCCTAATATTCTTAATAGAATGGAGCTTGTACTTGGTGCAGTGGAAAGATTGTTGATTTTAGAGTCCTATTTAAGCAGTCAATTCAAGTAATATTTGAGGGCATCCCATACACTGTGCTTCATGTTGGGAATACAGAGTTGAGGAAGAAATATGGGCTCCTTTCCTCACAGAGTGCAAGGTTGGTGGTGGTGATGGCCTGGGGTCCTGCCCTGGCTTTTCAATGTGCTCCCAATTTAGTCTTAATAAAGTGTCAACAATAAAGATTTTTAAAATATTAGCCTAAATAACCTATAGCTGTGGTCATCCCTACCTTGAAGTTGAAGAAACACAAGCCAGGAGGATTTAAAATCTTAAGAAAATTATTGGTAAAACTGACACCTGAATCCAAGTTTTTTTCTTCCTTCCTTCCTTCCTTCCTTCCTTCCTTCCTTCCTTCCTTCCTTCTTTCCTTCCTTCCTTCCTTCCTTCTTTCCTTCCTTCCTTCCTTCCTTCTTTCCTTTCTTCCTTCCTTCCTTCCTTCCTTCCTTCCTTCCTTCCTTCCTTCCTTCCTCTCCTGAGGATATTTTCCCATTGATTTTTTAGGGAGAGTGGAAGAGAGACAGAAAGACAGAAATATCTAAGTGAGAGAAACACGTCAGTTGGTTGCCTCCTGCATATGCCCTGACTAGTGACCAGGCCAGGGAGGAGCCTGCAACCGAGATACATGCCCTTAACTGGAATCAAACCCAGAACCCTTCGGTCCGCAGGCCAACACTCTATCCCCTGAGCCAAACTGGCTAGGGCCTGAATCCAGGTTTCTTGATTTCGATTCCTATTTTCCTGTCACCAAGAAATACTTTATTTTAGCTCTGGAGGTTTCCAGGAAAGAGGCCTTATTTCCAAGACGGTTTGCTCTCTCATTATTAACAGTACTTATGAAGCACCTAGTGTATGCACATCTTTGTGGTTGGTAGATTAGGGGTACAAAATGAAGCAAGCGAGAATTCTGATCTTTTTAATTCAGTTATTTAAAAGGTGCACTAGCCCTAGCCGGTTTGGCTCAGTGAATAGAGCGTTGGCCTGTAGACCGAAAGGTTCCCAGGTTCGATTCCAGTCAAGGCCACATACCTTGGTGGCAGACTCCACCCTTTCTTGGGCCCTGGTCAGCGCGTGTGCAGGAGGCAACAATTAAGGTGTCTCTCTCACATGGATATTTCTCTCTGTCTTTCCCTCTCTCTTCCACTGTCTCTAAAAAAAAATCAATGGAAAAATATCCTTGGGTGAGGATTAAAAACAAAGTGCACTAAATGCCTAGAGCAGAGCAGACACTGAGCTGGGCCCAAGGTATTCATGTGAAACCAGCCTCTGCCTTCAGGAAAGCATCATCTGCTTGAGTGAATAGACAAGAAAGTGGGCAATTATTCTAAGCCTGTAGCTATCAGGGTGGAAATATGCACTGTGTGCTTGGGAGCAGGGAGGAGGCCTGAGGGGCCTGGGCAGAGCAGCTTTGTCAGAGGCGATGCACTGTTTAGGTTTGCTCAAGACTGTTTTGATGTTAGTGCTGAAAGTTCAGTGTCCGGGGAAGCCCTCAGTGCTGGGCAAAATGGGAAGATGAGTCTCCTGCGGAGGAGGGGATAAGTCTGGGAAGATGAGTAGTCTTTGCCAGTGAAGCAGAAAAGTAGGTGCCATAGGCCAGGTTTAATTGATGCAGAGCCTAAGGTGAGGATTCTTATCAAGTGACTTGGCGAGGAAATGCTCTCAGGAGACCTTGTGATAGAGTGAAGGACACAGGATAGGGGAGAGGAGAAGCCAAGCCAGGATGTGGCCTGATCCCATGGGGGCCCTGGATGGAAACTGCCCAGTCTATCCTGCCTGGAGACAAGTGAGGGGGCTTTTGTACCCTCTGCCCCCCAGGTTGTTTGTCATTGGCTCCAGGTTTCCAAGGTTGGTCCTGTGCAGGGAGGGGAGAGAGAACAATGCAGCGCCTGAGCATCTGGGGTAAGGAGGCCCCAGTCACCTCAGGACAGTTCTCCCCCAAGGCTGCAGGGAGTAGCTGTTCAGAAAAGTTCCTGCAGCCAGTTGAAGGGAAGGAACCCTGAGGTCTGGGCAAGGCACCATGAGCATCTGCTAGAGGGGAAAGGATACCCATAAGAGGGGGAGCTAAGGCATTCATTGAACAGCAGGAATGTCCTGTTTGCCTACTGCCTCAGGCACTGATAGCAATGGGACAGAGTAATGAACTGGGTAGACACTGCTCTTGAGCTCCAGTCTCACCTGAGATGTGGGGTTGGTGCAAGTTGGGAAGTAACGAAACAAATCCACAGACAAGATGAGTGATCATGATGAAGTCCTGAAAGGAGGAAACAGGGTGATGAGCTGGAGAGGGACTTCGGAGGTCAGAGCAGGCTCCCTGAGGTGATATCTGAAAGATGAGAATGAGACATTTTTAAAAATATATATTTTATTGATTTTTTACAGAGAGGAAGGGAGAGGGATAGAGCGTTAGAAACATCGATGAGAGAGAAACATCAATCAGGTGCCTCCTGCACACTCCCTGCTGGGGATGTGCCTGCAACCAAGGTACATGCCCTTGACCGGAATCGAACCTGGGACCCTTGAGTCCACAGGCTGAGGCTCTATCCACTGAGCCAAACCGGTTTGGGGAAGAGAATGAGACATTTTGAAGAGCCTGGGGAAGAGGGTTCTACACAGAGAAAATGGGGAGTGCAGAGACCCTGAAGAAGGGAGTGGTGAGTCCACACAGTCTGGTATTACAAGGTGGGCAGGATGGTGTGCAGTAAGCAAGGATAAAGGCCACTGACATTCAGAGGAGGGGGAAAGAATTACATAAAAGTACTTCTTCAATTATACAATTTTGGTTTTAAAATTATGCAAGTTTAAGGAACTTTTTAATTTCCTAGCTGTAAGTGGGAGGTATGGGGGTCAGAGCAAGTTCCCAAAGGATGATGCCTAAGAGGCTGAGACATTTGAAAGGCAGCTTTCTCTTCTCTGTAACTTGAACCCCTGCTCTATAGGATCACTGCCTTATCCAGATGCCTCTAGAGAGCAAGGGCCAGGGTGGAGGATGGGGCTGTGGGCAAAGGTGGTGGCTAGTATAGGAAATGCTGCCCTCCCCTCATTTCAAGCTCTGGGTGACCCTGCTCTCCTTCCTTTCCTAGGCTTTTCTCTATAAATTCTTTGGCTTCGCCCTGTGGACCTCAAGAAGTGAGAAACTGGTGAAGATGATGCTCTCCGCCATCCTTCAAACTTCCCATGAAAACGTGCAGGAGAGGGAGGTGAGGCAGAGTGCATTGGCAAAGCATTTTCACGTTGAGTCAGGATGGCAAGGTGGCTAAAACTTGGGCCTGGCAAACCAGAGCACCTGGGTGAGAGTTCCAGCTCTGCCACCTACTAGCTATGTGCCCTTGAGCAAGTTACCGAACCTCTCTGTGCCTCAGTTTCCTCCTCTTTAAGACAAGGCTATGGTACCTTCCTGATAGGATATTTCTTTAAAAGATTTATTGAATTTTAAATAATTTTATATTTAGAGGAAAGTTGCGAAAAAATCCCAAAGAATTCCTATTTATTCTTCTCCCAGATTCCCAAAATATAAATGTTTTTCCATGTTTGCTTTATCATTCTCTTTCTCATACATTACATAATTTATTTCCTAGCATTATTACTGTATTTTTTGAATCTGAAATGAAAGCTGCAGTCATGAAGCTCATTTACCCCTAAATACTTTACTGTCTACTAGCTAAAACTAAAGATATTCTCTTACATAAGCACAGTACAGTGATCAAAATCAGGAAATTAACATTGCTACACCACTGATATCTAAATTATAGACCCAGTTTGAAAATCATCAATTGTCCCATCAATGTGTTTTAGAGCAAAAGAAAATTTTTTTTATTTTTATTCCAGGGTCTAATTCAGAATCAAGCCGTGCATTCAGTTGTCATTTCTCTTTATTCTTCTTTAATCTGGAACAAGTTCCTCATCTTTATCTTTCATGGCCTGGACATTTTAAAAATGCACAGACCACTTATTTTGTACAATGTCTCTCGGTTTTGGTTTCTGTCATATTTCATCGTGATTAGATTCAGAGTGTGCATTGTTGGTGGAATACCACAGAAGTGATGTGTGTTGAAGGATGGTTTTGAGGATTAAAATGTAAAACCACTAAGAGCAATGCTGGTACATAAGCACTCTCTACTTGCTGATTACTGGTAGTGCTGGTGTTCATGCCCTAGGACCTCCCTCTCCAGGGCCCTTCTCCTGCCAGATTCTCAGAGCATCCATCAGCTCCACGATCAGCAACAGGTATTTACTAAGCCTGAGTTGCAAACAGTATCAATGAGGAGAAAGACATATACAGGAAGGAAACGGCTAACTATACTCAATGGCCTTCTAAAGGCTACATGAGCAGTCATTGTGGCATTGAGGCTGGCTGGGACTTGGGTTGGTTGGGGCGAGTTTAGGAGAAGGAGGGAGGCAGGTATTCCCGGTTGACATAACATTCTGAGTCAAGATTCAGGATCAAGACTTTGGGGACCACATCTAGAGAACAGTCAATGGTCTAGTCGGAATGGAGTGCAGAGTTCTTTGATAAGGAAGTAAAAGTGACCTCTTGCTAGCACTTGGGGACAGATTGAATACAGAAGATAAAGTTGCCGAGACCGGTTTGGCTCAGTGGATAGAGCGTCGGCTTGCGGACTGAAAGGTCCCAGTTTCGATTCCGGTCGGGGGCATGTATCTGGGTTGCTGGCACATCCCCAGTGGGAGATGTGCAGGAGGCAGCTGATCGATGTTTCTCTCTCATCGATGTTTCTAACTCTCTATCTCTCTCCCTTCCTCTCTGTAAAAAATCAATAAAATATATTAAAAAAAAAAAAAGATAAAGTTAAGAGGGGAAAGGGCCTCTGGGATGATTCTTGGGTTTCTGGTCCAGTGGGAGGAGAATGGTATCCTTCCCTAAGGCCAGGAACCCAGGACAAAGGGGGAGGAAGTACATGTACTTAGTTTTTGACTGGGAGGGGTTGGAGTGTCAGGTGGTCATGTACAGAAGCATGTAGACCAGGAACTCAAACCTGGGCTTCGTGTCTAGATTTGGGAAACATATTTTCCCTGACTGTTAAATGGGGACAACAATATTTACCACAATGTATTAGTGAGGATTAATCAAGTAACATGTATAAGGCTGGTAAACATTAAGCACTGATGTTCTGATGATGTCAGTTATGATGATGATGTCATATGATGATGATGACCAGAAGGAGTGGTAGCCATGGCTAAGGGAGGACATAAGAAGAGGGACAGAATAGAACCCCCTTCTGATGCTCCACTAGTCCCTCTTTTCTAAAGAGGTAAAATTTTCCCTTTATCTACCTGATATCCAATGGTCTACAAGTCCCACTAAAATTTCCTCCCTCTCCAGGATCTGTGTCCTGGAGCCTGTCACTGTCCCGAGGCTCCCTCCATCTGTCTGCTCTTGCTGCAAAGTCGAATGGTGGCCCTTCCAGCACAAATGAGCCCATTTGCTAACAGCTGGCACCTGAATGTCTGCTTGAGCATTTTGTTAGCTCTGTGCCCAGTCATCCTTGTTCAATAAGCTCTAGGGAGAGACTCAGCTGACACTGAAGTCAAAAGGACCTGCTATGAGGCTGAGGGGTTAAGTTAAAGACTGTTCCTGGCAGGAACCACAGAATCCCCAAGTCTTCATGCTTTTGACTCTCTCTAGGTTGTGATTCCCAAACCTACTGGCACTGACAACATTACCACTGAGTTGTTTTGCCATGATCTCCCACACAACACATTCAGAAACTCATTCTTTTCTCTCTTTCTTCAACGTAGACAATCCTCTGTTTCACCTGCCTGTTTTGGTCAGAGTTACTGATGTTTCCTGTTCTCCTAATCTAGAAATATTGGCATTCTCTGCAAGTCTTCCTGTCTTCCATCTCCTCTCTGACTAGCTATCCAATCCTGTCAGCAAGGTGCCTGGGATTTGTTCTTCCTTCTGTTCCCTCCTCAGAGTAACCATTCTCTGAATTCCTAGTGCCTATAAAAGCATTCTGAAATGTACAGGGTTAGGTTTGACAATACCAAGAGTTTGTAAATCTGTGACTATGATTTTTCTTAATAATTTACTTCTTCAATTACTTCTCGCAAAGATATTTGGTTTTCC
Source organism: Myotis nattereri (assembly GCF_964212035.1). Lineage (NCBI taxonomy): Eukaryota > Metazoa > Chordata > Mammalia > Chiroptera > Vespertilionidae > Myotis > Myotis nattereri. Next base: position 122,145,992 of record NC_138076.1, on the reverse strand, counting down.
ACCTGGATTTTCAGTACTTCAAACGTGGAGAACCAAATCTCCTTTCCATTTCTTTCCTCTCCTTCCCCTTCCCCTTCCTCTATGTATATCCTGCTTGTGGGGGAACATAGCATGTGTCTGGCTCACCCCGAACTGTGGCATGGGGTTGAGGCTCTCTTTGTTACAGGGCATTGCTGTGGCATTCAGCATCGTGTCCAAGAAACATCTGAAGACAGTCCTGGAGCAACTGAAAGGGTATAGTGCTGTCCTCACTGACAAGGAGTCATCGTCCATCCTCACACTGGCAAAGGTGATGTCATTCCCAGGGTGCTCTACCAGCCTCCCATACAAATCCTTCCAAGGCATCCCCATCACTCCAGCCTCCCATTTCTCTGAGGCCTTGTGACTCATCTATAAATGCTTCTCTTTCCCTGGAAACAACTGTGGGAACGTTTCATCCTTGATCCTTTTCTCTTGCTCTGCATTTCAGGCCCTGGTATCACCAGCTACATGCCCACCCTGTCCCCCAAGCTGCTCGCCATCCCACAGTCCCATCTTCTTTCCCAAATCGTCTGAGCAACCTTTTCCTCTCTGAACCTGTTTCCCCCTCCCCCCTACAGGAACATCAGCGAAAGGAATGGGTGCTTGTCTGTAACACCATCTACTTAAGCTATAGCAAGATTATTTTAGAGAGCAAGGGAGATATTTTCATGCATTTCGATGCCGTGCTGGCTTTGATCCTGCAACACTACCACAACTGCATTTTGGAAAAGGTATTTCCTGCTTACTCTACTTCTCCAGCTTTGCATTTCTGCCATGTCCTCTCTTACCGCCCAAGAAAAGATGCTTGGCCTTAAATGGGAGTCAGGGGCTAGTACAGTGACTTCTCCCACATTTTAATCCTTTCACTTAATCCTGCTACTTGGAGACTCTAATTGGCCCAAGGAGGAGACCACAGTAACTTTAGGTCTGTTTCACAGTGTGTCCTTCCTACTGACAGAGCTTCGTAACCTGCCATTGAGCTCTTCACTGCCCTCTCTGATGAAGGGATGAGTAAAACCTAAATTCCCTAGTGTTTGTAGGAAGAAGCATTCAGGAGAGGCAGCGGAGTGGCCATACTGCTCTCCTGCCTTTGCTATGTGTCCAAAGCATGGGTCCCAGGGTTGGAGAAGAATCCCTTTCCATTCCCAAGTCAGTTATCTTTTGGTAAAACTTGTTCAAGGGAAAGACAATACCTTGAGAGACCAGGAAGCTTGATGTGTCCTAGTTACAGAGTAACATGAGGGTGGCTTCAGAAGGGGGTTGGTGAGAGGACTGGCTCTGTCCACCACAGGGATGCACTGGTCTACCCTCAGAGGGAAGGTGCAGAGCATCAGCCTAAGGAAGGCTAAAGAAGGCTTAGGTCCTCACCCCGCAGACTGTGTAGGTAGTGTGCCCTGGCACAGATCCATTGCCACCTTGGAGAACCCTGAGCATACTGGTTCATTCAGGATAAGGCCCTGAAGCTGGATTACCTGAATGCCCTCATCATACTGACAAAAGCCCTGGGCAGGCAGCAGCACGTGGCCTTTCAATTCAAGTTCCCCCACAAGCTGGCAATTGTTTCCATCATGCTGGTAAGTATCTTGCAGGAGGATGGAGGCCGGAATGCAGAGAGGAGGGAGGATGGGTCCACAGGGAAACCATTGGTGGCACTCCTAGGCTGGAGCTGAAGGTAAAAGCCCAGATTTTCTAGTTTCCTTTTCCCGCCTTAGTGTTCCCTTTGCCATCCTCAAGGCTGGGGTGAGTACTGTAGGGAAGGTGTGGTGGGGAGTAGGAGAGAGGTGCTGTCCTCAGAGCCTTTGCAAGTCACTAAACATTCTAAATTCCACCTTGTTATGAACACAGCCTGGAGTGGGAGGAGGCAGAGGCAAACAGGAAAAATATGTTCACCATCCTTTTGGGGTGTGTGTGTGTGTGTGTGTGTGTGTGTGTGTGTGTTAGGACCTAATCAAGGAGGAGCCATTGAACTCAATTTCCAGCTCTATTAGACAGAAGGCAATGAACATCATCAATAACTTCAGGTAACAACACACCATCCACTCTGTCTTCCTTGACCCAGTTCTATTGCAGCTCTTTATTCCCTAGTTGATCCCCCCTCTTAGTTTCTGCTTCTGCTTCTAGCATAAGGGAATAGTAGAAATTTACTGGCCAATATCTGCCACTTCTTTTGGCCAAGAGTTTTTGAATTGGATTTTCAAAGGACCTAGTAGAGATGGCCTTCTATCTCTATAGGCACTTGCTGTTAATTCTGCCTTAGGCATCCTTTTGCTTTCAGCCCTGTCCCTGATAGGCACCTCCATCTCCATCAGTGATGTCCCGTTCTCTCAAAAGCTCTGGGGAACTAACAAGTAATAATATATCATCCCAAATTAGCAGTACCCTTTCCTGTAATAGTCATTCCTCCTCTCTTTCCCTAGTTCCTTTCTTTCCATCTTCCTGGCTCTTTTCACCCTTTCTTACTGTTACTCCCTTTCTTCTTTTAATACCCTTTCTTCTGATATCTTCCTCTTTCTTGCTCCGACTTATTCCTCTGTCTCCATCACTCTGTCTATACCCTTTTCAGTTGTTATTCCTGAGCACACTGGTTACACTTCTTCTCCCTGGATCGTAGGATGCTCAGGCCCCTCTTAGAGATAGAAGAAAGAGTAGAGCTCCTGGGAACATGCTTCAAGAGTGTGTTCTGCCTGCCATCCAGAGAAGTGTTACGAAAGGAGGCATCTAGTCCCAAGAAGGGCCAGGCCAATGTGGTAAGTAACTCTTTGATGTTTGTCTCTCTGGTCTCATTTTTTATTTTTTTTAAGAGGTTAGGAACTATAGGTTTGGCAGTTTTATGTAATAGTCTTCTGCCTTCTTTAATAAAAACACAAAATCATTGGAAGGAAGCCCTCCTGTGAAGAAGAGGTTGTAGGTCATGTAGTCTGAACACTACTCCTGAGATCTAACTTCCTCCTTCTACCCGCTGATTACCACTGCCACCACTTTAACACTCTGGCCCAAAGGCAGACACTTGATCCTTCCCTTTATAACTGCTGTGTGATTGAAACGAGACTAGAAGGTTCAAATATGATTTTACTAACGGTTGACAGGTAAGTAAAGCCAGGAAATCCCAGGAGCAAGCAATCAGAGTCTATTTCTTATAGTGCCTGCAGTGTTTCCTTAAGGAAGGAAAGAGAGATTCAGTTTTTAATTTATATTCACATATTTAATTCCTAGGAATTCTTTCATGTGTTCTGATTACACCTTTATCTTGCCTGGTCGTTCTTGTTTTATTGATGCCATAGTCTCTTGAAATGTTTTTGAAGCTATTAAAAAGAATTTAAAAATACAGGTTTCTATTATTTACCAAATTAGCTTGATTTTCTTTACGGTCAGTTGGTTTGTTCATCTTGGGCCTCCTTTTATCCGATTTCTGGTAATCCTTATTTTTTAGTTCACAGTTATGTCATGAAGGAAAGACTGGTACATATAGAAAAGGCGGAGGTGGGTTTTCTCTGGCCTCCCTCAGTGTGAATCTGCTTTGGATGAGGAAGTTATTTTGACAGGATTTCCCTGTGTTTGGAGCAAGCTGGGAGTTCCAGCTGCCCTGTACAAATAGCTTTACACCTAGGTAGGTTTCTTCCGAGTATTTTATTCCAGGGAGAGCTGCCTTTCTTTTTCTCCCCCCTGATTTTCAGTTTTTGTGGCTGGGATCTATCACAATGTTGCTCTGGTTCTCCCAGCAGGCCCTACGTTTAGAAGTCCTCCTTGGCAGATCACCTACTCTCTTTATAAGGCTTTGGGCAAGGCCACTTGGTTCATTCAAGGATAAGAGGGAGAAACCCACTGTCCTAGATTTTGTGAATCAGTTACTCTGCAGACAGCCAGGCCAGTCCTCCTCCCACCTGGAGCCAGTCAGCCTGTCAGTCCTGGCTGCTTACTGAAGCTGTATCCCTGGGACCAGAGTCCCAGCTGAGCTCAAGTTAGGGAGTGGGGATGGAGGAGGGGGGTAGCTATGTTGCAGGGGAACTCCCAGTCCACCAGGACAAACTACACACCAGGCAGACATTTGTGCTCTGGTGAAACAACAGAAGGATTAATTGAAGTGAATGATGGGCCAGTAGTGCTTGAATGTAGGGAAGTTTTTGGAGCAGGCTTTCTCAAGGAAGGCTGGGATAGCCAGAATGCTGAGCAGTTTAGAAGGAGGGTTGGGGCTGATAGGTCGGTAATTTTTTGAGTTTCTTTTCCCCCTCAGGATCTGTTGGAGGGAACCATGCAATCCCTCCTAGGACTAATGGAGACACTTATTGTTGAGATGCCCACCCGGATCCAGAACTGCTTGCAGGTTCGTGGGAGGAAGCCCCTGAACGTCGGTTTATTCATTTCCTAGAACTGCCATAAATAAATAACACACGAAGTGACGTCAAACAACAGAAATACATTCTCTCAAGTTGTAAAGGACAGAAGTCCCAAATCAAAGTATTGGCTGGTTTGGTTTCTACTGGAGGCTCCGAAGGAGAATCTGTTCAGTGCATCTCTCCTAGCTTCTGGGAACTCCTGGCAACCCATGGTATCTCTTGGCTTGTAGACATATCATTCCAATCTGAGCCTCCATTTATTTTCACAGGGCATTTGTGTGTGTGTGTGTGTGTGTGTGTGTGTTTCTCTTCTTTTTTTTAAAAAAAATGTTTTTATTGATTTCAGAGATGGAGGGAGATGGAGAGAGAGAGAGAAACATCAATGACAAGAGAGAATCATCGATGGGATGCCTCCTGCACAACCCCACTGTGGATTGAGCTCACAACCCGGACATGTGTCCTTGACTGGAATCCAACCCAGGACCCTTCGGTCTGCAGGCCACCCTCTATCCACTGAGCCAAACCAGCTAGGGCTCTTAATAAGGACAGCAGTCATTGGGTTAGGACCCACAAATCCAGTATGAGCTCACCTTAATTTGAATCATCTGCAAAGACCCTATTTTCAAACAAGGTCACATTCTGAGTTTCTGACTGGACATGAATTTTGGGGGGACACTATCGACCTGGTGTAGTTGGGAACAGACCAGGAGAACTGTCTAGGAACTGCTTATTTTCACAGTCAGAAAAACTAAGAAGTAGAACTGCTGATGAAATTTGGGTGCAAAGCTTTTAGGGAAATGATAATAAGGGCTAAGATCAAATAACTAATATTGGTCTTGCCTTTAGAGGAGAAAGCTTCCTCCTTCTTCCCCTTCAGCCATAGCTGTGGCCAGCTTCTCTCTCAGCTGCCCACTGCTCCCACATAGCAGTTAACAGTTCAAAACACAGGCTCTGGACTGCCATACACTATGGTTCCAGATGGTGGCTCTGCTGTTTGCTGTATGGTCTTGGGAAGTTGTTTAACGTCTGTTTGCCTCAGTTTTCTCTTGGAAACTGGAATGACATAGAGCACCTAGTTAATACAGTCATTTGGTAATGAGTGAGGTGTTTACAAAGTGCTTGGCTCAAAGACGTGAGGTGCAGGTACAACTGATTTGCCCATTTTAAAATTGTCTTTTTATTGACTTGATGTACTCTATGCTACTGTCATTGGGATACTTGGCTTTCTCCTGAAATTGCTATTCCCCAGTTACCACAGGGAGTTCAAGACTTCTTTGCAGTTCCTGTTGTTATTAAAATATAGGTCACTGAGGACTATATTCAGAGTATTGCGTTTAAAAGTTACTTGAAATATTTTTTTCTGTATGATTATATTGTCAATTGATATAATTTTGACTTGTTTCTCTTAAATTTTAGGGCTTTTCTTTTACTTAACTGAAGGGCTTGATGATATAAAGATTTACATAGTTAAAAACTTGCTAGTAAAACCATGTAAAGCTTTACTCAGAGGATTTTTGCTCCCAAGCTGATCCTCTTAACCTTATTCGCACTCACCCTCTATAGATAACCGTTTTCATTAACTTCTGGTTTGTCCTGCCTGTTTTTCTTATTGTGAAAATAAGCAAATCTCTGTTTATGGTGTATTCTTATTTCCCTTTCTGTTTTACACAGTCGTTAGCACATTCTGTTCAGTGCTCTTGGCCTTGCTTTTTTCATTTATCCTCATCAGTTCACAGATATATTCCTTTTTTTTTTTAATATATTTTATTGATTTTTTACAGAGAGGAAGGGAGAGAGATAGAGAGTTAGAAACATCGATGAGAGAGAAACATCGATCAGCTGCCTCCTGCACATCTCCTACTGGGGATATGCCCGCAACCCAGGTACATGCCCTTGACCGGAATCGAACCTGGGACCTTTCAGTCCGCAGGCCGACGTTCTATCCACTCAGCCGAACCGGTTTCGGCGATATATTCCTTTTTTTATGGTTTTATATATTGTGTGCATGTAATATAGTTTATTAAATCAGTCCTCTATGGATGGATGTTGGACTGCTTGTAATTATTTTGCTACTGGTTTTCTTCTTAACTTTTAAATTTGAAAGGATTGTAGATTCACTGGGAGTTGCACAAATATTACATAAAGCGTCTATTAAAACCACGGAATTTCCTTGCCAGTATTGCTCAGTGGTTGAGCATTGGGCCATGCAGCAAGAGGTCACTGGTTCAATTAACGGCCAGGGCGCATGCCTCGGTGGCAGGCTTGATCCCCATTGAGGGGGTTTGAGGGTGTGTGCAGGAGGCAGACAATAAATGTTTCCCTCTGATCAATGTTTCTCTCTCTCTCTTTCTCCCTCTCCTTTACTCTCTCTCTAAAATCAATACAAACATATTTAAAAACACACAAAAAACAGCGAATTGGTGTTGACACGCCATTTTAAGACATAGACTTTATTCAATTTTCAGCAATTTTTAAAAATTGATTTCAGAGGGGAAGGGTGAAGGATAGAGGGAGAGAAACATCAATGATGGGAGAGAATCATTGATTGGCTGCCTCCTGCACACACCCTAATGGGGATGGATCCTGCAACCCGGCCATGTGTCCTTGACCAGAATCAAATCCAGGACCCACCGCAGACCGATGCTCTATCCACTGAGCCAAACTGACTAGGGCAGGACGTGTTTCTTCTGGTCAGTGTAGCATCAGTGTTCTTTTGAGTTGGTTGTGGATTTTTCACCTGCTACTCTTCTTCTTTTTCAATTATATATCATGGTCTGTGTGGTTGCATCATTGTCAGATTGATGACTGTAGATTGACAAGTAGCAGTGGTATTTAGTACCCATAATTAACCAAAGGTGAGACACTTTTCCATTGTGTTTCATGTGAAACCATTTATAGTGATATTTTTCAAATAGATTTACACACACTTTACTCTGGAATCTGTGAATACAGTGACTGTTATTTTTTATCACCAAGTTCTTTTTCTACTGAAGAATGGGAGGCGGAGGGTAGGAGAACTCAGAGGTATGTTGAATCACTGAAGTGAATAGAGTGGATATATTTTGAGAGCCACTGTTGAACCTGAAGGAAGGGGGTTGGAATTGAGGAGATTTCTATCACCTAGACGAAGGGAAAATATGGGGCTGGAGGATTTAATACCGCGTCTACTTGATAGGAAAGAGGAGAGAATGAAACCTCTGGTGCCAGACCCACATATAATCTGCCTCTTGGCAAAAGAGGTCCTGCTGTCAGAACTCTTGTCCTAAAACTTTGTAAAAGCCAGGTTCAAGAATATCTTTCTGTTCTCTGGGACACAGATGAATGGGCATCTCCTTTCATTATCTTCTTCCTCCAGCTTATGGATCCTTGGCTCAATTCCCAGAAGGATAACGAGCGGGAACGGGCCATGTGGTGTGCTGCACGTATTTTGGAGTTTACAGCAAAAATGGAGGACTTCAATGTGAGTGGGAGGCGGCCGTGGAGTCTGAATTATCATACCCTGTCTGGTTGCCCTTATCCCTACCTTCATCATATATATTACCCAGCCTCAGTCACTCATTCTCATCCTCATTCTCCCTGGCCCATACTATTTTCTCTTGTGGATCCCATCCTGTTCTCTCCTTTTCCCCTTCTGTCATCTTCTACTTGGTGTTTTTCTCCATCCATCAGTTTTATTTCATCCCACTTGGTTCAGTCTGATGTTATTTGTCTGAACAAGCAATGACTAAACACTCGCCTTGTGCCAGGCGCTGTGGTAGGTGCTATAGCGAATACACAGATGACCAAGATAGTTTCTGACTTCATGAACCTTACAGTCCACTGGGGAGAGAGGCATGCATAGAACAAACTTAAAGAGAAGGTGATAATGAATAGATAAACTGAATATAGTGGGACTAAAAGATCAAAACAAACAATTACAAGTTGAGGGGGCAGGGAATGCGTCATAGAGAAGAAGGCATTGAACTAGACTTGACAGATGAGTGGGGTGTCAAGGGGCAAAGATGGGGGATAGAGTAAGGTAATTATAAAACGATGACCTCTGATGTCCTTTATGGCCACAACTCATCTATCGAATTCCATTCCCATTAACCTCACATAGTCTCACCTTTCATGTCTCTGGTATATGCATTTCCTCCTCTGAGTTCTTCCTGTGATTGCTCAGCCTAAGGCAGGGGTGGGCAAACTTTTTGACTCGAGGACCACAATGGGTTCTAAACTGGACCGGATGGCCGGAACAAAAGCATGGATGGAGTGTTTGTGTGATCTAATATAAATTCAAAGTAAACATCATTACACAAAGGGTACGGACTTTTTTTTTTCCAGTTTTATTCTTTTCAAACGGGCTGGATCCTGCCTGCGGGCCATAGTTTGCCCATGGCTGGCCTAAGGGAATGGCTGGGATAACTTGTGACTTCCAGCTTCCTTCCCCAGATGGCAATTGAATTCACCCGGCTGGGGCGCCTGGTAAAGCTGCTGGCCATGCGCTGCCAGGACCCAGTGGACAGCATCTGCTTCCTGTCTTCCAAGGCTGTGTATCACCTCTACTGTATCCTCTTGAAGAAAAAGCGTATGAGGAGCCTGCTCTTACCCCTCCCCCTCCAACCACACACTTAGGCCTGGCCATCCCCACACACTCATCCCAAGACAGTGAGGGCCAAGAAGCTGCCTGAGTACCTCATTTCCATTGAGGAACCTACCCCCAAACATCTACAGATAATCTCTTGGGAAAAAATACCTACATAGGAAATACTTCTTTAGAATTAGTTTCTTCTTTTTTGGCTCAACCCCATCCTTTTATCTAATTCTATCTCTGCTCGGAGGCAGGCAAGATAGTTTGTTTGTCTTTTACCTCAGCTCCCACCATTTCTTATCTTAATGCCCATTCCTCTACTCCCAGCCCCAAAGGACATACATAGCCCCAAGCTGACTGAGTTCAGTAGGAGCTTTGGGCTAGAAGGTGGGAAAGGGGGAGTTTCACATGCCTTCTGAGTGTCTGAGAGGTGGGGTCGGGTGTCTCTGTTTCAGAGATGAAGAAGAAAATAGAAGGCTTGTGGATAGAAGAGGACATGAATGAAGTCTATAGTGCCAACTTGTTCTATAACAACACCTTTAAAATTGCCGAGGTGAGGGAGCAGGACCAGAGACAAAGTGAGGGAAGCCTGGGCGTCTCATTTACAGGCTGTAATAGACTCCTGGGGTGGGACTCCTACCCTGTCTCTCTTCCCATTCTGTTACTGGATGTGAACTTTTCCTTTGGGGGAAATTTTCCTATCACATGCTACTATTTGTCTCCCCTTGAGCATCAATGGTCCTGATCCTTGTCTTCCCCTGTCCCCCCAGAAGCATTTGCTTCATGCTAATGCTGCTTTGTGAGCAATGTGTAGACTCAGAGATGTCACTGAGGATCTTAGCCCCAGCCCTCCTCTCCTGGGGTTCTGCTCTGCACCCCCTGACCTCTGAGCCCCACATTGCACTTGAGTCCAGTGTTTCCTCCCTTCCATCCCCAGGACTCTGTCCCCAGGAAAGGGTCTTCTAGGAGTTAGGCAGACAGCACAAGCCTAGGACAGAAGCACAGAAGCTCCCAAGAGAAGCCCTCCCTCACCAGGAGGAATGGCACAGGCTGTCTCAGGCAGGGGGAGCCCTGCATCCAGACTCATCGCACCATGTGATCCCACCCTGTTGCAGGCCTTTGCAGAGTACTTCACCCAGAGGCAGCTCACCAACCTGGTGCTGACATCCATGGAGGAGCTGACGGGCAGCAGGGCTAACGTGTCTCTGGCTGCAGCCCAGTTGATGAGCGCTGTCATGAAAAAGCGGGGCTCAGATTTGATAAAGGTAGTATGGTGCTGGGTGGGAGCTCTGGCCTGAATGTCAGGAGCACTGGCTCATGTCCTGGCTCTGTTACCAAGCAGCCAAAGGGCTGTAGCCAAGTCCCTCTCCTCTACTGGCTTTAATTCATTCACTTCTAAAATGTAGGCTTGCACTACATTTCCTCTGTGGTCCCACTGAGCTCCGACATTTGTAATCCTGAGCTTGTAACTGCAGTGCCTCCTATCTGGGCGGCCGATTCCTCAGTAATGACAGCCATGTGCAGGGGTGTAGGCATTGTTGGGGGACTCACCCCAACCTGCTGGGGTGTCTGGAGCTTAGACTTCTGTGAAGGGGTAAGGCTGTGGATTGGAAACAAGGAAGTTCACAGAATGACTGACCTATGCATAAATGTTCTTTTAAGCTAGCATAAATATGGGAAGGCCTAGCATTTAGAAATCTGTTCCTCACATCACTAAGAAAAAAACAACTTTAAAATCGGGTCACATAGTACTGAGTGGCCATCATCCCCTGTCATGGGCTGTCCACCCCCTTCTCTCTATGAATCCCCAGACACCGGTTGCCTTCACTCATTTATGTGACTGGCGTGGCCTAGGTACCAGAAATGGGCGGGCACCATGACAGTCCTTGAGATATTACAATGAAAAGGACTTCCCAGAGGTCCATAGTTTAGAGCTCTGAGCACCAGATGAGAACCCTGTGGTCTTTCCACATCCAGTGCCACTGTCCCTGCAGTTTCAGGACTGGAAGTTGACCTTAGCTGGGGGGAAAGGCCTGAGTGCCTCCAGGGCTTTGGCTTTCTTTCTGGAGGGTCTTCTGTCTCCTGAGCAACCTCAGACCACCTCTCTGGACATTGGGGCTCTGGACAGGCATTTGCTCTAGTGGGCCTTGGCCCGAGCTCCCTTTTTGGGCCCTGCTGCTCTGGCCTTTGGCACCCCGCAACTCTTCCTTGAGAAGAGAGTCAGGGACAGGATTGCAACTATGCCTCTTGAGTTTGAGGACTCAGTAGAGAGGGAGGAGGAAGGAAGGAAGTAAAGAAGGACTGACGGGGTGTTCTGGCTCTCCCCTGCAGGTGGAGGAAATTGTGGCGGGCATCCTGGAAAGGCTCAAATTGCAGCTGGATCCCAACACAAAGGAGGAGACCCTTCGGGCCCTGTGCTTGCTGGCAGGCAACAGCACCCACAGCGTTGTGCCCCTGCTGCTCAACAGGCCCCTCCCTTGGGATAGGTACCTCTCCCACACCCAGGAGCACACTCCATCCCAGTAAACCCTCCCCTGCTCCAAGCCAAGCCCATGTTAAAAATCACTGCACAACGATGCATTCTTCTTGATGCCAATCAAACTTCATATTCTTTGGCCAAGTCCTCTTGGGCCTCACTCCCTCTAGAACCGGAGAACTGGCCTTTCATAGGCTCAAGACCAGATTGGTACTAGAATATGATTACCAGGGCCCATGACATAGCTGTCCCTGGCTCCTGCAGAACCATTCTGGCCGTGTGGAAGGTGTTCGGCACCGAGCGAGAGACCACAATCAACGTCCTGCAGCTGCTGATAGGCATCCTGGAAAACCACTCCACAGAGGGCACGACGGAGCAAGCCCTGCAGCCCGTGGAGGTCAGCATGGGGAGGGCGGGCGGGGGGCGGAGGACTTATGTCTGGGACTTGCGTGCAGAGGCGAAGATTAAAGGGCACCTGTCAGGTGCGAGCAGTTGTTAGGGAGCAGTGAAGAGGAGACTGTTAACACTGGACTCATGAATACTGCACATACGTTTAGTACTTTAACTTTGTACATCCAAGAACTGCATGATGTAGAAAGTGCAGGAATCAATCCCATTTCATAGACAAGGAAACTGATGTTCAGTGTTAATCAGCTTTTCTATCTCCTGAGTTTGTGTCTGGCGCCCATATTTCTGGGGCCTGGCCAGGGGCATGCGGTGCTGGGGCAGAGGATGAAGTTTGGTTGTCTGAAATTGGGTGGCCCAATTTATTTTCTGCTGAAAAATTAGAGTTGGTTCCCTTTTTGTTTTTAATGTTTGTCAATAAAGAGAGAGCAGATTACATGTGTGTGGCCCCTCATTTCCCCAGGATTGAGCTGTGGGCATTCAGTCTTTGAGTGCTTCTTAGAAACCTCAGTCAGAGTGCACTGTGACCTATGGGCAGTGACAGGGAGGGGCAGTGTGTGGGATTGTGGGACCATTTCTGTCTTTACCAGACCTAGTCAATTCTGCTTCCTCCTTTCCACGTGTCCTCCCCAGGCGGCGTGTGCCTTGTGTGAGATGCTATCCGGGACTCTGTGCCGGGAGGCCATCCTGGAACTCTACCCCCGGCTATTGCTGGCTGTGCTATGTCATCTCTTCTGGGTGATTGAACAAAATACCCCCCAGAAGGTGGTGGTCTACAGGAAGGATGGGGGCTTAGGCAAGGCCTTTGACTCCAGTAGGTAAGCCTAACCCTGGTGTGATGGAGAAATGAGACTAGTCAACTCCAGAGGGCCCTGGACAACTGGATGCCAATCCCCTAGGGAAGCTGAAGAAGAGACTGACAGCAGCACAGAGCTGGAATGTCGGTGTGGGTGCCCCAACATCACGTGCTGGAATGTTCTCACGTGTTTTGAAGTTTCTCGTTATCCTTTTCCTTGCATGCACTCCTCTGCTTCACCCAGCGGTTCAGGTCTCTGTTCATGACTGGGCCCATGAAAGATTCAATTCTCTCCATGCAGCTGTGGCCATTCGAATCTGGATCACCTCTGGCTTAGCTTTGTCACTAACTGCGCCATCTCGTGGAAGTTACTACTGCAGTTTAGGGTGTTGAACTCCTAAGTAAGCGGTTGTCAGACCTTTTTAAAAAACCTCAGGGTATTCTATTCAAGTGAAATCTTACAGTAAAAAAATAAAACCAGTAACCAGAGACATTCTGGTTAGGTGGGTGTGGAGGTGAAGAGGTATCCTAACCCTGCTACACTCTGGAGAGCTGAATTTGAAAGCTGTGGCACTAGCACATCTCTATAGTCTCTTTTACAAGACTCTGTGGTTGGATGAGCACCAAGGTTGAAGGGGTGAGCAGACACAATTGGAGATGGGTTTCAGAGAGCCATGGGTTTTCATCAGCTGGAAAGCAGGATCCAGCTATGCACCAGATCCAGATTAGAGAACTGTCTCCTGGCTTGCCAGGACAAGGATGCAAACTAGGGCATAACACCTTGTCCATCCTTCTGTTCCTTTCTTTTCACAAACCTCGTGACGACGGGCCTTCAGTTGTGCCCTGGAGGTGGTGAAGCTTGTGTTGTTCGCAGCCGCATATGATGGAGTGGTAGTCTATGCAGATGAGCATAAGTGCTGGGATCATCTGTCCTCCTCTAAATTTTACTACATAGGCATCATGGACCTGACAAGGTGGGACCATTTCCCCAGCATGCCCTATACCACTCTAGCCCCCAATCCCAATTTTCAAATACAGCAGACTTTAACCCTCCCTTGCTCATCTCCCAGACCTCAGCCTTCACATTTTCCCTGTTCTGTGCATACTGTTCCCTTGCCACCTCCCCTCCACCACTGCCCACTCCCCACCCAGCAACTCTTGGCTTCCTCTGCCCCACCCCAGTGGCATTGTGAAGAACTGTGAAGTAGTCATGCTGCACCGAATTATGAAGCTTGCCAAGACCTTCCTTGACAGCGGAGATAATCATCGGAAGATCTTGGCCAGGGCCGTCTATGCACAGGTGAAAGCCTGGAGGGAGGACCACAGTCCTAGCCATTCATTTCCTGTAGCTGAGGAACATTTAACAGAAATGTTAAATAACTTGCCCCAGAAAGTGGAAAGAATAGAATTGAGTGGGATTGCTTCCCTGCCACTTCAGAGCCTGGTTTAAAAAAGACAGGTGAAGCCCTAACCAGTTTGTCTCAATGGATAGAGCGTTGGCCTGTGGACTAAAGGGTTCCCTGTTCGATTCCAATCAAGGGCATGTACCTTGGTTGCGGGCACATCCCCAGTAGGGCATGTGAAGGAGGCAGCTGATCAATGTTTCTCTCTCATCGATATTTCTAACTCTTCATCCCTCACCCTTCCTCTCTGTAAAAAATCAATAAAATATATTTTTTAAAAAATAAAAAAGGCAGGGAAAGCCTGGGGAGGGGATCAGCGGCATTAGTCCTCCCAGAATGATTTTAGGATCCCAGGATCTGGCCCAAAATGCTAACGTTATCAGCGCTATCCACCATTGCCGTAGACTCTACCCCATGTGCATAGATCTACTGCTCTCAACTGGTCACAGTTCTTACCTGAGTATGGGGCCTGAGGGGAGCTAGGGAAGCACCAGGTACCCATGACCTTTTCTCCATCCATGGTTATAGTCACCTTGTTTCCACAGCTCCTCTGGCATCAATCAGTGGCTCAGACTCTGGGACAAAACTTTGTGGGCAATCTAATGAAGTGGACCAAGGAGCCCAACCTCATCATGAAAGAAATTGGACTCCGTGGAATCAGTAACCTGGCACTGCATGAAAGTCAAGTAAAAGTGGGGGGGCCCAATGGGAATCAAATGTTAGTCTCTGGACCACTTAATTTATTTCCCTTGGGGTCTCTTAATTACTCAGAGCTTAGTAAATTTCCCAACCCCTCATCCTAGGGCAGTACAACATCCAGTTTATAGACTTACATAGCCTGGCCATCTGGCCTCCCAAACACCCTGAGCACCAGCCTTCCACTTCCTCTGCACATCCAGCCCCTAGATTCCCTACGTCTGTTTCTTTTAGGCACCACTTGTTTTCTCAAAACCCTATCCCTAAAGTGTTGCATGATGCCCAGGTGGAAAGTGATCTCTGCCTTCTTTCAAACAGTCAGAGTCTGTGAAGAACGTGTTTCCATCCTTGCGAGACTTCCTGAAGAGTGAGGCACGAGTGACAGTTCAGGCAGTGAAGGCCCTACGGAACATCGTTGTACATGGGTATGGAGAAGAGGTCAAGGTGATGTTCTGCAGCATCTCCAAGCATCTGCGTCCACTCATCAATGATGTATGGGCCTAAGTCCCTAGGATTAGTTGGGAACAGTATGGGCTGGGGCTGAAGGTGAACCCTGGAAGCTGAATTTAGGGCCCTGGGGCAGAGCTATGGGACTTGGTGGAAGGCTAAAATCACTGAGGGGCAGAAAAAAGGAGACTTGGCTACTTGAAGCAGTGCATTAGACAGGTGCAAAATTCATTCCCTATTCCATACAGATGTAGCACTCATCCACTTACTCTCTTACCACAACTTTCCTGAAGGAGCCACTGAAGGGGAAAATGTGACATACTGATGTAAAATTGGTTCTGACTCCAACGATCTTCTCCTGCAAACTTAAAGAGTGGGGGAAGAACTCATAACTTCTACCCTCCTTCCCAACAGCACAGGGACCCTAGAATGCTAGGAGCCTTGTTACAATACCCAAAGGATCAGAAATCTGAACTTCCCAGGCCAGTAACAGCCCACTCCATGTCTCAGCCTCTTTACAGATCAGAGCCATTTTGAGTTGAAGGGACTTCACATTTGAGTGTATGCTTACTTAACAGTATTCCTGTTCTGGGATCTATCAATTTTTAATATTTGAACCTTGGATTTCAATTATTTTTGTATCGGCCTCATAATCTCGAAGAGCCTGGACACTCACTCCATGATTCATCCATTTTTCAGTTACTTTTAAAACCCAACATGTATATTTGACTTGACAAAGCCTAAAAATAATCTTTACCCTTCATCCAAACAATATAAGAACCTTAGAAGCTTGATTACACCGCCCCCGTTTTATTAATTAATATTGTCTAGTAGTTTAGTTTCACATTCTTTTAAAATCCCCAAATGTGGTCTTTAACATAATCACCAACATTGGTGTTATGTTATACAGTCAATACTCATTTAGATTTTCCCATATGTTGCTTACACATTTCTTCATTTACCTTTCCTTCTTATAGCTCTCTCCTCCCTTCTAGATTCATTTTCTTCTTTTTTCTTTGTGGCTTCATCAGTGAGGGGCTGTTAATAGCAAATGTTTTCAGTCCGGGTCTGAAAGTGTCTTTATTTTGTCTCACATTTGTCTTTAGTTTTTAACAGTTTAGGATGTGTTGGCATGAATTTCTTGAGATTTAGCCTGAATTTTTGGAAATCTCTATGTTTATGTCTTTTACCATACTTTAAAAGTTTGTAGCCATTATTTCTCCAAAACATTTTCGGCACATTCGTGTTCCTCTCCTTTTAGAAATCTGATGACAGAAATGTTGGACCTTTTCCTCTTGTCCCTCGGTCCCAAGATTCAGTTCATTTTCAATAATTTTTCTCTTTTTTGTTCAGATTGGAAAATTTTTATTGATCTGTCTTCAAGTTCACTGTGTCTTTCCTCTGACACCTGTGTTTTGCTAATTTGTATTTATCAGTTTAAATATTTCCCATTTTTCTTTATCTTGTCTTCTTCTTTGCTGAGGTTTTTATTTCTGAATTGATTACAAGGTTATTCAGTGTTGTTCTTGGAGTATTTTGTATCATAACTCCTTGAAGGTTTACATCAGATAATTCCAACATTTGTTTCATCTTAACTGGTATCCGTTTCATCTTAACTGTTTCATCTCAATTGGCTTTTCCCATGTGAGTCAAGATTTTCTGGGCTCTTCATATACAGAGTGATTTTTTTTTAATCTTCACCTGAGGATAATTTTTCTATTGATTTTTTTTATAAAAGAGAGTGGAAGGGGGAGAGAGGAGAAAGAGAGAGAGAGAGAGAGAAACATGGATATGAGAAAGACACGTAGATTGGTTGCCTCCTGCTCCTGCAGAGGACCGAACCTGTAATGGAGGTACATGCCCTTGACCAGGAATTGATCCTGTGACCCTTTGGTCCACAGGCTGATGCTCTAATCATTGAGAAAAACTGGCCAGAGTGATTTTTGATCGTATCTTTATAAATATTAAGTTATGTGACTCTGAGTCTCATTGAAATCCTATGGAGGATGTTTATAGTTTTGCTTTAGAAGGCAACTGGCCTATTTAACTTCAGGCTGCAAGTTCTGACTAGCCTTCTGTGTGCACAGTGTGATTTCCATGTCAGTCTGAATTGCCAGCCATTGCCCCCTTGAATGTTCACTTTCCCTAGGTCCTCCCTCTCTGTGACCTCCCTGATTTTACAGTTCCCTGGGGTTCCCCGGCCACAAAGCTGAGGCTTTAGTTAGCCTGCAATGCCAGGGACTTCTGTGACTGTGCCTACATTTGGGCCAAGTGGCATGAAGGCAGAGAGAGGAAATAAAGAAATGGGGGGTTGCCCATCCTCTTGGGGCCTCAGCTCCTTCAAAAGGAAAGTAAGGTTTCCCTCCCTCAGAGTGTTGCCTCCTATAGGTTCCCCCAGGTTTGTGTGGGGGCTGTGGCATGAGAGAACAGTAGGAGAAAAAGAACTGAGGGGTTTCCCCTCTCTTTGAGCAGTGTGAGTTCCCTTTCTGGCTCTTTGAGATTAACTAGACGACTTCTCTTGGAGCATTCTGTCAGCCTATGGTGTTTCCTTCCCAGTTTCTGGTTGCCTTCTGGGCAGGTTGGGGAGACCAATAGATAGGAAAAGCCAGGCCCCTAGGTCATAGAAACCAGTGATATCCCTCTACTCCATGGGCGCTGGAGTGTCAGCAGCCTCTTTATCTTTGGCCCTGGGAATTTCCCTTTCTTGAAATTGTAATTATTTAAATATTTCTTAGTATATTTTCTTTTGCATATTAAGATGTCTATAATGGGAAGGTTCTCAGGTTATCTTACTTATTGCTGGAGTGGGAAGTCAAGATTTATTGTCTAACTGAAAAATAGTAAATGGCCATTATCTACACAATGGCAACCTAGAAACTGAAAGGCAAGGGCTGTGAAATTTGGGTTCTAGGTGCTCCTTTAACATTGACCTAGTCATATACATTTACTTGGTTAAGACTCTGTAGTTTTCGCTCCCAGTCAAGATGGCAGCATCGGTAAACACTGTACTCCCCTTTTCCCATGACCACAACAACTAAACTTCCGAGCAACCATCATTGATACCTGCCTGAACTCTAGCTGAACAAAAGCCCTATAGCTAAGGATATACAGAAGAAGCCACATCAAGGCTAGTAGGAGGGGCAGAGGCCTGGAATAAGCTGGTCCCACACCCACATGTACTGGTTAAAATTGGGAGAGAGATCTCAGCTGTGAAGTCTCCCAGTGTGGAGTAGGAGTCCCAGCCCCACACCAGGCTCTCCAGTTCCAGTGCTGGCAAGAGAAGTCCCTAACTTCTGACTAAGAAAAACAGTAGAGATGGTGGCTCAGTGAGGCGGGGGTTAGGGGGTTGGCAGGTGGAGGGGGCGAGGCTCCTGGAATCCCAAGCATTCCTCTTAAAGGGCTTTTGCATGGAATTACTCGCTGATGGGTTTACTTGCTCTGATCTCCAGCCCTGGGGCAGTACCTCAAAGGATGCCAGAGGTAGAACTGACTTATCTGGCTTCAAGGAAAGGCTGGAAGGGCAGCTGTCTCCCAGAGGAAGTGCTAGCAGAAGCTACTGTTCCTTTGCTAAGCCCTCCCCATGCATGTATAGGCAAGCATCAAATCTGAGTCTCCACTGACCTCGATAACACTGTTCCATACAAAAAGCTTGTCTTGGCATATGCCAATATTCCTAGAAATATCTCAAAGGTTCACAAACCCCAAAAAAGCAGCATCTGGCCCTGGCATGCCTTGCCCCACTTCCCAAGCAGCTCCAAGCCTGGCACTAGCAGCATCTGGCCTCAGTTTGCATCTTAGCCTCTCCCCGGCACCTCCCAGTCCACCACAAGCGGCAAACTTTGTAACTAATACAAGGTGGCCCCAGGCAGGTCACAAGCCACAGATAACCTTCACCTGCACCTCTCAATAGGCCCCAGAACCAACACGCCCAGTAGTCAGATGCAGACTACACCAGAGCAGCACCCAACTCCATCCATAATGACACACTCAAAGGGCAGACTCACATGGTACCAGAGTCCTGCTAAAGCAAATTCTGCTCTGTAGGTTCACTCCTGCACAATAGCTCCTCCACTGGAGTCATGACCAGTCCTCACACCCAATCTGCCTGAAGGTCAATCTCTGCCATTGATGTGCCAACAGCAATCAAGGCTCAACTACAATAAGAAGGCACACAAACATACAGAAGGGACATACCTAGAGCACCCAGCTCAGGTAAACAGGGAGACTGTGTCACTGGGCCCCATAGGACACCTACTACATAAGACGACTCTACCAGAGTGAGGGATGTAGCAGCTCTCCCTAATACATAGAAATAAACACAAGGAGACAGCCAAAATAAGGAGACAAAGAATCATGTTCCAATGAAAGAACAGAACAAAATTCCAGAAAAGTTACTAAATAAAATGGAGACAAGCAATCTACCAGATGCAGAATTCCAAACACAGGTTATTAGGATGCTAAATGGTCTCAGTGAGAACTCTAATGCAGAAGAAATCTAAAATCAAAGGTAGAGCCTGACCCCCATGACTCAGTGGTTGAGCATTGACCTATGAACTAGGAGGTCACAGTTCAATTACTGGTCAGGGCACATGCCCCATTTTTGAGCTCCATCCCCATTGGGGGACATTCAGGAGGCAGCCAATCAATGATTGTCTCTGACATTGATGTTTCTATCTTTCTCCCCCTCTTCCTTTCTCTCTGAAATCAATAAAAATATATTTTCAAAAACCATGAAGATAGAAAATATAAAAAAAGAACTATTTGGAAATGAACATACAATAACAAAGAAATACATTAGAGCCCTGACTGGTGTTGCTCAGTTGATTGGATGGTGTCCTGTACACCTAAAGGTTGTAGGTTCAATTCCTACTCAGGGCACATGCCCGGTTTGCAGGATTGATACCCGGTAGAGAGCATGCAGGAGGCAGCCAATCAATGCCTCGCTCTCACATGAATGCTTCTCTCTCCCTCTCCCTTCCTCTCTGTCTAAAAATAAATTTAAAAATCTTTGAAAAATAAAGAAATACATTAGAAGTAGTTAGCAGTAGATTGAATGAAGTAGTGGATCAAATCAGTGATTTCGCAGATAAGGGAGCAGACCACACCCCCTCAACACAGCAAAAAGAAAAAAGAATCCACAGAAAGTTCAGGATAGTTTAAGGGGCCTCTGTGATATCAAGTGTACCAACCTTTGTATCATTCAGGTACTAGAAGAAAGAGAGCAAAGAATTGAAAATCTATTTGAAAAAACCAGAAAACTTCCCTGACCTAGGAAGGAAACAGACATACAAGTCCTGAAAATGCAGAGAGGCCCAAATAAGATGAACCCAAAGAAGCCCACACCAAAATACATAATTAAAATGCAAAAGATTAAAAATGGAGAATCTTTAAAAAAAGAGAAGCATTGGTGAGAGAGAGAGAGAGAGAGAGAGAGAGAGAGAGAGAGAGAAGGGAGAGAGGGAAAAACCGTTTTGTTGTTCCCCTTCTTCATGGATTCATTGGTTGGTTCTTGTAGGTGCCCTGACTAGAGATCAATCCACAACCTTGCCATAGTCAGCAACACTCTATCCAACTGGGCTACCCAGTCAGGGCCAAAGAGAGAATCTCCATACTCTTTTCCACTCCCATGCACCAATCTACATTCCCACCAACAATGCGTGAAAATTCTTTTTTCTCCACGCCAATAATTGTTACTTATTGATGATAGTCATTCTGACTGTGTGAGGTGATATTTCAGTGTGGTTTTAATTTGCATTTCCCTGATGATTAGTGACGAGCATTTTTTCATGTCTATTTTCCATCTGTATGCCCTCTTTGGAGAAGTGTTTAAATCAGTTTTCCCCCCTGGTGTTGAGCTGTAAAAATTCTTTATAAATTTTGTATATTAACCCTTTATCAGAATATGTTAACCCATTGGCGAACATGTTCTCCTATTCAGTAGGTTGTCTTTTTAAAAAATATTTTCTTATTGATTTAAGAGTGGAAGCAAGAGGGAGAGAGAAATAGAAACATCAGTGATGAGAGAGTCATTGTTAAGCTGCCTCCTGCATGTCTACATGCCTGCAACCCACGCATGTGCCCTGAATGGGAATCGAACTATGACTACCTGGTTCATAGGTTGATGCTCAACCACTGAGCCATGCCGGCTGGACTGACTTTTCACTTTGTTGATGGTTTTCTTTGCTGTACAGAAACTTTTTAGATTGATGTAGTCACATTTGTTTATTTTTTCTTGATTCCTTTGTCCAAAGAGATATATCAGAAAGGAAAATATTGCTAAGAGAAGTGTCAGAGATTTTACTCTATTGTCATCTAGAAGTTTTATGGGTTTAAGTCTTTAGTCCATTTTCAGTTTATTCTTGTGTATGGTGTAAGAAGGTGGTCTAGTTTCTTTCTCTTTTTTTGCATGTGTCTGTCCAATTTTTTCAACACCATTTATTGAATGGACTGTCTTTACCCCATTGTATGTTCTTGCCTCCTTTGACCATATAGGCAAGGGTTTATTTCTGGACTCTCCATTTTGTTCTGTTGATTTTTTTTTTTGGTTTTTTTTTTGGGGGGGGGGGGGCGGGGAGGGGTTTTGCCAGTACCATGCTGTTTTGATTACTATGGCCTTTGATATCAGGTAACATGATACCTCCAACTTTGTATTTCTTTCTCAAGATTGTTATTGGCTATTTGGGGTCTTTTGTGGTTCTAGATAAATTTGTGGATTATTTGTTCTAGTTCTGGGAAATAAAACATTGATATTTTGATAGGAATTATATTAAATGTATAGATTGTTTTAGGTAGTATGGATATTTTGACTATGTTAATTTTTCCTATCCAGTATAATCTTCCATTTATTTGTATCTTCTTCAGTGTATTTCTTTAATGTCTTCCATAGTTTTCTGAGAATGGTTCTTCTATCTCCTTGGTTAAATTTATTCCTAGGTATTTTATTTTATATATATTTTTTTCATATATTCTATTGATTTTTTACAGAGAGGAAGGGAGAGAGATAGAGAGTTAGAAACATCGATGCGAGAGAAACATCGATCAGCTGCCTCCTGCACATCTCCTACTGGGGATGTGCCTGCAACCCTGGTACATGCCCTTGACGGGAATCGAACCTGGGACCCTTCAGTCCACAGGCCGACGCTCTATCCACTGAGCCAAACTGGTTTCGGCTATTTTATATCATTTTTGATGCAGTTGTAAATGAGATTGTTCTCTTAGGTTTACTTTCTGGTAGTTTATTATTGGTTTTTACAAATGCAACTGCAAAGGAAAAAAAGGAAAAAAATGCAATGGATTTCTGAATATTTATTTTGTATCCTGATACTTTACTGAATTAATTTATCAATTCTAGTAGTCTATTTTGTTGGAATCTTTAGTGTTCTCAATATACAGTATCATGTCATATGCAAATAATGACAGTTTTATTTCTTTCCAGTTTTGATGCCTTTTATTTCTTCTTCTTGTCTCATTGCAGAACTATGTTGCCTAAGAGTGGTGGAAATGGACATCTCTGTCTTGTTTCTGATCTTTTAGTTTTTCCCTGTTGAGTTTGATGTTAGTTGCATGTTTGTGATAGATGGCCTTTATTATGTTACGGTATGTTCTCTCTATTTCTTCTTTGCTGAGAGTTTTTTTAAAATCATAATTTTGATGTGTCTTGGCGTGGTTCTCTTTGGGATTATCTTGTAGAGGACTCTCTGCACTTCCTGGACATGTGTGTCTTTTTCCTTCATAAAGTTAGGAAAGTTTTCCATCATTATTTCTTCAAATAGGTTTTTAATCCCTTGCTTGCTTTCTGGTCCTTGTGGTGCCCCCGATAATGCAGACATTGGTATACTTGATGTTGTCCCAGAGGCCCCTTATGGCATTATCATTTTTTAAAATTCTCTTTTAGCCCTGGCTCGTTCACTGAGTGTTTAGAGCATAGGCCCATGGACAGAAGGGTCACAGGGTCAATTCTGGTCAAAGGTTCAATACCTGGCCCTGGTTGGGGAGTGTGCGGGACGCAACCAATCCATGTGTCTCTCTCACATCAATGTTTCTCTCCCTCTGTCTCTCCCAGTCCCTTCCAACTCTCTCTAAAAATTACTAGATAAAATATCCTCGGATGAAGATTAACAACAAGAAGAATTCTCTCTCTCTCTTTTTTTTTCACTGCTCTGATTTGCTATTCTATGCTACCTTATCTTCCAAATTGCAAATTCAATCCTTTGCTTCATTTAGTCTATAGTTGGTTCCTTCTAGTGTATTCTGTATTTTTCACTGGTTCTTTTTTATAGTTTCTGTGTTCTATTACTATCTTTTCTTGTTTTCACTGAGTTCATCCGTTCTTCCCTACGTTTATGGAGCATCCTTTTAACCATTGTTTTGAACTCTGTATTTAGTAGATTGCTTGCCTTAATTGTTTTTAGTTCTTTTCCTGGGGATTTCTTCTGTTATTTTATTTGGGGCGTGTTTCCTTGTATTCTCACGTTGGGTACCTCTCTGTATTTGCTTTATTGTATTAGGTAGATCTGCTATGTCTCCCCATCTTGGTATTTATTTCGTAGGTGTCCTGCGGGGCTTGGTAGTGCTGTCTCCCTGATCACTAGAGCAAGGTATTCTGGGAGTGTGTTATGTGAGCCCTCTTGTTGTAGTAGGGTCTTTTTGAAAAAGAATGTTTATTTTTAGAGAGAAAAGAAGGGAGAAAGAGAGAGAGAAACATCAGTATGAGAGCAACATTGATCAGCTGCCTTCTGCACTCTCCCTTAATAGGGATAGAGCCCACAATCTGGGCATGTGGCCTGACCAAGAATTGAACTGGCAATCTTTCAGTGCACAGGAAGACAACCAACCTACTGAAGCACACTAGCCAGGGCTGTAGTTGACCCTTATTGATGTTGGTGCATCCATGGGTGGGGTTTACCTTCAGGCTGGCTGAATATGAGGATTGACCCTGATCTCACTGTATGAGCTGCTGGGCAGGGACTAACCCCATGAAGTAGAATTCACCCCAGCAGGGTCTGGTATCTGCCAAAATCTTCCTTTCAATGTGCCACTTGTGGGGCTAATTGCGTTGTGCTCTAATGTGGTCTGAAGCCTGCCACCAGGTCCTGAGGCCTCTTGGGAGGGACTCTGGTGCTGGTGAATATCAGATGCTGCCTGTGACTGGCCCTGGGCTACCTGTCAGGAGCTACAAAAGATCCACATTTTGTGGAAGCCTCTGCAAGACAGGGGTGCATATGGGAGGAGCCAAAGTGCATGCCAAGGCCAGGCTCCACTAGCACCAAACCCATGGGAGGGGTCAGCAGAAGTCCCAAGGCACTCCAAGATATGCCTTTCCTGCTGGCTTCCTGTTAGACCAAATCACTGGAATTGCCTCTGGCAATATGCAAATTGAAGTAGGTTCTCATGTTAGGGCCAGTGGTATTCACCAGGTTGATACATATACAAACCTGAAGCCAGTACTACTTCTGAGGCCGTTCAGCAAATGTCTCATTGTAACCAGGCCCAGCTGCCAGCTGCCACCTGCATTGGGCCTACAGACATTTGTGGTGGGGTGGGTTTTTAAGGGAGTCATCAGGGTGAGGCCAGCAGAGTTTATAGGGCTAAAACAGACCAATATTTGGTCATGTGGATAGAGAGCTTTGCACAGCAATGGTGGCTCCAGTCAGCATGTGAGGGGGGAAATGACCCTCACCCTAAAGCCACAGAACTCAGTATCTGACATCCCGTTTGTCTGCCTACACATCCTAAAGATCCCTCCAAGAAAGTCTGCACTGCCAGCTCAGGCTGGCTGGTGGGAGCTTGGCAGGGCAGGGAAACAGGTATTTGGGAGAGAGTACTAATACATTCCACCAGGCTGATGCCCTGTGGAGGGGAATGCTCAACCCAAGAAATATGGCATCTGTGGACTGTGGTGGGAGAGGGATTCAACACAAGGACCTTGCTGGCTGTCCCTTTAGCTCTCTCCCTGAAGCCACACAACCCAGTCTCTCCCTGTATGACTCCAGTCTGCCCTGAGCCACCTTCCCTGTGCTGGAGTCCATGGCGAGAGGCTGCAAACAACATTTTCTGCACTGACTTTTTAAGGGGGCTCCTGGGATTCCAGCAGACTCCCTTCTCTCCCTAATAGATGGAATCTCTGATGACTTTCACAGCCAGGAATTAGGTGGGTTTCTCTTCCTTTTGTGGTGCTCCAGGCTGAGGAGCCTGTGTTGCGTTGAGCCCGTTGCTCCTGACAGAGGACTTCGTAGGTGAAATATCTCTCCAGATTCTCTACTGCTGCACATGTGGGGCCACCTCTTTTTGAGCCTCAGTCCATCCTACCAGTCTCCATGTGGCTGCTTCTGTAAATCCTTGGTCATAAGACTTCTGTTCAGCTGGACTTCAATTGGTTACTTAGGTTGATTGTTCTAAAATTTAGTTGTACTTCTGGTTTGATCCTGGGAGGAGGTGAGTGTAACTTCCACCTACTCCACCACTGTATTGGATCCTGTTGGGTTTTTTTTTTAATTAAAATACTAACATTGAATCATCCCTCTGTATAGCCATTATGTGCTTTGTGCAAAATATAATTCAACTTGTTAAAATATCTGTTTTCCATATCCTACAAATTGAGGAACTGTCTTGTCCCATCATGTCTGCTATTTAGTAAGTGCCTAGCTCATAATAGGTGCTTAAAAAATATTTGTACAGTTAATATATACTATACTCTTGAAAGTGTATAAAGTTTAGCTGTTTGTGATCCTTGCTAATTAACACAAGCTAATATAGATTTAAACAATTACAGCATAACCGGGACAATTAAATTTTTTTTAAATTTGGCATTCTTGAGCTAAATCCCCAGAAGAGAATAAAGTGATAGGTTGTAGATATGATCCAGAGCAGAACTGAAATTATAATCTTAGTTTCCCTAGCACAGTGCCATAACCCTAGGAGGCTTATTAGCTCTAGGGGGCTAAGAGATTTACTCAGCTACACAAATCATGTTGCCTTTCCAGTATGTAAAAGCAGCGTCCTTTGGACATGAAAAATGAAATGTGGGTGTATGAAAGCCAAGCCAGGCAGGGTCAGAGGGAAACCATAGCTTCCTCATTCTCCGTTTTGCTCTTCATGGCAGGAGAGGGACCAGGTGAGGATCACAGCCACCTCTGCCTTTGGGCACATGCTACATCGAGTCAACAAATTCAGGCCTGGATATGGCATCAAGAAACATCTGTACAGTTTTTTAGTCCCGCTGCTGCTTAGCTTAGAGAACGACAACACAGAGGTGGTCAAGGTATGGGTGATCTCTGTCCTGCCAAACTCAGCCTGATACAACCCCTATCTGCTAGAGCACAGCCCCTTCCCTTTAGTCCTCTTTCATGAGCCTGGTCTGGGATCTACATTCACTCTACACCAGTGGTTCTCAACCTTCTGGCCATTTAAATACAGTTCCTCATGTTGTGACCCAACCATAAAATTATTTTCGTTGCTGCTACATAACTGTAATGTTGCTACTGTTATGAATCGTAATATAAATATCTGATATGAAGGATGGTCTTCGGCGACTCCTGTGAAAGGGTCGTTCGACAGCCAAAGGGGTCACGACCCACAGGTTGAGAACCGCTGCTCTACACCTCTTTGGTATCATCTTCTGGGCTGAATCTGAGCACTTTTACCCTCTACTGGGTGCCATCAGTCTTAGACAGATATGGTACTCCTCCCTGAAGTTATTTACATCTTTTCACACGATCAAGGCCCCTGATCCCAGCAACTAATCCCAACCAAACCCCTTGTGGGCTAGTTTCATGGTCAGGCCTGGCTCTCTAGAATTATAGGAGTGAGACTTAGGATTTCCTTGTCTCCATCCCATAGGCCTGTGGAGCAGCCCTGACTGAGTGGACTAAGGTGATTGGCTGGTCGTCCTTCACACAGATGTTTCAGCATACCACCCTCAGTGATCACATGCAGGTGTTGGAAGAAACATGCAACCATTTGGTGAGTGAGAGTCTCTGAGGAAGCCGGTTGCAATATGCATGCTATGGACTCACTGGCAGGCTTGGTGGGCAAAGAGGAGAAGGCTGACAGAAGATGTATTCTTTCCTTTCCTTGATTCTCATTCTTTCTCATCAGCAAACTCTGAGAACCCACATTTGGGATGCCAGTCCCTGGATCTCCATATTTGATCCTCTTAGCATCCCAAACTGCCTCAGAGGCTAGGGACATCATGCAAGGTGAATAGATGCCAATGGGATAGAAGCCTTCTGGTTAGAGGAAGAAGTATAGACAGGATTCCTCAGGGCTTGAGATCACCAATCATGGTGGTAACGGTCTGTAGCTTCAGTGACTTCAGTGAAGTCAAGAACAGGCCATAGAGCAGGAATCCTTGTTGAAAAGTAAACATTTAAGGGCTACGCAAGTAGGTTAGGAACTAAATGATTAATTCTAATATTATGAATTTGAATGTTTTACATAGATAGAGCACTTTACCCTGTACACTTTAACATCCATTATCCCATTGGAGCCACTGGTAGGTTCGGCAGGTTTTATTTCAACACTTCAGATGAAAAAGCTGAGGCCAGTGTCAGGACCAGTATTCAAACATGCGTCTCCTGGCTCTACATCAGTTGTTTTCTCCCTTATCATGTTGGTTCCTAGGGGCAAAATTCTCTTTTTGAACTTCCTGCTGAGTCTGCACTGTTGCTGGGGTGGGGGTGTCTGAGTGTCTAGGTTCACATCGTTTAAGCGGACTGAAGACAGAAAATGCTGCTGCTTGTGGACAAGGTGAGAGGGCCAAGGCTGCAAGACGGTCTTCAGTAGAGTTCCCAGCAGCCCCCCTCTCCTTGTCAGCATTACGCCTCTTTGACTTCACAGGTGAATACATGCAAAAGACAATTAGTGGGGGAGTTACTGTTTCAGAGCTTCAGCTTCCTGAAGAGCTCCGAGTCCTTCCTACGGACAGCTGCACTCCATTTCATAGGTAAGGGGTCCCTCCTGTCAATTCCTCCCTTCTCTCCAGCAGGAAAGCCCTCCTTGACCTTTCACTAAAGGGCTAAGCCAGAACCATGGCATGAAGAAGTTGGTTACATCCTTTCCTAGCTCTGACCTGATTTGAGATATGCTGTCAGAATCCAAAATTTGTGTTAGAAAAGCCTGGGGAGGAGTAGTAAGCTATCTGCCTTTGTCCTGGCTCTGTGTGCATCTACACACTTTGTCAGCATGCTGCTTTGTGAGGAAGAGAAATGTATGCATTTGGAAGGAAAAAACTGTTGCTTCAACTGGAACCCCATGGATTTCTCAAAATATTTTTTGTTTTAAACTATAACTGTATGTGTTTATGTTAGAAAGCATAAAATATTCAGACTGGCTGAAAGAAGACAATGAGTAATGCCAGAACTTACATCATTTGGATTTAACCACTACTAACACCATAGAATTATTTTTCTTAAAAATATGCTACACACACACACACATACACACACACACATGCACATGCACACACACACATATATATAGCACTTTAAAAAATATATGTTTTTAATTGATTTTAGAGAGAGAAGAAGGGAGAGAGAGAATCATTGATTGGCTGCCCCCTGCATTCCCCCTACTGGATATTGAGCCCACAAGCCAGGTAGGTGCCTTGACTGGGAATTGAACCATAATATCTTGGGTCCTTGACCGATGCTCAATCACTGACCCACTGGAGCAGAACTATAGAACTTCCATTTATTTGATTATTTTAAATATTTTTATTGATTTTTTACAGAGAGGAAGGGAGAGGGATAGAGATTTAGAAAAAAAATGAGAGAGAAACATTGATCAGCTGCCTCCTGCACACTCCCTACTGGGGATGTGCCCACAACCAAGGTACATGCCCTTGACCAGAATGGAACCTGGGAGCAAAAAGTTAGGGCAAACTTTTTAAAAGTAAACTTTGGTACATAGCTCTATCACAAATACATGCATTACATACTCATCAACATTTTATTTAATGACTACATGATATTAATTTTATTGTATAGATGGATTTATGAAACCAGTCCTTATTTTTGAATATTGAGACTGTGTTATCTTTTGTTTTTATAGACAGGGACATAGTGGTTAAATCTCTGCATGTCATCATGATTATTTTGTTAAGATACATTGCTTAAAAGTAGAGTTCCTGACTCTTCCCATTTGCAACGTCATGGATGGAACTGGAGAGCATTATGCTAAGTGAAATAAGCCAGTCAGTGAAGGAAAAACAGCACATGATCTCACTCATTCATGGATAATAGAGACCATTATAAACTTTTGAACAATAATAGATACAGAGGCAGAGCTGCCTCAAACAGATTGTCAAACTGCATTGGGAAGGCCGGGGAGGGTTGGGGGGCAGGAGGTAGGGGGGTAAGAGATCAACTAAAGGACTTGTATGCATGCATATAAGCATAACCAATGGACATAAGACATTGGGGGATAGGGGAGGCTAGGGGACTGTCTAGGGCGGGGGGATAAAATGGACACATATGTAATACCCTTTGTAATACTTGAAGCAATAAAAAAGAAGAAAAAAAAAGAAAAAACAAAACAAAACAAACACACACACACACACACACACACACACACACACACAAGTAGAGTTCCTGGACCCAAAGGGTATGCGGAATTTTAAGGATTTGGAACTGGCCTCTAAAAAGTTAGATTCATTTTCTCTTGTCACCAGTATGTATATGAGTATCCATTTCGCCAAACATTTGGCAACACTAGGTAATAAGTTTTTAAAATCATTACCAATTTGCTAGGTGAAAACAAAGAAGCTTGTTGTTTTGGTTATTATTATTTTTTTTTAATCAACAGCTAGGTTATGTATTTTGTCCTGTTTATTGCCCATCCATATTTTATTTTTGCAAATTATTGCCTAGTGCCCCCTGTCCATCCTTCTGTTGGAGTAGGAGCCCCATGAAGTTTAACATCCTTGGTGCAGGCTCCACTTATCAGCTGGGTCACAGCTGCTCTGAGGGCTGTTCTTTCACTAGGTCACTGACATGTAGCCAGCAAGGCATCTCTTACATACATTCCTTGCTAAAATCATTTTATAAATTTCCTTGTTCACTACCGAGCCTGGGGAAAGGGATGGCCCAAAGGCTCAGGAATTCTGGATAGACTTTACATCTGTTCTGTCTTTAGCATTAATAGCTAAGAAGATAAACCTGCATTCCATACATGAGGATGATGTGCAGCTGTTACGAAATGGTGAGTCTGGGCCTCGCACCTGGGTTCTGGGTTACATAAGGGGATGGGGCAAGATAGAAATTAGGAAGGGGCAATTCCTGATGTACATATGCCATTATTTTAAAAGTTTACTCTTACCAGTATGAATGTTATATCTAAAAGTTTAAGTGAAGAGAAGTAAGAGAAAGATAAGATTATTTATCATCATACCAGTTAGATAAAAGCTCTGCTAACAACACGTTCTTGTCACTGCTCCTCTGTCCTGTGCTCTGGGCTGACCCTGCAGAGGTGTGTAAGGCAGACATGGTTCCTTTTCCCCCGAAGAACATGCAGTTTTGTGTTCTTTTTTACTGCCTTAAAATATTTTAAAATTAATTTATACTTATAGAGCCCTTGATATATTAATATTTAAGTTATTTCAATTTTTTTGCTATTCAAACAATGCTACCATGAACATTCTTATATATGCCTCCTTATATGCAAGTGTAATTCTTACTCCAGACTAGGTACTAAAAGGTAGACTTTTATTATGCATGTTGAACTTAACCGAGTTTAAAGTACAACATTTTAATCTTTCCTACTATGTTGACATGAATTTCAATCACCGCCTTTCCCAATTACAGACTTTTATTAACCAATATTTTAGTTCCTTTTGTAAAATCATAATTTATATGCTATGATTATTGTTATTGTATACAAACTATAGATTTACAAAGTGTTATATGCTCACCATTCCTTTTTATATCTCTGACCATCCCTCAGGGGTCATTTTTCTCCATCCTTTTAGAAGTTTCTTTAGTACTGGTATCTTTTTCAAAAATCCTCACTGGAAGATATGTTTATTGCCTTGAGAAGGGAGAGTAGGAGAGAGAGAAAGAGAGAGAGAGAGAGAGAGAGAGAGAGATATCAATCGGTTGCCTCCTGTACGTGCCCTATAGGGGATGGAACCTGCAACCTTTTGGTGTAGGGAATGACACTCCAACCAACTGAGCCACCTGGCCAGGGCTAGTGCTGGTATCTTTTTTTTGCACACTTTTTATTAATATTTTTATTGATTAAGTTATTGCATTTTAGTGCTGGTATCTTGATAATATACTGTCTTAGATTTTGTTTGTAAGAATTTCTTCTTACCCTCATCCTTGCAAGATAGCTTTACTAGTTTTAAAATTCTACACCAACAATTAATTTCTCTCAGCATTTTGAAGACATTGTGCTATTATTTCCTGGCTTTCTTTGTTGCTAACTAGAAGCCTACTATTCTAGTTTTTTTTTTCCATTGTAGGTAATCTCTCCTTTTCCTGTGGCTGTTTTAAGATTTTTTAAAATGTTATTTAAAAATATAGAGAATCTATCTAATAAAGAGGAAATATGCTAATTGACCCTTATTCCAGCGCAAATATGGCAGTGTCCACAGCCAATAAGGAGGGAATATGCTAATTGACTGCCCCGCCCTCAAAGATGGCGGCACCAACAGCCACAAGATGGCGGTGCCCAGTCCCCTCAGCCCCCCCCCAGGGCGGCAGGTACGCAGCAAGGCCGAGCCTGCCCCCAGTGGGCACAGCTGCTCCACTTGCCTGCTTCCGGAGACTCCCACTCCACTCAGCCCCCCAGCTGCCCAGGTCCAGCCTGAGACTAAGAATTAGGGCTAGCCGATGCTTATGCTGCCGGCAGGGGCAGCAGCAGAGGTGTGATGGGGTGTTGCCTGCCCCTGATTGCCGGGTCACCTCCCACACCTGAGGGCTCCTGGACTGTGAGAGGAGCCTCATCCAGTGCATGAATTTTCTTTCACTGGGCCTCTAGTAATATAGTAACCAGGTTCCCATACTCCAATTTCAGCAAGTAGCAATTCATGGTCACCTTTTCTTTTTTAAAAGATATGTGGTTTGCTGTTGTTGTTGTTTTTTATTTCAGAAAGAGGAAGAGAGAGGGAGAGAGAGAGAGGGAGAGGGAGATAGAAACATCAATGATGAGAATTATCAATTGGCTGCCTCCTGCACGCCCCCTACTGAGGATTGAGCTCACAACCAGGCATGTGGCCTGACCAGGAATCGAACAGTAACCCCCTGGTTCATGAGTCTATGCTGAACTACTGAGCCATGTTGGCCAGGTCTCCATTATTTTTAATCTTACCAAAGTCCTAAAAAAGAGGTAGGAATGGAAGTTGGTAGTGTGGAGAAAGAGGAGCTGCTATTCCCAATGTCCATCAGAAGAGAAAGTTTTACCTCACCTTTCAAAACCCTTTGCTCCCTTCAGTCCCTGAAGAGCCACACCTATGTTTTATATAGGATGTACTTCTGCTGACTCCCTGCCATTGTTCTCTAGTAATTACATTTGTTAATTATTGAAAACCTACTGTATACTATGTACTATTCTAAGCATGAGATAGTGCAGTGAACAAAACTGATAACCTATCCTTCATGCAGTTTACATTCTAGTCGGGAAGGGAGGAATACCCCCTCAACAAATACGTAGATGTTAGATAAGCACTGTGGAGGTCACTATCTCCATAAGGCAAGGGGTAAGAAGGGCCGGAGTGGGGTCCGGGGTACCCCTCCGCTATGGGACATTTAAGAAGACAGCCGGAGGAAATGAGGGAGTGAACCCTATGACTCTTTGAGGGATAAGCACTTGGCATGTTCAAGGAAGAACAAGAAGAGCAATGTGATGGCATGGAGTGAGCAAAAGGACGGGCAGGAGGTGATGAGATCAGAGAACAGCAGTGGGGCCATGTTGATGCGGCCTTTAGCCATGGTAAAGATTTAGGGTTTTACTTGAGTGTAGGGTGCAGCATGGAACACAGTTCTTAACTCTGCTAATGGACACTGGGAAGAGTTTAGGTTGCTTGTGATCAATGGTGAGTGGTATAATTCATTCCAGGACCAAATGGAAAGGATTTTTGAATTACTTATTCTTCACTATTTTTCATACCACAGTTTCCTTCCTTGATGTAGAGACAAGATGAAGAGAATGTTTGCTTTTCTAGCTCCTGTTTCTATGTCTCAGCCCTTTTGTAGTTGAGAGTGTTATGTGTTTGTCTGAAAGTCCTGGCATGAATGCCACAGGCTTGCTGTTCTGGTGTTGCAGATGCCTATCCTCAGGGGCTTTGCCCTCTACTTTGAGCCCAGTTAAAGTTTCCTGGTGCCTGCTGTGAGGTAATATTTGAGGGATGCTGTTTGTGAGGTAGTGGTGGAATCGTGTCTAAGAGGAAATACCTAGCAGACAACTGGAGAGAGACAAGTCCTTGTCTTTACAGCTCTTTGTCCAGAGAGTAAAATGGTAAATGACTTCTAAGGGTACTTTCTTCCACAAAGTCTGCATTACTCAGACCACTGTCACATACTAGATCTCTTGATAATGAGCCATGTGAACTTGGGGTGCCTCAGTTTCTCCATTGGCATCATGAGGATAATAGTGCTGATCTTGAACATTGTTTTGAAGATTGAACACAAAACATGGGAAGCACTGAGCTTTGCTGGGCACATAGATGTCCCACAAAACATCTGTGTTGAACTGACTCAGGCTTCTGGACCAGGGGAGGGGTGGTAGTGGGAGGGCAGGTAGGGAGTATATTTGTAGCTAAGGGAGTATATTTGTTGCTTCCCAGAGAGAAGCCATTCTACTGCTAGCACATTAACCATCAGCTGGTAGCATCTGCCCTCTGAGGGCTTGACCCTGGCTTTATTTCTGGCTCTGACATTTTGTATGCTGGCTGCCTTCTCTTACGTTTTACAGTTGAGGTCTCTACTAAATAGTAGACACCTATTCCAGCTACCATAGTTCAATTTCAGGGAAAGTATATCCAGAATGGAAATGTTGGACTCCTATGTCTATCATTGAATTCCCCTTGCCTTCCTCTTCCCACCCAGCCTCCTAGAAAGATGCCCAAATACCTAGATAGGAGGACATTTTTCCAAAGGAAAATACTTGTCGTGTTTCCCTCCACGTCCTGCGTGGTTCAGGGTTCGGGTCTGGAAGAGGAGCCGCACAACAAATGAAATAGAAAAGACAAGAGATAATTTGGGAATATTGGGGGCCAGGCGAGCAAGTCCAACTCAAGGAGAAGGACTTCCACTGTGCTCAGGTCTCACCAAGCTTTTTATAGTGAGAGGTAAACAAGGTAGTGGTTACCATAGTTACACAGTTCTTGTGAGTTTCACTTGTTTTGACCATGGTTACACTTCCTGCACTTCCTCAGCCCCTTAGCTTCCCAGATAAGATCTAGGGAGTGTTATAAGGTCAAGCCTAATTATGCTAAGAGGACTGTGCCCTCTAAGCTGGGAATTGTTTGTGACTTTACCCACAGGTCAGTCCGAGGCTTAACCCTATATCAGCTTCCCACAAATACTTCTAATTACACTTCCACCCATACGTAGTGCTGAGCAAACCTGTGGTTGAGAAGTGGTTCTTTAAAGGATTGTATATTTTTCTATATAGTGCAAGCCCAACTCTCTTTTTTTCTATTCTAAATGAGATCAACGTGAAGCTGTAGACTTTGATGGCCTGGTTGGCTTTTAGATTTGTTGAGCCCACATTCTTCCTGTCCCTTTTCTCCTTTGCAATACTAGTAAGTAATTTCCTGTCTCCATCCCTCCGTTCCCACTCAACTCTGAGCTATGCACCCCTATTCCTTAACTGGACCACTTTGTCAGCTCCTGACATGCGGTTCCTCTCTCTACACTACTCTCCATGCACCAGCCAGGATCTCCTTGAAACATGTACACTGGATCATGGCACGCCTTTGCTTAAACCCCTTCAGTGGCTCTCCGCTGCTCTTTGGGTCAAAGTTTGGTCCCTTACCCTGGGTCACAGGCCCTGAAAAATCTGGCTTCTGACTTGTCTCCACCCTTAGCCTACATCATGTCCCCCTCACTAGAAGGGGCAGCCACTCTGGCTATTTTCTGCAGGATGACGCGATCCCTGCCTCCACTGAGACACTTTCTGCCCTTGATCTTCATGGGGCTGCCTTGGAGGGTGGCTCCCATTCTTTGCATCCCAGCTCAAATGTCACCTTCTCAGAGAGGCATTCCCTGACTGGCCTATCTAAAGGGGTCCTTCCCAGTTAGGTGTTCTCATCATACTGTTAAATTTCCTTCTTTGCACTTAATTTATGTTTACTTTTTTCTCTCCACTAGAATATTAAGTTCTATTTTTAAAAATATCTATGTGTATTGATTTTAGAGAGGAAGGGGAAGGGAGAGGGAGAGAGAGATAGAAACATCAATGATGAGAATCATTGATCGGCTGCCTCCTGCAAGCCCCACACTGGGGATTGAACCTGCAACCCGGGCAGGTGCCCTGACCAGGAATTGAACCGTGACTTCCAGATTCACAAGTTGATGCTAAACTACTGAGCTGCACCGGGTGGGCTAGAATGTTCTTGACTCTGGGGAATCTTGTCTTTCTTATTCACTACTATATCTCTAGGAAGTTGCATATGCCACTTTCCCTTACACCCACTTGCTAAAAACTTAGTTATATGACCACACCTAGCTGCAAGGGAGGATGGGATATATAGTCTTTGTTTATAGCACAGTGCATGATGATAGTACTGTAAATCTCAAGAGTTGTTGATCATTGTTTATAACAGTGAAAAATTGCAGGCAGCCTTATTGTTTACTAATAAGGTGTTCATCAAAGAAATTATGATAGAATCATGTGATTGGATATTAAGTTATATGGGGAAATATTTTATGGGAAGAAAAATGTTAATCCTATTTTTGTAAAACAAAGTGTCTGTGTTCGATATTAAAGAAATACTGCAAGGACAGGTATGAAAATATCATTTTTTTTTGTGTGTGGAGTTGAGTGCTTTTTCTTTCCTTTTTAAAAAACAATTTGTATTTAAACATTTTCTATAATCAAACAATATCACTTTTACAATGACATAAAATTATTCTAAATGAAGTTATAATGTGACATGTGGGGTGGAAAACAATGGAGTTTGGGTAAACAGTTTTTGGAGATTGAGAATCTGAGTTGACTTCCTTTCTGGTTTCAGCTCTAGAAAGTATGAGGAATGATCCTGTGGAATCTATCCAGATTCTGGTGACTACTCTTCTTCAAAATATTGAGGAATATGTTAATCCCGAGGACAGCTCCACTTCCATTATAAGTACTCGCTTCTTCGGATTGTGTGCCAGGAAAGCCCAAAAAAGAAAGAGGCACCTATTTAAGACTGTCAGACGGGAAGGAGATAATGATACTGATCGGCCCAGGAATTGGCTCCTAGGCCCTCTAAATTTACTGTGCAGCTGGTGCAAGGGAGGGTAAAAAATTCTCCATTCTAGTAGGCAACTTAGAAAAGTCAACACAGTCACAAGCACCAGAGTCTGAAAGTCCCCCTGAGGAAACTCCATTGATCCCCAAACAAGTTGCTCCTGAGCCACTGTGAACATTTAGAGCTGGTGGCTGAAGCCTTTTCCAGTTGTTTATTCAGAGTCAGTGCTGGACTCTGCCGTGGTCTCTCCCACCTTTTCTCCAACTGGATGGGCGACTTTGGTTTAACCCCAAATAGGTAGTTTTGATCTTAGAAGAGATAGTATAGTCCTTGTTCTTTATCTCCCCTAGGGTACTGTGAGCTACCAGTATAAACATTTGTAAATAAACGTTATTTTTTCATCCTAAACAAAATGGCTTCCATCCTAGTTTGGGGGTTAGGGGGTAAACCTGAGTGGCAGCAACAGCTCTGGAAGCAGTTCCTTCTACCTTCAGGTAAAGTTTCAAATGGGAAAAGGGAAGAGCAGGGTGGTAGAATCACAGGGCACCTAGTTTTCAGTCTTTCCCCCACCTCTGTACAGGTTGCAGGAAATTCACATGTTTGACACATTTCCACGGGTGTATTCAGATTGCAGGTTAAAGCATAAAAGGCGTGCTTCGGGTTACATACAGTGGAGCAGCAATAACTCTAACTCTCACTCAAAAAGCACATCAAAAAGCTTTTAGGAGGGGAGTTAATGATTACTGAGTTATGTATCAATAATAGTTGCTTAGCACTTTTTATTGAATTCATTTGGCACTTGAAATACATTCAATCAGTCAAGGGTCCACTATGTTAATATTTGCACCCTCAGAACCTACTCATGATAAATGACTGAAAAATAATGATTTAATGATCTCAAATATTTCTACAAGGTGATAAGAAGACAATCCTATTTACTAGAAGTGGTAGGGAGGCTTTTGAAATTGTTGATTGCTGTTGCATGATAGGTTGGCATTTCCTAATTCTAAACTTGAAGTTTTAATAAATTTCTACTAGGTGGACAAAGTCATGTGAGCCATGGCTCACGGTCTAAATAATGTACTTCTTCTAGGTGTGATTAATTGAAAGAAAATCTATAATAATAAAAGTGTCATATGCCAGTTAGACCAGATGTCCTTCCAGGTGACCTTCTGGACAAAGCCGCAGTGGCGGGGACTGAGGCAGAGGCAGCTACAGTGGCAGCAGGGACGAGCCCCTTGCATGGATTTTGTGAATCACACCTCTAGTATAACAATAAAAAACAATGGAGACTGTAAGCCATGGTGATAAACATTCTATTCATATTCTTATAATTCTCATTAAAAACCTATGAAGTACATTTTTAGGAAATTTTCTTTTGTGGAAAATTTTACACATATGCAGAAGTCAAGAGAATAGCATAGTAAGCCTTTTGTATTCATCACCAAATCTCACCATTTATTAACTCAGGATCAATCATGTGTCACACATACTCCACCCAGTACCCCCCCCCCTTCTTACTATTTTGAAGCAAATCCAAGGTCTCATATAATTTCATTCATAAACACTTCAGTATATATCTGTAAAAGATAAAGTTGCTTCAAAAAAACCTAACATAGTATCATGATCACACAATCATTCTTTAACTAGAGGCCCGGTGCAAGAAATTCTTGCATACGTGCAGTCCTTAGGCCTGGCCAGAGATTGAAGCACAAGTGTCTGGCATGGAAGGACGGGTCCCAGCTGACCTGTGGGCCATGGGCTGCACCTGGGCCTCCTGGACCCTCATGTGCCCCCCTCTGCTGATTCACAGTGCCCAAGTCCCCACGTGGAGATGCGCTGAGTGCAGCTGGACACCGCAGGCCAGAAAACAGCGTGGGCCTCTACGCTGCCAGTGTTGCCACACAGAAGCTGGGAAGGCAGCACACGCTCTCCTGGCCGGCCTCACAGACCAGCTCCTGCATGAACCCACAGGGAGCTCGACTGGCCCCAGTGGTCCCGGCGCTTGAGTCCCGGCTCACCCAGAAGAGGCCTCACGGGTGTGGAGCAGGCACCAGGCACCTTAGTGCAGGGGCTTCCCCAGTGCATGAACCCTGGCATCTGGTTGAGGGTAGCAAGGGGAGTGAGAGCAAGTTTGGCCTATACCCCGCATTCTCACCACACCTCTGTCCCTTTCACCCTGCCTGTGAGAGGTCAAAGCTCCCAGCTCAGGTACCTTGGGAAGTTGGTTGCTGCCACCCACCCCCAATTTCCCATGTCAGCCTAGAGCCCAGACCTGATTGGGTGATCAGGGCCTGCGGGCTGCTGGTTGCTGTCTGTTGAACAATAGGTCAAGCCAGTAGTGTCCTGGGGGGAAAGGTGGTGGGGGGATGGGAGGATAGAGTGGGAGGGAGAGGAAGGGGAGGGCCCCCCCCTCCGCCTGGCTCCCTCAGTGCCTGTAAGCTGGGCGGCAGCCCTGCTCCTTGTCGCCTCAGCTGGTCACCCTTAGCATCAAGATTGTGGCCTCAAAACACCACTTCCCACCCGCCTTGGCCTGGCACCACCTGCTCACCTGTTCCATCATCCCACTGTGGTCCTGCTCTCATGGAGGCTCATGAGGGTTAGCACTGCCTCCATGGCTGCCCACTGCCAGTGCTGCATCCCTGATGCCTTTCATGTTCCACGCCGCCCCCTGGTGGTCAGTGTACATCAGAGCGAGTGGTCAAACTCCTGGTCGAGGAGACAATTTGCATATTATGCTTTTATTATATAGGACTAGAGGCCCGGTGCACAAAAATTTGTGCACCTGGGGGGAAGGTTGGGTCCCTCAGCCCGGCTTGTGCCCCCTCGCAGTCTGGGACCCCTTGGGAGATAACGACCTGCTGGCTTAGGCCTGCTCCCGGGTTGCAGAGAGCAGGCCCAATCCCTAGGTGCAGCC
This sequence comes from Myotis nattereri, assembly GCF_964212035.1. NCBI lineage: Eukaryota > Metazoa > Chordata > Mammalia > Chiroptera > Vespertilionidae > Myotis > Myotis nattereri. The sequence goes on along the minus strand of NC_138076.1, from coordinate 122,106,533 downwards.
CCTGGTCGGGCTCAGAGCAGCGCTGATTGGGGAGTTGGGGCACCGCCCCGTCACACTCAAGGCAGGGTCGATGGGGAGGTTGCGGCGCCACCCCCTGTCACGCACAGAGCAGGGCCGATCAGGGGGTTGGGGCGCTGCCCCCTGTCACTCACAGAGAAGGGCCCATCAGGGGGGTTGGGGCTCCATACCCTGTTACACACAGAGCAGGGTCGATCAGGGGTTTGGGGTGCCACACCCTGTCACACACAGAGCCGCAGGGCAATCAGGGGGCTGGGGAGCTCCCCCCATCAGGCACAGAGCAGGGCTGATCAGGGGGTTGGGTTGCCTTCTCCTGTCACAAACAGATCAGGGCAGATAGGGAGGTTGTGGCCCCTCCCCCTGTCACACACAGAGCCGCAGGGCGATCAGGGCATTTGGGCGCTGCCCCCTGTCACGCTGATCCCGGTGCCGGGAGGCCTCGTGGCTCTGCTGATCCTGGTGCTGGGAGGCATATTACCCTTTTACTATATAGGATAGAGGCCTGGTGCATGGGTGGGGTCCAGCTGGTTTGCCCTGAAGGGTGTCCTGGGTCAAGGTGGGGGTCCCCACTGGGGTGCCTGGCCAGCCTGGATGAGGGGATGATGGCTCTTTGCAGCTGGTCACACACCCTTAGGGTGGGGGTCCCCACTGGGGTGCCTGGCCAGCCTGGATGAGGGGATGATGGCTGTTTGCAGCTGGTCACACACCCTTCAGGGTGGGGGTCCCCACTGGGGTGCCTGGCCAGTCTGGGTGAGAGGCTGAGGGCTGTTTTCAGGCTGGCGGGTGACTAAAGCTCCCAACCGCTTTTTTTCTTTTTCTTTTTTATTCTGGGCCAGCTTTAGCTCTGACGCTTGGCTCCAGCTCTTATGCCTCGGCTGCTGAAAGCAGGTATCTAGTTTGTTTGGGTTCTATAATCGAAACACTGTTTCAACTCCAGCTCTGAGATCCCGGCTGGCTGAAAGCAGGTTTCTGAGGTTTTGTTTAGCTTCTATATTTGTAACAATGTTTCAGACTGCAAGCTCAGAGGCCGGCAAGGCAGGCGGGGAATGTTGGAGTCCTCCGTCACTGAAGCAAGCAAGCCTCATGTTCACTTCAAGCTGCCTGGCTGCCGGCCGCCATCTTGGCTGGCAGTTAATTTGCATATTGCCCTGATTAGCCAATGGAAATGGTAGCGGAGGTACAGCTAATTACCATGTTTCTCTTTTATTAGATAGGATATCTTTAAATACTCTAGTATTCCAAATTTCCAATGGTCTTACTTATTTTGTACAATGTGTTATTTTGAACCATTATCCAAATAAAGTCCTACTTTATGATTTTTAAATTTGTTTCCTGGCATTTTTAAAACAATTGTTTTTATTTTTAATTTAAAAAACTTTTAAAAATATGGTTTTATTGATTTTAGAGAGAGGGAGAGGGGAAAAGAGACATAGAAACATCAATGATGAGAGAGAGTCATTGATCAGCTGCCTCTTGCATGCCTCACATTGGGACCACAACCCAGTCATGTGCCCTGACTGGGAATTGAACTTCGACCACTTGGTGCATGGGTTGATGCTCATCACTGAACCATACCTCCTGGGCTTCTTGGATTTTTTTGAACTTTGGTTTGTACTTTGATCTCTTGTTTTTCTTCCCTTACAATTTATTTATTGAAGAAACGAGGTCATTTTTTCCATATTTTGGATTTTGCTAATTATGTCTTCATGAAGCTGTCTAACATGTTTCTCTGCTCTCTGTATTTACTGTAAATTAGTAGTTTGATCCAAAGGCTTGATCAACCTGGCCAGTGTGGCTCACTGATTGAATGTCAACCCATGAACCAGGAGGTCACAGTTTGATTCCTGGACAGGGCACATGCCAGGGTTGTGGGCTCCTTTCTCAGTGGGGGGTGTGCAAGAGGCAGCAGATCGATGACATTCTCTCATTATTGATGTTTCTGTCCCGCTCTCCCTCACCCTTCCTCTCTCTGAAGTCAATGAAAACATATTAAAAAGATTTGTAAATATAAACAAAGGCTTGATTAGATTCAGGTTAAATATGGAGAGACAACAAATATTTTGCTAAATTCTTCTATCGAGGTACACAATGTCTGGTTGCCTATTTTTTTTTTTTTTGGTGATATTAGCTGTTGATCCATTATGGATTGAAAAATAGTGGTATTCTTATATTATTTCTTCTTCATTGATTAGCTGGCATACTTCTATAGAGATACTGTCCCTTATAAACTGTATTGTTACCCAGTGGTCAGATATATATGGAAAAGTATGGATATAGCTTGATTTATTCTTTTTATTTACAATTTTTAAAATAATTGGTTGTTTCATACCCTTCAATTGCAATCAGCTTTATTTTTTCTTAAGAATCATTATGAACTTCCAGATTTAAGCATTTTGTTTTGTTTTGTTTTTTGTTAATCCTTACCCGAGGATATTTTTTCATTGTTTTTTGGGAGAGTGGAAGAGAGAGGAAAAGCCAGAGAGAAACATGCATGTGAAAGAAACACATTGATTGGTTTCCTCCTGCACCAGACCTGACGAGGGCCCGGGCCAGGGAGGAGACTGCAACAAGGTACGTACCCTTGTCCGCAACCGAACCCAGGACCCTTGCGGCCGCAGGCCTACACTCTATTCACTGAGTCAGACCAGCTAGGGTGAGATTTAAACATATTTGATGTATTTCAATTGATTGCAATTCTTTTCCTTATTGTGCAAAATGTCTCATTTTGGGCCAGGAGTCCCTTCAAATTTGCTCTTGAGACTTGTTGACATCACCCTGATAATCTTTGCTCCCTAGAGTGGCAATATGTTCCAGGCTCATCTCACATATCTTTGGCTCTAGGCCTAGAATCAATAATTTCTCCAAGTCCTGGTTTCTTTTAGTGGGAAGTGGGATTTGGAGGCCACAATCTTGATGCTAGGGGTAGATACGACCATTTTAAAACATTAAAAAAATTAAAAGCTCTATTGAGGTTTAATTTGCATATCAAAATGTATACACTAAAAAGTATAAAACATTGCTGAAAGAAATTAAAGACCTAAACCAGCGGTTCTCAACATGTGGTTCGCGACCCCTCTGGGGGTCGAATGACCCTTTCACAGGGATCACCTAAGACTATCGGAAAACACATATATAATTACATATTGTTTTTGTGATTAATCACTATGCTTTAATTATGTTCAATTTTTAACAATGAAAATACATTCTGCATATCAGATATTTACATTATGATTCATAAGAGTAGCAGAATTACAGTTATGAAGTAGCAAGGAAAATAATTTTTTGGTTGGGGGTCACCACAACATGAGGAACTGTATTAAAGGGTCGCGGCATTAGGAAGGTTGAGAACCACTGACCTAAACAAAGAGGAACGCATCACATATTCATGGATCAGAAGACTAAAATTATTAAAATGGCAATACTCCTCAGTTGGTCTGGAGCAGTGGTCAACAAACTGTGGCTCGCAAGCCGCATGTGGCTCTTTGGCCCCTTGAGTGTGGCACTTCCACAAAATGCCGACTTCTGTGCATGGCCCACAAAGTTTCAGTCGCACTGTACATGCTCGCCCACATGTGGTATTTTGTGTAAGAGCCACATTCAAGGGGACAAAGAGCCGCATGTGTCTCGCGAGCCGCAGTTTGGCGACTACTGGTCTAGAGATTCAACACAATACCTGCTCCTTTTTTCTTTTGTTTTTTTCTTTTTGGCAAAAATAGGCAAACTGATCCTAAAATTCATATGGAAATGCAAAGGACCCAGAATAGCCAAAACAATCCTGGAAATGAATAAGGTTGGAGGACTTAACACTTTCTGATTTCAAAACTGACTACTAAGATAATCAATACAGTGTAGTACTGGCATAAAGATAGACTGGTCAATTGAAAGTCCAGAAATAAACCCTTATATTTACAGTCCTGGTCGGGTATCTCAGTTGGTTAGAGCATTGCCCTAATATGCCACAGGTTGTGGCTTTGATTCCTCATCAGGACACATACAAGAATCAATCAATGAATGCATAAATAAATGGAACAACAAATGATATTTCTCTCCTCAAATAAATAAATTTAAAAAATTTGAACCTTATATTTATAATCAATTGATTTTTTATAGAAGTGCCAAGAATTGTATTAAATATTCATAGAAGCGCTAACCACAAGAGCCAAACTATGGCAACAATCAAACACCCATCAACAGATGAAAGAATAACCTAAGTGTAGTATGGCTATATAATGAAATACTATTCAACCATAAAAAGGAAGTACTAATACATACTACAATAATGATGAACCTTGAAAATGTATGTTCCATGAAAGAAGCCAGACACAAAATAACACATATTGCAAACTTTCATTTATATGAAATGTCCAGAATAGTATATATACTACTTGGTGTGAATACTGCATCATGTGGATATGTTACCATGTTGATGTATATCCTTCCAGTTTTTTCCTGCATTTCTGAATGCTGATTGTCTTGTACTTTAGTTGTAATTTTGATGTGGTTGTGGGAGGATGCGTACGGTGTTTCCTGTGCTGCCATCTTGACCATAAGCTCCTGTAACCTCTTTAATTAATTAATTAATTTATTTATTTTTTGGTTAATCCTCACCCGAGGATATTATTTTCCCACTGATTTTTTATTTTAATTTCTTTATTGGTTAAGGTATTAGAAATGTGTCCTCATCTCCCCATTAACCCCCAACCTCCCCCCCACTTCCACTCATGTTCTCATCCCCCTGTTGTCCATGTTCATTGGTTTGGCTTATATGCATGCATACAAGTCCTTTGGTTCATCTCTTCCCCTTACCCACACCCTCCCCTTCTTTCCCTCTGGGGGTTGATAGTCTGATCGCTGTTTCTCTGTCTTTGGATCTGTCCCTGTTCATCAGTCTATGTAGTTCTCTATATTACACAAATGAGTGAGATCATGTGGTATTTATCTTTCTCTGACTGGCTAATTTCACTTAGCAAATGCTCTCCAGTTCCATCCATGCTGTTGCAAAAGGCAAGAGTTCTTTCTTTTATACCGCAGCATAGTATTCCACTGTGTAGATGTACCACAGTTTTCTAATCCACTCATCTGCTAATGGGCACTTAGGCTGTTTCCAAATCTAGCTATGGTGAATTGTGCTGCTATGAACATAGGGGTGCATATATCCTTTCTGATTGGTGTTTCTGGTTTCTTGGGATATATTCCTAGAAGTGGGATCACTGGGTCAAATGGGAGTTCCATTTTTAGTTTTTTGAGGAAACTCCATACTGTTTTCCACAGTGGCTGCAGGAGTCTGCATTCTCACCAGCAGTGCACAAGTGTTCCTTTTTCTCCACATCCTCTCCAGTACTTGTTGTTTGTTGATTTGTTGATGATAGCCATTCTGGCAGGTGTGAGATGATCCTGAATTGTTGTTTTGATTTGCACCTCTCCTATAATTAGTGACTTGGAGCATGTTTTCATATGTCTTTCGGCCTTCTATATGTCCTCGTTCGAAAAGTGGGTCCATTGCCCATTTTTTGATTGGATTGTTTATCTTTCTATTGTTAAGTTGCATGAGTTCCCTGGAAATGTTGGAGATTAAACCCTTATCGGTGATATTATTTGCAAATATGTTCTCCCATGCAGTGGGCCTTCTTGTTGTTTTGTTGATGGTTTCCATTGCTGTGCAAAAGCTTTTTATTTTAATGTAGTCCCATTTGTTTATTTTCTCTTTAGTTTCCATTGCCCTAGGAGCATTATCAGAGAAGAAATTCCTTCGGCATATGTTTGCAATTTTGCTGCCTGTGGATTCCTCTAGTATTTTTATGGTTTCGCGTCTTACGTTTAAGTCTTTTATCCATTTTGAGTTTATTTTTGTGTATGGTGTGAGTTGGTGGGCTAGTTTCATCATTTTGCATGTATCTGTCCAATTTTCCCAACACCATTTATTGAAGAGACTGTCTTGACTCCATTGTATGCTCTTGCCTCCTTTGTCGAATATTAATTGGGCATAGTGGTTTGGGTCGATTTCTGGGTTCTCTATTCTATTCCATTGATCTATATGTCTGTTCTTGTGCCAGTACCAAGCTGTTTTAAGTACAGTGACTTTGTAATACAGTTTGATATCTGGTATTGAGATCCCACCTACTTTGTTCTTCTTTCTCAGGATTGCTGCAGCTATTCGAGGTCTTTTTTTATTCCAGATGAATTTTTGGAGCATTCATTCTAGATCTGTGAAAGATGCCGTTGGTAATTTAATGGGGATTGCATTGAATCTATAGATTGCTTTGGGTAATATGGACATTTTGATGATGTTGATTCTACCAGTCCATGAACATGGCATGTTCTTTCATCTGTTTATGTCTTCCTCTATCTCTTTTTTCAGTGTCTGTTGTGTGTTTCCTTCCCACATCCCGCGTGGGTCAGGGTTCAGGAACTGTAAGCAGAGCCGCACACAAATGAAAATGAAAAGACAAGACATAATTTGGGAATATTGGGGGGCCAGGCGGGCAAGTCCAACTCTAGGGGAAGGACTTCCACCCATGCTCAGGCCTCACCAAGCTTTTATTGATTCTGGGATGCACCCATAGCATAGCCCTTAGGCAGGTGACCCCCAAGTAACAGGCAGACTAGCCCATCAGCAAGGATTTACATAATAATAATAAATGGGGGAGTAGTTTCAGCTACCACTGTCTGGACAAACAGAGGTAGCGCCTAGCTCCGACCTTTGCTAGGGCTTCAAAGGCACCCAGCCTTCAGGGGGTTCTCTGTCTACGCTTATCAGATAGTGAAGACAATCAACTGTTTCCCACAAGTGTCCTGTAGTTTTTCACATAGAAGACTTTTACCTCCTTAGTTAAGTTTATTCCTAGGTATCTTAATTTTTTTGGTGTGATGTTAAATGGGATTGCTTTTTTAGTCTCTCTGTAAGTTCACTGTTGGTGTAAAGAAATGTCATAGATTTCTTGGCATTAATTTTGTATCCTGCTACATTGCCGAATTCATTTAATAAGTCTAATAATTTTTTGATGGAGTCTTTAGGGTTCTCTATGTACAGTATCATGTCATCTGCAAATAAGGAAAGTTTTACTTCTTCTTTTCCAATTTGGATGCCTTTTATTTCTTCTTCTTGTCTAATCGCAACAGCTAGTACTTCCAGTACTATGTTAAACAGGAGTGGTGAGAGGGGCCATCCCTGTCTTGTTCCTGTTTTTAGGGGAAATGGTTTTAGTTTTTGCCCATTGATTATGATGTTGGCTGTGGGTTTGTCATATATGACTTTTATTATATTGAGGTATGATCCTTCTATTCCTACATTGCTGAGAGTTTTTATCAAGAAAGGGTGTTGGATTTTGTCAAATGCTTTTTCTGCATCAATTGATATGAGTATGTGGTTTTTATCTCTCAATTTGTTTATGTGATGTATCATGTTTATTGATTTGCGGATATTGTACCATCCTTGCATTCCTGGAATAAATCCTACTTGGTCATGGTGTATGATCTTTCTGATATACTGCTGGATCAGATTTGCTAGGATTTTGGAATCTATGTTCATGGGGGATATTGGCCTATAATTCTTTTTCATTGTGTTGTCTTTTTCTGGTTTTGGCATGAGGATGATGCTGGCTTCATAGAATGAGCTTGGAAGTGTTCCTTCTTCTTGAATTTTTTGGAATAGTCTGAGGAGGATAGGTTTTAGTTCTTCCTTGAATATTTGGTAAAACTCCCCTTTGAAGCCATCTGGCCCTGGACTTTTGTTTGCTGGAAGCTTTTTGATTACTGCTTCAATTTCCTCCATAGTTATTGGCCTGTTGAGATTTTTAGCTTCTTCCTGATTGAGTTTTGGAAGGTTGTATTTTTCTAGGAATATGTCCATTTCCTCCAGGTTGTCTAGTTTGTTGGAGTAGAGCTGTTCACAGTATTTTTTTTAGCAATCCTTTGTATTTCTGTGGGGTCTGTTGTTATTTCTCCTCTTTCATTTCTGATTTTGTTTATTTGGGTCCTCTCTCTTTGTTTCTTGGTGAGCCTGGCTAGAGTTTCATCAATCTTGTTTATCATTTCAAAGAACCAGCTCTTGGTTTTGTTGATCTTTTGTATTTTTTTTTTTTTTTTGGTCTCTACGTCGTTTATCTCCGCCCTGATCTTTATTATTTCTTTCCTTCTGCTTACACTGGGCTTTTCTTGTTGCTCTCTTTTAACTCTTTGAGTTGTAGGGTAAGTAAATTATTATCATTGTTTCTTGTTTTTTTGCAGTAGGCTTGTAGAGCTATGAACTTCCCTCTCAAGACTGCTTTCACTGTGTCCCATAGGTTTTGGATTGTTGTGCTTTCATTGTCGTTTGTTGCCATGATGTTTTTTATTTCTTCTTGATCTCTCTGGTAACCCATTCACTGTTTAATAGCATGCTATTTAGTCGCCATGAGTTTGATTTTTTTGGATTGTTTTTATTATAGTTGATTTCCAGTTTTATGCCATTGTAATCTGAGAAAAGGCTTGATATAATTTCTGTTTTCTTGAAGTTGAAGAGACTTTGCCTGTGACCCAATATATGGTCTATCTTAGAAAATGACCCATGTGCACTTGAGAAGAATGTATATTCTGTGGCTTTGGGATGAAATGTTCTAAAGATGATAATTAATTCCATCTGATCCAGTGAGTCATTTAGGATTGATGTTTCTTTGCTGATTTTTTGTTTAGAGGATTTTTCCAATGGTTATAGTGGGGTGTTAAAGTCCCCTACTATGATTGTATTGCTGACAATCTGTCTGTTGATCCTCTCCAGAGGTTTTCTTATGTATTTGGGTGCTCCTATATTGGGTGCATATATATTTATCAGAGTTATTTCTTCTTGTTGGATTGCTCCCTTAAGTATTATGAAGTGTCCTTCCTTATCTCTTTTTATGTCCTTCACTTTGAGATCTAATTTGTCAGATACGAGTATTGCTACCCCAGTTTTTTTTTTTCATTTCCATTCACCTGAAAAAGCTTTTTCCATCCCTTCACCATCAGTCTCTGTGCGTCTTTTTTTCTGAGGTGGGTTTCCTGTAGACAGCAGATATGTGGGTCATGTTTTCTTATCCACTCAGTTACCCTATGTCTTTTGATTAGGGCATTTAATCCATTTACAGTTATTATTTAAAGTTATTATTGATACTTGTTTGTCACCATTTTTATTCTTTACCCCTGTGTTCCTTCTTTGTTTCCTATTTTTTCTTTTTACAGCAGACTCTTTAGGATTTCTTGCATTGCTGGTTTGGTGGTAATAAATTCCCATAGTCCTTTTTTGTCCGTGAAGCTCCTGATTTCACCCTCAATTTTGATTGATAGCCTTGCTGGGTATAGTATTCTCGGATTCAGACCCTTTCTTTGCATTACTTTGTATATTTCATTCCATTCCCTTCTTGCCTAATGCGTTTCTGTTAAGAAATCAGTCACTAGCCTGATAGGGGACCCTTTGTAGGTAAATTTTTGTCTCTCTCTGGCCCCTTTTAAGATTCTTGCTTTGTCGTTGGTGTTTGCCAATTTAATTATAATGTGCCTTGGCGTTGGTCTTTTGGGGTTCATTTTGTTTGGGACTCTGTGAGCTTCTTGGATTTGTGTGAGCTTTCTCTTCCCTATATCAGGGAAGTTTTCTGTCATTATTTTTTCAAACAGGTTTTCTATTCCTTGCTCAGTTTCCTCTCCTTCTGGAACCCCTATTATGTGGATATTGTTTCGTTTTGTGTTGTCCCAAAGTTCTCTTAGGCTCTCCTCCTGCTTTTTCATTTTTTTTTTCTAGAAGCTGCTCTGCTTGGGTATTTTTTCCTACCTTGTCTTCTAGCTCACTGATGCAGTCCTCTGCTTCTTCTAGTCTACTGTTGATGCTTTCTATTGAGTTCTTTATAGCAGTGCTGTCATTTTTCTTTTCTTCTTGGTTCTTCTTCATTTCCTCTTGGTTATTACACATATTGTTGAATTGTCTTCCATTCTTTTCATCCATCTTATGACCATTTCTCTGAATTCTTTCTCTGACAGGTTGCTTGCCTCCATTGCCTTCATTTCGTTTACTTCCTTTTCTGGTGATGCCTCTTTTTCTTTCATATGTGGACTGGTTCTTTGTCTCAACATGAACTCTCTTTTCCAGTTGTTTGGTTATGTAGTTCTCTCTCTGCTGCGTTGATTTAAAGGCACAAAATACAATACAACAAGGCACAAAGCACAAGGCACTGAACACAAATGTATTCATGATACTAATAACCCCAAATAAAGGTGACCACCAGATCAAAGAGAATTAGGGGATAAGGAGAAAGAAGAGAAAAAGAAAAGAGAGGGGGGGGGAAGAAAAAAAAGGAGTGCAAAAATGAAATTGGGAAAAGAAAAAAAAAGTAAGAGAGAAAAGAAAGAGAATGAAATAGAAGAGGGGAAGAAACTGTATGTGGAGAAAACTCCAATAGAACAGCCACTAATCCCAACAAATTCCAGCAACAGAATGCAAACTACAAATAACAATTAATATCAAGTGAGGCAAGGGAAAACAGGAGCAAATAAATAGCCAGAAAAGAAAAACAAAAACAAAAACAAAAAACAGAAAAATAGAAAGAAAAACAAAGAATCTCACAAGAAGCATACAAAAAACCCAATACACTGAACAATCAAATAAACAACAACCAAATGACAGGGAGAAAAAAAAAATTTGGATAGTGAAGAAAGAGAAGAGAGAGGTGTATATGGATTTGGAGCAGGGGATTGGAAATTAGATATATAAGTAGGTTGAAATTTTAACGGGGTAAAAAGAAGGAATAGGGAAAATTTAAAGCAGGGATATGGTAAGAGAAACGGTAACAAAAGGGGAAAAGTGAGGAGGAGAGTTTTGGTGTAAAGGTAAAATTCAGGTAGAATAAAATGATGCTAAAGGAAAAATGAAAATAGAATTTAGAACACTAATCCCAAAATAAGATAAAGCAAAAATATAATGACACTTTAAAAAAGGGTAAAATGGTAGTAGTAATAATACTGTTTAAAAATAAAATTGTAGTAATTAAAAAGGTAAAATCAGGTGATGAAAAAAGAAAAAAAAATAGTTTCTTAAGTAAAAGGTGAAAAAAATGTTTTTACAATGTGCAGTAGTGAAGGTCCTTCAGTTCCTCTACTCTTCTGTTTGACACGCCTTAGTCCTGTCAGGTATTCAGAAGAGTGTTGAAGTTCCCTGCGATACACTGTTTCTCCGTGTTGTAAACCACAGTCCTGATTTTAAAGCAGGCAGTATTTGTTTCCCAGACTGCCTTTATTTGTGTTTAGCTAATAGTCAGTTTGTGGCTCAGGCTCTGGGTGGCAGTGTTTCTGGATTGACCTCCGAGGCTATAAGTCCTCTCTAGCCAGTAGTTTGGGAGAGCTGTTTCTGCCACAGAGCTGTTTCTTTGAATGTTACTCCCAGCTCTGATTCCCAGGTTCCACAAAAACAACTTTTCCCTGCAGTCTCTGCGAGTGACACCAATTGGGCGATCCTACATATTGGGTTTAATAATCAAATGCAAAGATTTAAGGGGGAGAGAGGGAAAACAAAGGCCCTGAGGAGGAGCACAAGCTCTTGCAACCCTCCATCGTCCAGCTCTGTGCGCAGTCTCTTCCGCACGTCCTCTCTCCCCTGGCACTAAGCAGCCAGTACACTGGCAAAATTCGAGGCAGCCTTTTTGCACCCAGTCCAGCTATGGGCTTATTTTTAGCGTTCCCTTCTGGCAGCAGCCCTGTGAGAACCCTGCCGCACTCACAGATCACGCTGGCCCCAAGGCCACAGACCTCGTGGGGCGCAGACTAACCCCGCGTGCGTTCCTCTCTCCAACCTGTATTGCAAACCGCACCCTTATCAAGGCGAAATCTGACCTTTCCGTGAGGAGGAGCAGGGCTCCTCTGAGTCCACGTATTCGCGCTGCTTTAGATCCAGTGTTTCTGATTCAGTAGCCGATTCCTGGATGCCGTGGTTGGAGGGTCTCTGAATGTATACGCTTCCGAAAACAGCCACTCAAGATGGCGCGGACTACGCGGCTGAGCCAGCCATTCCGGAAGAGTTTTCAGCCGCAGTCTCCAAGAGTCCCCTTGCTCCAGGAGTCCTCTACCTTTCCCGACTGCAAACTGTCTCCCAGCTGAATTTCCTCTGCCTCTTTCGGCTAGATGTTACTTGGTTCAGCTGCTCACCCTATCTGCTCTGGGACAAGGCACGGGACAGTTCCATCTATACCGCCACCATTTTCTCCACTCCCCACACCCCCATTGATTTTTTAAAAAGTAAATATATACATATTTTTTAATATGAACCCCAGACATGTGCCTTTTACCACAATCAAACCTGAGACCCTTCAGTCAGCAGGCCAACCCTCTATGCACTGAGCCAAACCAGCTAGGGCTAAATAAATATATTTTCATTGATTTCAGAGAGGCAGGGAGAGCGATAGAGAGATAGAAAGAGCAATGATGAGAGAGGATCATTGATTGGCTGCCTCCTGCATGCCTCCCACAACCCACACCCACAACCTGGGCAAGTGCCCTGATCCAGAATCAAAACTGGGACCCTTAGGTCCACAGGCCAATGCCCTATACAATGAGCCAAAATGGATAGGTCCCTACTGATTTTTAGATAGTGTAGAAGGGAGCGAGGGGGCGAGAGAGAGAAACATTGATATGAGAGATACATGGACCAGTTACCTCCTGCACAGGTCCCGACCCAGGTTGGTGAGGCCTGAAACCCAGGTATATGCCCTTGACTGGGAATCAAACTCAGACCCTTCTGGTCCATGGGTCAATGCTCTAACCATTAAGAAAAATATAGGCCCTTTTTTGCTTTTTTTAAAAAATAAGTAATTATTGTTCAGATTATTACAGATGTTCCTCTTTTTTTCCCCATAGCTCCTTTCCACCTGGTTCCCAACCCATCCCATGCTTTTGCCCCCCACCACTGTACTCATCCATAGGTGTATGATTTCTGTCCGATCTCTTCCTTCACCCCCCCCCACACACCTCCTTCCCCCGAGAATTGTCAGTCCACTCCTTTTCTATGCCCCTGCTTCTATTATATTCACCAGTTTATTCTGTTCATCAGATTTTTTTTTTTTAAATTTTTTTATTGCTTAAAGTATTACAAAGGGTATTACATATGTGTCCATTTTATCCCCCCGCCCTAGACAGTCCCCCAGCCTCCCCTATCCCCCAGTGTCTTATGTCCATTGGTTATGCTTATACGCATGCATACAAGTCCTTTAGTTGATCTCTTACCCCCCTACCTCCTGCCCCCCAACCCTCCCCGGCCTTCCCACTGCAGTTTGACAATCTGTTTGAGGCAGCTCTGCCTCTGAATCTATTATTGTTCAAAAGTTTATAATGGTCTCTATTATCCATGAATGAGTGAGATCATGTGGTATTTTTCCTTCATTGACTGGCTTATTTCACTTAGCATAATGCTCTCCAGTTCCATCCATGACGTTGCAAATGGTAAGAGTTCCTTCCTTTTTAGAGCAGCATAGTATTCCATCGTGTAGATGTACCACAGTTTTCTAATCCATTCATCTACTGATGGGCACTTAGGCTGTTTCCAGATCTTAGCTATGGTGAATTGTGCTGCTATGAACATAGGGGTGCATATATCTTTTCTGATTGGTGGTTCTGGTTTCTTGGGATATATTCCTAGAAGTGGGATCACAGGGTCAAATGGGAGTTCCATTTTCAGTTTTTTAAGGAAACTCCATACTGTCTTCCATAGTGGCTGCACCAGTCTGCATTCCCACCAGCAGTGCACAAGTGTTCCTTTTTCTCCACATCCTCTCCAGCACTTGTCGTTTGCTGATTTGTTGATGATAGCCAGTCTGACAGGTGTGAGATGGTACCTCATTGTTGTTTTGATTTGCATCTCTCGGATGATTAGTGACTTTGAGCATGTTTTCATATGTCTCTTGGCTTTCTGAATGTCCTCTTTTGAAAGGTGTCTATTTAGGTCCTTTGCCCATTTTTTGATTGGATTGTTTATCTTCCTTTTGTTAAGTTGTATGAGTTCCCTATAGATTTTGGAGATTAGGCCCTTATCAGATATGACATTGGCAAATATGTTTTCCCACACAGTGGGTTTTCTCGTTGTTTTGTTGATGGTTTCTTTTGCTGTGCAGAAGCTTTTTATTTTGATGTAGTCCCATTTGTTCATTTTCTCTTTAGTTTCAAGTGCCCTAGGAGCTGTATCAGTGAAGAAATTGCTTCGGCATATGTCTGAGATTTTGTTGCCTTTGGATTCTTCTAGAATTTTTATGGTTTCCTGTCGTACATTTAAGTCCTTTATCCATTTTGAGTTTATTTTTGTGTATGGTGTAAGTTGGTGGTCTAGTTTCATTTTCTTGCATATATCTGTCCAATTTTCCCAACACCATTTATTGAAGAGACTATCTTGGCTCCATTGTATGTTCTTGCCTCCTTTGTCAAATATTAATTGAGCATATTGGTTCGGGCCGATTTCTGGGCTCTCTATTCTATTCCATTGATCTATATGCCTATTCTTGTGCCAGTACCAGGCAGTTTTGAGAACAGTGGCTTTGTAATACAACTTGATATCTGGTATTGAGATCCCACCGACTTTGTTCTTTTTCAGGATTGCTGCAGCTATTCGGGGTCTTTTTTTATTCCAGATGAATTTTTGGAGAGTTCGTTCTAGATCTCTGAAGTATGCCGTTGGTATTTTAATGGGAAGTGCATTGAATTTATAGATTGCTTTGGGTAGTATGGACATTTTAATGATGTTGATTCTACCAATCCATGAACACGGTATGTTCTTCCATCTGTTTATGTCTTCCTCTATATCTTTTTTCAACGTCCTGTAGTTTTCTGAGTAGAGGTCTTTTACCTCTTTAGTTAAGTTTATTCCTAGGTAGCTTAGTTTTTTTGGTGCGATGGTAAACGGGATTGTTTTTTTAATCTCTCTTTCTGAAAGTTCACTATTGGTGTATAGAAATGCCTCAGATTTCTTGGGGTTAATTTTGTATCCTGCTACATTGCCAAATTCATGTATTAAGTCTAGTAGCTTTTTGATGGAGTCTCTAGGGTTTTGTATGTATAATATCATGTCGTCTGCAAATAAGGACAGTTTTACTTCCTCTTTTCCAATTTGGATGCCTTTTATTTCTTCTTCTTGCCGAATTGCAATGGCTAACACTTCCAGTACTATGTTGAACAGGAGTGGTGAGAGGGGGCATCCCTGTCTTGTTCCTGTTCTTAGGGGAAATGGTGTAAGTTTTTGTCCATTGAGTATGATGTTGGCTGTGGGCCTGTCATATATGGCTTTTATTATGTTGAGGTATGATCCTTCTACTCCCACCTTGCTGAGAGTTTTTATCAAAAATGGGTGTTGAATTTTGTCAAATGCTTTTTCTGCATCAATTGATATGACCATGTGGTTTTTTTCTTTCAATTTGTTTATGTGATGTATCACGTTTATTGATTTGCGGATATTGTACCATCCTTGCATCCCTGGGATAAATCCTACTTGGTCATGATGTATGATCTTTCTGATGTACTGCTGGATCCGATTTGCTAAGATTTTGTTGAGGATTTTGGCATCTATGTTCATGAGGGATATTGGCCTGTAATTCTCTTTCATTGTGTTGTCTTTACCTGGTTTTGGTATTAGGGTGATGCTGGCTTCATAGAATGAGCTTGGAAGTGTTCCTTCCTCTTGAATTTTTTGTAGTAGTCTGAGGAGGATAGGTTTTAGTTCTTCCTTGAATGTTTGGTAAAACTCCCCTGTGAAGCCGTCTGGTCCTGGGCTTTTGTTTGCTGGAAGCTTTTTGATGACTGCTTCAATTTCTTCCATAGTTATTGGCCTGTTGAGATTTTTAGATTCTTCCTGATTGAGTTTTGGAATGTTGTATTTTTCTAGGAATTTGTCCATTTCCTCCAGGTTGTCTAGTTTGCTGGAGTAGAGCTGTCCATAGTATTTTTTAACAATCATTTGTATTTCTGTGGGGTCTGTTGTTATTTCACCTCTTTCATTTCTGATTTTGTTTATTTGGGTCCTCTCTCTTTGCTTCTTGGTGAGTCTGGCTAGAGGTTTGTCAATCTTGTTTATCCTTTCGAAGAACCAGCTCTTGGTTTCATTGATTTTCTGTATTATTTTTTTGGTCTCTATGTTATTTATTTCTGCTCTAATCTTTATTATCTCCTTCCTTCTGCTCACTCTGGGGTTTTCTTGTTGCTCTCTTTCTAATTCTTTGAGTTGTAGAGTTAGCTGATTTACTACCATTTTTTCTTGTTTTTTGAGATAGGCCTGTAGAGCTATAAACTTCCCTCTCAGGACTGCTTTCATTGTGTCCCATAGGTTTTGGATTGTTGTGTTTTCATTGTCATTAGTTTCCAGGATGTTTTGAATTTCTTCTTTGATTTCATTGGTAACCCAATCAATATTTAATAGCATGCTATTCAGCTTCCAGGTGTTTGAGTATTTTGGGTTGTTTTTATTGCAGTTTATTTCTAATATTATGCCATCGTGGTCTGCGAAGACGCTTTTTATGATTTCAATCTTCTTGAATTTGGGGATACTTTGCTTGTGACCCAATATATGGTCTATTTTTGAATATGTGTCATGAGCACTTGAGTAGAATGTATATTCCGTGGCACTGGGGTGAAGTGTTCTGAAGATGTCTATTAAGTCCATCTGATCTAGTGAGTCATTTAGTATTGCTGTATCTTTGCTGATTGTTTGTCTAGAGGACTTATCCAGTGATGACAGTGGTGTATTAAAGTCCCCTACTATGATTGTATTGTTGTCGATCTCTCCTTTGATATCTTCCAGAAGATTTTTTATGTATTTGGGTGCTCCTGCATTGGGTGCATATATGTTTATCAGGGTTATATCTTCTTGTTGTATTGATCCTTTTAGTATTATGAAGTGGCCTTCCGTATCTCTTGTTATGGCCTTCACTTTGAGGTCTATTTTGTCCGATATAAGTATTGCTACCCCAGCTTTCTTTTCTTTTCCATTAGCCTGAAAGATATTTTCCATCCCTTCACTTTCAGTCTGTGTGAGTCCTTTCTAATGAGGTGGGTCTCTTGTAGACAGCAAATGTATGGGTCATGATTTTTTATCCATTCAGCCACTCGATATCTTTTGGTTGGAGCATTTAGCCCGTTTACATTTAAAGTTATTATTGAAAGGTACTTGTTTGTAGCCATTTCTTTTTTTGTGTGTGTGGCTGTTTTCTTTCTGGGATTTTTATTTCTTCTTTTTACACCAGTCCCTTTAGCATTTCTTGCATTGCTGGCTTGGTGGTGATAAACTCCCTTAGCCTTTTTTTGTCTGTGAAGCTTCTTATTTCCCCTTCAATTTTGAATGATAGCCTTGCTGGATAGAGTATTCTTGGATTCAGTCCTTTGCTTTGCATCACTTTGTAAATTTCCGTCCATTCTTTTCTGGCCTGATGTGTTTCTGTTGAGAAATCATTTGATAATCTAATGGGAGATCCCTTGTATGTAACTTTCCGTCTCTCTCTTGCAGCCTGTAAGATTCTCTCTTTGTCCTGAACATTTGCCATGGTAATTATGATGTGTCTTGGTGTGGGTCTTTTCGGGTTCACCTTGCTTGGGACTCTCTGGGCTTGTGTGACTTTTTTCTTCCCCACCTCAGGGAAGTTTTCTGATATTATTTCTTCCAATAGGTTTTCTAATCCTTGTTCCTCTTTCTGTTGTTCTGGCACCCCTATTATTCGTATGTTGTTTCGTTTCATGTTGTCCCAAAGCTCCCTTAGGCTCTCCTCCTGTCTTTTAATTTTTTTCTCCAACTGAAGTACAGTTTGGGTGTGTTTTGCTTCCCTGTCTTCTAATTCACTAATTCGGTCTTCCGCTTCTCCTAGTCTACTGTTGATACTTTCAATGGTGTTCTTTATTGCAGCTATATCGCACTTCATTTCTTCTTGGGTCTTAGTTAAGTTGTCGATTTTTTCATCTGTTTCTTCTTGCTTCTTGGATAAGTTGTCGATTTTTTCCTCCATCCGGTGTATGCACTCTAGGACCCTTATTCTGAATTCTTTTTCTGTCATGTTGTATGCCTCTGTATCACTTAGCTGCTTTTCTGGTGAGTCCTCCTTTTCTTTCCTTTGGGGATTTCTTTGTCTACCCATGTTTGATCTCACTGACGTATATAGATATTGAGGCGTTCAGTGGCTGCTCCCTAGGTGGCAGTGGCTCCTCGGGCTGTGGTTGCTCCTTGGGCGGTTGTGGTAGCAGCTGCTCCTCTGTTGTTAGCGGGTCTTCTGATGGGTGCTGTTCACAGCTGTTGTGGCTCTTCTGGCTGGTGGAGGGAGGCTTCACCCACAGCAGCTGTTCCTCAGACAGAGCGTGTGGAGATCAGGAGGCCGCTGTCGCTTGGATCTGCTGCGTTGATTTAAAGGCACAAAATACAACACAACAAGGCACAACGTACCAGGCACTGAACACAAATGAATTACGGTATTAATAACCCCAAATAAAGATGGCCACCCAAGCTAAGAGAGTTGGGGGGTAAGGAAGAAAGAAGAGAAAAAGATAGAGAGAAAAACAGAAAAAAGAGAAAAAAAAAAAGAAGAAAAAGAAAAAAAAAGAAAAATAGAATGAAGTAGAAGAGGGGAGGAGACTATTCATATGCGGAGAAAACTCCGATAGAACCGCCACTAACCCCAACAAATTCCAGCAACGGATCTCTGGAGTGAATACAAACTACAAACAGCCAATAATATCAAGTGAGGCAAGGGAAAGCAGAAGCACAAAAATAACTGGCCGGGGGTGGGGTGGGGAGGGGGAATGGGAGACAGAAAAAGAAAAAGAAAAAGAAAAAGCAGAACAACCTCACATACAATCCTTAAAGAAAAGAAAAGAAAAAAAAAACACAATATACTCAACAATCGAGCAAGCAACAACAGAACAATAGAGAAAAGGAGAGAATAAAAAATTTGGATAGTGAAGAAAGATAAGGGAGAGGTGGATAAGGATTTAGAGCAGGTGATTGGAAAAGGGATATATAAGTAGGGTGAAATTTAGACAGGGCGTATGAAGAATAGGAAAAATCTAAAGCAGGAATAGGGAAAGAGAAACAGGACAGCAAAAGGGGAAAAGTGGGGAAGAGAGTTTTAGCACAGCAGCACAATTGAGGTAGGGGAAAATGATGCTAAAGGAACGATGAAAATAGAATGGAGAACCTTAGTCCCAAAATAAAATAAAGAGAAAATAAAATGACACTTTAAAAAAAAAAATGGTAAAATGGCAGCAGTAATAGTACTGGTTAAAAATAAAAATGTAGTAATTAAAAGGGAAATATCAGGTGATGAAAAAAGAAAATAAATGGTTTCTTAGTTAAAAGGTGAAACAATAATTAAAAAAAATGGGCTGTAATGAAGGTGCTTCAGATCTTCTGCTCCTCTTTTTGGCACACCAGGTATTCAGGAGAATGTTGAATTTTCCTCTGATACACTGTTCCTCTGTGTTGTAAGCCACAGTCCTGATTTTAAGGCAGGCTACATTGGTTTCCCAGACAGCCCTTATCTGTATTTACAGAAGAGTCAGTTCATGGCTCTGCCTCTGGGTGGCAGTGCGTCGGGATTGACCTCTGAGGGTATAGGACCTCTCTGACCAGGTGTTCTCTATTGTACCGGAAGCTGGTCTGGGAATGTCCTCCGCCCAGAGCTGGTTTTCCAGTAGTCACTCCCCGCTCTGTTTCCCAGGCTCCCCCAAAACAGCCTTCCCTTACAAGCTCTGTGACTGACCCCAACTGGGTAGTCCCTTGCACTGGGTTCAACAATCAAACGCACAGATTTAAGAGCCTGCGAAGTTGTGCGAACTCGCAACGCTTCACCTTCCAAATCTGCGCGAAGTCTCTGCGCGCGCTCTGGCTCCTGGCACCGAGTAGCCGGCAAACTGGCGTAATCTGAGGCTGCCCGTTTGTGTCCCGTCCAACTGTGGGCTTATTTATAGCGTTCCCTTCTGCCAGCAGCCCTGGGGGTGCCCTTCCACACTCGTGGGTCACGCTGGCTCCAACGGCCGCGGTCTTTGTGGGGCGCAGAGCCCCCACCCCCCTGCGCGCGTTCCACTCTCCAACCTAAACTGCAAACCGCACCTTTGGGGAAAGTCTAACCTTTCTGTGGGGAGAAGCCGAGTTCCTCTGAGTTCACGTAGTCGCGCTGCTTGAGAGCCGTTGTTGCCGGGTTAGTAGCTGGTCTCTGGATGCCGGCGACAGTCACCCAAGATGGCACGGTCTCCGCGGCTGTGCCGGCGCACCTGGAGAGGTTTCAGCCTCAGCCTCTAACCGTTCCCTTTATCTAGGATTTCTCTGTCTTTCCTGGCTGCAGACTGTCTCAGCTGAATCTCCTCTGCTTATTCGGGCTGTATGCTACCCGTTTCAGCTGCCCGCCCTTATCTGCTCCGGGACAAGGCACCGACACGTCTGTCTAAACCTCCGCCATTTTCTCTCCCCCAGATTTTTTTATTGACTTAATTTTTAGATTCACTTGTTGATAGATATGTATTTGTTGTCAATTTGTTGTTCATAATTTTTATATTTATCTATTTCTTCTTCCTCCTCTTCATAAAGAATACACTTCAGCATTTCATATAATCCTGTTTTGGTGGTGGTGAAGTCCTTTAGCTCTTTCTTGTCTGTGAGGCTCTTTATCTGACCTTCAATTCTACATGATAGCTTTGCTGGGTAGAGTAATCTTGGTTGTAGTTTCTTCCTATTCATCACTTTCAATATTTCTTTTTATTAAATTGTTTATTGCTTAAAGTATTATAAAGAGTATTACATATGTCTCCTTTTTTTTCTCCCCATGACCTTCCCCTAGCCTCCCATACCCCCCAGTGTCTTCTGTCCATTGGTTATGCTTATATGCTTGCATACAAGTCCTTCAGTTGATCTCTTACCCACCCCTCAAACCCTCCCCGGCGTTCCCGCTATAGTTTGACAGTCTGTTCGATGTTGCTCTGCCTCTGTATCTATTTTTGCTCATCAGTTTATAATGGTCTTAATTATCCATAAATGAGTAATATCATGTGGTATTTTTCTTTCATTGACTGGCTTATTTCACTTAGCATAATGCTCTACAATTCCATCCATACTGTTGCAAATGGTAAGAGTTCCTTCTTTTTTACATTAGCATAGTATTCCATCGTGAGACGTACCACAGTTTTCTAATCCATTCATCTGCTGATGGGCACTTAGGCTGTTTCCAGAGCTTAGCTATGGTGAATTGTGCTGCTATGAACATAGGGGTGCATATATCCTTACTGATTGGTGTTTCTGGTTTCTTGGGATATATTCCTAGAAGTCGGATCACTGGGTCAAATGGGAGTTCCATTTTTAGTTTTATGAGGAAATTACATACTGTCTTCCATAGTGGCTGCACCAGTCTGCATTCCCACCAGCAGTGCACAAGTGTTCCTTTTTCTCCACATCCTCTCCAGCACTTGTCGTTCGTTGATTTGTTGATGATAGCCATTCTGACAGATGTATGCTTACTTAGAGTATTCCTGTTCTGGCATCTATCAATTTTTAATATTTGAAACTTGGATTTCAATTATTTTTGTATCAGCCTCATAATCTCGAAGAGCCTGGACACTCACTCCATGATTCATCTATTTTTCAGTTACTTTTAAAACCCAACATGTATATTTGACTTGACAAAGCCTAAAGATAATCTTTACCCTTCATCCAAACAATATAAGAGCCTTAGAAGCTTGATTACACCGCCCCTGTTTTATTAATTAATATTGTCTAGTAGTTTAGTTTCACATTCTTTTAAAATCCCAAATGTGGTCTTTAACATAATCACCACCATTGCTGTTATGTTATACAGTCAATACTCATTTAGATTTTCCCATATGTTGCTTACACATTTCTTCATTTACCTTTCCTTCATATAGCTCTCTCCTCCCTTCTAGATTCCTTTTCTTCTTTTTTCTTTGTGGCTTCTTCAGTGAGGGTCTGTTAATAGCAAATGTTTTCAGTCTTAGTCTGAAAATGGCTTTATTTTGTCTCACATTTGTCTTTAGTTTTTAGCAGTTTAGGATGTGTTGGCATGAATTGCTTTAGGTTTAGCCTGAATTTTTGGAAATCTCTATGTTTATGTCTTTTACCATACTTTAAAAGTTTGTAGCCATTATTTCTCCAAAACATTTTCAGCACATTGTGTTCCTCTCCTTTCAGAAATCTGATGACAGAAATGTTGGACCTTTTGCTTTTGTCCCATTGGTCCCAAGTTTCAGTTCATTTTCAATAATTTTTCTCCTTGTTGTTCAGATTGGAAAATTTTTATTGATCTCTCTTCAAGTTCACTGTGTCTTTCCTATGACATCTCTGTTTTGCTAATTTGTATTTATCAATTTAAATATTTCCCATTTTTCTTTATCTTGTCTATTTCTTTGCTGAGGCTTTTATTTCTGAATTGATTACAAGGTTATGCAGGGTTGTTTTTGGAGTATTTTGTATCATAACTCCTTGAAGGTTTACATCAGATAATTCCAACATCTGTTTCATCTTAACTGGTATCTGTTTCATCTTAACTGTTTCATTTCAATTGGCTTTTCCCATGTGAGTCAAGATTTTCTGGGCTCTTCATATACAGAGTAATTTTTTTTTTTAATCTTCACCTGAGGATAATTTTTCTATTGAATTTTTAAAAGAGAGTGGGAAAACTGTGGAGAAAAATGGCGGAGGTATAGACAGACGTGTCCCAGGCCTTGTCCTGGAGCTGTTAGGGTGAGCAGCTGAAGCGGGTAACATACAGCCCGAATAAGCAGATTATATTCAGCTGAGGGACAGTTTGCAACCGGGAAAGGTGGAGGAATCCTGGAGAAAGCAGATTGAAAGTTGGAGACTACGGCTGAAATCTCTCCCGGAGCACTGGCTCAGCTGCGAAGACCGCGCCACCTTGAGTGGCTATTTTTTTGGAAACGTATACTGTACACCCAAAGATCAGGCATCCAGAGATCGGCTGCTAACCCAGAGACACCGGATCTGGGACAGCGCGACTGCGTGGAGTCCTGCTTCTCACGGAAAGGTCAGGTCTCACCTGAAGTTGCGGTTTGCAATTCATGTTGGGGAGAGGAGAGTGTGCAGGAAGGTCTGCGCCCCACAAAGAAAACAGCCT
The DNA here is from genome assembly GCF_964212035.1 of Myotis nattereri. NCBI lineage: Eukaryota > Metazoa > Chordata > Mammalia > Chiroptera > Vespertilionidae > Myotis > Myotis nattereri. The sequence goes on along the minus strand of NC_138076.1, from coordinate 122,083,425 downwards.
TTGGGGCCTGCATGATCTGTGAGTGTGGAAGAGCTTCCACAGGGCTGCTGGCAGAAGGGAACGCTTAAAATTAGCCCATAGCTGGGCTGGACGCAAAAAGGCAAACTCAGATTTTGCCAGTGCGCAGGCTACTCAATGTAAGGAGAGAGAGGGCGCGCGGAAGAGACTGCGTGGGCTGGAAGGTGCAGAATTGCGAATTCGCGCAACTCCGCAGGCTCTTGTTTTTTTTGTTTTTTTTTTTGTTTTTTGTTTTTTCTTTCTCTTCTCCTTAAATCTTGGCGTTTGATTATTAAACCCAGTGCATGGGATTTCCCAGTTGGGGACACTCATAGAGACTGCAGGGGAAAGTTGTTTTTGTGGAATCTGGGAAACATAGCGGGATAACGATTAAAGAACCAGCTCTGGGCAGTGGACTTCCTCAAACCAGTTTTAAGTGCAATAGAGAAAATAAACCCCAACCTTTGGATAGAGAGGCCATATAGCCTCGGAGGTCAGTCCAGAAACACTGCCACCCAGAGGCTCAGCCACAAACTGACTCTTATGTAAATACAAATTAAGGCAGTCTGGGAAACAAATACTGCCTGCTTTAAAATCAGGACGGTGGTTTACAACACGGAGAAACAGTGTATCGCAGGGAAATTCAACACTCTCCTGAATACCTGGCAGGACTAAGGCGTGCCAGACTGAAGAGTAGAAGAACTGAAGGACCCTCACGACTGCAAATTTTTATTTATTTTTCTTATTCTTTTTTCACCTTTTAACTAAGAAACCAATTTTTTTTTCTTTTTTCATCACCTGATTTTACCCTTTTAATTACTACATTTTTATTTTTAACCAGTATTATTACTGCTACCATTTTACCATTTTTAAAGTGTCATTTTATTTTCTCTTTATTTTATCTTGGGATTAGTGTTCTACATTCTATTTTCATCGTTCCTTTAACATCATTTTTCTCTACCTCAATTTTACCTCTATGCTAAAACCCTCTTCCTCACTTTTCCCCTTTTGATGTCCTGTTTCTCTTACCATATTCCTGCTTTAGATTTTCCCTATTCCTTCTTTTTACCCCCTGTCAAAATTTCACCCAATTTTTTATCCTATTTCCAACCCCCTGCTCTAAATCCTTATACACCTCTCCCTTATCTTTCTTCACTATCCAATTTTTTTTCTTTTTTTTTTCTTTTCTCTCTCTATTGTTTTGTTGTTGTTTGCTTGATAGTTGAGTATATTGGTTTTTTTAGGATTGTTTGTGAGGTTTTTTTTCTTTTTCTTTTTCTGTTGGTTTCCCCTCCCCCGCCCCACCAGTTATTTTTTTGCTTCTGTTTTTCCTTGCCTCACTTGATATTATTGGTTGTTTGTAGTTTGCATTCATCTCCAGGGATCTGTTGCTGGAATTTGTTTGGATTAGTGGCAGTTCTATCGGAGTTTTCTCCTCATATAAATAGTCTCTTCCACTCTTCTATTTCATTCTCTCTTTTCTGTCTTACTTTTTTTCCCACCCTTTTCCCAATTTCATTTTTGCACTCCTTTTTTTTCTCTTCTTTCTTCCTTATCCCCTAATTCTCTTAGCTTGAGTGGTCACCTTTATATGGGGTTATTAATATCGTGAATACATTTGTGTTCAGTGCCTGGTATGTTGTGCCTTGTTGTGTTGTATTTTGTGCCTTTATATCAACGCAGCAGGTCCAAGCAACAGCAGCCTCCTGATCACCACACCCCCTGTCTGAGGATCAGCAGCTGCCTGTGAAGCCTCCCCCCAACAGCCAGAAGAGCCACCACAGCTGTGAACAGCACCCACCAGAGGAGGTGCTGCCAACTGAGGAGCAGCTGCTACCACAACCGCCCGAAGAGCAACCACAGCTCAAGGAGCCACTGCCACCAGTGAGCACCCACTGAATGACTCAACATCTATATATGTCAGTGAGATCAAACATGGGTCGACAAAGAAACCCCCAAGGGAAAGAAAAGGAGAACTCACAAGAAAAGCCGCTAAGTGATACAGAGGCATGCAACTAGACAGAAAAAGAATTCAGATTAAGGATCCTAGAGTGCATAAACCGGTTGGAGGAAAAAATCAACAACTTATGCAAGAAGCACAAAGAAAAAGATAAAATAATCAATACCTTATGTAAGAATCAAAAAGAAATGGATGAAAAAATCAATAACTTAGGTAAGAACCAAAAAGAAATGAAGAGCGATATAGCTGCAATAAAAAAACATCATTGAAAGTATCAACAGTAGAGTAGGATAAGTGGAGGATTGAATTGGTGAATTAGAAGACAAGGAAGCAAAACACACCCAAACTGAACTGCAATTGGAGAAAAAAATTAAAAGACAGGAGGAGAGCCTAAGGGAGCTATGGGACAACATGAAATGAAACAAAAAATGAATAATAGGGGTGCCAGAACAACAGGAAGAGGAACAAGGATTAAAAAACCTATTCGAAGAAATAATATCTGAGCACTTCCCTGAGGTGGGGAAGAAAAAAGTCACACAAGCACAGAGAGTCCCAAACAAGGTGAACCCGAAAAGACCCACACCAAGACACATCATAATTACCATGGTAAATGTTCAAGACAAAGAGAGAATCTTAAAAGCTTCAAGAGAGAGACGGAAAGTTACATTCAAGGGATATCCCATTAGATTATCAAATGATTTCTCAACAGAAACACATCAGGCCAGAAAAGAATGGATGGAAATTTACAAAGTGATGCAAAGCAAAGGACTGAATCCAAGAATACTCTATCCAGCAAGGCTATCATTCAAACTTGAAGGGGAGATAGGGAGCTTCACAGACAAAAAAAAGGCTAAGGGAGTTTATCACCATCAAGCCAGCAATGCATGAAATGCTAAAGGGACTGGTGTAAAAAGAAGAAATAAAAAGCTATGAAAGAAAATAGCCACACAAAAAGAGAAATGGCTACAAACAAGAACCTTTCAATAATTACTTTAAACGTAAATGGACTAAATGCTCCAACCAAAATACATCGAGTGGCTGAATGGATAAAAAAACATGACCCATATATTTGCTGTCTACAAGAGACTCACCTAAGAAGAAGGGACACACACGGACTGAAAGTGAAGGGATGGAAAAATATATTTCAGGCAAATGGAAATGAAAAGAAAGCTGGGGTAGCAATACTTATATCTGACAAAATAGACCTCAAAGTGAAGTCCATAACAAGAGATAAGGAAGGCCACTTCATAATACTAAAGAGATTAATACAACAAGAAGATATAACCCTGATAAACATATATGCACCCAATGAGGGAGCACCCAAATACATAAAAAAGAAAAACTCCTGGAAGATATCAAAGGAGAAATCGACAACAATACAATCATAGTAGGGGACTTTAATACATAACTGACATCACTGGATAAAACCTCTAGACAAGCAATCAGCAAAGAAACAGCAATTCTAAATGACTCACTAGATCAGATGGACTTACTAGACATCTTCAGAACACTTCATCCCAAAGCCACGGAATAAACATTCTACTCAAGTGCTCATAGAACATATTCCAAAATAGACCACATATTGGGTCACAAACAAAGTCTCCCCAAATTCAAGAAGATTGAAATCATACCAAGCATCTTCTCAGACCATGATGGCATAACATTGGAAATAAACTACAATAAAAACAACCCAAAATACTCAAACGCTTGGAAGCTGAATAGCATGTTATTAAATATTGATTGGGTTACCAATGAGATCAAAGAAGAAATTAAAAACATCCTGGAAACTAATGACAATGAAAACACAACAATCCAAAACCTATGGGACACAATGAAAGCAGTCCTGAGAGGGAAGTTTATAGCTCTACAGGCCTATCTCAACAAACAAGAAAAAATGGTAGTAAATCAGCTAACTCTACAACTCAAAGAATTATAAATAGAGCAACAAGAAAACCCCAGAGTGAGCAGAAGGAAGGAGATAATAAAGATTAGAGCACAAATAAATGACATAAAGACCAAAAAAAAAAAAAAAACAATACAGAAAATGAATGAAACCAAGAGCTGGTTCTTTGAAAGGATAAACAAGATTGATAAACCTCTAGCCAGGCTCACCAAGAAGCAAAGAGAGAGGACTCAAATAAACAAAATCAGAAATTAAAGAGGTAAAATAACAACAGACCCCACAGAAATTCAAATGATTGTTAAAACATACTATGGACAGCTCTACTCCAACAAAGAAGACTACCTGGAGGAAATGGACATATTCCTAGAAAAATACAACATTCCAAAACTCAATCCAGAGGATTCTAAAAATCTCAACAGGCCAGTAACTATGGAAGAAACTGAAGCAGTCATCAAAAAGCTTCCAGCAAACAAAAGCCCAGGAACAGACGGCTTCACAGGGGAGTTTTACTAAACATTCAAGGACGAACTAAAAACTATCCTCATCAGACAACTACAAAAAATCCAAGAGGAAGGAACACTTCCAACCTCATTCTATGCAGCCAGCATCACCCTCATGCCAAACCCAGACAAAGACAACACAATGAAAGAGAATTACAGGCAAAATTCCCTCATGAACATAGGTGCCAAAATCTTCAACAAAATCTTAGCAAATCTGATCCAGCAGTACATCAGAAAGATCATACACCATGACCAAGTAGGATTTATCCCAGGGATGCAAGGATGGTACAATATCCGCAAATCAATAAACGTTATACACCACATAAACAAATTGAAAGAAAAAAAAAACACATGGTCATATCAATTGATGCAGAAAAAGCATTTGACAAAATTCAACACCCATTTTTGATAAAAACTCTCAGCAAAGTGGGAATAGAAGGATCATACCTCAACATAATAAAAGCCATATATGACAGGCCCACAGCCAACATCATACTCAATGGACAAAAACTTACACCATTTCCCCTAAGAACAGGAACAAGACAGGGATGCCCCCTCTCACCACTCCGGTTCGATATAGTACTAGAAGTATTAGACATTGCAATTAGACAAGAAGAAGAAATAAAAGGCATCCAAATTGGAAAAGAAGAAGTAAAACTGTCCTTATTTGCAGATGACATGATACTGCACATAAAAAACCCTAAAGAATCCATCAAAAAACTATTAGACTTAATAAATGAATTCGGCAATGTAGCAGGATACAAAATTAACACCATGAAATCTATGGCATTTCTATAGACCAATAGTGAACTTACAGAAAGAGAGACTAAAAAACAATCTCATTTACCATCGCACCAAAAATTAAGATACTTAGGTATAAACTTAACTAAGGAGGTAAAAGACCTCTACTCAGAAAACTACAGGAAGTTGAAAAAAGAGATAGAGGAAGACATAAACCGATGAAAGAACATACCATGTTCTTGGATTGGTAGAATCAACATCATTAACATGTCCATACTACCCAAAGCAATCTATAAATTCAACGCACTTCCCATTAAAATACCAATGGCATATATCACAGGCCTAGAACGAACTCTCCAAAAATTCATCTGGAATAAAAAAAGACCTTGAATAGCTGCAGCAATCCTGAGAAAGAACAAAGTAGGTGGGATCTCAATACCAGATATCAAGCTGTATTACAAAGCCATTGTTCTCAAAACTGCCTGGTATTGGCACAAGAACAGACATATAGATCAATGGAATAGGATAGAGAGCCCAGAAATCGACCCGAACCAATATGCTCAATTAATATTTTACAAAGGAGGCAAGAACATTCAATGGAGTCAAGATAGTCTCTTCAAGAAATGGTGTTGGGAAAATTGTACAGATACATGCAAGAAAATGAAACTAGACCACCAACTTACACCATACACAAAAATAACTCAAAATGGATAAAGGACTTAAATGTAAGATGGGAAACCATAAAAATACCAGAGGAATCCAAAGGCAACAAAATCTCAGCCATATGCCGAAGCAATTTCTTCAACGATACAGCTCCTAGGGCATTGGAAACTAAAGAGAAAATAAACAAATGGGACTACATCAAAATAAAAAGCTTCTGCACAGCAAAAGAAACCAACAACAATCAAGCCCACTGCGTAGGAATACATATTTGCCAATGTTATATTTGATAAGGGCCTAATCTCCAAAATTTATAGGGAACTTATACAACTTAACCAAAGGAAGATAAACAATCCAATCAAAATGGGCAAAGGACCTAAATAGACACCTATCAAAAGAGGACATTCAGAAAGCCAAGAGACATATGAAAACATGCTCAAAGTCACTAATCATCCAGAAGATGCAAATCAAAACAACAATGAGGTACCATCTCACACCTGTCAGAATGGCTATCATCAGCAAATCCACAAAGAACAAGTGCTGGAGAGGATGTGGAGAAAAAGGAACACTCGTACACTGCTGGTGGGAATGCAGACTGGTGCAGCCACTATGGAAGACAGTATGGAGTTTCCTCAGAAAACTAGAAATGGAACTAACATTTGACCCTGTGATCTCACTTCTAGGAATATATCCCAAGAAACCAGAAACACCAATCAGAAAGGATATATGCACCCCTACATTCATAGCAGCACAATTCACCATAGGTAAGATCTGGAAACAGCCTAAGTGCCCATCAGCAGATGAATGGATTAGAAAACTGTGGTACGTCTACACGATGGAATACTATGCTAATGTAAAAAAGAAGGAACTCTTACCATTTGCAATGGCATGGATGGAACTGGAGAGCATTATGCTACGTGAAATAAACCAGTCAATGGAGGAAAAACACCACATGATCTCACTCACTCATGGGTTATAAAGACCATAATAAACTTATAAACAAAGATAGATACAGTGGCAGAGCTGCCTCGAACAGACTGTCAAACTACAGCCGGAAAGCCGGGGAGGGTTGAGGGGCGGGAGGGGCGGGTAAGAAATCAACTGAAGGACTTGTATGCATGCATATAAGCATAACCAATGGACATAAGACACTGGGGGGTAGGGGAGACCGGGGGATTGTTAAGGGCAGGAAAAAAAGGAGACATGTAATACTCTTTGTAATACTTTAAGCAATAAAACAATAAAAAACCCCAAACAACCCAATTTAAAAATGTGCAATGGACCTGATTAGACACTTATCCAAAGAGGACATACATATGGCTATTATACATATGAAAAGATGCTCAACATCATTAATCATCTGGGAAAGCAAATGAAATTAAATTGAAACCACAATGAGATATCTCCTCACCCCTGTCAGAATGGCTATCATCATTAAATCAACAAACAAATGTTGGCAATGATGTAGAGAAAAGGGAATCCTTGTGCACTGTTGGTGAGATTATAAATTGGTGCAGCCACTGTAGAAAACAGTACTGAGGGTCCTCAAAAAAATTTAAAATAGATCTACTTTATGACCAAAAAATCCACTTCTGGATATTTATCTAAAGGAATCCAAGACACTAATTTGAAAAGATATATGCAGCCCTATGTTCATTGCACCATTATTACAAGAACCAAGATATGGAAGCAGCCTAAGTGTCCATCCATAGATTGATAAAGAATGAATAAGGAAGATGTGGTACATATATAATGGAATATTACTCAATCATAAAAAGGAATGAAATCTTGCCACTTGCAACAACACGGATAGGCTGAGAGGGTATTATTCTAAGTGAAATAAGACAAACAACACAGGATTTCATTCATATGGGGAATTTACAAAACGAACGAACAAGCAAAACAGAAACAAAATCACATAGAGAACAAATTGTTGGTTGCCAGATGGAAGGGGGTTCAGGGAAAAGGTGAAGAAATTAAGTACAAATTGCCAGTTATAGCCCTACGTGGTTTTGCTCAGTGGATAGAGCATCCACCTTTGGATTCAGAGTCCCAGGTTCGATTCCAGTAAGGGCACATGCCTGGTTTGCGGGTGATCCCCAGTAGTGGGTGTGCAAGAAACAGCCAATCAATGATTTTCATCATTGATGTTTTTGTCTCTCTCTCCCTCCCCCTTCCTCTCTGAAATCTATAAAAATATATATTTAAAAAATTGCCAGTTATAAAAACAGTGAAGAGGAAATAAAGTAGAGCATACAGGAAAGTCAATAACATTTTAATAGATAAGTATGGTGTCAGATGGGTACTAGATTTAATTGTGTGATCACTAGGTAAGTCACATAAATGTCCAATCAGTATTGTTGTACTCCTGAAACTAATATCATATTACATGACAATTGAAATTGGAAAAAAAGACGTCCAAGTTACTGTACAACCCAGTTGAGGCGAGTACTGTCCATTCAGAGGTAAAAATAACACGTTCACATATTAAGGCCTGGCAAGAGCGAGGAGCAGAATACTGGTTTCTCAATTTTCTCCTAGCCTTTTTGCCTGCAGTGTTTGGTAAATATGAGCCCATTTCTTCAAGCCAATCATCTGTGGAGATTAGAACATCTGCGCCAATAGGCGGAGGATCAAACATCCTGCACCGGGCAGGACTGCAAGGGAGGTCGAAGGTTAGCATTAAGCCCAAAGGCTGTGTGTGGTCAGAAAGGCTGGCCCAGGGTCCATCACCTGCAGCCTTCCTATCTCCAGGAAACAGTCCTGGCTGGAGTTGGCCGCGCAAGCGCAGTGGTGCAAAAGGAGACCACGCCCAAGTCTCCAAGTGAGCACGCGCAGTGAATCGGGGCGTGGCAGCGCTGCAGGCTACTCTGGGGACGGAGCGGAGCCGCGCTTTTAAGCTCCGCGACTTTCTCTCTTATACCTCAGCCGCCTGGCCAGAAGCGAAGCTGTCTTGCCCGAGAACAGAGTGGTCACGGTGTCGCGTGGTAACAAAGCTTAGGACGAGGAGAACCTACATGAGAAAGGACGTCCTCCGGTGTAAGTGCTAACCAGTGGCTGTTTGCGGAGGGGCGGGGGGCGTCGGGAGCGGGAAAAACCTTTCCGGCACGGAGGGGCGGAGCTAACGTGTGATTGATAGGCGAGAAACCTGTGCAAGGGCGAATGGGAGGTGAGTGAGGGCGGGATCTGCAGTTGAACTGGAGTGGTGCTTTGGAGTAATAATAACTAACACGCACCAGGGACTTCAGTAACCCATCTGTGCTAACCGCTTTTTATAAGTTACTTATTTAGTGGTCACTGCAACCTTATGGATATGCAGTTTTATCTGTCTCTCCTTTACACGCGGGGAAACTGAGGGTTAGGGCTATTAACTTAGGCAAGAATACAGCTGGGGTCCCAAATTTAGAAGCCTGACCTCAGAGGCCACACTGTTAATGGCTCTGCCCTTCAGAAAAGCAAGGTGGAGTGGAGTCCAGTCAAGAGGGTTCGGTTGAATGGAATTGACCAGATTGTTGGAGGATGTGCAATGAAAAGTGGATAAAACACCAAGTAGCAGGTTTTTTCTACAGGATGTGAGAGCTCTGAGGCTGGAGGTGAGAGGCCGGGCCACGTCCCCTGCTGTGGGAGCATTGCAGCCCCGCTGGTGCTGTGCCTGGATTAACTGTAGGTGCAGAAAACGTGTTCTTTTGGGGCTGTGTTGTCTCCCAGGCGTGTGAAGTTAAAGCATTGTAGGGACTTAAAAATGGGGATTGTGCTTTTAAATTGTTTGTGTCTTCTCTGGCTGCCATAACAAAATGCCATACATTGGGTGGCTGAAACAACACAGTATTTTGTTTGTTTTTGTTCTATTTTAATTCTCACCCGAGGATATTTCCCCATTGATTTCTAGAGAGAGTGGAAAGGAAGTAGGAGAGGGGGGGAGAGAGAAACATCGTGGGAGAGAAACAGATTGGTTGCTCCCGCCCCTACCAGGGCTGGGGAACTTGCCACTGAGGTACCCTTGACCAGGACCCTTGGAGCTGCAAGCTGATGCTCTAACCACTTAGCAGACTGGCCAGGGCCACAGTTCTTTGTTTTGTTTTGTTTTTTTCCCCTCACAGTTCTAGAAGCTGGGAAGCCGAAGATTAAGGTCCAGCCTATTCTGTTCCCTGCCCAGGACCCTTTTCCTGTCTTGCAGAAGGTTGGTCCCCTTCTTACTAGTACTTGTTCTCACGTGGCTGGTAAAAAGAGAGCTCTCTGCCATAACCGGTTTGGCTCAGTGGATAGAGTGTCAGCCTGTGGACTCAAGGGTCCCAGGTTCGATTCTGGTCAAGGGCATGTATCTTGGTTGTGGGCACATACCCAGGAGGGAGTGTGCAGGAGGCAGCTGATCGATGTTTCTCTATCATCGATGTTTCTAACTCTCTATCCCTCTCCCTTCCTCTCTGTAAAACATCAATAAAATATATATTTTTTTAAAAAAGACAGAGCTCTCTTACTCCTAGAAGGCCACCAATCTTAATAAGGATTAGGGCCCACTGTTATGCCTTAATTTAATCTTAATTATCCTTTTTATTTTATGTTAATTGCCTCCTAAAAGCCCTCCCTCCAAATAAAATAGAGTCTCATGTTTGGGGTTAGGGCTTTAACACATGAGTTTGAGGGAGGGTGGGACACAGTTCATTCTGTAGCAATAGTTTATCCCCAAGTAAAGAACAAGTGATAATTGAAGACTGAAGAAAATGAACACTTTCAAAACCTACACTTTCATATAACCTCTTATTACCTCATTTAATGAGCATGAGGTTTGTGCCTTAGCACTGGTGGGGAATTCTAGGGAGAACTTGTGTGGGAGATCATGGTTGTCCTTCAGGCAGCCAATCTGAAGACTTTAGAAAAAGCTACATCAAACATTCTTATAGTGCGCATAGTGTATCTACTATTTGTGGATTTATCTAAAACCTTCTTTAACTTCTGACTTAGCTTGAAATCCATAATTACGATCCACGGGGAGTGAAATAATTACTACTTATTTATTTTTTTTATTAAATCTTTATTGTTCAGATTATTACAGTTGTTCTTCTTTTTTCCCCCCGTAGCTCCCCTCCACCCAGTTCCCACCCCACCCTCTCCCCTCCCCCCCTCCCCCCACTGTCCTCATCCATAGGTGCACGATTTTTGTCCAGTCTCTTCCCACATCTCCCACACCCCTTTCCCCCCCAAGAATAGTCAGTCCATTCCCTTTCTATGTCCCTGATTCTATTATGATCACCAGATTATTTATTCACTTGATTCTTAGATTCACTTGTTGATAGATGCATGTTTGTTGTTCATAATTTGTATCTTTACCTTTTTCTTCCTCTTCCTCTTCTTAAAGGATACCTTTCAGCATTTCATATAATACTGGTTTGGTGGTGATGAACTCCTTTACCTTTTTCTTATCTGTGAAGCTCTTTATCTGACCTTCAATTCTGAATGATAGCTTTGCTGGGTAAAGTAATCTTGGTTGTAGGTTCTTGCTATTCATCACTTTGAATATTTCTTGCCACTCCCTTCTGGCCTGCATAGTTTCTGTTGAGAAATCAGCTGACAGTCGTATGGGTGCTCCCTTGTAGGTAACTGACTTTTTTTCCTCTTGTTGCTTTTAAGATTCTCTCTTTGTCTTTTGCTCTTGGCATTTTAATTATGATGTGTCTTGGTGTGGTCCTCTTTGGATTCCTGTTGTTTGGGGTTCTCTGCGCTTCCTGGACTTGTAAGTCCATTTCTTTCACCAGATAGGGGAAGTTTTCTGTCATTATTTCTTCAAATAGGTTTTCAATATCTTGCTCTCTCTCTTCTTCTGGCACCCCCATAATTCAGATATTGGTGCGTTTGAAGTTGTCCCAGAGGCTCCTTACACTATCTTCATATTTTTGGATTCTTTTTTCTTCTAGTTTTTCCGGTTTGGTGTTTTTTGCTTCTCCATATTTCAAATCTTTGACTTGATTCTTGCAATCTTCTACTCTGCTGTTGGAACTCTGTATAATATTCTTTATTTCAGTCAGTGTATACTTAATTTCTAGTTTGTCCTTTTTCATAACCTCGAGGGTCTCACTAGATTTCTTGAGGGTCTCACTACGTTTATCGGCGGTTTCTAGAAAACTCTTAAAAAACCTTAAAAGTGTGATTTTGAACTCTATATCCAGTCGTTTGCTTTCCTCCATTTCTGTCATTTGTGACCTGTTTCTTTTTCTCTGCATTTTTTATGCTACCCTGTGTTGATAGAGTGGCTTTCTGTGCTAGTTGTCCTATAGGGCCCAGTGGTTCAGCCTCCCCAATTACTGGAGGTGGACACTCTTGGTGGACCCCTTTGTGGGCTTTGTGCACAGTCTTGTTGTAGGTAAGCCTTGATTGTTATAGGTATCACTGGGAGAAATTGACCTCCAGGCCAATTGACTGTGAGAATCAGCTATGTCTTCAGTGGGAGAACTTCTGTGCTGGAGACACCCTTCTGGGGCATGACTTGCTCAGTGGGGCTTTGGTGCTCTCTGAGTCTGCCCCCTGAGTGTGTCCCTTATGGATCTGCGGAGTTGTAATCTGGATGGTCCCACTCTGACCACTGAGTACACTGGCTCTTGGATCTCTAAGGAGGTGCTAATTTTGCCTCTGCCTGAGGCTACCCAGCAGGATCCCAGCTGTGAAGCAATGCAAGCTGCTCTGGGGCCTTGGGCCTTATTTTGGAAGTTCTGGATCTCTCTGACCCAGTTTGTTAGGTAATTTTCAGATTGCAAAGGGCCAGGTTTTTCATATGCAAAAGCCTCTGCGTACAGCTTGGGTGGGACAGGGTTTCTGGGGATCAACAGGGCGGAGCAAGCAGCTATGGCTGCTCCTCAGTCCTACCCTAAGAGGCCCCACTTCTCAGTGTCCCGGTAATCGCTGCAAGTACCTCTGAGAGAAAGCCGCCCTCGAGTTCCGGCCGATGCCAGACAGTCCAGTTTGTCCTGTATGAGTCTGGGTCCCCAGAGACTCACCCGGAACTGGAGTTCAGTGCAGTCAGGAGCTTGAGACTCCCTCTTGATTGAAAAAGACAACCGTGTCCTCAGCTGCCAGCCCTTTCCACGTGCGCCTCTGTACCTCTGCACTTTACTTCCACACCACACCTCCTCTGAGTCTCAGTGTGCTTCTCTCTTTCCTTCTAGTTGTAGAATTTCCACTCAGCCAGCCTTCCTGTGGTTCTGGATGATGTCTGTTTTGTCTTTTAGGTGTATTTTTGAAATTGTTGTGTGAAGCAGCAATTTCCGGTGTTTCCCTATGCCGCCATCTTGGTTTCTCCTTTTTTTTTTTTTTAATCCTCACCCAGGAATATTTTTCTATTGATTTTGAGAGTAAGTAGAAGAGAGAGGGAAAGACAGAGAAATATTGATGTCAGAGAAACATATCCATTGGTTGCCTCCTGCACATGCCCCAACCAGGGCCTGGGCCGGGGAGGAGCCTGCAACTGAGGTATGTGCCCTTGACTGGAATCAAACTTGGGACCCTTCCAGTCCACAGGCCGAGACTCTATCCACTGAGCCAAACTGGCTGGGGCAGACATTACTTTTTTTCTCTATTGTTTCCTGTTGTTATTCTTAAGTTTGGTAAACAAGTCTACTTTCACCTTACCCTGTTGAGAGAAGAGTGAGGAAATACAAAGCTTAGGGGCTTGAAGGTCTGGCAGATGTGTGTTCAAATCTTGGATTCAGGCAATTGCTTTATAACTGTGGGCAAGTCACTTAACCTTTCTTTTAAAAAAAAATTATGTTGATCTCAAAGAGGAAGGGAAAGGGAGAGAGAATCATTGATCGGCTGCCTCTTGCACGCCTCCCACTGGGAATGGAACCTGCAACCCAAACATGTGCCCTGACTGGAAATTGATCTGTTACCTCCTAGTTCATAGGTCAATACTCAACCACTGAGCCACACCGGCCGGGGAAGTTACTTAACCTTTCTGACTGTCAGTTTCTTCATCTATAAAATAGAGCTAGTAATAATACTGACCACATGGTTGTTGTGAGGTTATATGAAAACAGTTTGGAACTACTAAGGAACTGGCCTTGCACTAGATATTTAAGTTATGGGACATCCTCCACTCACACCTCTGAAGGACAGAAACCTCCACCTACAGTCCCCATGTCAAGCTGGCTGTTTATTTATTCATCAAATTTTTATTGAATCCCCGATAGTTGTCAAAGCACCTGGCATTCTGAGTGCTAGGGGAAGGGAAGAACAAGACAGACAAAATTCTTTCTTTTATGCAGCTTATACTGTAGTGGGAGGACTAGATGAATTGAGTTGAGTGCTAAGAACTATGAAGAAATTAAATGCAGGGTAATGACATCAAAGAGTGACCGTAGAGTGGCCTGCGTGTGTGCATGCACGTGTATTTGGAGGGAGGGTGTTTGACCACTGTAGGGTGGCCAACTAAAGGGAGAGACTTCTGCCCTAACTGGTTTGGCTCAGTGGATAGAGCGTTGGCCTGCGGACGCTATTCCGGTCAAGGGCATATACCTTGGTTGCGGGCACATCCCCACTGGGGGTGTGCAAGAGGCAGCTGATCGATATTTCTCTCGCATTGATGTTTCTAACTCTCTATCCCTCTCCCTTCCTCTCTGTAAAAAATCAATAAAATATATTTTTTAAAATAAATGGAGAGACTTCTCTGAGGAGCTGAGCTGTCATTGAGGACTGGTCATTCCCTCTGGAGGGACAGAAAGTGCAGGGCTGATAAGATCAGGCTGGATGCCTTAGATGTCTGTAGGCTGACCAGTGATCTGGGCAGGAGCCAGACAGAAGGCTCTGATTCTTGAGGCCAAAACTTTTTTTGGAGGCAGCTCTGGTTTGTACTGGAAATGGAAGGTAGGATGAACTAAGAAGCAAACTAAAGGTGTCTGTAAAATAAGGTTATGTACATTAACCTGTGCCATGTCAGAAAAACTGTAATTGTACTTGTAATTCTCTGCCTGTGTGTCATGATTTTACTTACAGGTCTTCCAACAGGATAAAGCGGCATTTGTCATGCAAATACCGCCCTGTGCAGAAGTGAGGGAAGACTGCTGCAGAAGTGAATACAGGCAACATCTTTGATCCCAGGGCACAGGGGTTTTTTTTGTTTTTTTTTAATATATTTTATTGATTTTTTACAGAGAGAAAGGGAGAGAGATAGAGAGTTAGAAACATCGATGAGAGAGAAACATCGATCAGCTGCCTCCTGCACATCTCCCACTGGGGAAGTGCCCGCAACCCAGGTACATGCCCTTGACCGGAATCGAATCCAGGACCCTTCAGTCCGCAGGCCGACGCTCTATCCACTGAGCCAAACCGGTTTCGGCGAGGGCACAGGTCTTTGAGAAGAAATCTCCACGCCTCTCGAAGAGGCATTAGAAGGCTATCCAGGCAGCAAAAGTACCTCAGGTGAAATGCAGGGAGTTTCTGTATAAGGGCTTTCATATTCTGCATTCTTCTAGAGCAGTGATAGCGAACCTTTTGAGCTCAGCGTGTCAGCATTTTGAAAAACCCTAACTTAACTCTGGTGCCGTGTCACATATAGAAATTTTTTTATATTTGTAACCATAGTAAAACAAAGATTTATATTTTTGATATTTATTTTATATATTTAAATGCCATTTAACAAAGAAAAATTGACCGAAAAAATGAGTTCACGTGTCACCTCTGACACGCGTGTCATAGGTTCGCCATCACTGTTCTAGAGCCCTTTGTGATAAATGTCGCTGGGTGGATTGCATGATTTGGTGTGGCTTCATGGGGATATGCACATGATGGAGAGAACATGATCTCTGCTTGCCAAATAATCTAGAGCCTAAGGAGAAAATCCGTAATCAGTATTGAGACTGCTCTTAAGAACTATTCTAGATTTCAAGCCCGTTCTTCCTGGTTCATCAGAGAACTACCAGATATTTTTCTCCCCTTAGGATCATGGCTGATAAAAACCAGGAGATCAGTGGCATCCATTTCCCTTTTCCCTTCACACCCTATTCCATCCAGAAAAACTTCATGACAGTGTTGTACCAGGTGTTGGAGGATGGCAAGATTGGGATATTTGAGAGTCCAACTGGCACTGTAAGTATGAACAGTTGCCCCAAGAGGGCTCTTGGGAGACCCTGATTACGACTAGTCAGAGGTTTATTTGCCTCTGCAGAGATTTTCATGGTTTGGAGTTGGGCAAAGTAGTTTTCTCAGTTTACCTTTCTGAGTAATGCTCACTTCCCTCTATTAAATTGTTAAACACAACCCCGGGTTCTAAGGAAAGTTAGGCTAAAGGCAAAGGAGAATTTGAATGGCAGTAGAAGCATAGCACTGAAACTTTTAAGACTTCTCTGGGCACTCGCTTTGATATTGAGCAACATAGAAATTACTTTGGCTTATTCACAGATTTAACATGTTGATTTAATCTCCAGGCACTTGGTTACTGAGAGCTGGAGGGATCCAATCAAGGGCCCCTAAGTTTTTTCTTCCTGGCCTGGAATGAGGGATTCCTTAGACATTGGTTGTTGAGGTTGCTAGGGCTGTGGTAATCAGTTCCTACTTCTCTCTTGCACTTTAGTTACTTTTTTATAGCAAGTACTCTGTGAGAGTGAGATGCATGTGTTGCTGTGAAGGTCCCTCAATAGGCTGTGACCTCCTGGAGGATAAGGACTTTGTGGTCCTCACCTTTGTGTCCCTATCATCTAGCAGAACGTGGCCCATTTGGCCCATATGAGGCTCCTAATAGGTGTGTGGAATGAGTGAATAAAAGGAAGTGACTCATTCTTTTTCTCTCACTTGCTGATGGAAGCATGTCACTCTCTCCTGAGATGACATGATCTCCTGGGACAGGAAAAGTGCAGACTGGGGTACTGTATTGTTTCATTTTGTTCTTTCATATATGTGTAGTGAGTGGGAGAGAATAAGTCCTGCAATTAACAAAATGTGGGTCATAAGTATAATGTGCAAAGGTATTTTTTTCAGTAGTATTCTAGCATTTTTACCTTCCATTTAAACCCAGTGCAATATGACTTATTGCCCTACCAACCCACTGAAATAATTTTAGGGTCAGTAGTGACTACCTGTTTAATAGATCTGGATATCTCAAGCCCTTATTTTGACCACTCTGTAATGTTTGACATTGTTGAACTTATCCTCCTCTTTTGTTTAAAGCAATATAAAAATTTCAATCAAAGATAACGCATGTTATTTTAAAAGTCAAATTTATTGCCCTGCCGGATTGGGCTCAGTTGCTTGAGCATTGTGTCATGTAGCAGGAGGTTACTGGTTTGATTCCCAATCAGGGCACTTGCCTGGGTTGTGGGTTGATTCCCAGTAGGGGCATGCAGAAGAAAACTAATTGATGTTTCTTCCTCATCAATGTTTCTATCTCTCTCTCCCTCTCCATTTCTCTCTCTGAAATAAATGAAAACATTATTTTTTAAAAAGTCAAATTTAGCCCTGACCAGTTTGGCTCAATGGATAGAGCAGCCGTGGGCAAACTACGGCCCGCGGGCCGGATTCGGCCCGTTTGAAATGAATAAAACTAAAAAAAAAAAAAAAAGACCATACACTTTTATGTAATGATGTTTACTTTGAATTTATATTAGTTCATACAAACACTCTATCCATGCTTTTGTTCCGGCCCTCTGGTCCAGTTTAAGAACCCATTGTGGCCCTCGAGTCAAAAAGTTTGCCTACCCCTGGGATAGAGTGTCAGCCTGCGGACTGAAAAGTCCCAGGTTCTATTCCGGTCAAGGGCATGTACCTTGGTTGCGGGTACATCCCCAGTAGGGGGTGTGCAGGAGGCAGCTGATGGATGTTTCTCTCTTATCAATGTTTCTTTCTATCCATCTATCTTCTTCCCTGTAAAAAATCAATAAATTATTTTTTTTAAAAAAAGTCAATTTTATCAAATTTGCTGCAATGGGCTGGTGCTTTTAATTCTTTTGTCTGTTTCTTTTTTTTTTTTTTTTTTTTTATTGCTTAAAGTATTACAAAGGGTATTACATATGTGTCCATTTTATCCCCCCGCCCTAGACAGTCCCCCAGCCTCCCCTATCCCCCAGTGTCTTATGTCCATTGGTTATGCTTATATGCATGCATACAAGTCCTTTGGTTGATCTCTTACCCCCCTACCTCCTGTCCCCCAACCCTCCCCGGCCTTCCCGCTGCAGTTTGACAATCTGTTTGAGGCAGCTCTGCCTCTGTATCTATTATTGTTCAAAAGTTTATAATGGTCTCTATTATCCATGAATGAGTGAGATCATGTGGTATTTTTCCTTCATTGACTGGCTTATTTCACTTAGCATAATGCTCTCCAGTTCCATCCATGACGTTGCAAATGGTAAGAGTTCCTTCCTTTTTAGAGCAGCATAGTATTCCATCGTGTAGATGTACCACAGTTTTCTAATCCATTCATCTACTGATGGACACTTAGGCTGTTTCCAGATCTTAGCTATGGTGAATTGTGCTGCTATGAACATAGGGGTGCATATATCTTTTCTGATTGGTGTTTCTGGTTTCTTGGGATATATTCCCAGAAGTGGGATCACTGGGTCAAATGGGAGTTCCATTTTCAGTTTTTTAAGGAAACTCCATACTGTCTTCCATAGTGGCTGCACCAGTCTGCATTCCCACCAGCAGTGCACAAGTGTTCCTTTTTCTCCACATCCTCTCCAGCACTTGTTGTTTGTTGATTTGTTGATGATAGCCAGTCTGACAGGTGTGAGATGGTACCTCATTGTTGTTTTGATTTGCATCTCTCGGATTATTAGTGACTTTGAGCATGTTTTCATATGTCTCTTGGCTTTCTGAATGTCCTCTTTTGAAAGGTGTCTATTTAGGTCCTTTGCCCATTTTTTGATTGGATTGTTTATCTTCCTTTTGTTAAGTTGTATGAGTTCCCTATAGATTTTGGAGATTAGGCCCTTATCAGATATGACATTGGCAAATATGTTTTCCCACACAGTGGGTTTTCTCGTTGTTTTGTTGATGGTTTCTTTTGCTGTGCAGAAGCTTTTTATTTTGATGTAGTCCCATTTGTTCATTTTCTCTTTAGTTTCAAGTGCCCTAGGAGCTGTATCAGTGAAGAAATTGCTTCGGCATATGTCTGAGATTTTGTTGCCTTTGGATTCTTCTAGAATTTTTATGGTTTCCTGTCGTACATTTAAGTCCTTTATCCATTTTGAGTTTATTTTTGTGTATGGTGTAAGTTGGTGGTCTAGTTTCATTTTCTTGCATATATCTGTCCAATTTTCCCAACACCATTTATTGAAGAGACTATCTTGGCTCCATTGTATGTTCTTGCCTCCTTTGTCAAATATTAATTGAGCATATTGGTTCGGGCTGATTTCTGGGCTCTCTATTCTATTCCATTGATCTATATGCCTATTCTTGTGCCAGTACCAGGCAGTTTTGAGAACAGTGGCTTTGTAATACAACTTGATATCTGGTATTGAGATCCCACCGACTTTGTTCTTTTTCAGGATTGCTGCAGCTATTCGGGGTCTTTTTTTATTCCAGATGAATTTTTGGAGAGTTCGTTCTAGATCTCTGAAGTATGCCGTTGGTATATTAATGGGAAGTGCGTTGAATTTATAGATTGCTTTGGGTAGTATGGACATTTTAATGATGTTGATTCTACCAATCCATGAACACGGTATGTTCTTCCATATGTTTATGTCTTCCTCTATATCTTTTTTCAACGTCCTGTAGTTTTCTGAGTAGAGGTCTTTTACCTCTTTAGTTAAGATTATTCCTAGGTAGCTTAGTTTTTTTGGTGCGATGGTAAACGGGATTGTTTTTATAATCTCTCTTTCTGAAAGTTCACTATTGGTGTATAGAAATGCCTCAGATTTCTTCGGGTTAATTTTGTATCCTGCTACATTGCCAAATTCATGTATTAAGTCTAGTAGCTTTTTGATGGAGTCTCTAGGGTTTTGTATGTATAATATCATGTCGTCTGCAAATAAGGACAGTTTTACTTCCTCTTTTCCAATTTGGATGCCTTTTATTTCTTCTTCTTGCCGAATTGCAATAGCTAACACTTCCAGTACTATGTTGAACAGGAGTGGTGAGAGGGGGCATCCCTGTCTTGTTCCTGTTCTTAGGGGAAATGGTGTAAGTTTTTGTCCATTGAGTATGATGTTGGCTGTGGGCCTGTCATATATGGCTTTTATTATGTTGAGGTATGATCCTTCTACTCCCACCTTGCTGAGAGTTTTTATCAAAAATGGGTGTTGAATTTTGTCAAATGCTTTTTCTGCATCAATTGATATGACCATGTGGTTTTTTTCTTTCAATTTGTTTATGTGATGTATCACGTTTATTGATTTGCGGATATTGTACCATCCTTGCATCCCTGGGATAAATCCTACTTGGTCATGGTGTATGATCTTTCTGATGTACTGCTGAATCCGATTTGCTAAGATTTTGTTGAGGATTTTGGCATCTATGTTCATGAGGGATATTGGCCTGTAATTCTCTTTCATTGTGTTGTCTTTACCTGGTTTTGGTATTAGGGTGATGCTGGCTTCATAGAATGAGCTTGGAAGTGTTCCTTCCTCTTGAATTTTTTGTAGTAGTCTGAGGAGGATAGGTTTTAGTTCTTCCTTGAATGTTTGGTAAAACTCCCCTGTGAAGCCGTCTGGTCCTGGGCTTTTGTTTGCTGGAAGCTTTTTGATGACTGCTTCAATTTCTTCCATAGTTATTGGCCTGTTGAGATTTTTAGATTCTTCCTGATTGAGTTTTGGAATGTTGTATTTTTCTAGGAATTTGTCCATTTCCTCCAGGTTGTCTAGTTTGTTGGAGTAGAGCTGTCCATAGTATTTATTAACAATCATTTGTATTTCTGTGGGGTCTGTTGTTATTTCGCCTCTATCGTTTCTGATTTTGTTTATTTGGGTCCTCTCTCTTTGCTTCTTGGTGAGTCTGGCTAGAGGTTTGTCAATCTTGTTTATCCTTTCGAAGAACCAGCTCTTGGTTTCATTCATTTTCTGTATTATTTTTTTGGTCTCTATGTTATTTATTTCTGCTTTAATCTTTATTATCTCCTTCCTTCTGCTCACTCTGGGGTTTTCTTGTTGCTCTCTTTCTAATTCTTTGAGTTGTAGAGTTAGCTGATTTACTACCATTTTTTCTTGTTTTTTGAGAGGCCTGTAGAGCTATAAACTTCCCTCTCAGGACTGCTTTCATTGTGTCCCATAGGTTTTGGATTGTTGTGTTTTCATTGTCATTAGTTTCCAGGATGTTTTGAATTTCTTCTTTGATTTCATTGGTAACCCAATCAATATTTAATAGCATGCTATTCAGCTTCCAGGTGTTTGAGTATTTAGGGTTGTTTTTATTGTAGTTTATTTCTAATATTATGCCATCGTGGTCTGCGAAGATGCTTTTTATGATTTCAATCTTCTTGAATTTGTGGATACTTTGCTTGTGACTCAATATATGGTCTATTTTTGAGTATGTGTCATGAGCACTTGAGTAGAATGTATATTCCGTGGCACTGGGGTGAAGTGTTCTGAAGATGTCTATTAAGTCCATCTGATCTAGTGAGTCATTTAGTATTGCTGTATCTTTGCTGATTGTTTGTCTAGAGGACTTATCCAGTGATGACAGTGGTGTATTAAAGTCCCCTACTATGATTGTATTGTTGTCGATCTCTCCTTTGATATCTTCCAGAAGATTTTTTATGTATTTGGGTGCTCCTGCATTGGGTGCATATATGTTTATCAGGGTTATATCTTCTTGTTGTATTGATCCTTTTAGTATTATGAAGTGGCCTTCCGTATCTCTTGTTATGGCCTTCACTTTGAGGTCTATTTTGTCCGATATAAGTATTGCTACCCCAGCTTTCTTTTCTTTTCCATTAGCCTGAAAGATATTTTTCCATCCCTTCACTTTCAGTCTGTGTGAGTCCTTTCTAATGAGGTGGGTCTCTTGTAGACAGCAAATGTATGGGTCATGATTTTTTATCCATTCAGCCACTCGATATCTTTTGGTTGGAGCATTTAGCCCGTTTACATTTAAAGTTATTATTGAAAGGTACTTGTTTGTAGCCATTTCTTTTTTTTGTGTGGCTGTTTTCTTTCTGGGATTTTTATTTCTTCTTTTTACACCAGTCCCTTTAGCATTTCTTGCATTGCTGGCTTGGTGGTGATAAACTCCCTTAGCCTTTTTTTGTCTGTGAAGCTTCTTATTTCCCCTTCAATTTTGAATGATAGCCTTGCTGGATAGAGTATTCTTGGATTCAGTCCTTTGCTTTGCATCACTTTGTAAATTTCCGTCCATTCTTTTCTGGCCTGATGTGTTTCTGTTGAGAAATCATTTGATAATCTAATGGGAGATCCCTTGTATGTAACTTTCCGTCTCTCTCTTGCAGCCTGTAAGATTCTCTCTTTGTCCTGAATATTTGCCATGGTAATTATGATGTGTCTTGGTGTGGGTCTTTTCGGGTTCACCTTGCTTGGGACTCTCTGGGCTTGTGTGACTTTTTTCTTCCCCACCTCAGGGAAGTTTTCTGATATTATTTCTTCCAGTAGGTTTTCTAATCCTTGTTCCTCTTTCTGTTGTTCTGGTACCCCTATTATTCGTATGTTGTTTCGTTTCATGTTGTCCCAAAGCTCCCTTAGGCTCTCCTCCTGTCTTTTAATTTTTTTCTCCAACTGAAGAACAGTTTGGGTGTGTTTTGCTTCCCTGTCTTCTAATTCACTAATTCGGTCTTCCGCTTCTCCTAGTCTACTGTTGATACTTTCAATGGTGTTCTTTATTGCAGCTATATCGCACTTCATTTCTTCTTGGGTCTTACTTAAGTTGTCGATTTTTTCATCTGTTTCTTCTTGCTTCTTGGATAAGTTGTCGATTTTTTCCTCCATCCGGTGTATGCACTCTAGGACCCTTATTCTGAATTCTTTTTCTGTCATGTTGTATGCCTCTGTATCACTTAGCTGCTTTTCTGGTGAGTCCTCCTTTTCTTTCCTTTGTGGATTTCTTTGTCTACCCATGTTTGATCTCACTGACGTATATAGATATTGAGGCGTTCAGTGGCTGCTCCCTAGGTGGCAGTGGCTCCTCGGGCTGTGGTTGCTCCTTGGGCGGTTGTGGTAGCAGCTGCTCCTCTGTTGTTAGCGGGTCTTCTGATGGGTGCTGTTCACAGCTGTTGTGGCTCTTCTGGCTGGTGGAGGGAGGCTTCACCCACAGCAGCTGTTCCTCAGACAGAGCGTGTGGAGATCAGGAGGCCGCTGTTGCTTGGATCTGCTGCGTTGATTTAAAGGCACAAAATACAACACAACAAGGCACAACGTACCAGGCACTGAACACAAATGAATTACGGTATTAATAACCCCAAATAAAGATGGCCACCCGAGCTAAGAGAGTTGGGGGGTAAGGAAGAAAGAAGAAAAAAAGATAGAGAGAAAAACAAAAAAGAGAAAAAAAAAGAAGAAGAAAAAGAAAAAAAAGGAAAAATAGAATGAAGTAGAAGAGGGGAGGAGACTATTCATATGAGGAGAAAACTCCGATAGAACCGCCACTAATCCCAACAAATTCCAGCAACGGATCCCTGGAGTGATTACAAACTACAAACAGCCAATAATATCAAGTGAGGCAAGGGAAAGCAGAAGCACAAAAATAACTGGCCGGGGGGTAGGGGGGGATGGGGAGACAGAAAAAGAAAAGGAAAAAGCAGAACAACCTCACATACAATCCTTAAAGAAAAGAAAAGAAAAAAAACCCAATATACTCAACAATCGAGCAAGCAACAACAGAACAATAGAGAAAAGGAGAGAATAAAAAATTTGGATAGTGAAGAAAGATAAGGGAGAGGTGGATAAGGATTTAGAGCAGGTGATTGGAAAAGGGATATATAAGTAGGGTGAAATTTAGACAGGGCGTATGAAGAATAGGGAAAATCTAAAGCAGGAATAGGGTAAGAGAAATAGGACAGCAAAAGGGGAAAAGTGGGGAAGAGAGTTTTAGCACGGCAGCACAATTGAGGTAGAGGAAAATGATGCTAAAGGAACGATGAAAATAGAGTGGAGAACCTTAGTCCCAAAATAAAATAAAGAGAAAATAAAATGACACTTTAAAAAAAAAATGGTAAAATGGTGGCAGTAATAATACTGGTTAAAAATAAAAATGTAGTAATTAAAAGGGTAAAATCAGGTGATGAAAAAAGAAAATAAATTGTTTCTTAGTTAAAAGGTGAAACAATAATTAAAAAAAATAATTAAAAAAAAAATGGGCTGTAATGAAGGTGCTTCAGATCTTCTGCTCCTCTTTTTGGCACACCAGGTATTCAGGAGAATGTTGAATTTCCCTCTGATACACTGTTCCTCCGTGTTGTAAGCCACAGTCCTGATTTTAAGGCAGGCTACATTGGTTTCCCAGACAGCCCTTATCTGTATTTACAGAAGAGTCAGTTCGTGGCTCTGCCTCTGGGTGGCAGTGCGTCGGGATTGACCTCTGAGGGTATAGGACCTCTCTGACCAGGTGTTCTCTATTGTACCGGAAGCTGGTTTGGAATGTCCTCCGCCCAGAGCTGGTTTTCCAGTAGTCACTCCCCGCTCTGTTTCCCAGGCTCCCCCAAAACAGCCTTCCCTTACAAGCTCTGTGACTGACCCCAACTGGGTAGTCCCTTGCACTGGGTTCAACAATCAAACGCACAGATTTAAGAGCCTGGGAAGTTGTGCGAACTCGCAACGCTTCACCTTCCAAATCTGCGCGAAGTCTCTGCGCGCGCTCTGGCTCCTGGCACCGAGTAGCCGGCAAACTGGCGTAATCTGAGGCTGCCCGTTTGTGTCCCGTCCAACTGTGGGCTTATTTATAGCGTTCCCTTCTGCCAGCAGCCCTGGGGGTGCCCTTCCACACTTGTGGGTCACGCTGGCTCCAACAGCCGCGGTCTTTGTGGGGCACAGAGCCCCCACCCCCCTGCGCGCGTTCCACTCTCCAACCTAAACTGCAAACCACACCTTTGGGGAAAGTCTAACCTTTCTGTGGAAAGAAGCAGAGTTCCTCTGTAGTCGCGCTGCTTGAGAGCCGTTGTTGCCGGGTTAGTAGCTGGTCTCTGGATGCCGGTGACAGTCACCCAAGATGGCACGGTCTCCGCGGCTGTGCCGGCGCACCTGGAGAGGTTTCAGCCTCAGCCTCTAACCGTTCCCTTTATCTAGGATTTCTCTGTCTTTCCTGGCTGCAGACTGTCTCAGCTGAATCTCCTCTGCTTATTCGGGCTGTATGCTACCCGTTTCAGCTTCCCGCCCTTATCTGCTCCGGGACAAGGCACCGACACGTCTGTCTAAACCTCCGCCATTTTCTTCCTCTCCTTGTCTGTTTCTTAAGAAATGTACTTTTCTCATAGCACATTTTGAAGTTATAACCTATGTACTCTTATTTCTTGATTTGTGGGTTTTAGTGATTGGTACCTTCCCCTTGTGATGGATAAGATGTAGCTTTATTACCATCCCTTTTCCTTGCCTCTCCTGATGTAATTAGCTGTTTTTAGTCTCTGCTAAGTCATTATACTTTGACTAGAGGCCCAGTGCACAAAAATTTGTGCACTCGGCAGGGGGTCCCTCAGCCCGGTCTGTGTCCATTTGCAGTCCAGGACCCCTTGGGGGATGTCCACCTGTCGACTTAGGCCCACTCCCCGGGGGATCAGGCCTAAGCTTGCAGTCAGACATCCTTCTGGCAGCCAGGGAACCCTTGGGATCAGGCCTAAACTGTTAGTTGGACATTCTTAGTGCTGCCACGGAGGTGGGAGAGGCTCCTGCACTGGCCAGCAATGAGCCAGCTTCTGGCTGAATGACACTACTTGGTCTGACCTAAACCCTAGAGATTAGTACTTCATTTTACAACTTTTTCTCGATTTATAGGCAGCAGCAAACTCAGACCACACAGTCGGGTGTGCGAGAAATGTTGCTTTCTTTATTGTTTAGTAACCAAACCTAACTTCAGCTTCAGCTCCCATTCTGCCAAGTGAAAAAACAAAAACAAAATATTATTTAACTTAGGTTCCCCACCCCCTTCTCTGGAGCTGTGCTTCCATGTCAGACAGTGTGTGTCTCAGGCAGAGGCGCCAGAGAGCCGAGCACAAGGACCGAGGGTCAGGACATCTGGGCCTCAGTCCTCTGTCTGGGCTGGCCCCCACCCGCTGCCCGTGGCCCTCACCCCAGAGCTCACGTCCATGCTGTCCCTGGTATAGTCTCCTCATCTGGGCCTGGAGGCCTCTTGAGTCCAATTCGCTCTCTCCCTCCCTCCCTGCCACCTTCTCTCTCTCACACAAAGAGCTATTGGGCTTTCTGGGGTGAGGTCCTCTGACACCTCCTCAGCCCCATTGCACAGACACAATCTTGGTGCCTGGGTCACGGCCACAACGCTGTGTGGCTGCTCTCAGACCCTCCGTCTCCTGCTGCCTTAGGGAGTGACTCAACGGGAGGGGAGGGTCACAGTCCTTTTTACATGGCCGCCAACCAACACTCAGTGTTCCTTCCCTCTAGTTCTCCTTCTCCTCCTCACCCCAGTCCAGGCACGTCTATGTGCAGGGCAGGGGAGGTTGGGAGTTAGGGGTGTCTCTGACCCAGCACACAGGCTTCCAGATCCACTGCTCCCCCAGGAAGTCTTCCACGCTCTGGACCTCGACACCCAGAACCTGTCCCCTCTTAGCTGCAGGTCTTTGCCCACAGTGGTCAAGTCTGTTTAGAGCAATGGTTCTCAACCTTGGCTGCACATTAGAATCACCTGGGAATCTTTTTAAAATTCTGATTTCTGGGCCTCATCCTCCGGAAATTCTGTTTCTTTGTTACTAATATTGTGGCCCTACCCCATAACAAAGAAATAGAATTTCCGGAGGATGAGGCCCAGAAATCAGGATTTTAAAAAGATTTCCAGGTGATTCTAATGTGCAGCCAAGTTTGAGAACCACTGGTTTAGAGGCTTGAGGTCAAGAAGTGCCTCTTTGTTCTCTGCTTTCTGGAGGCGGTCAGCGTGGAACATTCCTGCCTGGATTGGAGAGGGGTCTCTGGGTGTTAAGAATACCAGGAGGGGGAGCACAGACTCCTCCTAGAGCTCCGAGATGGGAAAGGCAGCACCCCCTCACCTCTAACTCCAGGACGTTTCTTTAAAAGCAGAAGCCTGGTCCCGTGCAGGGGCCTGTGCTGGCTACCTCAGTTTCTCAGAGACAAAGAATTTGATGAACGTCTTTTTCCCACTGCAGTAGCTGCTTTATTTGTTTATTCTTCCATTTTTCATTAGCTGCTAAATCGCCCCTGTGGCTGCAAACCTGTTGTGCCTGACTCAGCCAGTGGGGAGCTATGAGAGCTGTGCAGGGACAGGGGAAGGGGGAGGGGGGCCCGGCCTGCAGGGAGGGTCAGTAGTGCCTACCAGGCTGTCTCAGAGGATGTGGCTTAGGTTAGGTCCTATCCTTTGGCGACTTTAGGAGGGGAGGCCATGTCCTCCGCTCCCCATTTTGACTCAGGCATGGAAGTTCTCCTTGCTCTCTGGCCTCATAACTCAGTGGATCATGGTAGGATGCAGCAGGCAGGCGGCTTCTGCGGCTGCACACAGGCACGGGCTGGTGGCTTCTGCAACCGCACACGGGCGCGGGCCTGCAACCCGGGATGGATCAGGTCACAGGCGGCGGCAGGCGGCTTTTGTGGCTGCACAGGCTGTGGGCAGGCGGCTTCAGAGGCTGCACACGGGCACGGGCAGGTGGCTTCCGCGGATGCACACGGGTGCGGGCAGGCGGCTTCTGTGGCTGCACACAGGCGGGGACAGGCGGCTTCTACGGCTGCACACGGGCGCCGGGCCGCGGGCAGGCAGCTTCTGCAGCTGCACATGCCACGGGAAGGCAGCTTCTACAGCTGCACACAGGCGCCGGGCCGCGGGCAGGCGGCTTCTGCAGCTGCACATGCCACAGGCAGGTGGCTTCTACCACTGCACACGGGCGCCGGGCTGCAGGCAGGCGACTTCTATGGCTGCACACGGGCGCTGGGCCGCGGGCAGGCGGCTTCTGCGGCTGCACATGGGCGCCAGCCAGTGGTTACTGCGGCTGCACACGGGCACGGGCAGGCGGCTTCTGTGGTTGCACATGGCGCCGGCCTGTGGCCTGGTACCTGATTGGGTCACGGGCGGTGGGTAGGCGGCTTCCGGGTCTGCGCACGGGGGCCGGCCTGCGGCCCTGGACCTGATGGGGTCATGGGCGGCGGGGAGGTGGCTTCTGGGCCTGGATGGCGGCTGGCGCTGTCCCGCCCTGCCTGCAGTATGCAAATTAGCCGCCATCTTTGTTGGTGGTTAATTTGCATACCGTGCTTATTAGCCAATGGGAGGTGTATCGAAGGTATGGTCAATTACCATGTCTGTCTATTATTAGATAGTATTGTTTTTTTATAGAATAATTTTTTTTCTAGAGTTAATAATTGCCTTTTAAAAGTTTAAGTACCAGCTCAATGTTCAGCACCTAGTAAGGTACTCAATAGAGGGTGGTGTGAGGCTCCCACTGCACACGGCCCAGGCCCACGCAACACGACGTTTGAACCATCGGGAGATAATCAGAATGAAGAGACGACACAACACCCAGAGGAAAGACAATGAGGAGTCGCCAAGAAAGGAAATTAATGAAGTTGAAGCATGCAACATGACAGAAAAAGAATTCAGAACAATGGTTGTACAATTCATTCACCAGATGGATGAGAAAATCAACAACCTATGCAAGAATCAGGAAGAAATAAAAAGTGATATAGCTACAATCAAAAACACCATGGAAAGTTTCAACAGCAGACTAGAAGAAGCAGAGGCCTGAATTAGTGAGTTAGAAGATAAGGCAGAGAAACAAGCTCAATCTGAACAGCAACTGGAGAAAAAAAATTAAAAAGCAGGAGGAGAGCCTAAGGGAGTTTTGGGACAACATGAAACAAAGTAACATATGCAAAATAGGGCTGCAAGAAGGACAAGAAGAGCAGCAAGGATTAGAAAATCTATTTGAAGAAATAATGACAGAAAACTTCCCAGATTTTTAGAAACGGAAGAAAAAAGTTACACAAGTACAGAGAGTCCCAAGCAAGATGAACCCCAAACGACCCACACTAAGACACGTCATAATAACGATGGCAAATGTACAAGACAAAGAGAGAATCTTAACACATTGTTTGCAGGTAGTTTGTATCACGTGCTAACTGGTGGCGCGGGCCATTTTTGCTAATTTTTTGCGCAAATGGCAACGTTCAGTAAAATTACGATAACTTTTGTTTTACATATTTTTTTTCAATGAAACTTTTTGTGATTTATTGTAAAATGTATACTGAATTATTTTTCTTAGAATCGCACTGAATGCGTGGCGAGGCAGAGAACTGTGTGAAGGGATGACTCTACGCAGTTGAATAGATTACCGTTATACCTGGAAGTACATACATAATTCACCATTGTATGTGTTAGAGACCCAAATTTTGTCCTTTGGAATTCGTATATCTGCATGTTAGCATCCCTTTAGAGCAATAAAAAAGTATAAAAATAAACGTATTTATACGTTACCCACATTCTACCGCTAGTCTATAAAAAACGTATTAATATGTGTCCCGTGCTCTACTACCAGTCAACGTAAAACGTATAAATACGTTTCCCGCATACAATGTGTTAAAGGCTGCAAGAAAGAAACAGAGAGTTACCTACAAAGGATCCCCCATCAGATTATCAAATGATTTCTCAACAGAAACACATAAAACTAGAAGGAAACGGAGGGAGGTATACAAAGTGTTGCAAAGCAAAGGACTGAATCCAAGAATACTATATCCAGCAATACTATCAATCAAAATTGAAGGGGAAATCAGGAGCTTTGCAGACAAAAAAAGGCTAAGGGAGTTTATCACCACCAAGCCAGCAATGAAAAAAATGCTAAAAGGAATGCTGTAAAAAGAAGAAATATAAAGATAAGAAAGAACACAGGCACGAAAATAGAAATGAATCCAAGCACGTACCTTTCAATAATAACTTTAAATGTAAACTGACTAAACGCTCTAATCAAAAGACATCGAGTGGTTAAATGGATAAAAAGACATGACCCATATATTTGCTGTCTACAAGAGACCCACCTCAGAATAAGGGACTCACACAGACTGAAAGTAAAGGGATGGAAAAATATCTTTCAGGCAAATGGAAATGAAAAAAAAAAGCTGGGGTAGCAATACTTATATCTGACAAAGTAGACCTCAAAGTGAAGGTCATAACAAGAGATAAGGAAGGCCACTTCATAATATTAAAGGGATTGATACAACAAGATATAAACCTTATAAACAATGCAGGAGCACCCAAATACATAAAAAAAAACCTTCCGGAAAATAACAAGGAAGAGATCAACAACCACACAATCATAGTAGGGGACTTAAACACACCACTGACATCACTGGATAAATCCTCTACACAAAAAAATCAGCAACGAAACAGCAATCCTAAATGACTCACTAGATAAGATGGACTTAATTGACATCTTCAGAACATTTCACCCCAAAGGCATGGAATATACGTTCTTCTCAAGTGCACATGGGACATCTTCAAAAATAGACCACATATTGGGTCACAAGCAAAATCTCCCCAAATACAAGAAGATTGAAATCATATCAAGCATATTCTCAGATCACAAGGGCATAATATTAGAAATAAACCACAATAAAAACAATCAAAAAACTCGAATACTTGGAAGCTGAATAGCATGTTACTAAATAATGAATGGGTTACCAGTGGGGTCAAAGTAGAAATTAAAAACACCCTGGAAACTAATGACAATAACAGTACAACAACCCAAAATCTATGGGACACAATGAAAGCAGTCCTGAGAGGGAAGTTTATAGCACTACAGGCCTACCTCAAAAAACAAGAAAAAATGATAATAAATCATTTCACTCTACAACTCAAAGAATTAAAAAGAGAACAACAAAAGAAGCCCAGAGTGAGCAGAAGAAAGGATATAATAAAGATCAGAGCAGAAATAAATGATATAGAGACCAAAAAAAAAAAAAAAAATACAACAGATGAATGAAAGCAAGAGCTGGTTCTTTGAAAGGATAAACAAGATTGATGACCCTCTAGCCAGGCTCACCAAGAAGCAAAGAGAGAGGACTCAAATAAATAAAATCAGAAATGAAAGGGGCAAAATAACAATGGACCCCTCAGAAATTCAAAGAATTGTTAAAAAATACTATGAACAACTCTACTCTAACAAACTAGACAACCTGGAGGAAATGGACATATTCCTAGAAAAATACAATCTTCCAAAACTCAATCCAGAGGATTCTAAAAATCTCAACAGGCCAGTAACGATGGAAGAAATTGAAGCAGTCATCAAAAAGCTCCCAGCAAACAAAAGCCTGGGGCCAGACAGCTACACAGGGTAGTTTTACCAAACATTCAAGGAAGAACTAAAACATATCCTCCTCAGACTATTCCAAAAAATTCAAGAAGAAGGAACACTTCCCAGCTCATTCTATGAAGCCAGCATCACCCTAATACCAAAACCAGATAGAGACAACACAATGAAAGAGAATTATAGGCCAATATCCCTCATGAACATAGACGCCAAAATACTCAACAAAATTCTAGCAAATCGGACCCAGCAATACACAGAAAGATCATACACCATGACGAAGTAGGATTTATCCCAGGGAAGCAAGGATGGTACAGTATCCGAAAATAAATAAACGTGATTCATCACATGAACAGATTGAGAGATAAAAACCACATAGTCATATCAATTGATGCAGAAAAAGCTTTCGACAAAATTCAACACCCTTTCTTGATAAAAACTCTCAGCAAGGTGGGAATAGAAGGATCATATCTCAACATAATAAAAGCCATATATCACAAACCCACAGCCAACATCATAATCAATGGGCAAAAACTAAAACCATTTCCCCTGAGAACAGGAACAAGACAGGGATGCCCCCTCTCACCACTCCTGTTCAACATAGTACTGGAAGTACTAGCCATTGCGATCAGACAAGAAAAAGAAATAAAAGGCATCCAAATTGGAAAAGAAGAAGTAAACCTGTCCTTATTTGCAGATGACATGATACTGTATATAGAAAACACTAAAGATTCCATCAAAAAATTATTAGACTTAATAAATGAATTTGGCAATGTAGCAGGATACAAAATTAATGGCAAGAAATCTATGGCATTTCTATACACCAATAGTGAAATTACAGAAAGACTAAAAAAGCAATCCCATTTACCATTGCACCAAAAAAAATTAGGATATCTAGGAATAAACTTAACTAAGGAGGTAAAAGACTTATATGCGAAAAACTACAGGACACTGAAAAAAGAGATAGAGGAAGACATAAACAGATGGAAGAACATACCATGTTCATGGATTGGTAGAATCAACATCATCAAAATGTCCATACTACCCAAAGCAATCTATAGATTCAATGCAATCCCCATTAAATTACCAATGGCATATTTCACAGATCTAGAACGAACGTTCCAGAAAGTCATTTGGAATAAAAAAAAAAGACCTCGAATAGCTGCAGCAATCCTGAGAAAGAAGAACAAAGTAGGTGGGATCTCAATACCAGATATCAAACTGTATTACAAAGCCACTGTACTTAAAACAGCTTGGTACTGGCACAAGAACAGACATATAGATCAATGGAATAGGATAGAGAACCCAGAAATAGACCCAAAGCACTATGCCCAATTAATATTCGACAAAGGAGGCAAGAGCATACAATGGAGTCAAGACAGTCTCTTCAATAAATGGTGTTGGGAAAATTTGACAGATACATGCAAAAAGATGAAACTAGCCCACAAACTCACACCATACACAAAAATAAACTCAAAATGGATAAAAGACTTAAACGTAAGACGGGAAACCATAAAAATACTAGAGGAATCCACAGGCAGCAAAATTGCAAACATATGCCGAAGGAATTTCTTCTCTGATAATGCTCCTAAGGCAATGGAAACTAAAGAGAAAATAAACAAATGGGACTACATTAAAATAAAAAGCTTTTGCACAGCAAAGGAAACCATCAAAAAAACAAGAAGACCCACTGCATGGGAAAACATATTTGCCAATGATATCACCAATACAGTTTTAATCTCCAACATTTACAAGAAACTCATGAAACTTAATAATAGGAAGATAAACAATCCAATTAAAAAATGGGCAATGGACCTAGATAGACACTTTTCGAAAGGACATACAGAAGGCTGAAAGACATATGAAAACATGCTCAAAGTCACTAATCATCCGAGAGACGCAAATCAAAACGACAATGCGGTATCATCTCACACCTGTCAGAATGGCTATCATCAACAAATCAACGAACAACAAGTGTTGGAGAGGATGTGGAGAAAAAGGAACCCTTCTGCACTGCTGGTGGGAATGCAAACAGGTGCATCCACTATGGAGAACAGTATGGAGCTTCTTCAAAAAATAAAAGTGGAACTCCCATTTGACCCAGTGATCCCACTTCTAGGAATATATCCCGAGAAGCCAGAAACACCAATCAGAAAGGATATATGCACTCCTATGTTCATAGCAGCACAATTCACTCTAAGATTTGGAAACAGCCTAAGTGCCCATCAGCAGATGAGTGGATTAGAAAACTGTGGTCCATCTACACAATGGGATACTACGCTGCGATAAAAAAGAAGGAACTCTTTCCTTTTGCAACAGCTTGGATGGAACTGGAAAGCATTATGCTAAATGAAATAAGCCAGTCAGAGAAAGATAAATACCACATGATCTCACTCATTTGTGGAATATAGAGAACAACATAGACTGATGAACAGGGACAGATCCAAAGACAGAGAAACAGCGATCAGACTATCAACCCCCAGAGGGAAAGTAGGGGAGGGTGAGGGTAAGGGGAAGAGATCAACCAAAGGACTTGTAGGCATGCATATAAGCCAAACCAATGGACATGGACAACAGGGGAATCAGAGCATGAAGGGGGGTAGGGGGGAGGATGGGGGTTAATGGGGGGAATGAGGACACATTTGTAATTCCTTAACTAATAAAGAATTTAAAGATAAAAAATATTAGTTTTTAATATGCTTAGGCTAGTTCCTCACAGATCATCCAGTAGTCTCTCAATATGATTCAGATTTTCACATTGTCCAAAAGTACAGTTGGCCCTTGTCTGTGGGTTTTTCACCCATGGGTTCAACCAACTCTAGATCAAAAATATTGGGGGATAAAAGCTACCTTATTGCTGACATGTACTATGTAGTTAGACCTATGACAGTTGCTGAACATGTAGAGACTTTTTTCTTGTTATTATTCCCTAAACAGTATAGTATAGCTATTATTTTTATAACATTTACATTACATTAAGTATTATAAGTATTCTAAACATGATTTAAAGTGTATGGGAGGATGTGCATTGGTTACATGCAAATACTAAGTCATCTGTATGTATAAAAGCCTAAGCAACCGGAACGCCAGAACAACTGGAATGACAGTCACTATGACACACACTGACCACCAGGGGGCAGATGCTCAATGCAGGAACTGCCCCCTGGTGGTCAGTGTGCTCCTATAGCCAACCTCCCATGGCCGGTCAACCTCCCTTGGCCCCTCCCCACTGCTGGCCAACCACCCACAGTCCTTCCCCCTGGCCAGTAGCCAGCAGGAAGGCATGCCCTGGCTGCAGCCAGCAGGAAGGAAGGCCCTGGCTGGCACCCGGAAGGGCCCGATTTTCCTTGATCACAGGCCAGGCCTAGGGATCCCACCCGTGCATGAATTTCGTGCACCGGGCCTCTAGTCCTATCTAATAATAGAGAAACATGGTAATTAACCGTAACTTCGCAAACCTTCCCATTGGCTAATCAGCGAGATATGCAAATTAATCGCCAGCCAAGATGGCGGCCGGCAGCCACGCAGCTGAAGCGAACATGAGGTTTGGTTGCCCTGGTGATGGAGGAAGCCAAGGTTCCCCGCCTCCCTCTGCCCAGCTCTGAGCTCCAGATGCAACAATGTTGCAATTATAGAAGCTAAACAGGAGAAACTAAGATGGCGGCATAGATAAACACCGGGAAATAGTCGCCTCACACAACAATTGAAAAATATCCCAAAGGACAGAGCAAACATCCTCCAGAACAACAGGAAGGCTGGCTGAGTGTAATTTCTACAACTAGAAGAAAAGAAAAGCACGCTGAGAGCCAGAGGAGCTGCGGAGGCTGAGTGCAGAGGTACGGCGGCGGCTCGCGCGCGCGCGCGGAAAGGGGGTGGCACCTGAGGACGCGGCTGTCTTTTTGAATCACAAGCTCCCGACTGCTCTGAACTCCGGTTCTGGGAAGTCTCTGGGGACCCAGGACTTATACGGGGGGAGGCTGCTCTGTCAGGCGGCAGCGGGCGAACTTGAGGGCGGATTTCCCTCAGAGGTGCTTGCAGCCGTTACCGGGACACTGAGACGCGCGACTCCGGGCGCGGAGAATCAGCCATAGCCTCTTTCTCCGCCCTTTTGACTCCCTGAGACCCCGCCCCACCCAGGCTGCAGCAGAGGCTTTTGCATGTGAATGTACCTAACTACAGCCCAGCCAGGCAGACCCGGAACTTCCAAGAGAAGGCCCAAGGCCCCGCAGCGGCTTGCATTGCTTCACAGCTGAGCCTCTTCGTGGCTCCGGCTGTGTGGCCTCAGGCAGGGGCTGAATTAGCACCTCCTTAGATCCAGGAGCCACTGTACCCAGTGGTCAGAGGGGGACCATTCTCCCACTTCAGACACAGCTGCTTCCCACAGCCAATTGGCCTGGAGGTCAATTCCTCCCAGTGATCCTACAACAACCAAGGCACCAAGAGTGCACCAAGAGTGTCCACCCCAGGTAACTGGGGAGGCTGAGCCACTGGGCCCTACAGGACACCTGGCGCGCAGGGCCACTCTATCAACACAGGGAAGCAGCCAAAATGCGGAGACAAAGAAACAGGTCACAATTGGCAGAAACGGAGGAGGGCAGACGACTGGATATAGAGTTCAAGGCCACGTTTATAAGGTTTGTCAAGAATTTTATGGAAACCGCCGATAAATTTAATGAATCCCTCAAGGAGTATAGTGAGACCATGGAGGACATGAAAAAGGACCAACTAGAAATTAAGCATACACTGACTGAAATAAAGAATAATTTACAGAGATCCAACAGCAGACAAGAGGATCCCAAGAATCAAGTCAAAGATTTGAAATACAAAGAAACAAAAAATACCCAACCGAAAAAGAAAAAAGAAAAGAGATTCAAAAAATATGAAGATAGTGTAAGGAACCTCTGGGACAACTTCAAGCGTACCAACATCAGAATTATAGGGGTACCAGAAGGAGAGAGAGGGCAAGATATTGAAAACCTTTTTGAAGAAATAATGACAGAAAACTTCCCCCACCTGGTGAAAGAAATGGACTTACAAGTCCAGGAAGCGCAGAGAACCCCAAACAAAAGGAATCCAAAGAGGACCACACCAAGACACATCATAATTAAAATGCCAAGAGCACAAGATAAAGAGAGAATCTTAAAAGCAGCAAGAGAAAGACAGTTACCTACAAGGGAGTACCCATCCGACTGTCAGCTGATTTCTCAACAGAAACCATGCAGGCCAGAAGAGAGTGGCAAGAAATATTCAAAGAGATGAATAGCAAGAACCTGCAACCAAGATTACTTTATCCAGCAAAGCTATCATTCAGAATGGAAGGTCAGATAAAGAGCTTCACGGATAAGAAAAAGCTAAAGGAGTTCATCACCACCAAACCAGCATTATATGAAATGCTGAAAGGTATTCTTTAAGAAGAAGAAGAAGAAAAAGGAACTCTTACCATTTGCCACAGCATCGATGGAACTGGAGAGCGGATAAATACCACAAGATCTCACTTATTTGTGGAATATAATGAACAACATAATCTGATGAACAAGGACTGATCCAGAGACGGAGAGGCTTTGATTGGACTGTCGGGCCTTGGAGGGAAGGTAGGGGAGGGTGGGGGCATGGGGGAAGGATCAACCAAAGGACTTATATGCAAGCATATAGGCCTAACCAATGGACACGGACAACGGGGGGGTGAGGGGATGAGCGGGGGGGAGGGGGGGTAGAGGGTACGCATATGTAATATCTTAATCAATAAAAAAATATTTAAAAAAAAAAAAGAAGCTAAACAAACTCCAGATACCTGCTTTCAGCCGCCAGCTGCTCAGCGCTTAGAGCGCCAGTGATGGTAACAGAGTTTCAATTATAGAAACTAAACAAACCCAGATACCTGCTTTCAGCCGGCAACGGCCTCAGAGCTGGAGCCGGCTCTCAGCTCCAGTGACAGCTATAGAAGGTATGTAAATCTCAGAATGAAAAAAAAAAGAAAAAAAAACAGAGGCTGGGAGCTTCAGTCACCCGTCAGCCTGAAAACGGCCCTCAGCCCCTCACCCAGACTGGCCAGGCACCCCAGTGGGGACCCCCACCCTGAAGGGTGTGTGACCAGCTGCAAACAGCCATCATCCCCTCACCCAGGCTGGCCAGGCACCCCAGTGGGGACCCCCACCCTGATCCAGGACACCCATCAGGGCAAACCAGCCGGCACCCACCCATGCACCAGGCCTCTATTCGAAATAGTAAAAGGGTAATATGCCTCCCAGCACCGGGATCAGCGCAGCCGCGAGGCCTCCCGGCACCGGGATCAGCGTGACAGGGGGCAGCGCCCAAACCCCCTGATCACCCTGCAGCTCTGTGTGTGACAGGGGGTGGGGCCCCAACCCCCCGCCCCCCAGGGGCCCTGCTCTGTGTGTGACGGGGTAGAGCCATAACCTCCCCATTGGCCCTGCCCTGAGTATGAGAGTGGTGGCTCCCCAACCCCCTGATCGGCCCTGCTCTGTGGGTGATAGAGGGCAGCGCCCCAACCCCTTGATCTGCCCTGCCCTGAGTGTGACGGGGCGGTGCCCCAACTTCCCTATCAGCCCTGCTCTGTGCGTGACGGGGGAGCTCCTCAACCCACTGATCAGCCCTGCTCTGTGCATGACGGGGGTAGCTCCCCAACCCCCTGATTGGCCCTGCTCTGTGAGTGACACGGGGGAGCTCCTCAACCCCCTGATTGGCCCTGCTTTGTGCATGACGGGGGGAGCTCCCCAACCCCCTGATTGGCCCTGCTCTGTGCGTGACAGGGTACGGAGCCCCAACTCCCTGATTGGCCCTGCTCTGTGCATGATAGGGTATGGAGCCCCAACCCCCCTGATGGGCCCTGCTCTGTGCGTGACGGGGTGGCACCGCAACCTCCCCATCGACCCTGCCTTGAGTGTGACAGGGGGTGGTGCCCCAACCCCCCAATCGGCCCTACCCTGAGCGTGCCTGAGGGTGGCATCACAACCTCCTGATCGCCCTGCTCTGTGCATAATGGGGCGGCGCTCCAACTCCCCAATCGGCCCTACTCTGAGCTTGACCAGGGGCTGCACCTAGGGATTGGGCCTGCCCTCTGCCACCCGGGAGCAGGCCTAAGCCAGCAGGTCGTTATCTCCCGAGGGTTCCCAGACTGCGAGAGGGCACAGGCTGGGCCCTAACCCCCTTTCCCCCAAGTGCACAAATTTTTGTGCACTGGGCCTCTAGTAATAATAATAAAAGGCTAATATGCAAATTGACTGAACAGCAGGATGGCCGATTGCTATGATGGGCACTGGCCACCAGGGGGCAGACACTCAATGCAGGAGCTTCCACCTAGTGGTCAGTGCACTTCCATATGGGGAGTGCCACTCAGCCAGAAGCTGGCTCATGGCTGGCCAGCGCAGTGGTGGTGGCAGGAGCCTCTCCCACCTCTGTGGCAGCATTAAGAAGGTCCAACTAACAGTTTAGACATGAGTCCTTAGGGGCCTAAGCCTTTAGTCGGACATCCCCTGAGGGCTCCCTGGCTGCCAGAAGGATGTCTGACTGCAACTTAGGCCTGATCCCCCTGGGGAGTGGGCCTTAGTCGACAGGTGGACATCCCCTAAGGGGTCCTGGGCGCAGGCCGATCTGAGGGACCCCGCCCGAGTGCACAAATTTTTGTGTACCGGGCCTCTAGTTTGATAATAATCTTGTTGGTACTCCCATTCAGTGGGTTTTGGGCCTCCTGTTTAATCCTATAATTACGTTTTCTTCTAATTGCTCATCTCTTTGGGCACCATGGTTTGTTGGTTTTTGTTTTTGCCTAAAATTCTACTTCTTCAAGATTTCTTTAACTTCATTGCCCAGTCTTTCTATTCAGTTTATTTTGGCTGTCATCTCTTAAATATTCTTGCTTGTCCTTATTCTGTAATTTAAAAAAAATAGCATCCTGTTCTTGTTTCATGGAAATAATATCGTTCTGAAGATATCAATGATAGTAGTAGTTTGAAGTCTTTTCCCCCCTGCATTGCCCGCCCCCCAATTTGGGGTTCCATGTTTTGCTTTGAGGCTTTCCTCAAATGCCTGGCGATCCTTGGCTGTCTTCTGTTGGTGTTCAAGAAAATGCCCCTGCAAGGCTGAGTGAAAGGCCAGTGATGGAGGCTGTGGACCCATAGGCCCAGCCACTCTTTGGGGGCTTCCATTTGTCAGTATTTGTAGAATTTTCCCTAGAGTCATCTAGTTTTTCCAGAGAAGTCTCTCCTTTGAACTCTTGCCTAGTGGGTCTAAGCCTGACAGCCAGTATTTTTGAGGAGACTGGAGACGTGACTTCAGGTACACAGTCTCTCACTTAATGCTCTGCTTTCAGCCCTCTTCCCCACGCTTCACTCAGCCTGCTGTCTCTAGGCCCTCCTGGCTCAGCTTTACCAGAGAATAAACTGTCTTCTGTGAGGAGTGGGGACTGCAACTTGGGGGCCCAATTATCCTTAAAAGAATTTCAGTTAATACCTTTGTTTTCAGTGCTATGCCTTGGCCCTGCTAGTTTCCGGGCATTTCTGAGGGGGAATCGGAGGAGACCTCTATAGACACCGGGGCTCAGCGTCCTTTACTCTGCTAAGTTAGTTCCATTTCTCTGCTTTCTCTCCTAAAACTTGTTACTATCTCTTCTTCCACTTTCTTTGTTTTTGTGTGTGTGAGCCTCTTTTATGCCTTTGGTTTAGTTTTAATGTGTTCAGAAAAGGACATAGAAGAGCATGTGTACATACCAACTTGTTTAACCTGAAGGCCTACCTCCTCCCTCTCAGGTCTTTCCATCTTGAGCCCCTTGTCCATTCCAAGCTTCCCCTTCCTCTACTTGGCCCTTCATGTTGGTGCTCTCAGTTCTGTGGCCTCATCTGTGTACTTCAGTTACCTTCAAGAAAAAGCCACTGTCTTCCACATCCCACCCCTAATAGAGCTGCCTCCTGTCCTTGTGCCCCACTGCCTGCAGGGGTGCCATGTTACAGGCTGTGCCTCACCTTCTAGTCCTCTGCCTCAGATGCCCGTTCCCTATGATGTTGCCTATTTTCCCTCAAGCATCATCTTTTTAAACCTTTCATGAGTCCACCACATTGAGTTGACCTCTTGCCTTTGTGCCCACTGTGCCTTGTATAGCATTGCAGTTCTGGGGTCCGTGTCCCGCAGAAATGCATAAACTCTTCAAGTCAGATGTTTAAGTTTGTGCCTGTGGGCACTTTCTAGAGAGCTCTGTGTTCCCACCATCAAGCCCAGTGCTTGCTACAGTGTAGGCATTTAGAAAGAATGAAGTTAGTTTTCTTTGCATAAACTTTTTAAACTGTTATTTTAACAAAATCTCAAGGAAATAACATTGTACAAAGCTAGGTATACTATGGGTACTTTATTAAATTTATTTCATAACAGGTGAGCAGTTGATTATACATCTTTTTAACATTTTCCAATTTAAAATTTCTGTGGCCTTATTACGGAACATGGATCTGCAGGAGTTTGGTGGTCTTTTTTTTCTTGATGTTAGAGTTTGCCACCGTTTTTTCTGGAAGATAACTCTGCCCATCCCTTTAGAAACTTCTTGAGCTCACTTTCAGGAGGAGGCTGCTGGCTCTCTGACCAGGCATCTGTGCCTGGGCCACTGTTACATGGGGTATGTCTCTCCTATTCCTGGCTTGATGACACCTGAAGCGGATGGCTCCACATTCCCAGGCAGCACGGAATGGCTGCCCCAGGTTTTTCTGGCATCTGCTGTCTGCAAGTCTTTGTCGCTTAGTCTCTATCAAAAATGGACAGAAATGGAACATATGGGGCTTTTCTAAACATATGTGAGCCATCCATTCTTCAGAAGTAGCCATCATTCTCAGGGCCTTCTGAGAATTTGATGAAAGTGAATAGATCCTCATCCCAAGTTAATAGTACTTTTATTATCCTATGTAATAAAAGCCTAATATGCTAAGTGTCCGGTTGTCTGGTCGTCCGTTCAACCAATCAAAGCGTAATATGCTAATGATATGCTAAGGCAGCTCAACCGCTCGCTGTGACGTGCACTGACCACCATGGGGAAGACAGTCAACCAGTTGACCAGTCGCTATGATGTACACTGACCACCCAGAGGCAGACGCTCCGTCCGACCTGAGGTTAGCTTGCTGCTGGAATCCAGGCAATCGGGACTGAGCAAGACAGGCAGGACATGCGCTGGAGCCCTCCTGCGGTCCCTCCCCGGCTGGCCAACCTTCCACGTTCCTCCCTGGCCTGATCATGTGCTGGTGGGGTCCCTCAGCCTGGCCTGCGCCCTCTCAAAATCTGGGACCCCTCAGGGGATGTTGGAGAGCTGGTTTCGGCCCGATCTCGCAGGCCAGGCTGAGGGACCCCAGTGGTGAACGAATTCGTACATCGGGCCACTAGTTACTTAATAGTTGCAAAAAACAGGCCCTGGTTGCTCATTTATGTACCAGGTGTTCCCTCTAATCTTGGTGCAGGTATTACCCTTTATGTGTATTCACTTATTCAATGCTTGCAGCAACTCTGAAGGTCTTACTATTACTCGTATTCCCATTTTGCATTTTTAGAAACAAGCCTAGAGAAGTTAGCCTAAGGCAGCCGTGGGCAAACTACGGCCTGCGGTCTGGATCCGGCTCTGGATCCGGCCGTTTGAAATGAATAAAACTAAAAAAAAAAAAAAAGACCGTACCCTTTTATGTAATGATGTTTACTTTGAATTTATATTAGTTCACACAAACACTCCATCCCTGCTTTTGTTCCGGCCCTCCGGTCCAGTTTAAGAACCCATTGTGGCCCTCGAGTCAAAAAGTTTGCCCACCCCTGGCCTAAGGTCACAGAGCTGATAGGTGGAGAAGCCTGTATTTGACCCAGACAAACTGGCTGTGCAGTCTAAAGCTCTAGCCACTGTGCTCTGCTATTTCCCCCCAACACACATGCATTTCACCTGCAGTTCATTCAAGCCCAAATTAGGCTGAGAACCTCGCTCTGGATACTCTGAGATCACCCCTGGGTTAAGCAGGGTTGGGGGAATGATGGCCTGGACATGAAGGTGTTGGCCTTCCTGAGACTCACCTGAAATGCCCTGCCCTTTAGATCCTAGACGCAGCAGCTTTGTGAAACTCACGGCAGCAGCCTTTCTAGAAGGATTGTTACAACAAATCGTGCAAACTTGGATGGCCATAAATTTGTTCTCTCCCAGTTCTGGAGGTCAGAAGTCAGAAAGAACCAAGCCTCCCAACAGTTTGGTTTCAGGGCTGGTTCTTCTGAGGGCCATGGGAGAAGGATCTGTTCAGCCCCGCTCCTTAGATATCTCTTTTCCCTGCTGATCACCTTCCTTTGCGGCCTGTGTGTCCAAATTTCCCCTTTTCATAAGGACACCAGTCATATTGGATTAGGGCCCACCTCATCTTGACTAAATACACCTGCAATGACTCTGCTTCCAAATAAGGCCACATTCTGAGACACTGGAGGTTGGGACTTTGACATGGATTTTGGGGAGACAAGATTCAACCCATAACACAGACCCATAGGGAGAATT
Organism: Myotis nattereri; assembly: GCF_964212035.1. Taxonomy (NCBI): domain Eukaryota; kingdom Metazoa; phylum Chordata; class Mammalia; order Chiroptera; family Vespertilionidae; genus Myotis; species Myotis nattereri. Next base: position 122,040,831 of record NC_138076.1, on the reverse strand, counting down.
CTGGTCTTTAAATCAAGAATTGTGTTCTTGCCCTAACCAGTTTGGCTCAGTGGATAGAGCGTCAACCTGCGGACTCAAGGGTCCCAGGTTTGATTCCGGTCAAGGGTATGTACCTTGGTTGCGGGCACATCCCCAGTAGGGAGTGTGCAGGAGGCAGCCGATCGATGTTTCTCTCTCATCGATGTTTCTAACTCTCTATCCCTCATCCTTCCTCTCTGTAAAAAATCAATGAAATACATATCTATATATGTATATGTATGTGTGTGTATATATACATAATATATATACATATGCACGTATATGTATATATATATAAAGAATTGTGTTCTTTTGCTTCAACAAAGTTATGAATGCCAGGACTACAGGACTGGTCATGTTACCTGCACACCAGCTGCTTGAAAGGTGTCGCTTCTCCTCAGCACATGGGTGGCATTTCATGCTCCACATGTTTTTGCCTTAATTCTTTTGGGGGCCGTTTATCTACTTTCTCACTTCTAATTATGTTGGTGCAGGAAGGTCTTACTGGTATTCCCATTTTGCATTTTTAGAAACAAGCCTAGAGAAGTTAGCCTACAGTAGTTATGTGTAACCTGATAAGCCACTTCAAATTCTTTGAGGAGCAGTGACTTGTATAACTAAGCTAAGAGCTTCCTTTTTATTCCTTCTTTTGTCCTACTTTTCCTGGCTATTTTTCTTGCTAATTTCCTTCTCTTTCTTTCCCAGGCTTGTCTAATATTTAAAGTCAGACTTTCTTTGAAGCTTTAGTAAAATGGAAAGATCATTTGGGAAGCTTGGTTTTTTCTCTATTTCTGAAAACATGTTTTTCCTGTAGGGAAAATCCTTAAGTCTTATTTGTGGGGCCCTTTCCTGGCTTCGTGACTTTGAAGAGAAGAAACGTCAAGAGGAGGCACGTCTCCTTAAAACTGGAACTGCCCCCTCCAGTGATGGTAAGGACCAGCCCCCATGTATTTCATCTTCACGTCAAGAGACTCCAGACACCCTGGGACCTACTGGAGAACCTGACTGGGTTACTCAGTTTGTGCAGAAGAAAGAAGAAAGGGACCTGGTGGACCGACTAAAGGTGAGATCCAGGGTAAAAGAAGTGGGAGTGATCTAGGAAACAGCACTTCAGTGATTATTTTGGGTTGATTCCGAGATTTAAATATGTGTTCTTTGGCTTTGCAATGCCTCTTAGTTCTCCTAGCAGCTTTGTTGAGTAAATGGTGTTGCACCCTTGCTGTCCTTTTTTGTTGTTAATCCTCACCTGGAGATATTTTTACCATTGCTTTTCAAGGAGGGTGGAGAGAGAGAAACATCGATGTGAGAGAGACTCTTACATCAATCGATTGTCTCCTCACACATGCTGCCCTGACCAAGGGCGCATAGTGGACACACAACCCAGGTACATGCTCTTGACTGTGACCCTTTGGTGCATGGGCCGGCGCTCTAACCACTGAGAAACATTGGCCAGGGCCTTGCTATCTTTTTAAAGCTGATGTCAACAGGCCTTCTCTAGATAAGGGATTGGCAGGTCCCATTCATTACCCACCTGGGAAAGGAACCTATCTCACTGTTGCCATTGGCAACATGGTTTCATGGCTGCAAACTCAATAAGGAATGCATTTTATTGTGAGAGTATGTGACTTTGGGAGGGGGTATACAGACTTCCTGCAGTGAGCCGCGAGGTGGGGACCTGGCGAGGCTCCGGGTCTGGTGATGGGTGCTGGCCAGGGGAGGAGAACTGACCTGTGTGAAGAGGCAATAGGCTGAGCAGCCCAGACTCTGTAAGAAAGGCTTGGTTTGGGCTTCCTGCAGGAGTCTCCTTTATGGCTTCTTTCCTCTTCAGAAGGAGCAGATCAGGAGGAAGAAGCGAGAAGAACGCCTACAGCAGCTCCGTCACAATACACAGCTCAAGTATGCAGCCAAGCGTGAGGTGAGTGTCATCTCCTGGGGTGGCTGCTTGGGGCCTCGAGGTGTAGCTCCTTTGGGTGAGTGGCCAGGTCTTCGTTCCTCTCCCTGACCCCCACTCCCTAAGTCCTTATGACCCAGTGGATGGGAACTTGAGCCGAGGTAGTGATACCTAGGATATTGATGCCAGTAAAGCAGCAAGGCCCAGGTTAATGGTGTGTGTGTGTGTGTGTGTGTGTGTGTGTGTGTGTGTGTGTGTGTTGTCCTTGGGGATGGCCACACTGAGGCTGACTCTGTCGAAGGTGGGGGCATCAGTGCTGAGGTTATCTTTCCCCTCCTGCACTGCTCCTGTACAGAGACAGGAAGAAGAAGAGACAGAGCGTCTCCTCCGTCTCAGCAGGGACATACTGGCAGCAGGAACAGAGGCTGAGCCCCTGGAGCAGCTAGCATCTGGGGAGGAGGAGCTGGTCCTCTCAGAGTACGAGAGTGATGAGGAGAAAGGAGCCCCTAACAGGTAGGATAGCACTTCTGCTCCACCCACCACCCTGCTGAGCCCACATGGGAGGCAGCTCCTTCCTTGTGCCAAGAAAGAAGCAGGCTTCCTTGTCACTCTTTGGGCATCTGAAGGGATGGAATGCCAGCCACTGCCGCTTCTCTCAGACAGGCTCCTCCTTAGGGTGCGTAAGTGATAATGGCAGTGATAGTCAGCCGTCTCTCTCTGCCGGGCACTGGCTGCACTTCTGTTAATGCCATTATTCTCGCATCAGTATTTGTGTCTTCCCTTTACACCTGAGGAAGCTGTGGCCCAGCCAGGTGTGATGCCTTGGCCAAGGCCACAAGGCCAGGTAGCAGGGAGCTGAGACTTGAACCCGGTCACCCAACTCTAGATCTCAGACTCTTAAGTTCCAAACTGCATTGGGTTCAAGGTGCTTACCCACACCACCATCTTGGTTCCTGTGGCCTATAATTTAAATCCAGGCCTTTCAGACAAAGCTGACTGAACAGTTCTTTATTGACCAAGAAACTAACACTGTAACTAACTCCTTTTCTAATAGTCCAAGGCAATGAGCATTTCTGCTTTTTAAAAAAACTGAATTGCTAGGTGGACAAAAACAAAAAAATCCATCTGATGTCCCCACCTTATATACAAAGTAGAGTATATCTGAAAAAAGGATTTTGTGTTTTCTAAGAAGCTTAGACTAATAACGTTGACTAAACAACCAGCCAAGTAATGCAGGTTGACTTACAGTCCCCAGTGCTGATGGGCTACTCATTCATTCCCAGAAAGGGCAGACTTCGTTTATTCACACATCCAGCCTGCACTGAGATCCTGCTGAGTCTGTGCACTATGTGGCATATGATTTATGTAGTTAGTTTTTTAATTTAAGTTGTTTTTTTTTAAATTCTGAGGGGAGAAGAGATTGATATGGTCATGAGTGACAGCATCTTTTATCCCCTCACCTGGTCAGTTGGGGCTTCACTTAGGAAATGGGCATGGAGTTGCTGCTGTTTGCAGGCTGTGGGGGTGCTCCATAGAAACAAGACACACCCAGATCCCCCCGTGGACAGGATAGGGTGGTTGAGGAGACAGAAGAAGAAATGGTTTTTGAAAGAGATGAAAATCACAGGGACCATGGCAGTGTGTTACAGGGCAGGCAACCCTGCCAGGGGAGATTGAGGAACGCTGCCCAGAGCAGGTAATGTTTATGAGGAGGTCTTGAAGTTGACTAGCAGTTGGCTAGGTAAAGGGAAGAAGTGAGGGAGAGAGCATTCCTGGCACAGAGCACAGCATGCCCAAGCTCTGGTAGAGTGGTAGAATCAAGTTCTCTTGGTGAATTGAGAGAAGTCCCATTTGCTGGAGGTTAGACAGTGAGAGGAGAGTAGCCTTGGATGACAAACATTGACCCTAGGGTCTTGGGAATACCATGTCCTTTCTCTCTCTGTCCTCTCCTGAGTGGCAGTGGGAGGATGGCCTTGGTGTTAGCCTGGGGCGTCTCTCTGACCAAGAGCACAAGCGACCACCTGCTGCTTTCGTGGACCTTCACTGCTGGGATGTGTCCGTCTCCTAGCTCAGAGCTCAATCTTCAGTTTGGTTCTTAGTTGTTTAGGTCTAGGGCTGATCGCTGGCACGTGGTAAGATGCTCAGTAAGTGTGTTTCTAGTTGTGTTTCTAGTTTGCTGAGAAGAATGTTTTTCTGTGTTTTGTTTTTCTCTCAGATTAGATGAGGATGAGGATGACCTGGAGGAAGAACATGTAACTAAGGTAAGATGCCATGTCCTAAGCTTTGTGCTGTGATTGGCCTGGAGTCCAGGGAAAATGCGAGGGTCCCTCCTGTAGGTGAGGAGCCTCCAGCCCACTGACTCCATCTCCCCAGACCCAAACCTGGTCTGTAGGTGCTCACCTGGCAAGCTGGTCTGGGAACCTGGGGAGACATCTTGTGGGAGTGATGCCTTGGCTCATGTGCCGCAGGACATGGGAGAACAGCCATTCTGGGCCAAGGACCCTGGGTCTCTCTCTGCATTAGGAGTTGGGGAAGGCCAGGGCAGGTCAGAGTGAGAGTTCTTTGTCCTTTGGATGTTCTGATGGCATCCTTGCATGGAGAGCTATGAGTCATATGTGGTGCCAACACTTCACAAACTCAAATCATTTGGTTTCATTCATGTAATACCTTTGTTTTCTCTGTTGAAACTAGACTCCCCTCCCCCCTTCTCTTTTTTCCTCTCCTCACTCTTCTAAATCTTAGCGGAGTTCAGAGAAAGCGTGTTCAGCTCAGCCTCTGCCTGCTTTACTGCCAGCCCCACCCTCCATGCCCTTGGAAGGTGTGTGTGGAACAGCCCCTCACCACTCCCCAGAACCTTAGGGACCTTTTCCATGTCAAGAGTCACCACTCAGGGAAATACTTTTCCTAAGGTGGCCAAGCCCTCCAAAACAGTTGGATTAGGGGCTGAGCATGACTGATGGGAGGAGTCCCACCTTGTGGGCATTCTCTTAAACTTTAGGAGTTGAGGGTGAAGTGGGGAACCCTGGTATTTCGCTAAGATCTTCTCTGGGACAGTTACCTTGCTGTAGGTTTGTATATTTATGACCCCTTTCCCCATTCCCTCAGCCCATCACCCATGGCATTCCTTGATGTGCAGAGAATACTTGAGAATGTTATTCCATCTTTGAAATCCCCTGCTTTTCCTCGGCGCAGATTTATTACTGCAGTCGGACCCACTCCCAGCTGGCCCAGTTTGTGCACGAGGTACAGAAGAGCCCCTTTGGCAAGGACACCCGGCTCGTCTCCCTGGGCTCTCGGCAGGTAGACAGAGGCAGGGCGCCTCAGCCCTGGTGCCCTCTACTCCCTTCCCTGTGCCTTCATCTTCCTCTCGCAGGCAGGCTGAGGAGGGGAGGATCGCCCCTCTCGGGCCTTGCTGACCCTTGGAAGGAAATGGGGGAGGGCTGGTCTGCGAGGCCTGGTGGGCTGCTGTGTATCATGTAGCAGCACCATTTCTTTACTTCTTGCTCCTCTGTCTCATAGAATCTCTGTATAAACCAAGACGTGAAAAACCTGGGTTCTGTGCAGCTGATTAACGACCGCTGTATGGAGCTGCAGAGGAGCAGACACGGTAGCCACCTGCACCCTTGAGCTAAAGGAGCAGCCTCTGGGACCATCCTTTGGCCTCGGGCAGCTGGGAGTGAGGCGCGGGAGGGGCAGGGGCCAGCACAGTACTGACAGTATCTTAGTGGAAATGATGGTTCTTCCTAAAGAGCCTCTCCTTGGGAGAAGGTGTGTTTGCTTTCTGAGTCAGAGTTAATTCTGAAATCCGGGTTTTGAACACAGAGTAAAATACCAGAGTGTTTTGATGAGACCAGAATAAATAGTTCCCATAAGGGTTTTGTAGACATGACCTTACTGGCCTGCTCCTGGCCACAGGACCGTTACTGTTCTTTCTGCCTTTGCCCCTGTACTGCCACCTGCAGAGAGCAAGAGCAAAGCTGAGGACCAGGAACCCAAGAGGAGAAGGCAGGCACCCCAGGCTGCCTGTCCCTTCTACAGCCATAGGCACTTGCAGCTCCTCCAGGACCAGGTGCTGCTGGAGGTGAAGGACATCGAGCAGCTGGTGGCCCTGGGGAAGGAGGCTGGGGCCTGTCCCTATTATGGGAGCCGGTTTGCCATTCCAGCTGCCCAGGTGAAGACCGCAGAGGGTTGGGCGGTGGCTCTTGGCTTTAACTGCAGCCTAGGCCGTGAGGGAAGTCCCTACTCCTCTTAGTTTGGGAAGGTGTCACTGGCCATGGTTGGACTGACCGACATACTGCACACCGATGACACATAACCCACTCTCCTAGGGCACAGGGTCACAGGACGCCCCAGGTCCCTTGGTGGCTGTTCTGCAGGCACTGTGGCATTATGGGGGGTCAGGCCCAGGAGAAGGTGTGCATTCCTAGTTGAAACTACAGTGAGAGATGCCAGGGCAGACACCGGGAGGAATGGGAGCTACAGAACATAAATCTATTTCCAAATGGCCGTTCAGAGTGACTGTCCTGACTGTGCACTTACTGCACCATTTGAGAGGACTTTTCTAGACTGGGCATATGGAGTATTATTTAAACAGAAAAGCTGCCAATTTAACAGGTCAAAAATTATACTGTTATTTGGTTGTTATGATTTAACATTTCTTGCTACTTCCTTCATTTGAGTGACTTTTGGAAATAGGATATTATTTGTGGAGAATTCCATATAATCAAGAAAAGGTTAAAATCGATTTTAAAAGATGCAGGGAACTAACTGTGTTAGTAATAATTTCATGTGGCAGTAATTGCTCATCAGTCTATTTCCCTGGACTGCGTGTGTGGTCCTCGGAGCAATGCAGCAGCGCTCCCAGCACTTTCACGTCCTTCCCAGGATCTGCCACAGCGAGGGTCAGCGCTGTAGACACTGTGTGCCAGTGCTGTAAAATGTCCTGAAATTCTTGTGATCTTGATTCTTTAAGGCACTTTTCACCTCATTTTTGCTTTTATGGTATCCCATTGAGCTAGCTAAGGCAGGTACTTTCCATATTCTACGCCTGGGGACAGTGGGGTCCAGAAAGGTTAAGTGGTTTATCTGTTTTCTCACAGCGGGTGAGTAGTGGAACCATATTAAAACTTGGGTCTTAAGTTCCCAGTTTTCTGAATTTTCACTTTGTTTATCAGTATTCTTGTAACTGGAAAATCATCATAACACCAAAGCCACTAAAAAATGTACAGAATGTTTTTTTTTTTGTCACCCCAACCCCACTTCTTAACCCTGTTTTGACAGTTTATCAAGCCCATTTTGCAGATGAGGAAAATGAGGCTCACGGACCCCAGAATCACACAGATAGGAAGTGACAGCTCCTGGACCAGAGCCCTGGGCTGCCTTCTGCTATGCTGGTGGTTTTCACCGTTTTTTGAGGAAATTTAGGTGCCTCAGGGGCTACCTTGGGGGCATGGACAAGGCTAAGCAACTGGGGTTCCCCTCCCCATAACCCCACTCTTGGTTCCATCAGAAGTCAGATCAGCTTCACATTTGTTTCATATATTTGATGTTACACATAAAACGTTTGAGCAAAGAGTCTGTTGTTAAAAGCACATTACGATGCCATCCTTTCTACACCTGTTCTGGGCAGGAAATGAAACTGTTCACACCAGGAACTTAGAGCAGGCTGGTGACCCTGCTCTAGGAGGGAGTCCCGCCCCACTCACGTGGCCCCATCTCCTCCCAGGTGGTGGTGCTGCCCTACCAGATGCTGCTGCACACGGCCACCCGGCAGGCCGCGGGGATCCGGCTGCAGGGCCAGGTCGTGATCATCGATGAGGCGCACAACCTGATTGACACCATCACAGGCATCCACAGCACGGAGGTCAGTGGATCCCAGGTAGGTCAGCCTCTCCCTACCGGAGCCAGGGTTTATCAGGGGGCAAGGGAACATTTCTCTAACTGTCTGGACCCGGGATTCCTCCAGAAATGGCGCTCGGTAGTGCTGCACTGCGGCAAGGCGGCAGCCTCATGAGAGGTGACTGCTTTCCAGCAGATCTCAGAACTGGGGTCTAGCTCAGGCAGAGGAACTGGTGCCTTGGTCTTCACTGGCCTGTGTGGTCCTGAGTCCCTCCAGCCCAGGATGCTACTAACCACTCCATGATCCAGGGTAATGGCTTGAGAGAAGTAGGGTCCTCGTGTAGTTAGATGTCATTATTATTGATATTGCTTTGAGAGGATTTAACTGAAGAATGCTCAAGATTTCTGAAAGCTACTATTTATTTATTTCCTATTTGCCATGCACTGTAGGAGTTATCTCTTATGTTCACGTCTATTCTACATTGGGCTGGTATTCCTATTTAACATTGAGAACTCTGAGTCAGAGAGGTTTAAGCAGTGCCTAAGGTCACATAGCTAGTAAGTGGGAAACTGGGATTTGACCACTGGTTTCTGACCATGAAACCCACACGACATTCCACCACCTCTACTGACTAATGCATGGGTTGATCTTAGGCCAGGACATGATGGTTACCTTGAACTATCACTCTCAGTAGGCAACACGTCTTTTCCCAGCCCAGTGAAACTAGCAGGGAGCTTCATTACGGAGATTCAGCCTCTTGCTTTTTCCCTGGCACAGAGTGGCCACTGCAGCAGAGCCTGCCTTCCTTCCCCTCCCTCAGGTCCCACCAGCCCATGGGCCTTTAAAACCCACACCTTGAGTCTGTAACCAGCCCCACGCTCCTCACCTTGATTGCCTCCTGTGTGTCCTGGGCTGGCATTTTCTAACCACAATCTAGACAATTGGCACAACCCTATGCCACTTGCCCAGACCCTAGTCTGCCTTCATGCCCATTTCTTCTCTCCTTAGCTCTGCCAGGCACATTCCCAGTTGCTCCAGTACATGGAACGATACAGGTGAGACACCACCTCCAGAGGGGAAGGGAAAATCCTGCTCAGCCTCAGCACCCCAAGCCAGCCTCTAGAGGAGGCACTTAGGTTGGCATTTCTGTGGGGTGGCCTAGCGTGCTGCTGTCTCCTGTGTGTGTGCACCCACATAGGCCAGGGGTGCTCAGGACACAGCACCTGGCTTAGGCCTTGGGCCACAGCTGGCCTATTTTTCTGGGGGAGTATTTGTAGCTTGTGACCCAGTTTGAAAGACACCAGCCAGAAGGGCCTCAGCTTGAGGCACTTAGAAGGGAAGGTGCTGTTGGAGTAACCCACTTGCTGTCTGTTGATTTGTCCTCAGGAAGCGTTTAAAGGCCAAGAACCTGATGTACATCAAACAGATCCTGTACCTGTTGGAGAAGTTTGTGACTGTGCTGGGTGGTAAGGAGCCCCACAACCCCCAACTCCATCCTGCTCCGCTCGCCAGACTCGGCTCCCTGGACGCTGTCAGGACATCTAACTTAGATCTTTTTCAGGACCCTGATTTATTTCACCGTTCGGAAGTAGTAATAGCACTACGGTACAAGTGAATGCCGTTTTACATGATAGAGTGCTCTTGTGAGGACGGCAGCATGGGTGTGTTGACCCTCCGTGACACGAGTGAATGAAACTAGAGCCTCTGGTTGCTGAGCCCAGTGAGAGGAACTAGAACCCACTGGCTCCAGGTCCCGTGCACCTTTCCAGCATTCTGTGCAGCAGCCCTGTCCTTTCCCGGGGACCCTTTTGAAGGCTTTCATGGAAGCAGAAGTCCAGGACGCCAGCATGGTGGTTCTGAGGGGATTTTGTCTCATGTTGGTGTTCTTGGCTTCCATCTCTGCCTTGCCTCTGTCACCAAGCAGCTGGGTGTGTCCTGTTGGCACCTGCCTAAACTGGGGTGGCTACTCTGTCCCTGCCTCCTTAGAGGAGGTGTGAAAAGAATGAAACCACCAGGCTTTGGGCTCCATATCACATGTGTGTGGGTCAGACTTTGAGGCTTCCTAGAACATCTGTTCTCAGTGGGGGGTCTATGGATATTAAAACTATCAAAAAGCCGGTTCACAGACAAATGTTCTTATTTGACTAGTATACTGTGGAGTGTGAGAGGATGGGGCCAGAGGACCACCATCTTGACCTGTTTGAATTCTCTTTTAGGGAACATTAAGCAAAATCCCAATACACAGAGCCTCTCACAGACAGGTAAGAAGATGGCCCTCATGGGGCCAGGGCTGGTCTGAGCCAGTTCTGAGCTTCCCTCTGGGACCCCAACACCATGGTCTTCAGAGCAGGACCCCAAGGCTTGTTTGTTTACCCTTAGGGACAGAGCTGAAGACCATCAATGACTTTCTCTTTCAGAGCCAGATCGACAACATCAACCTGTTCAAGGTAGAGGTTTTACTGGTTCATGTTAGCTCATCAAATCTTATCCTTACCCCCACCTGTGGGCAGAACACTGTTAACACTGTGGAAGGAATAAAAAGGAAATTCCTTCAGTCCTCAGTCAGTCCAGAGGGCTGAGGATCTACAGCACAGACATGCCATTAACCCTGAAGAAAAAAAAGAAAAGTAATGTCAGTAACAAAAGAGGATCCTGGACCTAGGGTTGAAGGGTCAGAGAGATTAGGGGGAGATTAGATTAATAAGCATAACTAGAGATGCCCTGGCCCTCCACTTTACTTCATCTTTCTTGGGGCATGATCTTTCCCTGGCTGCTGGGTAGAGCTGGAAGTTAATTTTGTGAGTGTGATCCTGCTGTTGGGCTGAGGTGAGTGAGGTCACAGCTGGGCCACTCTGCTTGACCTTTCTCTCGTCTTTCCACTCCAGCCATAGTTTATTGCAGCCTCACATCTTTGCTTGCTCCAGGCCTACATATCGGTGCTCTCCCCGGGGGCCAGGAGGGGAGGGGCGGGGTAATGCCACTGCTACTAGACTCACAACCTTATGATTCTAGTTTACTAACAGTAATGAAGCAATTACTGTGTTTGAGGCAGTGCACCAGGCTCTGTGACTGTAGAGTAGGGTGTGCCATCTCCATTCTAGAGCAAAGGAAGCCGAGGCTCAACGAGGTCACCATAGGAGGACGCCACGCACAGGCCACACGAAAATGGTGCATGCCGAGCCAGTGTGCCAGCCCAGCCGCACAGACTCAGACCCTGCTTTCTCTCCATCGGGCCTTTCCTTTTCAAACCAGCTGCCCTGACTGGTTTGGTCATGGTTACTGCCATCACCCCCTCAGACAGGCTGGCAATCCTGTCATCTTTGAGCCCTTTCTCCCATCGCGTCTCACATCCAAACTGTGGCCAGGCCCCATAGCCTGGAATAGCTGTTGAATGTACCCCACCTTTTCACTCCACAGCTGCTACTTCAGTGCCGTCTTTTCCTTTGCCTTCTTTTTGGTCTTCCTGATTTCATTCTGTCTCCCTTCTAATAACTTTTACAAACTATAGTCTAGTGAACCTTAACTGAAAGATACCATTCTTATGAGAATTCTTTAAAGGCTCCAAAGTCATCGTCTTGCATTCCAGCCTACCTGCCAACCTAACTGCACTCCAGGTGTCCCTTGAACAAGTCCCAGGCTTTACCTCCTTTAATGCCTTTGCTCATAGGGTTTTTTTTAAGCCTTTGCTCATAGGATTTTTTTTTAAGACTAACTCTTAGTCCTCCAAGGTCTAGCTTAGGTGCCGTCATGGTGAAGGAAAGCAGAGGGACACAGCCATCACCCAGGACCTTGAGGAGGGTGGAGCCATGCAGACTTGTGAAGGCTGTGCCTGAGGCCTGGCAGAGGCCCTCTCGTGGGAGAGCGCCGTGTGGTGTGGGGACAGTGGGGGTGGAGTGACCTCAGAAAGGAGCGTGACATGGTTGGCCTCAGGAGGCTTTGGGCTCCTTGGGAGGTGGTGGTGACTGATGCTCCCGGGGTTTTGGAGAGTGGTTATCTGTTTTTGTTTTCCATCCTGATTAAGTTTTCCATGTACCTACAGCGGGTTTTGTTTTGCAGGTGCGGCGCTACTGTGAAAAGAGCATGGTCAGCAGAAAGGTACGGCTGCCCTTCCTTGGGGCCTGGGTGGGGTCCAGCTGCACCCCTGCTTGCTGCCCTCACAAAGCCTCTCTCTCCTGCCCTGTGGAAACTCAGGCACCCTCATCTCTATTGTCTTCACTGGGGAGCATCCTTGCCGGGTTGGGGAGGAGCTGCCAAGATGCCTGGTGTTGGGGTGGCAGGAGGGTGGGCCCTGGTTGAGATGCAGATGAGAGGTGGAAGCCTCTTGTCCACCCTGGCCTCCCTCTCTGCTGCCCTCATTTGTCTCTGTTGCTCTTATTCCTGCTTAGCTCTTTGGCTTCACAGAAAGGTATGGGGCAGTCCTCACACCCCCCAGGGAGCAGCCCAGACTGACAGGGTTCCAGCACTTCCTACAGAGCCTGCAGCCCGGGGTGACTGAGGGTGAGTCAGGTGGTGGGGGCTGGGCTGCAGACCCTGGGCAGGAATGTTCCTCACACGTGGACTCTCCCCAGAGAACCCCGTTAGTCCAACTGCAAGGAGGCTCTCTGCTCTCGCCTGTGGTCCCAGACTCTCTCCCTTCCACTCTGCAGCTCCCACAGCCCCTGTGGAAGAGGGGGAGGCCAGGGTGCCTCGACCTGCTTCCCCACTGATGCACATCGAAGGCTTCCTTGAAGCTCTCACCACTGCCAACCAGGACGGCAGGGTCATGCTGAGCCGCCAAGGTATTCCGAGGGGGAGCCAGCCTGGAGCTGGAGGCCAGAGCATGAGAGGGGCCTTTACTTCCGTCCCAGCACCTCCCGGGGTCAGGACAAAGAAACGTGGTGATGCCAGCCTCCTGTGACCTGGGCAGGCAGTGGGGGTAGTGAGGAGGGATGCAGGTGTGTAGGATGGTTGGTTGTCTCAGGCAAGGATATGAGAGGAGCCATGTAGCCTAGTGGTTAAGGCAACATGGGCTTTAGCTTGAGCCTTGGTTCCATCACCTGCAAGCTGTGTGTCTTGGACCAGTTTCTTTGTCTCTGAGCCTCATTTTCCTCATGCGAAAAGGGAGCTAATAGTACTCTACCTCACGGTTGTCCTGCAGATTAAGTAGGATTTGATTTAAAGAGAAAGTGATTATCTCTCATGCCTCCTACATGGACCCCTTTGCCTCGGAGGATAGGCGTGTTTCTTGGGCCTGTACCTGCCCCCTTCCCATGTAGCTCTTTTCTTTGTCTTTTTATCAGGCAGCCTCAGTCAGAGCAGCTTGAAATTCTTGCTGCTGAATCCAGCGGTGCCTTTTGCCCAGGTGGTGAAGGAATGCCGGGCAGTGGTCATTGCGGGGGGCACCATGCAGCCGGTAAGGACACCGGATCCAGACTCTTGTGCCCGGGTGTGGATGGGACGGTGACAGGAATGGTGCACAGTTAGGCCTCTTCATCTCATCCCTTGGTTTCCCAAACCAGAAAGGGCTTGGCTTGAACAGGCCAAACAATGTCCACCAGGTGGCACTGCTGTACTGTCTCACTGCTGGGCCTTGTAGGCTCGGGGACCCGGCATTGCCACTGCTCCTGTGTGTCTGCAGCGGTGGGATCACACTTCTCCAAAGAAAGTCCTGCTGGAGTTTCTTCCTCACACTTAGTGCCTTACTGCCACTCCCTTCCTGTACCCACTATAGATATAACTTTCTCTCTCTTTTACAAATTTAAATGTATTTTTAGGAAAGTATTATATTTTCATTGTAGAAATCACAGGTAAGCAAAAACAGGAAGAAGGATCATAATTTCACTAGCAAAAGATTCATTTGGTGCATATCATACTTGTATGCATAATTTTTACAAATATACATACATATTTTTAAAACAAAAATATGGCATTATCTGTAAATGCTGTTGTGATTTGCTTTTTCTTACTCAGCAACAAAATGTCCTACATATTTTTCTTGTCAGTAAGTAAGCATTTATTTCACCATACTTTGGCTATAACATGAATGTATTATATTTTACTATGTATAACCACTTTTGTTAGGTATTTAGGTGATTTCTAGTTTTTCTCTAGAAAACAACAGTGTTTAAACAATTGAGTGGTAAATGTAACCAGTCCCTGCACAGTGGTTATTTCCTGAGGAGATGTCCTAGAACAGCGACCACCAACCGGTGGTCTGCAGACCACTGGTGGTCCGTGAGGTCCGAAAGGTTGGCGCCCGTTGTCCTGGAACAGGACTTCCTGCATGAAGAGCTACTCGGCATCCTCAAGCAGTCTGTTCCCAGCCTCAGCTGCCTGTTAGATCGCCCCTGTAGCTTTATTGTTTTTCCATTCTTTCATGTGTCTAGACCTGTATATTTTTTTCATTTGTGTATTAAAATAATTGGTAGTCATTATGGCTCAGTGCTCAAATCCATTGTGGCCTGTGGGAACCTCCCTGCTGCTGCTGGTCCTTGTGATGTGACCTCCTTAGTCTTGGGATGCTTTCTTGCTGCCTGGCACAAAAAACACCCCAGACCACCTGGTGCTTTTTTTGCCCCAGATCCGGAATCATTCATTTCTCCAAGGCGCCCTAGTTTCTTTTACTGGGGATGGGTACTTAGAAACCAAGATCTGGGTGCTGTGTGTGTACAGTGGATGATTGCTATTTGTGGGTCTTTTCAGTACTGACCTGGGAAATATGTTTTCAGACATCATGAGACCTTATTGATATTTCTGATTCAAAAATCAATTTATTTGACCTTATGCTGTATCTCATTTCTCAAGCTAAACTTCTGTTTTTTTATCCTATACTAGAGGCCCAGTGCACGAATTTGTGCACGGGTGGGGTCTGGCCGTCCCACCCCAAACAGGGCCAGTCTGGCTGGGGGGAGAACCCGCAGGCGATTGGCCAGCAGGCCCCGCCCCCAAATGGGGTGGGGGAGCCAATTGGGGGTCAGCAGCCAGGGGAGGGGCCATGGGAGGTTGGCTGACCACCCCTACTCCCTATTGGTATGTGGGGGTGATTGGCTGGGGAAAGGGGCCACAGGCCGATCAGGATGGGTTTGCTGGCCACAGTGGGCATCATAGCGACTGGTCATTCCAGTTGTTAATGGTGTTCCAGTCGCTGGCTTTTTATATATCTACTAGAGGTATGGTGCACGAAAATTCGTGCACTGGGCAGGGGGATCCCTCAGCCCACCTGCCCCCTCTCACAGTCCAGAAGCCCTCAGGGGATGTCCTACTGACAGCATTCTGGTCTCTGTCTGCGGGAGGCGACCAGGGGAAGGTGCCGCCCCCATCATCCCGCTGCTGCTGCCACAGCCACCAGGGCTCACAGCTGCCTGAACCCCCAGGCCTCACAGCTGTCAGGGTTCAGGGCTGCCTGAGCCCCGGGCCTTGCAGCTACCTGAGCACATGACTGCCGTAAGCACGGGCCTCGCAGCTGCCGGAGCTCAAGGCTGCCGTGAGCCCTGGGACTCGCAGCCACTATGGCTTTGGATATATGTCTGGATGGGCATCCAGAAGACCTCCACCCTAATTAGCATATTACCCTTTTATTAGTATAGATAATAATAAAAGCATAATATGCTAATTAGACCGGACAGCCAAATGACCTTCCGGATGAAGCCAGGGCTGCGAGGGCTGAGGCAAGCCACCATGGCTGCAAGGGCTAAGCCCCTTGCACAAATTTCTTGCACCGGGCCTCTAGTATTAACATAATTACTTGTTCTTCCCCACAATATACTTAAAATAGTGCCAAAAATATAATACCAACATTCTAACAATAACCTATTGGTTAAAGTTTTATTTCTTTGCATTTGTTTTTTGCCCTTTGAGTATATCCTGACAGAATATCTGGTCACTGAGGACGTGAAGCCGTTGCTATCAGGCTCTTCTGTGAGCGTATGTTGTGAATTTGATAGGTAGCTAGGCTTTCTTTGTTTCAGTTTGAGAGTTTGCCTTTTTGTTGACTTAATTCTATTTTCAAAATATGTAAAACCTCTGTATGGTTCAAAAATTGAAACTCTACAAAGATCAGAAAGTCTCATTTCATCCCTTCCCAACCTGTTCCCCATCCTGTAGGTGAACATGTTTTATTAGCTGGTCTGTCCTTCTACTGTTTCATGTTAATTTTTTTTTTGTTTTTTTGCCAAAATAAGCAATGCATGTACTTACTCTTTTTTCCTTTCCTTTTTTCCTTACATCAAAGGTGGCATATTCAGTTTCTGTTCACCAGTGTGCTCTGGCGATCACTCCGTATCAGCACACAGGCACGGTCTGCGTTCCTTTCGTTGGCTATGCAGGTTTCTGTTGGGTGGATGCAGCATAGCGCAGTCGACCAGTCCCTCTGGAAAGGCAGTCTAGCCCTCACAAATAACTTCACAAGAAATATCCTGTGCATATGTTCATTGGTTTGTTGAGCTGTATCTTCAGAGGAAACTCCTAGATATGGGATGGCGAGGTTAGGAAATCAAAATATATCTGATTTGTTCAGTATTGTCATGTTCCCCTCCGCTGCGGTGGCACTATGCTGCATCCCACCTGCAGTGTATGCGAGTGCCTGTTTCTCCAGAGTGGTCAAACTTTTCGACTTTTGCCAATTTGATAGGTAAAAAACTGGATGGAGCTTTTAAAAATACAAAAGCATAGTCCTCACGCTAGCGATTCTTATTCAGTAGTTTGGGCTGGACCCTCGCCATGTGAATATATATATTCTTAAATTCCCACTGGCGATTTTGTTGCATATCCAGGGCTGAGAGCCACTGTGCCAAATTTCCTTCGCTATTCCCACAAGTAGTTAAATGAGACTGCCAACACTGGACACCATTTAATTGTTTTATCCTTTTGCTAATTTCTTACCAGCTTTTCTTTTTCTCTCTTCTCTGTTCTTATGTACTTGCTGCCTCCTCACCCAGACTTCTGTCTTTCCAAGTGATTCTCTCTTCCCTTCTCTGTTAAGGCCCCTGCCTGCTCAGACCTGAGGTCCCATCCCCGGACCTCAGGGAGGTCACAGAGCCTTGACATTGTGGTCTTCAGGTTTCTGACTTTCGGGAGCAGCTGCTGGCATGTGCTGGGGTGGAAGCCGAGCGACTGGTGGAGTTTTCCTGTGGTGAGGATCCATGTCCAGGGTTGAATGGGCCACATAGTCACTCATGACCCCGCGTTGTCATAGTTGAACCATATGCTGTTATCAGGCCTACGGGGCTGAGGAAACACGGATGGGCATCTCATCCTTTGCCAGCTCTCTCTGAGCTTGCCATCTCCATGCTCTCATGCTCTGTGCCCCCTCTGTCTACCTGGGAGAGTTCTGAGCATTGCTGTTTTAGTGTGGAAACTGGTGGGTGGGTAAGTGATAGAAACCGCTACTCCTGGTCTGGAAGGCAAGGGTTGAGCAGTGCTCTTTCTGGACTCAGCCTTGCACTTCCAGTTCTCAGCCTCTCTCTGGGTCTCCCCAGGTCACGTGATCCCTCCAGACAACATCCTGCCCCTCGTCCTCTGCAGTGGGCCCTCCAACCAGCAGCTGGAATTTACATACCTGAAAAGAGAGCTGCCTCAGATGGTTAGTACCAGCCATCCTGCCTCACCTTGGCCTTTGCTAGGGCAGGAGAGAGATTTCTGGGGTGGGGATATGCTGGCCAATCCCAAGTGTTCAAGCATTGTGGAAGTTAGTACTGGTCCTCATCACAGAGCTGGTACAGGATGAATAGTGGCACAGGATGAATAGTGTCTAGGTGTTTAACAGGAAGGTCTGAGTTTCCCCGCACCCTTCACCTCTGAGGCTGCTAAATAACTTTTCTTGTCCTGGCCACTGTGGCTCAGTTGGTTGGAGCATCGACCTGTGTGCCAAAGGGTCCTGGGTTCAAATCCTGGTCAGGGCACATACCCAGGTTGCAAATTTAATCCCTAGTGGGGGCATGTATGGGTGGCAACCAATCAATGTTTCTCTCTAAAGAATCAATGAAAGGTATGCCCTTGGGTGAGAATTTTTAAAAATAGTTTTCTTGACACCTCCAGCCATCTCTTTAGGATGAAGTTCATGAGAAACCATTTCCTTTTGCCATTGGGTCATATCGAGCCCTGCCTAGCAGGGATGCCAATACTAGGGGCACTTCTCTAGTGGCATGCCTGGGTTTCCAGTGCCCGATTTGTCATAGATGGTGCCTAATCTCCAGTTGCCCACAGAACGTTGGGAGTTGGGGAGGAGGACTTAGCACACCAGTAACAGGTGCAGCTCAGTGTGCTGGGCTGCGGTGTGTCAGATGCTGCCAGGCACCAGGAGCAGCAGTGGAGTGTGTTTGGAGGGAGGTGGCACATTCCAGTCTGTGATTCCCAGCCAAGGGGCGCCACCTGGCCATAGGCCTCCTTGACTGCACTCACCCGTGAGTCTCTGTACTTGGTTCTGAGCCCTAAGGTTAGGAGATTTTTTTGGGTGTGGCTTCAGGAGTGGCCCTATGGGGGGCCTCTTGTCTTCCTTTCTTAGATGGACGAGACAGGTCGCATCCTCTGTAACTTGTGCAACGTGGTGCCTGGAGGGGTGATCTGTTTCTTCCCCTCCTATGAGTACCAGCGCCAGGTCCATGCCCACTGGGATAAGAGTGGCCTGCTGGCCCGCCTGGCTGTCAGGAAAAAGGTGAGTGACCCCTCAGCTGGACCTTCCACTCTGGGGATGGTGACCCAGAATTCCCGTGGGATTTCTCCTGCACATCAAACTGGGTGGCCGGGCCTCCCATATGGGGGCGTCTCCCACCACTTCTAATCCCTGGTCACTTCCCAGAGGAGTCCCCAAAGCCCAGGATGGAAAACAAGGTCTGGAGCAGATCTATGAGCCAGGCATCCTGAAACCCTGTTCTGGGAGATGTCTGTTTACTTTCAGATATTTCAGGAACCCAAGCGAGCAAACCAGGTGGAACAGGTGCTGACAGAGTATTCCAGGTGCATTCAGGTGAGAGCTGGAACCCAGGCCTTGGGTCCAGACCTGTGGGGTTGGCAGCTGAAACCCTCTGGATGGCGTCCCAGCTTTGTGCTGTTCCTGCAGTGCCATGGCCAGGCGGGAGGCATGGTGAATGGGGCCCTGTTGCTTTCGGTGGTTGGAGGAAAGATGAGTGAAGGCATCAACTTCTCTGATGACCTCGGGCGGTAAGTAGTGGACTTCCCATCTCCCGGGACTCTGATCCCCACCTACCCCTCACTCCAAGCAGCCCTCCCTCCCCCTGCAATCTGCTGCCACCTGAGTCTGCACCTGGGCTGACAGCACAGTCAGCTGCATGGGGAAGTGATTCTGTAGCTTTGGGTGTGGCCCCTTGAGGCCAGGTGGAAAATTAGGCAGATGGTAACTTTATCAGAACTCAATTCCCTGGCCTAGATTGGCTCTCTTAGCTGAAAAACCCCTTTCCAGGTGGTATAGGGTGGGTAGGGAGAGGGAGAGCCACTGAGCACAGTTGAGAACTGGAGTGGTCGGCGCAGCAGCTGTCATGTGGGTGAGGACCCGGCCCTTCGTCCTGGGCCTTGTGAACCCCAGGTGCCTTTGGCTCCTGTGTGCCTCCACCCAGGTGTGTGGTTATGGTGGGCCTGCCCTACCCCAACATCAAGTCTCCAGAGCTCCAAGAGAAAATGGCCTACCTGGACCACACCCTTGTGAGTACCTTCAGGTTCTGGAGGATGGGCGGGAGGGGGGAGAGCGCTGTAGCCTCTAGGGCTAAGATAGGCTGTCACTTCCCCCTGCCCCTGCTGTGTGCTCTGGAGGGAATGGCAGCATCCTCCATACCCTCTTGAGCTTCTCAGGACATCATCCATTCTGTCAGCTGTTGGCATTGTGCCCGTGAAGCCGACTGGTCTTGCTCAGAGCCTGGCGGTGGCATTTTCTCAGAACACTAGGCAGGGGACAAGAAACAGTTCTGATAGGTCATCTCCTTTGCGCTTCCCAGCCCCGAACCCCAGGTCAGGCCCCCCCAGGAAAGGCTTTGGTGGAGAATCTATGTATGAAGGCTGTCAACCAGTCTATAGGTAAGTCGGGGACTGGCCCTGGATGAATAGTTGGGGAGGGATGTATGAGGAATGAGGTGACAGGATGGGATTTTACTTACCATCTCTCTAGTCTGAGGTCTGAGGAGGGGAAAGGGACACAGTAGAACGTACTGTCGGGTTTATTAATCAGAGCCCCAACCTGTCCCATCCAGGGAGGGCCATAAGGCACCAGAAGGATTTTGCCAGCATAGTGCTCCTGGACCAGCGGTACGCCCGTCCACCTATCCTGGCAAAGCTGCCAGCCTGGATCCGAGACCGTGTGGAGGTCAAAGCCACCTTTGGTCCTGCCTTTGCTGCTTTGCGGAAGGTCAGTCCTGCCTTTTCCTTCCTGAGAACACTTCCACCAAGATCCCCACCTAGTGTCTCACTGTCTTTCCCTGTCTCCCCAGTTTCATCACGAGAAGTCTGGCCTTTCCTGAGGGACGGCTGCACCCATCTGGAATGCAGACCAGCCCTTGTGGAATCCCTGGTTGCAGGATCCAGGAACAGGTGCAGAAGCCAGTAGACGAAAATTAGGTCGATCCTGAACAAGCAGTGGCTCCTGGCCATCCTTGAGCCTGTCCCAGGGCAGTTCCCCTCCCTGAAATTGGGTCTTTCTTCCTGTTCACCACACCCAGTTGAGCGCACGCCCCCCCCCCCCGCCCCCCCGCCAGCTTTCATGGGCAACTGTGGAAGCTGCACCTTCCACTTCAGCGTCTGCCCGCGCTTGTTTCTCAGCACCCACTTTCTCAGAGGCAAGATGGAGCAGGCCTCTCCTGCCTCTCCCTTTTCTCTCCCCTTTTAGCTAAAATTCGTGTTCTAGACCTTTACTTTTCCCTCCAAATTGAGAATATTCCCCATTTCCAGCCCCTGGTGTCCTGGGCTCTTCTGCCCTCCGGCTTCTGGTTACTTTGACCCACTGCCACCTGGGGATTAAGCACCATCTCTGACAAGTCAGGCACTGAAGTCATTTGGAAGTGGGAGCAGAGCCGTGTGCGGTGCTCCCCGCCTGCTGGCCCCTAACCTGTCCCACAGCCCTCCACAGCATGCTACCTCCTGGGCTGCTTCCAGGTCCCTCCAGTCAGTGGGGCCTCTCTCCCTCTCAGCCACTTGAGCAAACTCCAAGATACCTCTTCCCCTGGCATCAGCAATTACACCAAGGGCCATTAGGCTCTCAGCAGGACTATTTTTAGATACGCTGTCACTGAGACACTTTTTCTGTGTGAAAATATCCCTCCCTCCATCTGCAACAGCTGCCCTGTTGACTATACCTCTCTTCCCTGGCCCCAGAGAAAGGGGGCTTGATCCACTCGGCACCTTGCTCCATTGCCTGAGACCAGGGGGAGCAGGACAGGCCCTGGCTTGGAGACGTTTGCATTTCTGCACAGCTGTAGTTCCTTAATTAAAAGTGCACTGCTGGTTGATGCTCAGTTATATTTCTTTATTGATTCGTGTACTGCTGTACCTCAGTCTCAGGGACTAGAGGAGCATGCTAGTGAAGGAGGTGGGTGGAGCACAAGCAGAAAGTGAAGGCCTCCTCCCAACACCCTCAGAAGCCAGCCTCCCTGCTCCTTGAAGATGGTCCAGGCACAGACCTGGGTAGTCCTCTGTGACCCCCATCTCTCTAAGGGCAGCAGGGGCTGAGAGATCTGCAGGCCAAGGAGCCCATCCCAGCTGTTTCCATGTGAGGACAAGAGCCTCAGCCTGGGTCTGGTGAGAAGAAGTGGCTGCTGAGCCCCTAGGATTCCCAGTCCTCCTCGTCCTCCTCTCCAGGTGGCTGCTGCGGGGGAGGCAGAGGCGGGATGGAGTCTGACATTCGGGCGAAGGCTCCTCCTGGCCCCTCGCTGGCCTCGGCCCCAGGTCCTTTCCCAGAGATGCCTGGGAGGGAAAAGGTGGAGGGTGAGGGGGTTGTTTGGGGAACCAGTTCACCCAGCCCTTAGTCTTAGAAACAGGAAGGAAAAGGCAGAGTGTGTATGACACACCCCAATCCCTGGCCTTGGGAAGCAGTAGTGCTCTGTCCTACCTTTGCGCCTCATGACCAGCTTGTTAAAGAGATCCGACATCAGGTCGCCGCCTTGGCCCGTGGCTCTCACTGCAACAGGAAAACCATGGGTGACGGAGGAGGAAGGGACCAGTGTGAAACCTGTTCCTGGGTGACAACCTCAGGGTTTAGTCATATTTGTCCTCTTTTTCTTCACAACTGACACACCCCAGCCCCCCACAGCCATCATGTTACCACCAGCTCTTGGATCCAGCACCAGGGCACTGATGAGAAAATGGGTAACATTTGAGTAACACTGTCACAGCCACCCTGTGAGACAGGGCATGAATTTGCAGCCCACAGTATGGATGAGGAAACCAGCTCAGAGACGTTAGGGTTTGCCTGGGTCACAGTGCAAAGCTCAGAAGCAAAGCGAGGACTCAAGCTCAGAACTGTTGACATCCAGGACACAGTTGCTTTATGCCAGGTGTTATATGGATGCAAGCAAGCATCACAGAAGTAATCTGTGGCCTCAAGGGGCTTGGAAAAGCAAGACTGAGCCATCGGTCCAGGTCCTCTGTCTCTCAAGTATCTCGGGTCCTGACCGTTTCCTCAGACAGCTGGCAGGGTAGATTTTCTCTTGTTTGGCCCCTACCAGCTTAGAGAGGAAAGCAGGCTCCAAACCCCAGCAGGAACCCTCCCCCAGAGGCAAGGATGTTAGGGTGGCCACCCAGGGTTTATAGCAAACACCCTGGGGAATAGAGGGCAGGAGTTTTGACACTTGGGTGGCAAGGAGCACCCTATTGGAGTCTGGTGGTGGTTAAAGAGGCGGCCCCTTTTCTTAGAGCCCTACTGGAGGGGTGTAGGGTCCCCTCACCTTGCTCCTGCTCCTTCTGTTTCTTCTTTTCCAGCTTGCGCTCCTTGACACTGCGGAGCTTGGCCTTGCCGATGCCCCCAGCCTGGCGGATAGACTCCAGCAGGGTGGCCCGGCCACTGGAGGGGTCCACTACTTCCTTGGGAGCCCCCTGGACTGGAGCTGGGGGTGGGGAAGGAAGGCTGCTCAGGCAGAGCTAGGCTGTGGGACAGCCCTGCCCAGCCCACAATTCTAGAAGCCCTCAGCAGCTGGCTGTGAGGAGGGGCTGTTCCTGAAGAGGAACCCAGCTGGTGAAGCCGGGACTTCGGTGAAGCCTGAGCTCAGGAAGTCCTGGGTCCAGGCACCGGTCCCTCTCCAATCCCCACCCAGCTTAGGTGCCACCGTGCAGAGGTGGACCCTGGGAATTCCTCATGTGCTGAGGATCTAAATGTGACACATGACCGCTGCTGCTCCTACCTGAAGGAGATACGCTGCTGTCATCCTTGGCACCTTGACCTGGAGTGGGCACAGTCTGCGGTGGGGGTGGGGGCGGGGGAGCGCTGGCCAGCACCGCTGGAGCTGGGGGAGGTGGGGGTGGGGGTGGTGGTGGCGGAGGTGCTGTTAGGACCCCATCTTCTAGGTCTGAAACAAGTAAAAAATGTGAGGTGGCTGGGGAAGAAAGAGGCCCAATTCCCATTCGTGGTTCTCACTCACCTGGCTTGAAAGGCCCAGCCACCTCTGTGTGGAAGGCGGGCAGCTCTGGAATGGTGCCAGGGGCAGAGGGGGCAATGCCAGGGCCCAGATCAGCGCTGTACATGAGGTCATCAGCGATGCCTGGCAGGTCGGGCAGGTAGGACGGCACGTCGATCTCAGGTACTTGGCCCAGGTCAGGTACATAGAAGTAGTTCTCTGGAACCTGCAGAATTAGGTGGGGGTACGTGAGTTGGGGTGCTGCAGGGGTCATGGGCCCTGCCGTTTGACCTTGGGACAGTCAGTGGGGCTCAGGTGGGATAAGGGGCTCCATAGACCCCTTGCCTAGAAAACCCTAGCAGGGCCCTACATCCTCAACCACCTATACCCCCCACCCAAGCACAGTCATCTCTACCTGTTGCTCCAGCTGCTCTCTCTTGCTGATGGACAGAGGGGCATCAAATAGCTTCTCCTCTGTCTCTGCCCCCAGCATCACATGGGTCTTTGTTACAGCACCAGCCAGGGGGTCCAGGAAGACATACTTTTTGTACCTGGAGAGGTGAGGTGGAGGTCAGGGAATCTATCATCTGTTCTAGGCCCATGGCCCTGACCTACCTTTCCTACTTCATCAGGGGCCACAGTTAGTTTGTACGGTGGATTCCCAGGCCTTACAAGGCAAAGCAAACTGGTCCTGGCCTTGCAGGCTGCAGACTTTTGCTGCATCTGAGTCTGATGTCCCTGGGGCCCCCAACTAAGCCAGCCAGGACTCCCACCACCCCTTTGTAGCCCCCTTTCTGGCCATACAGGTTCTCAGTGGTGTTGAAGAGCAGCAAGGAGCTGACGGAGTTGATGTTGCTGGGAAGACCCCCGAGCCCCTCCTCAGCCTCATCCTCAGGTTCCAACTTGGTGTTCACACACACAGGGAAGTATTTCAGCTTCTCCTGGGGGTAGGGCAGAAATGTGACAGGGGGATGGTGGTTACAGGGCCAGACCAGTGACCTCCACCCCATCCCGTCAGAATCCTCTTGGGGGACGAACCCTATGGTGGGCCCTTAGTTCCTCCCCCACATCCAGTACTGCCACTTGCCACTGGTCACGCCCTGCAAGTGTGTGAACTGGGTGTGCCCATCAGACCTGCAGGGCACGCTCATCCAGGGGGCGGTGCTTGCTCTGGATCCGGTGGCGGGGGCGTCTCTGCAGGCCAAAATCCTGGGCACCCGTAAAGATGGAGCTGTACTCCTGCAGGTGCTCTGGAGCGGGGTACTTGGCACTGGAGAACACCTGTGGACATGGAGAGTCTGACATCACTTTTTCAGGGGCCCCGAGAACTTCCAAAGAGCCTAGGTTTGGGATGAGGGGATTCTGAGGAGAAGGAAAGCTTGAGTTGTGGCTGGACAGTAACGGTAGGGATGTGGGCAACCTCAGAGGCACAGGGATATGGTAGAGAATGGGATATCTGTGATGGGCCAGCAGCCACAGGGACATATGGGCTACCTTGATGGCCTTCTTGCTGCCTTTGATCTTCTCAATCTTGGCCTGGGCCAAGGAGACCCTCTCCCCAATGGCCTGCAGCTGGCTCCGGCTCAGCTCTACTCGCTGGGAGATCCTGTCACGGAAAAAAATGACAGGTCCAGGGGCTGCTCCTCAAACCCCTGCAGCCTCCTGCATACCTCCTGCTTCTAACAACAAACCTGCAAAAACCCAGGGACTTAAGCAAAGGGTCTTAAAAAAAAAATGTTATCTGCTTATCAGGGTCAATCTTGGAACTCTCAGGTGACCTCCCAAAGATCATCCAAACTGAAGGGTCTAATGTACTGCATTGTGTTTCTTGGAGCTCTGGGTAGGGCTGGGCAATTACCCTGGTGCCTGCACATGTCACCTGAAGGGACATTGTTCCTGCCTCCCAGAGTCTGCAGCCTCAGGCTGGGGCAAGCAGAGGCAGAATCTTCATGAGTGGCATGGACACAGTCACCTATTTACAGACAAGGAAACCAGAGTTCAGCAAGACTGAGTGACAAGGCTGGACCTAAATTCAAGTCCTCGACCTGTTCATGTCTCTTGGGAGTGCATCCCCAGTCCTGACCAAGGTTCTCAAGGCTATGGTCTGGCTGCTCACGGGCTTCCTCCCCTTCCTTCCTACCCCAGTCAGTTGGCTGCAGCAACACCCGCTGCCCGGGTATCCCCCGAACATGCCAAACTCCTGTTGCGCGGCGTTTGCATCAAATGGAATGCTGTCCCCCAATATCCACACACTGGCTCCTTCACTTCACTGCGCCCCCTCACGAAGCCTTCCTGACCACAGAATCTGAAAAGGCAATGTCACTTCCCAACTCCCACCCATTCTTTCACACAGTGCACTTGACACTGTGTCCCTTGCCTACATGTGCTCCGAAGGACTGAGGACTCTGCTTTGTTCTGGGTACTCCCAGTGCCCAGGGCAGTGCTGGACCTCTCAGGCCCCTCTGTGGCTCCTGATGACTAACACCCATGTGCCCTAAATGTAAGTGCACAGGAGCCCCACTTTCGCTGTCCCCACGTTACTCAGCAACAGCAAGGGTCTTCTCGCTGCAGCGTTAACCCTGGCTCTCGTGTGCCAGTCTATCCTTCCTCCATAGGCTCCCCCACCTCCCAGAACACCAGTTCCTGCCATGACCACCACGTTCCACATTCAAAGCGGCCACATCTCTGCATTCACCTGGCAGGAGTGAGCACACAAGTGAGGCAGAGTTGCAAGTTGAGTATCTGGGGAAAAGTGGCGAGGATATGGTGGGTGGCAGAGTGGCCTCACTGCCTCTGCGGTGGGGGGCTGCAAGGTTAAGGGACTCTGAGATTTCTCTAAAAGTTGAAAGGAGCAGTCAAGACTGGCCCAGCCTTCGTAAAGCATCTCCACCCACTCTCAAAGGGTCTTGTCCCTCCAAAGAACCCACCGCTCCATCAGACAATTTCACAACCCAAGGGCCTCCGTCCTGACGAAGTCTCCCTGATTATGCCTGGCTCCTCAAGTGCCAGAGCTGGAGTGGGGTGGAGCCTGGGATACAAGCAGGCAGCTTAGTTTTCCTTGACAGACTAGTCTGAGTGGGGCAGCAATGCAGAGAGACGGGCAGTTTCCTTCCAACGAGAGAACGTAAAACCACCCATCTTTCCAGCATGGGCTCCCTCTTTTCCGCAGGGAGAAAGGTCTTCATCCTCTGGGAAGGCATACTTGATCAAGCTGCTTCGTCCAGTTCCTACCTCTGTCACTCTGGCCCTGGGTGCTGAAGCACCTTAGTGGTTATGTAACCACTCCTCTTGGAGTCAGTGTGGAGAGGGAGGGGCATGAAACCCGGAGATAGGCTACTCTGTTCTGCTTCTTCCATTAAGGAGAGAAGGGCCAATTCCTTAAAATTGTAAACATCAAGCTTAACAACAAACCCTGGCAAATATCCAGAATGGATTATTAAATAGAGTGTCTGTAAGCACTTAGAAAAGGAAGAGGCAGGTCCGGGGGGCCAGCACTGTTCTAAATTCACAGCATTTCTTACTTAGACAGGGTTATTAGACTCGTGTATCAGGGGAAAACCTTAAACACAGTGCATCTTGAGTCAGCAAGGATTTCGATGGCGTCTCACAAAATCCTGCAGACAAGATGGAGCTATGGGGGTTGGGGGAGAGTACACTTGAGAAAACAAGGCCAGATGAACAACAGTCTCTGAAGGGCACTGCAGAGAATGGGCTGATTTCAGCTGCACCAAGGTATCTGGCAGGGCCCAGTCCAGCTCAGTCAACACTGGGGATATCAAACGGGGGATGTCAAACGGGGAGGGTCAAAAATGGTCTGCATGGTGGAACCTAGGCTCAAATAATCATTTCAATCCAGAAGGATGCAATGCAAGAAACAAGATGAAATTGACAAGGTGTGAACCGGATGCCCAGCATTCAGGTTAAAGTCAAGCGCACATACAGAAGGTGGAGGCTGAACAGTAGCTCAGATGAAGAAAGGCCTAAGGTTTTGGTTAACCATAAACTCAGAATGAGTTAAAAGAATGTTAAGCAGCTTAAAAAGGAAATACAGCCCTGGCTGGTGTCTCTCAGTGGTTAGAGCATCGGCCCGCCCACTGAAGGGTGTGGGTTCAATTCCCAGTCAAGGGCACATACCTGAGGTGCAGAGTCAATCCCTGGCCCTGGTTGTGGCACATGTGAGAGGCAACCATTCGATGTGTGTCTCTCACATCGATGTTTCTCTCTCTCCCCTCCCTCACTTCTACTCTCTAAAAATCAATGGAAAAAGTATCCTCGGGTGAGGATACATAGCTCCTGGTCTATCTTCTCCCTTTTTAATTTTTTTTTAGAGAAGAGAAATATTGATTTGTTGTTCCACTTATTTATGCAGTGGCCACCGTAAGGGTGGGGGATGGTGGCAAAAGGGCAATTATTTGCCATTCCTGATCTACAGCCCCTGGCTTGGTGGCAAACTTCAAAGTAGGTCAGTTTCCAAGCTCATCACTGAAGCCTTGTACAATGTCCCATAGACATGGGTTAACATCTACTTAGTAGCAGAGTGACCTTGGGCAAGTCACTTAATAGGCCTATGCTTCAGTTTCTTTGGCTGAAAAGTAGGAGTAGTAGCGTCTATATTATGGAATTATCGTAAAAGTTAAAATGAACAAATGTAAGTCCAGTGTTCCTGTATTAGCTGACATATCCTAAGTACTTGGTTAACATTTGCTCTTACTAAGATACAGAGAGGGATGAGAGACTCCAGACACTCAGGGGAAGCCAGAAGAGGCAGTGATGGGCAGACAGAGAAGAAAGTCCCAGCCAGGAAATAAATACTTTGCAAGAGACCACCATGGAGAGCAGAGGGCAGAGCAACAGTAAGTCACTCCCCGGGCTGGGGGGTGGGAGGCATCAAGGAGGCACCTAGGGACCGCCCTGCTAGTGTGACAGAGGGAGGGGGACAGGCTGGCCAGGGCAGTGCTTGGGCTCCCTGTGCGGAGTCTTCCAACACTGACTCTCCATCCCCCTGTTTATGAAGCCAGGCAGGCCCCTGGCCCCCGCAGTGCTGCCCTGGCTACTCACAATCAGATCAGCTCTTCACAATCAGATCGCATGCCAGTCCGCAGAGGCAGGCTGCTGAGGGGAAGGAGGCACCCACTCCACTCCTCCATAATTGCTGCCTCTCCTCCCTGACTGCCCTGTCCCCAGGCGCAGCAGACCCTGAACCTGGGCTCTTGCCTTCACCTTTATCTTCTCCACTCACAGGGAACATTTACAGGGATAATTAAGAATGATCTGCTAATTATGCAGGCAGCTGATTGAGTGCTTCCTAACCTGGAGAGTCACCAGGTGCCAATCAGTAGAGAGAAACTGGCGGGGGGAGGGGGGGGGGGATTAAGAAGTAGAAAGACAGAAAAGGAAAAGGCTTTGCAGAGAAAATGGATCCTTGCCCAGGAGGAAGGGGCTGCAGCTTGGCTGACAGGAATGGCAAGTGATAGCACCCCAACTTCCACATGCAGAATCTGCCCAGCTCCTCTTCCCCATGCCACTGCAGCACCCTCTGCCTCGTCACCTAAATCTTGTGAAGAAGGTGACATCTCTGGGCAGATATTTTTGGCCTGGCTTCTCCCAGGTGAAAAGGGCAGAGAAGCCAGGGACTGGGCTGGAAGGAGAGGCTCCAGGAGAGCCTGTAAGGTACTTGTCATTCTCTCCAGTCTCTGCACAGCTCCCACTGCGGCAAAGCAGGAGAAAGGAACGCCAGCTTGGAATGCTAATTTGCCATGAGCTCACCTACCTGCAGAACTGCACCCAGGTTCCACTGGGCCAAGGGGCCAGGCCTGAGCCTGAAATGGGAGAACAGTGGGGAGGAGAGATAGAAAGTGTCTCTTTTCTGCAAGGTTTACAAGCAGGAGGAGCATGTTTAAGGGGGGAAATTTCTAAGCTGAGGTTACATCCCACCATAAAAGCCCATTAGAAATGAAAAGCCCCCTTGCCTGTTGATGGCTACAGGATGGGATGGGGCAGAAGAGAGAGGTTAGGTCTAGGCACTCCCCACCCCTGTCCCAGTCATCCCAGACTCCTCCCTTTCCCTCATCCTCATTCCCATTTTGTCATCATTGTTCCCTTTGAAAAGTCTCTTATCCATCCATCCCTGTCGGCAACTCCCCTGGACTGCAGCCTTATCCCTTCCATGCCCCGACCACACAACAGTCCCAGAATCCACTCTCGCCTCTTCTTGTCCACTCTGTGACCACTGCTTAACGAACCTTCCCAAAACTCTTCTGTCCCATCACTTCTCTGCTCAAGCACCTATCCAGGCTCCCTAAAACTCCTGGATCAAGCTCAAAGTGCTGCCTTGTTCAGAGAAGCCCCCGTGGGCCCTGACTCACTTATCCCAACTTTTCACTCACACAACCTCTTCCCTCCCACTCCACTGCATGGAGCACGCCCGCACTGCAGAAAAGAAGCCGGAAGCAAACTCTCAAGGGCACGAGATCAGAGGGGGAAGTGAGACCCATAGACGCACGGCAAGTTGAGTTCACACCCTGTTCTGTTCTGACTGTATGAGACAGGCAGCAATGTCTGTACTCTGGGAGCCAGGACACACCACCTTCTGGCCTCTCAGCCTTTGGCACACATTTCCAGACCCTACCAGATGGCCTGCAGGCTCACATTCCCAGTCCTGCCCAAGCACACCCTGTCTTTCCTATGGCCTAGTTCATGCCCCTTTCCTTCGGGAGGCCTTTCCTGACCACATGTAGTAGGCATGTGATTCTCCTCGCTACCATCTACTGTTTCTTGTTCAAGTAACAGCCTCTGTTTTCGTGGCAGAACCCTTCACTCCCACAGACTCAGTCCATGGACTTCAGGGGGGCTAAACCCAGGGCTTAGGATAATGGTAATACATGTGACAGGTCTGAGCCAGTCTGTGTGTCATGCCCCTCTCTCCCCAGCATTCGGCTCTGGCATAGACAAGAGAACCAAGCTGTGCCAATGCCAATGGGCGAGTGGGACTTCTGAGGAAATGCTGGACTGGAACTAGAACCTGGGAGCTCTGACCCTACTGGGGTGACCTTGCCACCACAAGAGCAAGGCCTGTCTGGGAATGGGGCCAACCCAGAGGCAGAGAGCAGGGATGGAGTGAAAGCAATTCCATCACACCCTTCGGCTCCAAAACCTGCTCTACTGATGGGTTACTTTTTTTACCTAAACTACTTTAGGAAGTTCTAATTGATAAATATGCCATCAATTATTATTTATTTCTCTCTTCTCTAGATCCCGGGAGGCCCACAGTTTATGCTATGTAATTAAGAAACAACCAAGACCTATTGCTCTCCTATTCCAAAATACAAGATCCTTGAGGACAGGAACCATGACATACACATCTTTGGTATCCCTCAAGATCCAGCAATGGGGTGACCTGAAACCTGGTTTTGAGGGCTCCTCAGAGACATTGGAGGGCCCATACCCACTCTCAACCAACTCACCATCCCTGCCCTGGAGATCATCCCACTAAATTGTCTACAGGAGCCAAATACCAGGAAGGGAAATTAACGTATGCTAAAAATCCAATGCCCTCCTTAGAGAAAGGCAAGCATGCTGTCACAATTCCAGTGAGGAACACAAATATTCAATCACTGGGCATGGGGCAGCCATAATCTCCGACTGTCAGCTCTTAAAGGCCTGTGTCCTCTTGCTGATGTGTTCCTTGAAAATATTTAACACAAAAATAAGCACAAAAGGGGCACCAAACACTTTCTATAACTATTGATAGCAGCTTAATAGAGGACCACCATAGGCGGCAAATGAGCAGAGATGATATTAAGAGTGAGCACTGATTGCATACTTACTATATTCCAAGCCCTGTAATTTCTTTGCAAGTTTTAATTAACTTAATCTTTACAATAATCCTATTTGTAAGATACCATTATTATCATCACATTATAGATGAGAACACCGAGGCTTAGGGAAGTTGAATAACTCTCCCAAAGTTACAGAGCAAGCAAATGGGGAAGCCAACTGGAGCCCAGGCAGCCTGCTCCAGAGTCAACCTCCTGAACCACTTGGGCATCGTCCCCTGGTTACATTTATATTCTGGACAGGCTCGGGCAGGCGGGCACATCGGTGGGAAGGCAGCATGCAGAAGAGTCCAGTGGATCTGGTGTTTATACCAAATCCAACTGAAGACAATGACTCCATTCTCTGTTCCCACTGGGGAGGACTTTAGGAAGAGGTGGACTCACAAGTGATGGAGGAGGAAGAGGTCACCTGGTGATGCAGAAGGGGATTCCTGGACTGGAGTGCAAGCAGGGTGAGGGACGACTTGGACCATGAGATCAACCTGAGTCAGGCAGTCAAATACTTTACACTGGGTGCAATAAAGGGTTCCTATGTGAGGCATAATGTGGGCACCCAGGAAGATCTAACTAAGCCCATCTCAGGTTGCTTATGGCCAGAGAAAGACAGGACAAAACCTGGGACCTTTGCAAGGAAATAGCAAACACCAGTGACTCATGTTAAATAAACATTGAGTGAAAAATCGTAATAGCTTAAGGATTGTGCTAGATTAGCACTGGAATAAACAAAAAGCTGCCACTCACCAACTCAAAATCGCCAAACACCTCTAAGGCTCTGCCTCTCCACCAGCTTCATGAGGCGACCCCCCACCCCCTTGCCCCAGCCACACTGGCTTCCATTCAAGTCCTTCCCACCTCAGGGCTTTAGCTCATGTACTTCTTTCTTTCTGAAACATTCTTCTTCCCAACCTACCCATTCACAATAACTCCCACTCACCCTTCAGATTTTACTATGCATCTTCTTCCCTTCATATGCCTCCTCTGATTCCCCCAAGCCAAGTCAGGCCTCCCGTTAATAGCTCTCAAGGTAACCTCCTTTCCAACACAGAAAGACAGTAAGAACTCCAGTGTCTGGAGCCACAATACCTGGGTGTGACCCCTGGCTCTGCCACTTGGGCAAGTCTCTTAGTCATTCTGTGCCTCAGTTTCCTCATCTATAAAATGGAGGTAACAACAGTAGCTCCTCATAAAGTTGTTGTGAGGGTTAAATGAATTAATGCACTTTGGATCAATGACGGTACATGATTAATGCTATATAAATATTCCAAAATTATTTAAAAACAGATCTTATTGCATTCGACAAAATCCAACACCCATTTTTGATAAAAACTTTCAGCAGAGTGGGAATAGAGGGGGCATATCTCAACATGCTAAAGGCCATATATGAAAAACCTACAGACAACAGTATACTTAATGGGCAAAAACTAAAAGCATTTCCCCTAAGAACAGGAACAAGACAGGGATGTCTGCTTTCACCACTCATATTCAACATAGTACTAGAAGTCCTAGCCACAGCGATCAGACAAGAAGAAGAAATAAGAAGCATCCAAATTGGAAATAAGGAAGTGAAACTCTCATTATTCACAGGTGACATGATATTGTATATAGAAAACCCTAAAGACTCTACCAAAAACTACTAGATTTAATAAATGAATTTGGCAATGTAGCAGGTTACAAAATCAATACCCAAAAATCAATGGCTTTTTTATACACCAGTAATGAATGCTCAGAAAGAGAAACTAAGCAAATAATCCCACTTACCACTGCAACAAAAATATTAAGATACTTAGGAATAAACCTAACCAAGGAGGCAAAAGACCTGCACTCACAAAACTACAGGACGTTGAAAATAAAAGATAGAGGAAGATATAAACAAGTGGAAGAATATACCGTGTTCAAGGGTTGGTAGAATCCACATCATTAAAATGTCCATAGTACCAAAGGCAATCTACAGATTCAATGCAATCCCTATTAAAATACCAACGGCATATTTCACAGAGCTAGAACAAACTCTCCAAAAATTTATATGGCATCAAAAAAGACCCCGAATAGCTGCAGCAATTTTGACAAAGAAAAACAAAGGTGGAGGAATCACAATAATGGATTTCAAGTTATACTACAAAGCCGCTGTAATCAAAACAGTCTGGTACTAGCACAAGAACAGGCATGTAGGTCAATTAAACAACAGAGAACCCAGAAATCAACCCAAGCCATTATGTTCAATTAATATTTGACAAAGGAGGCAAGAGCATGCAGTGGAGTCAAGAGAGTCTCTTTCAATAAATGATGTTGGGAAAATTGGACAGATACATGCAAAAAAAAAAAAAAAGAAAGAAACTAGACCACCAACTTAACATCATACAAAAGAATAAACTCAAAATGGGTAAAAGACTTAAATGTAAGATGTGAAAGCATAAAAATCTTAGAAGAAACCATAGGCAGCATAATCTCAGACATCTTTAGTAGCAATATGTTTACAGCTACATCTCCTAAGGCAAAGGAAAGTAAGGAAAAAATAAACAAACAGGACTACACCAAAATAAAAAGCTTTTGCACAGCAAAAGAAACCATCAACAAAACGAAAACAGAGCCCACTGTATGGGAGAACATATTTGGCAATGATACATCTGATAAAAGGTTAATATACAAAATATATGAGGAACTCCTATAACTTAACAGAAGGAAGACAAACAATCCAATTAAAAAATGGGCAAATGACCTAAACAGACACCTCTCCAAAGTGGACAAAGAGATGACCAAGAGACATATGAAAAAATGCTCAAAATCACTGATTATCAGAGAGATGCAAATTAAAATGACAATGAGGTATCTATCATCTCACACCTGTCAGAATGGCTACCATCAACAAATCAACAAATGACAAGTGCTGACTAGGATGTGAAGAAAAGGGAGCCCTAGTACACTGGTGATGGGAATGCAGACTGGTGCAACCACTATGGAAAACAGTATGGAGTTTCCTCAAAAAATTAAATATGGAACTGCCATTTGACCCAGTGATTCCACTTCTAGGAATATAGCCTAAGAAACCGGAAACACCAATCAGAAAGAATGTATGCACCCCTGTGTTCATACCAAGCACAATTTAAAATGGCTAATACTTGGAAACAGCCCAAGTGCCCATCAGTAGATGAGTGGATAAAAAAAGCTATGGTACATTTATATCATGGAATACTATGCAGCAGTAAAAAAGAAGAATCTCTACTCATTGAGACAGCATGGAGGGATCTGGAGAGTACCAAGCTAAGTGAAATAAGTCAGTCAGAGAAAGACAAATATCACATGATCTCACTCATATGTGGAATCTAATTAATAAAATAAACTGATGAACGGAGTGGATCCAGAGACATGGAAACATGGAACAGAGTGTGGAATTTCAGAGGGAAGTTGGGGGACAAGAGGGGGGAGAGGTAATCAACCAAAGACCTTATATGCATATATGCATAATTCATGGATACAGACAATAGGGTGCTGAAGGCCTGGGGCGCAGGGGGGTGTGGGCTGGAGGGGATCAATGGGGGGGAAAAGGGATATATGTAATACTTTCAACAATAAAGAATTATCTATAATAATAAAAGCAATATGCAAACAACCAAACAGTAGAATAACTGTCCAGACGACCACGCTATGACACACACTGGCGCCATGGTAGTGCAATGCGATTGGTGGGGGGCACCGCCATCGCCCCACAATTGCCCTGCAGTGAGAGGCCCAGGCCACCCTCTGTGGGGTGATCGATGCGGGGGGGGGGGGGGGGGTTCCACGATCAATCACCCTGTAGAGGGAGGCCCAGGCCACCTGGCTGGCGGTGCTGCGGGGGGTGGGTGGGGCCTCCCTCTGTGGGGTGATCAATCTGGGGGCCCCACGATCGACTGCCTCACAGAGGGAGGCCCAGGCCACCAGCCAGCAATGCTGTGGTGGGTGTGCGGAGCCAGCCAGCAATCACCCTGCAGAGGGAAGCCTAGGCCAGCCAAGCGATTGCACCCCACACCTGTCACCCGCAGAGGGAGGCAACTGGTGGCAGGGGGGCAGGGGGGGGGGGGCAGCGCTGCACAGATGGCAAGCAGCGGCAGCAGCGGGGGTGGGGCGTGGGGCCAGCTGCCAGCAACCAGGGGAAGGAAAGCCCCGATAGGCCCTGACCTCTGGCCAGGCCTAGGGACCCTACCCGAGGGGTCCCGGATTGAGAGAGGGCACAGGCCAGGCTGAGGAACACCCCCGCCCCGTCCACAAATTTCATGCACCGGGCCTCCAGTAAAAAAATAAAAATAGGTCTTATTACAATCGTAATTTAAAAACTAACACATAATTGATTAATTACAGTCTATCTTTCCTGCCAGAGCATATCCTCTAGTTGGCGAGGGACGCTGCCTTATTCACCACTGTGACTAAGGAGAGTAGCAGTGCCTTGCACACAAGAAGTATTGAATATGTATTTGCTAACTGTAGGGATAAGTGAAGGAATAGGGCCCCCAGTGGGAGGAAGAGGATGAGTTAGGAGAGCAGTGTCACCACCAGGGCCTGTGGGGCCACAGGGAACCCAGGGGGCTAAGTGGAACATTAGATAGCTCTTATGAGCACTTAGGAGAACAAGCTTCTAAGCTGGGCCCCTTGGGCACAGGGAAGCCAGCTGGGTGCCCCCAGGGCCAAGAATCACCATAAGGGCTGCTTCTAGAGGGTGCCTTGAGAATGACTGCACAGGGTAGGGAGAAGCCCCTGATCAGGTGAGGATGGGTGGTAGCACCCACCTGCTAAAGATGTCTCCGGAGATCTTCTGTAAGTACTGCAGGGCATCTGCTACCTGCTGGATGGCCTCTTCCCGCCGCAGGTCTGGCTGGATGAGGGGCACTGTGTAGGTCTGCCCTGCCAACGAGTGCTGGGTCCTCATGGGAGTCATGATGCCTGTGGGTGGGAACCAGAGCATCAGGGCCGCCACACACTCACCCACCCCCACCTACCACAGGGCAAGGTACAGAGAGAAGACAGCACAGCCCCACCCCACAAGTTCAGCCTGTACAGGCGGGGAGTTGGGGACAGCATTTGGTGGGAAGCCAGGAACCCCACAGGAGCTGGTCTTCTGTGCTTACTGAGTGAATGAAGAAGGGAAATTGGTAGGGACAACAGAGGCTGATGAAAAGGGTTCTGAGAAGGTGCAACACTGACTGACCCCATAAGGTGCTAGGGACCCTGCTAGACACACTCATTTTACGTTATCTCATTCCAACCCCCTCAGCCTGGAAAACAAGAAAGAAACCCTTGTGGCAGAGTGAAAAAAAGCCTGGATTTGGGTGGGAGGAGGGGGGATTGCCACAGTTAACTACCAAATGGTACCCAAGTCTGGAAAACCACAGAGAAGGTGGACTCCTGGGTTCCTCTCACTTTGGCCTCTGAGGGACTGAGGGTCTGTTCCTGCGATAGGACAGGCAATGGCTCATGACTCTAGGTCAGTGATGGCGAATCTATGACACGCGAACTCATTTTTTTGGCTGATTTTTTGTTAAATGGCATTTAAATATATAAAATAAATATCAAAAATATGTCTTTGTTTTACTATGGTTGCAAATATCAAAAAATTTCTATATGTGACACAGCACCAGAGTTAAGTTAGGGTTTTTCAAAATGCTGACATGCCGAGCTCAAAAGGTTCACCATCACTGCTCTAGGTATAGGTGTCCAGGCTCTGCTCACCCAGGCTAGTGCTAAGGGGGGCCAGGAAGAAGAAGGGGCATGTGGGGCTGGGAAACAGGAAGGAAAAACACTCCTTTGAATTGTAAGACAGGGCAGAGCCTATTTATACTGGGTTTAATTAACTCCACTCCCTGGTGTCACTAAAGCAGCAATCACACTGCAGACAGCATGGATTTGATTGGCAAGAGATGCACCAGGCAGAATATTAAGGCAATGGGCCCCTATAAATAGGCCTAATCACAGCCCCTTGGTAGAAGATGGTGAGGAAGACACAAATCAGGCCTGGCACTGTGCCCCAGACCTGTTTTCCTAGGCACCATGTTGGAACCCCTGGTTGCAAGGGGTGTGAGTGGGGCTGAGTGAATGTGGCAGCGAGGGCTTGAAGTGCTATGTGACCTTGTGTAAGTTGCTTGCTTTCTCTGAATATCTGATTCTAGTTCCCATTCCACACATGGAGAGGGTCACTGCTCAGTGGTTAGTCCTAATGTATCACACCAACATCTTCAACAAGCAGGTGTACTCACTCCTTTGCTCCCTCTGCCCTCCTTCCCAGGCCTTCCTTCCACCCTACTTGTTCTCTCCTACCCTTCCCAGGCCAGCACTTTTCGTCATCTGAGACGACTGTTCTGCTCTCCAACTTGTTTTCCAGTAATGATATCCTCAGCTTCTCAGACCTGAACCTGCCTTAAATCCTTATCAGAGCCCAGTGTTACCTCCTCATCTCCTCACTTCCCTCCCATCAAATGACCAAAGTGGGGCCAGTTATTCCTATCTGAAGAATCTAACCCGCTGAGGCTTCCCCCACTCCTTTCAAGGAGAATCCTACCACTTGTGTGTGTGTGTGTGTGTGTGTGTGTGTGTATTTTAAATCCTCACCTGAGTATAATTTCCCATTGATTTTACTAGGGCCTGGGCTGGGAATGAGCTTGCAACCGAGATATGTGCCCTTGACCAGAATCGAACCCAGGATCCTTCGGTCCTCAGGCTGATGCTCTAGCCACAGAGCCAAATTGGCTAGGGCCTTTGTATTTCTATTGATGCAAATTTGCTGGCCATCCTAACAGTTCTGCATTCCAGTTTTCCCTTCTGTAAGATGGGGAGGGGATTAAAAGCAGAAGACACTTTTCTGTGCACATCTTTTTTGTTGTTGTTGTTGTTGTTAATCCTTGCCAGAGGATATTTTTCCCATTGATTTTTTTAGAGAGAGTGGAAGGGAGGGAAGAAAGGAGACAGGGCAAGAGGGAGAGAGAGATACAGAGATACAGAGAAGTATCAATTGGTTGCCTCACACACTAGGTGCTGGGGATGCACCTGCAACCCAAGTACGTGCCCTTGACTAGGAATCAAACCCGAGACCCTATGGTGTGTGGGCTGACGCTTTAACCAGTAAACACACTGGCCAGGGCAGTGCACATCTTGAAATGCATTCCTTGTGGTTGTTTATCACATGTCTGTGTGCATGTACATGTATGTACAAAGGGGTAATTCAGGCACAAATTTCCCAAACAAGAAAGTAACAGATCCATTCAAAAATTTAAAAAATGAGTATAACTGGCAGGTAGTTGGCAGGTAGTTTACTCATTCTGTCTGCAAACATCTACTGATCAACTATTAGGTGCCCGCCATGATCACCACAAAGATGAATAAGACAGCACAGTAGCTATGGAGATAGCCTCAAGAGCAATTCAACAGCATAGGATACGTGCTCTAATCCGGCCATGAGTAACACTGAGGAAGGTGTGATAAACCCCTTTGGGGCCATGGGAGTCAGGAAAAGCCTCTCAGTAGAAGCCCTACTTCCCTAGTAGGCCCAGAGAGAGCATTCCAGGTAGAAGGACAGCCTGAACAAAGGAAGTGGTCTGGTGGTGAGGTTATAACTATTCTTGACCAAGTAGCAGAAAAAAGAAAGATAAGGAGGGGCCCGATTATGAAAAACACAATACCATGGCAAGGAGTTTGGACTGAGATCCCCAGGCTTGTGCTGTCCAACATGGGAGCCACAAGCTACATGTGGCTTGGAGCACTTGGAATGTGGCTAGTCTGAACTGAGCTGTAGCTTAAGGGTAAAATATACATAGAATTTAAATACTTAATAGGAAAAAAAGAATGCAAGATATCTCAAAGTATTTTACAGTCCTCATTCATGAGGGATATGTTTCAAGACCCTAGGTGGATGCCTAAAACCACAGATAATACTGAACCCTTATATACATGATATTTTTTCTATACATACCTATGATAAAGTTTGACTTGTAAATTAGGCACAGTAAGAAATTAACAACAACCATGAAACAATTACAAGATACTGTAATAAAAGTTAATGTGAATGGCCTTGGGGCAAAATAAAGGTTACCTGAACTCAAGCACTGTGGTACCTGGCAGGTGACCTGATAACCTAGTCAGCCGTTCAGTGACTAAGGGGCGGGGGAGCAACTACAGAGTGGGACACCTGCGAGCTTTCATCAGGCTCCTCAAAATGGGGTGCAACTTATAATTTGTGAGTTATTTCCGGAATTTTCCATTTAATATTTGCAAACTGTAGTTGACCCAGGATAACTGAGACCATAAAAAGCAAAACCGGGGATAAGCAGGGAACGACTGTATATGTAGCGATTACATGCTGAAATGATCCTATTTCAGCTATACTGAGTTAAATAAAACATATTACTAAATTAATATCACCTGTTTCTTTTTACTTTTATTTTTCATCCTCATCCGAGGATAAGTTTTTATTAATTTCAGAGAGAGGAAAGGGAGGGCGGGGGAGGGAGAGAGAGGATAAGAGACCCACCGGTTGCCTCCCGCGTGCGCCAGGGGATCGAACCCACAACCTAGTTCTGTGCCCTGACCGGGATGGCGCTCAAACCAGCCGAGTCGCCGGCCCGGGCTCTTTTTACGTTTAGAATCACATCTGTGGCTCACATATTCCTAAGGAGCAGCACTACCTTGGAGAACCTGGTAAGAACCACGGACTCTTTCAGAAAATGAACCTACACCATCCCGTCTCTCCAAAGCTGCTTATAATGTCGGAAGCGCATGGATCCTCCCGCACACCCTCTCGGAACACCGGCTCCAGGCCAGGAACCTGTGCGCGGGCAGCGGGGGCCGCGCGGAGGGGCCAGGAGGCAGGGCGAGCCCGCCCGCGGGGCCCGGGAGCGGCAGAAGGTCCGGGGACTCGGCCGCCGGTTCCGCAGCCCCGCCCGCGGGCGGAAGGGCACGTGAGGGCGGGCGGGGCCCGCAGAGGAAGTGAGCGCGCGGCCTGCAGCCCGGCCGGGTCCCCGCGGGGCCTCGGGCGCCGGCTCGGCCTCGCGCCGGGAAGGGGGGCCGCGGGGGCTCGGCGCGCGGGGAGGGGAGCCGGGGCCCACGGCGGTGCAGACCCGTCTTACTGGTGGGCAGAGCCGGGACGCCGCTCCCGGGCGGGCAGCAGGGCGAGCCGCACCGTCTGTAGTGCGTTCGGGCGCAGGGCCTGAGGTCCCCACCCGCCTCTGGAGGACGCTCTCTCCGCTCGCGCCGGGCCCTGCGCAGCCCCGCCCCGCGCCTCCCCGCCTCCCCGCCCCTCACCCGGCGCCCGGCGCCCTCGCCGGCTCGGAGCGCCTGCGGCGGATGGGCGGCCCGGCTCCTCACCTGCGCGCTGCACCGCGCTGCCGGGTCCTGGCGCCGCGCCCGCCGCCGCCGCTCTGGCCCCGGAGTTCGGGCCCCACTAGCGGCCCAGTTGCGCAGCCCGGCACGGAACCCGCACTCGGCCGCCGGCGGACGGCTCGGCACCGCCCTCGCCCTCTCCCCGCCCTCCCTCTGACGGGGCCGGGCTGCCGGCCGCCCTGCGCTCCGGGCGCCGCGCTCCGCCGCGCGCTTCCCGTGCCGGACCCCCAGCCCCTCCCCTCGGCCCCACAGACTCACTGATTTAAAACGTCTTTTATTTTCTTGTCTTCAATTCTGTGGGCCGTTCTCCCCATAGGATTCACTTCGTTTCCATCCCCCTTTAAAAATAAGATAATGTCAGACACAAAAGGAAAAACACTATGACTCCACTTGCTAGGCCCGGTAGCGGGAGTAGTCAGGTCCGTGGAGGCGGAGCGTGGTGGTGGCCGGGTGATGGGAGGTGTTTGGCCGAGCTGAGCCGGCTCCTGTGACCCCTCTTCCGGAGAGAGGCCTCTGCTTGCATCTCCGAGTTTTAGCGAGAACCCCCCACCCTCTGCATCCCCATAGCTGACCAAATCCCCCGGCCAGTGGTCGGCAAACTGGTTAGTCAACAGAGCCAAATATCAACAGTACAACATTGAAATTTCTTTTGAGAGCCAAGTTTTTTAAACTTAAACTATATAGGTAGGTACATTGTTATTTACTTAATTAGGGTACTCTTAAGGCTTAGGAAGAGCCACACTCAAGGGGCCAAAGAGCCGCATGTGGCTCGCGAGCCGCAGTTTGCCGACCACGGCCCCAGGTGATACCTGGTCGCCCTGTCCTGCCTTCAGCAAGAATCCTGTCAGGTCAGTTTGTTACAGAAAAATCGGAGAACCAAGCGACGCTTAGAGAGATGGAGTTACATTTATTACGCGCGCGGGCCCAGAGGAAAATGTCTCTCAAATTCTGGGTGAAATCACACAGGAACTTTCCCATATTTATACGATTTTACCTTCTTTGTCTCCCAAATATGGGGTTTTCCGGTCCCCTTTGCAAGTTCTTAAAGGGCCCTATGTGCTGGCGCTTTGAGACCTCGACCAAAAGCTTGGCCTGACGCCAGCACTGATGACTTCGTCTGGAGAAAGTTTAATGGCCTCTCTGAAAGGGGAGTAGCCTTACTTTCCTTATGATTTAAGCAAGCAAGCGTTTACAGAAGCCAAAATGCAGGGTTAAAATGTCAAACAGCAGTTTTTATATCAGATGGATGCTTCAAGTTCTGCAGAAAATTACTTCACACTCTTAGTAATTTTCCATCCAGGACCACTACCCCTGCTCTTGGCTATAAATCCCCATTTGTTCATGTTATATTCAGAATCGACTCTGGTTCTACCGAAGTCTCTTTTCCCCTGTTGCAAAGTCCTGATAAGAATCTGTTTTCACCTCTTACAAGTCTGGTTTTCTTTTTCCTTTTTTGTTGTTTTGTTTTGTTTTGTTTTTTTGTTAGCTCTAATTTTCTTTGACATGCTAGCTTGGGATGATGAAAAAATTCTGGAAATTGGTGGTGTTGGTTGCAAAACAATGTGAGTGTACTTAATGCCACTTAAAAATGGTTAAAATAGTAAATTTTATGTTTTGTAAATGTTCCCTCAAAAAATCAAGCTAGATCGTTTTTAAAAACAGGATTTAAAATGTTTAAATATATAAAGGAAATGGTAGTGCAGAGATCCTGCAATAGTTCCTCCTTAGTTCATTGGCTTGTCTTAGAGTTCTCGACCTTTCTTTTAGGGTTCCCAGAGAAAAATACAGAACACCAAGTTAATTTAAATTTCAGATAAAATTTACATTCTTATACTAATATATATTTATAATTTTACAAACACTAATTTATACATATACATATGTCCAAAACTAAGCACAGGACATACTTAAACTAAAAAAACATTTATTAGTTACTTGAAATTGAAAATCACATAGGCATTTGATATTTTTATTTGCTAAATCTGGCAACTCTACTTTCTTCATACTACTCCCTGAGTTTTGTCCTCCTTCCCTGCCCCTCCTTCTGGGGGAGTTAGGTTGAATAGTCTTTTTTTTTTTTTTAATGTATTAATTTTAGAGATAGAGAAGAAGAAAGGGAGGGAGGGGGAGAGAGAAACATTGATTTGTTGTTCCACCCATTTATGCATTCATTGGATGCCTCCTGTATGTACTTGACTAGGGATGGAACCTGCTACCTTGGTGCATTGGAATGATGCTCTAACCAACTGAGCTTCCCATCCAGGGCTTGAATTGTCTTTTTTTTAATGGCTTTTTAAAAATTAATTTTAGAGAGAAAGGGAGAGGGAGAGAGAGAGAAACATCAATGAAAAATAGAAACATCAATTGGTTGCCTTCCAGGGATCAAATCTGAAACCTAGGTATGTGCCCTGACTGGGAATCGAACCCTCAACTTTTTTGGTATATGGAACAATGCTCCAACCAACTGAACCACCAGCTGGGACCTTTGCTTCACATTTTAATTTAGGGACCCAGGTTCCTTCCATTAATGGCTCTACTATCTAAAACATAGGGTTTCCGCCCTGGTTGTTGTTTTTTTGTTTGTTGTTTGTTTGTTTGTTTGTTTTGTTTCAGTGGTTAGAGCATCTGCCATGCACCCAAGAGTCACAGGTTGGATTCCTGGTTCCATCCCCAGCCCCTATCGGGGTGGGTGCGGGAAGCAACCAATTGATGCATCTCTCTCACATCGATGCTTCTTTCTCTCTCTCCCTCCCTTCCACCCTTCTGCTCTCTCTGAAAATCAATGGGGAAAAATATCATCGGGTGAGGATTAACAAAAACAACAACACAAATAAATAAATAAAGCCCTAGCCGGTTTTCCTTGGTCATTAGAGTGTCAGCCCAACGACTGAAAGGTCCTGGGTTCGTGCAGGCTCAATCCCTAGCCCTAGTTGGGGCACATGTGGGAGGCAACCAATCAATATGTCTCTCTCACATTGATGGTTCTCTTTGTCTCTCCCTCACCCTTTCACTCTATCTAAAAATCAATGAGAAAAATAACCCCGGGTGGGAATTGATAACAAACAAACAAACAAAACACTGGGCTTCCAAGGTTGGAAGGGGAAAGAGCATGAAGAGGATGTGGGAGGTTTGCTGGAACAGGCCTGGAAGCAGCACATAGCAGTCCACTCCACTGGCTAGGTGAGCTGGGGAAGATAGCCTACCTGCATGCCCAGGAGGAAGAGCTAGCCAGTTTCTGCAACAAGGTCAGGAGGTGAGAAAATGTGCAGTTCAGTGTGCAGTGGGGAATGAACGAGACCATAAGCAGGTTGGTGTTGCTGAAGTTCAAGGCAGAGAGGGGTGGGATGAGATTAGAGAAGTAAATAGGAACCAGACCACAATACTAGGTACCATTTTTGGAGCCCACATATATAATCTCAATTATGACAGAGTGCCTGAACTGTGGAGAAGAGGCAGGAGATCTGTGTGTGTTTGTTTTACATGACAATCCTATTTCCTAACAAGTGTATAGAGTTTTATTGTGTAAAATACATGTATATATACAATATTTAATGCTTATTAAAATTGGTGAGGAAAAGATTCTGTCATTCATATGTACAGTTGGAAAAAAAATGAGGCTTTGGGAGATTTAAGACCTTATCCACGGTCAGATAGGTTCATCTCTTTCTAAGCACTCTTGTCCTCTATATTATATTACCTCTCTAAGAGGGTCTCATATGTCATAGTAAGGAGTCTAGACTTGAGCCATCTCTTCCTGTTGCCAAGCTTGGGCTCCCTCAGATTTATCTCTAAGCAGTGGCATGGAGGGGCAGGTAGGGAGGGGCCAGGAAGGACTTCATAAATCCAT
The DNA here is from genome assembly GCF_964212035.1 of Myotis nattereri. Lineage (NCBI taxonomy): Eukaryota > Metazoa > Chordata > Mammalia > Chiroptera > Vespertilionidae > Myotis > Myotis nattereri. The sequence goes on along the minus strand of NC_138076.1, from coordinate 121,996,535 downwards.
AACTGAATCCTTTGGTCAGCACCTGCCTCACCCAGGTGAGGAAGGTCTCCATTTTCAGAGGGAGGGGACAGGGAACTTTTGTGCCCTTCTCTGAGCCCAAAATGACCCACATGAGGACCTTACAGCTCTCCTCCCCCCTCCCTTCCCCCCCCCCTTAATTCTGGCCTCCTCTACAGCCAGGAGGACCATGCCTGGGAAAAGAAGGGGGAGCATATATGGGACCATGACTTATCCATTAGTCACAGTAGACACAATATTTTAGGGGCCCACAAAAATATGTTAATTAAAATCAGAAGAAGAAAACGCACTTTAGATTGAAGAAGATATTTTAATATAGAATCCTATATAATAAAGAGGTAATATGCAAATTGACTGTCATGCCCTCGCACAAGATGGCTGCCCCCATGTGGTCACAAGATGGCCACCACAAGATGGCCGGCAGGGGAGGGCAGTTGTAGGCAACCAGCCTGGCAGGGGAGGGCAGTTAGGAGTGACCAGGCCTGCAGGGGAGGGCAGTTAGGGGCTATCGGGCTGGCAGGGGAGCAATTGGGCATCGATCAGGCTGGCAGGGGAGTGGTTAGGGATGATCAGGCTGGCAGGCAGAAGCGGTTAGGGACAATCAGGCAGGCAGGCAGGTGAGCGGTTGGGAGCCAGCAGTCTTGGATTATTAGAGGGATGTCCGACTGCCAGTTTAGGGATCAGGCCTAAACCGGCAGTCAGACATCCCCCAAGGGGTCCCAAATTGTAGAGGGTGCAGGCTGGGCTAAGGGACACCCTCCCCCAGTGCATGAAATTCGAGCACCGGGCCTCTAGTATTAACATATTCATCTGTGAGCCAGCATAAAGTATAATTTTTAATATTTTTTAATAGAATAAGGTTGGCCTGGCCTAGTGGCTCCGTTGGTTGGAGTGCCATCCTGTTACCTGAAAGGGGACCTGGCCCTTGTGTGGGTAGCGTGTGGGTTCTTGTCTTCATGCAGGAAAATTTCACAGCGCGAGTCCAGATGACTGTGAGGGAGTGCTTATTAAAGCTGGGGCTATGAAACAAGAAAGGGCTTAGCACAGAGGAAGCAGCAGGAGAGCCGAGGCTGGGCTGCTCGAGCTCTCTGGGAAGTCAGAGAAAAGGGTCCTTGGGAACAGGTTCAGGGGATGAGCTGCCGCTGCCCATTGCTGCCTGGTTGCAAGTCACATGGGACCCCTTAGGGTTTAGGAGGTGCATGTCTGTGGGGAAAAGTGGGGGAAGAAGAGGGAAAATGTGATGGTGGGGGCTCCCCAGAGGGAGAGCACACACTAGGTCCTTTGTCTTGAAGCTTTATCTCTTTCTCAAAGGTGGGACTCTTAGGAGAGGTCGCAGGGCAGGGTTTTAGCAGAGTATTAACCAGTTTTCTAGGTGTGCTCCGCCCAGGCTGTGGTCTTCACTGATTGGTCAGTGTCAGGGCAAGGGGTCATCAGTCATCGCAGCTGGTCCTGGTGTTGCCTACCTGGTTTTGCTGCTTTTCTGGGTCTGGATCTGAAATACTATTGAGGCCTACATGATATTTCTAGGGAGGTGACCTTCTGTAGCTGCTGTAAATTGATCTGTCAGTTTGTTCAGCTGTTTGTCTCAGTTTCCCTATTCCACTTGCCCTGGCTTACCAGACTGCCTCCATCCCCTACACCCGTGGTCAGCAAACTGCGGCTCGCGAGCCACATGCAGCTCTTTGGCCCCTTGAGTGTGGCTCTTCCTAAACCTTAAGAGTACCCTAATTAAGTAAATAACAATGTACCTACCTATATAGTTTAAGTTTAAAAAATTTGGCTCTCAAAAGAAATTTCAATTGTTGTACTGTTGATATTTGGCTCTGTTGACTAATGAGTTTGCTGACCACTGCCTACACCAAAAAGGTTGCAGGTTTGATTCCCCGTTAGGGCATACACAGGTTGCAGGTTCAATCCGCAGTTGAGGCACACATGGGAGGCAACCAATCAATGTTTTTCTGTCACATTGATGTTTCTCTCTCTCTCTCTCTCTCTCTCTCTCTCTCTCTCTCTCTCTCTCTCCTCTCTCTCTCTAAAAATCAATACAAATATATCCTCAGGTGATAAATTAAAAATTAGAATAAAGTCCCATGAAGGCAAAATCTATAAAAGTCATAATGAGGTTTGGTGCGTGAAAGTAAAGAGTGAGCGGGAAAAGAAGAGGTGTGTGTGTGTGTGTGTGTGTGTGTGTGTGTGTGTGTGTGTGTGTTTCAAGGCAAAGACTGAAGACCCAGGATGGCAGGTTCTCAATTCTCCAGCTCTTGGATTTAGGATCCCAGGCTGCCACTGAACTCCACTGACCATGACATGCTCTAAGGAACCTGGAACCTCGAGCCTGGTGCCCACGGCCCTTGTATGTGCATCACAGAGTTGTGCCCCTCCCTTGGTGGCATAGTGTCTACAGTGCTGAAATCCCAGTAGTGTGGGAGCTGGGGACAGGGCAGTAGGACTTATCCTTGAAATAGCTCAGGGAGGATTATCCCGGCCTCTCAGAGGCAGCACAGCAGGCTCATTCCCGGGAAGGGGGAGGCCAGAACGGGGCGGAGGCGGGGAGGGGGGGTGTGGAGGGGGCGGCGGCGCGGGAGGCTGCCAAAGTGGGAAGACTGGGAAAGGCAAATGCCCAGCAGAGGCGTCTGGGCAGGGCATAGCAAGGAAGGGGTCCTACGGGGTGGGGCTAAGTCTCCGAGGTGGGGTTGTGCAAATAAAGCCAATTCCCTCTAGTGATCTGAAGCTTGAAGAAAAAAAAAAAAAAACAGCTGGAGGGAAAGAATTAAAATTATAAAAAATTTAAAATATGACTGTGAAATAATTCTTTAAGGTGCTTATTTAACAACCAGATCATTCCAACAAATGAACCATATATGAAACATCCTCCCCACTCCCACAGCCCCCACACAGGCACCCTCTCCCCCACCCACACTACCACCCATGCTCAGGTACCTTTTCTGGTTCTTCCCATCTCTTAAAACAAGCAAATACTGAAATCCCACCTTCTCCAATAGGTGACAGGAAGACAAGATCCAGCTTCCTGAGGCCTCATTCAGTGAGGGGAGAATGCCTCCTGATCCTGAAATTGTGTGAATTTGACTAGGGCAGAAGTAATTAGTATGCAAATTGGCTTTCCAACATGCTAATATTTATGCATAGAGGTGTTAATCTCGCAAGGAGGACCAGGTCAAAAGTGGGCCAGGGGAACCAGGGATGGGTATGAGTCATGGGTGCCTCCTGCAGGCTGGAAATGGGGGTGCAGGGAAGAAGGGGAGGCATTAGGGTCCTGTGTGTCTGGATAGAGATGCTGGGCATAGCAGGATCTGGGTGAAATGGGTGACTAGAGAAAGCGGAAGCTGACTGGTGACCTGGGGCCCAGAATGGAGAGGCCGATGTTCTGGTAGCTACTAGTCACATGTAGGTATTGAGCACTTGAAATGTGGCTTGTGTGTGCCACTGAGGACCTCTTAAGGTGCTTAATTTTAACAAATTTAAAAGTAAATTTAAAAATTGATATTCTATTGGAAAACTCAAGTATGTATGAGATAGCTTGGGGATGTGAATTTACTTTTTCAATCTAATTTTTTGAAATCTAAATACAGACCACATATTCCCAATAAAAATTCAGCATCCAAATTGAAATGTGTTTCTTAGTATGAAAAAAAGTTTTCAAGTACCACATTAATAATTTTTCTTTTTTAAAAAATATATTTTTATTGATTTCCAAGAGGAAAGGAAAGGGAGAGTGATAGAAATATCAGTGATGAGAAAGAATCATTAATCAGCTGTCTCCTGCACATCCCCTACTGGGGATAGAGCCTGAAATCCGGGCATGCGTCCTGATGGGAATTGAACCGTGACCTCCAGGTTCATAGGTCAACACTAAATCACTGAGCCACACCAACCAGGCTACATTAATAATTTTATATAATTACATGTTGAAATGATAGTATTTTGGATATGTGGGTTAAATAAATATATTATTTAAATTAATTTCACTGTTTAAAAAATGTGGCTATTTAGAAATTTTAAAATCACACATATTCTCACATTATATTTCTAGTAGACAGCTCTTCTCTAGATGTAAAAGCTGCCAAAGTTAGGCAACCATCACCACTATCTAATTCCAAAATATTTTTATCACCCCAAAAAGAAACCCCCATACCCATTAGCAGTCATCCCCCACTTTCCTCCCCCAACCCCTGAAAACCAACCTAGTTTGTCTCCATGGGCAATGTTATTGCAGCTTTACCGAGGCCCCGCCCCGCCCTCCCCAGCCTGCTGACCCACAGAAGCTGCAAGGTTCTCACTGTGTGGTGTTTAAAGCCTCTAAGTTTGTGATGAAATTATTGCGGGGCAATAGATAACTAATGAAGATTTTGGTTCCTGAAATGGGGTGCTGCTATAACAGGTATTAAAAAGGTGGGAGTTGCTTTGGAACTGTGCAGCAGGCAGAGGCTGGGAGAATTTTGAGAATGAAAAGAAAGCCTAGATTGCTTTGCTTAGACCAGTGATGGCAAACCTATGACACGCGTGTCAGAGGTGACACGCGAACTCATTTTCTTGGTTGATTTTACTTTGTTAAATGGCATTTAAATATATAAAATAAATATCAAAAATATAAATCTTTGTTTTACTATGGTTGCAAATATCAAAAAAATTCTATATGTGACACGGCACCAGAGTTAAGTTAGGGTTTTTCAAAATGCTGACAACGCCGAGCTCAAAAGGTTCGCCATCACTGTCTTAGACTGTTAGCAGAAATGTGGACTTAGAGGACTTGCCAATAAGGATTCACAGACAGTGGGGTTTTATTAATAGCAACTGGAGGAAGGGGACCCTTGTTGGATAGTGACAGAAAGCTTAGAAAAATTGTCTCCTGCAGTTATGTGGGAACAGAATGTGTAAGTGATAAATTGGTTAATACTCTCAGGAGATTTCTAAACAAAATGTTGAGGTGCTGCCAGATTTCTTCTTGCTGTTTATAGTAAATGTGAGAGTAGAGAGATAAATTAAGGAGAAAGCTCACTTAAAAACTATTGAAAAGAAATCATGACTTGATGATTTTGAAAATTTGCAGCCTCTCCACATGGCAGAAGATGCTAAAATTAAGAAATGGCCCTGGTCTAGAGAAAAAGCAGGAAGTGTGATACAATCTTTCGTTAAAACATCATGAAGATGAAAGGATCAGAGTAGAATTGAGTCAAAAAGAGGGCTGTTCAAGAGATTAAGGATATGCCTCCCAGAACCTCTTAATCCACCACAGCCTCAAGGAAGCTTAAGTGAGCTATCACTCAGTGATTTCCGGAGGAGCTTCTCACAAAGATCTTGGGTGTGGCTTTTGCCTAATGGAGTGAACCACGCTGAAAACAACACCGGACACACAAAGCCTTTTTAAATGTTATCTTTATTGTTGAAAGTATTACAGAAGTTCTCCCTCCTTTTTCTTTCTTCCCATTGACCCCCTCCACCCTGCACCTGCCTCTCCCAGGCCTTCACCACACTATTGTGTACGTACATGGGCTATGCATATATGCATGTAAGTCCCCGGTTAATCTCTCCCCACCTCCTCCTTCCCTCCGAGATTCAAAGTTCTCTTTCAGAAAGAGCACTGCTATCTTGAACTGTGAGGGACAGAGAGAGTGCACAATTAAAGGAGGCTTTAGGATACCCCAAATTCTACTGGAAAGGAGAAAGCTGATAAAACTACTCAGCTGCAAATATGTGCTACCTTTGATGAAAAAGGAAGGACGAGCTTTATGGAATCTTGGGAGGTGGGGTGATCATTGTATTTGGCAAGTACAACGAACATCAGTCAATGGGGGACAGAGGGCAGAGTGGACAGGCTCCAAGCTGATGCCAATGACCCCCACCTCATATTCACACCCTTGCATAATCCCCTTCCCTTGAGTATGAACAGGAATTGTGACTTGCTTCTAGTCAATAAAGAACAACATAGGTTACAGTATACAGGGTGTCCCCCAAAATGTATGCATACTTTGAATAATTATTCATTCCAATGGGTTAAATCTGAAAAGAAAGAAACATCAATTGAGCTATCAGCTGTTGGGACACCCTGCATATGTGATTATATTTCCATGATCGCATTACATAAGATCATAACATCTGTCTTGCTCAGGCACTTTCTCCTTTGCTGGCTTCAGAAGCAGGATGCCATGGTGCAAGCTGCCTTATGGGGAGGACCATGCAGCAAGGAGCTGAGAGACACCTCCCGCAGCCTGCAAGGAACTGCATGCTGCTATGTGAGCTTGGAAGCAGACCCCTCCCCAGTCAGGTTCCAGATTAGAACCCGGCTCTGGCCCACACCTTGATTACAGCCTTGCAGAGGGCCCAGTTAAGCTATTCTCAGACTCCTGACTTGTGGAAATTATGAGATAGTATGTGTTGTTTGAAGCTGCTAAATTCATGGTAACTCATTGCACAGCAATGGGGAACTGATACAGCCTACAAGGCCTTTCTCAATCTGAACCTCACCCCACCTTTCAGACTCAGTCTGATGCTGTGCCATCCCTGGCTCACTCCACTGTCACCACACTGGCCCCTTGCTGATCTTCAAAACCACCAGGCTAGCATTTGTACTTGCTGTCCCTTTTCCTGGAATGTTCTTCCTGCACATAACTGCATGACTCATTCCCTTACCTCCTTCAGATCATTGCCTACATTTTGCCATCATAGTTACCTCCTTCCTGGGTCACCCTTAAAAAAATTGCAACTAATCTCTATTCCCATTCCAAACACTCAATATCCCCCTTTCTTCTTTATTTTTTCTCCAATGTTGTAGCATCATTTTTGCCTTTTTCTTTTTTTACTGCTGCATCCCCAGATCATGGAACGTGTTCACTAAATACTAGGAGAGAAAGTAAATGAACCGCGGAGGTTTGTGGATGTTGGGGATGGTTAGGATAATGAAGAGGAAGATTCTTTTCCTGGAGACTTTTTCTGTCTGGCAGATTTCTATAGAGTTCAACTTCTAAAAACCTTTTTCTGGACACACTCCTTTTTATAGAAAACACAATCATGCAAGTGAGGAATGGACTGTGGATCTATTTCCATGTTCGACAAAATAGCAATGACTATATACATCTAATTACTTGATGAACATAGAAAGATAACATAATATTATACCTTGTGAGTGGTCCACAGTGAGGAATGCCCTCTCATCTGACCCTCACTATGCACATGAGGACGGCCAGATCCAGGAAGTCAGCAAACGTCACCAAGGTTACTCAGTTATTTAATTCCATATCCAGGAACCAGAAAGGAGGTCTCTTGCCTCCACCCAGTGCTGGAGAAAGTGGCTCCTGGAAAAGCTCCCCTAGGAGCATCAGTCCCCCAGAGGGAGAGGCAGGAGCTGTAGATTCAAATCCATCTCTGCCACCAAAGTGCCAGAGGTCCTCGGCCAGCTTTCTCCACCCAGGCGAGGAGCTGACGTTGCCCACGAGCTGAATGCTGGTCACTTTCTGACCAGATAAAACATGAGGGAGCTGCCATTTGCCAGATGCTAGAGGCCCCTGGTGGATACACAGAAGGGAGGACAAGAAGCCCTGAGCCAGAGTAGCAGGGCAGAGAAGAGACTAGGGAACCACAGTGGTCTCTGTCTGGCCCTCCTGCACACCTTCTTCTCTCCCCTTCCTTCCCTCTTCTGCCTTCCTTCCTCCCCTGTCCTCTGCCCTTCCCTCTCTCTCCTCTCTTTCTTGCCTTCATCTCTCTGGGTTGTTCAGTCCCGTTTGGTATCCATCTCTGCCTCAGTTACTGTATTTCCCACCTTCCACTTGCTGCACCCTTCTTCCTGTCTTTCTCAGCCTCTCCTCCAAGCCCAGGCTCTGCCAGGGCAGCACGACTTCACCCACTCAAAACCCTAGAGCTGGGAGGGGTCTGTGGGAAGCTTTGGCAGACTCTGTGGAGAATGCATGTATGGACTGGAGTCATTCCTATACATGGGGAGCACTTTGCTCAGACCTCCTTCTGGCCAAGCCAGTGCCTGAGGAGTCTGCACTGGGGTCCACACTCCAGAGACCAGGTACAGCCAGAGGTCAGGATTGCAGTGTGGGAAAACTGATTGACTTGTTCTATTCCACTGTTCCACTCCTGAACAAGCTGTGTGACATTGGGAAAGTCGCCTGACTTCTCTGAGCTCCACTTTTCTTATGTGCAAAACAGTAATACCTGCTTTGTGGGGTTATTTAAGGATTCATTTTAATTGAATAAGCATTTTCCTAGTCATTGCAATGTGTCAGGCACTCTGTTAGTTGCATTTCTAGTCAGTACATAAGCAAACACATATATGTATGAATATGTAGATCTAACTGAATAAAAAATTTCAAAAGATAATATTTAACCTTATCACATGGGATGCATTCTATTTTCTTTTCTATTTTATTTCATATTTTTAAATGGCCTATTATATTGACGTTATGATCTACTACTCCCTTTGTTTTGCAAAGCACTATTTAGGCAACAGGGAAACATTGATGATGTTTTGAAGAACACAGTGACATAAAATGAGAAGTGAGATGGGTTGGGAGTCAGAGTAAGCGATTGTGAGGCTGTGGTAACAGTCCCAGGGAGAGGTCAGACCATGAGAGCTAGGATTGATCAAATGAGCCAGGGCTAGGAGAGGGCTCATGCAGTTGTCTTCAGTAGGTATTTCTGGAGTTGGAAAATATAAAGAGCTGTGGCAATGTGGAGATTCCTGGCATGACGGGGCAGGATATGAATTTTCCTTTGGAGCAGATCTCACCATGGCTCTCTGGGTGTCTGGCAGACCCAGGCAGAACCCCCAGTCCTGGCCGGTCATTTTGCTAGGGCTCCCGTTGGGTACAGTGAGGACTGGTGCAGAGAATCATGATAATCCTCATACCCTGTGTAGTGAGTTGGTGATGGGTGAGGAGCATCATCTTCATATAAAAGGACAGCACGTAGTTTTTCAGATCCAGGCCCAACCTTCACATTGTCTCTCCCTCAAAGAGTAGGAGTTGGGGTTTGACTCCATACTTGGCCATTATGTTCAGCCATGGGCCCAGCCTGGTTTATGGGAGTGACTGAAAAGAACATGCACTTTAATACAAGATGGCTCTGGCTTTGAGCCCTGGCCTTACTACTTAATAGCTGTGTTCTTGGGGAAGTCATGTCGGTTCTCTGAGCCTCATTTGTCTCATGTATAAGATGGGGATAACACCTCTGACCTGCTGGTCAGATTAGCAGCCCCTGGTTCTCTTCTCACTCTAGCCTCTTCACTTAGTGAATCTTATATTTACTCATGGCTCCAATTAAAAAATATTTTTTATTAAGGTACTAGAGGCCCCGTGCACAAATTCGTGCACCAGTGGGGTCCCTCGGCCTGGCCTGTGGGATCCCCCAAGGGGTCCCGGACTGTGAGAGGGCTCAGGCCAGGCCGAGAGACCCCACTAGTGCACAATCAGGGCCGGGGAGGGATGCAGGAGGTTGGTCAGCCTGGGAGGGACATGGGAGGGCTCCAGGGCATGTCTGGCCCATCTAACTCAGTCCCAATTGGCTGGACCCCAGTAGCAAGCTAACCTACCAGTTGGAGCGTCATCCCCCTGGTGGTCAGTGCAAATCATAGTGACTAGTTGACTGTCTGCCCTCTGGTGGTCAGTGCACATCATAGCAAGCGGTTGAGCAGCCTTAGTGTATCATTAGCATATTACGCCTTGATTGGTTGAATGGATGACTGGACAACCAGGCACTTAACATATTAGGCTTTTATTATAAAGGATAACTCACATGTAGTAAAAGTCATGCATTTTAGTGTACAGTTCTGCGAGTTTTAACTCATGTGTGTAGTTGGGTAACCAGCACAATTAAGATATGGAAGGGTTCCATCACCCACAAAAATCTGTGTTCCCCCACTCCTTTGCAGTCAGCCCACCCCAACAACCACTGACCTGATTTCTCCCCACAACTATTGATCTGATTTCTATCATAAAGATCAGTTTTGCCTCTTCTAGAATGTCAGATAAATTGAATTATACATATGCTCTCTTTTTTATCTGGCTTCTTTCACTCAACATAATATTTTTGAGATTCATCCATGTTACTGCATGTACCTATAGTTTGGTTCTTTTGGGGAATAAGCAGGGTTCCATTGTATAGATATTCCACAATTTATACATTCATTCACAATTGATGCACATTTTGGGTTGTTTTCATTTGGGAGTTATTCTGAATGAAGCTGTGATGAACATTATTTTGCAAGTCTTTGTGTGGATGAATGTTTTATTTCTCTTTGGTAAATATCAAGGAGTAGAGTTGCTGGGTTGTATGTTTATGTTTAACTTTTGAAGAAACTGCCTGTTCTCCAAAGTGGTTGTGTAATCTTATGTGTCCACCATTAATGTATGAGAGTTCTGGTTTTTCCACATCCTGGTTTTTTCACTCTTAAAATTTTAACCATTTTAATAAAATGATATCTCATTATGGATTTAATTTTTCATTTATTTAATAACTATTGTTTTTGAGCACTTTTTATGTAGTTATTGGTGATTTGGACAATCTGTTTTGTGAAGTGCCTATTTAAGCCTTTTCCATGGTGCCAATTTTTATTAGCCAGTTTACTTCTTCTGTCCAAACCTTACTCCAGGGCTCTGGATAAATATGCCAATGGCTTTTTCTTTAATTTTAAATTTTTTACATTTAATATTATTTTGTATTAGTTTCAGGTGTACAGTATAGTGATTAGATAATCATATAACTTACAAAGTGGTCTCCCCAATATTTCAAGTACTCACCTGGCACCATACAGTTATTACAATATTATTGATTCTATTTCCTATGCTGTACTTTACATCCCGTGACTATTTTGTAACCACTCATTGGTACTTCTTAAGCCCTTCACCTTTTTCACCCAGTCCCCCAACAATCCTCCTCTCTGGCAACTATCAGTCTGTTCTCTATCTATGAGTCTATTTCTGTTTCATTTGTTCATTTATATTGTTCTTTAGATGCCACATATAAGTGAAATCATATGGTATTTATCTTTCTCTGACTGACTTATTTCATTTAGCATAATATCCTTTAGGTCCATCCATGCTGTTGCAAATGGTGATATTTCATTCTTTTTATGATCAAGTAATATTCCATTGTATATATGTACCACAGCTTTTTTATCCACTCATCTTTGATGGGCACTTAGGTTGCTTCCATATTTTAGCTACTGTAAATAATGCTGTACTGAACATAAGGGTGCAGCATTTCAAATTAGTGTTTTGGGTTTCTTTGGCTAAATATCCAGAAGTGGAATTGCTGGGTCTTAAGGAAGTTCCATTAAAAAAATTTTTTTTTATTAACCCTCATCTGAGGATATTTTTCCATTGATATTTAGAGAGAGTGGTAGGAAGGGAGGAAGAGGAGAAAGAGGAAGAGAAGGAGGAGAGAGAAACATCAGTGTGAGAGAGACACATTAATTGGTTGCCTCCCGCCCACAACCTGACTGGGCCAGTGATTGAACCTGGGTGGAGGTACTTGTCCTTGACTGGGAATTGAACCCTGGGCCCTTTGGTATGCAGGCCAACACTCTAACCACTAAGTCACACCAGCCAAGGCTCTATTTTTTTAATTTTTGAGGACCCTTCATACTGTTATCCATAGTGGCTGCACCAGTCTTCATTCTCACCAACAGGGCACAAGGGTTCCCTTTTCTCTACATCCTTGCCAACATTTGTTTGTTGATTTATTGATGATAGCCGCCAATGGCATTCTTGAGACCCATGTTTAGATGTCTCAAAGGGACCTCAACTGAACATAAAGGTCAACTCATAACCTTCTTCCTCACTCTTCCTCCTCTCTCAGATGTTGGCCTCCACCATTGATATATGTTTTAGTAAATGACCTCATAATCCACACAGTGGCATAGACCAGAACTCAGAAGTCATTCCTGATACCTCTTCTTCTCTAGTCTCCTCACCCCCACTCACTCCATCACTTTTCCTCCTACCTATCTCTTCAACCCATTCGGTTCTCTCTCAACCCACCATAGCCTAGGCCAGTGGTTGGCAAACTGCAGCCCCTTGTGTGTGGCTGTTCCACAAAATACCACGTGCGGGCGCACATGTACAGTGCGATTGAAACTTCATGGCCACACTCAAGGGGCCAAAGAGCCGCATGTGGCTCATGAGCCGCAGTTTGCCGACCAATGGCCTAGGCCACTAGCATCTCACATGGATTACTGTAATAGCTTTCTTTCTACCTGGTCTTGCTCTCTTCAGGTTGTTCTAACATGTAATAGTCAGACTTTTTAAGAAACACAGACTTTATCACATTACTTTCATGTTTAAATTCTTAATGGCTTCCCATAACTTTTCAGATAGAGATCAATTCCTTAATGTGATTTAAGGATTCCTCTGGGCCATGAGTCCCTCAGCCAGTTGGTTATCTTTTAGCTGTAATTCCAGGCTTTCTCCTATCTCAGGACTTTAGCACTTGCTGTCCTCTCTGTCTGGAACACCCATTTCCTTTTCTTTACTCACTCGCTCATTCTTCACACCTCAATTCACCCACTACAGTCCTCCGCTCTACCAACTGAGCTATCGAAGGCCCCGCTACTTCACACCTCAATTCAAACATAACTCCCCAGACCCCAAGGTTAGAGTGGGTCCTGCTACTATATGCCTTCAGGTAACCCTATAATTTTATAACTTGGTACTTATCAGTTTACAACATATATTTCTGGGATTATTCAATTACCATGTTTCTCTCACTAGACTAGTAGGCTTTATGAGGACAAGGACTATTTTGTTCATTATTATCATGAATTTTACCATTCATCTTTATATTTTATGGTGCAAATTTAAAATGGAAACATGAGCATTCAACTCATATGTGGAATCACCAAAATGATACAATTCATAGTTTGTAGCGCATCCATGTGTATGTATTTTGTGTCTAACAGAACAGTGGAAATGCTGCACAAAATAAACTCAGATGTTCTATTCCACTTCTTGACACACACACATTCTACCCACACACTCTACCTTTGAGGTACAGATGAGTGAGGAAGGAGTGAAGGGAAAGGAGCTATGTATTACTCTAGCCTTCCTTTTCCTTCTATGTAATCATTTTGGCATATGTGTTGGTTAATACAGGGATTATCAACAGTAAGAAAGGAGATGATAGGGTTCTTTGGTCATTTCTGTTTCTTTAAATGCCATTGTCTTCTTCCTGTAAGCAGAGTAAATTCTGGTTTGAATGGAAAGCATGGCTTCATAGGCTTTTGAGCATCCCACTCAAAAGCCTATGAACCAACACTCTTGTTCTCAGTTTGAGTGTCCCAGCACTCCCCTAGAAGCCTGTGCTCGTGGAATATGGAGAAGGCTATATGTGAGTCTACGGCCATATCACCCTGAACGCGCCTGATCTCGTCTGATCTCGGAAGCTAAGCAGGGTCAGGCCTGGTTAGTACTGGGAAGGGAGAAGGCTATATGTGGATGGGGCGGCAAGGAGTGGCGAACACTCACTTGACCTGAATCTCCTCTATTGGTGTAACTGCTCCACTATCCCACTGGACTTCACTTGCAAATCACAAATATAAAGATAAATTTATTAATAATCTTGATATGGTGATAGCAGAGCATTTAAACCAAGTAGTGGGCCCTTCTGAGCACAGGACTCTATGTGACTGCACATGTCCCACACTCATGGGGGCGGCCCTTCCTAACACGTATAGTAGATACTTAATAAATGTATTAAATGAATAAATGAAGGGTTGTTACTTGATAGAAGATAAAGAGTTCATTTGGTTTTGATAAAAGCCAAAGGCCTCTCTCCTCTATCACCTTGGAGATTCATCATAAACACCACTGCTTATAATTGCATGTCTTGGGGAGAGACACTTCCTCCAATATTTCACAGCGAGAGTGAGAGAGAAGGAAGTGAGGGGGCAGAAGAAACCTGTCAATTAATCACTGCACTTTTCACATACAGCATGTAACACCTTGTAGCCTTAGCTCTTAAGACATGGCCTAAGTGTGAATTAAGCTTCACAGCTCACTGCCTTCATCCATACCCTCTCACCCCATTCAGCCTCCACCCCGACTGCAAGATAGAGCTGAGGTTGCTACTTCATTAGCAGAGGACCTGTGGGACCCACCCTGGAGGGGAAGGCAAGCAGGGCAGCCCAGCCAAGGTCAGGCACTGGTTGCTGGGGGGTGCTCAGATTCCTTGTCTCTGGCCTTGACTTCTGGTCCACAGTTTGGCACACGCAGAAAGATCTCTGAGAACTGCAAAGGCCAAGAGTTAAGAGGCCTCAGCTCAGGATCTGGCTTTACTATACACACTCCACTGTGACCTTAGGCAAGTGATGTTCCCTCTCTGGGCCTCATTTTCTCTTCTATTAGATGAGAAAGTGAACCACATAACTGGTTCATAAGTAGTGTTCCCAGACTTCCAATGTCTCAGGAGTCACAGTAGTTGAAGCAAGGGGAAGTCTCCCCAACTTTAGTCATTGGTGGTAATAATAATAATAAAAATAAAAAAAATAATAATAGGAAATACAGAGCACTCACTGCTCCAGGTGTTTCATAAGTGTTTGATATACACCAACTCATTCAGTAGTCACAATATTCCTATAAGATAGTTTTAACTATTTGTCCATTTTCAGATGAGGAAACTGAGGAGTTAAATGGTTAAGTGACTTGCTCATAGTCGCACAGCTAATAAATGACAGCTGGAATTTGAACCTTATAGTCTGGCTCTAGAGTACATCTTCTCAACTACATTATCCCCATTTTATCTACCTACTTATCCATCCATCCACCCATCCATCCATTCATCTGTGTTTCATGTAAGAGTTTATTTGATAAAAGTATTCTTCTAGCCCTAACCGGTTTGGCTCAGTGGATAGAGCGTCGGCCTGCGGACTCAAGGGTCCCAGGTTCGATTCCGGTCAAAGGCATGTACCTTGGTTGTGGGCACATCCCCAGTAGGGAATGTGCAGGAGGCAGCTGATCAATGTTTCTCTCTCATCGATGTTTCTGACTCTCTCTCCCTCTCCCTTTCCCTTCCTCTCTGTAAAAAAATAAATAAAATATATTTTTTAAAAAAGTATTCTTCTAACAAATAATAAAAATTTAAAAACTACTATTGCCATTCAAACTGGAAAAGCCCCAAGGGGTGGGGTGCTGTGACTGCTTCCCATTTCCTGGGTCATTTATAGAGCAATTTCTGTGGTGGGGATGAGGAAGAATTGGCAGCAGTCAGAAAAAGAGAATATTTTAAACCAATTTGTCAAACATGATACCTTTAGCTCGTGTGTAAACATGCTACATAAGAAAGCTCAGATGGCTTGGATCTGTCTTCCTCTCTGCTTCCCTTTTTCTTGTCTTTCCATCTCTTTCTGGAAGGCAGAGCTGGAAGGAGTTTAGGAATTGACATATAGGATGAGACTTCAGAGGACTGACCTGGGCCAAATGGGAGAAAGGTAAAAGAAGGCAGATCACAACTCAATATAACAAAAATCTCCCTAGCCCTTTCGTCATCCTAAAATTAGATAACGATCCTGTGATGTAGGGACCTGTTTGTCCTGGGAAATTTTGGCAGAGTCTGGGGATCAGGAACGATGTGGTGGGGATGCTGGCATTTGGGTGGCAGGATGTTCAGTAGGTGAGCTCCCAGGTCCTTCCTTCTCCTCGGTCCAGGGATTCTGCCCAGCCCCGGAATCCACTGTGGGACTGCAGAGAATGGTGGACCTTGGCCCCAGCTCATGCAGCTTGTCAGGGGCAAGAGGGCAGGTTAGAACCAGTAACCAGGGTTCCCAGACCTGTGGCTCCAGCTTGAAACTTTCTCATGTATTCTCAATGACAACCCACAGTCCTCCCTGCCCCCATCCCCCCAAAAAGAAGGAGGAGCCCTGACTGGTTTGGCTCAATGGATAGAGCGTCGGCCTGTGGACTGAAGGGTCCCAGGTTTGATTCCAGTCAAGGGCATGTACCTTGGTTGCGGGCACATCCCCAGTGGGGGGTGTGCAGGGGGCAGCAGTTTGATGTTTCTCTCTCATCGATATTTCTAACTCTCTATCCCTCTCCCTTCCTCTCTGTAAGAAATCAATAAAATATATTTAAAAAAAAAAAAGAAGGAGGAAAATTCTCTCCACGCCCTTTTCACTACAGGGCTTTCTGGATGGTCACGATGTCCCTGTGAAATTTGTAACCTTCTCCAAATTTGAGGCCGGCCGTGAACGGGGCTGGAATGGGGGAACCATGAGGAAGGGGTACTCTCATCTTCACCTGGGCCCACAGGTTCTGTGTGGTTCTGGGTTTATGTCTCCAACACTTTCCTGTTCATTTGGAACAGTCACAGGTGTGAGTTCAGGGGATTCCCATTCACAGATGAGGATGGGGAAGCTCAGAGAGAGTAGGTGACTCACCCAGGTACCATGACCAGCAGTGTGAACTCTGTCTTCTGACTCTAGGGAGATATAACAGCTCCTATTAAATGCTAAAAACAAATAAGCATGGATATTGTGCTACCATAATAACCCCATGATACCCATTGCATAGGTGAGGAAACTGAGATTCAGACAACTCAAATAACTTCCCCAAGGTCACATAGATAGGGAGGAAGAGAGTGAGGGTTCAAGCCCATGTCTGCCTTTTCTAAAACCCATGTTCCTTTTCTATGACTCTATTCCATTCCTAAATCCAGAGACGCCCCTAGGAAATGGTATCTTGGGAGAAGGGGAGTGAGGACTCTGTTCAAGCCACAAAGCTCAGGGTGCCTTCAGAATACCCCCAAATCTGGTAGGACTGGCTTGATCCATCTGGTGGGCAATTAAGTATGAATGCGGCTTTCCCAGTCCAAATACGACTGCGAGACAGCCTCAGAGGCTTCTTCTGAGGCCCGTGCCATGAACTGCATCCCTTCAACCGACCTTTGCTAGGCAAGGTGTGGAAAAGTCACCTCCACGGCTGCATTTAAGAGGAGCTCTGGTTGAAAAAACCTAGCAGCCTTGCCTGAGTGGGATTCTGCTCTATATTTACTAGTCTTGTTGTGTCACTTCTTTGTGTGTCCCTGTTCCTTTTTCTGTAAAATGGGGTGAGTCAAAATACTCCATAGGCTTTTGGTGAGAACTAAATAAGATCATGTATCTGTGGAAGTACTTTATACATAGTATAGCCCCATGGTTGGCAAACCACGGCTCGCGAGCCACATGCAGCTCTTTGACCCCTTGAGTGTGGCTCTTCCACAAAATACCACGTGTGGGCATGCACGTACAGTGCGATTGAAACTCCGCGGCCCATGCGCAGAAATCGGTTTTTGGCCTGGGCGAGTCTATTTTGAAGAAGCACTGTTGATATTTGGTTCTGTTGACTAATGAGTTTGCCGACCACTGGTATATAGCCTTAACCACTTAGGAATAAAGCTGATTTTTACCGAACATGTGTTCTTTGCCAGACCATTGTTCTAAGTAAGGTAACAGGAGTTACCTCATTTAATCATACACACACAAGTATAAGGCCATTGCTGCCCCCATCTCTGTCCCCAGCTTATCTGCTCCATGTTGGATGTCCTAATATGTGGTGAAGAAGAAAAGACAGTGGGGGCTTAGGAGATTTGAGTTCCAGTCCTGGTTCTGCCTTTGCTGGCTGTGTAACTTCAAGGAAGCTATCCACCCTCTCTGAGCCTCATTTGGCACATCTGAAAACATACACGTCTTGCTCACCACTCACCAAGAATCAAATACAACGAAAATGTGTGACTGTGCATTACATGCATTATTTATTTATCCTTACAGTAACCTGTGATGTGGACTCAATTATTATTCTCATTTTATAGTTGAAGAAACCAATGCCTAGAGATATTTAAAATGATACAGTGAAATACAAATGCTGGCTAGGAGTTTCATCACTATTATTATATAACAATAAGGCAAGTTTATGTGAAAACAGATCCGAAAGGTCACAAGGAGAGACAGTATTTGCTTTACTTCCCTGTAGGCTGATAGCCTGATTTAGTTCTAGTCCTGGAAACAGAGTACAGAAAAGCATGTGTGAGCAGGGAGTTCTGGCTGTGTGAAGGCAGAGGGCTGACGAAATGATCCTGAATGCCCCCTCTAGTCTAGTCTAGCATCCATCAAATCTTCTGGGCAGGAGCAGAAACAGCCACTTGCTTCCCCAGCCCCACATGCCCATCTGGACAACTGTCCAGTCAGAGCCAGGTGTGAAACCTGTGAGCCTTCTGTGCTGAAGCAAGAGGGTTTCCCCTCAGGGTGATGCAGCTGGTGGGCAGAGGTGGCAGCACCTTCTGTTCTTGTCAGTTTGTTGGGGGAGAAAAGAGGCTGAGTTATTAACCCGAGCCAGAAAAAAGAAAGCCTTGCTATTCCCGCAGGTGGTTATTAGACATCAAAGCTCTCATCAGTAGCCCTTCTGCTCCCATCAAATTATCCCAGGATTACAATTTTACAGATATATATGTCATAGCTAAGAGGAAATGCAGAAATGACCTTGCCCATAGTCTCAATTTTGAAACATTTTATTGTTGATTATATATATACACGTGTAAACAAGTACACATACACGAGTCCCACCAAATGTCCCAGCATGTCATTTTATTTTGTTTATTTTCCTATGCAGCTTCCCTTGGCCTGGATTTTGCTGCTTACATTCCCCAGGTGTTTTTGACATGTTTCTGTTTCTTCTAAAAATTTTTGGTAAATTAATAATTGAATCTAGAAGCTTGATAAGGTTCAAGTATGATTTTTTTTCACCATTTTATTTTAAAAGAGAGACATCTGAGGCCTAAATGGGTAAAGTGTCATTTCTATGGCTGAATTCTTCTCTATAGCTAAGCATAACTGTTCATTGTCCTCTTTTTCCCCCACTTCCAATTGCTACTTTATTCTTTGCTTGAATACTTATTGTGTCCAAGGCCCTGGGATAAGGCACCAATTCTTGCCCTCAAGGAGTCTGCAGTCCAGGAGGAAAAGGAAAAGAGCGACACAGATAACCACATGACAGGAGAGAGAGAGAGAGAGAGAGAGAGAGAGAGAGAGAGAGAGAGAGAGACAAGGTACTACAGAATCTAAAGAAATAGAAAATGGAAGATACTCATGGCATAAGTGGCATTTATATTGAGCCTTGATGGGACAGGGTTTGGACATGTAGGGATTCAGGAAGAGCACCTAAGACAGTAGAAAATACTTTTTCAGGATAGTGAGAAGCTAGGAAAATTCTAGGGTAGGAGGAATAGGAAACTGAGACAAGAAAATTAAACAAGGCCAAACATGCAGCCAGCTTGCTGCAAAACCTTATCTTGAGAACAAATGACACTAAGGAATGCCAGAAAGCAAGGGGGAAGGGAAGGAGAGAAGGGGAATTTAATACTTCTTCTCCGCAACCAGAGTCTACATAGTTCCAGAGTCTACCCTGGAACTGCCAAGGTAGGAAGGAAAGAAGGGAGAGCCTATCTCACTAAACAAAGAAGTCAGCCATCGTGGGGAAGGAGGAGAGAAAAGGGAGTGATCGTGTCACTGTTTAAACAGTAGAGCCAGCAGACTCATGTCACTGTTTAAACAGTAGAGCCAGCAGACTTGGGGCTTGTCAATATAAAATTGCCAGGTACTTCTCATAAATTCTAGGAAAGCCGTAACAAAATAAAAGAGGAGACCTTGAGAGTTAATCTGGACCAAGATATTTGGCAGAGGAATTTTGAAACCTACAGGCAGAAGGATATATAACCCACTGAATCCCTACTAGACTCACTCCTCAAATTAGCTGAGAGAGCCCATCCCCGCCTTATAGGTCGGGTGTATTTTGATAAATTTGCTTGCCTTGCTTCTTTAATAAAATTATTTGCTTTATTTCTTTAATGAGTTACCTTTGTTACAACACTGCTGTCACTAGTTTGAATTCATTCCTATGAGACTAACAAGAACTGAGGAGGGAACAGCCCTCTCCCTTCAACTCAGGGGCTGTCTGATAGCACCTTTACTGGTGTCTGTGAGGTGCCTGTAACAATATGAGGGAAACAGAAGAGTGTGGGTGGATCTGAAAGGAGCAAATGGTCCCATTTGGTTGAAAGCTAATATTCACTGGGAGGCGTGCGGCAGGGGGGGTGGGGGGTGGGTGCGGTGGCGGGGAGGCACAACCCTGGAGGAGAAGCTGGCATGCAGTGGCAGAGAAAGGTAGACAGCCAGAGTTCTGGGAAGCAAACATGGGGCATGGCTCAGGGAAGGTGAATCCCAAGCTCACTTGTAGGCCTTTTCCTCTAGGACTCCTCACTTCTGGCAATGTGTGGGAGACAAGACTGCATTAAGGTCTTAAGACTAGAGTTCCAGTTCCAGCATTCCACCTATCTACAATTCTGTTTCAGGAAAGTTAAGATTTCCTTGGACCTCAAATTTTGTGTCCTAAGAGGGTAGTAATAGTTTCTTCCCTGCCTTCCTCAGAGGGTGGATGTGAGGGTTAAATGATAATCAATATGAAAATGTTTTGCAAACTGGGAAGTGCTACACAGATGTAAGTCATTAATTTTTTTGCCCTCTGTCTAGCTCAGGAGTGCACAATATTGAGGTGCATCATAATCACTTGGGTGCTTATTAAAAATGTAGTTGTTGGGGTTCTGGTCAAGATGGCAGCATAGTTAAAGATGGTACTCGCCACCTCCCACAACCACATCAAAATTACAACTAAACTACAGAGCATACCTGAAATATAGCTGAACGGAAGTCCTACAGCTAGGGAATTAAAGAAGAAACACATTGAGACTGGTAGGAGGGGCAAAATCGTGGAACTGACTGTCCCCACACTCACATTAAAATCAGGAGGGATGTCTTGGCTGTGGAGGTTTCCCTGAAGAGTGCCACACTCAGGCCCCGCCAGCACCGATTCCAGTGCTGGGAAGGGAAGTACCCACAACTTCAGGCTATAAAAACCAGCAGAGATTGGTTTAAAG
The DNA here is from genome assembly GCF_964212035.1 of Myotis nattereri. NCBI lineage: Eukaryota > Metazoa > Chordata > Mammalia > Chiroptera > Vespertilionidae > Myotis > Myotis nattereri. The sequence continues at coordinate 121,975,604 of NC_138076.1, read as the reverse complement.
GGCCCATGTATGGACTTACTTGGACTCACTCCCTCTGAGCTCCAGCACTAGGGCAACAGCTTGAAAGGATCCAGGGACATACAGGAAGGACTAACTTATCTGGAATCAGAGCAAGAGTTGTAGGGGCAGCTTTCTTCTACCAAAGTGCTGACAGAGACTACTGTTCCTTTGCTGAGCCCTCCCCACCACAGAGCCCAAAAGTAGGAGCCATATCTGCATCTCCATCAACCTGGCTCACACTTTTTGCCCCACCCTGGTGATTCCCTGAGACCTCTCCCCTTTCTACTTGTCAGTTCATCCATGCCATTTCCAGTGGCTATCCCATACAACTGGCCTCTCTTGCCTCATGCTTCAAACTTTCCTAAAATCTCTCAAACAAATAGCAGATGGCCTCAGTATGCCCTGTACCTCTCAATAAGTGGCCCCACGCTGGGCACTAGTGGCAGCCCACCTCAGTTCATAGCTCCTGCTAGACACCTTCAAGCCCAACACAAGTAGAAGCCATCTGTAGATTGCTCTGTGGCCCTGGGTAGGGCACAGGCAGTGGCTGACTTTGTACCTCCCGGGAGGCTCCAGAGCCAGTGCACCCAGTAGTCAACTTTGACCACACTGGATTACCTATCACCTTCATGAGTGACGCACTCTAAGGAAGACTTTGTGAGCACCGAAGCCACACTGAAGCAAGTCCTGCTCCATAGGGTTGGATCCTGAACAGAAGCTCTTCTGCTGTAGTTGCAACTGGTCTTCACAACCAATCGGCCTGGGGGTCAGTGCCTCCCAGTGAGACCAACATCAACCAAGGCTCAACTATAATAAGACAGTGCACATAGCTTACACAGGGGAGCAACTGGAGTGCCTAGCTCAGGTGACTGGGGAGGCTGAACCACTGGGCCCTACAGGACACCTACTACACAAGGCCACTCTACCACGTCTGGGAGACATAGCAGATCTACTTAATACATAGAAATAAACACAGAGACACAGCCAAAATGCAGAGACAAAAAAAAAAAAAATGTCACAAATGAAAGAATAGGAGAAATCTCCAGAAAAAGAACTAAATGAAATGGAAGCAAGAACAGTATCAGATGTAGAGTTTAAAACAATGGTGGGGAAAACCAAGATGGCGGCATAGGTAAACACCAGAGTTTGCTGCCTCGAACAACCACTTCAAAAATACAACTAAAAGACGGAATGGACATCATCCAGAACCACAGGAAGGCTGGCTGAGTGGAAGTTCTACAACTAGGAGGAAAGAGAAAAACATACCGAGACTCAGAGGAGGTGCAGTGCTGAAGTAAAATACTAAGGTGCGGAGTGCATGCATAGCGGGCTGGCGGCTGAGGGTATGGTTGTCGTTTTCAATTGTGAGGGAGTCTCAGGCTCTGAGCTCCAGTTCCGGGTGAGTCTCTAGGGACCCAGACTCATACGGGAGAAGCAGGACTGTCTGGCATCGCTCAGAATCCTAGGGCAGCATTCTCTCTGTGGGGCTTGCAGTGATTACTGGGACACTGAGAAGCAGAGCCTCTGAGGGCAAGAATGAGAGCAGCCATAATTGCTAACCCCACCCTGTTGATCCCGTGGGACCTGCCCCGCCCAAGCCCTGCAGGGAGACTTTTGCTGGATAGCCTCAGGCAAAGGCTAGATTAGCACCTCCCTAGAGATCCAGGAGACAGGAAGCCCAGAGGTCAGAGTGGGACCATCCAGTTTGCAGCTCCGTGGAACCATAAAAGACACACTCAGGGGGAAGACTCAGTGAAGCAAGTCTAGCCCCAGAGGGGTGTCTCCCACACAGAAGTTCTCCCACTGCAGACACAGCTGATTCTCACAGCCAATTGGCCTGGAGGTCAATTCCTCACAGTGATACCTACAACAATCAAGGCTTAACTACAACAAGACTGTGCACAAAGCCTACAAGGGGGTGCACCAAGATTGTCTACCTCAGGTAATTGGGACACTTAGCACAGAAAGCCACTCTATTGACACAGCAAAGCATAAAAAATGCTGAGACAAAGAAACAGGACACAAACAACAGAATTGGAGGAAAGCAAACTGTTGGATATAGAGTTCAAAACCACACTTTTAAGGTCTTTAAAGAACTGTCTAGAAGCCGCCGATAAATTTAATAAGGCCCTCAAAAAGACTGGTGAGACCGCCGATAAATGTAGTGAGATCCTCAAGAAATCTAATGAGACCCTTGATGTTGTGATAAAGAACCAACTAGAAATTAAGCATACACTGACTGAAATAAAGAATATTATACAGACTCCCAACAGCAGACCAGAGGATTTCAAGAATCAAATCAAAGATTTGAAATACGAAGAAGCAAAAAACACCCAACCAGAAAAGCAAAATGAAAAAAGAATCCAAAAATACGAAGATAGTGTCAGGAGCCTCTGGGACAGCTTCAAGCGTATCAACATCCGAATTATAGGGGTGCCAGAAGATGAGAGAGAGCAAGATATTGAAAACCTATTTGAAGAAATAATGACAGAAAACTTCCCCTTCCTGGTGAAAGAAATAGACTTCCAAGTCCAGGAAGCACAGAGAACTCCAAACAAAATGAATCCAAAGAGGACAACACCAAGACACATCACAATTAAAATGCCAAGAACAAAAGACAAAGAGAGAATCTTAAAAACAGCAAGAGAAAGAAAATCAGTTACCTACAAGGGAGTACCCATACGACTGTCAGCTGATTTCTCAACAGAAACTTTGCAGGCCAGAAGGGAGTGGCAAGAAATATTCAAAGTGATGAATGCCAAGAACCTACAACCAAGACTACTTTATCCAGCAAAGCTATCATTCAGAAGTGAAGGCCAGATAAAGAACTTCACAGATAAGAAAAAGCTAAAGGAGTTCATCACCACCAAACCAATATTATATGAAATGCTGAAAGGTATCCTTTAAGAAGAGGAAGAAGAAGAAAAAGGTAAAGATACAAATTATGAACAACAAATACACATCTATCAACAAGTGAATCTAAAAATCAAGTGAATAAATAATCTGATGAACAGTATGAACTGGTGATTGTAATAGAATCAGGGACATAGAAAGGGAATGGACTGACTATTCTTGGGGGGGGGAGGGGTGTGGGGGTGAGGGAAGAGATTGGACAATAATCGTGCACCTATGGATGAGGACAGTGGGTGGGGGGTAAGGGGAGAGGGTGGGGTGGGAACTGTGTTGAGGGGAGTAGTGGTGGGAAAAAAGAGTAATTAATGTAATAATCTGAACAATAAAGATTTAATTGAAAAAAAATAAAACAATGGTTATAAGGATGCTCAAGGAACTTACTGAGAACTTCAAGGAATTTAGTGATAATTCCAAGGACCTTAGTGAGAACATCAACAACATAAAAAAGGATCAGTCAGAAATTAAGCACACACTAACTGAAATAAAGAATAATTTACAGGGAATCAACAGCAGGGTAGAGGACACCAAGAATCAAATCAAGAATTTGGAATATAAGGAAGCCAAAAACACCCAATCAGAATAGCAAAAGGAAAAAAGAATCCAAAACTATGAAGATAGTGTAAGGAGCCTCTGGGACAAGTTAAAGAGTACCAAGATTCAGAACATGGGGGTGCCTGAAGAAGAAGAGAGGGGATAAGAAATTGAAAGCCTATTTGAAAAAATAATGACAGAAAACTTCCCTTACCTGGTGAAAAAAATAGACATACAAGTCCATGAAGCACAGAGAGTCCCAAACAAGAGGAACCCAAAGAGGCCCACACCAAGACACATCATCATTAAAATGCAAGGGTTAAAGACAAAAACAGAATCTTAAAAGCAGCAAGAGCAAAAAAGTTACCTTCAAGGAAGCACCCACATGACTGTCAGCTGATTTCTCTACAGAAACTTGGCAGGCCAGAAGTGAGTGGCAAGAAATATTCAAAGTGATGAATAGGAAGGACCTACAATCAAGATTACTCTAGTCAGCAAAGCTATCATTTAGAATTAAAGGTCAGATAAAGAGCTTCACAGGCAAGAAAAATTTAAGGAGTTCATCACCATCAAACCAGTATTACAAGAAATGTTGAAGGGTCTTCTTTAAGAAGAAAGAGAAAAAAGATTAAAAATACAAGTAATAAAATGGCAATAAATACATATCTATCAACAATTGAATATCAAAATGAACAAACAAGCAGAACAGAAACAGACTCATATATACAGAGAACATGCTGATGGTTGCTAGTGGGAGAGGAGTGGGGATGAGTAAAGGGATTTAGAAATACAAATTAGTCATAGCCCATAGACAGACAATAGACAGGTGAAGGTCTGGGATAGAGTGGGAGATGGGTGGGTGTAAACAAAGGGTGGGGGAGGGGACATTTGTAATACTCTCAACAATAAAATAAAATTTTAAAATGTAGTTGTTAGCTTCTGGCTATTAAAAACTAGCCAGAAATAAAAAAATGGGATTACATTTGCCCTCCTATTATCAACAACTAGATATTGTTACATTTCAATATATTCACACTAGAGGGCCGGTGCATGGATTCATGCAACTGTGGGGTCCCTGGGCCTGGCCTGCACCCTCTCACAATCTGGGACCCTTGGGGGAGTTTGGAGGCCTTGTGCATGGATTTGACCCAATCCCCACAGGCCAGGCCGAGGGACCCCCACTGGTGCATGAATCCATGCACCAGGCTTCTAGTATGCGTATAAGATCTTTGGTTAATCACTTCTCGCTCTCTCCCCCTCCCCACTTTCCTCTGAGACTCATCAGTCTGTTCCATGTTTCCATGCCTGTGCATTGAGGGTCTGCCCCCTGGTGATCAGTGCGCATCATAGCTACTGGTCACACAGTCGCTTAGGCTTTTATATATATAAATATTTTAAAACCAATTTTCTGACATTGGAGAACTAGCTTCATAAGACTATGATCCCTAAGAAAAGGAAAACTAGGAGAGCCCTACAATCCCCTTGGCTTACTTACTGCCTGAGGACTTTCAACATTGCATTCAGGGAGAGGGAAACAAAGCAAAGCATAACAGACTTTCTGAGTTGAAGTCACAGAGATTGAAGATTGGGGAGGCTGAGGTAGCTGGAATTTATAGGCCTGAGTACCAGAGAAGAGGAATATAAAGAAAGAGCTCTCTCTGCAGAGAGCCCTCCTTTAATCTGAACACTAAACTGCACACGTGTAGCATAAAATTCCACAAACCAGAGCAAATAATGACTGAGGGATTTGGACTCACACAAGGCTGGAAGAGATTAGAGTTCCAACCAGCCAAACTGCAAAGACATTGATGGCATTCAATCAGATGGCAGAATGATCACACTATAGTAGTAGAAATAAATTAGTCCTGGAATAGTGATTACTCTAGACTTGCCCTAAAAACAAACAAACAAAACAACAACAACAACAAAAAAACCTTAAAAATAAGTCTTTTGAAAGTATCAAGTGGATCCTTAACTACTTGCAAAAACAAAGTACAAGTCCAACTCTCTTTAAGGGAAAACAACAAAATACAGCATTCAATAAAGTCACATGCAAAATGCCCAACAGAGAATAAAAAAATTACTAGACATGTGAAAAAGCAGAAACATGAGAGCCCAAACTGGGAGAAAACATAAACATAATGAAGTGAGAAATGAAAGATACAAAAAGGAAGTAATTGAAAATTCTAGAGGCGAAATTATCCAAATTGAAGCACAGAGAGAAAAAAGACAGAAAGGAAAAAAATGAATAGAGACTCAGTGACCATAAAGCAATATTAATCAGTTTAGTTTATATTGTTGTATCTTTAAGTATACTGACTTTTTAAAAATTCTGCAATATGTATCTGCTCTTTATTCTATCCGGTAAAACTTTCATTTCAGATGTTATAATTTCACCTCTAGAAGTTCCATTTAGTTCTTTTTTGTATCATCCATTTCTCTCCTCATTGTGTTCATATATTTATTTAAATCTTTAAACATACAGGGTGGGATAAAAGTAGGTTTATAGTTGTTTGTATGGAAAATAATACAATAATTAATAAATAATAATACAAGAATAAACTGTGTTCCACGTACTCAAAACTATAAATCTACTTTTGCCCCACCCTGTATTTATGATAGCTATTTTAAAATCTTTGTCTGCTAACTCCACCTCTCTGTCATTTACCATTTCATTTCTATCAATTACTTTTCTCTTCATCTAGATCATAACAATGGTAAGAATAATTACAAACTTCCTGCCAGAAAATGCAAGCCAGAGACACTGGAACAATATCTTTAAGTGCTGACAGAAAACACAAGTCAACTTAGAATTCTACATCCAGAAAAAAAGAAATTTCAACAATTAAAAGGAAATAAATACTTTTTTTAGCATAGAAAAAGACCTAACTTGCCATCAACAGACCTGACTATAAGAAATGTTAAAGGAAGTTCTTTAGGTAGAAGGACAATTAAACTACATGGAAACTTGGATTTACAAAGCAATAAAATGACAGAAATGATGTGTATGTATGCATAAATATAAAAGATATCTTTTCAATTTATTGAAAAGATAATTGATTATTTAAAGCAAAAATGATAACAGTGCAGCCCTTACCAGTATGAGTGAGTGGTTAGAGCATTAGCCTGCAGAACAAAGGGTCATAGATTTGATTCCCAGTCAAGGGCAAGTACTTAGGTTGCAGGTTCCTCCCAGGCCCAGTCAGGATGCATGCAGGAGACACCAATTGATGTGTCTCTCCCATATTGATATTTCTCTCTCTCTTTCTCTCACTCTCTCTCTCTCCCTCCCTTTATCCCTCCCTGTCTTCCACTCTCTATAAATCAATGGAAAAAATATCCTTGGGGGAGAATTAACAAAAAATAAAAAAAGATTACAATGCATTGTGGGACTCATACATAGATGTAAATCTATAATGATAATAGCACAGAGGATGGAAGAATGGAAATAAACTGTTGTAAGATTTTACATGCAAAATGTTATCATATTTGAAAGTAGAAAATGAAAACTTAACAAGTATTGTAAAACCTAGAGCAAGCATTAAAAAATAAATAAACAGGTATTGTCAATATGGCGATGAAATGGAGCACCAGAAAATACTCAATTTAAAAGAAGGCAGGAAAACTGCACAAGAACAAAGAACAAATAACAAATGGGACAAATAATAACATAGCAAGATGGTAGATTTAAATTTAACCATATTGATAAATTAAATGAAATGTAAATGATCTAAGCACCCCATTAAAAGACAGATTGTCAGGCTGGATTTTCAAAAAGCCAGATCCCACAAAATGTTATCTATAAGAAAAAAAAAAACACACTTTAAATTTAAAGATTTAGGTTAAAAGTAAAAGGATGGGGAAATGTAATGTTCTGTATTAGTTTTCTGTTGCTGCCATAACAAATTAACACAAATGTAGTGGCTCAAGCCATTCAAATTAATTATCTTACAGTTCTGTAAGTTAGAAATCCAACATGAGTCTCACTAAGCTAAAATAATGGTGTCGGCAGTGCTTCATTTCTTTCTGAAATGCTCAGGGAGAATCAGTTACCTTGCTTTTTCCATCTTTGAGAGGCCACCCCATGCCTCATGGCCCTTTCCTTCATCTTCAAAACAAAGTAAGTCTAGTCCTTTTCACATCACACTACTCTGACCATTCTTTTGTAGTCACGTCTTCCTGTGACCACAACCAGAAACGTTCGTTATCTTTAAGGATCATACAGTTAGGTTGGACAACCTGTATAATTCAGGACAATCTCCCCATCTCAAAGTCTTTAATTTTTTTCTAGTATCTGTGAATTTTTTTGTTAAATTTATTGGAGTGACATCGGTTAATAACATCATATAGGTTTCAAGTGTACATTTCTATGATACATGATCTGTATATTGCATTGCGTGCCCACCACCCAAAATCAAATCATTTTCCATCACCATATATTTGGCCCCCTCTACTACCCCCCATACTGGTAACCACCATACTGTTGTCTGTTGATGAGTTTCAGTTTAATATTCCACATATGAGTGAAATCATATGGTTCTTAGCTTTTTCTGACTATTTGGCTTAGCATAATATTCTCAAGGTCCATCCATGTATTCGCAAATGGCAGTATTTCATTTGCCACACTGTCCAGAGTGATGTTAAGTTCTTTACTTGGGATTTTTCTTGTTTCTTGAGATAGGTCTGTAATGATAAAAAAACTTTCCTCTTGTTACTGTTTTTGCTGTATCCCAGAAGTTTGGTATGTTGTATTGTCATTCTCATTTGTCTCTATATATAATTTGATTTCCCCTTTTATTTCTTCTTTGACCCAGTAATTTTTTAGTGGTATTGATAGTGGGCAAGGGCACATAATTAGAATAGAGCCACAGTTGTTTAATAATTATTCACCTTACTAACTATAGATAAGAAGTTTTCTTACAGACCCTGGGAAACTAGAGGATGAAACAAGGCTGTGAAAAGATAAGATGCCTCAATGAGTCCATTACTCAGAAAGGAAATACATTTGGAGAACAGATCAAGGACAGAACAGGTTTTGATTTGGTTGCTATGCCCAGACCCTGACCCGCTTCAGGAGTTTGCCTCAGGAATGGTGACCACTCTCCGGTCCCAGGAATGGGCTGAGCTGTTTGTAACATCATAGAAGCCACCTTGTTACTGGACTTTGAGCTACTGAAGTAGCTACTGAAGGCCTGACTGCAGACCCTCCTCTCCCCTTTCACTGTGACACTCGGAGCTCAAAGCTGCATGGAGTTACCTTCTCCCTTGCCATATATATTCAGCCAACTGGCGAGGGGAGTCAGAACTGAACTTCCAGGGTGACCGACTGCTCTCCCCATACTGCTGGCATTATTGGAATAAATGCTCATTATGATTCAACCATGTCTCTGCTTAATTTGGCTCAAGTAGTGACAGTGGCCTCAGACCCATAGTGTCCAATATCAATATGTTGTTTAATCTCCACATATTTTTGCATTTCTATGCTTCCTTTTTGCAGTTGATTTCTAATTTCCAAGCATTGTGTTCAGAGAATATGCTTGGTATAATTTCAATCTTCTTGAATTTGTTGGGGCTAGTTTTGTGACCCAATCAACATATGGTCTATCCTTGAAAATGTTCCATGTGCACTGGAGAAGAATGCATAATCTGATGCTCTGGGATGAAAGTCTCTGAAAATGTCAATTATGTTCATTTGGTCTAGTGTGTCATTTAAGGCCAATATTGCTTTATTGATTTTTCTGATTGAATGATCTATCTAGAGCAGTCAATGGAGTATTTAGGTCTCCAACTATAATTGTGTTTTTGTCAGTGTCTCCTTTAGTTTTGTTAGTAGTCCGTCTTATATATTTTGGTGCTCCCTGAATTGGGTGCATATACATTGAGAAGTGTTATATCTTCTTGATATAGTGTCCTTTTTAAAGTATAAAATGTCCATCTTTGCCCTGGCCAGTGTGGCTGTTGGTTGAGAGTCATCTTGTGCACTAAAAGGTCGCTGGTTTGATTTCTGGTTGGGGCACATGCCCAGGTTGCTGGATCAGTCCCCTGGTCCAGGCTGTGTGTGGGAGGCAATCAATTCATGTTTCTCTCTCTCTCTCTCTCTCTCTCTCTCTCTCTCTCTCTCTCTCCTTCCCTCCCTCCCTCCCTCCCTCCCTCCCTCCCTCCCTCCCTCCCTCTCCCTTCTTGTTTCTCTAAAATCAATAAAAACATATAAAAATAAAATGTTCATCTTTATCTCTTTTTACTTTTGTTATCTTGAAATCTATTTTGTCAGATATGGCTATACCTGCTTTTCTATGGATGCTATTTGTTTAGAGAATCATTTCCCACCCTTTCAGTTTTGAGTCTATCTTTTTCTTTGCAGCTTAGATATGTTTCCTGAAGGCAGCATATTGTTGGGTATAGGTTTTTGGTCCAATCAGCTACTGTGTGCCTTTTTATTGGTGAATTCAGCCCATTTACATTAAGTCTTTAATTTTAATGGCATCTACAAGGTCCCCTTTGTCAAGTCAGGTAACATATTCACAGGTTTCCAAGATAGGAACCATTTGGGAGCCACATGCAAACATTACGTATTATTCTTATTATTCTTTAATCCTCACTCAAGGATATGCTTATTGACTTGAGAGAGAGAGAAAGGGTGAGGGGGAGAGAGAGCAAGAAACATTGATATGAGAGAGAAGCATCAATCAGTTTTCCTCCCATATGCACCCTGACTGGGGGTCGAACCCAGAACCTTTTCGGTGTATGGGATAACGATACAACAGAGCCATCTGGCCATGTCATGCGAACATTACTAATGAGCAAGCTGGAGTAGATATCAGACAATTGTACATGAAGCATTCAGCAAAATGGACCATAAATTGTACCATTTAAAAGTTCCAAAATAATGTCAATAAATTTAAAAAGATTAAATTAGAACTCAACAATAGAAAGATTTGAAAGTAATGGGGAAATTATTAAATATTTGGCACTGAATGAAAATGAAAACATTTCTGGAATGCATCTAAAACAATGCTTAGTGGTGACTTTAAAACTTTTAAAGTGTTTAAAAAGAAGAAAAGTCTAAACTCAATAATGTAAGCTTCCATCTTAAGAAGATAGAAGCCCAGCCAGTGTGGCTCAGTGGTTGAGCAACGACCTATGAACCAGGAGGCAGGGCACATGCCTGGACTCAATCCTCAATATGGGGTGTGCAGGGGGCAGCTGTTCAATGATATTCTCTCATCATCAATGTTTCTGTTTCTCTCTCCCTCTCCATTCCTCTTTGAAATCAATAAAAATATATATACTTTTTTTAAAAGATGGAAGAATAGCCCTGGCCAGTTTGCTCCATGGTTAGAGCATCAGCCCATGGACCAAAGCGTCACAGGTTCAATTCCAAGTCAATGGCACTTACTTCAGTTGCAGATTCCCCAGACCTGGTAGAGGTTCATATGGGAGGCAACCAATCAATGTGTCTCTCTCATATCAATGTTTCTCTCATGTTGATGTTTCTCTCTCTCCCTCCAGCCCTGTCTCCCTTCTACTCTCTCTAGAAATCAATGGGGAAATATCCTCTGGTGAGGGTTTAAAGAAGAAGGAGGAGGAGGAGAAAGAGGAAAAAGAGGTGGAGAAGGAAGAGGAGGAGGAGGAGGAGGAGGAGGAGGAGGAGGAGGAGGAGGAGGAGGAGGAGGAGGAGGAGAATGAGCAAATAGACACAAAAGTAGGTAGAAAAGGGGAAAATATAAACAAAAGATATTGGTGAAATAGAAAATGAACAAACAATAGTGAAAAATCAAGGACACCAAAAACTGGTATCATAAAGATAGATAAATCTCTATCCAGTATAATTTTAAAAATACACAAATTAGCAATATCAGGAATGAAAAAGGAGACATCACCACAGAGACTACAGACATTAAAAAGCTAGTAGAAAACAACTTCATGCCAACAACTTTGACAACTCAGATGAAATGGATACATTCATGGATGACACTTGGACACATTTCCTACTACTGCTGTTCAATTACCATAAGCATAGTGACTTAAAACAGCACAAAGTTATTATCTTACAGTTCCAGAAGTCAGAAGTCTAAAATGGGTTTCACCCGGCTAAAATCATGGTATTGGCAGAATTAAATTCCTCCTTCTGGAGGCTCTCAAGTAGGATCTGTCTATCTTCCTTTTCCAACTTTTGTAGGCTACCTGCATTCTTTGGCTTCTGTTTCCCAGCTGTGGATTGCTGATAGCTCCAAACAGAGTACTCGGGGCCAGTCACAAATAGTGTCTGACATTGTCCTGCATTAGAGATTGGGAATCATAGCAGCTCTACCTAACACATAGACACAAACCCAAACAGACAGCCAAAATGGAGAGACAAAAACACAATCTTCAAATGAAAGAACAAGAGATTTACCCAGAAGAAGAGCTAAACAAAATGGAGATAAGAAATTTATCAGATATAGAGTTAGGAATCATGATGGCAAAAATGTTCAACAGCATGCATAAAGATATAGTAACTATGAAAAAAGGCCAGCTGGAAATAAAGAATGACATAGCACTAATAAAGAACACATTGGCCGAAACCGGTTTGGCTCAGTGGATAGAGCGTCGGCCTGCGGACTGAAAGGTCCCAGGTTCGATTCCGGTCAAGGACATGTACCTGGGTTGCGGGCATATCCCCAGTAGGAGATGTGCAGGAGGAAGCTGATTGATGTTTCTCTCTCATCGATGTTTCTAACTCTCTATCTCTCTCCCTTCCTCTCTGTAAAAAATCAATAAAATATATTTTTTAAAAAAAGAACACATTGGAAGGAATACACAGTAGCCCATGATCAGTGAATTAGAAAAATGGGTAGAAAAAAATCATTCAATCAGAGAACCAAAAGAAAATACAATTAAAAAACAGAAGGACAGCTTAAAGGAGCTATGGGACAACATGAAATGTAACAATATTCACATAATAGAAGTGCTAGAAGGGGAAGAAAGTGAGTAAGGTATAGAGAATATGTTTGAAGAAATAATGGCAGAAAACTTCCCTAACCTGGTGAAGGAAAAAGTCACACAAGTCCAGGACCCACAGAGAGTTCCAAGCAAGAAGAACCCACACTCAGACACGGTATAATTAAAATACAAAAAATTAAAGACAAAGAGAGAATCTTAAAGACAACAAGAGAAAGGCAACTTGTTACCTACAAAGGAGCTTCCATAAAGCTGTCAGCTGATTTCTCATCAAAAACTCTACAGGCAAGAAGGGAATGGCATGAAGTAGTCAAGGTAATGAGAAGCAAAGATCTGAAACCAAGATTACTATTTCCAGCAACGCTATCATTCAAAATAGATGGTGAAATAAAGAGCTTCCCACACAAAAAAGGCTGAAGAAGTTTATCATCACCAAACCAGCACTGCAAGAAATGCTAAAGGGCCTGCTGTAATGAGAAGAAATATATGCATATATACATACTAGAGGCGCGATACACAAAATTTGTGCAAGAGTAGGCCTTCCTTCTCCTGGATGTCAGCACCAGCTTCCCTCTGGTACCTGGGACCTAGGCTTCCCTTGCAGCCCTGGCTTCATCCGGAAGGTCATCCAGAAGGACATCCTGTCTAATTAGCATATTATGTTTTTATTATTATACTAGAGGCCCAGTGCACAAAAATTTGTGCACTCGGAGGGGGTCCCTCAGCCTGGCCTGTGCCCTCTCGCAGTCTGGGACCCCTTGGGGGATGACCACCTGCTGGCTTAGGCCCCCTCCCCAGGGCATTGGGCCTAAGCTGGCAGTCAGACATTCCTCTGGCAGCCCAGGAGCCCTTGGGGGAAGTCCACTTGCCAGCGGGGAGCAGGTCTAAGCTGCAGTCAGACATCCTTAGTGCTGCTGAGGAGGCGGGAGAGGCTCCCACCACCACTGCTATACTGGCAGCCATCAGCCTTGCTTGTGGCTGAGCAGAGCCCCCCCTGTGGGAGCACACTGACCACGAGGGGCAGCTCCTGCATTGAGCGTCTGGCCCCTGGTGGTCAGTGTGTGTCATAGTGATCAGTCATTCCCAGTCGTTCTGCTGTTAGGGTCAATTTGCATATTACCCTTTTATTATATAGGACAGAGGCCTGGTGCATGGGTGGGGGCCAGCTGGTTTGCCCTGAAGGGTGTCCCGGATCAGGTTGGGGGTCCCGCTGGGGTGCCTGGGTGAGGGGCTGAGGGTCGTTTTCAGACTGGCCACACCCCCTTCAGGGAGGCGGGGTCCTGCTGGGGTGCCTGGCCAGCCTGGGTGAGGGGCTGATGGCTGTTTGCAGGCTGGCCAAGCCCCCTAGCGGGGACACTTACCCCATCGGGGTGTGGCCAGCCTGGGTGAGGGGCTGTGGGCCGTTTTCAGGCTGCCCACAGCCCCTTCGCGGGGGGATCCCACTGGGGTGCCTGGCCAGCCTGGGTGAGGGGCTGATGGCCATTTTCAGGCTGGCCATGCCCCTGGCAACCCAAGGTCCCTGCTTATCCTTTTTTTTTATTCAGCGCCTCCTTGAGAGGAGGCCAGGGCAGGCTGGAAGCAGGTATCTGAGATTTATTTATCTTCTATAATTGAAACTTTGTAGCCTTAGCGGAGCCCAGGGCTGGCCAGGGCAGGCAGGAAGCTTGGCTTCCTCCATGGCCAGGGGCAACCCAAGCCTCCTGCTCCAGCTCCGTGGCCACTGCCCTTAATTGGGTTAATTTGCATACTCGCTCCTGATTGGCTGGTGGGTGTAGCAGAGTGGCAGTTAATTTGCATCTTTCTCTTTTATTAGTGTAGATGCATAACAGATGGATTTAGACAATAGGGTGATGAAGGCCTGGAGCAGGGGGTGGGGCAAGCTAGAAGAGTTCAATGGGGAGAAAATGGGGACATTTGTAATACTTTCAACAATAAAGATTTAAAAGCAAATGTGACATAAGTGTTTAACATATCATCCCAGCCCTCAAGGAGTTTAAAATCCAGAAGGATTTGGTACTAAAAGAGGAGAGATAGGTAGATAAGTGGATGGATGGATGAATGGAAGGGTGGTTGGGTGGGTGAATGAATGGATAGATAGATAGATATAGACAGAATGACCATAAAATAAAGAAGGCTGCTCCCTACAAGCCACAGAAGAAATGTCTTGTTCAAATCCCAGACACTAACTAAGAGTAGCTCCTAGAACACCAATATACATACCCCAACATTTTATCTGGAAAACTAAAGAAGCAAGCTAGGATGTATGTCATCACCTCTGAAACCTGTTCAAGAATAACCCATGAGTAAATATCCCCAAGACAGGGCACCCATGTTTGCCCAAGCCTGTGATGTCCATGAAGCTCTGTTCTCACCAGGTCATTAAGTCCGTCAGTAGATCTTACATTTAAGAATGTCTCTGAGTTACCACTTGCAGAAAAGTTCCCCTGCTCTTCCAAGATAAAGAAAGAGGGTAAACAATCCTATTTCTATCACTAGGTCATTTTATTTTTAAGAGAAAAGAACAAGTTTTACACAGCTCTCCATCCTTAGAGCACAATACAGTGCCAGAGTTGGTACCATGCTAATGAACAGCCACATAAAGCTTTCAGAAGAATGTTCTAGTTACCCAAAGTAAAAATGGGAAATAATATTCTCATGCCTGGGAAGCTAGAGCTCCTTACTGGCTTCTGAAGAGAATACGATCTGAGATACATGTGCCTGGTCAATGGACACGTCTCCCATGCAAGCTAGCATCTCTCTTCTCCGTGCCTTCTTTCTTCATGCAAATTCATGCACAAAAGAGAACAGCAGCAGACAAGGTAGGCTGCTACTCTGAAGAGAGGAGAAAGTAAAAAATTCAAGGAAGGTGGACACTAGACAAAAGAAAACAATAGCTGGAAGGCAAATTGTCTTAAAGAATCCAAGTGTTATAAAGTGACACGGAGAGACATCTGTAATACTGTCAACAATAAAAATAAATTTAAAAAGAAAAAAGAAAGAAACCTCCAGGTTGATGTGGCTTCAATGATTAATTGTCAAGCATTTAGGGAAAAATGAACTTTGACTGTTTATAGCAACCACAAAAATTACACTGAAATGGATCATAGACCTAACCGTAAAAGCAAAAGTGATAAAACTTCTAGAAGTAAACATAGGAGAATGTGTTTTTGGCTTTGGGAGAGGCAAAGAATTTTTAGATATGACACAAAAAGCATAAACTATAAAATAAAAAATGGTAAGTTTTTCTTCATCAAAATATAAATCTTTGCTCTTCAAAAGACAATGCCAAGAAAATAAAAAGGCAAGCTACTGACTGGAGAAAACATTTGCAATGCATACATGTGACCAAGACTACTTTCCAGAATATATAAACTATACTTACAGCTCAATAAGAAGAAAAACAATTCAATAGAAACAGTGGGCAAAGAAAATATACAAATAAGTAATAAGCATATGAGAAGATGCTCTACAGCATTAGTCACCAGTAGTATCTTAATAAAGCCATATTAATATACTACTACTTACTTACTTAAGTTAATAAAGATAAAAATAAAGTTTTAAAATATCAAGTGTTAGCAAGGCTATGAAATAACTGACACTCTCATACATAGCTGGTGAGAATAAAAAATAGTATAACCACTTTAGAAAATAATTTGGCAGTTTCTTATTAAGTTAAATATATACTTTGTATATGACTCAGCAATTCCAATTCTAGATTTTCCTCCAGATAAAACATAAAAATACATGTTCACACAAAACATATTAAACAAAACGTATGTTCACATAAAATCTTGTCCATTAATGATCATAGCAGTTTTATATCCCATACCATAGAATATTACTCAGAAATAAAAAGGAACAAACTATTGATACCTATAACAGAAAAGATGACCCTCAAAAGCATTATGTTGAGCAAAAAGGAAAAACACAAAAGGGTATATTCTCTATGATTGCCATTTATATAAAAGTCTAGAACATAGGCAACACTTATTTATCTTGTCAGAAAGCAGATCAGCAGTTGACTGGGGCTGAGAAAGAGAGTAATTTACTGCAAAGGGACATGAGGCTACTTTCTCCAGTGATGGAAATTTTGACTACATGGGTGTATATGTTTATCAAAATTCATTGAACTGTGCACTTAAAGTGGGTGCATATTATTACATGTAAATTATAATTCAACAAAGATGATGTTTCTCATAAAAGAAAAAAATCTATAATAATAAAAGGGTAATATGCTAATTAGACTGGGAGTCTTCTGGACGTCATTCTGGACGTCCTTCCTGACAAAGCCAGGGCCAGAGGAAAGCCAGCCCACGTCCCGGGTGCCTGCGGGCAGCCTGAGGAGGGAAGCCCGGGTCCCGGGTGCCAGAGGGAAGCCAGTGCCGGCAGCTGGGGGAAGGAAGGCCTACTATTGCATGAATTTTGTGCATCAGGCCACTAGTTAAAAATAAAAACACTTGGGCCCCATCATAGCAGGACTCATATGGGGCCCATAATCTGCATTTTAAACAAGCCCCATGGATAATTATATTGCAAGATTTTTCACTTATAGAAATTGTATTGGTTTCCAAGTACTCAACTCTTGGACAACAAATTAACCTTGCAAGCAAAAGAATTCAGAAGAAAAGTAAGTTTTGTGTGCCCTCTTTCCATCCCCCAACCTTTACTCTAGCTGGAATACTGATCACTACCAAAGTATCCTACTGGGTGCTCTGTTCTCCCAACTGCTGGCTCAGCTGTGAATAAGCTTTCTTCACTCATTCTTTACAAAAGGAAGTTTGTTATGAAATTAAGTGGGAGAAAATAAAAATAAAAACACATTACGAGATGGAGGAGCGTGTTGGGGGGTGGGGGGGAGCCGGGTCTATGGTAGCTCCACTAGCTGGTGCATTTATATATATATATATATTTAAATTGTTTTATTGCTTAAAGTATTACAAAGAGTATTATATATGTCTCCTTTTTTTCCCTCCCCTTGACCTTCCCCTAGCCTCCCATACCCCCAGTGTCTTGTGTCCATTGGTTATGCTTATATACATGCATACAAGTCCTTCGGTTGATCTCTTACCCACCCCCACAACCCTCCCTGGCCTTCCCGCTGTAGTTTGACAGTCTGTTCGATGTTGCTCTGCCTCAGTATCTATTTTTGTTCATCAGTTTGTAATGGTCTTTATTATCCATAAATGAGTGAGATCATGTGGTATTTTTCTTTCATTGATTGGCTTATTTCACTTAGCATAATGCTCTCCAGTTCCATCCATGCTGTTACAAATGGTAAGAATTCCTTCTTTTTTACAGCAGCATAGCATTCCATTGTGTAGATGTACCACAATTTTCTAATCCATTCATCTGCTGATGGGCACTTAGGCTGTTTCCAAATCTTAGCTATGGTAAATTGTGCTGCTATGAACATAGGGATGCATATATCCTTTCTGATTGGTGTTTCTGGTTTCTTGGGATATATTCCTAGCAGTGGGATCACTGGGTCAAATGGGAGTTCCATTTGTAGTTTCTTGAGGAAACTCCATACTGTCTTCCATAGTGGCTGTACCAGTCTGCATTCCCACCAGCAGTGCACAAGTGTTCCTTTTTCTCCACATCCTCTCTAGCATTTGTCGTTTGTTGATTTGTTGATGATAGCCATTCTGACAGGTGTGAGATGGTACCTCATTGTCATTTTGATTTGCATTTCTCAGATGATTAGTGACTTTGAGCATGTTTTCAAATGTCTCTTGGCTTTCTGAACATCCTCTTTTGAAAAGTGTCTATTTAGGTCCTTTGCCCATTTTTTGATTGGATTGTTTATCTCCTTTTTGTTAAGTTGTGTGAGTTCCCTATAAATGTTGGAGATTAAACCCTTATCGGTGGTAACATTGGCAAATATGTTCTCCCATGCAGTGGGCTTTCTTGTTGTTTTGTTGATAGTTTCTTTTGCTGTGCAGAAGCTTTTTATTTTGATGTAGTCCCATTTGTTCATTTTCTCTTTAGTTTCCAATGCCCTAGGAGCTGTGTCAGTGAAGAAATTGCTTCGGCATATGGCTGAGATTTTGTTGCCTTTGGATTCCTCTAGTATTTTTATGGTTTCCCATCTTACATTTAAGTCCTTTATCCATTTTGAGTTTATTTTTGTGTATGGTGTAAGTTGGTGGTATAGTTTCATTTTTTGCATGTATCTGTCCAATTTTCCCAACACCATTTATTGAAGAGACTGTCTTGACTCCATTGTATGTAGAAGGATCATAATAAAACATAATAAAAGCCATATATGACAAACCCACATCATACTCAATGGGCAAAAACTAAAACCATTTCCCCTAAGAAAAGGAACAAGACAGGATGGCCACTCTCACCACTCCTGTTCGACATTGTACTGGAAGCATTAGCCATTGCGATTAGACAAGAAGAAGAAATAAAAGGCATCCAAATTGGAAAAAGAAGAAGTAAAACTGTTCTTATTCGCAGATGACATGATATTGTACATAAAAAACCCTAAAGACTCCATAAAAAACTAATAGATTTAATAAATGAACTCGGCAATGTAGCAGGATACAAAATTAACACCAAGAAATCTATGGCATTTCTATACACCAATAGTGAACTTACAGAAAGAGAGACTAAAAAAGCAATCCCATTTACAATCACACCAAAAAAATTAAGATACCTTGGAATAAACTTAACTAAAGAGGTAAAAGACCTCTACTTAGAAAACGACAGGACGTTGAAAAAAGAGATAGAGGAAGACATAAACGGATGGAAGAACATACCATGTTCATGGATTGGTAGAATCAACATCATTAAAATGTCCGTACTACCCAAAGCAATCTTTAAATTCAAGGCACTCCTCATTAAAATACCAATGGCATATTTTACAGACCTAGAACGAACTCTCCAAAAATTCATCTGCAATTAAAAAAAAAGACCCCGAATAGCTGCAGTGATCCTGAGAAAGAAGAACAAGTAGGTGGGATCTCAATACCAGATATCAAGCTGTATTACAAAGCCACTGTTCTCAAAACGGCCTGGTACTGGTAGCACAGAACAGACATATAGATCGATGGAATAGAATAGAGAACCCAGAAATTGACCTGAAAAAATATGCTCAACTAATATTTGGCTGGTGTTTTTTTGTTTTTTTTTTTTGTTTTTTTTTTTGTTTTTTTTTTTTTTTAATCAGGGAAAGCTGTGTTCCATGGCAGGCAACTTTCAGCAGAGCTCCCATCATTTGCAATGGATTTTTGATGAAAAAGATCAGTGGATTGAATGCCAGGACTTAACGTTTCTCTCAGAAGAAGAATATTGGAAATTACAAATATTTTTACAAATGTTTTACAAGCATTAGGTGAACATTTTAAATTAAGACAACAAGTTATTGCCACTGCTACAGTCTATTTCAAGATATTCTATGACAGGTATTCTCTGAAAAGTATAGATCCTATATTAATGGCTCCTACATGTATGTTCTTGGCATCCAAAGCAGAGGAATTTGGAGTTGTCTCAAATATAAGACTGATTTCTGCTGCTACTTCTGTATTAAAAACTAGATTTTCATATGCCTTTCCAAAGGAATTTTTTTATAGGATGGACCATATATTAGAATGTGAATTCTATATTTTAGAACTAATGGATTTTTGCTTGATAGTGTAACATCCTTATAGACCTTTGCTCCAGTATGTTCAGGGTATAGGTCAAGAAGACATGTTTCTTCCCCTTGCATGGAGGATAGTGAATGATACCTACAGAATGGATCTTTGCCTACTGCATCCTCCTTTCATGATAGCTTTAACTTGCCTACATGTAGCTTGTGTTGTACAGCAGGAAGATACCAGATAGTAGTTTTCTGTGGATATGGAGAAGATTTTAGAAATAATCAAGGTTATTTTAAAACTATATGAATTGTGAAAGAATTTTGATGAGAGAAAAGAGATGGCAACCATTCTTAGCAAGATGCCAAAACCCAAACCTCATCCGAACAGTGAAGGAGAGCAGAGTCCAAATGGAAGTTGTAATTCTAGCTATAGCCAATCTTAAAACATTCCTAAGAATTCCGAAGTGGACCAGTTGGAAATAAAACATTGGACAGATTTCAGTAATGTCTTCAATGGAACACAAGTAAATATGAATAGCTTGTTTCTATCAAGCATATTGGGAAGTGGCTTTATTTTTGCAAAATAAATTTTTCCTTATCTAATTTGATTCTAGTATATAAGTGACTAAAGGCACTTGATCATAAAAGTTTGGAA
Organism: Myotis nattereri; assembly: GCF_964212035.1. Taxonomy (NCBI): domain Eukaryota; kingdom Metazoa; phylum Chordata; class Mammalia; order Chiroptera; family Vespertilionidae; genus Myotis; species Myotis nattereri. Next base: position 121,954,980 of record NC_138076.1, on the reverse strand, counting down.
AGGCTCTAAGGGGACCTACAGCCAGACATTTCAAAATTAATAGCTTTTGCCTAGTATAGTTTTTTCTTAATCTGGATAACAGTAATTGTAGTCTTTTATTAAGCCAGGAAACATGCAGCATAACTTGTTTAAAATTCTCTTTGGTCATTGAAGGACCAAAAACAGGACATAAGAAGTGAAATATATGAGGGTGCTTCCCCTTCCTTAAGTTAAATTTTGAAATGTATTTAAGAAATCAAATCCTACAAAATCTTGGAAGATTTTGGCAATGATGTTGATAATTTCAGGGTAATTAATCAAGTACCTATTGATTTTAAAGTGTATTTTATTCAGTAGTTTTAGTATCTTGCCATGGAAGATACCAGCCCAGCCTAGCAGAAGAGTGTAATCTGTATAGCATACTTTGATGTTTTTAAATTTTAAAAAGTTATATTAATTCCGTAACTATTTTGAAATTCTGAGCAAACTTAAAAAAAACCTATATGAAGTTATTTGCATTTGATTCACAGTTAAATCAGGCATTAAGAAAGATAATTGGATAAAACATAATATGGTTGAAATTTGGTAACATTTTAATGTTAATTTATACTCTACTGTGAAAAGTTTTTTGTATGACATACACGCTCTAGTTTATTTTTATGTCTTAATGTGGATCCTGAGCCAGAAACACAATCAGGTTTCAGACCAGTTTGATACTGGCTATTCTTAATTCTCACATAAGCATAGGACTTAAGAATAAATGTTATGTCAGTGGGACTGTGCTGTCTGTGGAACTTAATAAATTAATCATTTTCTTCAAACTTGAAGAAGAATGATAAATAAAATTTAGAGTCAAAGGATACTGATGTACAATTTAAGGATTAAAAAGTTTTATAAATCAATTGTGAACAATGAATTATGAAATTAAACACTGATTTCCTAGTATAAAACTACAAAAATAAAAGTATATTCTCTAGCTAAAAAACAAACACATAATAAGTGAAGAGAAACCAATATATTTTCAGAACACAGATCCCTTCCCATAAGGTCATTCAAGATGGGCTTGGCTGGCCAGGTCACTAGACACATGTTACCTATGGATATACCTACCCTGGGGAACAGCAGATAGCCAGGGAGCCTGATGGATCCCTGTGTGGGGAACAGAACAGTACTACAGTAGATATGCTAAGAGCACTCTTAGCCCAGAGGAAAGGGTCATTTCCCTGCCAAATTAAACCTGGGTGCTCTGTTTCCATTCCTTAGTCTGTTCCTGCTATCTGACATATCTCTATTCAGTCTATCCTTCTCAATTTCCATGGCCCAGCTTGAATAACACCTTCTTCTTATCAGGCCCCCATGGTTAAGCTCTCCTTCCCTGGAACTTGGCCTCAGAACTCTTACAGAAATTTTGATTTGTATTTTAGTCATCATGTGCATACCACATATCTACTCTACCAGACTGTAATCTTGTTGATTATAGAAACTATAACTTATTATCTATGTTAGGTGTAGCCTGCCTACTTCCTAGTACATTACTTAGAACTTGGTGGGTGTGTTGTGTACATTTATTGTAGAAATTAATGAATTATTCAGTTTATGCTGGTTCATATCTCTGAGCTTTTGCTTACACTGTTTCCCTTTTCTGGAAAATCCTTCCCACTTCAAGTGTTATTTCCTCCAATACGCGTCCCTAGATCCCTAGGCTGTTGGGCTCCTATAGCACTTTGAGCATCTTCCTATCTTATCACTTATAACCACCGTTGTATATTAAAATTAAATATTGATTACCAGTTTGACCTACTTTACCATAAGCTTCAAGAAGTAAAAAAATTCATCCTAGTCATCCTTATTTTAGCCCAGTGTTGGGTAGTAGCATGCACTTTATAAATGTTTTTCAAACATTTATATAATCCCGCCAGAAGTTTCTGGAAGCATCAGCCCATGACACAGAGGCTCCGGTTTGTTTACTTTGTGTTCCTATTAGAGTGGGCAAAACTGTCCTGAGCTCCAATTCCCAGAGAAAACCCAGCATAAACAACCTTGTCATTCTAAGTTTCCTTTTGGCTGAATGAAGGAGTAGGACTAGGTGTTCTCTAGGGCCTCTTATAATCCCTTGATCCTTGTGTTCCAGGAATTCCCCAGCAGAATAGGTTGTTGAATACAAAAGAGGCAAGCGTGGCCTCTCTGCCGAAGGTCTATAGATGACCCGCTGCCTCTGGGATGGCTGGACATAGGGAAAAGAATTCGTGACTCTTCAGAGTACCCATGATTCCTCTTTTTAAAGATCTCTCTCTCTCCTTTTGCCACCTTCCCTTTTCCTCATTCTCCCAGCCTCTCTCTCTCTTTTCCCCTTTTTCCTTATCTGCCTCTCTTCTCCTACCCATTCCACTGCACTTTCCCGGCACCTCTACTTCTGCCTCTCCCGCTTTCCCTTTCTCTCCAGATTTACTTTATCCATCTCAGTTCTCCTTCATTTATCCTGCGTCTCTACCCACTCTCTCCCTTGCCTCCCTCCTCTGCTGTCAGCCCTGCAGGAAGCCAAGACTCCTCACGACGCCTGGAGGTGGGAGGGTGAGTGGGTGGGCCCCGGTGCAGCGGTCCCGCCCCTCGGTGCGTGTGTGAATGTGTGGTAGTGACGCGGCACAGGCGGCGGGGAGGGCGGCTGGGACGGCGGAGAGGGAAGCGAGCGGATCGCTGCGCGCCCTCCCGCTCCCTGCCGCCTGCCGAGGCGAAGGCAGGGCGCAGGCGGCGGCGGGCGGCATGGAGAGCCTGCTGGAGAATCCGGTGCGTGCCGTGCTCTATCTTAAGGAGCTCACGGCCATCGTGCAGAACCAGCAGAGCCTCATCCACACCCAGCGCCAGCGTATTGATGAGCTGGAGCGGCGGCTGGATGAGCTAAGCGCCGAGAACCGCAGCCTGTGGGAACACCAGCAGCTGCTGCAAGCTCAGCCGCCGCCCGGGCTCGCTCCTCCGTCCCCAGCCCCGCTGCCCGCTATCCCAGTCACCGCCGCCACCGCCACTGCTGTCGCCCAGGAACAGCTCCAGAACCACGGACAGCTCCCGCCCACCTCGCCACAGACTGTACCGGAGCAGCCACCGATTCAGCACCACGGACAGTTCCTGGTGCATCCCTCACCCGGCCACAGCAGCAGGGCGCAAGCACCCCAGTCGCCCCACCAGCAGACAGGGGCGTCAGGGGCCATCGCCAACAAGGAGAAGGAGCGTCCCCCGAGTTGTTGCGCTGCCGCTGGAACCCTCCTTCAGCACAAATCCCCCGCTGCTCTCGGCAAGGGCGTCCTGAGCAGGAGACCTGAGTGAGTGGAGAAGAGGGTTTGCGGACAGTTGAGGTGGGAGAAAGGGAAGCAAATGGGTATGAGGAAGAGCCAAGGGGGAAATGGGTGCACTTAAGAATCTGAAGGACTAAGGTAACGTGAAGTGAAGGGGCGGGAAGATGCCTGAGGGTAGAAGTGTGTCAAGGAGATTTGGGGAAAAGGAGGAAATGATATCAGTGTTTGAGAGGGTTTGGGGGTTGTTGGAGAAAAGGGGAATATCCAAACCATCATTAGGGGCAAAGAAGAAAGAAATTTGGTTTAAGTGATTGGGGATGTTGAACACTAGCAGTTCTTAACGGGGACAAGATTAAGAGAAAGTTGGGGTGAAGATTAAACTGAAGAAAAGGGAACAGTTGGAGAATGTATTTAAGTTGGAAAAATCTTAGGAGAGAGTTTGAGTGGTAAAATTATTTCAATGAGTAGTAAGATATGAAAAAGATGGAGGCTTGGCAAACAGGCATGTTAAGGGCTTTAAAAAGGCTAGGGTCCAGGAAGAGTAGACTTGGGTCTGAGGGAATTCAGGAGGCAGAGGATAAAGCAGGAATGATGTAAAAAGTCAGGGGCGGGGGGGGGGGGGTGCTGTAGATAGAAGATGAGCTGGCTCTTTAATTGATGCAGTGGGATTCAAAGCCAGGAGTGGCTCATTTGGGGAATCTTATGCTGCTCTGACCTGAGTGACTGCCTTTCTTATGAATCCCCACAGAACTAAAGGGGTGCAAGGTAACAACCCACCAAGCTAATGGAGGACTGAGTTATAGTATGAGGACTCAGTCTGGTTATAGCTTTCCCTCTGACTCAAAGAGGATTTCTGTGCAGGGTGGTTGGCAGTCGTACAAAGGGAACAATGATGAGAGAGACAGTTGCCAAACGGAGTTGGTATTTCAGTGTAATTCCTGTTTAAATCTCTCTGTTAGGTCTAGTGACTGCCAATCTTCTTTCCCTTTGGATTTTTGGTGATAACTGAAATCTCATGTTGAGTTGCGAGAGAAATAGTAACCCCCCACGAGGGACTCTAGGACCTTGAGCTCTTTCTTCACACACAATATCCATAAACTAGGAATATGGAAAGAAGAGATGAAAGGGGACTGGAATATTCTCCCCTGAGTATTGGGAAAGCTGTGATCATGTCAGTTTCCTTTCTCTGATTAGAGGTGATGGGATAACTGCATGGAAGAACAGCTCTGGGGAAATCAGCACCTGGTCAGCACCTGATCCTGACAATGATGACGCTAACGGAATTGATTAGGGGAAAGAGGGAAAAGAGCCAAGAATCTCATCTTCATCCAGTCTTGCTGTGCTTTAGATCTGGGGATACTTGTGAAGATTTTTATATATTTCTTAAAAACCCATGTTCTCCTCACATCTACTGTAGGTTAGAGAAGTTGGGTCAGGACATGTTAGCTCACAGGGTAGATTTGACCAAAACCATGAGACTTAAGGGGGAAAGGTCTAGGCCAGTGATGGCGAACCTTTTGAGCTCGGCGTGTCAGCATTTTGAAAAACCCTAACTTAACTCTGGTGCCGTGTCACATATAGAAATTTTTTGATATTTGCAACCATAGTAAAACAAAGCCTTATATTTTTGATATTTATTTTATATATTTAAATGCCATTTAACAACAAAAAAAATCAACCAAAAAAATGAGTTCGCGTGTCACCTCTGACACGCATGTCATAGGTTTGCCATCACTGGTCTAGGACCATCTGAGTTGGCTGACCTAAAGCATTTGATTTGAACCCCCAAGAAGATGGTTTTCTTAGCTCCCTCAGTGGTCCAATTGCCCACCCTTTGGTTTCATTGTTTTCTTTCCTTATCTAGCATAAAAAGAAGAAAGTCAGTTTTCCCTTATGCTCATAGCTAGTTAAAAGGCCCATGATACTATGTGGCTTTCCCCCCAAATAGGGAGATAAAAACTATTTCATTCCCTTTTCCTGAGGGCAGCCATGGCTTCATAAAAATGATGGTTCTTCACCTGATTCCTTTCCTCTTGTTCTTTATTATCTCCTTCTCTTTCATTGCACCCCACATTGTTTGCATCCCTTCAGGATACTATGTGGGCCAGAGAGGTTGATAAAAGATCCTTTTTCTTGAATAAAAACTTTGCTGTGGCCCCCACAGTGGCTTAGAGAGCCCTAACTCTCCTGCCCAGGTGCTCTTGCTGGGAATTCAGGGGTTTAGGAACCATCTGGATTCCATCCAGCCTCATATGGCAAAACTGGAGAGGAAACATGTTTTTCCTTCTCCCTTGTCCTGCTTCTGCTTCCCAGGAAAGCAGAACAAAAATAAGAAATAATTAGAGTGGTGGAAGAGAGTAGAGATTGTTGGAAATCTCTCACGTAGGAAGTTGTGCCAGGCACTAAAAGGTTGATATCACTGGTAGCTCCTTCATTTATCCAGATCCTCCAGCTTTTTCTCCTGCTCCCCAAGTCTGAACACCAAGAGACTTAGAGAGCTTGGGTATGGACATGCATGGCTCACCTCCTTCCCAAGGCACTCTCTCTTCCATAGATGTGAACTGTTGGCTTGCCGGATGCCTTTGGACCACTCATTTCTCCCCACTGTTTTGCTTCAACCCAAATTTTCCCCACAGGACTTCAGGAAGGGATTATCTTTGTTGACCAGATCTTTGGCCTCAGCCTGCTCTCTACCCATGACATCCTCCTTGTATGTCCGTCCTCCTCTCCATGCCTCTCAATGGTGCAGAGCTAGATGCAGCCAGCAGGCAGGGAGATATCTCCATGGATAGAGTTAGGGGAGGAGAAGAGCAGAGCCAGCAGCGCTCTCCCCAGTATTTCTCCTAGGGAACTCCCTGCTGAATCAGTTCTCTACTGGGGGTGCTGAAGTGGAGGAAGAGATGACGGGGGGGGGGGGGGGGGTGTCTTTGGATTGTAATTTTGCTGAACTCTTTTCTAATTTCATACTTTCCCTTCCCTGGCCTCATTATAGTGAAAATGAGGCCCTGGTGAGGTTGCTGAAGGGTAGGTGAGGGTTACGAGGGGCCAAGCACTGTGTTAGATGCGTTATCTCATCATACAGTTGTCTCTTATCCACGGAACTCCTCTTCCTGCCCAAATCCAGGAGAAGCAGGAGCCCTAGGGAACCTGGGACTGAGAAATAATGGATTGTTTAATTGTCATCAGATCAGCATTAATATGCAGCTTGGCCTCGCTCCCTCTTTCAGCTGAGGGAGATAAAATAATGGTGGCCTTGGAAATTAGGCCAAGGAAGTGACATTATGGAGATAAGTGATTGCGGAGACATCATGGAAGAAGAGACTTCGGGGGTTAAAATTCTTTCTTTGCATGTTTCCTGGCTCTTGCTATGCTTCAGCCCCCACTGCTTTTGCCTCTTAATGAAAGCAGCAGTCTTAGCTTCCTCCTCTTTATTTTTTCAATCAAGGCTCACTACATCTACAGAATTGATTATGCTCTCCCTGGCTGAAGCCAGAACCTCAGCCTGACCTGGCAAAGTCTCCTCCTTGCCATGGAAGCATATGGCCCTACTTGAAGCTACTGGCTTCAGTATGACCACAGTTTCTCTGTTTGAGCACAGGTTTGCCCAGCCATCCAGCTATGCATTTAGAGCACCTGGACCCCAGGGCTTGCCAACATACCCAAGCCCATGGGCAGAGGATTTGGGGAGGCTAGGTAAGAACCTTGCATTATAATTCAAATTTAGCCCCTACCCCAAACTCCCCACCTCCAAGTGGCCATGAAGTCTGAATGGCTCAGTAGCGCCTGTCCTTTTTCTTTTCCTTCCTCCTTAGTTTTTTTTCTATACACTTCTTCCTCACCATCCACCCTTTCTCTTCTTTTCTTCTTTCTTGCCCCTTTCTTCCTGCCCCTCACACACTTTCTCTCTCCCATATTTTCTTCTTTCTATATTTTGCTTCTCCTTAAGCTGCATAGGGAAGTCTCCCCCTCTCCACTCCCACCCTCTCAGCATAAAATAAATATTGGGTCATCTTTTGAGTTATTATACTGACTGGAGGCTGGAGGCTGGTTAGAAGATCGTTGGAAGTGTTTTTTACCCTGTTATCAAAGGTGCTGGTTGGAGTAGGTGTCTCTGTTTGGAGGTGCAACTCATGGCCAACCCATCCTGAGAGCTATTAAAAGAGTATGAAGGTCTATCAGTCAGTCAACTCTATTGTATCAATTGTCCAGTTAATTCAAAACCCTGCATTCTGTGTGCTGTGGAAAGAGGAAATAAGCAAACAGTTGTGGTTCAACATGCAGGAGACACATATTTGGAAACATCCAAACAAGTGTAAGCAGATTGCAGCTGCCTAGAGCTACCCTCTATCAGAACAGAATGGTGAAAGGGGGGAGCATACAAATCACATTCAGAGTCCAGAGAGAAGGTTTTATTGGTTGGACTCAAGGGTTTGTGTCAGGAACAGTAAGAGTCAAGGCTAGCTGGATGGAGGACAGGGCCCAGAAGATTCAGTGCATGGAATCACTACAGCATCTGCATATATCCTGTCTTCTGATGACATAGTTCCCTAATCCCCTTATCCCCTCCCTCCAGGCAAAACCCTATCCATAGGGTAAGGAAAGCCCTGGGACTTGGGGTCCTTGTCTATCGCATGACAGAAGGCCTGGTTGCTGAGCCAATGCTCACCAACCTGCCTATGCCCCTTCTCTTCCTCTGTCTGCTGCAAGGAGAGGACTTGTAGCTGGTTAGCTGGAAAATGGGGCCAGAACGAAGGCTCACTGAGGGGAGGGAGTGTGTGGCTTTTTGCTCACCTGGAAGCTGACATGGAGTGGGCATTTGTAAAGATTTTCTGTCCCCCTCCTTTCCAATGGCCCAGACTGCTACGCTTCCTTCCCATTCAGCCAAAAAGAACACAATTCAAGAGAAACAAGTCATCCTGCCTTCTGGGAAATGCTGATGGCCTTTCTCCTCCTCACCAACCCCCTTTGCCTTGCTCTACCCCTACTCTTTCCTTCCTTACTCCTGAGCCCTTCCCAGACCAACATAGTCAACACCGTGGGGCTTCACAGTGGCAGCCTGGAGCATTTTCCCGTTGGCCCAAAACCAAGCAAGAGGAGCAGCAGTTGGTGCTGCTGATTCAGCAAATATCTGTGCAGCCTGAGTTTCAAAGGTCACTCATGAAAATAGAAGGGGTCAGGTCTGGGTGGAGAACCAATGAAAGGGAGGGTGATATGAAAAGGAAGAGGGGAGCTGGGACAAATAGCTCCGCTCATGATCTGGAAAGAGATTCGGATCCTGAATTTAAATCCTATGTAAAGATTTTCAGACAGACTGGCTTTGTTGGGAAACTTAAATATTTTTCATGGGGGCCCAAACATACCCTCAGTGACCTGGACACAGGGCAGCAGCAGCTTAGTATGGGGTTTCTTAGTAAGAGTTTCTGGGACTCTGATGGCACCTCGCAGGTCCCCAGACACAAGGCCATCTGGCAGCTTTCCAAGGCTTTGGGCACTGCAGCTCTTTCCTCCTCTGCAGGTTCCCACAGGGGCTGCAAAGGGCTTCTGGTTTCAACAGAGGGAGAGGTAGTCATCTCCATTTCGTGCAATGAGGAAATAGCAACTCAACGAAAAAGGATCAGGAGTGAGGGAGAAATTAGATTTTTCAGGCTGAAAGGAAAACCAGAGAATCACAGAATTGTCAAGATCTAGGGCAGTGGTCGGCAAACTGCGGCTCACGAGCCACATGCGGCTCTTTGGCCCCTTGAGTGTGGCTCCTCCTAAGCCTTAGGAGTACCCTAATTAAGTTAATAACAAGGTACCTACCTATTTAGTTTAAGTTTAAAAAATTTGGCTCTCAAAAGAAATTTCAATCGTTGTACTGTTGATATTTGGCTCTATTGACTAATGAGTTTCCGATCACAGATCTAGGGGATGAAGAACATGAGTTTTGGAGTCAGGCAAAGCTAAGTATGAATCCTTCTCTCCTACTACCAGCGCGAGACCCTACATTCATTACTTACCTTCTTTGAGCCTCTGTTTCCTCATTTATAAAATGAGAAGTAGTATGTGCTTTGAAGGGTTGTTGTAAAGTTTAAAAGTTAAATAGTATCAGTTGCTTAGTATTGTTCTGGGCACATAGTAAGTGCTCAATACATTGAAGTATTTCTAGAGATAGAGAACCCAGGGCCCAGGACTCATCCACAGTCAGACCATAGTTACAGACTGGGATCCAGGCAGGATTCCCTCCCTTCTTACAGGCCAGCTATCCCATCTGTCCTTTCCCCATCTGCCCTTCTACCTCTGGACAATGTGCACCCAAGCAATTCTAGATACATGAATGTACAGCTTACACTGAAATGCAGCCAGGCAGGCCAAATCCACCATCCATTAGTGATCTATGTTGAAGGCTCACAATTTGATAGCTGAGAAATGTTTCCTTAAGCCCAACTTAAATCTCATCTGTTGTATTTGGGGATTTGTACTTAAGGTCATTGAAAGGATCTGAGTTATCACCCAATGCCCTATGGTAATAAGGATGATCACCCATTTTCTAAATGTAGAAACTACAGTCTCATCAAGTATACAGACTTACGAAGGACAGAAGGGAGGGTGGGAACAATGGGGCCTGAACCAGGAGACTGCCTCTGACCTGAAATGAATGAAAACTAAATCCACTCCTTCAAATTCTTCCAGCCCGGGGATGGAAGGGTAGACCTGCTCTTTTCAGGACTCTGAGGTCAGAAAGCTGAAAAGAATAGCAGGATGAACTGAGGAAAGGAGAGGCCTGGTGTGTTGTTGTGGGTTTTTTTGGCGGTGGATGGGTAAGTAGAGGTTAGGGGAGGATTCTGCTTTATCAGGTCAAGCATAGAACGTAAAAGAGTTTCTTCTCGAGAAAGACTTTCTTAGATGAAATACCTCCTAGGAAAAACAAAACAACTGGAAAAGTAGAGATGGTGGGCTTCTAAAATTCTCTCCCAGGGTGGTTGTGGCTGTGAGGCCACCATAGGCAAAGGCTGCTGCTGCTGCTGGTGTGTGTGTGTGTGTGTGTGTGTGTGCTGTTTTGCTGTTGCTCTTTGTTTGGAATATCCCATCTGGGAGGGTTATGTAACACTGCAAGACTGGTGTATGCACTGAATGGTGCCTCTTGTCTTCAGCAAGTGGGCAGGCTACTGTGGACAGAGAGCACGCAGGCCTGTCCAACTCCCTGCCCACTTTCTGTACTGGCATCAGGCCATTCCCTCTAAGCCATAGCTACAGGGGATGGAGGGCTTTAGGAAATGGAATAGGGTTCCTCAGCCCCTCTGAGGAGTCAGGTGAATGTCAGAGCTAGAAAGGTCCTATTAAAGGTCATTTGATCCAAACTTCTCGGCCCAAGATACAAGTGACTGGTGCTTCCAAACTAGTTAGTGGCAGAACTCTTCATCAGATATTCCACAATTAGGGATTCCTTGGTACTTCAAGGTTATCCCCTTTGTTAAAATGTAAACTATCTGAGGACAGGAGAAAAACAACACATTTAGCTATATCAGCCTTTTACACTTCAGCATGAAAGAGTGTATTTGAGCCATGTCTGAGAACAGGTTTGATAAGGGCGGAGGTTGCCATGGTTGACTAAGGGCCAGGTCAAGAGGCTCATAAGGAGTTGAAGGGCCCATGAAGGGGGCTGTCCAGAACTTACATGATCTTTATCACTGCTATATTTTGCATGGAGTTGGAACTGTCTTGTCTGGACCTGGCAAGCAAAGGGGATGGAACTGGGCACTCCCTCATTGGCTTGTCTTGGAAAAGTAATTATCTGAGCCATAGAAGGGATACTGTTCCAATGAGCTTCATGTGTAAAGTCATAAGGCAGGAATTTAAGGAGCACCTGGTGCTTGGTAACCTCTTTTGATTCTCTCTAGCATCTTAAAATAATATTTTGGAAGGAAAAATTTCACACAACCCTATTGGGGTTAGCTATGGAGCAGGAAGATGTGGGCAGGAAGGGCTAGCAGACAGTAGAGGCTGGTGTTGCATAGGCCTGAAGAGAATGAGGGATGAGAGGCTAAGTCAACATCTAGGAGGTATTTGATAAACACTGCTTGAATGAATAAACTCTTAGTGTGTAGGGCTCAGGCAAGCTCATAGGTGGTTGAGTGGAGGGAGAGAGGTCAGCTGGAGGGAGGCCCCACTGGGCAAATAAGCTGTGCTTAGGCCCAATAGCAGTTTCTGCAGCTGAGCCTGTGTGAAAACCTGGATCTGAGGCTCAGCTCTTAAGGATGTTTGGGGAGTGATGGGGACATGTGTGCTCCTCCCAGCTAACAACTCTATCCATGTGAGCCCTCCTCTCTTTCTGTGTCTGCTGCTGACAAGTCCAGTCCTCAGCCTGGGAAGCTGCATTATTAAGCATGACAAAGCACTTGAGCGTTTCATCTCAGACACACACACACACACACACACACACACACACGGCCTCCTCAGCAGGTTGAACTAGAAATGTGTAATGGGTCTATGATAATGGGAGGGAAAGGAAGCTTAAATTGTGGCCATGTCTCTAGGTAGAAAGAGACAGAGAGTGAGCTGGATACTGGGATCACCCTTTGGCCTGGGAACGCAGCAAAAACCAACACCCAGGCTCTATCGAGGACTTTCCTTCCTATTTCTGCATCAGGCAGCGTCACGTCTGTTCAGGGAAATGTTAGGGCACTAACAGGGGGCTGAGGGGTAAGCGGGGGTGTGTATGGTATGGATGTGTGTGTGGGACTGAGTGGATACAGCTGCGCATGGGTGAGTGTATTACTGACTTGGGCTGGGGGAGACTGATGTCACCCACACCATGCAGAAGATGTGTGGGCCTCACAGCAAAGCTCAACAGAGGTCTTCTTCCTGCCTCCCCATGACACCCTGGTCTGTCTCCCTATCAGGACTCGCAGTTCCTTCTTCTTTCTCTGCATGGCTTGTTTCATCTCTCTTGGCTGGCCAGTTCCTTCTGGGTCTTTTCCTCTACAAAATGGGGTGAGTCTACAGTGCCTGGCTCTAGGCTTTCTCTGTCTCAAGGGAGCCTGGGGATCAGGGGGTTTGCAGTCTCTGGAGGCTGTAAGCTCCTGGGAAGAAGGCTATCTGGAGGGTGGATGGGTGCAGGGGTGGGCGTCTGGGACTCTCTACTGAGCTATTATATTTGGAAGCTCATTAACCCGGCAGCAGGGAGATGCCGGGGATGCAGGGAAGGCTGCAGTGTGGGGTTTCCCTGCACCTGATTTGGCCTAGCTTTGGCCTTGGCCTTGCACCACATGACCTCTCAGGGATCTGGATAAGTCAGGTCAAACCGCTGTCTCCCTGCCTACAATGAGGAATGCACCCCACATACCAGGCAGAGAGGCAAGGTAAGTCTATAATTTCTTGATAAATGATTTGAATCGACCACGCTATTCATTCAAGCCATCAACTCAACACAATGATTATTTAAAAACAGCAGCAGCAACAGAAACTCTACAAAGTAGTTGGGAACCCCTTGCTTGCATCCAGTTTCAGTGATTCCTGTGCACAGCCTGGGCTTTACAAACAGATGCCCAGAATGCTTCCAAAGTGGCTATTTGCCATCTTTGACATTCTTAGAGCTACTTAACTCATAAGATTCCACCAGGGAAGGCCATAGGGAATTCCACGGACAGATAAGGGGGACACTTTCCTTCCAAGCCGCTGGTCTCCACCAAGAAGCCAGGACTCCTGAGTTCCGTGCCCACCTTCACAGAAGCCAAGTGTAAGTCTGGAGCAACCCCCTCCCTTTCTCTAGGCCAATAGGAACAATCACTTTTTGCCCCTCTCTCCACTCAGCTGACCAAGTCTGTGGCAAAGCAGAGCTCTTTAGAGGTTGCTGCAGCACGAAGGGCCCAGCCTAGATGTGAAAAGTGATTTCCAAATGAGAAGAGCCTTAGGAAGGGAGCTCAGAATGGGGGACCAGGAGAGAATGAATTCACTCGTCCTTTCAGGAGAGAGAGAGAGAGAGAGAGAGAGAGAGAGAGAGAGAGAGAGGAAACAGACACCTGCGGGCTCTAAGTATGGCGGCCTTGCAGGTCTGCAAGGATGACGTGAATTCTGCAGGGCCTTCCAGCTCTACATACCCCAGGAATTTCCACTGGGCTCCTTCAGGTCATTACTGCTGAAAATCCGGGAGCAGCTGGAAGGCAGAGATTAGGTCCAACCCTCTCCCCACCTGGGGTCCCCTCTCCCGCCTCCGACCGCAATCTCTCTCCGAAAGCCTGGGGAAGCCCTTCCTCCTCCGTGTCCCGGGGGCTTCTCGGTGGGAGGGAACGCGGAGTCAGGCTTGCTGCCGCGTGGGCGGCCGGAGCTGCTGACAAGCAGAATGGAATCTCCCAGCCCACGCACTCCGCCAGCCCCGCGCGGCGGGCCCACGCCCCCACCCGGTGAGGCGGTGCTGAGTCACACACAGGGAAGCGCAGCCCTGGCGCCGTCCCGCCCCGCCCCGCCCCGCGCCACACCTGGGAGCGCAGGCTCTGGCGGCCCGCGGCGTGCGCGGGGGCCGAGGAGAAGGAGGGGCGCGGCGCCCCCGCCGGCTTCCCGAGTCCTCGGTGCTCCCCTGGGTTCCCCTCCCACCCACGCTACCCCGGCCCCAGCGCAGGGCGGTCTCCCGACTGTGGCTGTTTCCCTGGGTCTCTCTCGGCCCCAGCGCCCTCGCCGGCTCAGCCTGGCGCGCACGCCGCCCGCCCACGGCGTCTGGGAGCATCCCCTGCGCCGCCGCAGCCGCCGCCGCCGCCGCCCCCGCTGCGTCACCGCCCAGCCCTGCTGCTCCTGCAGCCGCTGCGCCTGGGATCCCGGCGGCCTCAGGCTTCAGATCACGACCCACTCACCCTCCACTCAGGCTGCTCCCCAAGGGTGCGGGCCCTCCGGGCTGACGTGCGCTCCTCTCCCCGCCTCCATAGGCCCAGCCCAGGCTGCTGTGAGTGGATTCCTTTTGAAGAAGGTGGGGGACCAGGATGGTGTCACCGAGGTCCAACTTCTCAGTATCCACCTTCCATAACCGTCCTTGTTCCCAAGACACCTTCGCAAGAAAAGCCCAGCTCTTAGTACCCCCATATTTATATTTTAATTTAATGGATCACATAATCTTAGAATTCTAAGCCAACCTGTGATGAAGCATAATAGCTCAGAGTGTGACACTGGGTTTGAATCCTGACTCCGTCATGTATTTACTGTGTGATCTTGATCAGCGACAGCCTTGGTTTTCTTATCTGCAAAATGGGGACACAATTAGTACTAACCTGGTAGGATTGCTGTGAAAATTGAGAGGTAATGCCAGCAAATCACCAAGTAAGCCAAGCACACAGTAAGGACTCCAAGTAGAGTAGTTGCTATTATTTTGGGATCCTTCTGGCAAGAACTGGCCAGAAAGTGCTTTTGAAGGTAGAGCACACTTCTTACCGTTCTGTGTCTTGCAGGGGACTCAGAACAAACTCCTCTTTTCCTCTTTGGCAGCCCCTCACGTATTTGAAGAGAGTCATACCTCCTTCCCTGGCCTTTCTGTCCACTATCTCCCCAACCCCAGCCTTTTTTTCTTTAAGGGGAACACACCTAAGCCTACCACGTCCTGATGCAGTGGTTTGTGGGTTGCTGTGCCTTCTTATCACTGCTCTCCTACACAGGAGCCAGAAGGGAGCCCTTCGGTCCATGGGGTATGGCCAGACCCCCCCTTAACCTCCTGCCTCAACCAGGCAAGTTCTGACCCAGCCTGGCTTTGAACGGTGATTGGTGCCTAGGAACTCACTGGCTTTCTCAGCCTCACGCCAAGAAGGGACCGGTCAGCTAAAGCCCTTGGGCTCCTTCTGCTTGAAGGACTCTGTTCTCTGACTCCAGGCCCCTATAGTTTTGCAGGTGGCTTGCACTTTAACATCAAAAAAAGGTGGAACTGTTTATAAGGACCTATTGGTTTTTATTTTGTCAATCTGGTTGTGTTCTTTTTAAAATTTATTTCACTCTTTTCAAGTAGGTAATATATTGACATACTACAAAATTTACAAGATTCCAGAGTTTACAATGAAAAGTGTCTTCCCACCCACTTCCAACCCACTCACCCCCACTGTCACCCCACCAGCAACCAATGTTAACAATTTCTCATGTATCTTTTCAGGGAATTGTATATACATTTAAGTGTGTATGTGCATGTACACATGCATGTATGTTCTTTTACACAAATGGTAGTATATTTTACACTGTACCTCACCTTGCTTCCCCCCCCCCCAATAATCTGTCTTTATTGTTGAGAGTATTACAGATGTTCCCCTTTTCCCCTCCATTGCCCCCTTCCACCCAGTTCCCACCCCACCACTTCACCACCCTGCTGTCTGTGTCCATAGGTAAGATCTTTGGTTAATCTCTTCCTGCTCCCACTCCACCTTCCCTCTGAGATTCATCAGTCTGTTCTATGCTTCCATGCCTCTGATGATATTTTATTCATCAGTTTATTTTGTTCATTAGATTTCTTGTTCATTAATTTTGATGTTTAGATTCAATTGTTGATAGATATATATTTGTTGCCATTTTATTCATATTTTTTAATCTCGTCTTCTTCCTCTTCCTCTTCTTAAAGAATACCCTTCAACATTTTATGTAATACTGGTTTGGTGGTGATGAACTCCTTTGGTTTTTTCTTATTTGTGAAGCTCTTTGTCCTTTATCTGACCCTCAATTCTAAATGAGAGCTTTGTTGGATAGAGTAATCTTGGTTGTAGGTCCTTACTATTCATCACTTTGAATATTTCTTGCCACTCACTTCTGGCCTGCCAAGTTTCTGTAGAGAAATCAGCTGACAGTCATGTGGGTACTGCCTTGAAGGTAACTAACTATTTTTCTCTTGCTGCTTTTAAGATTCTGTTTTTGTCTTTAACCCTTACATTTTAATTATGATGTGTCTTGGTGTGGGCCTCTTTGGGTTCCTCTTGTTTGGGACTCTCTGTGCTTCATGGACTTGTAAGTCTATTTCTTTCACCAGGTAAGGGAAGTTTTCTGTCATTTTTTCAAATAGGTTTTCAGTATCTTGCTTTCTCTTCTTTCCTTCTGGCAATCCCATGATGCAAATATTGGTATGCTTGAAGTTGTCCCAGAGGCTTCTTACACTATCTTCACATTTTTTAATTATTTTTTCTTTTTGCTCTTCTGATTGGGTGTTTTTTGCTTCCTCATATTTCAAATCGTTGATTTGATTCTCTGAATCCTCTACTCTACTGTTGAATCCTTGTAAATTATTCTTTATTTCAGTTTCTGTTTGATTAATTTCTGACTGATCCTTTTTCATGTCTTTGACATTCTCACTAAGAACCTTGAATGTCTCATAAAGATCCTTGAATAACCTTATAACCATGGTTTTGAACTCTGTATCCAGTAGTTTGCTTGCTTCCATTTCTTTTATTGGTAACATGTTTCTTTGTCTCTGTATTTTGGCTGCTTCCCTGTGTTTGTTTCTACGTATTAGGTAGAGCTGCTATGTCTCCTGGAATTGGTAGAGTAGCCTTGTGTGTAGTAGTTGTCCTGTAGGGCCCAGTGGCTCAGCCTCCCCAGTCACCTGAGTTGGTCACTCTAGGTGTGTCCCTGTGTGGGCTTTGTGCACAATCTTGTGGTTGAGCCACCATCTTCAGTATAAAAATAACTGCCTCATTCTTTTTAATAGCTGCAAAGTATTTCATTGTATAGCTGTGAATCTAGGTTCGTTCTTCTTGTCTGCCGAGAGTTTGGAAGGCTTGCCTCTGTGTGATCATTTGGGGTGGGTTTTCTGTGGGTCCAGGGGTGGGAGTGGGCAGATATTATCAAGGGGATTCATTTGAACTTGGCCCTGCAACTGCAGACTTGCTACTTTAGTGTCCTACAGGTAAATTATGGTAGAAATAAGATTCATGGAGTGTGCTTCCCAGACTGAAAACTTTTCAACACTCTTCTAGCTTGGCTCACTTTTGTTCCCTAGGGGTGGGAGAGCTGCCAGGGTGTTATAATCTGCTTCAAAACAAGCTGAAGGGGAGTCCACAAAACCCATCTCTTCAGGAAGTTTTCCTGAACTGATTTGAGAAATAAACGGAGGTTCTTGTAGCCTCTTCCACTACTTACCACCCCAAGCTGAGCATACTCCAGTCCTTTCTAAGAATGAAATTAATTTTTTATTCCTGTGACTTAAAAGTGCTTGTTTTCTTCTCTAGGTAAGTTTATGTTCATAGCATCTATATCTTTTCTTTCACTTAACAAATATTGATTGATTGTCTTCTGTGTACCAGTTACTATTTCAGGCACTGGGTACAGCAGTGAACCCCAAATCTCCAAATCCCTGTGTGAAGCTTACAGACAAAAAATAAGTGAGATTAATAATAAACACATATAGTACATCTGATGCTCAAGAGAAAAATAGAGTGGGGCGTGGGAATCAAGGGATTTGCAATTTCAAACAGGGTGCTCTGGGAAGGCCTCACTGAGAAGATAGTGCCTTAGCAAAGACCTGGAGAAAGGAGTTATCTGCAACAGGAGGTACTTTCCGGGTAGAGACCACAGCCAGCACGTAGGCCTAGCACAGGAGCCTGTCTGGTTGGTCCAGTAAAATAGCAGAGGACGTGCAGGGAGGGTAGTCTGAGACCAACTCAGAAACATCAATGGGATGTAGGGGAGGGTTGGCGAGGACAGGGATGCAGCAAATCTTATAGAGATTCTCAGCTGGGATTTCCAAATTTACCAGGCAGTGTTTGGAAATGTGTGGGAACATTTTAGTTATCACAGTGGCTGGCAGGGTTAAGGGGGAGGGCCTAGGTACTTTCATGATAGTATCTTTGCCATAGTCATCTTTGCTAGCATTTTTGCTGCAAACATTTTTGCCACATAACTAATTGGCTGAAAGGCAATTTTGCTGTAAAAAATATAAAATAACTGTTGGACATTTTTTTGGCGGGGGGCGGGGGGGATGAGGTGGGAGATTGGTCAGGTTGGTTTCATTTTTCCATTGAGGAAATGGTGGAGAAAGTAGTTACATATAGTGGTGTTTGAAAATAGTTAACATTTCCCAGCTGGAATGGCTCAGTGGTTGAGCGTCGACCCATGAACCAAGAGGTCACTGGTTTGATTCCTGGTCAGGGCACATGCCCAGGTTGTGGGCTCAATCCCAAGTAGGGGGTGTGCAGAAGGCAGCTGATCAATGATGTTCTCTCTCATTGATGTTTCTATCTCTCTATCTCCCTCACTCTCTCTCTAAATAATCAATAAAAACATTTAAATAAATAGGCAGCATTGCCCTAGCTCAGTGGTCGGCAAACTCATTAGTCAACAGAGCCAAATATCAACAGTACTTCTTCAAAATAGACTCGCCCAGGCCGAAAACTGACTTCTGCACATGGGCCACGCAGTTTCAATCACACTGTACATGTGCCCGCACGTGGTATTTTGTGGAAGATCCACACTCAAGGGGCCAAAAAACCGCATGTGGCTCGCGAGCCGCAGTTTGCCGACCACGGCCCTAGCTGGTTTGGCTCAGCAGTTAGAGTGTTGGCCTGTAGACTGAAGGGTCGTGGGTTTGATTCTGGTCAAGGGCATGTACCTCAGTGGCAGGCTTGATCCCTGGCCCTGGTTGAGGCACATGTGGGAGGCAACCAGTCAATGTGTCTCTCTCTCTCTCTCTCTCTCTCGCATCGATGTTTCTCTCTCTCTGTCTCTTCTCCTCTCTTCTATTCTCTCTAAAATAATAATAATAAAATAGCATTTCTTCCACATGAAGATTTTTGCCCCAAGAGTTCATTGGTTTCTTATTTTGAAACACACTATACTGGGAGGAGAAAGAGAGGCACTGAGGGGCCTCTTTTAGGGTACAGAGTTGAATCCACCTTTCCTGTAGAATGAAAACAAATGCTTAGATACAATCCACAATATAAAATCAATTATTTGCACAGTATTGTCATGAATCTATACACATTTTAAATGTATTCAAATATTCTGTATTTCACAATAAAGTCTTTTTCATTTTGTTACTCATTTTTAATGTCCCTCTATTTGTTGTGAATTTATTTTTTTATTATTTTTTTTTACAGCAAAATTGCCTCACAGCCAATTAGTTATGGGGTGAAAATGTTTGTGGTGAATATGTTTGTGGCATAGATGCTACAGCAAAATAATACCGGGCACATGTAGGGAAAGTAGTGCTCTACGGGCATTGAGGGGACAAGGGCTATGTTAGACCTATACTGTCCTATAGACAGGATAGTACCCACATGGAAGCATTTTCCTGCCCCAAATACGTGTTCCTTGATGAGAAACACTGGTAGGGCCTGGGAGTCTGTTGTGAAGAGTTTGGCTTGTAGTTAAGACAAACAAGTGACAATTGGATAGTTTGAGCAGAGAATGCTTAAAGAGAACTTCAGATGCTTGGTTGAGTTTGGGTTGAGAATAGACGAAAGGTGGAAGAAAGCCAGAAGCAGAGAGATTGGGTAAGGGGTTGTTGCAAAGTCCAGGTAAGAGATGGAAGTAGCAGTTGAAGCAACAATACTTCCTGGGGGATTAATGTGGAGTGTGAGAGAAAGAGGAGGAGTTGAGAGTGATTCCAAGAGTTTGGGTCAAAGTTATTGGAAAGATGAGTTGGGGGAGTCTGTGGAGGGAAAATGAGGGGTGGAGTTTTAGACATGGTAAGTTGGAGATGCCTGTTCAATATTCAGGTGGAGACCACAAAGGGACCGGAGATACAAATTTGGGGTGGCTTTTAAAGCTTTGAGACTGGATGACACCACCTAGGAGTGAGTTAAGAAGACTGAAGAGGAGCAAGGATGGAGCTTTGGAGCACTCCAATGTCAAGAGGTGGGCATAGAAGCCGAGAGGAGGGGGAAAGCTGGAGGACCAAGAGGTGTTTCAGTGAGGAGTGCAGGAACATAGAGTCAAACACTGGAGCAGGGTGAGGAATGAATACTATCCACTGGCTTTAGCAACACTGAGGTAATGGGTGACCCTGAAAAGTTTGTTAATTTCTGCTATGTGCTAGGCATTCATGTACCTTTATTATCTCATTTTATCTACACCCCTATTTCACAGATGTGGTAACTGAGGTTCAGAGAGGTTAAGATGACCCACCCAAAGTCACACAGCTAAAATGCATCTTCAAGCTTTAGCCTCTTATACCCTGACATAGCTATCCCCACTCTATAGGGGGTCCCCTGTGGTGTTGGAAATGTTTGCCCTAGGCAAGGCCTGATCCAGAACATGGCTCACTGTTCAGAGACAAAAAGGCTGGAGGCACCATGCCCATGTAACAGTTGTTCATGTTGCTGCAGCTCAGAACTTGGCCCTTGGCCCACTCATCTGTGCATGCCATGCAAGACTGGACTGGAGGACTGCCAGAATGCCATCCACATGTAGCCAGAAGATGGATGATTTACAGGTCCTTAAGGGACATGACATCCTTCTATGGCCCACACACTCTGGGGGCTCACATAGGGGATAGAGCATTCTTGGTCTCAGCCCTGTGTGTGTGTGAATGTGTGTGTGTACACACACCTTCACATACAGGGTTGTATGCGAAAATATGTACATGTGTATCTACATATCCAAGAGTGTGTGCACACTCATGTGGATGTGTGTGCAGGATTGTGTGTGCATAGGTTTGGGAAGTTTATATTGAGTGTGAGACTTAGATTACAGTCAGCCCTCCATATCTAAGGGTTCTGCATCTGTAGATTCAACTAACCAGGGATCAAAAATTTGCAGGGAAAACAAGTTATGTTGTTGCTGATGTGTATTATGTAGTTAGGCCTACATGTTTGTGTCTGTACTGAACGTGTACAGACTTTTTATTCTTGCCATTATTTCCTAAACAATACAGTATAACAACTATTTACATAACACTTACATTGTATTAAGAATTATAAGTAACCTAGAGATAATTTAAAGTATACGGGAGGGTGTGTGCCAGTTATATGCAAACTAGAGTCTCAGTGCACAAAATTTTTGCACAGGAGAGAGTCCCCTCATGCCAGCCTGTACCCTCTCCAATCTGGGACCCCTCAGGGGATGTCTGACTGCCAGTTTAGGTGGGGATTGGGCCTAAACCGGCAGTCGGACATCCCCCTCACAATCCTGGACCGCTGGTTCCTAATCACTCACCTGCCTGCCTGCCTGGTCACTCCTAACAGCCCCCACCCCTGCCAGCCTGGTTACCCCTTACTGCCCCTCATGCCAGCCTGGTTGCCCCCAACTGTCCCCCCTACTGGCCTAGTTGCCCCTCACTGCCCCCCCCCCCGCCAGCCTAATTGCCCCCAACTGCTCCCCCTGCCAGCCTGGTTGCCTCCAACTTCATCCCCTGCCAGCCTGCTTGCCTCCAACTACACTCCCCTGCCCCCCGCTGGCCTGGTTGCCCATAACTGCCACCCCCGCCAGCCTGGTCACCCCCAACTGCCCCCCTGCCAGCCTGGTTGCCCCACGCAGCCTGCTGGTTCAGTCGTTTGGTTGCCCCTCACTAACCCCCCTGCTAGCCTGGTCAAGGGCGTGAGGGTTAATTTGCATATTACCTCTTTATTATATAGGATACGACATATATATGAGACTTGAGCATCTGCAGATTTTGGTATCTGTGGGGGGTTCTGGAACCAATCTCCTCCAGATACCAAGGGACAAGTATATATTCAGGACTCATGTGCATTTTTATGAGAGCTCTGGATGTGTTTATGAAGTGAGGTGTGCATATTAAGGAGTGTGTATGTGTGTGTACACCAAGAAGCATGTGTATATGTTTATGTGTATTAATATTTGCACATCAAGCAGGTATAAAAAGCATGTTGCATGTTAGCATGTAGCTGGTTTACCAGAAGTAAGAGATGTTTCTGCAGGTATGTGAGTTAGGTGGGTACAGTACACATGAGCAGGTGGCTAGGAGGTTGGTTGAAGCTGTGAGATTGGGGATTGGCTGGATGAGGTTTTATGTTTTTGTTTAACTCCAAGAGTCTGCCTGTGCTATGGAAGGCAAGATCAAGCCTCTTCCATTCACAGCCCAGTGGCTGCCTCACATGCAGATGCCTGCTGTGGGCTTGAGTGGCGTAGTGAGAGTAGGTGCCGGGGGCAGCGCACAGCAAGGAAGGGCATGGGCTAGAGTCTCAGCTGTGGGTTCTCAGGAGGTCATCAAACCTTGCTCAAGTCAAGTGGAATTAATATTAACATTAATTACTATAATATATAATAATATTACTACCATTTTCCATAAATCAGAACTACTGCACAAATGCAGTCATTATTATTGATCGCAACTTATCTTCACTATTCCTGGAAATGCAGTGCATGCTCACCATTGATTAAGGGTGTGGGAGTGATGCCATGTGGGCTGCTCCTCTGGCATCCTGAGGTAGGCCACAGTGTGAAGCAGCCTCTGAGGCTGTATGGGCCAGATGGCCTTGATCTGTCCTCTCAAGCTGGCTTTGCCCAGCAGCCAGGTACCCGCCTGCCAGGTAATAAAGAGATCTCTTATGAAGGAAGCTGGCAAAGTGCAGCCAAGCTCCAATCCTGTCATTCACACTGAGCCACCCCTGCCTGGTGCCGGCACCCTCCTGGCTGCCTACAAAGGCGTTGGACTTTACACAAATAGGCTTGAGCTAGGCAGTTAAAGGGCTCTGAGGTTGCTGGCAGTGCCACCCCCTGGGCAGGAAGGGGAGAGGGCAGCATGCAGTGTGAGGACTGAGGAAGCCTGGCAGCTCTAGGGCTGGGCTGGGGTGGTGAGTGTAGAGAGGAGGAGCTCTGGGCCTCCTGACACACTCAAGTTACAGGCTCAGTTTCCTGGTCTGAGTTAAGCTTCCCCAAGATTGCCAGGTTGATGCCAAAGCTGTGTGATATTAAGCAAGTGTCTTGGTTTCTCTGAGTTTCCTCATCTGTAAAATGAGGATTAAAATGAGGGAATGTATGGAAAGGGCTTGCACACTGCTTTGCACGTATGATGATGGTGTCTCTGTGGTAACATACTTGGGCTTTTTCCATGCATGTGCCTGTTTCATGCATGTGCATGTTTAATCACCATTTCTCTCCAGAATCCTCAGAAATAGAGACTTACTCAGGCATTGAGTTGATAAATGGCATCTACTACCACGAGCCAGGCTACATCTGTACTGGATGTACTTAGACATGAATTGGTCACAGTGCTGGCTCTGAGCTGGAAAGCTCACTCTAGAATAGGGAGGTGCAAATGCATATAGACATTGGCAATATGATGTTTTAGCCTGTGCGTGTTGCAGGGAGGCTGCTGTGTGCTGTGGGAATCCGGAGGTGTATGCTTCCAGCCTGGGCAAGGGCAGGGGCAGGGCAGGGGCAGGGGCAGGAGGGGTGGACATGTTATGAGCGAGGGAAGACTTTGCAGGGAAAATGTCTTCGGCCAGGCCCGGAAGAGTGGGCAGAATTGGGAGATTTGGAGATTGAGGCAGCCAGGGATCTCTGACTGAGGCTTCCATCACTTTAGCCTCTTTCCTAATCATAAAATTCAAATATAGATGGAAGCTGTGCCATCCGCACAGCATTGTTGTGAGGCTTTTGAGTACTCACCTCCAGGGCTGAGGGCGAGGGACTCTGAGTCTAGGAGCAGCAGGGGCGGACTAACTGGGCCTGGCACAGTTCTAAGCACTTTAGATAAATCTGCTCATTTAATCCTCAATCACACTTGGAGGTAAATGCTAACAGTACCCTGTTTTACAGGTAAGGAAACTGAGGCTCAGGTAGACCAAGCTGTTAACTAAAACTGGGCTTTAAACACTGGACTTCCTTTAAACACCAGTGCATGTTCCAGATGTTCTATGTTGCCCTGTTATGTGCTAAGCATTGTACACTAAGCAAGTATGGATTATCTTGTTGGACCTTCACAGCAACCCTATGAGACTGTTTCTTTTATGACCTCCCCTTTACAGCTGGGGAAACTGAGGCTGAAGAAGGTCAGATAATCTGTCTAAGATTTCAGAGCCATCCCAGTGGCCGAACCTATAACCTGCCGGCTTCCCGTGGAGCTGAGCTACCTACTATGGTTTGAGAAAGAGCCTGATGAATGTCCTCCTTCCAGTATTTGTTCCTCCCTCACTGCTCCATGACGGAGCACTCCTAGGACCAGAGGACCTCAATGCAATACTGTTCCCCCTGTGTGGCCACTGGAAAACGAGGTCACATCTCTGCAAAGGGGAGTACCTAGGTGTAACTCACAAGCGGTACAAAGATGAAAAGAAGCTGTGTGAGAAAATGCTGTATAAATGGTGAGGTGCTGTAGCGGAAGGAAGAGACAGCACTGTGCCCACCACTGTGGTGAATGTGATAAGGAATGCAATAGGCCACAAAAGCAAAAATCAACAAGTGGGACTACATCAAACTAAAAAGCTCCTGCACAGCAAAGGAAACCATCAACAAAATGAAAAGGCAACTGATGGAATGGGAGAAAATATTTGCAAATCATATATGTGATAAGGGGTTAATATCCAAAATATATAAAGAACTCAGACAACTCACTAGCAAGAATAAACAATCTGATTTAAAAATGGACATGGTGGTGGTCCATGGGATGGGCTATTACAGTAACAACCAGCAACCCCATGCTGCCTGCACTCTGCATCAACCAGAGTTTCATGCCGGTTACCTCTTATGACACTCAAAGCAGCGCAGTGAGGTAGTGGACTTCATAGGGAAGGGAATAGGCTCAGAGAGCTCAAGTGACCAGCCCCAAACCGCACAGCTAGATCTCTCTAGAATTTGAACCCAGGCCTCTTATTTGGCCCACTGCACATCAGAGCCTCTTCTGTGGGTGTAGAATAATGTGGGGGCTGGGACCAGGCCTGGGTTCAATTCCTACCTCAGCCTCTACTTAGCAGTGTGCCTTTGACCGTGTTACTAAATTTCACTACTCATCTGTAAAATGTAACTCTTGTGTTATAGTTGCTGTATGTCAAGTTCCTGGTAGACAGTAAGTGTGCTCAGTAAATCATTGGACAAGCAAGCAATTATGGAGTGTTCATTGTCTTCTGAGCTCTGTGTGGAGACACTAAGGAGGAGAGATGATCTTTTCTGTGGGGAAAGGGTGCCTTGGCGCCTTCTTAAGGAATTGTGAAAAAGGGATGGGGCCCACTGTTTGCAGTTTGAATAGAGCCACTTCCTTTCCCTCAGCCTCAATTTTCTTATCTGTAAAAAGGGAATAATGGCAACATTGATACCTACCTCACAGGGGTTATAGGTGTCAATCAATATCTGATGCAGAGATGTCTCTCCCTGAAGCAGCTTATAGTCTAGATGGGGAGACAGGCCCACAACTATCATCCACTATGAGATGCATAATAAAGCACCCCAACTTAGTGTCTTCCAACCATCCCGGAACTTATACATCAGTAAGTATCTGTTTTGCTTAGAAATCTGCTTGTTAGGGACAGTTCTTTTCTGCCCACGTGGCATCAGTTGGAGAGGCTTGACTAAGGCTGGAAGATTCGTTTTCAGGATCGTCATCAAATGGCTGGTGAGCTGGTGGTGGTTGTTTGTTCCTTCCACATGGACCTCTCTGTGGACTTGTTTGGGCTCCTCTCAGCGCAGTGGCTGATTTCCTCCTCACCATGAAAACAAGGAGGAGCAGGCAGAGCACTTCTCTGGAAGTCAAGGGAGGAGGGTTACAAGAAGGAAGGTTTGGCCAATCAATAACTAAGAAAAGTCAATTAGGAACTGACAAATTCCACTGGGTTGGGCAACTAGATCCTTGGAGACCTCCCCAGTGAGAGTTCTGGGGGAAGAACTGTATGCCAGCAAGTTGGCAGGAGATTGAGATGAAAGAAATCCCTGGACACAGACAGCTCTTCCTGAAAGGCTGGTTGAAGAACGAAGGGAAGAGTTGTAGGGAAAAACAGTAGTTTAGGATGAGAGATCTGAGCATATTTATATGCTGAAGAGAAAAGGCCTAGGAGAATGACAGCACTGAAGACAGTAGGGGACAAAGGACGAAGAGCAGGAGAGACTGGATGGGGCTTGGAGAAGAGGGAACACCTCTTCCCTGAGATCAAAGGGACAGAGGCAAGACTGGCAGAAATAAGATATGAATAACAGCTGACATTTATTAAGCATTTACTATGTGCCAAGTTCTATTAAGTGCTTTACATGTTTTAACTCATTTCATCCTCAAAACAATACTGTAAAGTTCTGTTACTAACCCCATTTTACAGACAAGGAAACCAAGGCAGAATTTGTGCAGAGGAGTTAGGTAGGAGTACCTAAGGGGTCTTCCTCCAGGCAATGAGAAAGAGAGGGCAAGGCACCACTACCCAAAGGGCGGCCAGCAGCTACTCCCCAAGAGGAGCTGTGATTGGCTGAGATCTAGGGAGCTGCAGTAGCTGCAGTAGCTGCAGTAGCAGGGCTTTGGGTTAGAAGAATCCTTTCCCAGCTGTTTTGTTGTTGTTGTTGTTGTTTTTAAACAACAAAAAAAAAACCACAAAAAACAACAAGGAAACTTTTATCCCCAAGTTAAACCTAAGGCGCATCCCTAGTAGGTAAAACAGACCAAATCAGAGCTGCGTGGGTTGTAGTGTAAGGTTCTATGCCCTGCCCTCCCTCTCCACTTTCCTCTAATCTCAGAGTGTCTCCTGGGGCCACCCCTGGGCAGTGGGGCTCCTGAGAACACAGGAGAGAAACACTGGGTACCACAAGACCAAAGGCCTTCTCTTCATATGAACATCTGAAGAGCCTGCAGCGTGTTTTCAGGGAAAGGCTCTCTGGAAAGGAGAGGCAGGAACTCTCTCTAGTAGTCCGTAACCTTCTATTCCTTGGGGGCATGGACTATGTGACCTATAAAACTCTCCCAAAAGAAAGTGAGCAGAGAATGAAAGAAGCAAATCCAGGTGAGTGCGAGGTCCCCGTGGAGATTTCAGACTTTGTCAGGACTGAACAATGAACACTGAGCCGGGTTGTCCTCCCAGACCTGGATACCACCAGGATGATATTTTCTGTTACCTTTTGCTCCGGGTTGCTGGAACAGCTGTAATCACCAGCCTTGTTAAGGTCTTTCTAAAACTTTCCGTAGAAGACCGTGCAGTGGCAGATTCTACCAATGAGCAAAGGAAATCTACCCTCACAGCCCCCAGGCCTGCCTGGAGGAGGGGGTGGGGACCAGAGAGAAGGACTTCAAGATGACATCCTGGGAGGTCTCTGCTGAGTTCCATGGTGGCAAAGACTAATAATATCAGTTATAGGCATGATAAGATTTTGCATCTATGCAAGGTTGATTATGTTTCTCCCAAGGCAGTTGCACATTCAAAGTCTTACTGAGTCCCCACAGCTCAGTGAAAGAAACCAGGCAGGAATAAGAGCCCCATTTACCAAGACTGACCCAACACTCCTGAGGGCCAGCAGTGGTGGAGTGGGGCGGGGTCCCCATCTCATCAGCACTGTTGCTACTGCACTTCCAGGGCCTGGTCCACATTTTTCCCATTCAACCATCTCAACCCCTGATTTTCTCATTGTCCTAGTTTCTGGCCTCCTGGACTCCTTTGGCTCAGTTATAAGCCATCTGGTCTCTGAAAATCGGATCTAGCAGTTGGAAGGAAGGGAAAATACAGTGTTTTCCCCTGCTGCTTGGAGGGGGGTTAATAATTAGGTGATCTGGGGAGAAATGGGAGGAGGGAAGTTAGGAAAGAGATTATTCTAAAGCCTCTTGGAGTATCAAGAAGTGAGAAGGGGAAGAAAAAGATTTTGGTCTTTTAAAAATGTCAGTTATATTAAGATACAATCCTATCTAATAAAGAGGGAGTATGCAAATTGACTGTCACACCATCACAAAATGGCAGCGCCCAGTCCCCTCAACCCCACCGGAGTCCCCAGTCCTTTCAGCCCTGCCTTGGGGGGGGGGGGGCTGGGGGGGAGGGGGGGCAGGCACACAATGCACCCGGAACCACCCTCAGACCCCCATCCACACAGGGCCACCTGAGGCGCAGGCAAGCCTTGGATGGCAGCTGCCCAGGGCCGCCCAAAGTGCAGGGAAGCCTCAGATGGCGGCTGCCCCGCTGCCCAGGGCCGCCTGAGGCTCAAGTAGCCAGGGCTGGCTGAGGCTTGCACTGCTGGCAATGGCAGTAGCAGAGGTGTTACGGGGGCTTTGCCTTCCCCTGATCACTGGGTCACCTCACGCCCCTGAGGGCTCCCAGACTGTGAGAGGGGGCAGGCTGGGCTGAGGGACCCCCCCCCCCCCCAATCCAGTGCATGAATTTTCATGCACCGGGCTTCTAGTTATATATAATAAAATTTACCCATTTTAAGTGTATAGTTTGATAAGTTTTGACAAATGTCTACAGTTGTGTAACCATTATCTCAATCAAGTGATAGAAACTTTCCATCACCCCAATTGACCCTTCTTCCCTTTTGTAGTTTGACCCTCCCTTATACCAATAAAACTGATCTGCTTTCTATCACTATAGTTTTTTTCTATTTTAGAATGTTCTCTAAATGGAACCATACAGTGTGTAGACTTTTGTGTCTAGTTTCCTTCACTTAGTATAACGCTTTTGAAATTCATCCATGTTGATGCATGCATGTGTAGCTCATCCCTTTTTATTGCTCACTAGTATTCCATTGTCTAGATGTACTACAATTTTATCCATTTACCAATTAATGTTGTTGTTTTATAACATCAATCTTTATTTTGTTGATACTAATTCTTCTGCATCCATTTAGAATACAACATCCTTATGTGTGCAGGATATATCACTAATTTACAGACAGTGCTGGGTGTGCATAAATGTTTGTGCACTCCTTGTATTAACTCAGAACCAGCTACTTCTCACTCCTACTCTCCTGGCAGGGCTCAGGTGCTCACAAGGTGGGAACCACTCATTTCAGTCATACAACTCAAGAAAAAAATATTCAAACCAAAGCATTGATGTTTAACTTCTTAATTTAATTTAATTTTATTTTATTGTGGTGGGAACACTTAACACAAGATCTTCCCTCTTAACAAACTTTAAGTGTACAATACAGTATTGTTAACTACAGATACAATGTTGTACAGCAGATCTCGAGAACTTCGTCTTGCATAGCTGAAAGTTTATGCCCATTGATTAGCAGTTTCCCATTTTCTCCTCTCCCCTAGCCCCTGGTAACCGGCATACTAGTCTTTGATTCTATGAGTATGACTATTTTAGATACTTCATATCAGTAGGATAATGTAGTATTTGTCCTTCTGTGACTGGTTTATTTTGCTTAGTATGTCTTCAAATTTTATCCATATGATGACATATTGGAGAATTTCCATTTTTAAGGCTGAATAATATTCTATTGAATGCATATACTTTTTTAAAATTAATTCATCCATCAATGGACATTTAGGTTGTTTGTGAATCTTGGCTATTGTGAACAGTGGTGCAATGATCCTGGGATGCTAATATCTTTTCGAGATCCTTATTTCAGTTTTTTTAAATAAATACTCAGAAGTGGGATTTCTGGATCATATGGTAGTTCTATTTTTAATTTTTGAAGAACCATCATACTGTTTTCCATAGCACCATTTTGCATTCCCAGCAACAGTGTACAAGGGTTCCAATTTCTCCACATCCTTGCCAACACTTGTTGTCTTTTATTTGCTTATTTTCATAATAGTCATCCTAATAGATATGAGATAATATCTCACTGTGGTTTTGATTTGCATTGCCCTGATGAGCAGTGACTTTGAGCATATTTTCATATACCCGTTGATCATGTGTATGTCTTCTTTGGAGAAATGTTTACTTGAGTCTTTAGGTCATCTATAGATATAAAAGCCCAAGTGACCATTTGACCATTTGGCTGGTAGCTATGATGTGCACTGACCACCAGGGGTCAGACGCTCGATGCACAGGCATGGAAACATGGAACAGACTGATGAATCTCAGGGGCAAGTGGGGAGGGAGGAGGAGAGGAAGAGATTAACCAAAGATCTTATATGCATCCTAGAGGCCCGGTACGTGGATTTGTGCACCAGTGGGGTCCCTCAACCTGGCCTTCAGGGATCAGGCTGAAACTGGCAGTCCAACATCCCCTGAGGGGCCCTGGATTGTGAGGGGTGCAGGCCAGGCTAAGAGACCCTGGGCCTCTAGTGTAAAATAATAGTGAATGTCAACAATAATTGAAAAATGAAATTTAAGAAAGAATTGTTTATTTTTCTTAATAGTGTCTTTCAGAAAGAAAATTTTTAAAATTTTTGATGAAGCCTAATTTATGGATTTTTTTCTTTTATGGTTTGTGCTTTTCATTTCCTACCTAGGAAATCTCTGCATATTCAAAAGTCCCAGATTTTATTACATGTGTTTTTTTTTTTAGCAGTTTTATAATTTTATTTGTATGGTTGTTTTTTTGTTGATTTTAGAGAGAGGAAGGGAGAGGGAAAGAGATACAAACATCAATGAGGAGAGAGAATCATTGATGGGCTGCCCCTCCTGCACACCCCCTACTGGGGTTTGAACCCGATCTGCCAGGGAATTGGAGAATCCAACCATGACTTCCTGTTTCATAGGTTGATGCTCAACCACTGAGCCACACTAGCTGGGTTATCTGTTTTTTTAATCTATAATCTATTTTGTATTAATTTTTATACATGGGGCAAGGCATGGGTTAAAGTACTTTTTTCCCCCCTATGGAGACCCAATTATTTCAGCACTATCTGTTAAAAAGGTTATCATTTTCCTTTCAATTATCTTGGTACTTTTACCAAGAACCAATAGAAGTTTGTTTTTTTTTTTCTATTTCCAGCCCCTCTATTTGATTCAATCACTCTGCATGTCTGTCCTTATGCCAACACCAAACTGTCTTAATTTTGGTAGCTTCATTGTAAATCTTGAAAGCACACAGTGTGTCCTACAAGTTGTTCTTGTTTTTCAACGTTGTTTTGTAGATTTACCCTCTCCCCACACCTTCACTCATCCCCTGTAATAGGAGTGATTTCTGAGGGAATGAGGGTATCTTTTCCTCCTATTCATCATGTTTAGCTAGAAAAGGCTTCTTTGAGGAGGTGAAAAAATTAAGAGAAAGTTGGGGGGAAAGGAACTCAGTCTTCAGGCTCTCCCAGCACTAGTGATGGTGGTACCAGGATGAATGGGGGTTGGGAGGTGACTGGAAATGATTTTAGGTTTCTCCCTTTTACTGGAGTTCAAGACAGCGCCTGTAGAGACATTCCCTGACTGCTTCCTTTCAAAGACTGGGGGTTGATCTGCCTTCTTCTCCTTGGTGAAGGGGAGGGTTTGTTGTTGTTTTTTTTCATTCAGAGTTGCCTCACTAGGTCCCTGGCTTTTCCTCCTTGATTCTTCTCCAGGGAATTCCCTTCTCCATCCCTCTGCCAGCTTCACCCAGGCAGGACTGCACACATCATCAGTTCCTCTAAACAACTCAACTGTTCTCATGGCCTTGCAGTGGAATCCTGAGCCTCAGACTAAATATAGATGTGGGAGTTATAGGTGTGCAGCCCCCATAGTTTCCGACTGTCCCTGGCAAGCTGTAATCAGCTCCTTACAGCACTGTTTTCTTCCCCTTCCAGCCCTGCAGGTCTCCGCAGCACCACCACTCTCTTCACAGCTTCCTAGTTGAGAAAAAGGGTCCTTTTCTAGCTGAGCCCGAGGTTCTCTGCCTTCAGGTCCACAATGCCTTCTTTGAGGACCCTTAACCCCATCTTACTTGGGTGATGCCTGAAGTTCCCTCAGCCAGCTGCTTCTCGCTTTACTCCTCTCCTCCCCAGCCCCACCCCCAGCATAACCAGGGGTAGAACACACATCACTTTCCCCTTGGTGGGTCTGGGCTGCCCCACATTTAGGTTTCATCACATCCGCCTACAATCCAGCTATCCCTCAATATTCATCAGTTTGGAGCACTTGAGATTGCTAAAACCAGGAAGGACGGGATTCTGCCTAAAAGCGTGGGCCCTGGGATTAAGAATCCAAGAAACAAGCTTTTGGCCTGGATACCACAAACTTCCCTCCTTCGGAATTTCAAGAGCCAAGAACTCAGAATGGGTCGTGTTCCTTCTTCAGAGGGGCTCTTCCATTGCCTAAATCCTTGGCTCCCCTCCAGCTCCAGAATTCCCAAGGGCCACAGCCTTAGGCTGTGAACCCCACAGACTACAATGTCGATGATGCTTCCAGAACAGTGGGACATGGGGCCTCTGAGAAAGCCCTTCCCAATCTCATACTCAGGGGTGAGCTGAGGGTTATATGATTCCAAAGCCTGACTGGGCTTTAGGCTCTCCTACTAACCAGTTGTGTGACCTTGGGCAAGTCACTTACCTCCTCTGAGTCTTGGTTTTCTCAATTGTAAAAAAAAAGGGGGGGGGGGCGGGAGACTATAAAACATACCCTAAGAGTTGTTATAAGAAATGAAGCATATATTGAATGTATAATATTTCATCAGCAGTTCACAAACTCACTATGCCTCACTTTCCTCATCTGCATAGTGATGAGAATGTTTTGTTGGATGTTTTGTGAGAATTAACTCAATACATGGAAAGTGCTTAGAATTATATGTGCCATATAGTAAACATTATAAAGTGGTAAAATACAATTATTAGTCCCGCCAGTGTGGCTCAGTGGTTGAGCCTTGACCTATGAACCAGAAGGTCTCGGTTTGATTCCAGGTCAGGGCACATGCCCGGGTTGTGGGCTCGATTCGCAATGGGGACGGCGTGCCCAGACAAACAATGATATTCTCTCCTCATTGATATTTCTATCTCTCTCTCCCTCTCCCTCCCTCTTTGAAATCCATAAAAATACAGAAAAAATATACAATTATTAGCATTTTGCTGCCCCACCTTTATCATCTATTTATCTATCTACAAACTCTAGACTTTGTTCTTATTAATTTTGTCACTAATATCCTTTTCTTGTTCCAGGATTGCATCCAGGGTACCACATGACAATTGTCATGTCTCCTTACTTTTCTCTGGTCTGTGACAGTTTGTAGCTCTTTATGGTTTTCATTAACTTGACAGTTTTGAGGAGTATTGGTCAGATATTTTGTACAGTGTCCTTAATTTGGTTTGGTCTGATGTTTTTCTCAGTTAGAAATGTCAATGTTGCCTCCTGTACTCGCCCTGACTGGGGATGGAACCTCCAAGCTAGGTATGTGCCCTGACTGGTAATCTAACCCTCAACCTTTGGGTACACAGGATGATATTCCAACCAACTGAGCCACACTGGTCAGGGCTCCAATTTTTGTTTTTAATGGCAATTAATTCTTTGGGTCGCTTTGTTAAGTTTCTTCTTTAGGATGGAGGGAAGGAGAGTCTGGGAGGCTTAAAGCAGTATTCAGCCAACTTAAGCTAAGACTTGCCTAGGTCAGGGCACTTGACCATGACCTTGGGCAGGAGAGGTGGCCAGACTGGTCAGAGGTGGGCAGAATAGGACTTATAATTCATCATGAATGAAACCCCAAGTGAAGGCAAAAAGGGAGGTTCCACGTCCAGGCTTAGGAGGCTCATGGGACAGGAGGTGGATAGAGGAGAAACTGGAGAAGGGATGAAGGCAAGCTTCTCCTCTCAGCTGGACTGTCCTGAGGAGCCCCATTAGCATGAACCGCAAAAGAGAGTATAACCCCAATAGCACCGCCCTCCCAAGCCTGAGGTGTGGACAGACTTGGGGACATCCAGGCTTATGTCACCCATTGCATGGGCCAACACAGCTGAGTCTGGGGACCTGGAAAAACCATCTGGAGCCTGCCTCAGTGCCTGGTCTGAGGAGCAGCTCCCAGCCTGGGAGGATGCCTCTCAGAAATGGTCAGGATCAAACAGCTTGTGACGGTGTCTGCATGCGCTCTCTTTCCTGAAATGGGAGTGTGGCGGGTGGTGAACAAACTGTGGTGAACAAACTGTGCCTCTCTGCCTAG
Organism: Myotis nattereri; assembly: GCF_964212035.1. NCBI lineage: Eukaryota > Metazoa > Chordata > Mammalia > Chiroptera > Vespertilionidae > Myotis > Myotis nattereri. Next base: position 121,920,919 of record NC_138076.1, on the reverse strand, counting down.
GTCTCACAGGCTTTTGCCAGATTTCTGAACCTGTTCTGGGGCAGAGGTGCAATTAGTGGTAGGAACTGGGGTGAAGAGGTAGGTTCTCTGCATTAGCTACACACCTGGGTCTACCCCTCCATTGTTTGGCCTCTGAGCCCATCTGCCCTGTCTCCTCCTTCCTCCTTCCCCCTTTTCTCATGCCAGGTGGCCCTCAGGGGTTATCACAAGACAATTCTCTAAAGGCTCTGATTTGCCCCTGAATGTCTGGGCTGGTTGGGAATGGTAGGGTTGACTGGAAGATTGAACTTTGGTCAGGGAATGTCTAGACAATCACTTCCCCAACTCTAGGCCTAAGCCTTCTCAATTGTAAAATGAGGGGTCAAATTCAATTATTGCTTCATTGCCCTTTAAAAAAAGCTATATTAGTTATGATAAATATCAATCTGTAATTTATAGATTATTCATAATCTATAATCACTAATCTATTAAATTAATAAAAATCCAACATAAAATTGCCCCTGCTTCATTCTGGAGTGACATTAATATTTGTGTTGGTTTCTAACACTTGCTGGTCCTTGTTCAGGTACATATTCAATTTTAATGTATTTATAGTGTAGGGAGCGGCTATAGGGTTAAGCCTTGGACTGACCTGTGGCAGGGCCACAAACAAGTCCCAGCTTGGAGGGCAGAGCCCTCTTAGTGTAATTAAGCTTAACCTCACAGCCCTCCCTAGTTCCTTGTAGGTAGCTAATGGGCTGTGGGAGATGCAGCAAGTGCTGCCAAAACAAGTGAAACTCACAAGAACATTGTAACTATATTAACCACTACCTTGTTTTTCTCTGACTATAAAATAAAGCCTCAGCTTGCTGGCTGGGATTTTTCTGTGTTCTCATCCAGGCATGGGATATCAGCCAAGCCCCAGCTATATTCTCTTGTCTGTCTTGTCTGTCTTTTCTTTAATCCTTCACCGCCCCTCCTCAGGTTCACCGAACCCTTGGCTGTGCTGGCACGGCACATATTGTAATAGCATAAGTATATTTAACATTTTCAATTAACATTACACTGTTTTTTTCCTTTTCCTTTTTATACCTACACTCTTTTTTCCCCATTCTAATCTTGCTGAGGTAACCAATGTTAATAGCTTAGTTATGTATGCACACATATATGAATATAGTACAATGTATAGAATTTACATTTGGGGGAGACAGGTTAATATTTATTTTACAAAACTATATAATTTCTCTGCAACGTTCGTTTCTCATTTAGCCATATATTGTGGAAATCACACCAGGCCAAGAGATACAGCACATAATTCCATAGTATGGATGAAGCTATCGCAGTTTACTCAGCCACCATTTTCTGATTGATTGGGATTCGGGTTATTTCTAGTGGTTTTATTTCTCTTCCCCTCACCCCCCACCCCCAGTCCTGTAAAAATAAGGCTGTCACAACATTTTGTACAAAGACCTTCATAAATTGGTACTTGCTTATCTAGGGTATAAAATTCCAGAGGTGGGATTGCTGGGTCAGAGGATTTTTTATGTTTGCCAGTCTGGGGGATGGGAAATGGCTTCTCTGTGTTCCCTTAATTTGCATTGGCCTGTTTTCTATAAGGTGGAGCATCTTTCCATATATTCACCAGCTCTTTGGATTTTCTCTTGTGTCAACCGGAATTCATATCCTTTGCCAATTTTTTTTTTTAACTGGGTTTGTCTTTGCACTATGAATTTGTGGGAGTTCAAAGTATATATTTTCCCATTCTGTCATTTTTCTTTTGATTTAATAGGGTATCTTTCTTCATACTAGATGTTTTTATTTTGTGTAGTCAGATATGTTTATCTTTTTCTGACTGGCTTTTCAGTTTCCTGTTTTGTTTTAAGCCTCCTTAACACATAGGCTATATTCCTAAGGTTCCTTCTTTATTTCCCCTTGTTTTATTTTCTCATTTAAACATGCAGTCTCTCTGGAATTTATTTTTGTCTAAGGTAGGCTTCAACATTATTTTCTTCCTTGAGGATAGCCAGATTTAGCAGCTTCCAGTACAGAATGGGTTTGGACAACGTGTCCTGAAGCTAAAGAAGTTTCAAAATCCCTTTCAGGTGATCTTTGGGGGCCCTTCCAGATCTGACATTCTCTGACTCCATATTGCCCAGTACAGCGACTGCTTGCTAAGAGAGAGAAGGCAATGCACAGCATTACTTATGAAAAAGTAATTTCAATATTAAATCCCAAGTTGGCTCAAAGTGGATATTAGAATCACAACATTTTAGAGGCGGAAGGGACCTTGGAAATTAGGTAGTCTAATTGCTCTCAATTCTGGCTGAATTACCTGGGAACCTATAACAAGTCCTGGTGCCCCCCACCCTCCTGCCCCGCCCCCCCCCCTCCCCGCCCCGAGCCAGGCCAGACCAAGTGAGTCAGTCCTTGGGGATAGGGCCCATGCAGGGGTTGATTTTAAATGCCCTGGTGATTCTAATAAGCAGCCAGGGTTGAGAACCACTTCTCTAGTTCAACTCCCTCATTTCACCAATGAATAAACTGAGACCCAGAAGAGGTGAACTAGGTGTCACACAGCTGGCTAGCTGGCGCTGGAGCCCAGGTCTCTGCTCCTGGATTGCTTTTCCATCCGTGTCAAACAAATCCATCAAGCACCATACCTTGGATTTTCAGCTGGCAACACTAAGATCTCTGTGTGAGTGCTTTGTACCTTTGCATATGATCAGCTTTAAAATGTTTACTGTATGCAATTCTGTGCATCATAGGTGGGTAGACTAGTTCTGCCTTGCCGGACCTTAGTGGGGAACAGGGTTATAAAGAACTATGATAATGATAAAAGACAGAGGAAACAAATGGCTCATACAACTGGAGGAGCCTACTGAGGGGATGGGGGTGCAGAAGTAGGAAGAGTTCCCTTGGCAGGAAGTCAGGGGCACTGCAAGCAGGAGGTGGTATTTGAATGGAGCCTCGATGGCAGAGCATCCGTGCTGCACTTCCTTCCCTGGAGCTGTGCTGGCAACCTCAGTGACACAGGGGCAAGGTTTCAGGGCAGAAAGGCCTTGGGGTGAGAGAGCCCTGCTGGGCCCAGCCTGTCCAGGCCAAGCTCTGACCTTCTTCCTCTGCTCTGCCCTCAGGAATGAGACCGTGCTGCACCAGTTCTGCTGCCCAGCCGCCGATGCCGAGCAGAAGCCCTCCTGCGCAGACCCGGCCTCCCAAAGGTGGGAAGTCATTGGTGGATGGTCCTCCCCTCCCCACCCCACAGTCCTTCCCCTCGGAGCAAAGCACACACCACTGCACCATTTGGCCTCTTCCTTGAGTCTTGTGCTGTTACTTGTTTGTTTTTACCTCCTTCCTCATACTTCCATTTCTCTTTGCTTCCTCTGGACCCCAGATGAGCCATTCCCAACTTTTGAGGTCATTATGCCCTTTCCTCTACTGCTCCCCTCTAAATGACCCGTGTAAAATACATTTTTAAACATCAAGGGAAATGAATGTGGTTGTAATTACAGAGCACAGTAGGATGCTGGCACCTAGGAGTTGCTCAACCAATGAGAGTGCCCATCTTTCCTCTTATATCAAATATTTCCATTTGTCTTCCTGATTTTTCTCCTTCCATAACGACGACAAGATGACTGACTTTAATTTCAGGGATTTTTCAACCTTTGATGAGTTAGCTGACAGCTTGGGAAGGACGGGGAGTAGTGAAAAGTCAAGATTTGGTGTCACTGTCCCAGGCTTTCTCCTTCATCTTGTTTTGGGTTAGTCATACTCACTCTTTCTTCCTGTCTCCTTCCCCAGTGTTCTCTCTCCATCATGCTTTCATCTTTCTCCTCCCACATTCATCTATCTGGCTGCCCTGCTGCTCCTCCATTCCCATCTTTTCCACTCACATCAGTTTCCACTCCCTCTCATCTTGATGTGTGTGCTGTCAGTCTCTGTCCTTATCCCACTTCATTTCCTTCTCTTTTCCACCAATTTTTCTGTCTCACAGTTCTGCACATTTCTCTTGTTCTTTACTTCACTCAGTCATGATCCTTCGACTTGGGACAAAAATTTCCCCCATGTATAGTCTCCTGTTGTCAGAATGAATTTGGGCAACTCCCCTGGGCTTCAGTTTCCACATCAGTATAATGAAGGGGTTGGTCTGTCTAGAAAATGGCATTTACATGTAACCTCACTGAGCTTCTTGCCTGCTTAGGAGAACAAGACCAGGCAGATTTATAACCGCTGTCTTACCTGAGAGGCGAGTGAGCTCAGAGACTCAAGGGACTGGCCCACAGTCACACAGCCAGGAAGTATTGACGCCCAGATGCACACTTACGGTGTTTGACTCCCTGCTCGCCACTTCCAGGTTTAAGATTTAACAATCCCATAATCGTTCCCTTTCTTCCTTGGAAAATAACTAGATGATAATCAGAGCTGATGGCTGTCCAGCTAAGGACAGAAAATGACCCCCTGGAAGGTGTTACTACTCATTTCCCTTAAAGAAGTTAGAGGGGGCTGGGCATGAGGCAGGACTCTGAGGAGGGAACTATGGCAGTAGGGCCACAGTAACACCTCCAGACCCTTCAGTCTGGGGCTTCAGGAGGCATGTGTTCCCTGCAGCCGACCATGTTAGAGGACGGAAGGCAAAGGGAAGGACCAGGCCCTATGCCATGCCCTGGGTGGTCTCTGTGCCATGTTCTGTGCCGGGACACAAGGAGCTCCCCATCTAGCGGGACATCACGATGCCTCCAAATGGGAAATGGCTCACCTGGAAACTGGAAGGAAGAAGAGAAATGGGAGAATGAGAAAGTGGAGAGAAAGGAGAGAGGACAGAGAGTGAGTGGTGTGAGGGTGGTCTGGGAGGAAAGAGATAGGGAGCCCTGGCTCCTTCCATGAGCTGTCACTGTTCAGACACGTGGCTGTGTTTTCTTCCTAAAAAATGTCCTCCCTGACAGCGAAGGAGAAGCAAGGAAAGCTGTGTAGTCTGCCTCCCACCCCCTCAGTCCAACTCATTTCGGTGGACAGGCAATTGCTGCTCCCTGAGCACCAGGCATTGGTGAGGATGGGTAACTTCATACCCTCACAAAGTCAGTGCCAGGGGCCCCAGCAACAGAAATCTTCCCTTGAGTTTTCCTTGGTCCTTCCTCTCTCTCACACTCACCCCTCCCACTCTTTCACGTGCTAACACTCTTCTGCTGGACCCACCCTGCAGTCTGGCTCCTGGTAGGAAGGGGTGGGAGAGAGGCCGGTGTATGTGGAGGTGGGGAAGGGTGCTGCCCCTATGGGACCTGGGCTCCAAGGGAATCGGGTTCTTTTCCAAGATTTGGGGTGGGATGGTAGGAAACTATTGAAGGGCAGGCCCCAAGGTTGGGTGGAGGTGCTCTAAGGAGGGAGGGAGGGAGGTGGAAGGTTCAGGGAGGTGCTTGTAAGTGCTGCCTGTGGCAGCCCTCCCCTTGGGGTGGGGCAGGGAGGCTTGCAGCCAAGTTGGTCCAGCTGTTGTCTGTCTCCGTTCCCAGGTATTCCAAGTTGTCCTGTCTGTCTGGTTTGTAGTTTCCTAGAGTGTGTTTCTGTCTGTCTGTCTGTCTGTCTGTCTGTCTCTCTGATGACAGTTTCTTGGCTTCTCTGGAAGAAGGCTACCTCAATGTTTTCTAACAATGTATGTGTCAGTCAATCTGTCTATTCTTGGATTCTTGGGAGAATTGCATCCTGAGATAAATTTTCTCCCATCAGACTCCCAACATCCCTGCTCCCAACCCTATCCATGACTCCTTCACAGCTCTGAATTCGTCCCGCCTCCAGTGTAGCTCAAGCTTCCCCCCCCCCTCCCACCACCACCCCTTGAGTTTCTCTACAAGGAAGTAGAGGTCAGAGAACAGGCTGAGGGCGAGCTCAGGGTGGGCGGGTCACAAGCCTCCAAGACAAGCCAGGCTCCTCCCCACTGGTCAGTCTGGTTTCCCACCGGATCAGCCAGCCTCAAGCTCCTCCGAGAATTTCTAGGAATTAGCCAGTTGATCTCTACAGAGGGCACCAATATAAGGAATCCAAACCAATCATCAGATCTAGTGTCATTGGGGCCTTTCTTGTGTGACCTCAGAGCTGGCCACAGAGACCCCCTCACCTTCTTCCTCTGTACTCTGATGCCAGTGGTGACCAAGGCCAGCACAAGTGTGAGGGGGTACCTGTCCCCTCCCTGCACCCACCCCAAGCTGTGGGACTGAGCAAGAATCCCTTTCCATGAGCCACTGGGCTCATGCCCTGGGGCTGCAGTGGCAGCTGATCTGTGTAAGCCTATCACCCACAGCTGATCCTCGGGTAGAGAGGAGCTGCTGCTGCCGCCTGAGGCAAACCCTCAGCCCAGGGGAGAGCCCCAGGGCCCCAGATAGATCCTCACTTCCTTCCAAAGAGGGGGTTGCTCCAGCCTGTTAGTGTGTACTAGCACAGCCTCCCCCGCCACCTGTAGAGCAGCCTTTGGGGGATGGGCTCAGGAGAAATCTCTCTGGGGACCTGGAGCCTGCCAGGAGGTGATGCTTCCAGAAGTGGGAAGAGCAAGTCCGGCAGCTGCTGTCTCACAAAGGGGAGGCTGAATGGTAGGCATTGTGTCCTGGGTACAATGGAACAGTTATGGGGCTGGCACAGAGTTATCATGGGCTCCATTGTGCTTAGGCACACACATCCCTAGGCAACAGCTTATGCTTACTAGGGTAATAGGCCCTCAGGTGAGAACTGGGCCCAGAGCCAGCCAGGGGGCAGCAGGCCGTGCCAGCCTCTTTCATCCCCCTTCCCGCTGCTAGCTGACGGCAAGGCTTTATTCTGGGGAATTGAATAGACTAGTAATTGCAGCCCTACTTTTTACAGGGGGGGGGGGGCGCTCCCTCTCAGGCTCTCGGTGACATTTGGAACAACGACCCTGGTGCTGCCAGCTGCCTCCCGGCATCTAGCCCATTTGTCTCCATGGGTGGCAATGAGGCAAGATGAGGAAGACTGGCTTCTATGAGGGCAATTTCGGGAGGCTGGAAGGGTGGAGGTCAGAGAGAGGAGGTGCTAGGGAGGAAACAGAACAACCCGCAGCCTCGGGGACGAGGAGGGGATAGGATAGGAGTGTGGATGATGGCATTCTGGGCCCCAGCAGACGAACTGACTCACCCCCAATATTTGGTCCTTCCTTCTCAACCACCCTGTCCTGCTCCAGGATGGAAGAGAGACTCACATTTATTCAACACAATATTTATTGGACATGCCAGAGTTGTTGCACTGAGCACGCTCAATATTTTGTCTCACCGAATTCTGTGAGATACTGCTACTCCCATTGACAGATAAGGGAATCTGGGAAGGAGAGAAATTCGGTACCTTGATAGAGGGACCACTGAGAATCAGTCTGGAGCTGGAAGGTGAGCCCAGGTCTAACTCCAAAACGTAACCTCTTTGCACAGAGCTGCTGCTAGGAGTTTTTTATTGAATAGCATAGGAGAAGTTCTTTGAGACATTTCATTAAATCCTAAATAACATTTATTTTCTCTGATTACAAGTTACACACTTGCTAGTTGTTGGATATGTGGAAAATACAGGAACATAAAGAAAATAAAAATTGAATCCAGTCAGATAGAGTTAACCACTGTCAATATGTTAGTGCACAAGCTTCTGGGGTTTTATTTTTCTCTGTACTGGGTTTTTCATGTGCCCCCGTTAAAAAATAAGGATACGGTGGCCTGCATGTCCCACTGACTGCACACATTCATTGAGAAAGCCTCCTGCCCTAACCAGAACCTCCTGGTGCCTCCACCCCTCTTGTCTGTCACCTGCTAACCAGCCCGAAGAGTGTGAGCGGCAGAGGCTGAGGCCCCTGAGGAAGGGACACCCTTCCAAGGATGGCTGTCAGGGGGAGCCCTGTGTTAGCTGGCACTGCCCTGTGCATCCGGGAACTTCCCTCTCTCCACAGCCTGCCTGAGGCCTGATCAATAGACCCTCCATGTTTACTCAGCCTTTATGGAGCAATTAAATTCTCAGTCAATACAGTTTAGTCTTCAAACCGCTGGGCTTGGGAGCTTTGGTGTCAGTGCCTACTCTGTTTGTCACGTCCAAGCTAAGAGGCTGCTGGGAAACTTGCCCACCCACCAGTAGGAGGGGGTGGGTCGTTCTGGGGCTGCAGAATTGTGTGCTCCCAGTCCCTAGAGGCACAGAGAAGCCTCAGCTTCCCTCCCAAGCCCTGGGGTGAGGGTTTGCTGGGGGCAGGCCAGTGGTTAGTTCCCAGAAGCCTTTGCAAGCGTTGGGATCATGGGACCTGACCCAGGGCTGTAAACCTTTCCATGCCCTGCCCTGGAGTGAGGCGCCTGCCTGCTTGGCCCACGTGGGACTCTGGAGACTGAGGACTCTGTCTGGTGTGGGACACAGCAGAGCTAGGGGAGGGGCTGCTCCTTCTTATTTGGGCTTTTTGAGCAAATGTGCTCGCCAGTCTTCTGAGGATCTCGTGTAGTTAAGCAGAGTCCACCTTGGCTGGGCTCCTTACCTGCGGGTGCCACACAAGATGGCTGAATTTGATCCGAGAGCTAGTGAAATCTGTCCCCCAGGGAACTGTGTGGCCTGTCACTTCACCTCCCATGCCTTTTGCTCCAGCTGTGTCTTCCCTGCCAGACTCAGTAGGCACAAAAACAAGAGATGTCAAAACACTGTGATGCCTTGCAGTGGGCACCCACACTACTTCCAGCAAGTGTTCGGAAAGCTTTGTCTTGTCATGATGTTTGACCTTTTGTTCAGAGGACTTTCCTCAGCTGGGCTGTGAAACTCATGTTCGGAGTCAAGTACTTGTCCAGCCAATTTCCTTGTGTATCTTCCCTCCCAGGCCTTGAGCCTTCCTCTACAACTGGTCTCCTCGTGAGGCCCAGGCTGCCACCAGAGGGTGCTTAGGAAACTATGGTGCTGAGCAGAGGGCTACCCCGTGTGAGTGAGGCTAGGTCGGGGCCCACCTTCAAAGAGCTGCTAGTGAGGACAGACAGCTTCCTGTCAGCGGCGTTTGGAGGTGATCGGAGAATTCCTCCCACTAGTTGTATTTTGTGTCCCTCACCCTTGGGAGAGGGAAGGAGAATACAAGCTGTCATTTATTGAGCACTTGCTTAGGTGCGACACAAGTATTATGTCGTTCTCACTAAACGCTTATAAAATGTCATTGCTATTCCCATGTTAGAAACAAAGACTGAGGATCAGAGCTGATGGATGACTTATCCCAGGTCTGGTAAATGGCAGGGTGAAGATCTGAGCCAAGCATCTGTTGCAGCTTCTACACTGGAGTCAGATAACCAAAGGGAGGTGTTTTTAGGCACAGGAAGTGAACGTGAGGCTGGGGCGTGAACAGCTGGCTCCCGCTTCCCAGCCACAGGAAGCAGGCTGCTCAGGGCCAGCTCCTTGAGAGAACTTGGCTTGTCGTCAAGGGTTGAGAAGGCCTGGCCTTTCTTTCCTGCCCGTCCACCCTGTGCATGAGGCTGTTTTCGGACTCCAGGAAAATTAGGTAAACATGTCAGAGCAATCAGACTGAGGAGAGAGATGACCCAGATGACATTTTTAGGGATAAAAAAGCTCTAGACTTTATTATTTAAAGAAATAGACATAACTAAAGATAACACTTTCAGAACAGCAAAGTGAAATATACCACAAGGAATGTCTGGGTATCTCTGTTCGGTCAGCCTTCATTAATGTAGAGTTTTGAACAATTTTCTGGGAAAGAAATTCTTGTTTCATTAACCGAAAACTTCCTGTTTGAGTTTTGTGGCTATATATATTTCTCTCTTTCCCAGAGAATCACTTCTCTTCGCAGGCCTAGAGATTTTTCACCATCTCCTGTGCTTTTCTTGTCTTGCTTTTCTCCTCCGAAAGGGCATCTTTACTTATTCATTTAACCAATACTATGAATTTACTTTACTTTTAACCAATACTATGACCATGAACATAATTTATAATTCCAATAAGTGTTTCTGATGTATGAAAAAAGGGTTTAAATTTGTTTTATAAAATAAAAAAAAGAGGAAACAATCTTGATCTATAGCAAGAGTGATTTAATCACACCAGGCATCCTTGAAGACGTCACTGCCTCTCAGGGGCCTTGGAACAGCTTAAGAAAGGAGATTTTCAGAGATTTCTTTTGTGACAATTAAAAAGCAAAACGGGGAAGACAGCTGTGTCTGAGGGAAGACTGGCATGTGTTGTTGTCTCCGGCAAGGACAGGTGCCAGCGGGAGCAAAGAGAAGCGTCTGTTCATTTAGAACCTCAGAATGTCATGGCTGGAAGCGAGCCAAGGCGTGCAGCGGCCCTCTATTGAACAGAGGAGACCGAGGACCCGAGAAAGGTTCCTTGCCCAAGGTCTCACAGCCGGTCAAGTGCAGAACGAGGTAGAAGTCCTGATGAAGCTGGGGCTTTGCACCACCTCACTTAGACCAGGAACTCCCCTTCCCTGTGCCTCAGTGTCCTCAGCTCTGGCGTGATGGGGGGAGGGGCGCTGTCTAAGTCCCAAGGCAGCGATTCCATAAGAAGGCACTGTGCCCAGGCCAAGGGTGAGACATACACATGGGGAGACCAGGAACATCCACAAGCAAAACAAAGGGCAAGTGATACGACACCGACAATAGACCCGAGAGGCAGATGAGAAAGGCAACGTGCAGACTAGGATGAGCACACGTGAGAAAAAAGCCTTGGATGGGCTTTTCATTTCTCTGTTTTACTTATTGTTAAAACACAAAAAGAAATTTTAAAAAAGGAGAACAACCTCACCTCACTCATAACCTACAGTCCTTGTACAAGCACCTCCTCTCATTTCCCCTGTTCTCCACACATTTGAGCACTGCAGTCTGGACGATGTGCCCCCAGATTGCCACAGGGAGAGCATGGTACCCCCTCACCCCTCCCCACCCTGGTGCTGGCGGCTTCAGCATTGGTCCTAGACCCAGGTGCACTCTGTTCACTCCCAGGGCAGAAACGATGGGGATGAAGGAGGCTGAAGTGCACAGTCAGCATGACCTTAACACTCCAAGGACAGAGGACTGAGCACCAGAAGATTTCCACAGATTCTCCCTTCTAGGTTAGAAAGGAAGAGAGGTGAGGAGGTGGTAAAGGAGTGCCCTGGGCTATGAGCCCAATTCAGAACGACTTCAAGGAAGCACTAGAATGTGGAGCAGCTAAGAACATAAGACAGAGCAATTCAAATCCCAGTTTACTTATCTGTAAAATGGGGCTCACAATACCACTTACCTCTTAGGGTGGTTGGGAGAGTTCAGTGAGATGATGCATGGCAAGGTATCTGGCATATAGTCAGCACGCAGTAAATGCTAGGTATTTTAAAGCTGGATTTTCAAGAGCAGAGAGGCGGTCAGTTAAGATCTAGGAGTCCCAGGAGAAGGGGTCTAGAAACTCAATTAAGAGAGAATGGCTTGAGTACTTCAGGGCGTGGGAACCTAGTGGCAGAGCCCCTGGTAGGGCAAGCAGCAGGGGATATACTACCTTGCAGTTGTTTGGAGTCATTGAGCCACGCCCTTCACGGAGAGGGTTCATTCCTTCTTTGGAGGGCGGGCAATGGGCATGGAGGAGGAGGAAGCAGTCTCAGATGTTTCTATTCCAACCCAGCCCAGGAAAAATAGCATGTTTGGCAGGAAAGAGCCCAATATCAGAGAGAGAAAGAGGCTCTCAGAACTGAGGGACTAATTGGGGGGAGAGACCAGAGAAGCTAATGGCCCAGATGAATGCCAATCAAGCAGGGCCACGGCTGGGAAAAGAGCTTTTCTAGATGTCAGGGCAGGAGAGGAAATGATTTCTCCCTGCACCAGGCCGCCACAGTGCAGGCTGGGATGAGATTAAGAGCATAGGCACTTTTATCAGGAAAATCTTCTTGCCAGTTTGACTGTGTTCTCCTAAGAGAAGGAAACTGTTTAACCCCTCAGGGAGAGGTTTATGGCCTGGCCCTGACGCCTGCCCTGCCTGTGGAGGGCTCCCCAAGCTGGGATTTCTGGGGCTTCTTCCCAAAGCCAGTGGGTCCTGCAGTGTCCCTTTCTCCTAAACACTTTTGAAATCCACAAACATGTGGGAAATAGTAGGGCCATTCTTGTACTGTGAGTAGTTTCTACTGCAGCAAGGAAGATGGAAGCTAGACATTAGGAAGGACTTCGAGTAGGAAAGGTGAAGATAAGGAAGGTGTTTCCCTGATAAGGGAAACAGATAGGAATCTTGCTACATAAGAACTTAATGAATGTCCAGAGCTATACCCTATGCTACAGGTAATTCTGCCATTTCTATCTCTGTGTCCTGTTTTGGCAAGTACACACCTGACCACCATAAGTGCTGGGGTCCAACCCCAGCAGGTCCAGGGGTCCCCAAAGGTGTGGATGGAGTCGGCGAAGAAGGAATGACACAGAGACAGCGTTCAGTTGATCAGCAGCCTAGCCAGGATCTCTAGCCAGGATCTCCAGCCAAGTTCTGGTCTGGATCTCCAGTGAAGTTCTGGTGTTTATTGTCTTGTTACATCCGTATTTATACCAGTTGATTTTAATCCTGTCAATTTCTATTGCAAAGGTTAGGGCATTTCTTATCTCCATTCCAGGGAGTAAAGATTATGTAGTTTAAGCGTGATTGTTTGTAGTTAAAGTGATTAACTACCCACCTGGCACTTAGTTAAGGAGTTTTATCCCCTCCCTAACTTCAGGGAAAAATCCCTACCTGGGGAAACAACCTTTCTCGGAGAGGTGACCTTGGTTAAAACACACAGCGCTAAGGGGAGCAAACATATTAAGAACAGTATGCTATATACGCCAGGTCCCTTGAAACATATGCTGTGCAGATGTTTCTTTCCTGCAGCGACTGTGTCAAGCAGCAAGGATGGACCGGCTTCCGGAAAATTCCCCCTTTTTTATTTTTATTTTTTTTTTATTTATTTATTTTTTAAATATATTTTATTGATTTTTTACAGAGAGGAAGGGAGAGAGATAGAGAGTTAGAAACATCGATGAAAGAGAAACATCGACCAGCTGCCTCCCGCACATCCCCCACCGGGGACATGCCCGCAACCCAGGCACATGCCCCTGACCGGAATCGAACCCGGGACCCCTCAGTCCGCAGGCCGACGCTCCATCCACTGAGCCAAACCGGTCTCGGCTATTTTTTAAATGATAGCTCATGCAAATCAGTGGCCACCTCTCAGATTGGGCCATTTAAGACTCGGAAGAAGACTGGCAAGCAATGACAGTGAGCATATCTATAAACATAGTGGATGGGCCATCAGAGACCCGTTCCCCTGGCACATAGTGAAATTGAGCCTGTGAGGAGCTGGAAGGACATCCTTCCCTGGAAATGGCTCAGGACCAAAGAAACATCTACTCTGGGGTGAGGTAGGGCTGATCTGGGTTGCACGAGGAGGAGGGTGAAATGAAGGGACTTTAGGTCTCATGCCCTGCCTCTGGGTTGGGCTGTATGCACACATGGTTTGTGTAGGTCAGCATCACAGGGTTCTATGACAGATTCAAGAAGGACAAGACCAGGTCTTTGTTCTCCAGGGAGCAATTGCCCATGAGCCAGGAGGTGGGGAAGCACAACTGGCCCAGATTAGGGTAGGAAACCTACCTTTACTGAGCATCAAATTGGTACCAGAGGCTTAATGGACATTATTTTGCTAACTCTCCCAGCAAAATCATGTGGCAAGCATCTTACCTTCACACATGAGGAAATAGGCTCAGAGAAGTTAAGGAACTAGCCCAAAGCCACACCGATAGGGAGTGGCCAGATTTTAACCACAGTGGGTCTGTCTGGTTCTCAGTCTCATCTCGTTACACTCTGCTGCCTCTCAGCCCTTACTGCCTTCTGGTGAGCTCCTCTTGGCATCATCTCTAGCTCAGAGCTTCAGTAATTACACAATAGAGAAAAGTCCAGTACTTCTCCATTTAAAGAATTCTATCACAAAACACCAAGAACATAAAAAAATGATAGTTCAAGTTAAAGGACTGTTTTTTATTCTGAAATTACATCCTTCCTACTTTTCATATTCTTTTATAATATATATAACATTACTAGAGGCCTGGTGCATGGATTTGTGCACCAGTGGGGTCCCTCAGCCTGACCTATGGGGATCAGGCTAAAACTGGCTCTCCGACATCCCCCCAGGGGTCCCGGATTGTGAGAGGGCACAGGCCAGGCTGAGGGACCCCACTGGTGCACAATCAATTGAGGCAGGGGAGGGACTGTGGAAGAGCTCCAGGGCATGTCCAGCCTGTCTCGCCCAGTCCTGATGAGCTGGACTCCAGCAGCAAGCTAACCTACCAGTTGGAGCATCTGCCCCCTGGTGGTCAGTGCACATCATAGTGACTGGTCGAACAGTCCACCGGTTGGAGGGATGATTAACCTATTAGGCTTTTATATATATAGATAGGAAAATTAAAGAGCACTTTTAACAATTTCTCATATTTAGCAAAATAGCATGTTGGAAATCCTAAAAAGAAAAAAGATAGTTACTACTTATATAGGGCTTACTGAGTGCTTGATATATATCACTACCTAATTCTTTCATAGAAAGGAAAATAAGGCACAAGGAGGTTAAGCAACATGCCCAAGGCCACACAGTAGGTGAAAGGGAGAGCCAGCATTCAGACCCAGGCAGCCCAGCCCCGAGCCCACACTTGGAGCTGCCATAGTACTGCCCCTGATCATGAGTTGGCCAACACTGCCTGAAGCTTCATGTGCTCCCTCCTTGCAGGGACCCCTGAGGCTCTCACACCCTGGACCCAGCTCCCAGATGCTAAACAGCTGATGTCTCTCTTTAGCACACCTCTCCCAGCCTCACCCGTGTGGCTCCCGACAGTCACCATAGTCCATTTGGAGATCATTACACACCCAGGCCACAAAGGGACAGTAGGGGGGTGGGTCCTTAAGGGACAAGTCCATTTTCTTTCCTGAAAGTCTTCCTTGCTGAAGTAATGGGCACACCCAGCTGCAGTCATACCCGGGCCATCTCTGCAGTCCTGCCACCACAAGGAGGGGCTTCCTGACCCCCTTAGGGTCTGCAAGACCAGGCGTGCTCCTGAGCCTCCCACCCAGCACACTGTGCACACGTGTGCTCCTGCCAAGCAGCCACCATGCTTACACAGAGACAGAAGGGACTCTGCCCCGAGGAGAAAGCTGGGAAATGATGAACATGGATGCAGGACAGGGATCCCTCTGAGGAGGGAGGAGGAACGCACGGGCATTAAGACTTCTGATGGGTGATTTCTTGAGCTGGGTGCAGGTGTATATTTTCCTTTATACTTCATGTATGTTCTTCATATTCACATTATAGACTAGTTCATAGTAAAAGAAAAAATGAAATGAAAACCAGAGTTCACTGGGCTGTAACTATTAGGTCAGTGGTTCTCAACCTTCCTAATGCCGCGACCCTTTAATACAGTTCCTCGTGTTGTGGTGACCCCCAACCATAAAATTATTTTCGTTGCTACTTCATAACTGTAATTTTGCTACTGTTATGAATCGTAATGTAAATATCTGATATGCAGGATATATTTTCATTGTTACAAATTGAACATAATTAAAGCATAGTGATTAATCACAAAAACAATATGTAATTATATATGTGTTTTCCGATGATTTTAGGCGACCCCTGTGAAAGGGTCATTCGACCCCCAAAGGGGTTGTGACCCACAGGTTGAGAACCGCTGTATTAGGTGCTGCCTGTACCAGTTGTTGCTGACTTAGGTCATGTGTCCCAGGAGAGTTTGAAGGGGGGCCGTTCTGGAGCTTCATCTCAAGGTTGGTGAGATGAGAACGTTGGGAGGAGGAAATATCCCATCTTAGGGGTAATCACATAGCACACATAAAAGTGCACCAGGTACACTCGGGTGCACACTGAGCCTGTCTGCCCGGGTGAGAGAAGCACGTATTTCTGAAACTGTTGTTTGTGTGTATGTGTGTGTGTGTGTGTGTGTGTGTGTAGGAGGCAGGGAACAGGGAGGATGTCCTTAGAGCTTGATTTTGCTATCAGTCCATGCCTATTTGTGAGAAAATAAAGCACTCAAAAATGTGAGGATTCCGGGGGCAATAAGATGGCATTAGTCAGCGTGACCAGCTGGGGAGCCTGTGAGGGCGCTGTCCTGAGGAAGCTTCTAGATAAGGCCTCTCTGGGGCGTGCCAGGTTCTGACATGCCCAGGGGCTAATGTTCCACTGTGGAGTGAGCTAAGCAGGGGTGCTTCCACATTGGATGTCTGGGCACAGGCTGCCCATCGGGAGTGAGCCCCTTGGTATTGTGGGCCTGGGTGTGGGGCAGGCACAAGCTCAGGGAAGTGCTAAGATCCCTTTGACAGAAAGCCCTATAGACAAACCAGACTGGCCAGCGCCTTCTGGAACAACCGTGAGACCAAAGGCGGGAGTCTCCAAGGAGCCGACAGGAGAGAGAATAACTTACTCTCTCAGGGCCCTTGGGAGGTGGGAGGGAGGCTCTTCTGTCAAAACCGATGAAGTCAGGGCAGCGTCTGCAAGTGGATGAGCCCAGAAAGCCACAGCTGCCCTCCTCCAGGGGTTTCTATTCTGAGACCTGGCTTTCAGCTCAAATAATGGAGGTCACGGAGCCAGGGCTGGAGGAGGTGCTGGTGTGGATTAAATGACGTAGGGAGGCAGGGGGAGGCTGGTGCTGTGTCCTTGGATGTGGAGGGCTGACTGGTGGGCGTAACAGGGAAGGTGTGTGTGGGCCCTGGGCCAGCGCAGAGGAAGGGGAGGAGGAAGAGGCTGGCCCTCCTTCCTTCCAGATGTCACAGCAACTTGCTCGAACTGCCCATTTCATGGTGAGGAAGGAGGTCCAGAGAGAAGACAGTACCTAAGGTTATGCGAATGCTGCGGAACGGAGGTGACTGGACCCCGACTCCCAGTGCTCCCTCCACCACCTTGAGCAGCATTTCCAGCCTGTGCTTTGAAGCAGCCCAGAGTGAATTTGTTTTTAACACTGGCCCTCGGTTCACCTCAACTCTCCCCAGTACCACCTGAACCTCGAAGGGTACCTAGCTTCCCTTGTTCCCTTATTCTGATCACTTTATTGATTCGGACAAGGGAGAGAAATCTCGAGATGTGAGGCATGTTACTAGCTTTTTGTCTGGAAAATGCCTCGTTTCTTCGTCCCGGGAGAGCTTTAAGAAGAGCTGGCCGAGTCTGGGATAATCTAGTGTGGGGGAATCTTCCAGCCTGAGGAGGCCTGTGGCCTTCAAAACACTGTAGCAAGTCTCTAGTAATTACTGTTCTAGCCACTGCGCCCATGGGAAAGCAGCCCACAGCCTGCCCACCACCGTCAGTACCAACAAGCCTCAGAGCTTGGCCTATACTCCTCCTCATTCCTTTTTCCACCTTTGTGCCCAGGGCCACCACCACCCAAGCCAGCCTCTGGTATGGAAGCCTGAGGCTGGGCACCCCCGCCCCTGACACTTTCTCTCCAAGCAGAGCCCAGACCAGCCGTGGGCAAACTACGGCCCATGGGCAGGATCCGGCCTGTTTGAAATGAGTAAAACTAAAAAAAAAAAGACCGTACCCTTTTATGTAATGATGCTTACTTTGAATTTATATTAGTTCACACAAACACTCCATCCATGCTTTTGTTCCGGCCCTCCGGTCCAGTTTAAGAACCCATTGTGGCCCTCGAGTCAAAAAGTTTGCCCACCCCTGGTCCAGACCCTCTCCTCGCCCTCACACAGCCCTTTAGTTCTGGCCCCTCCAGCTCCTCGCAGGCACTCAGCTTCCTGGCAGATGCCTTCCTTCTCCCTCATTCCTCTTACGGAAAGGCTCCATTTCCCCTGGTGGCCCACATGACAATCTAGGAAGTCATTTCCCTTCATCACTCTTTTGGAAGAGAGATATTTACATCCTCATGTTGCAAATGAGAGAACTGCAGAGCTGAAAAGGAAGGTATCTTGCACAAGGTCACCCAGTTAGTAAGTTGCAAAGCTAGGGGTCTCCTGCCACTCAAGTTTTCTTACTTGTGAACGAGGATTCTCTCAGGGTTGAGGACAGCAGTGACCTGTGTCTGAAAGCTCTGTGGTGTGTGGTACTAACATTTTCTTTGTATGGGCAGAGCTGCCTGCAGCCCTTGGCACTGTCCTCAGCATATGGAAGATCATCCATGATCATCTCTTCAGAATAGTGTTTTTAGCCTGGGTCCATGGAGTCTGTAAGGCCTCTGATCGTGGAGGCAAAATTTGGCATGCATGAAATAATGTGCACTTTTCTGGGAAGAGAGCCCAGAGTACTTATCAAAGGTATGTGAACCCAAAAATGTTCACAGATCTGGGGGTAGAGAGACCAGGGTAATCCTGGTGTTGAGGAAAAGGAAGGAAATGAAAAGCTGGGCATCCGTCACTGACTGGGTTCTTCAGGAAGCCGACTCTGAGCTCAGGGTGCCGAATGATTACTAGGGGATGCACTCGGGATCAACACCCATGGAAGGGCGGGGAGGAACACAGTGTGGGGCAAAGGGAGAACGCAAATGCAACGGAGGTGCAACAGAAGACGTGGCCAATCCTCCGCGAGCTCTGGAACAAGAACAACCTATCAACTTCACGTTGGGTTGAAATGGCTGAGCCTTTATATCACCACCTCAATTAGTCATTAAAGGCAGACAGCCCTGGACGTGACTTTGGGCCAAGTAGCTCTCTGCAGCTGAGACAGTCCTGAAGTAGCAGATGGGGCTGACTACTGAAGGCAGGCTCCAGCAGCACTCCCAAAGCCGAACAGGAAGTCATTTCTATTTGTTCATTTATTTTGTTCTTTTTTAATTTTATTTCATTTTATTTTTTTCATTTTTTTTTATTGCTAAAAGTATTACAAAGGGAATTACATATGTGTCCTTTTTTCCCCCCGCCCTTAACAATCCCCTGGCCGCCCCTACCCTTCAGTGTCTTATGTCCATTGGTTATGCTTATATGCATGCATACAAGTCCTTTGGTTGATCTCTTACCCCCCTCCCTCCTGCCCCCCAACCTATTTTGTTCTTTAGATTTCATTCTTTTTTTTTGTAGCTGAGTAAGGAAGTCATTCTTTGAAGGAGGGTCTGGGTGGTGCATCTGCTAACCCAGTAGCTCTGCCCTTGGGAAAGTAGTACAGATTAAATGATATTCATCCACCCACATAACCATCCATCCTTTCATTTGACATTTATTAAGCATGCTTCATCAGCCAGCTCACTGTGATAAGCACCTGTGAGAAAAAGATGTGTATGGCACAGTCTAGTAGAGGAGAAAGACAGGCACTTCATTGAAAAATTAGAGTGTGAAGTGGTTGTTGCTGGAATAGAGGCAAATGTCTAGAATTATTAGAACACACTAGAGGGTGGATGGATTCTTTCTGGGGGCAATGAATGAGTCAAAGTCAAAGAAAGGAGTAGGTGGTAGGGTAAGGGCATGAAGATGAGAAGGCATTTCAAGCAGAAGGAAGTCATGTGAGGGGCATGGTGGTCTGAGAGGGCTTGGCAGATTTGGGGAGTGTTTCAGTGTGGACAGAGTGGTTAGTCACTCAGTGGAGATAAGTCTGGAAAGGGAGGTTGTGATAAGATCATGAATGCTCTTGAGTGCCGCACAGGTGGACTTTATCCCAGCAGTACTGCACTGGAAAGTCTCAGATGGGTTTTGAACAGAGAATTGATATCAAAGCATCTGCATTGTAGGAAGTCAACTATGGTAGCAGACATGATAGATAGGCTGGAGTGGTCATCGGAGTCCCAGGGCAGTCGCATATGCGCCAGGACTAGCGTGCTCAGCAGGCACCCAGCATCCTTCTGAACACGAGCTGGCTTTCCACATGAGTGGCCCTCCTCCGGTTCAGCAACTCTTGTTTTCTCAATTTCTCAAAGACTTTCATTTCCCATACTCAGATCCGATGTTCTCATGCATAGAATAACCTCCATGGATGGCCTGGACTCCTGTATATGTATCAGCCTAATATCATGTGGGCACAACCAAAGCCTTCTAAGAACCTCTCACTTTGGTGCCACTCACATTCTACTTTCCCCTTCTCAAATGGGTGCCTTAACCCAGGGAAGACTCTTGTGACTAGCATCGCCCATATGTCAGCAGTGACCTTAAGTGTCCCCGGGCTAGTGGGCTGCCATTCAAAGATTCTGTTTCTGGAGATGGACATGGAGCCCAAGACAGCTATGATCACCAGGATCCCCCTCCAGCAGCTCAAGGGAGGGGCTGCAAGAAGCTATGCAGGTCACAGAGTAAATTCCAAATGATAATTGTCCAAGTGCCAGGCTGCCTGGAATCTGATCCACTGAGGTGGCAGCTTCATGATGTGAGATCAGCCCAGCAAACTCTGGAAGCTTAATGGATACACAGACTGGGTCTTGGGAGGAATGATGTTCCAGGAGCTGGAACAATGGGCTGCCAATTCCATAAGAGACTATGGATTGAAGGATAGTCCTTCCAGCTATGACAGCCTAAGATGAAGATTAAAACCTCTTTCCTTGGACTATTTTTATAGGTGGAGTGAAGAGAGGGAAATAGAGGCTGGGAACATTCTACTGATGCTCAGTCTTTAAATAGAGGTGCTGAACACTCAGGCCTCCACTGCTCTTTGATAAAGTGACCAAAGCACAAATCCACACAATAGGCACTGGACAAATGCCCCCCTAGGGATGCCCACACTGTGGTGGCTACAGTTAAAGGGATGACCTGTAGGTGGTGAATACAGACAGATTCCTCAGAGGCCATGGGGTTTCTATGGGTCCCATGACTTGGTGACATTCCAGAGCAAGGCCCTTCACTATGTTGTTGCTCCCATGGATGGAGAACAGAGGTGGGAGGAAGCCTCAAGGAAGCCAGCCCATCTTCAGTCTTCTCCCTGAACACCCTGGGAGTTAGTCTGGAGGGCTGGGAAAGGCCAGGAGGTGTGATAAAAAAACACACACAAATTCTGTTGTTTCTGTTTCATGAAGGTTGACAGGTAGACTAAATGTTGAGAACCCTTTCCACTTAGGAATTCTCATGCTATTTTTCTGGGATTCTTTTGAGATTCCATGCTGGAGGGTTCCAGCTCAGAATACAACTACCACTGCCATCACCGCTTAACAAGGACTACTGTGTGCCAGGCACTGTACTAGGTGCCTTGCAAACTATATTTATTTCTCACAGAAATCTTGCAAAAGAGATATTAGGATGCCCATTTTGTAGATGAGGAGGTTAGATAACTTGCTCAAGGTCATGTAGTAGGTAGCAGACCAGGGTTCTACCCCAGGTCTTCCTGAAATCAAAGCCAATGTTCTTTGCCTTCCATTATATAACCTTAAACTTTGCCATACACACTGATGACAGCAGTCCTGGGCTTCCATAGTCACCTTCTACCACACAAGTCTGTGGAGAAGTTTAAGGAAGGAGGGCAAGGACAGGGTCCTCTTTCTACACTCTTAGTCATATACCTGTGAGGAACACAGCCTCTTAGGTCCCTGTGCACATAGGTGGGAGTTGGTTCTACCAGTAGAAAGCCTGGAACTTTAGAATTGGTGGGCCTGGCTGGACAGGTCTCAGCACTGCAACCCAAGCTCCCAAAATGTCTGAGCTGGAAGGTCCTGAGAGAGGAGTAAACTGCCCTCATGTGACTGGTGAAGAAACTGACCCAGGAGGAGGACATGAATTACTCAAAGCCTCATAGCTATTTAGAAACATTGTGTGTACACGAGTTTGTGTGTATGTACACACAGACATGAGTGCACACATGCACACACACATGCATCTGTGCACATGTGTATGTGCTGGAGATGGCAGTGGGGGCAGCCTAACTCCTAGTCCCTGTGAATGAGTTCAGGTGAGAAGGCCTCAGAGCCCTTGTCTATATCCAGAGGGGTGGCCCACACAGAAGGCTATTTCAAAATTTTGTTTTGTTTTAACATAAGTCGTTTATTTGGGGCAAGGTAACTTTATAATGTGTCAATAGGACAGTTGGGAATGAGACACAGAAAAGAAGGAAACAAATTCATTCAATGATTAGATCATTGCTTTGGCCAACCAGAGCTCCATTGCACTGGGCACTTTGGGGAGATGGCATGGAATGCACCTCAGAGTTGTTTAGCCCAAGGGAGGAGGAAGCTGGTATATTTATCTACCAGCCTCTAGTGTTGCTGGTTGAGGCCTGCTATTGAGTGGCATCAACTCCGCAGAACCTCTTGCCAAGCACACTCTAGCAATCAGACAAAACAAAGGGCTAGTTTTAAAGATATCTGTAGCCCTGCATAGCCACCAGTCTCTAAAGCGTTGAAACCTTTTGGGGTGGAGAGACCTTGGCTGTCAGTTCCAAGGACAGACATGGGGGAGATGGATGTTGGTAGAGGAGATGGAGGAGACTGGATGTTGCCCTCCAGAATCTGGAGGCAGGCTGTGCTCACAGAGGGAAAGGGCTGTTTCCATGTGCCCCAAAGGAAGAACGGGCATATACTTTAAGCAAGAGTTGAAGTCAGAGCTTTAAAAGAACCTCCTGGTGATACTAATTAAAAAGAAAATCGTATCAGATATCTAGAGCTCATCCAACTGTGTAGCTTCATTGGTGGCCACACAAGAATTGACAGAGCAAAGGAATGCACAGTAGCAAAGAAGGGTACCTTAGGGAGTTTGAGGTTCCTGGTTCCAGGGAAAGTCAATGAGCTCTCCTTTATCTGGGGGATGCTGAGAGGACAGATGGAGGTTTAGTGAAGAGAGGCTTCTTCACTCTGCCCCTAGTTATTCTTAGCACCAGGAGTCTCCAACATTGGGTGGAGGCAACAGGAAGAGGTCTCCTCTCTGGTACGAGTTGGGGCATTTTAGATGGAGGCAAAGCCATGGAGGAAATAAGCAAGTCCTGATGTTGCCTAGCTCTCTAATTAGGCTCATGCCACCTCCTGGGCCCCTGCTCCTCATCTGTGAAAAAGGGAGACTGGAAGAGTGAACTAGATGACCTGAGGGTCCCATTCAGTCCTGGCCTTCTGTCACTGTCCACTCCAGAGGTCATCCTCTGGTCCTTGGATTCTCTTTAACTCTATAATCAGCAAATATTTATTGAGCACTCATCCTTTGCCCAGAACTAAGTGCGGGAAGAGAACCAGGTGGAATATAGGTCCCGGCCTCTGGGAGGGGACAGATGGGGAAAACAGGAGTTGACGTTTTTTTAAAACTTACTCTGCCAGGAACTGTGCTAAACACCTTTCATATACTGACTCCTTTACACTCACCCCCCCAAAACTCAGTAAGCTAGGTACTAGTATCTCCACTACACAGATAAGAAAAAGCAACTTGACCAAAGCCACACAGTGGAAGAGCTTGGATTTGAGCCCATACTGTGAGCCATGATACTTCTCCTCTGTGAAATAGACACTGACTCTCTAAGCACAGCTCCTAGTATTCCAGCAGATAGGACAGTGAAAGCTGGAGTCACCTGGGAAGGCTTCAGGCAGGAGGTGACTTAGCACTGGGCCTTGAGGGAAGTGAAGAACTTGGAGGCTGACTGGGGAAGGGAGAAACCTAACTGCATTAACACTCCAGGGCAGGCTGGGGTGTGGCTGTCCAGCTAGCAGGTGTCTTCTTATAGTGGGCAGGCAGGCAGCAGCTACAGCTCAACCTGTATGGTAGCTTCACGGGAGAAGAGGAGGGCCCAGAGAACAGATGCTTCCCAAACCCAGCAGGGCAAGAACCCTCCTCTTCATAGATACAGCCCAGAAAAGCTGGCACCCACCTGCCTTGGAGGGGCTTTTGCCCCAGCCAGGCCTGTAAACATGACTCCTTCCCCAGACTCGTTTTGGAAAAAAGAGGGAGTTGGTCTAGTGTGAGCCAGCCTTCTCCTCACTAGCTAAGCCAAGTATCTGATAACTATGATAGCTAACACTTACACAACAATTGCCATGAACCAAGCACTGTTTTAAGAATTTTAACTAACTTAAGCCTTCCAACATTCCTATGAGGTAGATACTATTATTATGCCCATTTTATAGATGGGGAAATAGGTACAGTGAGGTTAAGTAATCTGCTCAGAGACCCACTGGCTACTAAGAGGCAGAGCCCACATTTTAACCCAGACAATCTACTCTTTGCCACGCTGCACTACTGCTCCTAAGTAGAGGTTCATGAGCTCTGGCCATAGCTGCTTCTTTCCTCGATGTGGGATTCCCTCCTCAAGTTTAGGTCCTCCTCCTTGCCTGGGGCTATTCCATGCCAAGAGAGCCCCTCCCCAGAGGGGACTGCAGGAGACATCTCCACCAGCCCTCACCTCTAGAAAGGCCCATTGCTGCCAGACTCCCCAGGTTCTCCCCCCACCCCTGCACCCACATGCACCCTGTCCCACTCTCCGCCAACCGAGCACCGTTGCCTTTTGTTCACAGTGACGGCTCCTGTGCCCAGGCCAGTGGGGGCATGGAGGACTCCATGGTGGCAGCCGGCAGACCCAGTGCCCATGCCCCGAAGGCTCAAGCCCAGGAGCTGCAGGAGGAGGAGGAGAGGCCAGGGGCGGGGGGTGCCTCCCCAAGGGCTGGCCCCCACCGCGGGGCCTCCCCTGGCCGGCAGCAGCCTGCCCTGGCGACAGCACTCTGCTCCCACGCCCCTGCTGCCTCCGATTACGAACTCTCCCTTGACCTAAAGAATAAACAGGTACCCAGGGCCTCTAGGGGGGTGGGAAGGGTGGTGAAGGGGCCCTGCCTTTGGGAGCTGTCCAGGGTACCAGGGATCTCCCCATCTGGGCCCACCTTTGCTGCAACTGCATCTTTTTTGCCACGAGTTCTCTCAAAAAGAGCTAAGTAATCTGCCCTTCCCCGCAGCCCAGTCTCCAATGCAACCAGCCTCCACATGGTAGGGTCACACCCTTGCAATGCCAGGCCCTTAAGCAGTGTGTCCAGGGCTCTGCTCCTCTCACCATATGGAGGAAGCCTAAACTGCCCCACACAGCATTAGGCAAGTGGCCTATTGTTCTCTGGGGAAATCCCACCTCCACTCACTACTTAGAAGAGATAGCCTAGCTTATATGCCCACTCAAGGGGCAATCCCATGCCTAGGCACACACAGGCTCAAAAGAAGTTCAAAGACAGTGGTCTCCTGGTAGAGTGAGGATTCCCAAGGTAAACCCAGGTTGGGGGAAGTCCACAGCTTCCCTGCTGAAGAACAAGTCCCTTTGAGGGGTTCTAGGCCTTATCTTCTGTTCTGTGAAGCAGGAGGAGAAAGTCATCAGTTATGGGGTCCCAGCTGAACCCCTAAATGATAATGCCACAGTTTTTCTTGGTGGACAATTAAGAGACCTGAAGGGAGATCTATAAGTATGTGTGTATGTATGCATGTGTGTGTGTGTATGTGTGTGTGTCCATTTGCACACGTGTATGAATGTGCTTAGAGAAAGACATTATGACTTGATGTTGCTATGCCTTGTTCTTGCTCTAGTAATGCTGTGACTTCAGGAATGCCAGTTAAGCACTCTGGGTATTGGTTTCTCATCAGCAAAATTGGGAATGAGATCTTGAATCATCTCCAAGGTTCCTTTTGCTCTGAAATGAGTAGGTCCTAAAGAACCAATCTTTAATACAGTGGACAAGGTGAGTCTCAGGAAAGGAAGCTAATAGAAAGGTCAATAAAACTGAATCAAGCGAGACCAACCTATGTCTTTCTTTAGGCATCAATGCAAAGCTATTGTCCTGGACCGGGGCCAGCTGCAGTTCGGTGCACCTGGCTCTCAAATGGTATTTGATAAAATCTCTTATTATAGCTATGCAGACATGATAGAAAGTAGATTAGATCACAATATAATCAGGTGGGTTGTTCTCAAACAGAATTCTCAAAACCGTTTATTTTCCATCAGTGCCATTTCCAAGGTGAGTGGGGCACTATCCTTGGTCCTGTCTGGTTCAATCATTGTAACGAGGCAGAACTTTCTGATGACACAGCTAATAGGGGACAGCTAATACCTTGATGATAGAATCCAGGATAGAAAGATGGTTTATGTGAAATAAGACAAATTAAATAGAAAAAAATCGAAAGTTCTGCTCTTCGCTTTGAAAAGCCCACAGCACTAGTATAAGATGGGCAGATTTGGTCCTGGAGAAAGGCCTTAGGGCTTCAGTTCACTGAAAGCTTAAGATGAGTCAACAGACGGTGAAGCAGCTGCCAAAGAAGTGAGCACAGCAGCCTTCACAGGAGGGTAGGCAAGGCCCCAGAATAGGGAGCAGGCGCGGAGCCCCACAGTGGCTACTGCTTGGGCCTGTCTGGAGCCCGTGCTTGGCTCTGGGGCTTCATTTAATGGGGAAATGAGAATTCTGTAGGATTCTCCAGGATTGGCTGGAGACATATGGTGAAACTGTCTGTAGACATGAAGACAAGCTTTAAGTATGGAAGAGCTGGCATGTGGTAAAGGGATTAAATGTATTTTCTGTCATTCTAGGCAAAACTAGTGGTACTACTGTATGAAAGCTATAGGAGAGGAAGATTTTAGCTTGATTAACAACTAGAGCTGTTACAAACTCAGAATGTCTTGCTTGTGAGGTAGTGAGTCTGTGCAGTGGCTGGAGCACAGCCCATCTGAACACCACAGGGTGATGGGAGTGGCCAGTTGGCCCGGATGAGGAAGTCCTCTCAATTCCCCGTGACTCTGCTCCTTGGGCACAGAGACCATCTCTTATTCATCTTTTTACCCTCCCCCTAGCATCTAGCAGTGTGTCTTGGACATAGTAAGGGCCCACTGAGTGAATATTTTTTAATAACTATGATGGGCAAAGCAACAAGGAAGGAGGGTACGAAAAGAAAAGAAACATGGTCTCTCCACAAAGAGATTACAGTTCAACTTAAGGAGTGTCCAGTTAATAACAGCACAGAAAACTCATGCTTCAGCTTGGGCAGGAGAATTCCTTTAATGCTGATGACGAGGTGGGAGACAGAGTGCACAGGTTCTGATTAGTACCATGGACACATTTTTTAAAATATATTTTTATTGATTTCAGAGAGGAAGGGAGAGGGAGAGATAGAAATATCAATGATGAGAGAGAATCATTGATTGGCTGCTTCCTGCACGCCCCCAACTGGGGATTGAGCCTGCAACCTGGGCATGTGCCCTTGACCAGAATCAAACCTGGGACCCTTTAGTCCACAGTTCGATGCTTTGTCCACTGAGCAAAACCAGCTAGGGCCCATGGACACATTTTATAGGACATGACATAATTCTAATAGATGGGCTTGCACATCAGGCCAGCAGGAGTGGGGCAGGAAAGATGAGGGTTAGTAGAGGTGACAGGATCCTCATGCGAGGTGGACCCAGCCCTGGGAAGGAGCTCACCTCCCTGGCTCAGGTGTCTCTCTGGGCCAAGCTTATCTGGAGGTAGGAGAAAGGAGCGAAAGGGATTGACAGGCTAGAGCAAAGTGATTAAAAACATGGCACACATTTACTACAGACTGAGCTTGGCTCCTCTCTCTTCTGCAAATGAACTATGTGACCTTGGAAACGTTCATTAACTTCTCTGGCCTCATTGCCTCACATCTCTTTGGGGCTTTGTACATGCTGTTCCCTTTGCCTCCACTGCTGATGCTCCTACTCCCTCCACACTTCTGCACTGGGCCTCCATCACTCCTCCTCTTGCTTTGGGACTCACTTTCCGTGCTCCTTCTTCCCCTGGCAGCTCTCCCTGCCCTCCCGACACTGCACTGGATGCCCCTTCTCAGCGCTCCCATAGCCAGGGGTTCCCTGTCATAGCTGTTCCACCCTATATCATCGTTTCCTGTTTACTTGACTCCCTCTCAGAAACAGGGCACCTGACTTATATCCCCAGTGCTGGACATGGTGCCCGGATGAAGAAGATGCTGGAACGATGAAAAGGGGAAAATGATAACTCAGTGACCTGAAGGGGGATGGGGATGGGCACGAAGCCTTCAGCCAGGACCTGACTCTATTTTTCTTTGAGATCTTGGTTTTAGTATTCTGATCCCATGATTTGCACCAGTCACACAAATCCTATAGTTCTTGGGCTGGAAGGAATCTTGGACAAGCATCATTCCCCCAGGCCCCAAACCTGCCAGCCCTACTCCATCAGCCAGTCTAGAATCCCAGTCACTTTCTGTGGCTCCTCTCTCTCCCCTGGATCTGCTTCAACCCCACACCCCACTGATGCTACCTCTCAACTATTTTCCAAATCCCACCCTCTCCTGCCACCTCCTGCCTCTACTCTAGGCCAGCCCACTACCATCTCTGGCCTGCACCCCTGGACAAACCCCCACAGAGCTCCCTGAAGGCTGTGCCTCTCCCAACCTATCTCCACACTGCAGCTGAGTCCTCCTTATAAAGATCATTGTACTCCCCCCATGGTACTTCCATGACCCCTCATACATGTAGGACAAACTCTTCTCCAGGCTCTTCTATCACTCCATGTCCTGGCCCACTCAGGGTTCCAGCCATTCCTATGTACCTTTCTCTGTCTCCATGCCATCCTTTGCCGTTGGGCCTTCACATATTTTGTTTGCTGGGAATACTCCCCACCTGTCCCCCAATCACCCTCACCTGGTGATCTCTCCTCACACTTCAGGTCTCAGCCCTGCTCTCTGATCTTGGCTGTATGCTTTCACTGGGTGCTCCACTGCTGGTGCTGCACTGTCTGGTGGCTCTCCCACTCTAAGGCAAGGACTATGTCATCCTCAGGGTTATCAAGGAGTTCAGCAGCTTGTGCACTGAACACCTCCAGGGGTGCTATTCACTTCATAGTCTGTGTGAGGAGCAAACACTCCCTAGAGCTGGGCACTAGGTGCTGCCCTGCTCTTTCCCACCATTGTTTTCCTACACCCAGCACAGTCTCTGGTGCCTAGGAAATGCTCAGTATTGAAGGAATACGTGAATGAGGCCTGCCCCAGGCTTCCCTACTCTCCCCGCCTCCCAGTACCTTCCCCATAGTCACAGGCCCTCCTGTAAGCTTCTCTCGTCCTCTGCTCCCTCTCCCCTCGCTCACTTCCCTCTCAATGAACCTTGGAACTACGACCTTGAGGGACATGCAGGTCGCTTTGGGGGGCCTTTTAGGAAAGTGGCTGTGGTGATTTCCAAATTCACTGAGGCTCTCTAGAGAGTTGCATCCTGTTCCTGCCACTGTTGGAGCCCATCTCGGATGTCCGTATTACATAGCTCTCTGTGCTGTCCAACCAGGGCCATGGCGCTGTAGTCAGCGGCATCCAGGTCCTGTTCCCCAAATTAGGGTCCTGGATGGAAGCCATGTCTCTTCTGGAAAGCAGCCCCTTCCCCAGTGGGTCCCCTATACCCAAGGCTCAGGGTCTGGCCTCACTATGGGATAACTCTCAAGGGGAGAAGTGCTGGCTTCCAGTTCTCTGGGCTTCAGTTTCCTCATTTCATCTTAATAACTATGATGTGAAAGGAGGGGTTTACCAGATGTATCTGAGGACCTGCCCACTCTGAAGGTGAGAGCTCTACCATGGGAATGAGGAGGGAACCCAGGGGACCAGCTGATGGCGAGGCACATCAGGGTTTCCTCCGCTCAATTGCATTCAGTGCAGCTGCTCTGTTCAGGGCCTGTGAGAGGCCTGGGGACACCACGATGCAAAAGACACAGTCCCTGTGCTCAGGGAGCCCACAACCTAGTGGTGGGCACTGACATGTAACCAGGACTAGCTGGCATGAAGGGCACTATGTGTTGGGCATAGTACTAGGCATTTCCCATGCAATATGTCCTCAGCTCTGCACCATATCCCAGTGAGTGAGGTACTATTACTTTCCCCATCTAAGAAGGAGAAGACTAAGGCTTAATGATAGAAAGTAACTTGCCCGAGGATACATCCCAGGTATGGGTCATCCCTCGTGCAGCCACGACTTGAACTTCACAATCTAGGAATTTAACCCAGCACCTGCCACTATTTCCTGTTACAGTGAAGGATAGTTCCATGGAAGTGGCACCCAGTGCACTGTGGGAGCACTGAAGAGGACAGCAGCCCAGCTGGGGTTCAAAGCAGCTCACCTGAGGGCGTCTGTGACCTAGAAGTAGCTGAGCTGCAGCGCCCACTACCCCTACCGGATTGTAATCAGGGAGGGTCCGCAAGGGTGGCCCTGCTGGTGGACAGGTCTCAGTGCCCTGCCATGTTGAGCATTTCTGTATTTTGGACAGTGGGCACACAGAGAAGACACAGGGGCCACATCCTTCCCAGTTAGGCCGACCTCTCCTGGGCTGCCCCGAGCATTTCCTAGGTTCCTCTGCCCTCCCCCGACTCTGCTCCTCAGCCTCAGTAAGGTTTGCGTTGCCAAGTCCTGCAGGCTTTTTCCATGTAATGTCTCAATGTTCTCAACTGAGAAATCTTGGATCAGAGGAAATCCTTGCTCACATCAGAAGAAAGCACCCCCATCCCCATCCCCACCTCCCTCCCCCATGTTCCTCAGCACGGTGGCTCTCTAGCTAGCTGCTTCCTTCCCCACCCTGACTTGGCGGCCATCTCTCAGTAACAACCTGAAAAGAAGAAGCATGTTCTAATTAACACTGAGAGGCTCATTAGAGACTAAGCCCAGAGCCCCCTCCATTGCTTCTTCTGGCAGAGGCAGAGAGATTGCTCTCTTGGGATGAAGGAAGGCCACAATTACCCATGATTCAAGGGGTTTAGAGAGAAGTGAGCAGAGCTGCTCCTTGGCCCAGAGGCCCCTCCCTCCCACATCTATCGCTCAACTCTCTGGCCTGGCCCTGCTTAAGAATAGGGTTAGGGTGGGTGGCACTGACCTAAGGCACTGTCAAGACCCCAATCCTTATGAACTGCAGGGGCGGTGTGTAGCATTTGACTCCAAGCCCAGTCCCGGAAGAGAGCCTGGATTTTTATTTCCCCTGGAACATAAGAGAGAGTTCAGTTTAGTTCATGTCTGCAAACATTTATGAAGTCCCAACCATGGCCCTGGCTCAGCGCTGGGCACCAGGGATGCAGAGACTGTAGGTCCAGTCTGTAGGTGCAGAGAGAGCATTGAGGGTGCGGGAAGGAAGTAGTGGGGAGACATGCAGGCTGGGGGGTACAGCAGGCACAAAGCTGGAATAAATGGGAGATGGTTGCATTCAATACATTGAAACAAATGGAGAAGAGCCAACAACTGAATTTAAACATGACAGTGAGCAGTTGTTCCATGCCAGGCTCTGTGCCGGGTGCAATACATGGGTCAGAGGATGAGTAAGACATATCTGAGACCTCGAATAACATATGCTCTGTTGGAGTTTGGGGGAGAGAAGGAGGGATTAGACAAATATCACAAAGATTAATGGAAAAAAAACATTCTCCATGGGACCCAAGGCAGGGAGACCTGGTCTATTGGGGGACTGAAAAGGCTTTGTGGATGAGGCACACTGGAGATAGGTATTAAAGAAAGGAGCCAAGTTTTACCTGGAGGGGAGGGGACAAGAGTAGGATTTGAGGGTGGGGAGAACATTGCTGAGCAAATGCTCAGAGCGAGAGAGCTGAGCAGAGGGGAATTGCTGTGTACATGGACTCCGTGTAGTAGACTTTCGGAGGTAGGCTGGGCCAGATTGTCAGGGGGAAGCATTTATACTTCTTTTGGGCACTGGTCTCAAGCAACAGAAAGCCTGTGTTTATACCTGCTTTTTGAGAGCAGTGATCGGGACAATCGGGTGTAAGGTAGATAGTGGGGATGAGGAGGAAGCAGGGAGGCAGTGAGGAGACTGCTGGAGTGGTCCAGGTGGGGAGTCAAAGAAAGCCCACATCACACCAGTCTGGTGGAAAGGTCAAGGTGATTGCAAAAGATATTGGGAGGGGGCGTGGCTATAGAACTTTGAGGCTGATATATGTAGATGATGGGGCAAAGGAGGACCCAAGGACAAATGAAAGGTTTCCCAACTGGATGGTATATAGCCAAGGTGCTATTAGGCAAATAAGGAAGTCATTGAAAGCTGGTTTGGGCAAAGACAATGGCTTTGAATAGCTGGAT
Organism: Myotis nattereri; assembly: GCF_964212035.1. NCBI lineage: Eukaryota > Metazoa > Chordata > Mammalia > Chiroptera > Vespertilionidae > Myotis > Myotis nattereri. Next base: position 121,889,073 of record NC_138076.1, on the reverse strand, counting down.
AGGGGACCCATGGGCTGTTGGAAATGCAGGATGAAGGCTAAGAACAGAGATTTGAGAGTCATTCATAATCATCATTGTCATCATCAGATAGCTACCACTTACGGATCACCTATTATGTGCCATGTGCTATGTGAAATAACTTAAGCCTCACAACAAGCAACAGAGTCAGCAGGATCAGCCTTATTTAACAGATAAGAAAACTGAGAGACAGAAACATGTCCAAAGTCAACTAGCAGGGAAGAGTTAGATCTAGGACTGAGTATATCCCCTACGGCTTTCTCATCAATCCATTAAAGTAGAGTGAAGTTATGGTAGTGTGGACGAGGTTCTCAGGCAAGAGGTAAGAACAGCCTGCAGAACATCTTAGAGTTGCCACAAAGGCTCTGCCAGAGATAGTTTCCCTCTTAATTACTTGTTAATTATCAACTACCAGGAGCTTCTCTAATGACTTCCAACACAGAAACATAGAAATCATGGAAAATGTCCAGAAGTGCATAGAAAAATAATTAAAATGTGTCTGGAGAATAGAAGACGGCACATATGTGACTTGTAACTAACATGCTTAGGGATTTAGTGGTCAAAATGTAAGATTAAGGAGCTCTATAGAGACAGGAGAGCTGAAGATAGAGTTTCAGGGTGATAAAAATATCAAGAGCTGCAGAAAAGAGGGAGGAGGAAGATTGAGGATGGGCCATTAGATTTAGTCACTGAAGATCATTTTAGAAGACTGGTGGGGGCAGGAGGCAGCCTGCAAGGAGCCAGGGCATACAGGGTTGGATCAGCAATTTGGCATCTGCTCACAGAGTGAGGCAGAGGGTGTAGACTGGTTCTCTAAGAGGTTTGGTGGAAATAAAAAGAGATTGAGCTAGTGCCCCAGAGCAGGGGAGCCAAGCAGAATTGTATTTTAGCCTGGGGAGATCTGGGAGTCTGTAGGCTGGTGGAAAGGGGCAATGGAAGGGTAAAGGTGGGAAATACAAGTAAAAGAGAGCCTAGAGGATGAAGTAAATGCACAAAGGAGGTAAGAGAGGGTGAGATAATCAGTTCTAGGAGAGGAAAGTTGCAGGGCAGATTAGGAGGGTTTTGGAGAGTCACAAAGATAACTTTGGAATTAATTCTTTAATTTATTCAATAAATATTGATTGAAGTCCTACTATGGATTGGGCATTCTCCAAGCATTGGGGATAGAGCAGTGAACATGGCAGGCAAAGTTTCTGCCTTCATGAGGCTTATAATCTAGTGGAGGACTTGATGGAACAGATTCAAGAATTTAAAATCAGGTTTTCTTCTCTACTTTGATGAAGCATGGACAGTGGCTGGTAGAAGTCTCCTAGGGTCATCCCAGCCAGCCTCCTGCCTCCTTGATACCATGCAAGGAGGATGGGACACCTTCACTGTTTTGGAAGCATTTCAGGCAATGGGATTTCATACTTTCCCTCTATTGTCAATAGCATCTCATAACCTGAAATGAATGCTCTTGGGTGTGGGGTTTCCCTAATGAATAGACCAGGTAGAAAAGAGGTATAATTTCCACCTGGTGTCAGTTTCTCTTGGGGTGCTTGGGGAGGGGTAAGAGGGAGACAGAAATTGAGAGAAGGGGGCAGGTAAGTGGTCAGTTCCCCTCACTCTATACTTCTCCTCGGAGGACTTTCCTGCCCAAGCCAAGGCCAATCTACATTCCAGGCCTCAGGAAACTTGCCAGAGTTCTGCAGGGAGAACAGCTGAGCTACAGTACTCTTTCCTTTCTGGCACGATTTCTGCAAAAGCAGGAACTGAATGCCTGGAAGGCAGGTGTGTCTCTGGAGCTCCTGGGTACATGAGGTCATGCTCAGATCAAGACCCAGTAAGCAACTGTCCAATTGGTATGGTGGCAGAATTCTAAGAGGGTCCCCAGACTCCTGCCCCCTTGTGTACACATCCTGCACAACACCCACCACCAGTGTGGGTGGGACTAGAGAATGGAGAGAGAGATCACTCCTATCATTAGGTTACCCATCTGCTGACGCTGAGTTCATCAAAAGGTTGGTCATCCTGGATGGCTTGACCTGATCAGTTGAACCCCTTAAAACAAGGTGAAGCATCAGTGAGACTCTCTCCTATTGGCCTTGACAGGGCAAACAACCCTGCTGTGAAGAGGGCCCTGTGGCTGAGAACAGCAGGCAGCCTCTAGTAACGGGGGCCTCAATCTTAAAATCTCAAGGAGCTGAATTCTTTCAACACAGTGAGCTTGGAAGAGGACTCTGAGCTACATGAGATTGACACTTTGGCTTCAGCCTGGTGAGATCCCATGGCCAGAACCCAGCTGAGCTGTGTCCAGACTACTGACATGCAGAACTGTGAGAAAATAAATGGGTGCTGTAAGCTGCTAAATTAGTGGTAACTTGCTACGTAGCAATAGATAACTAATACACTTAGTATGGTTTTTAAAAGAGCATATTGGAGGCCCCTACAATATGAAGATCATGAGGACTGGGAGAGCTTTCTGCCTTCTGTTTAAGCTCTTGTACATTATAAAATGCAAATACTTCTGGGAGGAGTCATATAGGAAGCCTTTGGGCCATCCAAACCTTAATATGAAGTTTTCCAACTATCTTCAGAGAAGAGGGTTGGATGTGGGAGAGAGACAGGAAAGGGCACTGCCGCTAGGTTTGAGGATAGGTAAGGGCACTGGGTGGTGGGACTAGGAGAGAATCTTGAAGATAGGACTGAGGGCATTCATTTTAGCTGGGACTGTTCCAGAGGACTGGGATTATATCTGTGAGGTCTCCTAGGGCAGGAAGGTGCCTCCACTGGTCCAGCTGTGGAGTACCCACAGGGTGGGAACAGAGAGGACTGCTGGGATTATGGGGAGGCAATCACGCCAGCTGCAGTCCCTGGCCGGTTGAGTGGAGCAGGAAGTGAGTAGAATGATTCTTCCTATTGAGGAATGAAATTTGGCCTACCTGTACCCCTCCCACCCCTGGTCCTGGGGGAACATGGGAGGGATAATGCTGTTCTTGCCGTAAGTTGTTTATCTCAGCCCACTTATCCCGATTCTTAATTCAGGAGTGACACTTCATGTATGTGGAGTGCATGGTTGTGACTAGGACATAATTTCGGGGCCTCGGGACTTTCTCACTTTCTAAACTTCCCTAAGGACTGATTGGAGCCCACAGTGCTACCATTTGTCCATCCCCTTAACATAGTCCTTGTCCCTTATTTAAATGCAAAAATCTCCAGGAAGGGGCATGGCTAAACATTATTGGTCATTCACATCTCAGTGGGAATATCTTTCAAGTCCTTTTCTGAGAAGTTCTGATAAGAGAGAAGTAAGAGCATAACCTAAGGGGTAGAAAAGACCTTAGACTGGGGTCGGAGCTGAGAGGATGTAAGTAAAGTAGGACAGATTGGCCCCTTGTCAGACATTTTCCTGGGTTCAGATCTACCCAGACGAGGCTGTGTGCCCCCACCAGCAGCCCCACCAAGCTGGGCCCTGGTGGTACAGCTCCCATCAATGAGCACAGAGGTGACGGGAATTGTAAAACAGGGCAGCCTGGAGGGCCTCCCACTCTTGAAACAGCCATCCATCCTCCATCCTCCACCCATCCATCAACCTTGTAATTAAAGTAACATTTATTCAGCACCTACTATGTGCCAGCCCTTGGGCTGGGTACTGGGACACAGAGATGATCAAACCCCAGTCTCAACCCTTATGATGCCCGAGGGACTGCCCCAAAGCAGCGACAGGAATGCTGAGAGGGAGAGCAGAGAACAAGAGTAGCAGCAAATTTTTAAAGCATTTCTGTTTAATTTTTAAAAATTATTTTTAAATGTGCACTAAAGTAGAAAGAATAAACTGCCTCACAACCATCACCCAGCTTCAACAATTTTTATTAATATTGTTTCATCTAACCCTTCCACTTTTTTGATGGAGTATTTTAATACAAATTCAAGATATTATGCATTTCACCCATGAATACTTCCATATGCATCTCTGATAGGAATATTTTATTTTGTTAATCCTCACCCAAGGATATTTTTCCATTTATTTTTTTCTTTCTTTAGAGAGAGAGAGTGGAAGGGAAGGAGAGAGGGAGAGAGCGAGTGGGAAAGCGAGAGCGAGAGCAAGAGAGCGAGAGAGCGAGAGAGAGAGAGAGAGAGAGAGAGAGAGATCGACATGAGAGAGACACATCAGTTGGTTGCCTCCCGCATGCAGTGGGGGATCTAACCTGCTACCCTAGCAGGTGAAGGCTCTGATCACGGAGTAACACTGGCCAGGGCTGATAGGAACATTTTAAAATCACCCCCAAACCAGCAATATCTTACTACAATCAGCAATGCCTCTCCCCCTGCCTGAGACCTTACCAAGCCCTGGAGCCCATTCCTGCATCCTACACTTCTGAGGGTCTTGCCAAGGACCTGGTATCTCCTCCGACACGCTAGTTTTCAGACCTGAGCGCCTCAGTGTCTCCCCCCCCTCCCCCCCAGTTGTGCAATCTGGGTCCCTGCAAAGTTTAGCCAGGCGACTCCCTGCATTGATGGACAGCCATCAGCCCCATCTTTTGGAAGGGCTGTAACACCCCTTCCCTAACCGTGCTCTTCCTCCTCTCCGTCCTCGCAGATTGAAATGCTAGAACACAAATACGGAGGCCACCTGGTGTCCCGGCGCGCCGCTTGCACCATCCAAACCGCCTTCCGCCAGTACCAGCTCAGCAAGAACTTTGAGAAGATCCGCAACTCGCTCCTGGAGAGCCGCCTGCCGCGTCGGATCTCCCTGCGCAAGGTGCGCGCCCCCACCGCGGAGAGCCTGGCGGCCGAGAAGGCGCTCATGGAGGGCTACGGCCTCCTGGGGCTGCCGCTGGTGCGCTCGCCCTCCCTGCCGCCCACCTTCGCGGGCACGCTCACCGAGCTGGAGGACTCCTTCACCGAGCAGGTGCAGTCCCTGGCCAAGTCCATCGACGACGCCCTCAGCACCTGGAGCCTCAAAACCATGTGCTCCCTGCAGGAGAGCGGCGCCTACCAGATCCACCAAGCCCTGCACGCGGGCGCGGGGCAGCCCAGCCGGGAGGTGGAGATCCGGGAGCAGGAGAGCGCCGGCCCAGGGCCCGAGGAAGAGGCCGCCGAGGCCGCGGGCCTGCCCCAGGGCCACAGCAGCACCCTGATGATGGCTTTCCGGGACGTCACGGTGCAGATCGCCAACCAGAACATCTCCGTCTCCTCCTCCACCTCGCTGTCAGTAGCCAACTGCCTGGGCGCACAGACTTCCCCGGCCCCAGCGGAGTCCCTGCGCGGCCAAGCCGAGCTGGGCGAGGCCCGGGGTCAGGAGGCTCCCGTGACCCCGGCCGCGGGCCAGGGAGACGCGCCCGCCGAGACCACGTGCGCAGAGGCGGGAGTTGGGGAGACCCTGCGCGCCAACTCGCCTGAGGCAGAGGATGGGGCTGCAGCTGCGATGGTCGAGGAGGCCCCAGCCGCGCAGGTAGAGGAGAGAGAGGAGGAGGAGACCGGGAAGGTGGGGAAAGGGGCCGGGGCCGAGACGGAGGCTGGCGACAACTCGGAGCAACTGAGCAGCAGCAGCACGTCCGCCAAGTCGGGCTCGGAAGTCTCGGCGGCGTCGGCCTCCAAGGAGGCACTGCAGGCCATGATCCTGAGCCTGCCTCGCTACCACTGCGAGAACCCTGCCAGCTGCAAGTCACCCACGCTCTCCACTGACACCCTGCGCAAACGCCTCTACCGCATCGGCCTCAACCTCTTCAACATGTGAGTGAGCTCCGGCTCTGGAGCTGCAGTGCGTCCTGGGGGTGGGGAGGGGGTGGGGGGAGTAGGGGCCCTGGAGGGAGGGAAGACGGATTAGCGGGGTGCCCTGTAATTTAGCACGTCATCCAGTGTCCTCCCAGATGGCATCTGTGCCATGCCTGCTCCTTGAGATACTGTGTACAAATACAGATTTTGCTTTTACTTGTTATTCATTTATTTTAAGAAAAATTAGGAACAAAATAGCATCTCAAACCCATGCTTTCACCACTGTCACTGCTTAAAATGAAGCTAGAGTTCGAAAAGTCAGAGACTTTAAAAGAAAATACAATATTAAGTAAATAATAGTATGGGTAACATGAGGATTGAGCAGAAATCCCTCGGGTAAGATAAGAAGTTAGGGACACACAGCAATCCCCTGGGGTTGATGAAGAGAGAAACAGACAGTGAGCAAAGGAGAAAGTGAGGAAAGGTGAGTGAGGGACTGGGTGAGGGAAAGAGAAGAGGCCTGCTTTAAGGAGTACAGGGAGAAAGCGGAAGAGGGTGTGGGACAAAAGGGGTGGAGGGAGACAGAAAGAGAATGCGAAGCAAGCAGGGGTGTAGTACACAGAGAAGGGGAATGGAAGGAGGGAGAGAATTGACTGTCAGAGCCCACAGCCAGAACCCCCAACCTTATCTTGCAACCAGAATGTATAGAGCTGGTGGCAAGCAGAGGGCACACACGGAAATTTCAAGTATTTGAGGCACTGATTCCACCCTCCACTTGGCCCTTTCACCACAGACCTGAGCCAGGAAATACAACATCCCTCCTGCCCACATGCATTATTTATTGAATGCCAGGCACCATGACCACAAAAATGAGTAAGACATCCCCTGGTCTCCAGAAGCCTATATCCTGGGGAGCACAGTTACTGTTCATAAAGCATCTGCAATCTTCCCAACAGTGTAAGAGAGAACATTGTTATGCCATTTTACAGAAAGGAAACCGGCTCATAGAGTAAGGTGAGTTGCACACTGACACAGCTAGTAAGCAGCAGGCTTAGGTAAAGCCAGATCTGTCTGACTCCCAATCCACTGCTTTTTCTTTTTTTTCTTTTTTTAAATATATTTTATTGATTTTTCACAGAGAGGAAAGGATAGAGAGTTAGAAACATCAATGAGAGAGAAGCATCGATCAGCTGCCTCCTGCACACTCCCCACTGGGGATGTGCCCGCAACCAAGGTACATGCCCTTGACCGGAATCGAACCTGGGACCCCCGAGTCCACAGGCTGATGCTCCATCCACTGAGCCAAACAGGTTAGGGCTAATCCATTGCTTTTTCTTTTACCTCAGGCTGCTATCCTAGTGAGCAGCCCCTACCGGACACACTCCAGCATCACTTCTGCATGCACACAAATGCTCACACAGATACTTGGATCCCTCGAGACAGTGGTTCTCAAACTATCTGTGGTGAAGGACCAGTTTGGGTTTTTACCCAACACATTGTGGGTCAATACCTTTATAAACTACAATAAAAATGAACTGCTAGAAAAATAATCACATGCTTGGTTGTCCTGAAAATGTCAAAGTGCTATAAAAGGTTCTAAATGCTTACCCTCTATTTCTGTACTTATATTCTCCTGGGCCAGTAAAAAACAGTTCAGGGAGCAGCGTGGATTTGCAGACCAAACTGTGAGCACAGTTGCCTTAAGACACAGCACCCACACCCACACCCACACCCACACCCACACCCGCACCCACACCCGCACCCACACCCGCACCCGCACCCGCACCCGCACCCACACATAGACTCAAGCCTGAGAAAGTAAATGCTGGGGAGCAGGATTTTTGTGTATCCACCATCCACAGGGAAGAGGGGGTGTGGGAGAGATCTCACTGCTGTTTCCCAATCTCATCCTCTCCAGATTCCAGGGTGGGTACTGCATGTAGACAGCAGGATGCAGGCAGAAAGGACTTTGGGGACCTCTTGGCAGGCCTTGGGGACCTCAGGATGAGATCCATGGAAGTGAGGCCAAAAGAAAGAGGACACCTCTTCACCTGCTCTGGAATTCACTTTGCTTGGCCAGACTTCCCCTCCCCCCGTTCCTGCCCCACACGACCTTCACTCCTGTGTGGGTTCAGGAGAGTGAGGCTCAGGTGAAAGGTGATTCTGATGGAGAAGCCCTCTGTGGAGGAAGGGATCCTGGCATTTCCTGAGAATTCTTTCCAAGGACCTCCAGGCACTATTTTGGGTTCAATTGGCTGGAAGAACAGAAAAAGAAGTCATGGATGGCCTTGGCTCACTCTCTATTCCTTCTCCCCACCCCCATCCGCACCCCCAGAAACCCGGACAAGGGCATCCAGTTCCTGATCTCACGTGGCTTCATCCCTGATACCCCCATCGGAGTGGCCCATTTCCTGCTCCAGCGTAAAGGCCTCAGCCGGCAAATGATTGGAGAGTTCCTGGGCAACAACAAGAAGCAGTTCAACCACGATGTGCTAGAGTGAGTGCCCCGCCCTCCTGGCACTCTCCCTCCACTCCACTCCACACCCCCTCTCCCCCCAAGGATGTCCAGAGGAGCAGGGGAATCTCAGCTGGGGAAGGACTCAGGGAAGGGAAAGGGACCTCTGAAGTCTTGGTCATTTCCAAGAAATCCTCTCCCCAGTCCTAGCAGCTTCCTGATTGGCTCCAGGAACCAGAATATCAATGACCTTTAGCCAGTCTCCGCATTTTGACCAGCCTGTTTCCCCTAGAAAGTCTTCTATTTATTGGGCACATCGTGCACAGAGTACCATTGGTACAGAAATAGTCAAGGGTAATAAAAAGACCACCCTCTCTGCCACCCTCAGGGGCAAAAGAATGAGCCTGGAAGAGAAGAGGGCTGTCAGTGCTGGGGCCATCTCGGCCTGGGGAACAGGCCCTCAGCCCACCCTCTCCCTGCTACCTGTTCAGAACCCAGACCCCCCACAAGCATCTGTCTGCTCCCCAAACAGGGTCGTTTTCATATCAGTAGAGGCAAACATGAGACAGAAAAAAAAGGGGGATTAGACTGAGGGTTTTTAGAGCAGGAAAATACTGACCACCCAAATCACAACAAAGAAAATTGCTTTAAAGTCTAATAGATGGGGGGTAAGGTGAGGGGCTGCTTTTGCCAGTGCTCAGCTTTGTCGGTGTGGACGGGCAAGAGTCTCTTCTTACTCGCTCCCCTTCTGGAGATGCAGGGCAGACGTGGCATTACTTGGGGCTGAGGAGAAGGGCCTTGGAGCACCCTTCCCCTGGCAAAGAGAGGGTCAGGTCCTAGGAAGTCTGCTCCAGGCCCCCACCACTCCCTGATGCTCCTTCTCTCTTCCACAAGGCCACCTAGGCTCAAATGTTCTTGAAGGTCATTATTCTATAGGGAGCCACCCCCACTTCCCTCCCCTCTTTCTCCTTGGGTACAGTCAGCAGGAGTTTTTCCCTGGGGTGCTAGGAGAACCTCTCCTTTTTGTCCTTGCTCTTGGAGCAGCAAGGGTCTGCTACAGAGGGGCAGAGGGCTCCTGATCGAGTCTTTGGAAGCGTGGAAGTCACCCAACCTGTCTGGCAAGGTTGTCAATGTCAGAGACCTGGCTTAGTTCAGGGGTGGTCTTGGTGCTGTGTCTTCTGGTAAGTCACTGCCCTCTGGGCCTGCATTTCCCTGCCTGTAAAGTAGGGATGTTGGATTATGAGGGGTAGACCAGTTGCCCTCTGGAATCCTTGTCACATTCCTAAATTCACTGATAGGGTGGTTGTCTCTAACTGAGCACAGTCAGAGAGTGGGGGCTTGGATCCATCTGAGGGACCATGAAATCCCCAGATGGCCCTTAGTTGGCAGAACCCAGCTCCTGCCTGTGACTCTCAGTGGCCTTGGACAACTTGCTGTCCCTCTCAGATGGTCGAGATGCTCTGAATGCCTCCCAAGGAAAGTAAACCAATGCATGTGCAGCATTTCCCTGCACCCTCCTTTCCTCTCCCTCTGCCTCTGGCTCCTCTTCCCCTTTACCACACCCCTGCTGTGTAGGGTGTCCGGGGAAACAGGAAAATAGAAAGAGAAAGATCGAGTTTTCCAGGTGCCTTCCTTCCCCTGTTTTTCCTCCATCTGGTTCACCTCTCTGGCTTTCTCATTGGCTTTTGCCCCCCTTCCGTTTGGTAGGAGGGTGAGTGGAGGTGTTGTTCCCTATGGCTTTGTTCTTTCAGATGCTCCAACACCCTGGGTGACCCTGCTTTGTCTCCAAGCTTCACTCACAGTCCCTGACCTTCTGTGTCCCAGTCCTGGTATTGCCTGGTCCTGGGATTTTAACCTGTCAGGCTCACATTGGCCTAGAGTATTGGGAACACAGGGTTTTTCTCCAGTCCAGGCCATGCTGAGCAGCACAATGGAAACTAATTGCCATCTTCCCTGGGAGATGGAGTGTGTGGGCTGGAAACTCAGACCAGCCATGCAGCCTGTGCTGTCAGGGGACCTAGGCTAGGGACGGGGCTAGCAGCTAAGGCAGAGCGAGGCCTGGGATGAGGAGGGCAGTGTGTGTGGCGGGGAGGAGGGGAGGAGGCAGGGGAGGAGAGATGGCTGGGCCCGAGAGAAAGAGCCCTCTTCTGAACCTGGCCTGCTTCTAACAGGCTGTGTAGCTTTTGGAAGGCACTTTGCCTCGAGGCCTCAGTGTCCTCGTCTGTAAAGTCAGAGGGTTGGGCTGTGTGACCTCAGAGGTCCCTCCAACTATCTATCCTTGTTCCCGTTGCATTCGTAGCACACTGGCATCGTGCAGAGTCATCTGCCCTGAACATGGAGGTCAGGCTCTGTCCTCCTGCCAGAGCATCCCTCGGGCTCCAGGGCAGCGTTGGCACCAAAGTTCATGGAAGAACCAGACGACCATTCATCATTCATTCAGTGAACATTGAGTGCCTACCATGTGCTGGAAATGGGGCTGAGCCTGCCGTCCAGTGTGTGTGTGGGGGAGGGGGGAATGGGGTGGGGGGAGAATTGGGGAGGAATAGGAATGGCTCATGGCCTTAGGGAACTTACAGACCCAAGTGTCAATTGGGAGAGAAGAATGGAAAAGCCAGGCGTGGAAAGGGAGGCAGGGGGCGGAGCAAGCTCCCGTGAGCACTGTGGGTTTGGGGAAGACTGAGTACAGAGCTGAGCCCCAGTTCAATGCCTCGGTCCCTGGTGCTTTATTCTGCAGCCATGCCGGCTTGGGCTCTGAGGTCTCTGCACACTAGCCTCTGTACACAGAAAGGAGCCCTCTTCTCCCAAGTCCGCAGTGTACTGACCTGCAAAATGCCAGGAGAAAGGAGGTGGAGAAGCAGGAAGAGGCAGGCACTAGCAGGGGAGCCAGGCACTGGGAGTTTGGGCATTTCTCTGCCACTCAAGCCAACTGTCCTGGTATCTGTCGGATGCTCTGCCTCTTCCTTACTCCCACCAGGGAGAACACACAATAACCACGTCACCGGTGCCATTTCGCCCAGGACTGAAAGGCTTCATTGGGATTCCACACGACTCCCCTGCCCCCGCATGGTGACATTCAGCAAGTTGCATTCATTCTGTACAAAGCTGTTTGCTGAATAAAAGGACATAAGTCACCCATCCCCTTGGAGACTGAGACAGCCCAAGCCACAGCATTCTCCAAGAAGCAGCCAGACAGGAAGGAGAGAGGTTGAAAGCCTCTGGGAGGGGAAAGGATGGGACCCCCAGGCCCCCACCCCCATTCTTATGCCTGTGGGGGACAGGAAGAGGGGCTGAGCAGGCTGCCCTGTGTCTGAGCATCATAGATGCGGTAATGTTTGCCTCCAGAATCAGGTCCTCAGGGCTCTTAGAAGCTGACCTCTCCATCTCTTTGTGTCCTACTTCCATAGAAGACACATTCCAAGAAGGAATGTATTCAACCGGGCTTCATTCGAGTAATAATAGAAGGCCTTCTGAGCTCAAAAGGTCCTGGCCATTCGTGTTTACCTGGAAAGGGCAATTTTGTGTTCTCTTAAGGAGAAACCAGCCACACTTTCCTCATTTGTCCAAAGGAGATTATAGTACCTACCTCGTATGAATTAAATATTTTAGATGCATATAAAGTGTTTAACTCAGCACCTGATGCTTAGTAAATTCTTTTTTAAATGTTACCTATTTCTATTATCTTTCCTACTTGAAAGCACAAGGCATTAGATACGCCCCACCATGAACCTACCTCACCCCACCCCCAACACAGGGACACCGCAGACTCCTCAGGTCTGGTTTGAACAGCAAGAACTTTCGGGCTTCTGGGGAAGGAAGGGACCATGCTGTGCTCTGAAGAAGTCCTCTGGGTACTGAGGACACAAGGGCAGTGGCCGCCCAGCAGCGGGAGCGGCAGTGGGAGCGAGAGAGCCCCAGGGATCGGGGTCCTTTGGGGCTGAGAGCTTCTCCCGCTCGGTGTTCACATGGCTGGGAAACGGCTCTGCTCTATTTCCTTTCTGAAATGTTCGCTTCAGCAGGTGTGAAGGCCGGTGAGCGGGGACGGGGGGTGCTGGCTGTGAGTGGTCTCTTCTCCGGCCCGGCCCACGTGATCTTTGCAATGTGAACCTCGTGCACATGGAGGGCATCGGTATCTGTCATTCCCACGGAAGTGCCCGAAAAGGGCAGCTTTCGGTTTGAACTGCTAGAAGGAAGTTTCCTGAGTGTTCCTTCTCTCACTGTGTCTACTTCATTCTTTGTTAGATATTAAGAGTTTGACATTTTAGTCGGATTTCATTATTTAATTCCCACAGAAATGTGTTGGCCAGAGTGTAACAGATTTGTTCCTAGGGGACATTCAGAAATGAAGACAGGCTGTCTGTCACACTCAGCAGTCTGGAAGGCTCTGGCCTTTCGTCACCAGGAAGGAAGGATTTGAGGACTTCCTGCCCTTAGTGCCCTGTGCAACCTCAGAGCCTCGGCCTGGTCCCGAGGAATTCCATGAGGAGAGCCCTCAGGGCCCAGGCAGACCCTTATATGTCTGGAGAAGCATGGAGAGAGGCCTGGAGCAGAAAGGGACAGAGACTTTGAGGTGATCGCCACTGCTCTGAAAACTTGAGGCTGTCACCACCACAGGAATGGAAGGAGGGGGTCTCTTCTAAAAGTGATGTCTTGGGGTTTTATGGCCTTGACCTCTTATTTCTCCACTGCCTTTCCCCCATTCCCAACCACACTCCCTCCTCCCCCCACCCCCGCACACACATAGATGAGAGATTCCCCCTAACAGTAAAGAGTCATGAGCATTGAAGAACCACTTACCCCTATGGAGATCTTGGGATCCTAAGCGTGGGGTGAACGAGTCCAGAGTTGAGACTCCTTTGGCTTGGCCACGTTATCATATAAACTGGGCTTTTATACAAAAATGAATATACCTACCACCCAGTTCCTTTCTGATTAGTCAGGCCCTAGCCCTGGAGGGGTCTCTCTTAATCCGTGTGTGATGTTCAGGTGTGCTGTAGACTGGCCACTCTGATGCGGGACTTTAGAAGAGGCTTCCTGGGAGTTAAGATCTCCTGGGGTTTTAGGAGGATCGGCTGTGAGTGAGCAGGCCTCAAAGCGTAATGATCATGGCTCACATATATATTAAGCATTTACTGTGTGCCAGCAGGCACTGTTCTAAGACCCATACCACGCAAAACCTCATTTCATCTTCACAGCAACTCTGAGAGGTGAGTGCTGTCAAACTGTGCAAATGAATGCCCTGAGGAGCAGAGGGTGGGTAGCTTGTCCACAATCGATGGTTGAGATCTGAAGCCAGGCAGGATGGTTTCATAACCTGAGCTCTTAAGCCTACAACGTCCTATCTCTGCACTGCACCCCAAGAGAAGTGTGGGCCCCATGCCTTTATAGTCCCCGTCAGACCCAGGAGTGACTCGTTGTACCAGAAGACCCCTTGGATGGTCAGGTAGTCCAGCCCCCTCATTTTACCAGGTGGAAAGTGAGACCCAGAGAGAGGAAATGACTAGTCCCCTGGCCAGTGGCAGAGAATTGAACGGAGTCAGGTACTACCCATTGACTCACCTTTATTTGCTATGCTCCGACCCTCTCATCTGAGAAGAAAGCAGGGCCAAAAAATTGATTCATAAATCTCAAGAAGTCTGAGCTAGGTTCAGTTTCCTCTTTCTGGAATACGTATATTTTAAAGGGTCAGTGGATGAATGTCTGATGGTGTAATTTCAGGCAGAGTTAATTGGTGATGAGGGGGAGGGTCTTAATGCCTATGTTAGAGGGAAGGAACTTCAAGTCCACTTAGTCACCTGGCATGCCAGTTCACACTTGATCTCCAGGTACATAATGGAAACTACCTTTCTTAAGCTCTGTTATATACCAGGAACTCACTTAAAACTCATAACCACCCTGCCCCTGAGGTGTTATAGGTATCAGCTCCATTCTATAAATGGGGAAACTGAGGCACAGAGAGGCTAAGTGACCGAACAGCTAAATGATAGAAACAAGATTCAAACCCAAGGGCATCTGACACCAAAGACCTGGCTTCTCATTCCTCCCACTGTGACTGGAATAGAGCAGTGGTTCTCAAAGTGTGTTCCCCAGAACAGCAGCAGCCCCTGGACACTTGTCAGCAACATCAGTTCTCAGACTCCACCAGACCCAGTGCATCAGAAACTCTGGGGGCAGCAATTTGTGTTTTAATAAGCCCGCCAGGTGATTCTGATGCCCACTCAAGTATGAGAGTCACTGGCAAACAGATGCTGACAGGCCCACAAAAGGGAAATCATCTCAGGCATCCACACTGACTTCCAATGTGTTTGGATAGTTTATACTGAGTTCTTCTGGTTCCTGAATCCTCAAGGTGTCACTGGCAGCCATCTCTTCTGAGGCCCCTCAAATGATTTTCTTTGTCCTCATGTCATCACCAGGAGCACGGCAGATCCTCCTGCGTCCCGGGACCTTCTTCTGCTCCATTTCCTTAGCCACATTGCACTTTCCCAAAAAGCCTTGACCTTTGTTGGGCACGTTGTGAGTTCCGTTAACAGAAATAACTCTCTGTGGATGGGGATATTTTTAATTGAATTGTGTGAGCCAAGAACTGCAGAAATAAAACCAGGGTTCCTGCATCGTGGCTGTGGGTGGATTCGTTTTCCACCCTCATCCTGGAACCTGAAAGCAGTCTCCACCAGGAGCACAGGTCCAGGTCTGCAGCTCAGGCAGCTCCTCCCCGCCTCGGCCTGCGCCTCATCTGCCAGATCTCTGCTGTCTGTTCTGCTATCATTACCTAGTTTCAGCTCCCAACCAGTTTCTTTGTCTGCCAGACACTGTCTTGCTGTCATTAAAAAAGAAATCATTTTTGCCCTGGCTGGTTTGGCTCAATGGACAGAGTGTCGGCCTGCGGACTGAAGGGTCGCGGGTTTGATTCTGGTCAAGGGCACATGCCTGGGTTTCTGGCTCAATCTCCTGTGGGAGGCGTGCAGGAGGCAACCAATCAATGATTCCCTCTCATCATGGGTGTTTCTCTCTCTCTTTTCCTCTCCCTTCCTCTCTGAAATCAATAAATATATATTTTTAAAAAAGAAATCATTTTTAATCACACATCATGTGGATCTCCCTGTGACACAAACTGATTCCACACATAGATCAGGGCTGAGCCATTTTATGCACGACTGTACCTCTTTACACAGGTGCAGGGGACATCTGTGCGGAGGGTTCCCCCTCTTGTGGGCTACTTGCTGCAGCCCCTGCAGATACCCACAGGCGCGGGAGGCCTGCCCAGAGACTACTCCCGCCGCACCGCCCATCAGCAGCACCTGCGAGGCAGGGCCAGACAAGCTCTGCGGGAAGCCCTCTAATTGCCCCCGGTGCCCCATCATCACTCACTCACTCGCATGTGCAGCTGAGGGGGGAGGGAAGGACCTGTGCTCCGCGCTGCCTGCCGTATGGAAACCACGGGGCCATTTCCCTGGCAGCTTTTTCAACTGTCAGATCAGCTGCAGATGATTGTGCACAGCCAGCCGGTGAGCCCAGCCATCCTGGGTCACAGGGCAGAGCTTCCAAAGGTGCAGGCCACTGAACTCCTTCCCCAGCTGGCCATGTTGCTCGAGGTCTTGTTCTTTCACTCAGTTGGCCTCTTACTTACTCATTCACTCATCTTACAAGTGTTTGTTGGATTCATCTTTGGAGAGGGATGCCGAGATTCAGAGCACTGCCTCTTCCTGCAGGAGCACGTAGCCTGGTGGGAAGACGGGCAGCTAAATGTTAGGACATGGGCACAACTGTGGTGGTAGACAGAGGCGTGCCCAGGGCCCAGTGGTGGTGGAGGAGTACTCCTGGGGAGACTGACAATTAAAGGAACTGCAAGGTTGGGGTTGGGTGGCAGGAAGGAAGAGCAGTGTGTACAAAAGTGTGGAGGCATGATAGTGAGATGGCAGGAGGGCGCCAGTATGCCGAAGGGGCAGGGACGCTGGGAAGCTAACAGGGCCTGGCTTGCTTTGCTGAGAAACTCGGGTTTCCTACGAGGGATGTGGGAAACCCATGACAAAATGTAAGCAGAGGAGAGACAGGGCCAAATGATGCCCTAGGAGGATTGTTCTGGGAGATTATTTGGAGGCAACAAGGCTGGTTCGGAGGCTATTGCAGTCACTCTGTGGAGGGAAATGGTGCCCTAAATCTCAGCAGTGGCCTTGGGGAGGGTAGGAGTTGGTGGAGCCAGAGGCATGGCGAAGCAGGGCCTGGTGGCAGTGTAGAGGGACGAGGAGGCCAGATCCCAGTGGACAGCCTACCGAGCCGCTGAGAATTCAGAACACTCAGTCTTTGATATGAATATGTTTGTGTACAGTGATGCGTGCAAATTATACTAAATAACGTGCATGTAGTTTCAGTTTTGGGGGGAGGGGGATGCTGGGTTTGGGACTTTAATCTGAAGAATTCCTGAAATCAGACATTATCAAATATTTACTGAAACAAGTTAAAATAATAAATACCAAGTAAAACATAAAACATATACAACCTGACTTCTCTGCAAGAGATGCTAGCACAACCTCTGGTCATGTGAGTATTGCCCATGACTGACTTTCAGACAAGAGCACCCAGATTCAGACAGCAGGCAGGACTCAAAAGGGGGCTGGTTACGCCCTGGCTGGTGCTGCTAGATGGTTAGAGCTTCGGCCCACAGAGAGGAAAGAGTAACCTGAGAGAGGGTGGTATGGTGGAAGCAAGAGAGGAGTATTTTATGAATGGAGTGATTAACCATGTTGTTGCTGCCAAGAGGCTGGTGGGACGTGGACAGAAGTTGGTGCCATTGGACGTGGCAGCACGGCGGCCAGTGGTGGCCCTGACAAGAGAAGTGTTAGTGGAATACTGTAGGTAGGAGCATGGCCAGAGCCGGGCGAAAGTGAATGGAGTTGAGAAAGTGGAGACAGCACGGAAGGGATACCTTCTGGAAGTTCGGCTCTAAAGAGGAATAGAGAAAAGAGTAGTTTCTAGAGAGCAAAGAAGGGTCAAAGCAGGGCTTTAATTTGTAAAATAGAAAATAAAATAATTTACTAATGAGAATTTAGTAGAGGGGAAAATTGATACTGTATGAAAGAACATCTCAAACTTAATGTGTCCAAAACTCCCTGTCTCCTCCAGCATCTGTGTCACCCTATCACTCGTCCTAAAAAATGAGCAACAGGCCCCCAGGTGCCAAGCCAGAGCTGAGACTCATCGTTGACTCGTTTCCTCACTTCCCACATCCCCCTCCATCACCTGGTGCATCTGTTCTTCCTCTACGATGTATCTCAGGTTGTCCATTCAGCGTGTCTCCACTGCTTCCACCTCAGCCCAAACCCCACCCTCTCTAACTCGGACCTCTGCAGTAGTGTCCTAGCTGAGCCCCTCCCTTGTTCTTGGTTCCCTGCCCTCCTTTTGCTGTTCATTCTCTTCCCAACAGCCAGAGAAGCCTTCTTACAGCAAACTGGATCTTATCAGACCTCTGACCATACCCTTCCATTGTCTCCTACAGCGTTCAGTATAAACTCCAAAATCCTTCTTGTGACTCACAGAGCTCTTAACCGGTTGGGCCCCTGCCCATCTTCCCAGCCCCACAGTCTGCCATTCTCCATTCTCCATTCTCCCCTTTACTCTCCACATTGCCGCCTCATTGACCCTTTCTAGGTCCTTGAAACTTCTTTCCTACCGCAGGGCCTTGGCATGTGCTTTCCCCACTCTGCCTCCAAGCTCTCTCCCACCCTCCTCTTCCCTTGGTCAGCTCCTACTCATCTTCCAATCTCAGCTCAAATGTCATGTCCTCAAGGAGACCTTTCTGAACACACCAGTATAAAATATGTCTCCTTCATCCTCTCATGGAACCTGTCTTTTTCCTACATATGACTGATCACAATTATAATGAAATAATTATTTCAAACTCCATTTGTTTCTTTCATCAGGACAGGATCTGTGTTTGTGTTGCACTTATATCAGGTCCTTAGCACAGTGTCTGGCACACAGAAGACACTAAATGCATATTTGTTGGAAGGAAGGGAAGGAAAAGAGGGAAGGACTGAGGGAGGGAGAGAGGGGAGAAGAAGGGAGTGAGGGAAAGATGGAGGGCAGACCAGAAAGGGGAAGGTAGGAGGGCAAGGATTTAGCCCCTGCCGTGGGCTGTGTGCCCAGGCGAGCTCTGAAACTGCAGGGTAGTCACACAGCCTCATGCGGACTGCATGAGAAGTGGCTCCTCACACATGACTCTATGGCTGTGGCCAGTTGTCCCCCCTTGTCCCGTCATAGCTCCCATCAGGCACCTGGGTAAGGGAGCAGTCCCAAGGGAGAGACACATTAGCATCAGACATTGAGAGGGGGAGGGGCAGGTTTGCCTGGCCCTGGAATTGGATGCATGCAGTCTCCCTGCAGGGCCAGCTCTCCTGTGAGCCTCACTTTCCTGTATGTAATAAAAATAACAGGATAATTAACATCACACAGGATTGAGGAGATTGTCATTGTGCGCTTAGTGAGGCACTAAGAGCAGTGCTCAGTGAGAGCACAGAGGCGCTTCTCCACTAGTGTTAGGACCCCCTGTGAAGTGGAGAGGGCCCAGGGGTGCGGAGAGGCTCACAAGCAGGGAGCCAGACACCTGCCCTTCCTAGTGGTGGGAGCATGGAGCAAGCCCCTTTGGGGTCTCAGTTTTGCCTTCTGTAAAATGGGGAGATCATACATCAAAAAATACCACCCAGAAACATGTGATATTTTTCACCTTAAAGATGATCTAAGAGAAGAAGTGGTAGTTGGTTGTCCTGGGTGGAGGCAGCAGAAAGGATTTGGAAAACTGTCAACAATCTGCTCCCTACAAGAATTCGAGGGTGGCAAAGAGGACAGGGAGAGGGAGATTCTAAGCGCTGGTAGATACTGCAAAATAAGAGAAGCGATGGAAAAGGTGAGAGGAGAGGAGAGATAGCAGAGGTCAAGGTGCAGGCCCACGCTGCTACTTTGAGGTGAGAAAGCAATCAAGCTGTGGGGACGGGCGAGGATTATGGGCGATCCCAGGATGACGGAGACCCCAGAGGTGAGGTTCCACCAGAGCAGGCTTGTTAGAGAGCAGCTGCCCCAGGAGGCACAGGCTCACCAGGAAGGCAAGTGATGGTTCTCTGGGAGGCGTGGGGAGAAGCAGTCATCGTGAGCTGTATTCCAAAGCCAGCCGGAAATGATGCCTCTCCTGCCAGCCCGGAGCGTCTGCAGAGCCGTAGAGAATGGCTGAGTCCTTGTCAGAGATTGTCAGATTGGGAGGTCACCTGGCCCCACGCCAGCTCCGCAGAGAGGAAAACGTTTGTCTGCTGGAGGTAATAGTGCCTTTCCCCCCTGCAGCATGGCTTCTTGCTGCCATCTGGGGGTTTCACAGAAAACACTGATATTTCCCCCCCGGGATCCGAGAATGCCAGGACACGAGCTACCCATTAACCACTGCGGCCCCGTGGTGGCAGTGGCAGGGAGGAAGCATGAATGTGTGTGTGGTGGGGACTGCCTCTGTCTGTACCTCCATCGTCCCCCCTCACCACCCCCACTGCAAAGGCAGCCCCTGAGAACTGATGGGGACACATGTGCCCCCATGAGCTGTTGCCTGTTGGCCTGTGAGTTGCTGGACTTACATTTTAAAGGCTTCTACATGGGCCAGATCCCCCTACCCGTGCACTCAGCTCAGCTATTAGTTTTAATTTTTAAAGAATCTTTGAAGGATGCTGATTCCCAGGCCTTGCCTCCAGATATTCTAGTCGGTAGATCTGGGGTAGGGTTCAGGGATCTACATTTAACAAGCCTCCTTCCGCGGGGTTTTCATAGGTGTGAGATGTAGAGACTGAAGTCATCATCCCCGTGGCCGTGACTGATTTATGTAGTGCTCCCCATCGTGGCTGGTGTTTCCACCAGCTGCGTGTCTGTCCCAGTCCTTGACTTGCAGGCTATGGGCTCATTACTGAAGCTTTTAGCTGCAGCCCTGAGAGCGAGTGAGCTGGCTTCGTGTCACCTGAGTGAAGGGCTGGAAACTAGGCCATCGTGCTTCGCTGAGCAGATCCCACCCTCTCCCAGCTGCTCCACCGCCTCCTCTGTCCACTGTGCACAGTGCCTGGGCCTCTGGGCACCCACCCTCCTCCTCAGGGGTGAGGCCTGGACCAGAGTGCGGTACCAGAAGACGCATGCACAGAGGCTCTGGGAGGGACACTGTGAGGGGTGCACTGTGCCAGGACCTCAGAGGCCTGCAGGGAGAGGTCAGGGCCAGGTGAGGAGTGGGTAGATGGCCCACAGGGACAAGTGGTCCTGGGGAGGCACCCAGATTCCAGGCCAGGGGAGCCAGGGGCCATTCTGGGGTCCACCAGGGAGGCAGGCCCCAAAGGCAGGGTTGACCAAGCTGGGGTTCAGTGCCCTTCCCCTTGGCCTTGCAAGGCCCCCTTGTCCCCCACCTACTGCCACCTCACGCCGAGGCCCACCAGGTCCCGTCTTTGCTGTTTTCCTCCCCTCATTGCCTCTGTCTTGTCCTGTCTTTGTCTCCTCTTCCTCCTCCACCTCCACCTCTCCTGCCTCCCTCTCCCCCTCCTTCATTCCCCCACCCCCTCTTTGTCTCCCCTTGTTTGTCTGTCTCTCTCTCTCTTCATCTCCTTGCCTCTCTTTGTGTGTCTCTCTCCCTCTGCCTCTCACTCCTTGTTCTCTCCGTCTCTCTCACTGACTCTCTGTGTCCTCTGTGTCTCTGTCTCCTCCCTTCTATTCCTCCCTCCCTCTCCTGTCTGGTTCACCTCTTCCGGACAGCGGCATCCCTGTATGGCTCAATCGTGCTGGATTTATAACACCTGACCAGGCGGGGCTACGGGGACATGCAGATGTGGGCCCCATGATGCTGATCTCAGAGCTCACGTTCCACTGGGAAGGGATCAGGAGGAGGCAACAAGAGCTGCCAAGAAATCAGGCTGAACCTGGAGGGCCTACTACCCAGTTGTCTGTCTCAAATGCTCAGACACTGACGTTGCCAATTCTCATGCTTGGGCCAAATTCTTGCCTCCTGCTCCCAGCCCCACCCTCTGACTCACTATCCAGCTGGACAAGCCTGAGAGAAGGCTGGGTTTGACCAAGCCAAGGACAGGCTCCCAGAGTGAGATGGCCATCCTCCTTGTCCTAGAGGGTGGGGGAAGGACAGCCCCTACCAGCCCTTCCCTCTGAGGAAGTCCTTGGTGCTCTCCTCAAGGTTAGAGGTGGCATTAAGAGGTGGGGGGGCCCTTGGGGAGCAGGACTCTGACCTCCTTCTTCTCAGAAGAAACTGGGGCTCCAAATGGTGAGTCTGTGAACTAAAGTCACAAAAGATTCAGTGCTGGGCCCAGGCCCAGGGTGGCTGTGCTTCACACTGTCCCCTCCCACGTTAAGATGATATGTCATTTCCTCCCAGTGGCCACAGCTCCCCTGAGCGCTGGGGCTCCTTGGCTACAAAGGAAGGACCTGGGAGCCCATGGGAGGGTGGTGCAGGAGGGGGTCCCCTCACCAGAAACCCCAATGGGACCTGGAAGGGGAAGCAAGGGAGACATGCACGCTCCCAGCAGGTCTCCGAAGGCTAGGAGAGTGAATTGCACGTCTTAAACTTTCATCTGCGTCTGAGACGCTCTGAGTTTGAGAAGAAAGGACCTGGGCTTTGGAAGTTCAGCCTCCTCCTAGCTCTGTGGCCTGGGCAACCTGCTGGCCTCTCTGGGCCTCAGGTTCTTAGCTGTGAAGTGGAGACAACAGTCAGCCATCTGCCTCACAGACCATTGTGTTAGATGAGAGGTCTGGCAAAGGGTCTCTTGGGTTATTAAAGGGAGCCCCTCGGGGTGAGTAAGGCCTGGGAGGTCCCAGGGAGCAAAGTGGCTCCCTCACCCCAGCAGGGTGGAGTCCTCCAGCCACTGGTGGCTGCACCTTTCTCAGCTCCAGTGCGAAGGGGGGGGGGTGTGGGCCCAACCTTTCCTCATGTTCCTCCTCCCGCTGCCTCAGCTGCGTGGTGGATGAGATGGACTTCTCAGGCATGGAGCTGGACGAGGCCCTGCGCAAGTTCCAGGCGCACATCCGCGTGCAGGGGGAGGCCCAGAAGGTGGAGCGGCTGATAGAGGCCTTCAGGTAGGACCCCTCTGCAGCCCCTCCCTCATACACTTCAGAACACACACCTAGGGAGGTTGGGTGGGAGAGGTGGGGTGGAGAAGGAGAGCTGCTGTGGGCCTGGGGGCTGGGAGAAGCCCTTCTGGTGAGGTGAGAGAGGTGGGCTAGTAGAAAAAAGGAAGGGAGAGAAAAGGGATAGAGCCCTCAAGCTCTCCAAGCTGGAACAGCACTGGGTTCTCAGGGGCCTGCGTGCATTTCACTCATCCCACAACAAGCAAATCTTTAATGAACATCAGTGCAAGGTTGGTGTGGTGGGATCTGTGGGTGTTTGACACCTGCCCTGTCCCCTCAGAAGGGAAGAGGACCAGGCTTCGGAGTGTGAGGGGCTGTGCGATGGGGGGCGGACGGGGGGGACGACAGGAAGGGAGCTTCCCGGACCTAAGGCCTGCAGAGAGCCTGATTCCTGCCCCCACAGTCCCCCTTGCTGGAGCTGGGGAGGTTGGGGAGAGGCCTCAGCCCCCGCTCTGTGTCCCCCACCACAGCCAGCGCTACTGCATGTGCAACCCCGAGGTGGTGCAGCAATTCCACAACCCTGACACCATCTTCATCCTGGCCTTTGCCATCATCCTCCTCAACACCGACATGTACAGCCCCAACATTAAGCCTGACCGGAAGATGATGCTGGAGGATTTCATCCGAAACCTTCGAGGTGAGGAGGTGGGGGCAGCGGGGTGGATGAGGCCACTGCTCCCGCCTGTCCTGTTCAGTATTAATTCTGTGAGTCTGAGCCCAATTGTAGATTGTCACTCAGCAGCCAAGGGCACTGGACGCTGCTCTCTGGGCCTGGTCATGCACAGCAGGGAAAGTTGCCTGCATGCCAGGCACCTGGGGAGTTTCCAGGAGGCACTGCCACTGCCCTGTACCAAGCAGCAAGGGCCCGTGGGCAATGTCCCTTGCCCTGCATGGACTGTCCTCCATTGGTTGACCTCTAAGCCCCTGGCCCCAAAGCTACTGCCTAGGTGGCACTAGCCCTTCCCACTTCACAGCTTCTGAGGTCTCTTCAGTCTTGGGTCCATTTAAGTCAGCCCTGCAGATAAGGAATGGCATCTGCCAGCCAAGTCCTCTTCTAACTGATACGGTACCCCACCTGGCAGGGTGTGGTGGGCGCACAATTGATTTTTTCTTTTTTTAGCATTTTAAAAATAAAAGTTATGCACAAACATAATTTAATAAAGTCAAATAATTCTACAAGGCTTATTAAAAATATCGGTCCCTGCCCCTATAGCCACTCTCCTTCCTTAGGGGCAACCACTGTCATTTCTCCCTCTTTCTTGTGTTTCCTGTATGTCAGTGGTCGGCAAACTGTGGCTCGAGAGCCACATGCAGCTCTTTGGCCCCTTAAGTGTGGCCACAAAGTTTCAATCGCACTGTACGTGCGCGCCTGCACGTGGTATTTTGTGCAAGAGCCACACTCAAGGGGCCGCAGTTTGCCGACTACTGCTCTATATCATTAAATATAGAGCATGCTTCCTTCTGCTTCTTTTTTCTTATTCCTTTTTTTATTGGTAAAAAATGCATACTGTAAGGCTTATACCAGTAAATCTGAAATCTTGATGAGTGTTTATATTCCTGTACAGCTATGTAATCACACCCAGATCTAAATATAGATCACTATCCTCACCTCGGAACATTCTCCCATGTTCTGTTCCATTCAATACCCCTGCCCTTGAGTAACAACTCCTCTGACCTCCCAACACCATTGCCAAGTTGTGCCAGTTCTGGAATTTCATATGAATGGGATTACACAGTACATATATTTTGGTATGCGGTTTCTTTCACACTCTGCTACTTATTCATTTTGAAAAATTTTAAGTGTTATCTATTAATTTCTGTCTTAGTCTGTTCAGGCTGCTAAAACAAACTACCACAGTCTGGGTGGATTATAAACAACAGACTTATTTCTCACAGTTCTGGAGACTGGAAGTCCAAGGTCAAGGCACAAGCAGACTCAGTGTCTGGTGAGAACCCACGCCCGGGTTCTAGCTGATGCTTCTCGCTGTGTCCTCGAAAGTAGAAGGAGCAAGGGAGTCTGTGGGGTCTCTCTCATAGATGCACTGATACGGTTCATGAGAACTCCAACCTCGTGACTTAAGCACCTTCTAAAGGCCCTGCCCCTAATACCATTGGGCATTAGGATTTCAACATATGAATGTGACAGGTTCATAAACATTCAGACATACAGTGGAATAAAAGGAGTTAGCCCTCTTTCATTTACCTTCACTAACCCATTCCCACTAAAATTATGTCACAACCCATGCATCATTTGTAGCATCATATTTGTGATGTCATTGTTTATATTAAACACAACCCAAAGCTGAGCAAACACAATACAAAGCTGAGTCTTGAAGTATATAATGATTACAAATCCTTTCTATTTCTATTTTCCTTGGAGTGAATACTTGTATTCTTTGCCCATTTGTTTAACTCTTCATGTACCTGCCATTAATTCATCTCCAAACTCTTCACCTCAAGTGTCAAGTTCCTCTAAGCACATTGAGCCCCAGCAGATATTCCCTGAGTTTCATATTCTGGGAGCTGTGTCTCCTGGGTCCTCTAGTTCTGCTCTAGTCTGGACAGCTGCATGGCTGTCATTCTGATATCTCCTTTCACCATCGTCTGGGGATCCTCACCTTTCTCCTGTGTTAGATTTCTGTTGCCTAGATTTCACAGCTTCCTCTTTGAGAGAGAAAAGGTACACTTTTTCCCCCCAGTAAAAAGGTACACTGGAGGCAAACTTTTTGAGAACTTGTGTGTCTGAATACTAGTATATCTTTTTCTATCTTTACTCTTTTTTTTTTTTAAGTAAATGGGGTTAATTCCAACACTTTTTAAAAAATATATTTTCATTGATTTCATAGAGGAAGGGAGAGGGAGAGAGAGATAGAAGCATCAATGCTGAGAGAGAATCATTGATCAGCTGCCACCTGCATGCCCCACGCTGGGGATTGAACCCACAACCCAGGTATGTGCCCTGGCTGGGAATCAAACCATGACCTCCTGGTTCATATGTTGACACTCAACCACCGAGCCATGCCAGCCGGGCTTCTATCTTCACTCTTGATTGGCAATCTGTTTGGGTATAGAATTACAGATTGGAAACATTAAACGCTGAATTTTGAAGCGTTGCTCCATTGTCTTTTTTTTCTCTCTCTCTCATTAGATTATATTTTTATTGAGATTGTTTTAAAAATCAGAGATGACAGTGATGCTAGACTCCCAGTAAGTCCCCTTCCAATGAGGAACTATTAAGAACAGAAATTGACATTTCTAGAGAGCAGCTTTATTTTTATTCCATAAGAAACTTTTTTAATTTTTTTCTTTATTGATTAAGGTATTATGTATGTGTCCTTTAACTGACAATGCTAACACTGCCATTCCAATTCCTGACCTTTTGCTATTATTTTTTCTTGCTCTTTCTGAAAAGTTATAGGTTCTTCTCTGTCCTTTCTGTTCTGAATTTTCATGAAGGTGTACCTTGTGGGGCTGTGTGTGTGTGTGTTTTAAATCTATTGTACTAGGCACTGTGTTGTTCCTTCAATCTAGAAACACAAGCCCTCCACTTGTGGGAAGTTTTCTAAATATTGTATTTGCTCATTTCACCATCCATTTTCTCTGTCCTCTTTTTCTAGAACTCTTATTACTCAGATTTTAGATCTCATACTTTGATCTTTTAATGTTTATAGTTTTCTACCTGCCATCTTTGTCTTCTAGTTGACTTTCTTGAAGATATCCTTACCTTTCGAGTCTCTTACTAAGTTTTCCATTTCTGTTGTCATACTTTTCGTTTTAAATAACTCCTTTTTTGTCCTCTAAATGTTCTTCCTCCATAGCGTTATATTCTTGTTTTGTAGATGCAATATCTTCTTATATGTCTCTGAAGACATTAATGATATATTTTTATTTGCTTGTTTCAGTTTCTTCCTGCTTGCCTCTACTTCTTCTGGCTTCTGCTTTCTGTTTTCCCATACTTCTTTCTCATATATAGTTGATGAATGGTTGTCCATTTATATTTAAGAGTGAGCCACTAAACAGCTGATTAAATACTCTGTGAGTGCGGGCGGGCTGCTGAATGGTGGACTAATCATAGGGTGCTTTAGTTGAGCTGTTTCAGTGGGGGACCCCTACTGCAGTACCTTTAGATGTTTTCTCTTGTGCTGGTTGGAGAGAAATGTCCAATCTGTTGTCCAAAGGCTATGAGTCTGCCTGCCAACATTCTGAGATCTTTGTGGATGAATAGGGATGAGGGGGTCTTTTAATATATAGACATCAGTTTTACCCCCCAGTTTTCAGCACAGACTCCCCCCTTTGGCTGGGCTTAAAGGAGGAACTTGCAACCCAGAGTTTCTGGTTCATCCCTTTCAGAGGATTAACCTTCAGTGTTCTGCTGTAGTGGAAGGGATAGGAAAATCTAAATGTTTTCTCGATTTTCAACCTATTTTCCCTTCAGCCCACCTTCACCTCCACTTTAACAGATCTTATTGCCGCCAACTCTAGAGCCCTTCTAGGTTCTGTGGTGCTTCCGTGTCCACTTCCTCAGGTTTGCCAATCCAGTCACTCCTTCATCTGCCTTCCAAACCCCATGGTACCATCGCCTCTTCCCCTCCTCTTTGTCTTTGTGGGTGTAGCCTCTTTTAAAAATTCCTTTGTACCGAATATTCAGAAAGAGAAGATGTACAACCTTCTATCTTTACTGGGATGGGGGGGGGGCCTGTGTATTCTGTCTTGATCCCAGCTTTATCTTGCCGCAGCCACATTCCTTCAGGCCCCCAGGGGTGCTGCATGGCCCATTAGCCCACCTTTAAGGACCAGATACAGATATGGAAGAAACAGGGTCAATACAGAGAATTGCTCATAGAAGGTGAATGTCCTCTCAGTTGTAGGAAAACTCCTTTAAGGACACTTGCTGAAGTTGATTAATTTTCAATTTTTTCCTCTTATCAAAGAAGTGTGGTGTATTAAAGATTTAGAAAAAGTAGAATTTTTTATTGCATCTGTTTCTGCTTCTAAAGAAATATGTTTTCATGTTGATGTATTTCCTGTTATTAATTTTTGTTACCAGAGTTTTACCATTACTGTGAAGTAGGAGATGGGCACAGGGTCTCCTTACCTGCATTGCACACAGGGCTGCCTCTGTCATCCAATGTCTAACTACCTCCACCTTCCCAGTGAGGGAAGAATCTTGTCACCCATTCAACAACTAATCACTGAGCACTATTCTCCCTATTGGAAGGGAGGGGAAAGCCCAGGAGGGGGGAAATTCTAAAAGAAACAAGACAGAACATTAGCCTTCAAGATGCTCTCATGGTGGGATGGGGGAAGGGAGGTGGACTGCAGAAGCAAGGCACATGGCAGGAATAGGGAGGCTGCATTTGGAGAGGAGGGAAAAGGCCTGGGAGGTGGGAGTGCAGGTTCTGGAACAGCAGAACCTTGCCTCATTGCCTCATTCCAGGTGAGGCTGGAAATGTGGGGTCGTATTATAGCAGTTCTGGTGTCTGGCTGAGGAGTTTGTCCTTAATGTAATGGATGTGGGTGCCAGCCATTGAAGGCTTTGGAGCAGGGACAGGGCAAAATCAAGGCTACCCTTTAAGGGCATCAGTCTGGAAGGGGGCTTCCCCTCTCTGGCTCCAAGCCTCTGACGCCTCCCTCCTCCACCTCCCCGCCTCCTTTCTCTCACCCCAGGTGTGGATGATGGCGCAGACATCCCCAGGGAGCTGGTGGTGGGCATCTATGAAAGGATACAGCAGAAAGAGCTCAAGTCTAATGAGGACCATGTCACGTACGTCACCAAGGTGGAGAAGTCCATCGTGGGCATGAAGACAGTAAGTGCCTGCTGTAGAACAGTACCCCTGGGGGATCACTAGCTCTCCTGTGTCTGCTGGGCTCCCCCATCACCTTTCCTCTCATTTCTTTCTTCCTGACATCTCCTCCCATTCTCCTCCTTGCCGTTCAAGAACACTCTTCCCTTACTCTTGCACTTAGCAGTTACTGAGTCCCTGCTGTATCTCATAGACTGCACCCTCTTTTTTTCCTTGCGTCATTGCCTTTTGCTCCAGCTGCTGCAGCAGGAGAGACAGAGGTGAGGTGAGGGGCAGACTGCCCAGTGCTCTAGGGTTGAAGCATCTGGATGGCTAAATAGGGAGGTTTAGGGAGGGGTGGATCCTGGGCATGCCTGGCTGGTCCTACTGGATAGACACAGAGAATAGGCTAACAGTAGGTTTTGGACTGTGGTGTCTTGAACCACTGGGGCCACAGAAAATATGTTGTGGTTTTGCAGTGATTTTTATGTTGTGGTTTTGCAGTTCTCTGTAGTTTACTGCTCTACTTACATGCCAGCGGGGGCTCTTTATGCCATAAATACAAAGGGTATGGAGTCAGTTCTGAGGTCTGTCTCCAGTTCCTCCTCCCTCGATTGCTGGGGGGCACTTCAGGGACCTTGTGAGGCTGTGCACTGGGTCCGCTGCCCAGTCTGTGCAGGGAGAGCCCTATTCTGCCCAGAGCCTATATGCTGAGGTTTTAGCATCTATCTGATCTGCAGATGCCACTGGAGTGGATAGTTTTACACCCTGGAGCAGATTCAAGGTGTCCCTATAGTCCCCTCCCTCTTGCACACTTGCGTTTACATGTGCAGTGGAAAGGGGTGGGGTGCTATCCTGCAGGCCACAGCCTGGGACATGGGGTGCCCTGAAGAAGGTCTTGGAGGGCAACAGTTGACAGTGACTGGATATGAACAGTCTGACAGCGCTTATCAACTGTCTTTCCCATCCCTTCACGTCCTCATTTACTCCAGCATCCTGAGCCCTTCACCCAGCCTTGCTCCCTAAGAAGCGTGATGAAGGGGAAAGGGCCCCAGTGAGGAGAGAGGGGGTTTAGGGTCAGCTCGGGCCTGTAATAGAGCCCTGGCCCTCCATCTGCTGGGAAATGGGTGCTGTGGGGGCGGGGAGGGCCGTGAGCTCTGGGTTCCTCCTGCTGAGCACGTGCCTCTCTCCAGGTGCTGTCAGTGCCCCATCGCCGCCTGGTCTGCTGCAGCCGGCTCTTTGAGGTGACGGATGTGAACAAGCTGCAGAAGCAGGCCGCACATCAGAGGGAGGTGTTCCTCTTCAACGACCTGCTGGTGGTGAGTGACCGGCCCAGGGCTCCTCTGCCCTGCTCAGCCTCAGCAGGGACCCCCGAGAGGGGCCGAAGGGGCCTCCCAGATTTCACACCGAGTGTTGTGTGCTTAGTGGCTGATTTAACTTGTTCGTGGCGGTTTCACATTGTGGGTGAGGTAGCTCAGGTGGATAGGATCATTTCTACCTTATAAGTTATGAAACCGAGGCAGCGAGAGGTCAAATCATTTCCCCGGTCACAGTGGAAATGAACTAGATTCTGATCCTCCTTCTCTCCATTTAGCGGAAGCCTGGGGCAGGCAGGGTAAGGGATGCACTTCATGTCCCACAGCCAGGGTGTACGGTGCTGGGCGGTGGACCTCAGCGGGGCATGAGCTGTTCCTGGGCCTGAAGGGCTGCTGGTGTGTTTGTGTGTGTGTGTGTGTGTGTGTGTGTGTGTGTGTGCGCGCGCGCGCACGTGAGCACACCTACATCTGTATGGTACTCATTCTTTGGTCTTTGAAGCCAGGTATCCATTCCACACATGTTCAATAAATGCCCACTGTGTGCCAGGCATTGTTGTAAATGCAAACAGTGGTGAACAGGATTTGGTTTCTGTCTTTCCTTCAATCCCCATACCCCCTCTATCCATGAGTCGTGTTGGCACTAAATCTAAAACTATCCCAAATCTAATGCTCACACGCAGGACCCATCTGCCACAGCCAGGAGTGGTCCTTCCAGAGTGCAGATCAGGCCTGTCTGCCATGCTTCAGACCTGACCCTGGCTTCTGGGGCAGGAGAAGGAAGTCCCACGGCCCTCCAGGACCTCTGACCTCTGACCTCATGCCCCCCTCCCTCTTCCCTGGCTGCTCTGGCACCTTGGGCCCCGCAGGCTGCCTCTCATGGGCCGGGCTCATTCCATCACCAGCCTTTGTGCTTGCTGCTCCGTCTGCTTGAAAACTCCTCCCCTCACCCCACCTCCCCCACGTGTGCCTCCCCAACCTGCACCACCACCCTCCCTGCATTCAGTTTGAGCATCACCTCCTTACACAGGCCCTCCCTGCCCACCTAGCAAGGTAACCTGCCAGTCACTGTCTAATCCTTACTCTATTTCATTTTCTTCAAAACACTTCTCAGTTTCTGAAATTACATTATTTATCCATTTCTTCACCTTTTTTTGCTTATTGTGCATTATTGACCCAGCTGATCCTCCTCCACTGATAAGCATCCTGAGGGCAGGGCTCTCTGTCTCCCATTCTCCTGTGTCCCCGAGTCCAGCTCAATATTTTGTGTATTGAGCAACTGGCTTACAGAGTTTTCATTTTAGTAGAGAAGGGAGATAAAAAAATAATTAAGAAGACAAATAAAGAAGATAATACCAAATTGAGAGGAAGGTGCTATGAAGAAATAAAACAGGTGATAGGCTCAGGAGGACGGTGTTCAGGTGGACTTCTTTGTTTGTTTATTTTGTTGGTTTTTTAGGTAGGATGCTCAAGGAAGGCGTCTCTAAGGAGACACATTTCATTTCAGGTCTAACTAATGAGAGTAACCCAGATGTGCAGACAGCTGCAGGGAGAGCTGCAGAAAGGAAATAGCATGAGCAAAGGGCCTGCGGTGGATTGAGCCTGCCCTGTTCAAGCTACAGAAAGGGCGAGAGTGTGGCTTGAGCATAAGTCAGAGTAAGGCAGGGACCAGATCAGGTGGGGCAGGAAGTGTGGCTTGGCTTCTTCTAAGTGCAGAGGGGATAGCCACTGTAGGGTCTTATGCAGTAAACACACACACACACACACACACACATTTTGATGCAGGGAGTGTTTATATACGAGGATGTGTGTGTGTGTACATGTAGATGTATATGTACGTGTGTGAATCTATCCTAAGTACATAAGTGTGTATGTGTGTGCATGTATCTTTGCGTGCGTCTGCTTGTGTGTTCAGGACTGTCCTGGGGGTCCATGCCTCTGGGCACACGCATGTGAACACCCGCCAGTGCATCTCTGTCTCCCTCTCCTGACAGATCCTCAAGCTTTGCCCAAAGAAGAAGAGCTCCTCCACATACACCTTCTGCAAGTCGGTGGGTCTGCTGGGCATGCAGTTCCACCTCTTTGAGAATGAGTGTGAGTCTCCGTGGGACCCAGAGATGCCTCAGAGGATGGTTGGGGGGGAGTTGAGGGCTGTATGGACCGGGGCGGGGCAGGGGGGTAAGCATGCCAGCTGACTCCAGCCTCACCCGCTGCTGCTCACGGCCCATGGGCCTGGGTCTGGTTTCCAGATTACTCTCATGGCATCACCCTGGCGACCCCGCTCTCGGGCTCCGAGAAGAAGCAGGTGCTGCATTTCTGTGCCCTGGGCTCAGACGAGATGCAGAAGTTTGTGGAGGACCTGAAGGAGTCCATCGCGGAGGTGACAGAACTGGAGCAGATCCGGAGAGAGTGTAAGGACACAGTCAACCCAGGCTTTCTGAGGTGGTCGGCAGGGAGGGCGGGCCAGCTCCCAGTCGGCAAGGGACAGAGTGGGCTTGGAGACAGACATGCTCTGCCTCCTTCCTCCACTTTGGACTGAGTGTGGGGTGAGCCAAGGCCCCTCCCGCCGTCCTGAACCCTCCCCGGGCCACTGCACATCACGGCTCCGTGTGGCTGCACTGCTCTTCTGTTTCTTCTTGGGTAAAACAAGGTCGGCCAGAGCTGCATGCGTGCGTGCATGTGTGTGTGTGTGTGTGTGTGTGTGCGTGCGTGCACCTGGCCAGGCGGTGGGTCGGCAGATGCGCCCCTTGGAAGTGAGAACTCCCTGTTTGGACGGGACACTGAGCGAGCTGGCCAAGGCAGCCTGCAAACCAAAGAGGTCCGGGACCCAGCTTCTCTCCCATCAAATTCCCTGTTCAACCTCTTCCCCTGGATCCAGTCCGGGTTCACACACTACATCTGGTTGTTTCATTTCTTTCGTCTGTTTTCATCTCAAATAGTCGTCCCACCTAGTTTTTCATGGTGTGCTTTAGAAGAGCCAGGCTGGTTCTCCGACTGCCCCTCACTTGGTCTTTCCGTCTCTCTAAGGAAAACCTTGGTTCTTGACTATTCCAGTTCAGGCGGTTAGAACACATGGGACTCTGCTTTACTGGTTGCTTTTTTACTTGTGTCCATTTGCAAGCTTTTACTGTTGAAGCACTGCTGTGGCTTCAGGTAGCCTTTCAGACAAGAATGGATTCAGAAAGTAAAACAGAAAATAAAACTAAACTTCAGGTCTGCCTTATTCAGCCACTTAGTTGAAAAGTATTTCTAAAATCATAAAAATCTACCCTGGCTTGGTAGCTCAGTTGGGTGGAACACCGTCCCATACACCAAAAGGTTGCAGGTTTGATTCCCAGTCAGGGCACATTCCTAGGTTGTGAGTTCAATCACTAGTAAGGGAGGCAACCAATCAATGTTTCTCTCCTCTCTCTCTCTCTCTCTTTCTCTCTCTCTCTTTCTCTCTCTCTCTCTTTCTCTCTCTCTCTCAATCAATAAACATATCCTCTAGTGAGGATTAAAATAAAATCATAAAAATCTACACAACAGGAGCTGCAGTGGGAGTTTTTGAGCCAGAGCTGTATTACATAGTATTGCTTTTTAATCAGTGTTTGGGGTCACCTACTATGTGCCAGGCAGTTTCTTATGTTCCACTAATCCTCACACGGATGCTGCACAGTGGGTGCATTGTCCCCATTTGCCTGATAAGACGGAGATGTTAAGGGGATATGTCCAAAGTCATGCATATTAAAAGCAGAGGAGCTGGAATTTGCATTTGTCTGATTTTGAGGTACTTTCCACTCTGGGAGGGAAAGCAGAGGTTTTGTTGACAGTTTCCTAAGAAAACAACCATAACTAAATCAAGTTATAACAAGAAAACTGCACGAGACCAGACTATATAACTGGAGTCACTGGGCGGAGGGAGGTGTGTAAATTCCCTTTTGGCGCTCCGTTGCAATGCTGGAGCTCACAGTGTAACCAACAGACTCTTTAAAGAGGGCTGGGCTGCATGCTCAGAGATGCTACTTCAGCCATTGATCTTGAACATTCTCGAGGACACACTCTGAAATGGCTTCACTTCTCTCATCATCAAAATGTCACAGGTGGCTCCACACAGCCCCGAGGAGCCACAGTGGGCCTATGGGCACCAGCTTTGCTGGGAGAGGCACCTTTTCCCATCTGCCTGCGAGCAGCCCATCGTGTATCTCCCCAGAGTACAAAGGTGTAGACATCGCCAGAATCTGTATGCCAGGAGCTGAATATCCTCTCCTGCTGTCTAGAGGGAAGGGACTTAAGGAGAGACATCTAGCTCTGATTCTTCAGACGAGGAGAAAGGAAAGGTGAGTTGAGGGAAGATGCAGTGCTGGGCAGGGAGGCAGGGAGTCAAGGAGAAAGGAGGAAATGAAAATCAGCCACAGCTACTGCTTACTGAGCACCAATTTCCCCAAAGCTGAGAAAGCCCCTCTGCGGGGAGAGGAACGAAGCCCAGTTCAGTAACAGTATTTCGTATTGATTGATGCTGTGATTCAGGCAATCAGGACAAATGGTTTTGGTTCGGGGCTTGCAGTCTGTGTCCCTGGATTATAGACAACCAGAGAGGCAGGAAATGGGACCCAGGAGAATAGCTTTAATAAAAGAAACTTGAGTTATGTCTCCTGGAAGAGAGAAGCTGGAGTGATTTAATAATGACTGTCAAATCTCCAAGGATGGTAACTGGCAGTTCTCTAGCAGCACCCAGAGAACAAGGAGGAACAGGTTTACAGTCTAGAGAGAAAAATTGAAATTGAATACCAAGACTCAGTTGAGTACCAAGACAGATGCCCTGGCCATGCGGGCTGTGCAGCACTGACAGACCCGCTCCTCCCCGGGCACGTGGGTCTCTCCTGGGGAGATTCAGAAAACACTGCGGAAGCACCGCAGGCGGGGGGCGCAGAGCCCTGG
The DNA here is from genome assembly GCF_964212035.1 of Myotis nattereri. Classification (NCBI taxonomy): domain Eukaryota; kingdom Metazoa; phylum Chordata; class Mammalia; order Chiroptera; family Vespertilionidae; genus Myotis; species Myotis nattereri. The sequence continues at coordinate 121,854,748 of NC_138076.1, read as the reverse complement.
GGCGCATGGCGGGCGGGCTAGACGTCACCAAAGTCTGCTGTGCCAAGTGATCTTACACATTGTAATGAGAGATGTTTATTGAGCACTTGCCACCGCCAGGTCTTGTTCTAAGTGCCTTAATATATTTCCTCGTGTAAATCCTCTTAATGATGCTTTGAACTGGGCACTGCTATCCCTCAGGTGAAGCATGGAGGAGTTCAGTAACTTGCCTGAAGTGATACAGAATGTATCAGAACCAGGATTCAAACCCACACAGCCCACCTTCCTCTTCTTAACCTCTTCTACAGTCAAGCAGATATTTCATCCCCATATACAGATGAAGAACCTGAGGCTCCAGAGGGTAGTAATTGCCATGAAGTGGGGTGCCAGACCCTGAGGCCCACCTTTTGTAGCACGTGTTAAGGATTCGTTCTCATCCTGCTCTCTCTGCTTCTTCGTGTTTTTTTCTTGTGGTTGAGGTTAGGGTTTCTCTCTGTTCATGAGCCTCTCCATTCCCTAGGGGAGCTGGAGAAGCAGCAGGGAGCAAAGACACGCTCCTTCAAGTCTGGAGGAGCCCAGGTGGACTCGCAGTTGAAGCAGGGATCGCCTACAGGTGAGCCTCGGCCCTGCTCTGGAGTTTCAGACCCCAGGCCTGGGTGGCTGGGCCAGGGAGGGCATGGAGGCCACTTACCACCCCTGGGCGTGGGATCTTGGGGACTGGGGATGAGGGAAGGGCTGGTTTCCATGGCCATTTCTCCCTGCGGAGGAGCACCAGGCTTCCTCTCATGGGGCCTTCATAGTGGGAGTGAGGAGGAAGGAGAGAGACTGCCCCAGGGCCCGGCGTCCACCTGCTGCCCACCATGGGGAGTCAGGCCCGAGCCCTGATAACCCTGGCCCTAGTGAGGACACCTTCTGCCCTCACACACCCAGGCTCTCGGAAGACTGCTGGTTCATGGGGTGTTGAATTATTCACTCCACGCAAATGAAGCCAGCTCTTGGCTTTATACCCCCATTGGCCATGCTCCTAGGCCTGCTTCCTTCCTCCCACTGACACCTCTACCTACCTACACCTTGCTCTCCCCTCACTCCTACCTTCAGGGAAGACTTACTCCACCTCCACAGTCCCAAATGAAATAGAATTAGGAGAGGGGGCATGAGAATTAAACCCCATCACATCAGCCCCCGGCAAACTACCCAGAACTACGCGCTCATTAATTCATTCAGGCACCTATTCTTATGTGTAACAAACATTTACGAGTGCCTGCAGTGTGTCCCGCGTTGAGCACTGGGAAGCCAGGGTCCTAGCAAGACGTCGGCTTGAGCCTAGAAACTCCATGCCGGTCCACACCCCTCAGTGACGGCCAGGATGCCATGCTGCTGCAACATACGTGCTCACAGGGCGAGTCACACCAGCTGGGAGATGTGACTCATTTTCTAGGCAGGACTGAGAGCTCTTTGAGCTGCATGGAGATGCTCACTGTGATGTCACCTTCTGTACTGGAGTTTGACCTGCCATCATGCATTCATGATTCTCCCCCACCTCTCGCCCCCGCCTGCTTTTCAGCTGGCCCCTTTCTTTCTGTCAGGTCACAGCTGCTTGTTTCCGCAGCTGTTTATCCAGAGCTGAATCGCAGCTGTGATCGACTCCCTGACAGCCCACTGCACGCTCTGCAGCCCAGCTGCCTCTTTGAAGCTGCAGCCCTGGTCAGACGAGCCCTGTCCCCCAGGCCCTGTCCCCTAGGCCCTGTCCCCCCAGGCCCTGTCCCTCCAGGCCCTATCCTCCAGGCCCTTCCCCCAGGCCCTGTCCCTCCAGGCCCTGTCCCCCCCAGGCCCTGTCCTCCAGGCCCTGTCCCCCAGGCCCTGTCCATCAGGGGCCTCCACATGGAGTGCTTCTTGATCCCAAACACTGGCCCAGCTCCCTTTTGTGCTACAGAAGGCAGGGGGATGAGTGCAGCGTGGGAGCTGACAACCTCCCCACCTCAGGGGTGTGAGAGATAAGAGGGGTTCTGGCAGAGGAGCCCTGGAATGCCTGCTGGGTGGGATGGGGAGGGCAGGAAGATGACTGAGCCAGAAAAAGTCATCAAGTTGTCCCTGGGGGTCCACAGGGTCTCTGGTGCTGCTCCAGGCCAGTCAGTCTATCCTTGTAGCAATTACAGAGCCATCACAGGCTCTCCCGTGCCAGGCCCTGTGGTGAGTGCTTGGAAGCCTCACTTCACTGAATCCCCACCAGTGGGCCAAGCAGCGGGGATGGGAACAGAGAAGGAACTTGGCCCCTCCTCACACAAAGGAGCCTGTGTTTGAAGGAGGCCGATGAACGTGGTGCCCACAAATGCCCAGTAGAGCCTCCTTGTGTTTCTGGGAGCCGAGAACCAATGCCAGCTCATAACCAGCCTGCACAGTCCATGTCGGGAAGGCTCCACAATGGCCAGGTTAGACGGAATCTCAGAGGTCTTCTGGTCTGTGGAGGCTCAGAGAGGCGTGACATCCTGCCCAGGTCACACAGCTGGGCTCCCCTGCCAGTCCACTGCCCTGGCTGCATCTCAGTCAGGAGTGGCGTGGCACCCAGAGTCTCACCAGCCACGCCCTCTCGTTGTAGGCATGCTCAGTTTGAGGGGTCGGAGGGGGCAGGGGTTTGTATCGGGAGGGTGGAGAATGAGCCCTGTGCTCTTTGCATTCAAAGCCAAAAGGGAAGCTGCGCTGGGCGAGAGGCCTTCGGAGAGCACGGTGGAGGTGAGTGGAGGCCTGGTTGCCCCGGTGAGTGGTTCTGTGCCCCCGCTTGTCCTTCTCACTGTCTCTGTTGTTTCTCTTCTCAGGTATTAATCAATGCCTCCCCAGCCCGACTCACCATTTTACCAATTTCAAGAGATACAATTAAAAGTTACTGCTAGCATGGGTAATGCCACTGTTCAGCGCCTAGTTAAGCTGCAGCACTTCCTCCCACCCCCAGCCTGGCCAGCTGATTGCCCTCCCAGGCCCAGCTCCCTGACTAACACCTTACAGATGAAGCCCTCTCACACACCCCCAAGCCCACGCCACCAGCACACTGCTCACCGATCCCCTAACACCTGCTGTATCAGAGAACCCAATATTCTTACCCCCCCACCACCACCATGCCCCTTGGACCCTGCCCACCGGTGCCTCTTGGAGAAGCTGGAGGACAGAGCTTCTCCCTGGAACAGCTGGTCCATCTGGAAAGTGGGCCACAGGGTAGGGTGTGTGCAGGAGAAAGCGAAGCAGAATAGATTGGGGTTGTCTTAGGGGTTTTGCGGGGAGAGCTGATCTCTCTGAAGACTGTCCATGTGAGAGGGAAGCCCATCCTCAAGCCACATGGGAAGGACTGGGGAGTAGCCGCAGCAGCTACTCCTTCCCAGGCACTAAGAGCGTCGTCCCCTGCTTGCCCTGCTAGCCTTGCTGGGCCCCTGTCCTCCTGCACTGGCTCCCCTCAAACCCCAATGAGCCTCCTCACTCCTGTTCTGCCAAGCCTCCAGGGACCACTAGCTGCTCACACAGACGCCTCCTTTCCCACCGCCCCCCCCCCCCCACCCAAGCTGGAGGAGCCCCCACGTAGAGATCTGGGGGAGGAGCCCTGCCACCTATCAGCCTGACTAAGCTCAGGGAAGCCCCAGGATACCCAGGGGAGCCCAGTTTCTTCTTGCTCCCCACGGCCCCCATCTCCCACACACCTGTGTCTGGAGGAGGCACCTTTACACCGAGGAGCTTCCTGCCCCAGCAGCTGACAAGCCCCCAGGGTGGGTATTCCATCCCCTGCCCCCTCCGCTCCCCATCTTCCTGCAGCTGCCCATTCTCTAGCCTTGCAGATAAACACACCAAGTTACCAGCCCTCGGGTTTGTTCTGCCAGCCCTGCCCGCACCTTAGCCGGACCTGCACAGGGAGGACAAGCACTCTGATGGCCCGTTCTCCCCTCCAACCTTCCCCAGAGGGCCATGTGGCTATCTGCAAGGCTGCCACCCCAGCTAGCCCCAGGGCCCTGCCAGCCTCTGTTCCCGCACAGAGGGCAGCCTCGCTGCCCCACCCTCTCAGCTGGACCCTGAGCTCCCTTGTCCTCTGCCCTCTCTCTGTCATTTCCTCATTGCCTGGCCAAGCCGCTCTGGCAGGCGCTTCTCCATCTTCGAGCTGCTACTCATGTTCCATCCTCAATCTCTCTCTCTCTCTCTCTCTCTCTCTCTCTCTCTCTCTCTCTCTCTCTCCTTTCTTTCTTCAGCAGGGGGTCAGAATGAGAAAATGTTTTGCTGTCACTTCCTGCTTTTCACTTACTATTAAAGATAAGGGATCAGGCTGGGGTGGGGAGGAGGAAGGTGAGACAGTGGAGGTGGGATCAGAAAGGGGAGGTGAAGAAGAGGGGCAGGATGAGGTCCAGAGCTGTGGGCTACATGGGGGCAGCTGGGGAGGGGGAGGAAGAGGGCTCAGCGAGTGTGGACTGGGCAGCTAGGCATTTGCCTGGGGAGGGGCAGCCATAGAGTCTTGGGGGGGGGAGCAGAAGGGACACAAGCCTGCCCCTGCTGTCTTGGCCACTTTTCTCCTGGGAAATAGGTCAGAATATGAGCAGGTGGGGAAGGGAGCTTGTCCCCGCCACCCCCCACCCTGCCCCCAGCAGCAGTGGACAGAGGCCTTCTGCCCAAGTGAGGGCCACAGAGGGCTCCCCAGGAGGGAAATGGCCCAGCCACGCTCTCTGCTCACCCTGTGTCTTGTCAAGGCAGTGCAGGGCTCAGGGGCCCCTTCATTAGTTTGGGGGAATCTCAGGCCTGGGAAGTGCTGCCAAGGCTGGAGGTTGAGAATGAAGAGTAAAGACTGCAACATGCTGAGCCTGGCTGGGGGCTTGTGACTATGGAAGGGCAGACAGATGGGGCTCAGGAGCTGTGGAGAGGGACACAGGCCACTGGGAGAGGGGACCCAGGAATGGGGGGGAATCCCTGAAATTGCACCTTTTGCCAATAAATGGGGTTAAGATCTGCTGGTTAGGGCCCCAAGATCGTTTTGGGCTGGGCCTTCCTGGTCTAGGCCTGGGGATAAGGTCCCCTACCTGTAGCCTGGATCCTCCTGGGCTTGGCACAGCCTGTCCTGGGTGGTGGTTCCAAGGACAGTAGAAAACATCCTCAGAGAGAAGGGTCTCGGCCACCCCCAAAGGGCTCAGGTGTCGGGAGGGGGTTGTAGTATCTAGAGACTTGCGGGGTGGGGAATTAAAGCCCTCTCCTTCCAGAATCCTCTAGCCGCTCTGCCACCCATTTCCTCCCCTCCCCCTGCTCGCAAGAAGAGGCCAGGCTGGTTCATAGTACCTCCATGGCCTGAGGGAGGGGGCCACCTCCTCATGCCCCACCTAGGAGATAAGGATTAGAATCCTTTCTGGGCAACCCCTCATGCAGCAGCAGAAGTTTAACCAGGATCCAGGTTGGGCCATAAAGGCAGCTGGGGATCAGACTCTGGCCTTTGCCCTCTGGGCTGCTCTTGGATGTGTGATCATGGCCTTGGGAGTCTGGGGGCGGGGAGAGTGGGGGGAGCTCCAGATCACCCCTCAGGGGTCCCTGGCAGTCTGGGGTTTGGGTGCCTTCGTGATGTTTACAGTGACAATGAGGCTTCCCCTCTAACAAAGCCAGAGGAAGGAGAGGGCTGGAAAGTCTCAGGTGCTTAACCCTGTCCCTGAGTCCTCCCTTGGCTCTGAACATACCCTGGGAGGCAGGGAGGGAGCAAAGACCCTTACCCCAGTTTTTCAAGCTCAGAAGCTGGTAGAGAGGAAGGTGGGGAGAAGTTTACCCATAGCCCAAAGCCACCCAGCAGGGCCATGAAGTCAGACTGCAGAGCTATGCAGAACCTCAGTGAGTCTATGGTCCAAACGCCCATCTCACAGATGAGGAGACTGAGGCTGAGAGAACTGAGGCTGCTCATGGTCAGTTGCAGAACACGCCAGTCTCTTGACGGCAGGGATGGAACCTCTGTTGGCTGCCAGTTTTCCTCTGGTGGAGAGATGGGGAGTGGGTCAAGGTGAGGGCTGAGAGCCCCTAATGGGCACAGGAGCCAGGGAAGGGGAGAAGGGAGGCTCAGGGTAGCCAGTCCTAGTAGCTGGGAATTAGTCTTGTAACATTTCATGCTTCTCTGGCTGTTTCTAAACTAGGTGTCAATTCACAACAGGCTTCAAACGTCCCAACACAACTCCGGGCTGGGGGCCCAGAGGAGAGCTGCGGTGCCACCGCCAGACCCGCAGCCTAGCCCCCTGAGAGAGCAGCCCCCGCCGTTGCCGCCATCACCACCCACGCCCCCAGGGACCCTGGTGCAGTGTCAGCAAATTGTCAAGGTCATTGTCCTGGACAAGCCCTGCTTGGCCCGCATGGAGCCCCTGCTAAGCCAGGCTCTCTCCAGCTACGCCTCTTCCTCCTCTGACTCCTGCGGCTCCACACCCCTGGGCGGCCCGGGCTCCCCGGTCAAGGTCATCCACCAGCCCCCGCTGCCCCCACCCCCGCCCCCCTACAACCACCCTCACCAGTACTGCCCGCCAGGCTCCTTGCTGCACCGGCGCCGCTACTCCAGCGGCTCCAGGAGCCTGGTGTAGACTGTTTCCCACACTGCTGCCCCAGGGGGCTGCCACCAGGGTCCCTGGGCTGTACCCAGGAGCCCCGGCCGCCCCCTCACTGCTCCCCACACCCTGGCACGCTGTGTTCCTGGTCACCATCACCATTGTTTTGGAAAAGAACCTCGATCCCTGGCACCTGGGTTTGCCTCACCCGACATGCTTCCCGTACTCAGCTGAACACCCGCCCCCCCCCCTTCAATCTGGAGACTCCCCCACACTCCCCTGGGCCCTGCACAGCTGCATGGCCAGGCCTCTCCTCCTGCCACCACTTACCACGTGGACCACGGACTTCGGAGGACAAGAACTGAGGGCCTACCCAGCTTCTGGGTCCTGAGTCTGAGTCTACTGGGCCCTGGGCCGCAGGCTGGGAGGGGGGTCCAAGGGGAGCCAGCACCCAGCACCGGACAGAAAGTGGCCTGGCTCCCTGCTCAGCTCTAGGTGCTGCACTGGGTGGAGGAGAGTTGGCCCTGGATCCCTGAAGGGACCAGGGAAGTGGGAGTGTGAGGAGGGGTCTTTTTCTGCTGCACCTGCCCCACCCCCCACAACTGGCAGACGCAGGAGGTCGGTCTGTCCCCAAGGATGTTGGTTGCCCTGACCACGTCCTCCCCCTCCTCCCAGGGCCTGCCCTTCCTCTGGAGCTGGGCACTGCCTGCCCAGGGCTGCGCAGACTCCAGGAAAGCTTTGAGAGAGGGAGGGAGGAGGGGGACTCGTCTCAGCTCTCTCTAGGTCAATTCAACCAGCTGTGGAACCGTGAGGTCATTCATCTAAAATAAATCTTCTTAGGGTTTTAGTTCCCCAGCCCCAAATAACACCCGGCCAATGCGAAATATGCACCGGGGCCTGGAATAAGGGGGCCTGGGAGTAGAGTGGTTAGTTCCCTCCCCTGTGGCAGTGGAGCCAGGGAGGAGGGGCAGTGGTTTGCCCAGGGGCAAATGCAGCCAGAGGAGGTGGTCGGAGAGGCCCGGCTCCCTCTCGCATGGTTTCTGTGGCCGCCGCGAGGGATTTGGATGCAGAAGTGGGTGGGAGAAGCAGGTGCTCCACAGGCACGTGCCTTCCCCCTGCTGCCATCCCAAACTTGCCCCTCAGCCTTTAAACCTCCCGCCTCTCCACCTCCCCCAAGAAGTGGCCCGCCTCCTGCAGGGGGCACTGAGTCCCTGCCCCCTCAGAATTGCAAAGAGTGCAAAGTGGGTCTCACCAACCCCCTCGGGGCCAAATAGCATTGGGGAGTCAACCTTTAGGTGACCCCACAGAGCCTGTGCAGCCCCCTCAAAGACTTCAGAAGATACCCGGGCCCCAGTCACGCCCTTTCAGGAAGTGTCTGTCCAAGCCGGGCCAGGTTCCAGTCCTGGGCCGTCATTCCATTGCTGTCCCTCATCGAGCTCCCCTCCTACTTGGAGCCCATTATCAAAGTGTCCCCAGAGGTGGAAGTGAATGTGCTTCTCCCTAACCCTACCTCACACCCCAAATGCAGTGCCCTGGGCCAGCTAGGAGACCCTGATCCTTGTCCTGCGCTCTCGGAGCTTCCAGATGACCTGGTTTTATTTGTATGTGTGGTCACCAAACGTCATTATGGCGTCACCCAGCGAGTTTATTTCTAGCCCTGTCTTTGTCATCCTGGGATCCGTAACTTGTGACCAATTTGCTGTCTCCTCCGTGTGGCTCCCCAGCCGAGCTGCTTTTGTCCTTATTGTCTTGGTCCCTCTCTTGTGTCTCTACTGTAACAAGGACATGCCAATAAGAGGCTTTCAGAACAGAGTGGCTGACAGATGGGGCCACACACTACGACATTTCTGATGCACGTGGCCAGGGCAGGGATCGCCCGTAAAGAGTGCGAGCGGGAAGAGGAGCAGAGTTGGGGTGGGAGTGAATGGATCTTGAATAAGGGAGCCTGGAAATAGAGTGGAAGTTAATGGGTGGGCAGCAGGGAGTATGAGTTGTGAAGGAAGGGGTGGGGGGTTGAGGTGGCCAAACCTGATTATGGAATGGGGACCATGAATGCCAGGGGCTGGTGAGGAAGCAGCAGCCCCTACCGTCAGGCCCTTGTCACTGCCCACATAGTGCTTCTCGTTGCAAAGTGCTCTCCTCCCTTTCAGTGGGCATGGCAGCCCTGGCCCCTTCCTCCCACCTCTGCTGCAGCCCTTACTCTGCAGACAGACTCTCAGAGGTCTTGGGGATGGAGCACACAGAGCCTTCCCTGAGGACCCGGATGCTCGGGGACTGGGGCTTGCTCCCAGGCACTGCGGTGGCTTCCCTGGGACCCTGGCAGCACTGGGAGTCCCGGCCCCGGAAGCAGACCAGCCTGGGCTCTGCAGCACAAGAGCCAAGCCTGAGCTGTGAGGCTTTTCATCCCAGTGGCCTGAGCAAGGGGCAGTTGGCCCTCCTCCTGTTAGGGAAGCAACAGTTCCCACTGTCTGCATCCTCCTGCCCCTGTCCTGCCAGCAGGCTAAGGCTGGGACCCCCTCATCCCCGCCCCCAGAGCCTAGCCCCAGAAACCTTGGACAAGCCTCCTGCCCTTGCAGAGGCCCCACTGGAGATGCTCATGGGGCCCTCTGCTCTCCCAAGGCTGAAGGCACTGGAGTGCTGATAGCCCCAGACATAGCCCCAACATGGCCCCACTCTATCAACTCTCTAGGCCTTACTTTGGGGGACCCGAGCCCCTTTATCAATTTTATCCATTTGGCTCCAGCTCCAGAATCAGGAGTGGAGATGAAATGAGCTTTCCCACCCACTCTTGGGCAAGTCCCACCTCCAAACCTGGAGCAAGACCTGCCCGGGCAGCTTGACCTGGAAGCTTGCCTGCTTGTGTCCACACATGTCTATCAGCCCCGGGCCCTTGACCCCACCCCACCCCACCTGTTCCCCTGTAGCCTGCCAGAACGTCTCTTGTACCCGATAGTTGCTCTGATAACCATCTGTCTGTCTGCCCTGTGTTCTGCTGTGTGTACCTTCCTGCTGCACCTCCTCCCCGCAGGCACCCCTCACCCTGTTGGAGAGAAACCTCTCTAGGGAAGGCAGGGTGGCTGCACCCAGCGACTAATCCAAATGGCAAATATTTTGTAACAAAATAGCCCAGAGGTATTTTATCTGTTCAATTCATAGAGTTTTAGAGATTATATTGAAATATGTCACTTGAGCAAACTGTCGGTTGTGTTTCTTTTGTTCTGCAAGAGGGAGGGTCCACCTTCACTCAGAGGGGTCTAATTGGGGAGGGTCCGAGCAAGAGGACAGTCTGATGTTCGTAGCCCTGGGGTCTTTCAGGGGCAGCTGGGCTGCCAGGCTGTTCTTCTCCGGCCATAGTGGCGTCACCCCTTTATCCCAGAGTGACACCCTTCTGAGCCATGCTGTGACAAGACTAGGAAGTCCTGTCTTAAGTTAATGAGGCTTGGGTATGTGGGAGAGGGTCATCTGATGGGTGGGCACAGGGTTGGAGCTAGGGGTGCAAGGCCCACTAACACACACACACACACACACACACACACACTCAGCTTTGAGCCAATTGAGAGAGCAGATTATAACAGGGACGAGGGGCACTTTTGGAGAAGGGATCACCGTGACGGCCAGTGTGCACCCAACAGAGTGAGAGATGGGGGCCAGGAGCCCATGGGCTCTGCTTGGCTTTCTGTCACGGGAGTGAGGGACTGTTGGGAGGTCAGGGTCCCACTGACCATGCTGGGTCATCACCCTCAGGTGACTCACCAGACATCAGCTCCAAAAACCTAACCTAATCACAGCATGTGCTGTGACAAGCCCTAGGGTGTGCGATTTGCAATGGAGGGGGCGGCAGACCCAGGTAAAAGGATTGGGGGAATATTGTTGGGAACAGTGCACAGAGCCATAGAGTGCAATGGAGCAAACGTTTACCAAGCCCCACAGTGTGCCAGGTGCCCTGTTGGTTGCCGGAAGGGAGGCCAAGGTTCTGCAGAGGATACAACAGCAGCCAAGTGGCTGTAAACCAGGAGAGCAGGCTGACACAAGGTCGCTTGGCTAGCGTTCACAGCTGCGTCAATGCTCAGATCAGGCTCCACAGCAGGCTTGACACAGAGTGACCTCTTCTGGCTGCAAGAGAGGAGAACCTTCCAGCCAAGCTGAGGCCAGAGGCGCCGCCTGTGGGAGAAATGCAACTGGCCACGATGGCCGGCCTAGGGACACCTGTGAAGACACACCCAGCTCCCCCGGCGACTGGAACTCTGAACATCCCGAAATCTCGGTAGCTCCGCAGGCTGGGTCCCCTTATTCCTTTAAAATGAAAGGAAACCTGACCTCACTCTCCTTCCAGAAAAAGGGAAATTCCAGGAGAAGCCTGGGGCCAGCTCTGACCTGTCACATCCTGGGAACTCGCTGTCCCGGGAAGCTGAGGACTAGCCCCTTGAGAGCACCCCTGAGGGGACCAGCTCAGCTCAGGCCTGGGAGAGGACTACGGCTCAAAGGACCTGCTGCCGTCTGTGCGGGTGTGGAGTGCTGCCACCATCCTCCCAGCTGCTGCCCCTGACAGAGCCCCCGGGGGTCCCAGGCCCTCTGTTCCATCTGCCACAGGAATGGAGAGCTATGGCTCCTTATAGTGACCATTTAGACGGGGAAACTCAGCCGTTGACTTGGAATGTTTCCAATAAGGTGCTTGGAATTCTCCGGTTTCTGGCTGAGAGCGATGGGCCAGAACATGAGGCCAGCGCTAGAAATCAGGGAAATGCGACCAGCTCATGACCACCTGGCGTGTGCCAGGTGCTGGTCTAGGTGTCGGAATAGGCCCAGAATGTGACAAGCCATGCCTCTGCCCTCGAGTTCCCACTGGGTAGTGCCCTCAGAAATCAACAAGCAGACCGGCTACTTTCACACAGATGGTGGTGCAGCAGGGGTGCTGCAAGGGGGCTGCTGAAGAGCCTTCAAGGAAGGCCTCTCCAAGGGGGCAGATTCAACAAGGCGAAGGTCAGGTTCCAGGGCAGGTGAGCCGTTCAGACACCACCTCTAGGGGAGAGTCTGTAAGGACTATTTCCTGGGGTATGAATTTACTTACGTGAAAATTCTTATTACACCTTACTGAGGTGCAGTTTACAGTCTCCTTTATTAAGGAAATAATGAAACTGGGCTTCTGGGAAACCCAGGGCAAAGGGTCACCACAATCAGCGGGGAAGGAAGGGCTGACAGCAGCAGGCTGGCCACTGGACAAGGCGGTGGGTGAGGTAATATCAAAGGCTGGGCTGCAGCAGGAGGAGCCAGACCCCCAACTAGAATCTGAAGGACAAACCCCAGCCATCAGGACAAGCTGTCAGGGCAGCTCCTGATCAGGAGGCACCACCAGGGCCTGGTGGGCCTGCAGGAAGCCCTCTGTCCATCTCTTCCCATCACCCCCATCCAAGCAGGTCAGGTTTGCTATCCTAGATAATAAAGAGCTAATATGCAAATGGTCATCACACCCTCTCGCCCTCATGCCGTGATGCCCTCATGCCGTGATGCCCTCATGCCGTCATAATCCATCACCAGGAGGCTGCCTGCACAGCGGGCGCGCGTGGGTGGGCGGGGACCTGATGCTGCATGCGCGGCTTGGAGGCGGGTCCCAGCAGCTCCGTGCAGCGAGGCCTGGGGGTCCTGGCAGCTCTGACCTACCTCTTTGGGGCAATCCATCATGGGGCTCCTGCACTGTGAGAAGGCACAGGCCAGGCTGAGAGACCCCTCTGCCCCCCCGAGTGCATGAATTTCGTGCACCAGGCCTCTTGTTTAAAATAATAACAGGGTGGACTTCGTAGCCTAGTTCCCATGGGTTTCTGGGGTTGACAGCCCTTCACAGCTCAGCAGGAGCAACATGAAGCTGTAGTAAGACTGACTTGCCCTGCAGCAGGCCTGGCACCCCTCCTTCCTTCCCCAGCCTCCACAGGCATGCCTAATGGATCAAGCTTTCCAGGAGTCACCATCAATCAATGTACATCGACACCCAGCATGAAATTAACTTGCCAACCTGTCACCCTGTCATCCTTCTTGAGCCACCTTGAAGGCAAGCGTTTTGGAAGCTGTGGGCTGTGAGACCGAGCGCCCCGGAAAAAAAGCGAGGAATGGTGGCAGAGGCTGCTCAGGCCCGGCCCACTGTTCTCAGATTGCTCATGGAAAGGGCTTTGCTTTGCTTCTTAGCTCAGCAACGCTCTGCCCAAGGGATGCTCAGGGCTGCTTCCTTCCAGGACTCACCACTCTGGCAGCTCTAGCTCACCTCACTTGCACCACTCACCTCCCACCAGCTCCCTCTGCTCTGACCAGAGACGGAGCCCTTGAGGTACAGATGGCAACCGGCCACAGCTGCAGATTGGGAATGCCAGGGAGAAGTCACTCAGGGGCTCTCCATCCCGGGGCAAAGCATGGCCTAGAGAGGCCACACCCAGGCACTGCAGGGCTTGGGAGAGACCCTTCATGAGGCAGGAGAGGTGTTTCCTCCAGGACTGAGGTGAGGCCCAGACAGAGCCCAGTGGCCTGGAGTCGCAGGCTGAGTCCTTATCCGCTCCCCACCCCTTCCCAGAAAGGTAGTTGATCCCAGCTCTGAGCCAGAACTGCTACTGGGAAAATTCCATTCTGGAAGAGGCTGGAGGATGAGGGAACTGGGCTCAGGAGATGGGGAGGAGGGCTGGGAATTCTTTCCTCCCTGCAGGTCTGGATGGCTTCTTTCCCTAGAGAACCAGGCACCCTAACCCCACTCACCAGCCCCTAGCACCTCAGTGCTTCCTGCTCCCATGACCCTAACGAACCTCAGGCAGGCTCTGGAAAAACTGTGGGAACCAGCTGCAGGGAAGCAGGGGACCACCAGGAGAGCGGGCTCCTGTTCCCATATTCTCAGCTGCCCTGGACAGACTGCTGCCTCCCACCCTGCCCAACCCCCTTTCCTTCCAAGACACCCGGGCTAGGAAGTAGCCTCCCTCCCTACCTCCACAGAGAGCAGAGGCAGGGCGTAAGAGAGCCCTTTCCACTAGCACAGGAGGCCACCGAATCCCTGAATGTCAGACTTGGAAACAGACAGGTCAGTTAGTCCTACTGCTTCCTTTCATGGCTAAGGGGACTATTTAACTTAAGAAGATACAAAAAGAACAGCAGAATAATCCCAAAGTAAGTAGGAGGAAGGAAATAGCAAAGATGAAAGCAGAAATAATGAAATGGAAGGTATATATACAATAGAAAAGATGAACAAAACTGAAAGCTAGTAGTAAGAAATGACTAATAAACTTACAAGCCTCTGATAAGACTAATATGAAAATAAAATCAGCACAGATAAGTAACAGGGGGACATGCTATCTATATTGCAGAGGTAAATTTAAATAGAATACTGCAAATAAACTAGAAACCTATGACAGTAAGTTTGAAAACCTTCACAGAATGAACACTAGCCTAGAAAAATATCTTACCAAAACTCACTCAAGAACAAATAGAAAAGTTGAGATGTAAACCCCCTAAAGACATTTAAATGTGTAGTTAAAAATCTACCCACACACCTCCCCCCTAAAAAAAACTCACAATACCATTCCAGATGATTTTACAAAATTCTACTGTACAGTCAAAGAGCAATAGTTTCCATCTCTTATTAACTCTTTCAGAGAAAAGAAAAAGAAAGAAAACTTTCAGACTCCTTATAGGTTTAGTGTAACCTTATTAACAAAAACTAAATCAGGCAAGGACAGCGTCAGAAAGGAGCATAAATACAAAATTCTAAACAAATTGTTAAGAAACTGAATCTAGCATTGAAAGACTAGCAAGCAAAAAATGACGCACCATAATCAAGTTAGGTTTGTCCCAGGAATTAAAAGATAGTTAAATATTAGAAAATCTATTAATACAGCTCACCACATTAACAGATTAAAGGAGAAAACAATATGATCTTCTCAATAAATGCATAAAAAGCAATCAAGAAAAGTCAACACTTCTGAAAACTGAGATATAATTGACATATGCCATTAGTTTCAGGTATTCAACATAATGATTCAATATTTGTATATATTGTGAAATGATCATCACAGTAGTCAAGTTACCATCTGATTAACACTTATTCTTTTAAAAAAAAACAAACAAAACAAAAACAGAAACATTGGAACAGAAGAAAACTTCATAGCCTAATAAATGATATTTTTCAAAAATCTACGTCAACTATTACCCTGAGTAATAATTCTAATAGTTAAATGTTAGAATTCCTTTCAAAATTAGGAGGGAGACAAGGATGCCTCCTACCACCACTTCTAGTTACCAAGTGAAGGAAGTCAAGAAAAAACTGAAAGGAATGATGATCAGAGAAATTAATTCCGACAGTCTGATTATCTATGTAAAAAGCTCTAAAGAATCAAGAGGTAAAAGTGTTAGAATTAATACAGAGGAGAGAGAAGCCTGCAGCGGGCTAGGAGCTGTTCCTCTGCCTGGTGTGCTCTTCTGGCCTTGCCCCTGCCTCCTCCGGGACCCTCCTCTCATTAACAGACCCCGATTCCAACTGCACTTGCCGAGCACCCACTGGACCAGGGAGGGTGCCGGCCACCTTCCCAGACCCCTGCGGAGTGGAGACAGGGAATGAGTGGCGCCTGGAGCGACGGTCCACTGCTAGTAACAGCGTTGCTGACTGCTGACGTGGCACTTGGGAGTTCCGGCCTCGGGCCCTTTGGCTACACTGCAGTGGCCCTGCGTGGGTGGGTGACATGGTGTGTGCAGAGAAAGCCTCCAAGTGCAATTGCGTCAGGAGTATTGACTGAACTCTTGCTGCAGCCGTGGGGTTGGGCACTGATCCTGTGGAGGAACCCAGGCCACCAGAGCCTTCCTCTCTCTGTCTGTTGCATCACCTAGCAATGATGTGCCTGCCTCCCCACCCTGTCAACCCATTAACTCCTCAGACCCCAGGAGCAGCCACCTGACTGCTGGTCATCACACTGGAAGTAGAGCGTGCTGGTATGCAAGGTGCCAGGACCCAGGACACCAACCCACTTCAGCCTCATTTGACCTGCCAGGCTTGGCCCCCACCGTCCTCTGCTGTCCTCCCGCCACCTTCTGTATTGATGGGTGGTTAACAAGCTTTCACCCCTGTCAAGTCCAATCAGCCCTTGTTACTTCCCTGAGCAGCTACACCCGCAGGAAAGCCAGTGCGCTTGGTCACCAGGGAGCGGGCATGTGAGGCCTAGAGCAGCAGGGAGAGAGGCAGGCAGTCCTCACCTGCCTCAGGGCAGGGAGGAGAGGCCAAGGCCCAGGGTCCGGAGGGCTATGGAGGGTCAGAGTGATAAGGATGTGGGAGAAAGGCGAAGGGCTCACACAGGACGAACACCAGCGAGGCCTCCCTTCCTGCAGTGCTGAGGGACAGTGCTCTGAGGGGCATACCCCACCCTCAAAAAGGGCGATTCTTGTACTTAGGGAAGCCAAGGACCCGTATTAGGTATCTACTACTGCTGAACAAACTACTCCAGAACTCGTAGCTTACACAATATACATTGATTATCTTTCATGTGGGTCAGTGACTCAGGGCCCACCCCGTGGGGTATTTTCTGGCTCAGGGCCCTTCATAAGGTTGCAGTCAGCATCAGCCAGGCCTACAGTCATCTGAAGGCTTGACAGGGGCTGGGGTTTCCATGTCCACAGTGATCATTCACCTGGCTGACCAGCTGGTGATGGCTCTTGGCCGGAAGCCTCAGCTCCTTCCACATGGGCCTCTCTATGGTTCTGCCTGAGTGTCCACGTGGTGTGGCGATCGGCTGCCACCAGAGGCAGTGACCCAAGAGATCATGAAGCCTTAGTGCCCTCTATGACCTAGCTGCAAATGCCCCTCACTCGTCCTCCATCTGCGCTGTGGGTCAGGGCATGAACAGCAGGAGGTGAAGATCTGGGGTCCTGGGGGAGAAGGAGGCAGGGGTGGGCCGAAAGGTTCATCCAGGAGCTCCTTCATGCCCTGGCTATTTCAGGGCGAGGTGCTAGCCTCTCAAGTGAGCTGAGCGTCGTCCTCTGATTATGATGTTTCCCCCCAAACCGCAGTCTGGCTCCTTCCTCCCAAATCCACACCTCTCTCCTCCTGGCCTCCTAATCTATGTCCCTGTGACTCCCAGATGATTCTGTTCCTTTCTCCTGCCCCAAATCTTATTCCCGTAACCTTGGCCCCTCACCGAGGCAGCTAAGGGCCCACAAAGCTGACAGGCCAGGCGGCTTACATTCTCTTTCTCTCTGACAGGGTGGGAGGAGCTCTAACCTGAGGACAAGGCTGGCATCCCCAGACAGCTCTAGGATGAAATAGGTCACAGCGGATGTTTCCTTTCCATGGGAGCAGCGGACATGAGACCCACAAGGTGGTCTGGACCTGGAGGGTGGTTTGGGAGGTCAGCTGGAGGTGGAGCCCAGCAATACCTGGAGGCCTCAAACCAGACCCAGGCTCTCTTTGGTGGGGCCCTGCATGGGACCAGGTGGGAGAAGCTGTAAAAGTGGGATGCCGGCTAGATAGGGAACAATCTCCCCTGGTCAGGTGCCCTTCCAACCTAATCCTCACAGACCGAAGTCTCACACATGGGAAGTCCATTCATCAGGGGTTGGGGCTCCAATCTCAGTGGAGTTCAAGGCCCTCTTCGGCTCCCTGCGCTCTCCTGGCTTGGGGGACGGGAGTAGAGAGGGCACAGAGCATACCTTCGCTTACTCCTCAGCTCCCTCACAGGCAACCCACATGCTGGGTGGAGAAGGGGCTCCCAGTTGAGACAAGAGGGGAGAGTCCAAACCCAGGTTCAGCCTTGCCAAGGGGGACATAGGGAAGAGCCAAGGTGAGTGGTTGGGGACTGCAACCCCAAGACCGGAAGCCTTGACAAGTCAGCTCCACAGGGAGCCCAGCCTGGGAGTGGCGGGGGTGGTTCCCAGGAGGAACTCGGGTGCTTAGAAAAGTGAGACAGTCTCAGCCTCACATGTGGAGGAGCACCACAGTCAGGTTAAATGCTTTTGCCTAAAATAAAGGGAAATTGGGGGGAGGGTGTTCCTAAGCACATCTGGGTGAACTGATGGGGTTGGGAGGCAGAAGTGATCCCAAAACCCAACAGAGGTCTTTGTGGCTGGGCCACTGGTCTAGACTTCAGGGCTAGCTTTGAAAGTAAACTTGGCCACCACCCTTCTTTGGGAAAGGGAAGAGCTGGTGGGAAGGGGAGAACTGACCAGGATTCAAGGGTTACCGAGTGGGAGACCCACAGATGAACAAGCCAGAGTGTTGGCTGTCCCAGGACTGCCCCCTTCTGAGGCACTGGGACCCTGAGAGCGCTGCCCTTAGTTCCCCTCCGCTCAAGCAAGGGTTCTGGTTCCCTGCCTGGCCCACAGGTCTCAGTCCTTCCCTTGGGGCACAGGTTAGGAAGTCAAATGCCTTTAGACTCAAATGTGTGAAAAGCTCAGGTTTGGGTAATTTGAAGCTGTGGAGTCTGCAGCAAACTGGAGAGTACCTAAAAGCATACACTTAAAAAAAATTTTTAATATCATACTGGCCAAACAGATCATAGCTGCCAGATTAGGCCTCTATGATACCCAGCCTAGGAGATGGAAGCAAGCCCAGCTAACCCCATACCTGTTCTGTGTGCACATATGTACACGCACACGCGCACACACACACACACACACACACACACACACACCTGTATCAGTGCTCGGGGTACTTTAAAGGGCCCAATTGCTGCTCCTTGCCCATGCTGTGAGTGGGCTCCTATGAGCTATGAAGTTGGCTGGAAGTCCCTTTCCCCAACGCCCTGTTTCCTCAGCCCCGAGCCACCCCTCCAGATTCTTTGGACTCACAGGCCATGGGGGCTCTATACTGAGTGCTCCCAGCTGTCCCAGAGCCAGAACAGAGACCTTCTAAGACAGCCTGTGAGTTTAGAGCCAGGGGGTCTGGCGCATGTATGTGAGGTGAGGAAGGTGGGAGAGGATGATGGTGTCTGTTAACAGTCTGCAGAGACAGAGAGACAATCCAGGGCCCTATGAGCTGGGGAGAGCTTGTGCCCCACCACTGTGCAGACCTGCCCACAACAGAAAATGCTGTCCCCCAGGCTGACAGAGCCGAGGTGTGGGTGGCAGCAGGTAGCTGAGAAGCCTGGCTGGCCGCCCGCCTATCCACTGCAGCTGGCTGCCCCAAAGCAAGTTGTCTCTCTAGGAGAGCCCCACCAGGACCTTGGGGAGAAGGATGAGGGAAGTGTTTGGGTCCCAGATGGTGAAAGCTGACAGGGAAGGAGAGCTGCTCAGCTTGTCCATGCATCCTGAGGACGGGGTGAGGGCACTTCCCTCGGGTTTGTGAAGGGTGCTGAGGAGGTCCTGCCGGGAACCTGGGGAAGCGGCACTGCTCCTATTGGCCACCAAGAGGCAGCAGAGAGCACTGTGCCAGCCTCAACTAAGGCTCCCCAGTCTCATCAGTGAGTGTGATCTTACTGAAGCCGTTTCTCTCCATCCCTTCCTCCTGTACCCACTTCTTGACCCACTGACTAGTCCAAGAAAGGTGAACACAGGTGCACGGAGCGGTCCAGAGGAATGCAGAAGCAGACTGCCAGAACCCAGGAGTCTGGACACCTGCTCGTGCCCCGTGTGACAACGTACTTGTTCTTACAAGTGAGAAGCACCTACCTATCTGGGCAAAGGGTGGTGAGTGATCTGAGGATGCCGGGGCTGTTGGAGATGGAACTCACCATGGCCAGACCATCTTTTTACTCCAGCCACTGGGCATTGGCTC
The DNA here is from genome assembly GCF_964212035.1 of Myotis nattereri. Taxonomy (NCBI): domain Eukaryota; kingdom Metazoa; phylum Chordata; class Mammalia; order Chiroptera; family Vespertilionidae; genus Myotis; species Myotis nattereri. The sequence goes on along the minus strand of NC_138076.1, from coordinate 121,835,518 downwards.
TGGGTGGCATCTACCTACACAGAATCCTCCCCAGGTGACTGCCTTTCTTCCAGCTCTCAGGTCCTGCCCCAGGAAACTATCCTGGGTGGCCTACCCCACCTCCACTCTCTCTCCTCGCTTCCTCTGAACACAAGTCCTGCCTCCCACCTCCACAAAGCCTACTCCGGCCAGAGAAAGACCTGCATGATCTGGTAGGGAGGGGAAAGGAGCACCCCCCCACACACACCTTCCTCTCTGTTTGAGACCTGAGGGCTCTTGCAGGCCCCAAGCCCGCCCCTGTTGGAGGAGAGACAGAAAGTGTCAAGAATGAGGGGTCTAGAGAGGAAATCTGGTCAGATGAGTAGGGGCTGGCAGAGAAAATACTATGGTGAAGGCATCACTCTAGGGAGAGCTGCTCACCCCTTCACAGAAGCGACCTCTCTCCCTCCTACCCCAAGACAGCGTAACTGAACAGGCATGGGTGAGGTAAAGAAGGCAGCACACGGGGCAGGCCATCCATACAACATGCTTGGTTATTAACGCAGGAGGGGGTAACGGGGGGCACACTGGCCGAGAAACAGAGGACCAGGTTCCAGTCGTCTCTCTAGTGCTGAGGAACTGCGTGAATTTGAAAAAGCCGCTTTGTCTCATTGGTCCTCATTCATGAAGTCAGGGATTTGGACAAAAGCAGGATGGCAAATGAAGCTGCCTGGAGCACTGTATTTGGAAGGACTATGAGGTGGGAAAGAATTGGTAATCAATTAGCAATGTCTGTCATGGACATAGGACACAGTCCAGGCATCATCTGTAAGTCCCTTCCATTTGAACGCTCCATGAGTTGATAACATTTGAAGAAGAGTGTAGAACTAGCACTGGCACTAGGGACACTGGGAGAGACTGCCTCCTGGAAACGTCGATGCAATGATGGCCTGTGAAGATCTGCCTCCTGGCTGACTCTCTAGTCCCCTCCCCCTGGACTCCAGAATGCTGCGCCTAGTGAGGGGCCCCCTCTAAGGGAATGTCAGAGTCCAACATGGTGTGTTCAGTGCCACTTCCAGCACAGTGTTCCATCGCGCTCTCTGAATCAGATCATGATGTGTATTCCAATTGGCACTATCTTCCAATGCACAAATATAGTAAACTCTAACAGGAAACATCCCTGCAGTAGGAGATCCCTCATAATGTAATGTGCTATAATCAGATGGTGAACTCCAAAAAGACCACCCTCCTTTATAAATAAGACAGTGGGTTCCAGCAGGGAGTCGCTTCACAGCGTGGCATGTTCCAGCGGGACTGTCCTGAGCCCACCAGGAGGAGCTGCTTCCGCTGAGAGGAGAGAGGAGGAAATCTTGCCTTCGCTGGGGGTGCCCCAGACATCGCAGGCATTCGCAACAGGGCTGTGGTGGGAACAGAGGTGAAGGCTGTCCACTGGGGGGAGAGGGTGGCCCTGACCCCAGGTTCCTGGCTCAGGAGCCCCCTAGCTTTCAGCCACATCCTATAAGTGGGTCTCTTTCTCCCCAACTATCAGTCCCTCCTTCACTGGGGAGGGTCCACAGTCCTGGCTGGTGCCAGCATCCAGACACAGGTGTTGCTTGGGTTGTGGCAGGCTGGGGTCAGGGGTGATGAGCTGTCGCAAGCGCTGTGGAGAGAAGAGGGAATGAGTGGGTATTGTTGGTGAGAGAGGCAAAGATGCTTTTTCCTGTCTGTATCTTCAAGGCCCAACACAGGAACATGGGGCAGCTCAGTACCATATGAGTGAATAGATAAATAAATATTTTGAGAAGAGAGAAGAGGCAATAATATGGTGATTAAGGGTGTGAACTAGGTTCCACTTCTGGCTCTGTTACTTGTGCAATCTTAGGCAACCCATTTAACCCCTCTCTGCCTCATCTATAAAATGAGGATTATAAGAGTACATACCTCATAGAACAGTGTCTGACACAGGGTAAGGCAGGAATAAGTATCTATTTTTGTTCTTATTGTTACTAATTTTCTTACTATTATATGCTCAATAAGTATCTATTATTATTTTTACTAGTAGTAATTCTGCATTACTATCATTATTGGGATTTGTGGTATCATCTCCCTCACTTTCTTGCCTTGATTGCTGATGTGACGGCTGGAGTCATGACAACCTTCTTGTGACGATGAGGTGATAAGCTTATAATACACACACAACATGCTCACGATGGCAGTGCAGGAATATAGGATGAGTCTGGTCCCTAATGCCCTCTTTAAACAAAATGCCATCAACCCCTGTCTCTGATCTCCTTGATATGTAAGAAAAAAAAATAAACCTATTTGCTTATTGCAGGTTGAGTTTTCTACTACTTGTAGGCCGGATAGATTTCTATAGTGTAATGTCTTTGTGAGACACTGACTATATACTCTTCCCAGAAGGCATGTCCCAAACTCTAAACAGGAAGCCTCTTGCACATGTTCCCCACAAGGTTAAGATAAGAAAAGACGCCGGGACACTGTGTGGAATGAATGATGATACCCAGTTATCAGTTTCCTGAGAGCAAGGAATCTGTGCTCTGTAAGCTTCTGTGTCTGGGCCCATTTATGTTCTCCTTTGTGACTTAGTTTCCCCTTAACCCTGACAGTTGACCATTGGTTAACCTGCCTCGATGATCTTTTAGAGGTCAAGTTCTAAAGGTCTACAACTCTGGGACTTTCTAATGTTTCTGGACATGAAACTATTAGACTGATCTTCAAAGACCTTTCTCTTTAAGGTTCTATTAGACTGAAGGGCTGCCCCACACTCATAGCTGGGCCCCAGCTGTAGTGTGCTGCCCAAGACCCACCTCTCTCAGTGCCCTCTTGAATGCGTCATTTCCCTCAGCTCCCTACCTTCTTGAAGGTACCCTGGGTCTTCAGGAGCGTAATGATGACGAAGAGCGGGACACAGACCATGGAGGAGAGAGCCAGGAACCAGCCAATGGAGTATCCCCAGGGAGGGTACACATAGATGTTGTTGTATTTGAGAGGTGTGTACTTGCTCAAGGAGAAGAAGAAAGTGGCCTAGAAAGAGTGGGGCAGACGGCAGGATGGTCAGACACAGATGAGATAGAGCCAATAAAATTCTCTCCTCTCTACTTAAATACACAGTGATAGAGGACAATTTAGATACACTGTGCTACATCTATGAGGCGGGAAAGTAAAAGCCATTTGCAAATTGGGGGCCTAGGCATCACTCACATCAAAGACTGAGACAGGAGGAGACATAAAGGAAAGGAAGAGAGACGGAGGAGCTCTAAACAGACAAAGAGACCAATAACTGGGAAATCAGGCAGATGGCTGGAGATGCTGTGAGAAAGGGATGGAGAAGGAATAGGAATAGATGATAAAGACAGTAAAGCAAACATATGGAGAGATAGCCCCAGACAAGAAGGGCCGAGGAAACCAATACATCGGAGGGAATGGACCAGCCTCCCAAGATCACTGGACAGGCAGGGACAGAGCCCCAGAACTCAGACAACCTGTTCCTCATCCCCCCGAGCCTGCTGCAGGCAGGAGGGAATAAAGGGGTGGCTGGGTGGGCACATACCAGGCAAAGTCCAGGGGTCAGGAAGAGCCAGGAGATCTTTACCAGGGGCCATGGCCGGTAGCCAATCATGTCCTCAATGTTGTCATAGAAACGGTCTGCCCCTGCCCAGGCACAGTGGGGGAAGAATGAGAACAGAAAGGTGAGGACAGCTCATGGGTATTTGGGAAGGACTCACTTGGTAGCTCTCCCCCCTCCCCCACCCCGGCCCTGTCAATGAGATGGGTCCCTGGCACCCCAGACACAGTGCTGGGAGTTGGGGAGGGAGAAGGAGCTGCCACCAACAAGCCAGGGGCTCTGGGGTCACCCAAACTCTGGGTGCAGTCTCTGTCCCCCTGTCATTGGATGAAGACTCCACTGTCCTAACCACAGAAGAGGGTGTGAGCCTACAATGGGGCTCAGTGCTATATATACAGATGCTTGTTTATCTGCATAGCAAAGATGAATTCTGTTTCAAGGCAAAACACAAAACAGCAAGTGTGCCACTGCTCAAGCAGATCCTTTCCACTCTGATAGAGCCAGATCTCTACAGGAAGAGAGGGGAGGAAAGGGAGGGGGAGGAGAGGGAAGGGGAAGGGAGCAGAAGGGAGAGATAGGAGGATGGAGAGGGAAGGGGAAGATCACTACTGGGAAGCCTAATTCTAGACTCCAGAGGAACCCCCTGCATTCTGTCACGCATGGGGAGAGGGTTGACTAGTGCACATGAAAACACTGATGTTTGGTTTTGTTTCATGTCCTCAGGTTTTCACATTTGCTCTATCTTCTAAGAAGTGAAGAGCCCCTGATTGGTAAAGACACTTAGAAGACCCCTCTAGCTGCCTCTCACCAAAAAAAGATTTTCCCTCTGGTCACTAAGGCAGGAAATGCCACCATTAAAGAGTCATTCCTTTGGCTTGTAAGTTTCTCCCATTAGAAACCAAAGACTCTTGAGTAGGTTTAACATATTAAGACTCATCAGCCATGTCCACCTCACTGTGGTTGAGTTCATCAGACCCTCTCAGAACAAGTTTTGAAAAGGAGGAAGGGACAACCGGGAAGACATCGGGGGCTTGAATGAGAAGGGAGAGGACATCTCCAAGGAGTGGAAAGGACATCAAATAGGAAGGCAAAGGGTAGCAAAATGAAAGCTTTCCTACTCATAGCTGGTTACAAGGCCCCAGTACATGGCACCCTTTACCCTCTTTGCCCTGAGCTTTGTGACTTTGGCAATGTGTCCCCCCAACCTGGTGCAGTGGAGCCAGACAGACCTGGGGTATGATGATGGCTCTTCCACTTACTAGCTGTATGAGCTCAGGAAAGAGCCATAACTCTCTTAGCCTCACCTTCCCTGGTAAAGGGTTGTTGTACAGGTTGGGAGGTAGCAAGTGCTTGCACATAGCAGTGCACTGGCTCAGTAGCTAAGGGTTTCTCCCCTGTTGTCATGAGGCACAATAACAACATGGGTATGACAGCACTCAGCACCGTGGGTTAGTTATCTCGCAGCCGAGGGGCTAGGGCTGTGGGAAAAAGTCAATGGAAGGCACAGTTCACCTTTATGTAAGAAAGAAATGCCTAACAGCCAAAAGGGAAAAGGAATGACTTTCCTGTTTGTGGAAGAATTCAGCAAAATCTGGGCGATAACTTTGAAAGGGACTATGGGATCTGCACAGGATCAGAATAAATGGCCCAACGGTCTCTTTTAACTACAACTCCCACCGGGGAAGGCCTCTGTAGCAAAGAAAAACCAAACTGTCCACTGATATTTATAACGGCCCTCACCCCTCAAGGAACTCAGTGTTGTCATTATCCCCACTCTTCCTGCATAATGCGAAATGCCTGGATTCCCAGCGATGGATACACGTACCACGTGAAAAGAACCAGGGCAGCAATACAAAAACACAGAAATCAGAGGCTAGCACACCCTGTCCCTCATCCGGGCAAGTCCCACCCTTAGCTGGGTTCCAGAGGCTCCTCCCAACCCACTTACCATACACCCAGCTGATGCAGATTACTTCCGACATTGCGAGGAAAAGCAGGCATATGCCGCTGGAAGCGTAATAATCAAACAACTGGAAGACGTACATCCCGCCCTGTGGAGAGGGGCGGGGAGCTGAGAACTTGGCCAGTGGGGGCAGGGACCATGCTCCACCACACAGCAACAGGGCAAGCCTCTGTCCGTGGCTTCTCCCCACCCCCCACCCACCACCCCCGCCCATGGGAAGCTACTCCTTGCCTCCAGAAGGAGTTTGCTCTACCTCTCCCTGCCTCCTGCCCTCACTTAACATCAGGGCAACAATTCTCACATCTGCAAGGACGCTGGGACTGTGGTGGACATACACTGTCTGTTTGCCCAGCATTCCCCTCCCTGAAGGAGAGTCATGGCTGGGCGCTGGCCACGCTCTCAGGAAAAGGGTGCTCTCTCCTGTGGGGTGGTTGGGTGGCAGAAGTTACCTTCTTTACTACCAGGAGGGCCATCTGGCTAAGAATGAAGTCACCAGAGGAAAGGGAACTGGGAGACAGAGAGGGACACTTCTGACCATGTCATTAGAGCAGCTGGGTCCAACCATACATACAACAAAATATTTCTACCTGACCCCCAAACTCCCCTTTCTGCTTAAGCCAGCTTGTGTTTGGCTTCTAAACCCAAAACACAGCTCACAAACAGAGATGGGGTCTACTGTGTGGTCCCTACAATCTCACTGTGAGGTGTCAACACCCCCTGATCAGCAGATGAGAAAAGTGTGGCTCTGAGAAGGGTCAGCGGTGTCCCCATGGCTCCCTCACCCTGGAGCTCAGCCGCAGGCGCCGCCCCTGCTCACCTCGGTGACCAGGAGGAGCCCTATCAGGTAGCACAGGATAGAAATGGCCAGGATGAGGAGCTCTCGCCGCCCGCTCCTCCGGAGCTGCCTGGGGAACATGTCCACGGAGGCTGTCACCAGACACTCCACACAGACAAACTGCGGGCCAGGAGGGAAGCTGAGTGAGAGGGGCCCCTGCCCTTGGGCCTTCCCAGCACCGCCTTGCCCCGGCCTCCTCTCACCCCGCTCCCCCTGCTGATGCACAGGCGTGCAGGGAGGGTACAAAGGGCAGAAATGGGTGGTGGCCAGGGGTGAGGCCATCTCTGCCCTTGGCCACATATCCACAACAGAGGGTCCCAGCAGTGACACTTGGAGAGCAGATATGTGTTCTGTCCCCAAAGCTATGGGGCAGGATGGGCAGCTTGAGCCAAGTATCTGGAAGGAGGCAGGAGGGACATTTGGGAGGGTGCATCCAAGCATGGGGAAGGGTCACGTGAAGGGGAACAAAGCAGTGGCCCCCTTGCCAAAGAGAGTCTCGAGGTCTGGGGTCACCCAACTAACCCAAGGACAAGCCCTGGACAGCGGAAAGGGCCTTCAAATGTATGGTCAGGGGAAAGGGAGTTAGAGGGAAGGTAATGCAAGGAAATGCAGAAGCTGAAAAGACAGTCACCAGGGCAGCACTGGCAGGGCTGGGCAGGGCAGGGCTGGCAGGGCTCGGCTGGGAAGGACTGGGCAGGGCTGTGCTGTGCTGGGCTGGGCAGGGCTGGGCTGGGCAGGGCTGGGCTGGGCTGGGCTGGGCTGGGCAGAGAAGGGCAGAGCAGGGCAGAGCAGGGCAGGGCTGGGCTGGGCTCGGCTGGGCAACAAACCTGGCTGTCCAGCCCTAGGAAGATGAGCATGATGAAGAAAAGGCAGGACCACAGCTGGGATAAGGGCATCATAGTTACAGCCTTAGGGAATGCGATGAAGGCCAGACCAGGACCTGCCAGGACACAACACAATCAGGTGAGCCTAGGGCTCTCACTGCCCTCAGGGCAGGGCCCTCTCCAGAGGCACTGTGTATGTGCATGTGAGTACGTGTGTGTGCATGAGTGTGTGTGCGCGTGTATGTGTGTGTGCTTGAGTGTGACTGTACATGTGAGTATGTGTGTGTGCATGAGTGTGTATGTGCATGTGAGTGTGTGAGTGTGAGTGTGTGTGTGTGTGTGTGTGTGTGTGTGTAATAGGGGTGGTTCAAGAGGGCAGGGTGATTCCATTCATTATTCTGCTCTTCCCAGGTTCTGGGGAGCATGCTGTCCCTCCATCCACCCATTTCTCCATCCATGCATGCAACTGTGGGTCCATCCACCCATCCCGTCTCCCTCCCTCCCAGGGTTATGGAGGCCCTGCTATGTGCCAAGCACCGCCCTCAATGCTAAAAGGCTCATAGGACCCTGCTTTCCTGTAGGAGGATCTGAGTTCTGACCCTCCTTCCCCTCAGGTCCCAGACAGCAATGTCACACCTACCAGACTCAGCCACTTCAGAGATGGGCACCGCCTGCTCTTGGGACATGAAGCCCAGGATGGAGAAGACCACAAACCCAGCCACAAAGCTGGTGGCACTGTTCAGGAAGCAGAGGGCAATGCAGTCCCTGCAGGTGGGCGAATGCAGATAAAACAAAGAAAAAGGGAGAATGAAATTCAATATTTGAGGAGAGATCAGAAGACAGTAAGAGTGTAAGAAAAGGAAGAGTGAACGGGAAGAAAAACAGAGGAAGAAAAGGACAAACAAGGGGTTTCAGAAGGCGAGGAGAGGGAAGGGAGACAGGAAAGGGAGGAAGAGAGAAATTCGGTCTGGGACACGAACCCAGAATGGCAATTTCACACAACCTGTCGCTCCTGATAATAAAGAAGGAAGGTCTGAGCCCACAGTAGGACCTGCCCTCCTCAGATGCGGACAGGCAGGGTCCCCCAGGGCCCCTCACCCGTGTCCCTACCTGTAGCAGTTGTTGTGGTACTTGTTGTAGCTGCCCAAGGCTGTCAGGCACCCCTGGCAGATGGCAAAGGAGAAGAAGATCTGGGTGCCCGCGTCCATCCACACCTACAGGAGACCCCAAGAAAGTGGTGAGGGAGAGCGGAGGGAGCCCGGCAGGCCTGCTCCGTGCTCCCAGAGTCCCTTAATCCCAACTCCATGTGAGCACACCCTCCTCTCACAGGCAGGGCCCATCTGCGACTTGGTTCTGCGGGCACTAGGTAAGCGCCAAATAAGAGTGCGTTACTTGAAATGCTTAGGTGGAGCCCATCACCCATGGCAATGCCCCAGAGAAGGTGAGGCCCTCTGCAGGGGAGACAAGAGGCATTTGCTCAATTCAACAAGCAGGGTGTGCCTTAGGCAGCCACGCTGGGCATAGGGGCCACGGCATTGAAATAGAGAAGAAACCCCAAGCATCTTGGGGGTGGAGGGAGTGGAGACAAAGAATGTGCTCAGACAAGTCCTAGAGCAGGAAATACAAATGGTTGATAAATATGTGGGGAAATATCCAACCTTGCAGTCATAAAAATTTTTTAAATAAACCAACAATATGATGTTATTTTGTCCTATCAAATTATCAACAATTAAAATAAATCATAATTGACCTCTCGTGGGCCCTGCGGAAACGCTGGCCGCGGAAGTCTGCATCTCTGCAGCCGGGACAGTTCAGGAACCTGAAAATGTGCACACTCTTTGACTTAGTGTTTTCATGTGTAACTACGGTCAGGAAATGATGATCAGAGATGTGGTCAGAGATTTAAACACAGGTGTTCATTGCAGCCGTACATACAATCGTAAAAATATGCATGACCTATATGTCCCAAAACAGGGGAAGAGGTGAGTAAAAGACAATACCGGCCCCAGGTGTGACGCTCAGAGGCATGGAGCCCACCCTCACCAGCGCTCCAGCGCTCCCAGAACTTCCTGGGACCTCAGGACATGATGGGTGAATGGATAAATGGATGGATGGAGGAACTATTATGCAAGTGTTAAAAATGGCATTTACAAATGAACTTAATAACATGAAAACTGCTTAAATATAAGTGAAAAAAGATATATCTCTATATATAATTATCTCAACTATGTTATATCTCTCTCCTCTCTCTCTCTCTCTCTCTCTCTCTCTCTCTCTCTCTCTCTCTCACACACACACACACACACCATCCAGCTATGAAAAAATGATGGAAGGAAATATACTAAAATGCTAACAGAAGCCCTGGCCAGTGTTCCTGAGTGGTTAGAGCATCAGCCCAGCACCAAAGGGGTGGGTTTGATTCCCGGTCAGAGAACATGTGAGAGGCAACCAATCGATGTATGTCTCTCATATCAGCGTTTCTCTCTCCCCTCTCTCTCTCTCTCTCGCCTTTCCTCCTTCCCTCACTCACTCCCTTCCACTCTCTCTGAAAAGCAATGAAAACAATATCCTCAGGTGAGAATTTTTTTAAAAAAATCAAAATGCTAACAGAGATTGTAGCTGAGTGGTGGGTTTTAGTTCCTTTTCATGTTAAGTTTTCTCCAGTGGACATTGACTGCCTTTAAACCAGAAGGAAAGTGATCAAAGATTTTCAAAAGTACAGATCTGGTTTGGAATAAGAGACTTTTGGGAAAATGATCCCCAACACAGTTCCTACCTGGGGGTCCTTCAGGCGAGACAAATCTGGCTTCAGGTAATAGATGATGCCCTCATAGGCTCCGGGAAGCGTGATGCCTCGAATCAAAAGGATGATCAGCATCAGGTAGGGAAACGTGGCTGTGAAATAAACAACCTTGGAGGAAAGCAGGTCAAAGTCACTTCTGTGCGGTCACAGCAGCCAGGAGGTGTCAGGGACCTGCAGCGGTCTTCCTGTCACCCCTCCCCGGGAGGCACGAGCCACACCTAGCTCAGTGTCCAACACCTGACAGACATCTAGAGGGATGGACACACAAACTTTCTGCACCTCTCATTCCACGTTCCTGCGGGTGTTGGGCCCCCAGCAGACTGTGAGATACACATCAACAGGGCAAGGGGGAGGAGGAAGGGCAGGGAGGGGTACAAGTTTCCAGCCGTAACATTTCAAAGACTATTTTTAAATCCAGAATCTGGTCTCCCTTAACCCCCTATTCTGGCTGTTCTCTGCATGTCCCCTGGGGAGGGTGGCCTCCCTTCACGGGGGAGGGGGTGGAGATGGGGGTGTTCAGGCAGTTTGTACAGTGACCTGTGAGGACACGGAGACTGCATTTTCCAGGCTGAAGGCTGGGAAGAGCAGTGGCCTGAGCTCCAGGTATCCTGGAGACACTCAGAGAGGAATCCACGCTACCCTTGGCCAAGCTCAGGCCTTACCAGGTGGTGGCAGAGTCCTTGTTAGTATTATTACTATTACTATGTTGTCATTACTATCACTGTTTTATTATTATTTCAACAACCCATGGAATGGGGGATGGTGCTGCAGGAGCAGGTTAGTCAAAGAAGTCGGGGCCTGTCTGATCCTGGCTTTAAAGAGCACGAAGCATCTGTCTCTGCCTCTCTGGGTTGGAAATAACGCTCAAAGCTGAACTGCCTCAGTGCAACAAGTACTGTGGCCCATTCTTGGCTATAACCCCTTCAGTGATTGGAAACTCACCACCTCAAAGACAGGTCTGTGTGCTAGCTCAAGCTAAACATTGTCTTGATGTGTTTGTTGTTAAATACAGAAAGCAAGTCATCAGAGTGTCTTATCCAGCCCGGCTCAGTTGGTTAGAGCATCTTCCATGCCTCAAAAGGTTGTGAATTCGATTCCTGGTCAGGGCACATACTCCAGTTGTGGGTTCGATCCCCAGTTGGAATGTATACAGAGGCAACCAATCGATGTTTCTCTCTCCTCTTATTCTCTCTCTAAAATCAATAAAACATATCCTCAGGTGAGGATTAAAAAAAGAGTGTCTGATCCTAACTGTGTGATATACACGTGTACTAGATACAGCTACACACATACACACGTATAAAGGAAACTAGAAGACAACACAGTAAAAGGTTAACAGAAGGGATTAGTAGATCCAACCTGCCATCGCGCTGATGGCTTGTACAATGCTTAGCTCTGACAGTGGGCCTTTTATGTTTCTGATTTTGCTCTGTATATTATTTACGTAAAGAGGCCTTTTAAAGTCATATTGAAAAAGGAAGCCTTTCCTTGTATTGAACTAAACTCTGCCTTCCTACGATTTCCCATGTTCTCACCAGGCCTCTCCTTAGACTATGCTTTCTTTCAGTTCTCCAGAGGGATGCTATGAGTGTCCCTGGGGGCTCTGGGGACACAGAGAGCTTACCAGGAACCAGAGCACCTCACCTTGCCTGTGGTCTTGACCCCCTTCCAGATGCAGAAGTAGCAGATGATCCAGGCAAGCAGGAGGCACAGGGCCAGTTCCCAACGCAGGGTTCCCAGGTCGTGGATGCCTGCAGTGATGCCCAGAACACGTCTCCTAATGAGTGGAAAAGTAAACAAACAGGTGAAAGGCTAAAGGGGACAACTTGCCTCTGTCATTAAGTCTCCTGATTCTTAGAGCTGACCCCACAGATCTCATATTCCAGGCTTCCCCTGCCCCCACCCACTCCACCTTCCCATGGCCCTGCCATGTTCCCACCTGTTGTCTGTATGCCCCTGGCTGTTAGAAGACCAAATCACGTAATACCATAGGTATCTTTGTCTTTCTAACTCATTCAGATCTCTCTGTTGGAGAGAGAGAGAAAGAGAGAGAGAGAGGGAAAGGTGAGGTATGGAATGTATAAATGAGTATATGGAGAGTAAATATTTATACGTGCAGGTTGATGAGCAAGTATATGGGTATCAAGTAGAGGGGTCAAGTGTATAATAGTGCCTGAAGATGTGTACGGGAGTGATGGAAATGTGTGAGAGTGTGGGCACAGGTAGGTGTGAGGGTATAAGGGGTCATGTGGGAAGGTGAATGTGTGAGTGTAGGGTCTGCCAATTCCTGTGGTGTAAATACTCCCACGTTGGCCAATGTGACTGAACATAGAGTTGGGAAGGGATGTGTACAATCAGCTCTCCTAAGTGGGACCAGACTGTTTCCAGGACACTAGTGGACATGTGTGGGTAGATGTGCAAGTCTTGGTGGGTGTGTAGGGTACAGGGGATGTGAGGGTATAGGGTGGATAAATGTGTGAGTCTGGGTGAACGTAGGTGGATTTGGGAGATGTAGGTGAACAACCGTGAGTAGATATGAGCGTCCCCTCATCTCTCAGTGATGTGTGGGGTGGGGGTAGTGCTGGAAAACATGCACAGAGAGCCTTAAACTTGCACCCCAGGCCTCAGACATCCAAATTTCCTCTGCTTGAGGCCCCTTGCCCGTGGCAACCAGGCCCGCCACCTACTCCCAAAATTCTATGACAGGTGAGGTGAAGTTCTCAGAGGATGTCACCGTGTTGGCTCCTGAGTGGTTCAGAAAGTCCATGCAGTGCTCTGTTGGGGAAAAGGTGAGGAGTGCATTAGCGAGGGATGAGATAGGAAGAGATGCCCTCACACCCTAGTACCTCTGACCCTCTGGTCTTACGGCCTGGTGGTTGTCAACTTCCCAGATCCAAAGAGCTTCCTTTGAAACCCCCACCTCCAGAGTGTCAGGAATTGGCTGCTCAGGTGATTCATGGGCTCAGCCCCCTACCCCATGTGCCTCACTCTGCTCTTGTTCCAGCCCACCAACCTCCGACACAATCCAGCCACCACAAGCCCAGCCCCTAGGGAGAGACCACATCCCAGGAGTTGAAAAGAGAGATACCTGTGTTCCAGGTATTGGTACAGGTTGTCCAGGGCAGCTCAGAGGTGAAGGAGCTGAACAGATAGAAGAGGGCCCAGGCGAGAATGATGATGTAGTAGATGTTCAAATAGGACTCGATGACCACAGATGCCAAACCAATGCCTTCGGAATGGGGGGAGGGGCAGGAAGCAATAAGAGAATCCATGAGATCAATGTCAGCCCCAAAAAGTCACCTAGAAACTGCCAGTTATGATTAGGGTACTAGTTGCTACACAAAGAGAACCAGGTTTTATTTACTGGCCTGAGAAGCCACTTACAGACTGTTTTTCTGAGTAAGAAAAGGGGGTTACAGAACACTATCCTCTGCATCCTGCCATTTTTATAATATACTAGAGGCCTGGTGCACAAAATTCATGCACTGGGGGGGGGGGGGTCCCTCAGCCCAGCCTGCACCCTCTTGCAGTCCAGGAGCCCGTGGGGGATGTCAGTAGGACATCCTTAGCACTGCCCTGGAGGCAGGAGAGGCTCCCACCACCTCCGCTGCACGTGAGCCAGTTCAGGGCTCCTGGCTGAGCAGTGCTCCCCCTGCGGGAGTGCACTGAGCACCAGAGGGCAGCTCCTGTGTTGAGCGTCTGCCCCCTGATGGTCAAAGTGCATAATAGCCACCGGTCCTTCTGCCATTTGGTCGATTTGCATATTAGCCTTTTATTATATAGGATATTTGAATGTGGTTTTTTATGAGAAAAATTCTGGAAGGATGGGAATCCAAAAGTTAACAAGCGGTTCCCTAGGTCAGTGCTTTTTCAAACTTTTCATGATGCACATAAACTAATTACTAAAATTCTACAGCACACTAAAAAATATATTTTTTGACCGATCTGACAAAAAATAAAAGTAGGTATAATTTTGATTCATTCACACCCAACAGCTATTGTTGTGCTGGCTGTTGTCACTTTTTAAGTTGACAATCTAAGGGAAAAGAGGTCAGTGTCCCTGACTAAATAGTCAGGAATTGCATGTTTTAAAAATTCTTGTGGCCCACGAGTTGAAAATCACTGCTCCAGGTTATAAGATTTGAGTTCACTTCTTACAGTTTTTTCTTTTTGCCTATCTGCATTTTCTAGTTTTTCTAGTACAATCATACATCACTTGTAACATTTTTAAAGGGTGGGAAGAACACAGGAGTAAGTATGGAAATTTTGGTAAGAATCTGTCTCAAAATAAGGCTCAAAATAAGAGCCAAAACCAGAAGAAAGCAAGGAAGAGAGCGGTCCAGACCTGTAGAGCCTGCTCAGCCTAAATGCCATCTCCCCCTGGGGGGCAAGTGTGGGCTGCCAGTGAGGCGTGTCGTTTGGACACCTAGCAGCAGTGGGGGCTTAGGGCGCAGCCAGTCACCTGGGCCGACCCTAGGAGACTGGGGTGGGAGGGCGGAGATCGGGAGCAGTCACCCACCCCGCCTTTGCCACGTTGGGTTAAAAGTAGCACAGCGCTGGCTGAGGTTAGTCTGAGGTGTGAGAGCCAGCGGGGAGGAAGGTGGCGGGAGGGGCGGGGGGGGGGGGCGCTCCAGCCCAGGAGAGGAGCTGCTTGTTCATCCTGCCTCCCGCCCGGAGGATGTCAAACTCAAGAACTAACGAATGAAGAAGGTGGGAGACCTAGAGAGCCCAGGGCTGGTGGAACAATCCACGCTGATGGGCAACAATGCCCCCTACCCCCACTCCGGGCCAGGCCCAGATTCCCATTGGCCCATTGGCCTGGCAAACTCCGGGGTTTGGTGGGGGAGGGGGGCCGGGGACAGAGACGGGGCAGCTTCGGGTTGGGCCACGGGAGGGGACGTGGCGAGGGCTCCCGATAGCGAGGGGGTCCCCGGGAGCTGGCAGCCCCCAGGCGGAGTATTCAGAGCGAACAGAGCCGCACAGCAAACAAGCAGCCACTGTGCGCGGACGCGCTGTGCTCCCACTGCCGCCCACCCAGGAGCCCCACCCGCCCTAGGAGGCCGCCGGGCTGGAAGGGGCCCCGCCCATCTCTGCGGGTGGGGATGGGGTGGGCAGGAAGGAGGCGCCTGCGTGTAAGCTGAGGGAGGCGGTGGCTGTGGGTGAGCGCTCAGGCTCCCCGGGAGGGTGGACGTGGGGCGGGGCTGGGCGGGGGCAGTTAGGCATGTACAGGGCAGGGAGTACCAGCCTGAACCGTCCCACCAACATAGGCGCACACAACTGAAGTGAGCCTTTGCCTGAGACCTTAGGCCTTGGGGTCTCTTCAACTGGGAGAATAAGAAGGGAGCAGCAGTCTCCCCCAGGCCTCCACCCAGTGCTGGTTCTGCTGCCCTGCCCATGGCGTCCCTGTCGAAGTTAGTACCTCTGTGCTCCAGAGGCCAGCCCTGCTTGTGCCACTCCTGAGCTGGCGTGGCCCCGCATAGAACCCAGCTGTGGGCTCTGGCTGAAGACACAGCACTCCTGGAGCCCCAGAACTCCGGAGCAGAAACCTGAGTGGGCCAAGCTCCACCCTGCCCTAGTCCCTCACCGCTGCCCCCCCAGGGCCCCATGAGGCTCCCCAAGAGGAATCCGCCAGGCTAGCCTACCTCCCCTCCCCCAGTCAGTGGTCAGGTTCCCAGCCTGCTCAGGAGCTGGTGTCCCTTACTATGCCCACTTCTGTCCAGCCTACCAAGCTGGGCCGCAGCCCCAGGCAGCCCAGGCCCTGGAGCTCCCTTGGGGGCTGACATGAGGGAGGGAGGGTCCTCTCTCCATTTCACATATTCAAGGAACCTCTCAGGGAAGAGGAGAACCCTCGGGTTTCTCTCCCGCTGGCCCGCGGGGGACTGGCCCAACCCACTTTAGAGGGGCTGGTGGAAGGACACCCCAAGCTGCTCACATTGGTGCCAACCGATGCGGAGAGAAGAGGGCAGGGGTTGTCCCTAACATCATCCCTAACATAGGAAAGAGCATGAACCTTCAGCTCAGGTAGATCTGGGTTCAAATCCTTGGCAAATAACCTCATTTTTCACATCTGCAAAATGAGGTGACTAGAGTTATTATTGGAGAATTAGGTGAGGAACTGCAGGGAAAGCGCTGACATGAACCCTGACACACAGTAGGGCTCAACAGGTGTTAGCATCATCACTATTATTATATACTTTGGAGGCACGCCTGGGATCACCATATGCACAGCAACACGTTTTCCATGAAGCTGGTGCAGATGAAGCTTCAGGGTCTCCCATTTGCAAGGCTCTGCTCCTGATTTTCCATTTGTGACCTTGTATTGACTTTCTTGAGGAGTGCCTTCCTCCTCAGCATGTATGAACCTGAATGTATCTCCTAAGTCCCTCACAGCACTTAGCGCAGTATGAGAGTGGTTCAATGACAGGGTACTGAGCAAATAGGAACAGAGAGTCAACAGTGAGATGGAGGAAGGGTGGTGGTCTGCGGGGAGTTGGGCCCGGGAGAACACTTACCTTGGAGAAGGGGGCAGATCTTCCTCCAGGCTGTGACGCTCCCTTGGCTGGTGTACTGGCCCAAGGCCACCTCCAAGAAGAACACCGGGATGCCACATGTGAAGAAGAAGATGAAGTAGGGGATGAAGAAGGCTCCTGCAGAGGAAGGAGAGGTATGGGCTGAGCCTTTAGCCTAGGCCTTCATCTCCCTCCTCACCCCTCCCAAGGGCACAAGTCGGCTTCCTCCTATCTGTGCCCAAGGACAGGCGGAAAATTTTCCAGTCTGAACCTTACTCAGGACAGGAAAGCTCTTGGAAAGGAAATTTCGGTGGAAATCCTAATGTATGCGCTATTTATTTGCTCAGTGTGTTTCACAAATCTAGTCAATTTATTATTTTTGGAACAAAAACATGTGTCCTGTATAATTTGATATGCTTATTAAATTATCACATTTGTTACATTTTAGAGAAAAACAAATAAACAAAAACACCTTGGAAAAATTATTCTCCCTCTAATAATTTCAGAGGGACTTTTCCCACCATCAGGCTCTGATCTGAACTGGGCTTCTGCAGAGAAGGCCACTCCTCTGCTCAGCCCCCCTCTCAGGAACGGGGGTGTCAGCCAGCCAGGTGGTCAGGCACTGACTACAGGCCCTGACAGGAGGCGGGGCCTAACAGACATCCAGCAAATTACATATGAGTGAATTTGAAGGCAACCCTAAGCCCACAGTACCCACTTCAGTCACAAAGACATACCCCACCTCAGAAGTATACCCATGGGCCGATGGATCATTGTTTATCACACAATAATAACACATAGCACTTATTTGGTGCTTACTGTATGTTAGGCACTCTTCTAAATGCTTCACCAACATCAAAATCCTCACACAACAACCTGCCATTATATCCATTCTACAGATGAAAAACTAAGGCCACTTTAAAGATTCAAAAACTGAGACACAGATGAGAAAAGTGAAGCACAAACCCAAGTGGTCTTAGTCTGCGCTCTTAACTACTACATTATAGTCCTAGTCAGTTGGCTCAGTGGATAGAGCATTGGCCTGTGGACTGAAGGGTTCCAGGTTTGATTCTGGTCAAGGACATATGCCCAGGTTGCAGGCTCGATCCCCAGTAGGGGGCGTGCAGGAGACAGCCAATCAATGATTCCCTCTTATCATTGACTAGAGGCTCCGTGCACAGATTCATGCACTGGTGGGGTCGCTTAGCCTGGCCTGTGCCCTCTCACAATCCAGGACCTCTAGGGGGATGTCAGACTGCCGTTTTTGGCCTGATCCCCACAGGGCTCAATCCCACTCAATTGGGCCCCACTGCGTCTGCTGTGGGAACGCACTGACCACCAGGGGGAAGCTCCTGCATTGAGCGTCTGCCCCCTGATGGTCAGTGTGCATCATAGCAACCGGTCATTCCATTGTTCAGTTGATTTGCATATTAGCGTTTTATTATATAGGAAACTAGTAGCCCAGTGCATGGATTCATGCACATTGAAAGGAAATTAATTAGAAGGTGGCCATTGGGCGAGACAGGCCAGATGTGCCCTGGAGCCAACCTCTCGCAGTCCCTCCCCAGCTGGCTGCACCTGGGGCAGTGCTGTGGCTCGAAGGGCATCTGTAGAGTGAGCGGGGTCCTCTGGCAGGTGGGTTCCCTCAACCTGGCCTGTGGGGATCGGGCCAAAACCAGCAGTCTGACATCCCCTGAGGGGTCCTAGAGTGCAAGAGGGCAGTCTGCAAAGTTGCTGTCACTCAGCAGCTCCTGCATTGAGCATCTGCCCCCTGGTGGTCAGTGCCCATCATACCTACCAGGTGGTCGGCTGGTCAGCCAGTCACTTAGCCTTTTATATATATAAATAGATGTTTCTATCTCCCTCTCCCTTCCTCTTTGAAATCAATATATTTATATATTTATATTATTATAATATATCTTAACCACTACATTATAGTTTCCCTCAAGTAATCCATATTACTTTGTAGAAAAATAGAAAATACAAAGAAAAAGAAAGGAAAAAGCATTATATATCCTTTCAATTTCTTACAGATATATATATATATTTCTTTTTTGGAAAAAATGAGACCTTACTATGTATTATTTCATAACCATTTTAAAATGTATATCGTGAACTTCTTTTGATATCAGTAAATACATCTCTATGCCATCATTTACTGGCTGTATAGTATTCCACCTTAGGCATCTGTCCTAGTTTATTTTATCAGCATGACCTTTGGCCTTTTCTGTTGCTTCCTGAGAAAACTGCTACGACGCAGACTGTCATCCACATCCTGTGCACTTGTCTAATCTGCTCCTTAGTATCAATTTCAACAGAGGAATTGGTGGGTCAGAAGGTATACACTTTTTTTATTTTTGCTTTTTTTTGGTAAAATATATATAACATAAATTTTTCCATTTTAACAATTTTTAAGTATACACTTCAGTGGCCTTAAGTAAGTACATTCACACTGCTGTACAACCATCACCACTATCCGTCTCCAGAACTTTTTCAGCCATCACAAACTGAAACTCTGTACCATCGAACACTAACCACCCATTCTCTTCTCTCCCAGACCCTGGTAACCACCATTCTTTTTCTCTCTGAATATGCCTTTTCTAGGCACCTCATATAAAATGAATCATACAGTACTGATCCTTTTGTGACTGGCTTAGTTCACTTAGCATAAGGTCTTTAATATTCAGCCATGTTGTAGCATGTGTTAGAATGTCCTTCCCTTTTTTAAAAAAAATATATATTTTTTTATTGATTTCAGAGAGGAAGGGAGAGGGAGAGAAAAATAGAAACATCAATGATGAGAGAATCATCAATTGGCTGCCTCCTGCACGCCTCACACTGGGGATCAAGCCCGCAACCTGGGCATGTGCCCTTGACCAGAATCGAACCTGGGACCAGTCAGTCCGCAGGTTGACACTCTATCCACTGAGCCAAACCAGCTAGGGCTGTCCTTCCTTTTTTAAAAAAATAATTTTTTTTATTGATTTCAGAGAGGAAGAGAAAGGGAGAGAGAGCTATAAACATCAATGATGAGAGAGAATCGTTGATCAGCTGCCTCCTGCATGCCCCCTACTGAGGATCAAGCCTGAAACCTGGGCACCTGCCCTGACTGGGAATCCAACTGTGACCTCCTGGTTCATAGGTTGATACTCAACTGCTGGGCCACACTGACCGAATTTATATATATACTAGAGTCCCGGTATATATATAAAATTTGTGCACTTAGGGGGGAGGGGTCCCCTCAGCCCAGCCTGCACCCTCTCGCAGTCTGGGAACCCTCGGGGGTTGTCCGACTGACGCAGAGGCGGGACAGGCTCCCGCCATCGCCACTGAGCTCGCCAGCTGTGAGCCTGGCTTCTGGCTGAGCGGCGCTCCCCCATGGGAGCGTACTGACCACCAGGGGGCAGCTCCTGCATTGAGCGTCTGCCCCCTGGTGGTCAGTGTGCATCACTAGTGACTGGTCGTTTCACCGTTTGGTCGATTTGTGTATTAGCGTTTTATTATATAGGATTTGAGTTTTTTCCACCTTTCAGGTATGAACATTTTTTAAAGATCTTTCACGTGCATTTCCAAATTGCCCTCCAAAATTTGTGTACCAATCTGCATTACCAACAGCAACACATGAGAAGGATTTGTGGGTCTTCAGGCCCCAGGCAGCCACAGCCAATCAGTAACTCTCCCTTAAGTTCTGAAGTCCTTTATATCCTGAGTAATGCTAGATCATCAGTCACCCCGGGCTAATCAACACCACTGACTCTGGTTTCCTGGCTTAGAGAGTTGCAGGGATTCGGCTGGGAGTGGTGCTCAGGAGAAGGGATGTGGCTGGGAGACTCCCCAAGGGGCATTTTACAGGAAGTCTGTGGGGGCACATGACCCAGAGGCTCCTTCCCACCTGCTGTGTGGTGACCCTTCCCCTCTAGTCAAGGAAATGGCTTTAGTTCTATTATTGAAATGGAGACTTCTGCCCCACAGAGGAAGGGGTGCCCTCAGGAGGCCTGGAGCTGGGCCTGCCTCAGGTTGAGTCCACCCAGGAAGGGAGGGACCAGGCTTGGGGCTTTGGGACACTGAGAGGAGGCTGGGTCTAGGCCAGTGATGGCGAACCTTTTGAGCTCCGTGTGTCAGCATTTTGAAAAACCCCAACTTAACTCTGGTGCCGTGTCACATATAGAAATGTTTTGATATTTGCAACCATAGTAAAACAAAGAATTATATTTTTGATATTTATTTTATATATTTAAATGCCATTTAACAAAGAAAAATCAACCAAAAAAATGAGTTCGCATGTCACCTCTGACACGCGTGTCATAGGTTCGCCATCACTGGTCTAGATGGACTATAGGGGTGCTTTCCCTGTGGATTTCCAACCATGATCACTGCAAACACCCTCCCCTCCACCTCCCCTGGGGGGTGATCCTGGCTCAGTTTTATCGGTGCCTGCCCAGGCCATGGGCACAGGCAGTCTGCAATGCCACAGGGATCTGTGCACACGGGTGCCTGGAGGCCTGTACAACTCTCCCTCCCTCTGCGCTAAGGTGCGCCTGCGCCTCAGTATCCCTGCCACGCACTCTCCCCTGAACTGCTGACAATCAGGAAACTCAGAATTTCCTGAAACTCTCTTTTGGAATAAATAATTTGAGGATGATCTGTTTTTGGTGACTCCCTACTTTTTTATAACCAAAGACATTATTAGACCAATAACTTTATTACACTTTCATTCCTTTTGAAAGATTGTTCTCTACAGAACTAGAGAAAAATAATTAATAATCCATCAACAACCATTTTAACTAATAATTATTAAGAATTCTTTTTAATTAATATATTAGTAGAAACTATATTTAACTGCCACCCAGAGCTTATGGTCAGCTTGAGATAAACCATATTACCACATAGAGTTAGTACAATTCTAGTCTAAAGCAAAAAACTGACATTTAGGTCAGCCTGTGGAGTTCCCACATAGATCTATTATAAGTCGTCTAGATAAGGAAATTACTCCCTGGACCTTCACTGCTACCTTCCTAAAGCCCCAAAGACCAGTGACCCCAGAGGGAGACCCCAACCTCGCTTGGTCCCCGCATTAAAGGGAACATGATCGAGGCAGCATGTCTTTCCCAAACAGTTAGGTTGGGACAGAGCTAAGTGAGAACATGGGTGACAGAAACGAACACAGAACCTGCACAGTAAATGTGACCTGGTCTTGCCATTTCCCAGGTGACCCGGGCTCAGCCTGTCCCTGCATGCTGTCATAGGTGCTTGTCTCTCACCCCGCCCCATGGTCAGTACAGAGGTCACGGCCACAGCGGCAGCCACCAGGCAGGACAGAGGCGGGGTGGGCACTGGGACCTGGGCTGGCATCGTCCCTTCTTTTCAGATGGCAAGGCGAGGGGCATGCAGCTATGTGGGAGCCAGCGAACCTGGCTTCCGGGACCTCCTGCTGCCATCCAGCTCTGTGGTTTGGGGTGCCCTCTATGAAATGAGGGCTCTGCCTAGATCATCTTTAGCTCTAGCTCTAACATCCTATGTGTCCATGAAACTGTGGCCTGAGATAAAGAAGTAGGTCGCTGCCTCTACCTCTTCTTCCTGCCTCCCCTCATCTCTGGTCCAGCATTAGTCCCCCACTCCCAGTTTTGGCTCCATAGCCCTAACCTTCCCAGGAAACCCTGTTTCTATTTCTTCAGAGTCATTGGTTCAAGCAATTTGCAATAATAACTGAGCAAGATGCATGGTGGATACTCAGTAAAAATGTGTCAAATTAAATATAGATAGTATTTCAAAGGAATTTCTAAACAATGGTTACCTGTACATGAGAATGTTTCTTGTTTGCTTGCTTGTTTGTTTTTTACCTTCCAGAATATTTCTAATGTTCACTATCTATATATATAAAAGTCCAGTGACCGAATAGCAGAATGACCAGAATGACCAGTTGCTATGATGCACACTGTGGCAGCCAACTGGCCCGATTCGGGCCCCAATTGGCCCCCCAACCTCCCGTGGCCCCTCCATCTGGCTAGCCTTTCTCCCAAAAGCCCCCCTCCCACCCTGATTGGGGGCGAGGCCAGTCAGCCAACTGCCCACGGCCCCTCACCCCGGCCAGCCAACCTCCTGGTGTCCATCCCCCTGGGCAGGTCCCCCTGATAGGCCTGGATTGCCGGCCAGGCCAAGATACCCCACCTGTGCATGAATTCATGCACCAGATCTCTCGTAAACATATTATTTCCACAAGAGTGCAGGTATTTCAAAAGGCAAGCATGGATCTGGCCAGTCACAAATAAATTCATGGAAATATGAAATATTCCAAATAGGTAAATTCATCGCATAGAATGTAGATTAGCAGTTGGCAAGGACTAGCGGGAGAGGGAATAAGAAGTGACTATAAACAAGTACAGGGTTTCTTTTGGGGATGATGAAAACGTCCCAACATTAATGGTGGTGATGGCGGCACAGTTCTGTGAATACACTAAAAACCATTTAATTGTGCACTCAGAAGGAGTATTCTGGCCCCTCCCTACCAAGCCCCTGCTCATTTTTACTACCAGTGCTGAAAAATAATAAAATTATGTTTCTTTAATTTTAAAAACTCATAGACAAGATCATATCTTTCCACTGATTGAAACTCCTCAGTGGTTCCCACCTCACTTGGAGCAGAGCCTGCGAGACCTGGGCTGCTGCCCCACTGCTCAAGTGTTCTGCACCTGGTTTCCATCGATGACAGTCGCTCCGTCACCTCCTTCGACTCTTTAGTCTAATGTCTCCTCCTCAGTGAAATGTTTCTTGGTATCTTAGTTTATATTTCAAACCCCACTCCCCTACCCTGTGGCCCAGCATTCCCTTTTTCTCTTCCCGGCTTTGCTTCTCACCATCTCACTCATCACCATTTGACATACCACATATTTTACTTATTTGTCTGTAATCTGCCACCCTTCACTAGAATACAACATGTGGAATAGGTTTGTTTTGTATCTAGAACAGTGGCTGGCACAGGCTATGCCCACAATAATATTAGTTGAATAAATGAATGACTCCTGTCAACACTGGCATGTATACAGAGCAATGAAGGAGCTTATTAAACACTTAGGTTCCTAGGTCCTGCTGTTGCTCATTTAATCTTTGCTGTAGCCCTGTGGGGTGTCATCGCCATTTCACAGAGGGGGACACGAAGGCCAGTGCTGGAGCTAGAGCTCGAACTCAAGTCCTCTGCTCCATCCCAGCTTCCTTCCATTTTACCATAATGCCCAGGCAGGAGGCACCCAGGTGGGCACTGCCTGGTTATCAGGGCACAGCTCTCCCCACCGCGCCTACCTCAAAATGAACTCACCACCTCCATTTTTGTAGCAGAGATAAGGAAACCTCCAGACATTGCCCAGCCCAATGATCTCCCCGGCCACTGACAGCACAAACTCCATCTTGTTGGTCCATTGGCCCCGATCCTTCACCTGGTCCTCGCCTTCCTGGTCCAGCTTCTCTCCCTCCTCAGGGACCCAGGTGACCATAGGAGGCACATCCTCGTGGGCTGCCACTTTCCTGTCCATAGCCCCGTAGTGGATCCAGAGGCCGCTGAGCTGGGAGTGGGGCCAGATGGTGAGAGAGGCACAGCCTGGTGGGAGGAAAAGCAATGAGCTGTGCAACCCCAACACATGCCTGCCATCCCTGCTTTCTCCATCCTAATCTTTAATTACTATTGGAATATTGCTTTAATTTGCTGGAATGTTGCTTTAAAATTGATTTACTTCTGAAGCTCTCAATGGCATTTACACCTAAAGCTATGCTTTGCTCTCATGACTCTAAAAACAAATAGGGACCAAATCTTAGCTTGCCCATTTTGTCGATGGGAACACCCAGGCCTTGACAGATGAAGTGACTTGTCTAAAACCATCTAGAACTATATTTAAACCCAGGCTTCCTGCCTTTTATTCCAAGTCCTTTTTGATCTTCACAGCCAGCCACCTGTGTGCCCCAGCTCCTCAGCCTTCAGGCCAGAAGGGATCAAGGCTGCCAGGGATGACAGGTCAAAGGGCAGATGTGGCGGAGGTGACTGCATGGTTTTCTGCTGGCCAGCTGTGTGTCCCTGTGCCAGAGTGATCAACGAACTCAGGGTAAACATGGGAGCCAGCTAGCTCAAGACATCTGATTGGGCGGGAAGGGGAAGGTGGGGCCTCTGAGCAAGGCCAGATGAGGACTAGGATTGGTGCCAGGACCGAGGGTAGGACTTCAAAGGAACCCTGGTTCTTTTTCTCTGTTGGACCTCTGTTCTGAGAACAGGGTGGAGTCCTGGTGATAGAAGGGATTACCAGAGCGATTCTCACTTGGGTGGTGGTCTTCTCCAGATCAGAGTGACCCCTCAAGGAATGGGCTCGGAAGTAGCTGCATATCATAGCAGGTCGCTGCCCTTCCCTACTCTTTGCTCTACTAATGAGCCCAACGCTCCCTGGACTTTCAGGAAAATCACGTGGGCCACTCAGTTTTACTCTGCCCTCTTGTTGTCTGTTTGTCAATTGCCACGACACAGATGGCTGGTGTTGTACTAAAAATCGCCATTTGCCTCCCCTTCTCTCTCCCCCACCCCACAATCTCCCTGAGGCTACCTCTTGCCTCTGTTTCCCTTGGGCTGCCAGGAGGAGGTGCCAAGAGTGCAGAGGGGAGCACCCCCCCCCTTCCCCGCTCCTTGCCTACGAAGGAAGGGGCATCAAGTCACTCGGAGTCACCAAGTGCTCCATGCTCCTCCATGGCTCTGGGGAAACACAGGGTCCTTTTTATTAAAAGAAGAGTCTGTGTTTATTTGTTGGTCCTTTTAACCCAGGCAACAGCCCAAGTCCAAGGTGTGGCAGGAGCCATTCGAGGTTGTGGAAATTTTTGAAGGTGACTTGAAGGGTGCAGGTTATCCCAGGAATGGGAACGCATGTCAGGGTGAAATTCCGGTGTTGGCACCTACTCAGAGGCTGCTATTGCAAGCTCAGCCTCGGAGGGGAGATGAGGAGAGAGGCACACAGTGGAAATCAGAGGCCTCAGCCTCTGATATAAGGGAGGGTGAGTGGAAGAAGGGAATGGAGCAAGCTCCGGGTTCAGAGTAAGCAGCAGACCTCAAGGGCCTTGGGAACCAGAGCCTTAGGTTGAAAGAGCAGGGTAGTCTAGCCCCAGGGGGAACGTCGATGATACCTGAACCAACTGTAGATGCTGCTACAGAATTTCAGCTGGGGCACCTTGAGGACCGGCCCTTGAATCATTATCAAACAAATGAATGGATGGATGGATGGGTGAATGAATGAATGGATTAAAAAACTGATGAAAAAAGCACCAGACAGAAACCAAAGTTCTAGTCCAAACTGACCTAACAATAGTAATCAGTTAACATTTGAATAAGCTCTGTCCTAAAAACATATACATCTTTATATGCAGCATTAGATTTCATCTTCATCAAAATCTTTGGGTATTACTATTAACTCCATTTTATAAATGAGGAAATGCTCAGAGAAATTAAGGACGAGAACTGATCACATCAGGTGCTCAGTAAAAGCTTTTTTTGAATGGTTTGCATAAACTTACCAAAGCAGTAAGTAGTGGAGCTGAGTCTCTAACTTGCTGTGTGACCTTAGGCAAATCACACCTCCTCTCTGGGCTTCACGCCTCCTGGAAGAGAGAATAACCTCTGCTCAGTAGGGGTGTTGGGAGGGCAGGGGATCAAAATCAGATCCTTAAAAGACAAGGAAAGACGATTGTCTTTGCTTGCCAAGCCATAGGGTAGCTCAGCTCAGGGTGAGCTTGAGCACAAGAGTCGCCAAAGGGATGGTCAGGAGACAAGCCTTACTGCTCCCCGACCTGAAGCAGCTATTTCAGGGCTAAGCTGTCCTCAGCAGTTAGAGGTGGGGAAGGAGTACATGAGGGGGAGCCAGAGGAGAGAGTGGGATCAGGAAGCAAATCTCAGAACCCAGTTTGGCCACAGGATTTGGGTTGTATTGCAGATGGGATGGGGAGAGAAGAGAACATGAACTCATGAACTGACACTAATGTGACTTTTTTTTAGTTAAAAAAAAAAATATTATTGGGAGGACCATAACTTATGGGTAAGAATGAAAAACCGGAATGGCAGAAGGAACGCGAGGGCATGTGAAAAGGAAAGCTGGCCCAGAGCCAGGGTAAGTCAGGGGGAAACAGGCTTAATTTGAGCAACCGGGATTCAGGTTAGACTCAGGGAAGAAATGTCCGGGAAGATGTTAGGCATCAAAACAAGCTGTACAGAGCTCTCCTTTTTGGGATACTTTCAAAAGCCAGAAGGACAGTACACCTGGCCCTCCTGCTACCCTCACCCCACCCCCGCTGTGCCCTTCCACCAAAGCCCATTTGCTAAGGATAAACAGCAGTGTTATCCACAGTCAGGATGACTTCCAGAGATCTCCCCCTTCCCAAGCCCACCCCAGCCCTGTCACCTCTCCAGCCCCTAGCATCGTCTCCCCAGGCTGCCCACCTGCTCTGCCAAGCTGCAGCAGGGTGTGGGGGCATGCAATGGACCTCACCATACCTCAGTGCCCTCCAGAAGCAAAGAACCAACGGCCACACTGGGCTGCGTGCTGCCCATCGAGGAAATATTCAAAAGACAGCAAGTCCAAAATTAACTGTTTGTAGGAGGCAGGCATGTGGGCGGAGGCCTGGCCAGGGTCTAGCAGAGGAGCGGACAAGTGTAGAAACGCTACTCCCCGCATAACTGCTGGAACCCCAGCTCAGCCCTATCACACCCCAGGCCAGCATGGGACACCCCAGCTCCTGCCTCAGCCCACACCCACATACCAGTTGCCGTTTCCGTACACACACTGGTGCCATTCCCGTCACGTCCCTTTGCACACACATACCTGTGTGCATGGCACCAAAACCTGGCTCCCGTCTAGTCCTTCATACCCTGGGGGCTGCTTGGCTTGGCTGGTAGCCGCCTGCACCTTCCGTCAGCCCCTTCACAACCCCCTTCAGGCACCAGCATGCCCATGCCTTCCCTGAGCCAGGCAGCTTCCTCCTCCTGCTCTGCTAGCAGGGGGACAGGAGCCCCTCACTAGTGGGGTGGGGGGCAGGAGCCCCTCACTTGTGATTGCTAACTGCAGACCATGGGCCTTCAGGAATGGCCCAGGTTTCTTCTGTCTGCTTCTCCTCCCACATTGCTGGGCACCGTCTGCTTTCCTCTCGCTCTTAGTCAGGTGATCACCCCCTCCTTCACTCACTCCCTGTGGCCGTCCCCCATCTATGGACTTGTCTGCTCCCCAGGCTTATTCTGGAGCAACTCAGATGCCGTGGATGGTGAGGGGGAACTGGGACACCCCTTGTCCTGGGATCCTGGGCATCAGACTTCGCTCTGGCCCAGTGCATTGCATCACAGACACACACAGTCTGCCTCTCAGGTCTCCTGCGGCAGCCCCTCTGAGGACCCTCCCAGAGACTGTGAAGACAGACCCAGCCCCCCACCTCCTGCTCACCTCAGCCCCGATCCCGGCTCCTGTGGTCAGCTCAGCTCCATGCCTCAGGTCCCCAGGAGAGCCCAGGGAAGCCACTACGGGAATACCCAGAGAGACAGGACCTGAAAGGGAAATTGTCCTCCACCTTCGCTCCTTCTCCTGTTCTCCCAGCTCAGAATCCCATCTGAGCTGTGTCCTCGGCTCCCAGACAGAAAGTGACTGGCGTGTGTGTGTGAGTGTATTGGGAAGTGAAGGGGCAGAGAAATACCACGAGCAACAGGAGGGATTGAGGTCAAAAGTTTGTGAACCAGGATTACAACATCTAATCTCAGTAAGTCAAGTCCTCTGTCCCCAGTCCCCCACCCCCACTCCCTCCCTCCGCAGCCCCTCCCGCCCTCCCAGCGTGCTGTCCCAAGAGGACCCCTCCAAGCGGGGCTCAGAGACTCAGATCTGACCTCAGCTCTCCTC
The DNA here is from genome assembly GCF_964212035.1 of Myotis nattereri. Classification (NCBI taxonomy): domain Eukaryota; kingdom Metazoa; phylum Chordata; class Mammalia; order Chiroptera; family Vespertilionidae; genus Myotis; species Myotis nattereri. Next base: position 121,807,143 of record NC_138076.1, on the reverse strand, counting down.
CTTTTGTTCCTTGCCCTTTCCCTCATCCCCCTTCTCACCTTGCCTGCTCCTGGTACCAGCTCCTTCCTAGGGGTGAGGAGATGAGGCCCGCCCTCTCTCGCCAGAGTAGAGGATGGAGCACCAACTCCCAGGCTGGAAACCGAGAGCCTCAGAGGGGAGTTGGCCTCAGTGACAGAGTCCGGGAGGAGGGTGAATCACATGCTGGACTTTTCCACCAAGTACTTGCCCTCTGTGGTTTCGAGGCAGGCTCTGGACCTGCACAGCAACTACCCTCTTCCTTGGGATTTTCCTAGAGAAAGTGCCCAGAGCACACCTCAAGGAACCCAAAGGACACAGGTTTGCAGTCACACCTGAGTTTGAACTCCTCCTCTTCTCATTTACCCTATTATGAGCCTCCGTTTATCAATCTGTAAAAGGTACCAGTATATTACAATACCCACTTTGTAGAGTTGCTGTGAGGGCTGAAGCAATAGGGTAAACTGCTTGGGATAACATAGGTGCTTAAGGGGAGTTGTAGGTGTTTGCTGTGGGTCCTCTGAAGGCTGGGGCTGGGGTGGTAGAGTGTGTGGTCCAGGCAGCCCTAAGGCACACAGCTGTGCCTTGTCTGGTTGCCTGGCAGCTATGAGTGGTGAAACGCACTGAATAATGTGTATGTCCCATGCTGTGCGCCGGGGAGCTTATCCAGAACAGGGTCCTGTCTCTATTCCTGAGCACACCCTCACGGTGTTGGAGGACTGACCGAGGCCCATTCATTCAGATTCATTCAGAACAGCTGGTGTCTCTTTCAAGGCAATGAAGATGCTTCTTCAGCTGTAGATGGTATGGAGGAGGGGAAGTTGTGGGGAGAAAGGGAAATTTCCCTTTGCAGGAGCTTCCCCTATATATTTTAGAACTTCCCAGCAGGGCTGAGATTGAAGTGAGAATCTCTGTTTGTAATTTTCCATCAAGCACCCCCCCTCGCTGTATCTCAGGCCCCTCCTCAGCACCTCCTGTGGGTTTCCCTGCCAAGGGGAAGCCAGAGTGAATCTCAATTCTCAGACCTTTGCCTCTGAGAAAGCAGGAGGCAGGCTGGGGGTCACGCCCAGCAGAGCAGGGTGTGAGCAGAGCAGCCAGAACTCACACTCCAATCACCCTGTGCTCACCTGGGGGCTGTGGCCTGCACTGCTGCACCTGCCCTGTTCAGCATGCAGGGCCCATGTGTCCACCATGGAGCTTACTGCAGAAGGGACACCAACATCCATTCAGCTATTCCAGAACAAAATACCCACCCGGCCTCTCCGTGAAGGGGATCGAGAGGGAAGAGAATCAGATGAGGCAGAGGACGAATATCCTAGCCATTCATTCATTCAAAAACTCGATTTTATGCCGACAAGGTGTCACACTTTCTGCTAGTACCTGGAGATATGCGTGGTTCAGCAGTCTTGTCATCTCTCCTTCACCTTGTAGAACAGCTGCCTTGTTTGACCTGGCCTCCCTTGAACTTGAAACCTCACAAACTCAAGCCCACTCCAACTCCCCACCCCCACCCCCCCCCCCCCCCCGCCACTTCCAGCCTCCACTGGACACTCAGAGCAATTGGTAAACCCCTGCAGGCCAGAGACCCCATCTGTGCAAAAGGCAGGATCCCTAAACTACCTGGAAAGCCTACCGGAGACTGGCAGTTTTCATACTGGGAAGGGTCCAGAGATAAGACGGAATATGGTTAAATAAATCAGTTATCTCACTGCAGTGAGAGCCGTGAACCCCATAGAATCTTCTCATCTCCTGCCCCCATGCCTGCTTTTAGTGGGCCTGGCATGGAACCTATTTCCTAAGCATCTCACTCAGGCTAGGTGCTTTACATGTTACTCCATTTGCTCCTCACAAGAACCTTGAAATGTAGAAATTATCAGCCCCATTTTACAGATAAGAACTTTGGGGTGACTTGTCCTAAGGCCATGTAGAACTAAATGATGGAGCTAGGATTTGAACCTGGAACTCTTGGCTCCAAAAATCTATGCTTGTACTGCAGCATACTGTTCCCCAGACCCTGACTATTTAAAGAGCAGGTGTCACATTCTGTAACTCTGTGTTTTTTGTCCCTAGCATTTATTACAGTGCTGGCAGAGTAGGCATTCAATATTTCTCGGGTGGATGGATGGGTGTGTGCGTGGGTGGATGGGTGGATAGATGCAGCTTGAGGGGGGGAAATGATCTTAGTCTTTTCTCTTCTGGGAGGGCATTGGTCTCCCAGAACCAGGGGATAGACTGGGGCTTGGAGGACTCAGACCTGATTTTCTTGGACAACATTCCTGGTGCTGAAAGGGCACGAGACCCACAGGAGGCAGGGTTATTTTAGGGCTACCTCTCCCTTGCCTCCTAGCAAAAATGCTTAGCTCAATAAATGTGTAGCCTTCTTTCTGGGGCCCAGTGCAACCAGGTGCCTGAGGCCAGGAAGCCAGAGGACAGCAAGGATGTCTCTGAACTCCTGGGTTTTTCTGTTTCATTGACAACCCAATATGGTGGGGCTGGAGTCAAGGGAAATAGGATAGATGCTTTCCCAGAGCAGTTCTCCTCCACTGGACTCCAACAACACAATGATGTAAGTATTCTTATTCCCACTTTACAGAGGAGAAAACAAATGATCAGAGAGATTAACTTGCCCAAGGTCACAGAGCTAGTACACGCAGGCTGGGACCTACACCTCAGGACTACCGCCTCTATGAGGGAGTGTACTCGGCTGTCAGTGGCGTGGCTGAGCTTGTGCACATTTATCTGATGGTAATGAAGGAGTGCGTCTGTGTGCAGATGTACGGATCAACCTGAAACGTGTGCCGGGTCCGAGGTATGAGATCTGAGGCCCCAAGGCAGCCTGGTGGGCTTGGTACATGACTAGTTACTTCCCTATCTCCAAAGGCCCTGTTTGTAAGCCTCCAGTTTCCTATGCGTCTGCTCTCTCCATTCAGCTCTCACTTGCCACAAGGCTCTCTGCCTGCCTTTCTTCCTTTGACTTTCTTCTCTCACAGGTGTGGTCTCTAAATAAGAGAAGGCTCCCCTGCCTTTTATATCTTCTTCCTCTGAGAACAGAGGATCTGGTATCCGCCCTTCCAGGCAGAGAGAGCAAATGGACTGAGCTCACCCTGTCCACACCTCCCTGGGCTAAAACCACGCCTGCGCATTCCTGCTCCCTTTCCTCATGCTGACCCAGGCAAGTGGCTTTTCTCGCATATCTCTGCCTATCAACCCCGCTGGTTGTTGGAGCAGATCCTTCTCATCCACCCTCCAACTAATTTAATGACCTCAGGCTCACACACCCACTGCCTCATTTGAGCCCTACAACAAACCTATGGGTGGGTGGGGTGCATGGTGTTATCTCCACCTGGAAAAAAAAACACACACAAAAAAACACACCAAAGACCTGAATTCCAAGCAACTTCCACAAAGACACACAGCAAGACAGAGGCAGGTCAGGACTAGAGTCTGCATCTCTTAATTCATATCCTAATGGATTCTTTTCACAGTCTATCCAACCATTAACGCCTCTCCTAAATGGGATTCAAATCACCATTACTGAACTGCCTGCATCCCTCCCCAGGCCTAGCAGATTCTTGCAACTTTGATCAAATGGATGGATAGAGAGACAGATATTACACCCTCAGAATGGCCTTCCCAGACCACCTAACCCAAGTCATCGGGTTCCTTCCACACCCAGTTATTCTTTCTCATAGCACTTTGCTCTTTTCTTTCATTGCATTTGTCACAATCTGTCACGTAAACAGTCTGTTTTTGCTCCTCATGTGTCATGAGCATAGCACAGGCACACAGTAGGTGTTCCGGGAATACTGTCAGATGGATGGAGATGCCAGGTGTGTGCTGTCTCGAGTTTCAGCACGTTTCTCTAGCAGGCTTATTCCTCCCACCTCAGGCCTGTGACTGAGCCTGGCATATGTGGGGGACACCCACCCAGTCATGTCCAGAAGGAGCAGCCAAGGCCAACAGTCAGCAGGGCTGCTTTCCCTAATTCTTATAAACTCTCCCAACAACAACAACAAATCAAACCCTGAAGACCAGAAAAGATTCCAGTGCCTTTTCCCACTAACTAACTTGTAAAACAACAACTAAGTAAACCACCCAGGGAATGCGTGCACCCCTCAACTGCAGTTCCAGGAATCGCTGAATGCTCCCCTGGAACAGCTCGGGAAGAAGGTAGGGGAGGGTAGGTGGGGGTAAGGGGGAGAGATCAACCAAAGGGCTTGTATGCATGCAAATAAGCCTAACCAATGGACACAGACATCAGGGGGGTGAGGGCATGAGCGGGGGAGGGGGGGGGGGCTATGGGGGATAAGGACACATATGCAATACCTTAATCAATAAAGAAAGAAAAGAACCATCAAAGCCTCCACATGTTCAGGGAGAAATGCAGTTGTGTGTGTTCAGCCACACACACACACGCACACACACACACACACACACACATGCTCCACACACAGCTCAGAGGTGAGGCTGTGGGACACACCTGTGGGATTCTCTGGGGCCAAGGCCATGCCCACTTGGCCTTCCACCTGGGTCTTCTTTGCAGCCTAACCCTAAGAGTTCATCTCGCAGCGCAGGCCACCCCCTCGTGGCCATGTCTGGTGGTGCTGCAGTGGTAGCTATCCTCTTTTCAGCGGGAGAGCCTGGAGTCCTGAGGAAGCGGGGTCCCTCTGCTGGCTGAGCTCGGGTAGTGCCACTGCTGTCCCTCTCTTATACCCCTGATGCAGGCAGGCACACAGACACAGGTTTGGCAGGCGGGGTCAGGCAAGGGAAACATGGGCAGAAGAAGCCCAACCACTTTTTCCACTTCCTTCCTGTAGCTAGGAAGGGCTCCTCCTTCATTCTCCTCTCCATTGCCTTCCTTATTCCACAGAGGGGAGGAGGAGGGAAGGATTCTAGTAGAAGCACGGACAGAGGTGTGACAGATATCACCCGCTCTGGTCCAAGTGTCTGGTGATGGAGGAGCTCAGTCAGCCCCATCACCCTTCTCCCCACAGCAATCCTCTCTGCTCATGGTCCACAAGAACTCAGCGAGGGAAGGAGACTTTAAAGTGATGAAGGGGTCAAGGTAGCAAGGCGGAGGGGCAGGAACCAGGCAGAACTCCTGGCGGTCAGTGGGAAGAACTTGGATTTAATGGAATGAAGGGTAAGAGGGCCCAGAAGCCAAACAGACCTCCCATCCCATCCACCAGTCCTCACCCAGCTTCCCCAGCCCACCGCAAAGGGGATGCTGTGGATACTAGCAGCTCACACCTGCTTAGCCACCCTTGGGGCAGGGAAGTTGGAATGAGAGGCACCCAGCTCAGAAGGTGGATTCCAAAATGCCCCTTTGTCTTATCTACCCCAGGTGGGAGACAGAAGCACAGAGGGACTGCTCCTGCCCTCCCCTTCTGCAGCTGTCCCCACAGCCAGGCCCACAGGCACTGTCCATGGGCCTGCCCCCTAGCAGTGGGACTCTAGTTCTGTGAGTCTGAGAAGTGATGTCCTGGGTGTGGCAGGGGCAGAGGGTCCTGCTTGGTTCCGCTGGGTCAGTTCCTCAGCTGGGCACACGAGCTGGTGAATTCTCTGGAAGGAGAGTGGAGGTGGCTGCCTTGAGGTGGAGTGGGGGAGGGGGTAGCAGGTCTCCAGTTGCCCTCATCACCAATGCCTGCCTGCTCCCCATACACAATCATACCCTCCAGGTGCCGCCCTACAATCCGGTGTCTTGGAGGCATCCAGTCTCTTTCTGAGACTTTTAAGCACTCACTCCATCCCTCCCCGGTCCCCACGCCAGGCCCCCAGTGCACCAGCGTCTACCCTGGCAGGCAGCCATCTACCATCATCCACTAGGGTTTCTCCCCCTCTGACTGCCCTCCTCCCCACTCACTTCCTACCTCTCTGAAGGAGCCCTTGAGGGTGCTGAGTTTGTAGAAGCTCCAGGCAGGAATACAGACCATGGAGGACAGAGCCAGGAGCCAGCCCAGGGCATCCCCCCACCAGGGGTACGTGTACTTCTTGTTGTAGGTCAGCGGGGTGTACTTGATCAAGGAGAAGAGGAAGGTGGCCTGAGGGTGAGATCAGAAGAGAAAGGGGCTGGGAAGCAGGGACCCTGTGCCCTCAGCGCCCCCTGGAGGAACTGGCAGAGATCACACTCCAGCCTGGATTTTCCTCCAGGCTCATCTGGGCCAATCAGCCTCCATCCACACTGCTCAGAATCCACATACCCCCACTGGGTGTTTCCCGGGCACCTACCCTGTCCCTCCAGGGCTCCTGTGCCCATGGGCACCTCTAAACATGGCTGGATCCCAATTAAGACATGACAGTATTCCTGCTGCTGCTTTCAGTTGTTTAAGTCTCCTGCACCATCTGGTGAGGCTCTGCATATCTCGAGGATAGAGGGTAGGCCCCACTTAGATCCTGAATATAGTGCGTGCTGGGGAGTGGCTGACTCAGATGGATAAACCGGAGGAAGAAGGTGGTTCATGGCTCAGACTCTGGAGCCCAGCACCTGGGCTTGAAGCCTAGCCCTCGGCCACTTTTTAGCTCGGGGGCATTGCTAAACCCCTTTGGCTTCAGTTTCTCTGTCAAATAAATATAATAGCAGTTCTTACTTTGTGGGGTCCTTGTGAAGATTAAATAGGTTAAGATACATAAAGCACTCTGTGCCCAGCACAAGGTACGTGCTCTGTAACTTTTGCTTTTATTATTGCTGTGGTTCTCAGTATTATCATGAGTACTTTGCACTTGGGTTTCCATCCTGCCTGCAACATTACACTCATGTTGTGTTGCTGGTCAAACAGTCTGACAGCTCTGGACCTCAGTTGATGCTTCTGCTGTCATTGTCTAAAATCCAACAGGAGGATGGATGAAAATCTAAAATGATTCTCGATGCCCACAGAGAAGCACCTTCTCAGACTAACAGCCTACCTAGCCTCCTGCTACCATCTCTCTATCCCTTCCTCCGGCTTCCCTCCCTGAAGGTTATCTTACTGTGCACACAGCTGGTGTGAGGAAGAGCCAACAATATTTGATAAGAGGCCAAGGCCTGTACCCAATCATATCTTCAATGTTGTCATAGAAGCGCCCAGCTCCTACAATGTAGAGAAGGAAAGAAGGGAGAGAAAGGACATTCTTCAGCATCCAAAGTACCAAGATGGGCAAGGACCGATGCACAGGAGATATCATGGCTGTCTTCACAGATCCCTGCTGGAGGAAAGCTCTTCCCTGGGATTCAGAGGCAATAACTTTCTGATTGTTAAGTCTGTTACAGGCTGAAAAGGTTTGGATAGGACAGGATATGGGCCCATCTGAAGTGGTTTCGGTGCAGCCATAACCAGGAGGGTAGGCAAGGTAACCTCTGGAGGGCCCTTCCAATGGTAGCAACTTATGGTTCTTGAGATTTTTGAGGTTGGGTAGAGAAGGGGTCCAAAGAAAAGGTGGGTGTGAGCAGTGGGCACCTCTCTTTTGTCTAAGGGCCCTGACTGGGGTAGAGGTGAGTACTGGGTTAGGGAGAGTCACTCACCATAGACCCAAGCCACACAGAGGGACTCAAAGATGGCCACGAACAGGAGGCACATGCCACTGGCTGCGTAGTTGTCAAAGAGCTGAAACACGTACATACCGCCCTGCCGGGGGGGAGATAAAAACAGAATTTATTCAGAGGAAACAAACAGACGTAGCCCCTCGCCATCCAGCTTCACACCCTCAGGGCACAGAACAGAGTCGGTGGGGATCACAGAAGACAGATATTAAAAGAGAATGTAGTTTGTACGCTGTAAGGCACTAGGCAGGTATGAAACAATAATTATTTTTTATTATTGTTTTTAGACGGATGATAGATGAAAAAGACAGCTATTATTAGATTGTCCCCGAGAACATTTTGGGATTGACCCAAACGTCCAAGACATAATGTGCACTTTTTTTGGCACAGATCACGGTAGGGGCTGCCATTGGTATTACCAGGCTGACAAGACCCATCGCCTTCCTTCTCCTTTGAGAGGTCACACAGAATATCACCATTCCCAGGGCGACCTTTCTCCCTTTGAAGTTTATCCCCAGAACTTGGTGCAGCCGCCTGGGAAATTATGAAAACTTGTTGGGCAGGCAGTTTTTCCTAATCCAAGGCTATCCTTTCCACACCTCTTAGTTTAACATGGAGCCAGATTACCCCTCACCCATTCCCCAGAAGTAGGTGGTCAATGCCCAAAGGCCAGAAGAGGAACTTGCCTACTTTGTGCTTCCTGTGGTTGGGAAAGGAGAGTCCCAGTGCCCTGAAGCCACAGCAGCCTGCTTCACCAAACAGGTGGCAGCTGTCCACCTTTGCTCCACCTCTTCGCCCTGTCCCCACCTTCAAGCCTCCCAGAGCCTCACCTCTGTGACCATAACCAGCCCAACAAGGAAGGAGATGACAGACACTCCAAGGATGAGGACCTCCCTCCGGTTCTTCTTGCGGAACACACGGGGGTACAAGTCCACCAGCGCCGTCACCAGGCTCTCTACGCACACAAACTGGATGACAGGGCAAAAAAATTGGAGGGAAAGAGAGCTCCCAAAATAAGCTCCATCAACTAGCTCTGGCTCAGCCCAGCCAGGCTCCCTGACTCGGGTCTCCAGAGCAATCCTTGCATAGTTAGGTCTAGACCAGTGGTTCTCAACCTTCCTAATGCCGCGACCCTTTAATACAGTTCCTCATGTTGTGGTGACCCCCACTTTCATTGTTACAAATTGAACATAATTAAAGCATAGTGATCAATCACAAAAACAATATGTAATTATATATGTGTTTTCCGATGGTCTTAAGCAACCCCTATGAAAGGGTTGCTCGACCCCCAAAGGGGTTGCGACCCACAGGTTGAGAACTGCTGGTCTAGACGTATCCTTCAAGCTCCTCTTGGTCCCTGGAAGGGCATCCACGTCTGCCATTCACCAAGTCCCCAACTGTTTTAAGGTCCATCATGGCATCAAGCTCAAACACATGCCTCTGCCCCGCCCCCCCCCCCCCCCTCGCCCAGCCCACCCACACTGATTCATCTCTCAGCCTCTGAGTAGCTGCCTCTTGATACCTGGCTATCCAGTCCCAGGAGAATGATCATGAAGAAGAAGCAGCAGGCCCAGAGAGGAGAAAAGGGCAGCATCACCACAGCCCGGGGGTAGGCGATGAAAGCCAGGCCAGGGCCTGCAGCAGGAAGCAGAGGAACAGAACCCAGTGCCTGAGCCAGCTTCAGTGTGGCACCATGGAATATCTGGAGCCAGAGGAAACTTCACCCCAAAGTTACTATCACCACCACCATCCTCACCCAGGAGAAACCACCCAAACCTCTACCTGGTCCCCAAATTTTCAAGGCACCACTCATTGTATTCTCATTGGCAGGAATCGAACTTAGACTCGCAGTGATGGCGAACCTTTTGAGCTCGGCATGTCAGCATTTTGAAAAACCCTAACTTAACTCTGGTGCCGTGTCACATATAGAAATTTTTTGATATTTGCAACCACAGTAAAACAAAGATTTATATTTTTGATATTTATTTTATATGTTTAAATGCCATTTAACAAAGAAAAATCAACCAAAAAAATGAGTTCGTGTGTCATAGGTTCGCCATCACTGACCTAGAGGCTGTGTGTATAAAGGGTCTTGGAAAATACAAAGGGGTATATCACTCGCATTTCTATAAGTTCTATCCCAAATTGGACAAATCTATTGCCCCAAACCAGAAGTTGTAGAAGAACTCAGGGACTAGCCAGGCTGTGTGGGTAAAATGAGGGAGCGGCAGGGTCTGATGAGACCTGGAGCCCTCATGCTCCCCCATCAACTAAGGCAATTGCTGTGTTCTTTCTATAGAGGAGATGGTTCCAAAGAGAATTCCCCCAAGACTAGACTGCACCTGGGGCCACCAGTTGCCGCCCCCCCCCCTTCCCTAGGCCTTTTTTGTTACCCTACAAGCAGTGAACTGGCATTATTTCCAGAATACCACTGACATTCAGTCTCTCAAATAAATTAGTGTTCCTCTCAGCTGGCTTAAATAGCAGGAACAGAGTCACAGGCCAGCACTTGGATTCATCTGTAGGAAGCTTCCTTTGAAAAACAAAAGGGTGTGAACCTGTGACCTTCAACAGTCCTTTACCTCTTGAAGCCCCGCTCCCCTCACTGGTGAGCAGGGGGACGGTACTAGCACCTGCCTCCCAGCTTCCCACCGCATGGCACAGGCAGGATGCTTTGCACAGTGCCTGGCATATAGTAAGTGCTTAATAAAAGTGAAGTGTTATCACTTTTTTAAAAAGATGTGTTACTGGAGTCAAACCGACAACCTTTTGGTGCATGGAATGATGCCCAACCAACTGAACCACATTGGCCAGGGCAAAATATTATCACTTTTAATAAGAGTCAGTGATGTTAGTTGCCCAGTGCTTGGCACTATGTATGACAAGGGTGTGCTTGTGAATGCTATGATTTAAAAAAAAAATTGTCTTGCTACAGAGTATAAGTGGATGGTCTTCAAGAATAGGGGAAGAGCAAAAGAAACATTTAGAGCTTACCCAGATAGGAGACCAGTCCTTGATTTTATCTAAAAGAAGCAACAAGAAGACTGCGTAGTGGAAAAGCATTCACTTGAAAAAGGAAGACACTCTCTGAGCCAATATAAACTTACCTCTGGGGTTTTAAAGTGAACAAGTCAAGGTGAAGGACGGTGTATATAGCGTGTTATCAATTCATTTTTAAAAAGGGGGTGAAAAGTAGCAATAGCAATATGTCCCTATGTGTGAATGCATGTGCATATATATATAGGGATATGCTTTTCTCATACACCTCAGCTATTTCTGTAGGCATAAACATGAACCTGATAACACTGGTGGCCTGATAACATTGGGGTGGGAAGAAAAATATTCACTCTATACCAGCCGTGGGCAAACTACGGCCCGCGGGCCGGATCCGGCCCATTTGAAATGAATAAAACTATTGAAAAAAAAGACCGTACCCTTTTATGTAATGATGTTTACTTTGAATTTATATTAGTTCACACAAATACTCCATCCATGCTTTTGTTCCGGCCCTCCGGTCCAGTTTAAGAACCCATTGTGGCCCTCGAGTCAAAAAGTTTGCCCACCCCTGCTCTATACCCATTAACCCTTTGAAGCTGTAATTGCTGTTTTTAAGTGCTCCCCCAGGACTTCCTGAGAACCCACTGAAAGGTGACCAGAGCTCACCTACGTGAAGGCGACAGTAGAAACGCCTCCGGAACCCAGTTGGCGAAGGTTCAAAGCTCACAGAATCCACAGCCTCAGGCCTCCCCAACACTCACCTGACTCGGCCACCTCGGAGATGGGCACCCCCTGCTCTTGGGACATGAAGCCCAGGATGGAGAAGATGGCAAACCCAGCCACAAAGCTGGTGCCACTGTTGAGGAAGCAGAGGGCCATGCAGTCCCTGTGGGTGAGATGGGGGGGGGGGGGGGCGGGGAGGGAGGGTAGGTCAGAAAGAGCTGCAGTGTCTCAGGCCTGCGGTCCAGAGCAGTGGGAGCCCCAGGGGAGCTCAGGCCCTCCCAGCAGACAGGCCAGAGGGGCTGCCTGGCAGAATGACGATGAGCATTCCAGGAACCATGCTGCTCTCCCAACCCCACTGGCTTAGACTTGGCATAAAGCAAGGTCATCCCAAAAGAATGAGGCTCCGAGGAAGTAAAATATTAATGGGAAAATTACAAACTGCCACACAGCCTCCCTTCCCCGACACATTGTCACCACACATTTGGGACCCCATCACTGACACAGTTCAGTGCGCCGTGCTAACGCCCAGGACGCGGGCCTGGGTAGTCCCAAGCAACCAATGATTCTTAGTCACCTAAATCTGACTCTGAAATTTTATGCTATCTGGGGCTGATATTAGAACTGACTTAAATTCTCTGATATGAACCAGGTATGAAAAGGGAACCACAGGGAGGGGACACTAGCTGGGGCAGGGGTGAAGGAGGGTGGGTAAGGAATCCGTGTTTGCCAGGGCTCCCATACACAGCAGGACAGACGGAGGCCCCACTGCATGGCATGACTACTTACTCCTCAGGCTCGCTGGCATCCTGAGCCCCATGACCCCACATTAGCCGGGGCCCAGGCTGGGCCCCGCTGCGCTCCCCCGCCAACCGTTTGCCTAGGCTGCAGTTGGCCCCTTTCAGCAACTGGTAGCCCTGGAGTATTGGAAAGTGGGGTGAAGGGTCGGGGTGGGCGAATCCATGAAATCACCCCTGACCCAGCACGGCCGGAGGCACAGTGGGATGTGGGTTTGTGGCTCAGGCCCACTCCCCAGTCACCTGTAGCAGTTGTTGTGGTACTTGTTGTAGCTGCTCAGGGCTGTCAGGCACCCTACACAGATGGCGAAGGAGAAGAAGATCTGGGTGCCCGCGTCCATCCACACCTACACAGGGAAAAGGCAAGAAAGCTGCACCCCAGGGAACCGGGGCATCTGGGCTCCATGGGAGCACACGGACCATGGCTGAGCCAGGCACTGGCTAGGGATGACGAGAATTCTGTCCTCAGCCTGTGCAGGCCCCCGCTGTGACCCTGCAACCCCAATGGACTCTACTTCCTGAGCCCCTAGATGGGGTTTCTCGAGCGCTACCACGATGGCATCTGCCTTAGGCATTCGAAGAAGACTGAAGGACCATGGTGGAGAGGGTGAGTGAGTGGGAGGGCGCCCTGGAACTAAGCGAGGCCTGGCACCAGGCTTCTATCAAAGAAACAAAGCCCTGGTTCTGCATCCACCAAATCCTGTCCTGGGCTCTCCTGGAGGTGTGACCAGAGACAGGATCTCTGAGCTAATGGTCCGTAATATCAGTGCTACGTGGGATGAAGCTTTTCCCCTCGTGCCCCTAAACCCTCGGTCTGAAAAGCAGGAAGAGTAATCCTCAGCTCACCAGAAAGTCAAGAGGATGAACAGAAATGCATCTGCAAAGGGCTTTGTTCTCCTTGGGGGGGAAAGAGCTCTCCAGCTAACACAGGGTATATTGTTGTCACTGTTGTCTCAGCTGCTGACCCAGCCTGCGTGTGTTATGATTTAGGTCTAACAGCTAGAATAACATCCCAAAGAAAAAGCACATCAAGGCAAACAGGACCAGGCAACCCTGCAGATTGGCAGGAGGTGGGGTCCTGGGGCGACGGATCCTCCCAGGCGCCTCCTGCCTTCGGAGGATGTGAGCCCTACAAGGGAACGCCAAGCTCTGGGTGCCAGCAGTTGTCCCAACATCTCTGCGTTCCCATTTCTTGACCGTTGTCTGGCTCTACCCCAGTAGCCCCCACACACGTGCCAATTTCCTTTCACCGTGTCAGGTCCCCAATGCCCCCACACACCCAAGCCTCAGCTTCGTTCTGTCCAAAGCTCCTACGGCCCTTACCTGTCCTCCCTGCCTCCCTAACATCGCACCACCCTCAGCTGCCGCTGCTCTCTCGCGTCACACCCACCCACCAAAGTGCCATTTTGTTCGGCATGATAGTGGGCCCCAGGGACCCGCTGGCAAGCTGACTACATCAGAATCACATTGATTCCTCAACCAGCATCCCCAGTGGAGACACTGAGTCTCTAGGGCTAAAGGAGAACCCAGAAATCTGTATCGTGTCCAGAGCTTCCTGGGTGATCCTACTGAGCAGCCAGATGTGGAAATCACTGCCCTACAGCCCCCAGGCTGGCGTCAGAGGTGCATCCTGGCACTCACTCCTCTTGTTATGTTTCCGTTCCTGCAGGAATGGGAAAAGAGCAGGGAAAGGTGGGGAAGGCAGGGGGGGGGGGTATCTCTAGCCTCCTGTCCCCCTGCTCACTGTGGCTCCCATCCCCAAGGAGTTCTGTGAGGCAGAAGCTGCCACCAAGGAACAGGGCTCAGAGGCAGATCCAGAAGGGCCGCTACCAAGGAATAGTCTGGAGGGTGGAAACACCGGGGGGCTTTTTTGAACATGAGAGACATTATAATGGGAAGGAGAGGGGTCATCAGGATTTACTTCTAAAGCAAAAGAAGGGTTAGGGTAAGAATGAAAAGAAAGAACCTGCACACAAGAATGGGTGTTTACAAAATTCAGTTTGATGACAAAAGTTTGAGATTTTTGTTTGTTTTAATCCTCACATGAGGATATGTTTATTGATTTTAGAGAGGAAGGGGGAGGGAGGGAGGGAGAAAGGGTGGGAGGGATGGACAGAGGAAGGGAGAGAGAGAGAGAGAGAGAGAGAGAGAGAGAGAGAGAGAGAGAGAGAGAGAGAGAGATGAGATAGAAACATTGATCAATGTGTCCTATATGCCCCCAACCGGGATCAAACCCAAAACCTGGGTATGTCCTCTGACCTGGAATGGAACCCGCAACCTTTTGGTGTACAGGACAACACTCCAACCAACTGAGCCACCCAGCCGGGGCTGAGGAGATGTTTTAAATCATTTTTTCTTCTAAAACTCTGCCCCCCAGATACTGTAAGGTGGTCAACTCAGGAAAACTCACTGACCTCTGGTCTGAAGGTCACCCTGTCCTGCCTCCCTCCTGCTCACTCAGTGGGTTATGAGCAGCACTGAGCTTGTACAGCATGGATTTACCCCGGGGGTCAGAGATGCGGGGTGGGGAGCGATGCCTCTCTGCCTGGGGGCTCCCTCTGTCATGAGATCAGGTGATCTTTCATAACAGGCCATCCGGCCTAGGAGGCCTAGGAGGTTTGCTCCGTGTGCCTCGCAGCCACAGGGTGAGGGGGACCCACACATTGCTGGGGAAACTGCCCGGTGTCCACAGAGATGTCTGTGGCTGCCCACATGCTGGCAGGGGTGCAAATCCTGTGCTTATGAAGTTTTGTAAACTTGGGCTTGGGAAGAAAAATTGTGACTTGGCAGTTTACCTCACCCTGAGGGGGACAGACTATGACCGAGTTGGGAGGAGAGGTTACTGAGAACAGAGGCGAACGCAGCAGGGGGCTGCGCGTTCAGAGTGCGAGGTCAGATGTGATGCCTCTGACTAAGGCCCCCTCACTGGGAGCTTGGCAAGCCCAGCTCTCTGCACAGCTGCTGCCTGACAAGCCTGCTGGGATAGGAGGAAGGAATGGGGTCAGAAGAAGGGCTGAAGGAACCAGCAGAGCAAGCTGTTCTGTTCCCACTGCAGGCGGCCCACTCCCGGCCTGTGCCAGGAGCCCTGGTTTCTGGAACAAAGCTCCAATGTGTCTTTGGCTGGGGCAGGAGACTAACCAAGAATGAAACAAGTGTGAGAGACCCTTGGGGGAGTGTGGGCAGAAACGAGTTCTGTGGGGGCACCAAGGAAGAGAGAGTGAGCTCTGGGAGGTACAGAAAAGATGTTTTCAACTTGGAGTCCAACCCCAAGGATTTTATACTTACTATTTTTAGGAGGGCAATAGTGTGTAATGGAAAAAGCCTGGGTTTGGGAGTCAAAATGAGCTGGGATAATTTACTAACTCTATTAACTACTAGCTGTATGATCTTAGGCAAGTCACTTAACCTCTCTGAACCTTACTTTTCTCATCAGGAAAATAGCAATAATAATAAATTAAATAATGTATGTAAAATGCCTAAGATAAATATGAGTTCCCTATCCCACCTTCTGGAATAATAAAAAATAGCCACTAAAACTCTCAAATAATTACTATTCTTGGGAAAATGAATATCATGGTGATTAACACAGCAGACTCCAAAAAACTACTTGGTGTAAAACCCAAGCTCCCGCACATGTTAGTTTTGTGATTTGGAACAAATTTCTTCAGGTTTCTAAGCTTTAGTGTCTTCATCTGTAAAGTGAGGCTAACACCTAACTCCCAGGTTTAGTAGGACGATTCCACTGAGTCACACACTCAGTAAAGTGCCTGGCAAATAATAAACACATAATCGAGATGTCAGCTATTGCTGGTTTGTTGTTGGGCTGCATTTTTTTAAAAATATATTTTATTGATTTTTTACAGAGAGGAAGGGAGAGAGATAGAGAGTTAGAAACATCGATCAGCTGCCTCCTGCACACCTCCTACTGGGGATGTGCCCGCAACCAAGGTACATGCCCTTGACCGGAATCGAACCTGGGACCTTTCAGTCTGCAGGCCGACGCTCTATCCACTGAGCCAAACTGGTTACGGCTGGGCTGCATATTTTTAAAAAGCAACCCACCTTTCGGTGATGGTGAGGTCCCATGGATTTATTAGCAATTACTAAGCAATTCATGAATCAGACAGTGTGCCCCGTAGCAACTAAAAGGGCACTCTGATGGGCTTGTACAAAATAAAAGTTTCGCCTAGGAAGAAGGGCAGGGGAAGGAATCAGTCAGCAAAAGAAATGGGCCAGGATGTCTTTTTTGGTGAAAGGTTTTTACCTCGCAGATTGCCTCTTTCTTCTATAGAAATTACCTCATTGGTCTTGATCAGAAAATCCCAGACAGGTTGATCAAGATTATGTTTCTAAGAGAGTTTGAAACTGCAAATAGATATTTAATCTAGGTTTGGTATCATAGGATTTTAGCACAAGTGACACCATTTTGGGCCTGCGGTTTTCTCTTTAATAGTGGTTTTGGCCCTAGCTGGTTTGGCTCAGTGGATAGAGCATGGGCCTGCAGGCTGGAGGGTCCTGGGTTCAATTCCAGTCAAGATCACATGCTCGGGTGGTGGGCTCAATCCTCAGTAGGGGGTGTGCAGGAGGCAGCTGATCAATGATTCTCTCTCATCATTGATGTTTCTATCTCTCCCTCTCCCTTTCTCTCTGAAATCAATAAAAATTAGAAAAAAATTAGTGGTTTTGCTTGTTGCTTTTCTTATTAAAGTGAAAAATCATAAAGGTACTTTATTGAAGAAACACAAGAGGACTTTCTTGGAAATAGCTTGTGCTTGCAGAGAGAGAACTGGAGGGTAAATGTGTTCTCACAGGGTCTCTAAAGAACTCGGCAGTGGGTGTTTGGGATGCCTATAATGTCAGTGAACGAAAATAGTTACTTGTTGTCTGTCTTCTAAACACATATTAATGACTCTGCTTCCACATAACTGCCTCTTAGAAACAGCTTCACCTGTCTTCTATTTGTGCCTCCGTATCTGCTCTCCACCCTTTTCCTGCTGTTGTGCCAGGGAAGGCTGCCCTGTCCGATTGTACCAATGGACTCCCTCGCCTCCTTTCTGTCTCCATGGGTTCAGGCAGTGGGAAGTATCTGCAGGAGACTGGAGGCCAGAAGATTTCCCCTCCGGTCATTATCCATCCCGTGGATCATTTGTCCTTGGATAGGGTTCTCATTAGCCTGAAGGAACAAGTGACTTGGTTCAAAACCCTGTCATCAAGGCAGCGGGGTTGGGAGAGCCAGTTAGCAATAGGAATGTGAGAGGGCTGCATCCTTTGAGCAGGTTTCCTTCTCTTTTCCCAACGGTTAAGAAAAAGAGACAAGGTGGTGTCACCTGCCCCACCTCCCACTCCACAACGAGCCAAAACATAATTGCAGTTTTCAGCTCCTCCCAGGAATGTGACCTTAAGCCAGACTGGTTTAGAGTCATCTGCCCTCTAAAGACCCCAACTACCCCTTCCTACGAAAAGGTGACCCTGCCAGAAACAACCCTCTTTTCTTCTGCTAATAACGTCTCCACCCTGCCCAGTGTCTGCCCACAAAAACCTTCCAGTTTGTACAACTTCTTGGGCCACCCTTCTGTTTACTAGATGGGATGACACCCAATTCATAAATCTTAATTTAAAAAAAAAATTTTTTTTTCAATAAAGTTGACAAACATTATTGTATTTGTTTCAGGTGTATATGAGGTCCCATAGATTTCAATGTACGATATCAATTTTTAAAAGACTCAGTGGTTCCAACCTCCTCCCTAAATAAATCCTTCATTAGAATCATTTAGCAGAGATTTAAAAGGTTCAACAAAGGCTCTTTGGACACCCTACCCCCCAGCCCATGCCCTTACCCTGCCCTTAACAGAGGACAGTAGGACTGACAAAAGGAAAGAAACAAGTGCCCGGATAAAGCATGCACTGCACCAGCGGCCGTTCCTCATGGGGCGGAGACAAGCCCTGGGGAGCACCAGGGCAGGCAGCAACCCCCCTGCACACAAAGCCTGGCAGGAAAAGAGGGAACCAGATGACCCAGCACTGCCTCTGCCTGGGTCCCCACTCCCACGCCGAGTGCTCGCCGGAGAGATGTCTTTGGTCTTTGTGTTGGCTAGCAGGAATTTGTACCTTTCTCAAGTGCCAGGCAAATGCCAGTTGGAATTATCACACTTCCTGGGGGGTGCCAACTACATTCAATTAGTGCTCTGGCAGGGCATCCACCCTGCAGGGGTTGCTCTGCTTGCAGACAACAAGGGCCTCACTTCAGCATGGGGCCAGGACCAGGCAGCTAACAAGGCAGGCAGCTCGAAAGCTCAGGGCCAAGCCAGGCCCTTGAAACTTCATGCTTCCTGCACAGCCTGTGCTGGCTGGGAGTGGAAAGATGGTATCCTGGAGAGAGGATTTACAAGAGGTCTTATTCCCTCTAGTAACCCAGACACAGAATGATGACCTTATTAACTCTCAGCGTTTAAAGCTATCTGGTCCCCCTTCTTTATGTTTGCTGGAAGATACATGCACACACACACACACACACACACACACATACACACAAATGGGGACTTTGCCTTCAAGAGGTTATAAAGTATGTGGAATTTTTATCATTCAGACCTGGATTCCAGGTGCAGGTGCAAGGACAGAAAATTCTTTAAGCTCTTCAGGCCTTCATTTCCTTATCTATAAAATAAGGGTACCTCACTGACCTGCCGTGAGGATTAGCTGAAATAATGCATGTAAACCTCTTAATGCCAGAGACACTGTAAGCACTCAACAGTGTTTTGCGGTAAATCGCTGATCAGGACAAACAAGGCACTGATCACAGAAGCCATAAATCCGTTCCAGAAATGCTGGGCCCTCTCTCCTTTTTCTCCCTCAGCCCACCTGCCTGTCTCCTGGCCTGAACATGTTCCCTCCTTCCCAGCCTGACCTCCAAACAAGGTGGGATTTGTGGCTCAGCTGCTCCAGAACCTCGATGGCTCCCTCCGCTCTGCTGCCCAGACCTGCCTGCTGCCTACTCTCCATCACAGCCCTTTGGTTCCAGATAAGCCATAGGGCTTATGAGCCACAAAATAAAAGTGCACTTTGTTTGGCCTGCCGCTTGCTGTGTGACCTTGGGCCCCGTTTGCTCATCTGTGCAACGAGGAGTTTGCACTGCATGACCTCTGGAGCCCTTTCAGCTCCAATGGCCATGACTCAACAGTTTGTGGCTAAAGCCGACTGCAACCCTGCGCCCCACTGGAGATGACGCAGCAGCCATCTGTAGCGCTGTTGTGACTAAGACGTGGGAGGGCGGAGGAGGAGCTCCTGTCCCACCAGCAGACCATGGAGAAATACCCAGGGCGCGAGGCTACTGGACTCCATGAGGCTGTTCCTGACTGCGGAGCCGGCAGCCCTGGTAGGATTCAGGATGGAAGAACTCCTAACTCTGCCAGGCGGCTGGGAGACTGGGGATAACTGAGCTGCTGTATCACCCCAAATTCCGCGCAAGGGGGAGCCACTGCCTCTGCGTGAACTGAGTCGCCAGGAGGGACTGTGGACGCGAGTGACACTCCTTTTCTCTTGCTCCCTCCCAGCAATTTCAGTGACTGCGCTGGTGCCTCGCTATTTAAAATGTTTGAACCGCCACCCACTTGTTCTTCAGGGTCCCTGTCTTGGGCAGAGAGCCTCCAGCACGGAGGGAGGCTGTCAAACTTGTGCGCATGCTCCCGGGGGAAGGCAGGCACCGAGCTGGTAGCACATCTCAGGGTTCTCGGGGAGCTCCCCCACACCCCGGCCTCCACAAATGGCAGCCAGACAGGAGATAAGGAACCCGCCAGAGGCAGCGGCTTCTTGCTTCAGGCCCCGCTTTACAAACCCCTCCAGCCAGCAAGCAGCACCGCCCCCTCCCTGTGAGGGCCGGAGGAAGCTGGCGGAGGGGAGGGCAGGGGCGGGGCCTCTTGATGACCAACAGGAAACTCAACACCCGCCCAGCTGGGAACTGGACCTAGAGATGGGCCTTCTGACAGAGGGAGGGAGCCAGAGGGGGCTGATGGAGGGTTAGGAAGTAGAGAAGAAGCTAGGTGTGAAATATGATGGCCAAGGGGAAAAGTGCACAAAGGGGATGGAGGTAGGTAGGGTCCAGCCGGTGAGCAAAGGCTGTAAGTGACATATTTGCCACTCCTGAGAAATATTACTAGGGCCTCAGGCCCCCCCCCCCCCCCCCCCCCCCGGCTTCCCTGGCAGCTGTGAGGCAGCTGCCAACAGATGCCTGCGATCTTCTGGCCCATGGTGGATGCTTTTAGGGTTGGGCCAGGAGCAGGGCTGGCCCACAGAGCACAGGGAAGGTCTGTAGCTCCAGCACCTCCAGAGCCACAGGACAACCCATGTCTGTGGCTTCTTACCTGGGGATCCCACAGACGTGTGAGGTTTGGATACAGGTAAAACTGAATCCCTTGGGCTGCCCCAGGCAGTGTCACCCCTCGAATTAACAGGACCACCAGCATGAGGTAAGGAAATGTGGCTGTGAAGTACACCACCTGGCCAAGGGGCAGATGAGAGATAAGAAACCTGTGAGTAGGAGAGACGGGGCTGGAGGCCCAGCAGTGAAACTGCAGTCAGGAGCTCCCCAGCTACAGAAGAGGTCAGAGGAGTTCCCCATCTGCTCCTACCCTCTCACCTCAGTTCCACCTCCCCTAACTGTGAGCCCAAACCTCTCCGTTCCCCTCTACTGCCTAAAGCACTCACCCGCCCTCAACACATACCCAATAAATATTTGTTGAGTGCCTGAGTGAACTTAGGCATTCTCCCAACGGACATGTTGGAATTATGTCGAGGGATGTCAGGTATGAAAAGATCTGTAACACATGATCCCTGTCCTCACAGAGCTTACAAGCTTAGTGCAACCAGATTAGGAAGAATGCCTTGTCAGAGGCCTCCAAGGCAGGAGTCTGGAGAACTCAGAATGCCCTTCTAATTCCTACACACCCTAGGGCAAACAGTTCCCCCAGCTTCTCAGGTTGATTTTGAATCATGTTGAGACTAATGATCTTATTGGAATTCCTTTTCCAAAGAAATGTTGGGCTAGGGAGCCATGAACTATGTTCTATTTGCAATATGCCTGCATATGTGGTATATTCCAAGGTCAAATTTTTCTGCAAGTGTCCTTCTCCACCCACCCACCCTCTCTCTCTTCCATTTAATTTCCCCAAAGAGCAGAAGGATTTGGGATTGAACTCAGGAGAGGCATAGAATCAAAGGGGAAGACATACAAATCTTGGTTGGGTCATTCCCTCCCATCCCTGACTAAGCTACAACTTAGGAAACTCTTGGGTAACTGAACCCCCAGTGAAGGCAGGGAGTCCTGGGATGGGAGGGCCAGGAGCTCTCTAACACGGACCTTGCCCGTGGACTTGACCCCCTTCCAGATGCAGAAGTAGCAGATGACCCAGGCAAGCAAGAGGCATATGGCTAGTTCCCAGCGCAGGGCCCCCAGGTGCTGGATGCCATCAGAGATCTTCAGAACCCGCCTCCTGGGGAGAGAAGGTTGAGCCAGGCTCCACTTTGCTGCCAGCCTCCATTTCGTGGCCCTTGTATCTCAGGCAGTGGAGCCATGCCTCCCAGCTCTTGTCCAAAGGCTTGTCAGCTCTTGTCACCTGAATCCATGAGGCTCTCCTTTGCCCAGAGATGGGGGTAGATAGAAAGTGAGGCAAATATAAACTGCTTCCAGGTAAGTTTGCTCTGGGAGGCTGAGTACCAATTTAACCGGGAGAAGGAGGTGCAAACGCATTTTCTCAACCAGGGTTACAGGATGTTTTGATAGGAGGAATTATGCCCTATCAGTGGTTCTCCATCTTCTGGCCCTTTAAATATAGTTCCTCATGTTGTGACCCAACCATAAAATTATTTTCGTTGTTACTTCATAACTGTAATGTTGCTACTGTTATAAATCGTAATGTAAATATCTGATATGCAGGATGGTCTTAGGCGACCCCTGTGAAAGGGTCGTTTGACCGCCAAAGGGCTCGCGACCCACAGGTTGAGAACCGCTGCCCTAGATGAATGTCAGTATTGGGGAAGGGAAGTTAAGAGACAATGCACATGCAGCTGAAGAGAGGAGGGTAGTTAAGGGTGTGGACACACGTGGGTGTGCACTAGCTAACAGGGGGGTGGACATGTGGGAGAGGAAAGGCAGGAGAGCTGCAAACTTCTCATCTCTGAAACCTGTTCTGCACTAACCACAAATATGGACACAACAGAAAAAAGCCGCTGACGTGACAGGGCCACCAACGAAGGAGATAGAAAATCTTGCGTTGTAGTCCATTGGGAGTCACTACTGGCTGAGCCCATCCCCGTGACCTTCCAAACACACAACCCACAGTGGGGGATAAAAAACGGGCCTCACTTACTCCCAGAACTCGATGACAGGAGAGGTGGCATTCTCAGAGGTCACATTCAGGGAGCCATTGGTCCTCTGGAACTCCACACAGTGTTCTACTCATGGGTCCCAGGGAAGGAAGCAGAGAAGAATCATTAACCAGTATTTGGGGTGAAATTTCAGGAGAATGGAAGTGAGGTATCTGGAAGGAACTGGGCTGAACTTGTCTCTACGAAACATCCTTAAACACGTAACCTCGACAAGCCCACGCCACCCTCTCCCACATGCTTTTACTTGTCAGTTTCTAAATGTTTGGGTGCATATTCTTACTAAAGCGTGATCAGATGGCATCAGGAAAGACACACTTCAAAGTACACAAATACTCCCAGGTAAGTGTTGTGTGTAAAGTCATAACTTTTGAAGAATACTAAGAAGGCTTCTAGGGACGTTACGCATCCAAGTCGCTAAAGAGCATGGGGACAGGTGCAAAAAAGCTCTGGCTGGAACCCTGGCCCTCTCTCCAAGCCTCACATCCCTCATCTCCCAAATGACATGCGAACATCCCTTTGTAGGACCGACAGGGAATCAAATGAAAACATGTCAGTAAAGTACTCAATAAGCAGTAGCTCTTAGTTATTTGTCCATAATTTTGGAGTTTCACAAAGCATGTCTACAATATTTTTTCTATTTTATTAGTATAGTAATCTTCAAAAATATTAAGACAGATAGTGTTTTCCCATCGTACACATGAAGAAAGGGAGTCTGCTTAGAAATGGCCTGTCTTAGTTTGTAAGTGACTGAGGGCTAGAATCCAGCCCAGTGAGCTGTGTATGTTCCATCTTCAAAATACCTAGAATCTGACCTTTCTCATTATCACCACTGCCACCACCCTGCCGCAGGTCACCACCATCTCATGCCTCCCCACTCCAGCCTGTACTCTTGCCTCCCTAATCAAATCTCCATACAGCAGTCAGAGTGACACTGTTAAAATGTAAGTCATGTTTTATGTCACGCCCCAGTTCAAAACTCTCCAACAGGTTTCCTATCCCACTCAGAGAAAAAAGCCAAACCCCTATAATCACCTCCAAGGCCCTATTTAATCTATCCATCACCTCTGGCCTCACTTCCCACTGCTGCTACTCACCTGCCCCAGCTACACCACCCCTGTTGCTCCCTGGGTGCTATTGGCACTGGTGCCCCAGGGCCTTTGACAGGGAGTCCTTGCCACCTCGTGTCTGTCTCCTGTTGTCTCAGTGGCTCACTCCCCATCCTCCTTGGAGCATTACTCCTGTCATCTTCTCCATAAAGCCTTCACTGATGACCCATTTAAAATTACACCCCCCACCCCTAAAATTCCTAAAACCTCCTCCCTGTTTTATTTTTCTCCACAGGCCTTCTCACATGATAACTATTATTTCTCATTTATTTTGTGTATGGTCTGTCTGTCTCCTGTCACTAGGATGACAATTCCATGCAGGCAGGGACCTTCATTTTTATATGTTACCACATCCTCGGTTCTTAGAACAGAGTTGGAGTTCAATAATATATGTTGGATGGCAATGCCAGTCAGCACTGTTTTCACTAGACATGTCACTTTCCTCAAAGCTTCAGCACACCAAGCATTTCACCACGGCAGGACAGGCCATCCTGCACTATTCAAGATGCCCGGCTCGGAGTAAAACCAGACTCACTAGGAGAAACATCCAAAATGTCAGGGAGCAATAGACTTGGGTGTTGCATTTGCCTCAGAATTGTCTCAGAGAGACCCCACCCCCAATCAAACTAAAGGCAGGCCTAAAGCAAAAGTCCTAGGCCACCAAAGAGTCACACAATTTTACAAGAGGAACTCCACTGAGATCTGGATAAAGTCACCATCTGACAAGCTGGTTGTCAAGGGTATTTCAGTGCACATAGATGGAAGGGAGGAAGGAAAGAAGGCAGGCAGGAAGGTAGGAGGGAGGGAAGGAGGGAAGGAAGGAGGGAATGAGGGAAGGAGGGAGGGAGGGAAGGAAGGAGAGAGAAAGGGAGGGAGGGAGGAAGGGAGGGAGGGAGGGAAAATATATCACATAAAGAAAATATTAGAGATGGCGGCATAGGTAAACACTGGAGATTGCTGTCTCACACAACCACTTCAAAAATACAGCTAAAAGACGGAATGGACAACATCCAGAACCACAGAAAGGCTGGCTGAGTGGAAATTCTACAACTAGAAGGAAAGAGAAAAGCATACCAAGACTCAGAGGAGGTGCGGTGTGGAAGTAAAATACAAAGGTGCGGAGGTGCATGCAGAGAGGGCTGGCGGCTGAGGTCACGATTGTCTTTTTCAATCGGGAAGGAGTCTCAGGCTCTGACCTCCAGTTCCAGGCAAGTCTCTGGGGAACCAGACTCATACGGGAGAAACGGGACTGTCTGGCATCGGTCGGAACTCGAGGGCAGCTTTCTCTCAGAGGTACTTGAAACGATTGCTGGGACACTGAGAAATGGGCCTCTGAGAACAGGACTGAGAGCAGCCATACTGCTCACTGTGCCTGCCCAGTTGATCCCCTGGGGCTCCGCCCCACCCAAACCTTGCATGGAGGCTTTTGCATATGAAAGGCCCAGCCCTTTGTAATCTGAAAATTACTTAACAAACTGCAGCTGCCCAAGGCCCCAGGGCAACTTGCATTGCTTTACAGCTGGATTCTGCAGGGTAGCCTCAGACAGAGGCTAGCTTAGCACCTCCGTAGATCCAAGAGCCAGTGTACCGAGTGGTCAGAGTGGGACCATCCAATTATAACTCCGCAGATCCATAAGGGACACACTCAGGGGGCAGACTCAGTGAGCACCAAAGCCCCACTGAAGCAAGTCATGCTCCATAAGGGTGTCTTCAGCACAGAAGTTCTCCCACCGTAGACACAGCTGATTCTCACAGCCAATTGGCCTGGAGGTCAAATCCTCCCAGTGTTACCTACAACAATCAAGGCTTAACTACAACAAGACTGTGCACAAAGCCCACAAAGGGGTGCACCAAGAGTGTCTACCTCAGGTAATTGGGGAGGCTGAGCCACCAGGCCCTAGAGGACACTTAGCACAGAAAACCACTTTATCAACACAGGGAAGCATAAAAAATGCCAAGACAAAGAAACAGGACACAAATGGAGGAAAGAAAACTACTGGATATAGAGTTCAAAACCACACTTTTAAGGTTTTTCAAGAACTTTCTAGAAACCGCCAATAAATGTAGTGAGATCCTCAAGAAATCTAATGAGACCCTAGAGGTTGTGATAAAGGACCAACTAGAAATTAAGCATACACTGACTGAAATAAAGAATATTATACAGACTCCCAACAGCAGACCAGAGGATCGCAAGAATCAAGTCAAAGATTTGAAATATGAAGAAGCAAAAAACACCCAACTGGAAAAGCAAAATGAAAAAAGAATCCAAAAATACAAAGATAGTGTAAGAAGCCTCTGGGACAGCTTCAAGCGTACCAACATCAGAATTATAGGGGTGCCAGAAGATGAGAGAGAGCAAGATATTGAAAACCTACTTGAAGAAATAATGACAGAAAACTTCCCCTACCTGGTGAAAGAAATAGACTTCCAAGTCCAGGAAGCGCAGAGGACCCCAAACAAAAGGAATCCAAAGAGGACCACACCAAGACACATCATAATTAAAATGCCAAGAGCAAAAGACAAAGAGAGAATCTTAAAAGCAGCAAGAGAAAGACAGTCAGTTACCTACAAGGGAATACCCATACGACTGTCAGCTGATTTCTCAACAGAAACTTTGCAGGCCAGAAGGGAGTGGCAAGAAATATTCAAAGTGATGAATACCAAGAACCTACAACCAAGATTACTTTATCCAGCGAAGCTATCATTCAGAATTGAAGGTCAGATAAAGAGCTTCACAGATAAGGAAAAGCTAAAGGAGTTCATCACCACCAAACCAGGATTATATGAAATGCTGAAAGGTATCCTTTAAGAAGAGGAAGAAGAAGAAAAAGGTAAAGATACAAATTATGAACAACAAATACACATCTATCAACAAGTGAATCTAAAAATCAAGTGAATAAATAATCTGATGAACAGAATAAACTGGTGATTATAATAGAATCAGGGACATAGAAAGGGAATGGACTGACTATTCTTGCGGGGCAAAGGGGTGTGGGAGATGCGGGAAGAGACTGGACAAAAATCGTGCACCTATGGATGAGGACAGTGGGTGGGGAGTGAGGGCTGAGGGTGGGGTGGGAACTGGGAGGAGGGGAATTATGAGGGGGAAAAAGAGGAACAAATGTAATAATCTGAACAATAAAGATTTAATTAAAAAAGATAAAAAAATAAAAGAAAATATTAGAATATAACATATTTTTAAAACTTGATTCATTCAGCAAATATTTTTAGTGCTTGTAATGTAGCTAGCACTGTGATAGGCACAAAGGCCATAGAGATAAAGACCTCTTTTCTGCCTTCAAGCTCTTGCTGACCTTTGGGAAAACCAGACCAACAAACAGATGAAAATCGTGTAGGAGCCACAGCAGGGCCAGGGGTCAGTGCAGGTACTGCCAAGAACCTAATGCACCTGAGGGTGGCAGGGGAAGTACCTCCAAGATTTGACTTTTCACTCAGAATTAGTGGAATGGAGGTGGTGACAGAGCTCGGCAAGGGAATACCTGAAAAGGGAGCATAAGGTTTGAGGGCAAGAGGGGCCTTGAACACGATGCTAACCATTGCAGAAATGCACCTCCCTGGCTAATAACTGATTCAAACTCCAGTTCAGAGCTGAGTAATTTACCTGAACCAGAAAAATTAATAGGAGCACAGCTAGGGCCCCACTGACAGGCCCTGAGAGGTATCTGGGCAATGAGTGCAAGACGAGATGCTGAGACCCAAACAGGACACGTCCAGTAAGCTCTTCATCTGCGCTAGCCAAAGGGCAGCCCCTAGCCATAAGTGGCTCTTTACATTTAAATGATTAAAGTTAAATAAACATTTTAAAAATGCAGTTCTTCACATACATGAGCCACATTTCAAGTACTCGATAATCACATGCTGGCTACCATTCCAGACAGTACCTCATCACAAAGTTCTTTTGGCTAGCACTACCCTAGGTATTTTTAAGTTTTCATTACTTTCAATTCATTAGACTTAGTAGTTCTAATGCCACAGGTGGCTCTTGTAGTTTTGCAGGCACAAGAGAAAAGTAATTGCTATTATAAGTTATATTGATGACATACAAAACAGCTCCTTCCCTGGTTAAAGCCAGGTGAATGGCGAGTTGGAAAGACCTAAAACAGTATCAGAGAGAAGGCATGAGAAACAAGAAAATGTACAAACAATATATACAGATACCAAGCTAACAATATTTCAAACTGGAATAAATAAATACTAGTAGCTAAACTACATAAATAGTTCTATTTGAATACATGAATTCATAATACATTAATTGAATACATTTGGCCTCTGATACTGGTGAAATCTCACTCTTATCTTTGATATTCACTTCCCAGATTTCTAGTGAGTCCCAAATTATGGCTGGGAATTGGGTTGCCTGGAATAAGGGGACAGTCTCATTCCTGGTTCATGTGGCAGAGCAGCTGGAGGAAATGGATTTGGAGATGACCTTACCTGTATTCCACTCATGGCGGCAGCTTCCCCAGGGAAGGTCGATGGTGAAGCTGCTAAAGAGGTAGAAGAGGGCCCAGGCCAGGACAATGATGTAGTAGGCATTGAGGAGGATGAGGATCATCTGGGAGGCATAGCCAATGCCTGGAGGGAAAGGGGCAGAATTGAGCCAGGGATAGTGGACAGATTTCTCACACACTGCCCACTGCTGCTTAGCAGAGGGTTTGGGCTCCACTGTCAGTGTCCTAAAACAAGAAGTGCTGGATATAAGCATAACCAATGAACACAGACACCAGGGGGGTGAGGGCATGAATAGGAGTGGGGGGGATTAAAGGGGAGGGGGTAAGGACACATTTGTAATACCTTAATCAATAAAGAAACAAAAAGAAGAAGAAGAAATGCTGGAGCCGTGGCTCCCAGCTCTCCTCTCCCTCCCCAGCAGGCAGGAGTGTGCTGCTCGCTCCAACAGCCCTGGTCAGAAGGGGACCTTTCTCCCGACTCTGCTGCCCTGCCTTGGCTTCCTGGGCACTGACATCTCTATTAGGTTCTGAAAGTTCACCAAGTCAAGGTTATTTTGTGAATGTGTAGACTAACTCCAAGATTCCAATAGTTAATGTTCCCCAGAATTAGTCTGATATATTTCTGAAATATAAAAGCATCTGTTAAGAGCAGGAACAGATAATTTTCATAGGAGAAAATACAAATAGATCCTCCCTAATAATTGCAGGTGTGCAAAATCAAACAAGACTGAGGTACCATTCTGCAACTACAGCCCGGGTGAAATTTTTTACAAATGATATAGCTCAATAATTTCCAAACTTGCCTGCATATTAGAATTACCTGGAGATACTTTAAAAATTCCAAAGCCTGGACCAGACCCCAGACAAATTAAATCATAATCTGGGGTGTGGTACAGGATGTTTTGAAGGTCCACAGGTGGTTCCAATATGTGGAGGAGTTTGGGAACCACACATAATTCAGAGTTATTAAAAATAGAGGGGAAAGATGCTTACTCATGTTTATCCACACTGTAAATCAGTATAACACTTCCACAGGACAATTTAATAAGCCAGGTTAAGAGACATCAGTTTGATCGTCCATTTGATCCAGTGATCCTAATCCTGCAAATTTATGCCAAAGAAATAATTCCCCAAAAAGGGGGTGGGAGAAATCTATGTCAACAAATACACATGATAGCAGAACTTAACAATTTTATAAGTAATTGAAAATAAGAAAAAGCCCAAAACAAAGAACTGTTAAGTAAATTACAATATATCTACTTGCTGAAAGTTTATAGAATCATTAAATGTTGTATATAAAATAGAAAATAAACTGAATGTAAAACAGAGCTATAAACTGTGTGTATTCCATGTTAATAGAGATGTAAACTCTATGTAGACAAAAATAAATACCCACCCCCCCAAACTGGAAACAATCCAAATATTCTTCAATGGGTGAATGGTTAAACTGTGATATATCCATACCATGGAATACTACTCAACAATGAAAAAGAATGAACTATTGATAAAAGAACAAGCTAGATGAATCTCAAGGGCATCATGCTGAGTGAAAAAGCCAGTCTCAAGAGGTTATATTTTTTATGTTTCCATCTATACAACATTCTCAAATTAGTGAGAGCAAATTAGTGGTTGCTTGAGGTTGGGGGCAGGGCGGGTGGGGTAATGTGACTATAGAGGAGGAGCACAACAGATCTTTGTGGCAATAGAATAGTTCTGTATCTTGATTGTCGTGTGGTTACACAAAGCTGCACACCAGAGTGATAAGATTACAGAGAATTATACAAATGAGTGCAAAGAAAACTGGTGAAATCTGAATAAGGTCTGTGGATAGTACCAATGTCAATTTCCAGTTTGTGATATTGTTCTATAGTTATGCAACACTAGAGGCCTAGTGCATGGATTCGTGCACCAGTGGGGTCCCTCGGCCTGGCCTGTGGGGACCAGGCAGAAACCAGCAGTCCGACATCCCCCGAGGGGTCCCGGATTGCGAGAGGGCACAGGCCAGGCTGAGGGACCCAGCCTGATCCTCACAGGCCAGGCCAAGGGACCCCACTGGTGCACGAATCCGTGCACCAGGCTTCTAGTGTGCATATAAGATCTTTGGTTAATCTCTTCCCATCCTCCCCCCTTCCCCCTTGCCCCTTCTTTCTGAGATTCATCAGTCTGTTCCATGTTTCCATGCCTGTGTGTTGAGCATCTGCCCCCTGGTGGTCAGTGCACATCATAGCTACTGGTTGAACGGTCAAACAGTCAAATGGTCACTTATGCTTTTATATATATACTAGAAGCTCGTTGCACGAAGATTCGTGCACTAGGCCTTCCTTCCCCTGGCTGCTGGCACCGGTTTTCCTCCAGCACCCGGGACCCAGGCCTTTGGTCCAGCCACAGCGAGGCTTGGCTTCTCCGCTGTGACCACAGCAAGGCTTGGCTTCTCTGCTGCAGCCGCAGTGGAGAAGCCAAGCCTCTTCAATCTTCAGTCTTCAGTCTTCAATCTTCACTCTTCACTCAGCCGAAGCCTTCAGTCTTCACTCTGTTCCTGCATATGCAAATTAACCGCCATCTTTGTTGGGTTAATTTGCATAGTTGCTCTGATTGGCTGGTGAGTGTAGCGGAGTGACACCTATTTGCATGTTTCTCTTTTATTAGTGTAGATAGATGTTACCATTGAGGAAAACTGCATGAAGTGTACAGACAACCTTTCTGTACTATATTCTTGCAACTTTCTGTGAATATATAATTATTTCAAAATAGAAACTTATGAAAATACTACATAAAAAGAAATATTGAAATAAAACACCCTAAATTTTAAATAGCTGTTGTGTCAAGATGGTAGACTTATTATAGCTTCCTATTTAAAATTCTCTTTTAAAATGTTTTATAATTGATTACATATATTTTGAAGATATAAAATAATTGTCATATATACTAGTATATATTTAAAATATATAACTAAAATAGCTTTGCACTCTACTTATTTAACCTAAAGCCTTTATTCCATCCTCATCACTATCTTCTCCATAGCTCAGTACTGGACCCATAAATGGAGGATTTAACATAACACACAGAATCTTATCTCAATCAGCATGGCTGCTAAACCACTCAGTCATTTCAAATAGCTTTATTATCCCCAATGCAGATACCCCGGAATCAGAACACAGCTACTCACCTTCAAAGATGGGGCAGATCTTCCTCCAAGCTGTGATGCCTCCTTGGCTAGTGTACTGGCCCAGCGCTGTCTCCAAAAGGAAGATAGGAATGCCACAGGTGAAAAGGAAGATGAGGTAGGGGATGAAAAAAGCACCTGTGGGTGGGAAACAGGCTGTCCATTACCTAGCACTAGCCTCCTGATGGTCCACATTCATCTTTTCCAGTTTCCACCCCATACTGCCCATCAGAATCCCAGGGTAGGGGGTCATGAAACACTGCAGGGGGCGTCTGTCTAGGTGTCTGGAACCATAGCAGAGATCTAGAGTCACCAAGTTATCTAGAATCTAATCAGTCCCTTTTTTTCACTTTGAAGTTTCAATCTATACCTACCAAGTTTTGCTCCCTGATCAACATCAATTATTACCTAAATAACACATAGCCTGTGGCAATAACAAGGGGTTCACTGAATGATGGATGTCCAGGAGCATTAATACAGCCCAGGGACTTTAATTATTTTCAAGAAAATGATTGCTCTTAGAGTTAAATAGGAACTTTAAGGGGGCTGAAATTACATTTCCCTTTAGTAGCCCTTTCTGCTTTTGTTTTCATAATCATTACATGAGAGAAGTCTACTGATGCTAGAAATGCTAACATTTTCTCCACCAGGGACTTTTATCATCTGGCAAAGTAGACAGGGGAGTTCATAGAGTACCAGAGAGGAGAGACCTGCACAGGGCAGGAGATCCAAATAGCTGCATAGGGTCCCCTTCTAGCTTTCAGCTGAGTACTGGTCAGCACTTATGTGTGAGGAAACCACCCAAGGAGAAGGGAGAAAAACATTCAAAAGATTGAGATTATGGTGCTCACACAGGGCTTGGAAGAGTGACTATTCCCACCAGCCACACTGGACAATCTCAGGACTCAAGGGCATTGGGAAGAGAAGGCATTTCCTCAGTTGTGGGCATAATTATTCCTAGATTGAGCACGACTCTAGTTCTGCCTAACAAATCTTAAAAGCAAAACCCAAAGGATCAAATAACTTCACTGATCCCAGAAAAAAAGCTCAAGAATATTTATAGAAATACAAAAATACTCAGCACCAGTAAGGCAAAATCACCAGGTCTGACATCCAAGCAAAAATTACCAGGTAAATATCACTCATAATTAGTAGATAGATCAATCAATTGAAGCCAATCCATGACTTGCACAGATGTTAGAATAAGTAGATGAGGACATTAAGATACCATAGTTATTATAATGGTGTTCCATGTGCTCAAAAAGTTAGAGAATAAAGATATTGAAAGATCCAAATCAAACTTCTAGAAATAAATCTCAAAATGCATGAGATGAAAAATACAATGGCCCTGGTCAGTGTTGCTAAGTGGTTAGTGTGTCATCCTGTGCATGGAAGGGTCACAGGTTCTATTCCCAGTTAGGGCACATACACAGGTTGCAGGTTGGATCCCTGATGGGGGCGCATGCATGAGGCAACTGATCGAAGTTTCTCTCTTTCCATCTCCCTCTGCCTTCTTCTCTCTCTCAAATCAATAAAAACATGTCCTCAGGTGAGGATTTTTTAAAAAGAAGAAAAATACAATTGATAGGCTTAATGGGAGATTAGACATAGCAGAACTTGACCCACAGAAGAAATTACCCTATATAATAAAAGCCCAGTGACTGAACTGCAGAACGACCAGAATGACCAGTTGACCTGTCGCTATGATGCACACTGACCACCAGGGGGCAGATGCTCAACCCAAGAGCTGCCCCCTAGTGGTCAGTGCACTCCCACAGTGGGAGCACTACTCAGCTGACCGGGATGAATAGCGCTCCCACAGTGGGCCAATCCCCACAGGCCACGCCTCCCACCAGTGCACGAATTCCGTGCACCAGGCCTCTAGTCCAAAATAAAACACAGGAAAAAGAGAATTAAAACAAACAAACCGGTGTCAGTGAACTGTGGGATAACTTTAAGCAGCCTACTATACTTATAATTGAAGCTCTGAAGGAGACAAAAGAGAGGGGCCAAAATTTTTTTGAAGAAATAATGGTTGAAACTTTTCCAAATTTGGTGAAAACTATAAATCCACAGGTCCAAGAAGCTCATTGAGCCCCTAAATAAGAAATATGAACATGGGACATTGTAGTCAAATTATTTAAACCAGCGATTAAGAGTTTTTAACAAGAAATCTTAAAAGGAACCAAAAGGGTGGGAGAACATATGCACAGAAGAACAAAGATAAGGAAGACATCCTATTTCTCATTGGAAGCAATGCAAGTGAGAAGGTGGTGATGAGGGAGCACATTTGTTAAAGCTCTAAAGGAAAAAAATTGTCAAGTTAGAATTCTATACCCAATAAATATACTGTTCAAAAGTGGAAATGAAGCAAATGCTTCCTAAGACATGCAAAACCAGAAAGACTCCATCACCAGTAAGCAGATCTGCACTAGAAGAAATGTTAAAGAAAGTCCTTCAGGCAGTGGGAAATGATGCCACATAGAAATATGAATCTACACAAAGGAATGATGAATATTAGAAATGCTTATATATAGGTAAATATATAAGAACTTTTTGCTATTATTCAAATCAATTTGATTAAACAAAAATAATAACAACATAATGGGGAGTTTATAACATATGGAAAAGTAAAGTGTATAACAAGAGCACAAAGGTCAGGAGAGAAATGGAAGTGTATTATTGTGAGATTCTTATTTATAAAGTGGTATATCGTTAGAAGGTAAACTGTGATAAGTTAAAGATGCATATTACAAAACCTAAAGCAATCACTAAACTAACACAACAAAGAGTGATAGCTAATAAGCCAACAAGGAAGAAAGTTGACAATAGAATAATAAAAAATATCTAATTAATCTAAAATAGCAATTTTCAACCAATGTGCCACAAGAATGTTTAAAATATGCAATACCTGACTATTTAGTCAGAGGCACTGACCTCTTTCCAGTTAGGTTGTCAAATAAAAAAAATGACAACAATAGCCATCTGTTGTAAATGAGTCAAGAGTATATTTATTTTGTCAGATCAACCAAAAATATACTTTTAAAAAATAATTTTTATTGATTTTCAGAGAGGAAGGGAGAGCGAGAGAGAAATAGAAAAACATCAATGATGAGAGAGAATCATTGATCAGCTGCCTCCTGCATGCCCCACACTGGGGATTGAGCCCGCAACCCAGGCATGTGCCCTTGACCAGAATTGAACCCAGGACCCTTCAGTCCATAGGCCAACGCTCTAGCCACCAAGCCAAACCAGGGCAAAAAATATAGTTTTTAGTGTGCTGAAGAATCTTAGTAATTACTTTATGTCTGCCATGAGATGACAAAGGTTGAAAATCACTGATCTAAAAGAAGGCAGAAAGAGAGGAAAAGGGAAAGAAAGGACTGGTAGCACAAATAGAAAACAAATAATAAAATGATAAATTTAAACTTAGCTAACAAATTGGTAATTACAAAATAGTTATGGAGATGCAATGCATAGCATAGGGAATGCAGTCAATAATATTGCAATAATTATGTATGGTGCCAGGTGTGCACTAAAATTATCAGGGGAATCACTTGATAATTTGTTTAACCACTGTGCTGTAAACCTGGAACTAAAATAAAATACTGTTGAGTGTAAACTGTAATTGAAAAAAACAAAATGTTTAAAAATTTAAACTTAGCTATATGGATAACTGCTTTTATTTATTTTATTTTATTTTTTATTTGGAAGGGAGGGAGAAAGAGAAACATTGACATGAGAGAGAGACACTGATTGATTGCCAGTGGAATCAAACCTGGGACCCTTCAGTCTCTGGAATGAAACTCTATCCACTAAGCCAAACTGGTCAGAGCTGGATAAGTGCATTTAAATGTATGTAGTCTAAGTATCCAAAATAAGTGGTAGAGATTGTCAGATTGTTTTTTAAAAAATCCTATATATTAAAAGCCTAATATGCTAAGTGTCTGACCATTAGTTTGACCAGTCGCTATGATGCACACTGACCACCAGGGGGCAGACATTCCGACTGGTAGGTTAGCTTACTGCTGGGGTCCAGCCGATCAGGACTGGGGAGACGGGCCAAACACGCCCTGGACGAATCCATCCACTGGGCCGGTTTCATTCTGATCCCCATAGGGGGCCGAGGGACCCTACCAGTGCACAAATTGATGCATCAGGCCTCTAGTTAATCAGTATACATAAAACCCTAAGCGACCAGTCGACCATCCGGCTGGTCGACTGTTTGACCAGCTGTTATGATGCGCACTGACCACCAGGGAGCAGATGCTCAACGTAGGAGCTGCCCCCTGGTGGTCAGTGCACTCCCACAGCGGGAGCACAGCTGAGCGAGCACAGTTGTGGTGGCGCAAGTCTCTCCCGCCTCCATGGTAGCACTACCCAGCAGTGGCAGCAGATGCAGTGGGGCCAGGATGAGCAGGCACAGCACTCACCTGGCCTGGGCTCAGGATCCTCCCTAGCTGCCTGCTGCTTTGTGCACTACTACATCCCCTGAGAGGTCCTGAATTGCGAGAGGGCACAGGCCAGGCTGAGGAACCCCACCAGTGCATGAATCCATGCACCAGGACTCTGGTAAATAAATAACTAGCAAGACTCAGCTATATGCTGCTTGGAAGAAATTCATTTTTTAAAATATATTTTTATTGATTTCAGAGAGGAAGGGGGAGGGAGAGAGATAGAAACATCAATGATGAGAGAAAATTATTGATCTGCTGCATCCTGCATGCACCACACTGGAGATTGAGCCCACAACCTGGGCATGTGCTTTGGTCAGGAATCAAATTGTGGCCTCCTGGTTCATAGATCAATGCTGAACCACTGAGCCACATCAGCCAGGCAGGATAAATGCATTTTAAATAGCAAGACATGAATAGGGAAAGAAACCAAGATGGCGGCATAGCTAAACACTGGAGATTGCTGCCTCGCACAACCACTTCAAAAATACAACTAAAGGACAGAACAGACAACATCCAGAACCACAGGAAGGCTGGCTGAGTGGAAATTCTACAACTAGAAGGAAAGAGAAAAGCATACCGAGACTCAGAGGAGGTCGGTGCAGGAGTAAAATACAGAGGTACAGAGGCGCATGCGGAGAGGGCTGGCGGCTAAGGACACTGTTGTCTTTTTCAATCAGGAGGGAGTCTCAAGCTCTGAGCTCCAGTTCCAGGCGAGTCTCTGGGGACCCAGACTCATACGGGAGAAACGGGACTGTCTGGCATTGGTGGGGTGCTTGCAGCAATTGCAAGCACACTGAGAAGCATGGCCTCTGAGGGCAGGACCGAGAGCAGCCATAACTGCTCCCTCTGCCCTGTTGATCCCCTGGGACCCCGCCCTGCCCAAGCCCTGTATGGAGGCTTTTGCATATGAAAGGCCTGGCCCTTTGCAATCTGATAATTACCTAACAAACTGCAGCTGGTCCAAGGCCCCAGGGCAACTTGCATTGAGTCAAAGCTGGCTCCTGCTGGATAGCCTCAGGCAGAGGCTAGATTAGCACCTCCTTAGAGATCCAGGAGCCAGTGTGCCCGGTGATCAGAGTGGGACCATCCAGACTGCAGCTCCTCAGATCCATAAAGGACACACTCAGGGGGCAGACTCAATGAGCACCAAAGCCCCACTGAAGCAAGTCATGCTCCATAAGGGTGTCTTCAGCACAGAAGTTCTCCCACCGTAGACACAGCTGATTCTCACAGCCAATTAGCCTGGAGGTCAATCCCTCCCAGTGTTACCTACAACAATCAAGGCTTAACTACAACAAGACTGTGCACAAAGCCCACAAGGGTGGCACCAAGAGTGTCCACCTCAGGTAATTGGAGAGGCTGAGCCACTGGGCCATATAGGACATCTAGCAAAGAAAGCCACTCTATTGACACAGTGAAGCATAAAAAAATGCGGAGACAAAGAAACAGGACACAAATGACAGAAATGGAGGAAAGCAAACTACTGGATATAGAGTTCAAAACCACACTTTTAAGGTTTTTCAAGAACTTTCTAGAAACTGCCGACAAACTTAATGAGACCCTCAAGAAATCTAATGAGACCCTTGAGGTTGTGATAAAGGACCAACTAGAAATTAAGCATACACTGACTGAAATAAAGAATATTATACAGACTCCCAACAGCAGACTAGAGGATTGCAAGAATCAAGTCAACGATTTGAAATACGAAGAAGCAAAAAACACCCAACTGGAAAAGCAAAATGAAAAAAGAATCCAAAAATACAAAGATACTGTAAGGAGCCTCTGGGACAGCTTCAAGCATACCAACATCAGAATTATAGGGGTGCCAGAAGATGAGAGAGAGCAAGATATTGAAAACCTATTTGAAGAAATAATGACAGAAAACTTCCCCTACCTGGTGAAAGAAATAGACTTCCAAGTCCAGGAAGCGCAGAGGACCCCAAACAAAAGGAATCCAAAGAGGACCACACCAAGACACATCATAATTAAAATGCCAAGAGCAAAAGACAAAGAGAGAATCTTAAAAGCAGCAAGAGAAAGACAGTCAGTTACCTACAAGGGAGTACCCATACGACTGTCAGCTGATTTCTCAACAGAAACTTTGCAGGCCAGAAGGGAGTGGCAAGAAATATTCAAAGTGATGAATACCAAGAACCTACAACCAAGATTACTTTATCCAGCAAAGCTATCATTTAGAATTGAAGGTCAGATAAAGAGCTTCACAGATAAGGAAAAGCTAAAGGAGTTCATCACCACTAAACCAGTATTATGTAAAATGCTGAAAGGTATCCTTTAAGAAGAGGAAGAAGAAGAAAAAGGTAAAGATACAAATTATGAACAACAAATACACATCTATCAACAAGTGAATCTAAAAATCAAGTGAATAAATAATCTGATGAACAGAATAAACTGGTGATTATAATAGAATCAGGGGCATAGAAAGGGAGTGGACTGTCTATTTGGGGGGGGAAAGGGGTGTGGGGGATGCGGGAAGAGACTGAACAAAAATAGTGCACCTATGGATGAGGACAGTGTGGGGAGAGGGCAGAGGGTGGGGTGGGATCCAGGTGGAGGGGAGCTATGGGGGGGAAAAGAGGAACAACTGTAATAATCTGAACAATAAAGATTTAATTTTTAAAAATAAAAATTAAAAAAAAATTAAAAAAGACATGAATAGGTTCAAAGTAAAAGGGTGGGAAAATATTTGCTAGGCTAATCCTCACCAAAAGCAAGCTGGAGTGTTTATATTAATATAACATAATATAGATTTTGGAGCAAAGACTATTACCAGAGGTAAAGAAGGTCTTCTCATAATGATAAAGAGGTAGATTAATCAAGAAGACATTACAATCCTAAATGTATATGTACCTAATAACAGAGCTTCAAAATACATGAAGCAAAAATGCTATAACTACAGGGAAAAATAAATAATTCCTAATTAAAGTCCAAAATTTCAGTATCTCTCTCTAAATAATTGATAGAAACAAGTAGATAGAAAATCAATAGGAATATGAAATATTTGAAAACCACATCAACCAACTTGGCCTACTTGACATTTATAAAACACTATCCAACAACAGCATGATTGCCAAGTACCCCTGAAATAGTTACCAAGATAGACCATATTCTGGGCCACAAAACAAATCTCAATAAGTTTCAAAGGATTCAAGTCATACAAAGTATGTTCTCTGTCTAAATTAGGAGTCAATAAGACAAATGGAAATTTCCCCAATATTTAGAAATGAGGTAACACACTTCTAAAAGGAAAAAACATTTTAAGTCAAATGACTTAACCTTAATATGCAAATAGACCAAATAGACCGAATGAAGGAACAACTGAACAAACAACGGGTCACTATGACTTGCGCTGACCACCAGAGGGTGCGCGCGGAACATGGCAGGCATCGGCCGCAGCAGGATTGTGGAGCAGGTGAGAGGGGGTGCCAGACCAAGGTGGGGTAGCAGTCGTTGTCATAGGGGCAAGCCTCTGGTGGTTACTGAAAATTCTTTGCTCCTGTGAGCCATAGTCCCGAGCTGCACTCACACCTGCTGCCAGTGCCGTCAGCGGGTGCGAGCGGCTGCTGGCCCCAATCATCTCTCAGGGCTTCTCTACCTCCCCCTGCTCCCGAGGAGCAATCAGGGCCAGCAGCCGCTGGTCTCACCCACTGCCAGCGCTAGCCTCACTCACACCCACAGCTGGCTCCAGAGCCGCTGTTCACACTGGCTGCTGGCACCAGCCCAATTGCTCCGCACATCAGTGGGTGTGAGCAGGGCCAGTGCTGTCAGTGTGTGGGAGTGGTGGCAGTGGGAGCAGGGCTGCCAGCAGATACGGGACCAGGGGCCACAGCAGGAGGAGCACGGCGGAGGTGTGGAGAATGGGCCGAGACCCGCCCCTTTACCCATTGCAGCCTCACAACACACAATTCCTTTCAAGGTGCACGAATTCATGCACTGGGCCCCTAGTCTATGTACAAAGTCCTTTGGAATCTAAAATAGTCTAACTTGCCCTAGCCAGTTTGGCTCAGTGGATAGAGCATCGGCCTGCAGACTGAAGGGTCCCAGGTTCAGTTCTGGCCAAGGGCACATGCCTGTGCTCTAGGCTCGATCCCCAGTAGGGGGCATGAAGGAGACAGCCAATCAATAATTCTCATCATTGATGTTTCTATCTCTCTATCCCTCTCTGAAATCAATAAAAATATATTTAAAAAACAAAGTAGTCAATCTCATAGAAACAGAGAGTAGAACGGTGGTTACCAGAGGCTGAGAAAGGGGGAAACAGAGAGCCAGGCATTGGTCAAAGGGTACAAAGTTTCAGTTATGCAAAATGAGTAAGTCCTAGACATCTGCTATATACCATAGTGCCTATAGTTAACAATATTGCATTTTTTCCTTAAAAATTTACCAAGAAAGTAAATCTTATGTTGTGTTCTTATCACCAAAAAAAAAGGGGGGGGGGATTAAAGGAGGGCAGATAGGGCCTGGCCGGGTGGCTCAGTTACTTGGAGCATCATCCCGTGCACCAAAAGGTTTTGGGTTCACTTCCCAGTCAGGGCACATTCCTAGGTTGTGGGTTCAATGCCTGGTACAGGGTGCATATGGGAAGCAACCAATCGATGTTTCTCTCTTACAACCATGTTTTTCTATCTTCCTTCTTCCCTCTAAAAATTAATTAAAAACAAAACCTATCCTTAGGTGAGGCTAAAAATAATAGGGCAAACAGAAACTTTTGGAGATGATAGATATTACCTCCAAACTCAGTGGTGTACATTAAATATGCACAGCTTTTTTTGTGTCAATCATTTCTCAATGAAGTATTTTTAAAAAGAATGGAAAAATCCTTTGAAATGTACCAAAGAGCTGCTAGAATCAATAAGTTAATTTAGCAAGGTTGCAGGATACAAGATCAGCATACAAAAATCCACTGTATGTCTATATACTAGCAACCAAAAAATGATAAATTCAGCTTAAGAAATAATACCATTCATAACAGCATCAGGATCAAATCTGACAAAAGATGTGATATTGAGATATGTACACTCACAACTGCAAACCATTGCTGAGAGAAAATTTAAGACCTAAATAAATAGTGAGGCATAGTTCCCTTCTATTCATGGGTCAGAAGACTCTATATTACTTGGATGTCAATTGTTCCCATGTTGATTTATAGATTCACTGTAATCCCAGTCAAAATTCCAGAACACTTTTTTGCAGAAATTGACAAACCGATTCTAAAATTCATAAGAAAATGCAAAGGAAATAAGATAGCCAAACAACTATGAAGAAGAAGAACTGAGTTTTAGTCTTAACTCTACCTTATTTGCATATTATTATAAAGCTATAGTAATCAAGACAATATGGTGTAGGGGTCAAAATAAATAATTCAATAGAACAGAATACAGCCCAACAACACACCCAAACGTATATGGACAACAGATTTCTATCTTTCTTTTTTTTTTTTTAATCCTTGCCCGAGGATATTTTTCCCATTGACATTTTTTTTTTTTTTTTTTTTTTTTTAGAGAGAGAGAGAGTGGAAGGGAGAGAGAGAGAGACAGAAAGAAACACCAATGTGAGAAAGACACATCGATTGGTTGCCTCCGGCATGCCTCTGACCTCGGCTGGGACTCTGCAACCAAGGTACATGCCCTTGACTGGAATCCAACTAGGGGTCCACAGGCCAATGCTCTATCCACTGAGCCAAACCAGCCAGAGCTGGACAACTGATTTTCAACAATGGTGTAAAGGCAATTAATGGGGAAAAGAGATAGTCTTTTCCATAAATGATGCTGGAACAAGTGGATATTCATCACTCAAAAAAATGAACTTTAATCCATATCTTCATTATCGTATAGAGCTAAATGTAAGATCTAAAACTATGAAATCTCTAGGGGGAAAAAGAGCTTGAGTAAGCAAAGATTTCTTTCATGTGACACCAAAAACATGATTCATAGAAGAATAAATTGATTAAAATGGACTTATCAAAATTTTAAACTTCTACACTTCCAAAGACGCTGTTAAGAAAAACAGGGCCAGCCCTAGCCAGTTTGGCTCAATGGATATAGACTTGGCCTGTGAACCGAAGGGTCCCGGGCTCGATTCCGGTCAAGGGCACATGCCTGGATTGCAGGCTCAATCCCCAGTAGGGGGTGCAGGAGACAGCTGATTAATGATTCTCTCTCATCATTGATCTTTCAATCTCTCTCCATCTCCCTTCCTCTCTCTGAAATCAATAAGAATATTTTTTTTAAAGAAAGAAAAAATAAAAACAGAGCCCGAAGTGGCAGCAGTTGTGGCTGCAGGCCTGCAGGGAGAGGGCTGAGGCTGGGCTAAGCGAAGCACCACGCAGCAGTGCTGAGCTCGCAGCCCTGGAGATGAGCCTGAAATCAGCCACGAGATCCGGAGTGCCCTTAGGGAAAATTGCAAGAATTAGGAGCTGATGTTGAATTATTTTGCATATGGGATGTTTGAGGTCTTCTGGCATTTGCATCTGCCATGGTTCAATGCAGAATGTCCTGGTTACATTATGGTGATGGTGACCAACAAGAAAAGTCAGGACCTGTCCCTGTTTCTAGGGGACAGTACAATTCAATTCACCTATAGCTCCGTGGTGCACTAGATAAGCTTCACTCCATCCAGCTAACCCCTGTAGTCTACAGTCCTCTGACACCAGCATATTCTATAGTAACGTGCTTCCCAACAAGAGCAGTCAGTGGGGGAGGTGAGAGATGCAGGACACTGCACTGCCACCCCTGGCGGTTAGACCTCAGAAAAGAGATTCCAGAGTTTCTTCAAGTTCACAGAAGCAGAACTCCACTAATGTCAGACAGGTGTATGATGATGGCGCTGCAACCGACTAAGGTCAACAGTGAAACTTCGGAGGAAGGCAGCAGCCTCTGAAGATGCAATTGATATTAAGTCGGAACCAGGTGACCTCACCAATGAAGACCTCAATTTTGTGCAGGAAAAAAACTACCATGACGTAGAGGGTTCTTTTCAGCCTTCTGTTGAAATTTATTGACCGTCTGCAAGTCGAACTGCAGATAGTGGTGTTCATTTAAACAGCAATCTCAACAGCAGCAAAACACTATTCATGCTGCCAAGCAACTCGGTATACAGAACAGCCGGGTAGATGAGACAGGACATTTGTGTGAACCAGAGTGCATAACAGCTTAGAAAAGATAGTCCCGCCTTCAGAAACAACTCAGGAAAAAGTGAGGATTGAGGGGAAAACTTTTGGAAGAGAGAGTTGCTGGTGGCAAGTTCAGTGGTTAAAGTGAAAAAATGCAATCACGGTGGAGAGGAGGATGCCTGTGGGTCCCGTTCAGGAAGCGTCTCCCATTGTCAGTGCCCGCAAAGCCCAGAGGAGACCCTGCTTCCTCCTTCTAAACAAGCTAACAAGGATCTGATTTTGAAGGCTGTATCTGAAGTTCAAGAACCTGTAACAAAAACAACTAACTATTCTACAGTCTCACAAAAACAGACATTTTCAGTTGCTTCTGAAACTCAAACTTCTCAAGAATTGCTGGCAGAAATGGTCCGGGGGCGGGGGGGGGGAGACAACGGGGTAGAGGCGGAGGGCAAGGGGGGCTGGAGGGGGTCAATGGGGGGGAAAGTAGGACATATGTAATACTTTCAATAATAAAGAATTATTGAAGGAGGAGGAGAAGGAGAAAGAGAAGGAGAAGGAGAAGGAGAAGGAGGAGGAGGAGGAGGAGGAGGAGGAGGAGGAGGAGGAGGAGAAGAAGACGAAGACGAAGAAGAAGAAGGAGAAGGAGGAGGAGGAGGAGAAGAAGAAGGAGGAGGAGGAGGAGGAGGAGGAGGAGGAGGAGGAGGAGAAGAAGGAGGAGGAGGAGAAGGAGAAGGAGGAGGAGGAGAAGGAGAGGAGGAGGAGAAGAAGAAGGAGGAGGAGGAGGAGAGGAGGAGGAGAAGAAGATGAAGAAGAAGAAGGAGGAGGAGGAGAGGGGGAGGCGAAGAAGAAGGAGAAGGAGGAGAAGGAGGAGGAGGAGGAGGAGGAGGAGGAGGAGGAGGAGGAGGAGAAGGAGAGGAGGAGGAGAAGGAGAAGGAGAAGGAGGAGGAGGAGGAGGAGGAGGAGGAGGAGGAGGAGGAGGAGGAGGAGGAGGAGGAGAAGGAGAAGAAGAAGAAGAAGAAGAAGAAGAAGAAGAAGAAGAAGAAGAAGAAGAAGAAGAAGAAGAAGAAGAAGAAGAGGAAGGAGAAGAAGAAGAAGAAGAAGAAGAAGAAGAAATGGTCCTGGGGAAAGCAGGACATCTAGACTAAGTTCCCCCATTAAAGAAGAAAAAACAGCCAAAACCGGTTTGGCTCAGTGGATAGACCGTCGCCCTGCCGACTGAAAGGTCCCAGGTTTGATCCCGGTCAAGGGCATGTACCTGGGTTGCAGGCACATCCCCAGTAGGAGATGTGCAGGAGGCAGCTGATCGATGTTTCTAACTCTCTATCTCTCTCCCTTCCTCTCTGTAAAAAAATCAATAAAATATATTTTTTTAAAAAAAAGAAGAAGAAGAAACAAAAGGAGATAATATTTTTTAAAAGTCAAGGAACTCAACAGAGGCTCTTGTTCGCTGGCTGCAGATTGACCCCTGAATGGCAGAAACCGCACATCAGCCCAGCTGAGGCGAGTGAACTTGGAAAAAGGTTGGGGCCCGTGGCACATGCTGGCCTGCCTGTGAGAATGGGCATGAATGTGCTTACCACCACTCTGTTTCACCTTGAGCAGC
The DNA here is from genome assembly GCF_964212035.1 of Myotis nattereri. Taxonomy (NCBI): domain Eukaryota; kingdom Metazoa; phylum Chordata; class Mammalia; order Chiroptera; family Vespertilionidae; genus Myotis; species Myotis nattereri. Next base: position 121,762,788 of record NC_138076.1, on the reverse strand, counting down.
TTTCCCCAATTGTAAATTTGCTAAAAATGTTTGCTTGTCCATCCAAATTGTAAACATGATGCAAAATGTACTAAGCCAGATGGTCCCTTCACGCATATGAGAATGCCAATGCTGCCTCCAAAACCAGTGATAACACCAACACCGTCTTCTAGCAGTCAGCTCTGCCGTTACTTCTCTGCTTATAAGAAAATGGAATGTCCCTTCTATCATTCACAACACTGCAGATTTAACAGTCAGCGTACACGACCTGCCTGCACGGTTTACCATCCCACCGTTACGTGCCACCACGACATGCCTTGAAACGGGTTCGACCTCAAACCAGAGAGTGACAGCCAGTCCTACCTGGCAGAAGATTGTGAAGTTGGAAATTTTTCACCTAATGATGAAAGAGATTCTATCGAACTTGTCAAATCTTTGAAACTGAAATATATTGTTTTTATAACATGAAAAAAAGAAGACAGAATGAGAAAAAATATTTTCAAAAATGCATATTTGATAAGGAACTTGTATCCAGAATATTTAAAAAGTCTCAAAATTCAATAGTAAGAAAACAAATGACCATTTTCTTAAAGGGTCAAAAGATTTGAACAGGTTCTCACCAAAGAAGATATATGGGTTCATAAAAGCACATGAAAAGATGCTCAAAATCATTAGCCATCACAGAAATGGAAATTAAAATGACAGTGAGATATATATATTTCAAAAACCAGGTCTGTGGTGACATTGGGATAGGGTAGCAGAGGTCAGAGGTGGGAGAAATGGACAAGAGGAAATATGGGGGTGTGATGGATATGTGCATTATCTTGACTGTGGCAATGGTTTCAAAGGTGTATACATGTGTCAATACTTACCAAATTGTACAGTTTAAATATGTACAATTTATTGTAAGTTGATTATACCTTAATAAACCTGTTTAAAACAAAAGTCATTGGGGAGTAGAGTTCACTAGTTCTTAACTGCCCATATCCCTGCATCCATAATTCAGGCACTGAGGGAAGCATTTAATTACCACAAGGCAAATAAATTAAAATCATAAACAATTTAGTCTGATAAGTTTATAAATCATCCAAGGCAGGAGGGGAAAACTATGGAAGAGATAACACAGTGGATAATATGAACAGTTACTGCAGAGAGTTGGAAACACTGCAGAGAAAGAAGAGAGAGAAGTGAGTTTTCTGCCCAACACAAGCCCTTTCTCTCCATCTTTATGCTACCTGCTCTTTCCCAAGAAGCCAAGCCAATGATTAACTGCCATGGGTCCTGTGGTCGGTTCTGCTCCCTTACTCCTCTGCCTCCTTGAGCACCTGGGCAATGTGCCAGGGGACAAGGTCCACACCTACCAAGCAGAGCCACTGGCCCTAAAAGTGGGGAAGGAGTGAGGGGCAGGATGGAGCCCAAGAGGGACCCAAGTGCAGACCACGGAGTCCCCTGAGCCACTCTGGCTTTTTCCCAGTCACCACCACTGAAAGATGGAGTTAGTACTGGAGATAGAGGTTGGCATTCACAGCTACCTGCTGCTCCCCCATATCCACCATGTTCATCTCCTTCCCCAAATTCTAAAATGCCCTGGCACTCTTCCCCATGGGATGGGAGAGACCACATGCCCATCCTAGAAAGGCATCATTCTGCTGGCCACCCTTCACAAAAGCACATTATGTAGTGTCACCTGTAATGTTCCAGGTGACATTTTTAAAGACATAAACTGATGATAGTCCACATGAGCAAAACAATAATGAGCGTACTTCAATTATGCTATAATCTACAATAGCCTGTCCAATACTGAGCATTAAGTCATTACCTCAAAGTGGCACCAAATTGTCACATGTAGATACTCTTACAGAAAGAAACGTGCTCCTTGTCTCTCTCTGTTCTTTAGTATCTACAAGCAGCATCAAGGAGCACAGTGCCCCCTGATGCCGGGTGTCATTTAGGCCCCTTTACAGTGGTGTCCCTAGGCTCTGTCTCCCTACAGTTAGAGCTGAGGTGTACTCTCTTGCTGCCCTTCCCCCACAGTCCTTACCCTCAAGAACCCTAGTTCTGAGAGGTCCGGCTGTGGTACATTCTGTGGGGGTCCATTCTGGGTGCTGAAGAACTCAGTCAGCTGGCAGCCAGGATCCAAGGAGCTAGAGAGGTTCCTGCTGAAAGGCCCATGTTCCGAAGCACCCAGGCCCTGGGTGTTCAGGGACTGAAGATGAGAGGGAAGAGGTGGGAAGTGGGGTGAGGAAGAGGGGAACACCTGTCCTAACATGAGGTGGTCTCCAGCTGGTGGTCTATGACTTGCACAAACAAAAGATTCTCAGCACAGGTGACCTCTGCCCCCTGGTTTTTAGCAACCTGGACTAAGAAATTCAGTATAAAATAATTGACAGATTATTTGCTTTTGTCTGAACTGAGATTGGCAGGCAAGTAATTTAAATTCCCTACTGGCAGATTCAAATCATGTTGCCTAAACCCTCTCCTACCACCTTTCCTACGTTGGGCCTCAGGTAATCTAGTCTCCCCAGCCCTATGGTCAGGGCTTTAGAGGGGCAGGCCCTGGTGGAAGATTATGTTTGCTTTTCCCTCCAGGGAGTTGAGGGTGGAGAGCAAGGAAAATAATTCAAATGTGCAGCTTCTCAGCAACTTCGTCAGTCATGACCCATCCCCACCACCGCCAGACACACAGGGCACACGGCTACCACTACGTAGCACAGCACTCATATCGGCTTACTTCCCCCCAGGAGGGAGACCACCCGAGAAGAGATAAACTTCACCTACTCCTGAGTGTTGCCTAAATAACTCATACGTCCTATTTCCAATTCTTCTCTCTCCCATGATCTTAAACCAGTCTTTGCCCACACTCCACTGTAGCTGTTCTTACAAAGTCACACTGCTAAAGCTAATAATCAATTCTCATTTCTCATCTTTCTTAAGCTATCTGCGGCATCTGGTTAGTTCTCTCTCCCTCCTCCCTGCAAGCATTGCTTTTCTTGCCTCCAAAACACTTCATTTTCTTGGTTTTCCTCCTCCGTTGCTGGTTTCTCCTCTGTCTCTTTCGTTGGCTTTTCTCAAATCCCCAAATCCTGGATGTCTCAGAACATGGGCCTTCCAGCTGAAAGTGGTCTGCTTCTGCCCTCCCCTATAATTAGTTCTCAACACAGAAGCCAGAGAGACTATTTTAAATGTGAGGTCCTGCCCTAGCTAGCCGGTTGGGCTCAGTGGATAGAGCGTTGACCTGTGGACTAAAGGGTCCCAGGTTCGATTCTGGCAAAGAGCACATGCCCAGGTTGGGGGCTTGATCCCCTCTATTCCTGCAAGGGGACATGCAGGAGGCAGCCATTCAATATTCTCTCTCATCATTGATGTTTCTATCTCTCTATCTCTCTCCTTTCCTCTGTGAAATCAATTAAAAAAATATTTTTTAAAAAAAGAAAAACAGAATTTTGTTCCTTAAATGTTAAAAATAAATAAATAAATAATAAAGATAAATGAATAAATAAATAAAATGTAAGATCATGCCAATCCTGCTCAAAACTCTACCATGATTCCCCATGTCACTGAGGAAAAGCCAAAGTCTTACAATAGCTGACAAGGCCCTACATAATCTGCCACTTCATTCTCTTTGCTTTTCTGACCTCACCTTCTAATTACTCCCCTCTCTGCAGCTCCTCATACAAGCCAATCAGCCTCTTGCTTTAGGATAGCGGTTCTCAACCTGTGGGTTGCGACCCCTTTGGGGGTGGAATGACCCGTTCACAGGGGTCGCCTAAGACCATCGGAAAACACATGTATAATTACATATTGTTTTTGTGATTAATCACTATACTTTAATTATGTTCAATTTGTAACAATGAAAATACACGAGAAACCAAGATGGCAGCATAGGTAAACACCGGAGATTGCTGCCTTGCACAACCACTTCAAAAATACAACTAAAAGATGAACGGACATCACCCAGAACCACAGGAAGGCTGGCTGAGTGGAAATTCTACAACTAGAAGGAAAGAGAACAGCATACCGAGACTCAGAGGAGGCGCAGTGCGGAAATAAAATACTAAGGTGCGGAGGTGCGTGTGGAGCGGGCTGGCAGCTGAGGGCACAGTTGTCATTTTCAATCAGGAGGGAGTCTCAGCCTCTGAGCTCCAGTTCCGGGCGAGTCTCTGGGGACCCAGACTCATACGGGAGAAACGGGACTGTCTGGCATCTATCAGAACTCGAGGGCAGCTTTCTCTCCGAGGGGCTTGCAGTGATTGCCAGGACACTGAGAAGCAGGGCCTCTGAGGGCAGGACTGAGAGCAGCCATAACTGCTAGCCCCTCCCTGTTAATCCCTTGGGACCCGCCTTGCCCAAGCCCTGCAGGGAGGCTTTTGCTGGATAGCCTCAGGCAAAGGCTAGATTAGCACCTCCCTAGAGATCCAGGAGCCAGGAAGCCCAGAGGTCAGAGTGGGACCATCCAGTTTGCAGCTCCCTGGAAACATAAAGGACACACACAGGGGGCAGACTCAGTGAGCACCAAAGCCCCATTGAAGCAAGTCTTGCCCCAGAGGGGTGTCTCCAGCACAGAAGTTCTCCCACTGCAGACACAGCTGATTCTCACAGCCAATTGGCCTGGAGGCCAATTCCTCCCAGTGATACCTACAACAATCAAGGCTTAACTACAACAAGACTGTGCACAAAGCCCACAAGGGGGTGCACCAAGAGTGTCCTCCTCAGGTAATTGGGGAGGCTGAACCACTGGGCCCTAGAGGATACTTAGCACAGAAAACCACCGTATCAACACAGGGAAGCATAAAAAATGTGGAGACAAAGAAAAAGGACACAAATGACAGAAATGGAGGAAAGAAAACTACTGGATATAGAGTTCAAAACCACACTTTTAAGGTCTTTCAATAATTTTCTAGAAACTGCCGATAAACTTAATGAGATCTACAAGAAATCTAATGAGAACCTCGATGTTGTGATAAAGAACCAACTAGAAATTAAGCATACACTGACTGAAATAAAGGATATTATACAGACTCCCAACAGCAGACTAGAGGATTGCAAGAATCAAGTCAACGATTTGAAATATGAAGAAGCAAAAAACACCCAACCAGAAAAGCAAAATGAAAAAAGAATCCAAAAATACGAAGATAGCATAAGGAGCCTCTGGGACAGCTTCAAGCGCACCAACATCCGAATTATACGGGTGCCAGAAGAAGAGAGAGAGCAAGATATTGAAAACCTATTTGAAGAAATAATGACAGAAAACTTCCCCTACCTGGTGAAAGAAATAGACTTACAAGTCCAGGAAGCGCAGAGAACCCCAAACAAAAGGAATCCAAAGAGGACCACACCAAGACACATCATAATTAAAATGCCAAGAGCAAAAGACAAAGAGAGAATCTTAAAAGCAGCAAGAGAAAGAAACTCAGTTACCTACAAGGGAATACCCATATGCTTGTCAGCTGATTTCTCAACAGAAACTTTGCAGGCCAGAAGGGAGTGGCAAGAAATATTCAAAGTGATGAATACCAAGAACCTACAACCAAGATTACTTTACCCAGCAAAGCTATCATTCAGAATTGAAGGTCAGATAAAGAGCTTCACAGATAAGAAAAAGCTAAAGGAGTTCATCACCACCAAACCAGTATTATATGAAATGCTGAAAGGTATCCTTTAAGAAGAGGAAGAAGAAGAAAAAGGTAAAGATACAAATTATGAACAACAAATACACATCTATCAACAGGTGAATCTGAAAATCAAGTGAATAATCTGATGAACAGAATGAACTGGTGATTATAATAGAATCAGGGGCATAGAAAGGGAGTGGACTGACTATTCTTGGGGGGGAAAGGGGTGTGGGGGATGCGGGAAGAGACTGGACAAAAATCATGCACCTATGGATGAGGACAGTGGGTGGGGAGTGAGGGAGGAGGGTGGGGTGGGAACAGGGTGGAGTGGAGTTATGGGGGGAAAAAGAGGAACAAATGTAATAATCTGAACAATAAAGATTTAAAATAAAAAAAATAAAAATAAAAATAAATAAAATACATCCTGCATATCAGATATTTACATTATGATTCATAAGGGTAGCAAAATTACAGTTATGAAGTAGCAACGAAAATAATTTCATGGTTGGGGGTCACCACAACATGAGGAACTATACTAAAGGGTTGCGGCTTTAGGAAGGTTGAGAACCACTGCTTTAGGACCATTAAACCTTCTGTTTCCTCTGCTTGAAGAACTCCCTCCCGCTCCCCGCCCCGCCCCATACCACATGGCCAACTCTCCCACCACAGCAAGCCTTTGCTCCAATGTGACCAATGTGACCAACCTACCCACACTTTTGACCCCCTTTACCCAGCTCTGCTTGGTCTTTTCCATAGCTCTCATTCACTTCCGATATACTGTGTAACTTCCCTATTTCCTATGTTTGTTGTCTGTCTCCTTCTTCTGGAATTTAAGTCCACAAGGACAGTGAATTGGTCTTTTTTTTTTTCTTTTTTTAAATTTATTTATTTATTTATTTAATATATTTTATTGATTTTTTACAGAGAGGAAGGGAGAGAGATAGAGAGTTAGAAACATCGATGAGAGAGAAACACCGATCAGCTGCCTCCTGCACATCTCCCACTGGGGATATGCCCGCAACCCAGGCACATGCCCTTGACCGGAATCGAACCTGGGACCCTTCAGTCCGCAGGCTGACGCTCTATCCACTGAGCCAAACCGGTTTCGGCTGGTCTTTTTGTTTATAAATGCATCCCAACCACATAGAATGATTCCTGGCATATGTTAGGTACTCAGTAATGGTTATTGAATGACAGGGTCAGGGTAGTTGGCTATGTGATGGGGCACCTGACTGAGATTGGAGACTCTAGAGAGCCATTAGGATGAGGCAGGTGCTTGGAGTGGATCGGCCACAGGCCCTGGAGGAAGCAGGCATCCCTCCCATCTCTCTCCCTAAAAAGCCTGCTAGTTGCTTCTGATTTCAGATGGGCTTCCTTCCTTTTCCCTTATATATATATATATATATTTCCCATATATATATATATTTCATATATATATATATTTCATATATATATATATATATATATATAGAGAGAGAGAGAGAGAGAGAGAGAGAGAGAGAGAGAGAGAGAGAAACATTAATCGGTTGCCTCCCATATGCACCTTGACTAGGAATGGAACCCGCAACCTTCTGTGTACAAAACAATACTCTGACCAACTGAGCCACCCGGCCAGGGCAGGATGGCCTTTATACCACTTTCTCAGCTTCTCTGGTTTACAGCTACAATGTTTAAATGTTTACCTGTTCTTTGATCATAATCTTGCCTCAGCCCTTTTCCTGCTCTGGAACTCACTTCAGATTGGATCTACAAAATGTTAGAGCTTCAGGGAACAGAAGAAGACATCACTTATATTTCTAGTTTGAAACTGAAATTATGTTTTGGGGAATTTTTCATCCCTGACCTCGCCACTGAACAAATATTAGTTATAATAAAGTCTCTAGCTTATCCTCACCCCAAAGCACAAAAGCAGCTATCTAAAGCTATGACGTTAGAGAACAGGGGTGGGTGCTATCAGAGGCAGCCTGAGAGCACACGTTCCCGAGCACAGTACACCCACAGCGCCCCAGCATCCTTCTTCAGAACTTGCTCAGAACATTCCCCTCACCCGCTGAGAGCCGAGCCCCAATCTGAGAACCACAGGTCTAAATAAAACAACTCCACCAGGAGAAAGGGGGCCAAACCAATCTAAATGATCTCCATTCTTTCCCCCTCCTTCCTCACAGTGGCAGCAAAGGGTCCTGTCATAAAGAGGTACCAGTCGGAGGGGGGCAAAGGGGAAAAATGGGGGGACATCTATAATACTCTCAATAATAAACATAAAATTAGAGAAAAAGAATAGCCCTGGACGGCGGCCCAGTGGTTAGCATGTCGGCCTGCACATGGGAGGGTTGCAGATTCTATTCCCCGGCACCTATTTGGGTTGCAGGTTCGATCCCTGGTCCCGGTTGGGCTGCATGTGGAAGGCAACTAATTTCCATGTGTCTCACATCGATGTCTCTCTCTTTCTCTCTTGCTCTCTCTCTCTCTTTGCCTGCTCCCTCCCTCCCTCCCACTCACTCTAAAAACATCAATGGAAAAAAAAATTATTGGGTGAGGATTAACAAAATTAATTAATTTTTTTTTTTTTAAAGAGACTCAGTCTCTTTTTGACAAGGAGATGACCAGAAGTGCTCAGGCCCATTCTCTGTAAGAGCGTGTACTGCTTGGGAGGTGAGGGGCCTTAAATGATGACAGAGGGTTACACCACTGGGAGCACCCAAAACCAGAAAAACAGGCATGTCCAGGTTCCTCCAACGGTCATATGGATCCTTGGTTAGGCCCCCTTACCTTGGCAAAGGAGCCTTTTCATTAATTCACCAGGTTGCCCATGACTCATGCCCTTCAGCAAAGCTAAGCATTAGCCTCTAGCTCCAAAGCCCCTCAGAACACTTCCCTCCAGCTGCTGTCCTTCCTCAGGGAAAGCGAAGAGGGTCCTGAGGCCCTGCGCTGACCAAGGAAAGGGATTGTGGCTGGTGGTGTAAGGAGTCAATAGCGAGAAAAGTCTCCACTGCCCATGGTGGCCTGCGTGCTGGAGGGCAGGCTCTATCCGCGCGGGAGCCGCCTCAGCAGCCACCCTTCTGCCTCCACCTCCAAAGGCCTGGATACCCTTTTCTTCCTGGGCCTGCATTTCCACCCAGGTCTGCACAGACTTACCCCAGAGCCCTGAGGCAGAGCCCAGACCCAAACGCTGCCAGACCACAACCCCAGCAGGGTGAGCCCCACACCCTCCGCTGCTCCTGTCACTGCTGCCTTTTGCTTCCCCTTCTTCACTTAGTGGTCTCACACTAGGTCTGGGAATCACGCTTTCCCACCGCTTCATGCCGGTTCTGCTAATTCCCAAGCCAACCTTTACCCAATTCCAGAGAGGCTTGTGGAAAGCTGCTCACCGCCTAAGCTTTCTGCCGCATGAGGAGCTAAGCTGGTTACTAGGCTCCAGAGAGGGTCTCAACACCCAGCTTAGGCCTAGACTCCTCCTCCTCCTTCCGCCAGCCCCATCCCTCCACCCAATTCTCTGAAGGCAAAGTGCTCAGACCTAAATTCCTAACAAGCTTGTGGGGTGTCCAGGGCTAGGTCAAAAGTGAAAATCCCTCTCTCCTCCCTTCACAATGCAGACTGAACAAAGTCCTGTGAGTTCAGGCTGCTGGCCAGAAATTCCTGGACAGAAAAGCCATATCAGCCCTACCCACTCCTCTGGAAAAATACAAGTTAGCCTCCAATCCCAGAGCCAATCAACCCCCAATTGCCACAATCCTGAGAATAACACTATGAGCTCAGAGCATCTCTCTGTGCTCTTGCCCATTCCTCCCACCTCCACTCTGTGTTGTAGGTTTTCTCTCTCTCCAAAACCATTGTGAGACTGAGCTCGATGCATTTTGGAGGCCCCTTCTCCCCTGCAAGATGGTAGGTGTTGCATTAGGGTACTCTCTAATCCCTGTGACCCATGAAAGTACTACTCCCCTCACCATATCCCCCTGTGACCTGCCTCTGCATTTCTCCTTCCTCCAGCTCAGACTGCAGCCTCACTTCAAAACCAGATCTGGGAGCCCAACCATCAGCAAGGAAATCTTCCTAAGCCACTGTTCACCCAGAACCTTCATTACCTGAGAAAGCCCCCTGGGGATTCCCAAGGCAAGCTGGGATTCCCTGAAAGTGTCCGGAAATGGCCACCACTGCTGTAAGGGTAGCAGTTACCCCAGCGTGAGAATGGAGGGGGATGAGAAGCCAACAAAGAACCAAAGTTAGAGTTCATGCTTCCCACACTCACATTTTCAGTGGGAAATGTATAAAGGAAGAGCCACTGGAATCAAAGGTTATGACACTGGTGGGGGGTAGGTAGTGAATGGCGTAGGGGATGTCATGGTGTCAGAAGAATAGAAGAAGACACAAAGCCATGGCTAAGGAATCTCAAGATCATGGGACAGCTAGGTGTTCACATCATCTTCAACACAGCTGCCATTCGCTAGGCATTTGCATACATTGTCTCTAATCCTTACAACAACCCTGTAGGTATTACTACCCCATTTTACAGGTGCAGCAGTGGAGGCTCTGAGGACTCAAGCAACATGCCCCAGATTACACAGAGAGCAAGTGGCAGAGCCAGAACCCAAACTCTGGCCCATCTGGTTCCGAGCCTGCACTCCTATTTCCGTGATGCCATGCTAACATAGGACACCCCTGGGAGAGTCGCCATCTGTTTAGGTCGCAGGCTCCTGCAGTGCCTGTCCTTAATGAATTCTAAGGAAGGGTCTCTCCAACGCCAACATTCTATGTGTCTCTGGGACCGCGCAGAGGGGCAGTAAGTGCAGGCGATGGGGACACCTCCTTCCAGGGTTGGTGGGGTGGTGCAGTGGCTCTCACCTCCCCCATTTTTGTAGCAGAGATAGGGAAACCTCCAGACGTTGCCTAGGCCAATGATCTCCCCCGCCACGGACAGCACAAACTCCATCTTGTTGTTCCAGTGCCCGCGTTCCAGGGTGCCATCTTCCTCTGCCTTTTCCACGACAGGGTACACAGGTTTTGTCTCTCCATTACTGGCTGTGCCCGAGACCCGGCTATCCATCCCACCTGGAAAACAAGCAGGGCACTCTGTCACTTGGGAACTCCGGGAGGAAAGCACTCCCCATCCCTCACCAGCAAATGTCCAAGGGAAGAAGTGCACTGGACTAGAGCGCATTCCTGCTCCCTTGTCTGCAGATGCAGGTCCTCCTTAAGCCTCTCTTATGGGTAGAGGCTGGGAAACTGCTGCTGAAAATGTATATTCCTTTCCTGTGCCGGGAAGAAAGGCTGCTCCTGAGTACAGATGCTGCTTCCACCACACAGGCTCTTGGTTGGGGTTTGTGGACATGAGAGAACTCACACAGGCTCCAGATGGGCTACGTTCTCCCTGCCACCCCACAACTCCCCTTGTCTGTATCAGCATGAGCTTCAGTGTCTCTATTCTGTATGCTGGGGACAATTGAAGGGATGGACTTTTTATAAATCCTCAAAACTACAAATTTCTATTGCAGGAATTTATTCAAAGAAAACAATTCTGATTGTGGGTAAAGATTTTGGCTTACGGATATTCATTGCTTTTAACACCAAAAAATTAGAACGTACATAAATGTGTAAGAATGGCAAATAGATGAATAAATTATGGTACATACATACAATGGAATACTATATAATCATTAAAAATTGTGTTGAAGGAGAAAGTCTAATGAATGAAAGTGTTCATAAGATGTGAAGTGAAAACAGTTATAAAATAGGTCATACAACATGATTATGCTGGGAAAATATTTTATATTTATATGCATTGAAAGATTAGGATTCCAGAAAAATGTTTTTCTCTCCTTGGATTATAGGAATTTTTCTTATCTATATTTTCTACACTTTTATCAAAGAACACATTTTATTTCATAAACCAGTTTTTTAAAAAACTCCTTCCAAAGCAATGAGAGAGGTTGAGTGGGACCAGGAACCCTGAATAAGATGAGCTGATCTCTCCAGCTACTTCCTCCATCTCTCTCTGAAATCAGCCTAAGGAAAAGATGGACTCTGGGCTCTTTTCTTTTTGGGTGATAACAAATGTAGGAAACTGTTACCGTAGAGAAGACAACACAAAATGAATAAAGAACAAGAATTCTAAACCCTTCACTGCTCTATTTTAGACTCTTACTGGGATTGAGGATAAGATTGGATGTGGTTCATATATGGCGAGCAACTACTATGGAAAAAGCACTTTACCTACATTTATCTCATTAATCCACACAACAACCCTGAGGTGTAAGCAGTGTTACCTCTGCTTTGTAAATGCTGAGACTGAGGCTCGGAGAGGTTAAATAGCGTGTCTGCTTCCATACAGCTGGTAATTGCACAGCCAGGACCTAAACCCATTCTGTTCCTGTTTTTTCAATTACATTCCTTGATTGCATTGGGTGCCTAGATTTATCAGCGTGTCGAATATACGCATCTTCTAATGACTCTCCCTGATTGTTTACAGTGGCTCCTTTTCTGGAACAGTCGGCACATGGACTTTTTCCTACACCTCAAGAAAAGTTCTTGTTAACGGAACTTTCTCAGCCGGAGCCCCGGCTGGGCACAGACTCTCCTGAGGCTGAGCTACCCGAGGGATCCAGAACATCAGGAAACAGTAGGACCTTTGTTTATTTGATAAATAGGGAATGGACTCCAGAGATTGTTAGTGGGATAAGAAGGAGAAACGCAAGCAGCTGTTTCCAAGAAGATTCTTCAGTCCTTTAGAGAAGGTTGCCTAATGTCCTGCGCTGGTTCTGGGCCTCCTTTAGCATCTGATGGTGTCTTCAGATGGTGGAATACCATCTCCCTGCACTGTATCATCCTCCCAGATCCCATAAGAAATAGTAGCCCTATCCTGGGTCCCTTGGCCTCGTTAGGGTTCTGCTTCTCAGAGGTAGCCTCATGCAGTTGAAAGGACATCTAGGAGTAGAGTCAAACAAACCTGGATTCAGGTTTTAGCTTTGAGCCATATCACTTACTGCCTGACTTCAGGAAAAAGAAGTACTCTGAGTCTTAGTTTGCTCATCTGTAAAAGTGAGAATGATAGGATATACTTAGCTATAAGGATTAAATGAGAATATATATATATATATATATATATATATATATATATGAAATCACTTAGTAGAATCACAAGTATTTAAATTTTTCTTTTCTTTCAATTCTATCAAAATTTTTATGTTCTTCAATCTTAACTCATTTTACAGAGAAGAAAGCCTTCATTCTCTTAGAATTAAACCCAAATGTCTTCCCTCTCAATCTAGGATTCTCTTTCTCCAAATCACATTGTCCCTTAAGTCAACAACCACTGAAGTTTCAGAGAGTAAAGAAAATAGCATCTACTCTTTGCATGGGCACACATAAATGTCAGGAACATTTTCTAGGAGAGCATCAAAAAACCCTTTGATTATAAGTCCTGGGATCCCACCAACCTATAGTCTGAGACTCAGAAACAGAAAAAGAAGAGAAGAAAATGTTACTAACCTTCTTGCAGTTGCTGCCAGAGGTCCAGGCACAGGGAGAAGAATTATCTAAGGGGGAAGGGGAAGGTGCTGCCTTTTTAAAGTGTGGTTCCAACTCCCCTGCGGCACTTGTAATTCTAAACTTGGCCCAGCCCACATTCTGCCCTCCTGCCTCCCCTTCCTACAACCTCCCTTCCCCTGGCACCAGCCAACTCACACGTGAGTGATTTCACAGCCCGTGGAGTGTGTTCACACCCTGGCAGGTCAGGCCAACTGCCTGTGAGCTTATCCGCAGCACAAGCTCCTCCCTGCAGCTCACTGCTCTTCCCCTCTTGGTGACCGTGGGGTCTCCAGAGGGATCCTGCCTTCCATCCCTTTCTCCTATTCAAGTGTTCCCATAAATCCATCAAGAAGAGGTGTTCCTTTGGTCAAGTCTATACAGATTAATTTAAAAGTACATTTATCTTATCCTTTATAGCTTATGCTTTGGAATGAACAATGATTTAGAATAAAGATACGTAGATTATGGGAACTCTAAGAAGTGAGAAAAACTTCTTAAACACTTACACACACACACACACACACACACACACACTCCTATATAATAAAAGCCTAATATGCAAATTGTCCCCTCAACCAGGAGTTCGACTGGGCGTTTGACTGCTCGTTATGACATGCACTGACCATCAGGGGGCAGCGCGGACCATGGTGGGCATCAGTGACATGCTGCGACCTCTCGCCGGCTACCTGGGGGTGGGGGTGATCAGATAGAGGTGCAGTGAGAATGCGGAGTGTCTGCCCGAGCTCGCTCTCACTCCTCCTGCTATCCTCCCCACCAGGAATGCCAAGGCTCTCACGCAGGGGAAGCCCCCACGCTTAGGTGCTGGGCACCCGTGGGGAGCCCACCCTGCACCTGCATGGCCTTTTTTGGGTGAGCCAGGCTACAGCCACCAGGACTGCAGGGGCCGGTTAGGCTCCCTATGGGTTTGTGCAGGAGCCAGACTGTGAGGCCAGCCAGGAGAGAGTGTGCTACCTGCTCAGCTTCTGTGCGGTGTCCCTTGGTGGCCCAGAGGCCCATGCTGTGTCCCGGCCCACACTGTGCCCCAGCCCACGGCATTCAGCCGTGCTCACTGCATCTCCGAGTGGGGACTCGGGCACTGTGACTCTGGGGGGGGGGGGATCACGGGGGTCCGGGGACCCAGGTGCTGCCAAGGGCCCAGAGGTCAGCTGGGACCTGCCCTTCCACACCAGATGCTCACGCTTCAATTGCTGGCCAGGCCTAGGGACCGCAGCTGTGCACAAATTTTGTGCACTGGGCCTCTAGTATATATACAAGAGGCTGATCAGGCTGGGCAGCCAGGAGGAGGGGCCATGGGTGGTTGGCAGGCCGGTTCCACTCTCGATCAGAGTTGAGGGGGGGTGGCCAGGGGGAGGGGCCACAGGCAGTTGGCTGGCTGGCCTCGCCCCCTGGTCGAATTCCTGGTTGAACTCCTGGTTGAACTCCTGGTTGAACTCCCAGTCGAGGGGACAATTTGCATATTAGCCTTTTATTATGTAGGCTATACATATAGAAAAGTCTGAAAAGTATTCATCAAATAGCTTGTAGTAGAATAGGGCTGGAGCCAGGAGATGATGTAAACAGACATTTTCACTTCTGCTTTTTGAGCTTCAGTATTGTTTGAATTTTTAAATAATGTGCTAGAATTGATTTTTAAATAATATTTAAACCAATAAAGAAAAGTAAGTGCTAATGTTTAAAATAAAGCAACGCCTTAAACCCATCATAAGCAAGGAGTTGGCTGCGAAGAGGAGGCAGAGTCAGTCAGGGGAGCTCTGTTTTGAGGCAGGCACAGCCAGGAGGCAACTGTGCTGAGTAGAGGATCATTCCTTTCAGGTGGAGGGAAGAGGCCTGCTCACCACTGGCCAAAGAGCAGTGCAGTGGAAAGCTGCTTAGGCTTTGGAGCCAGATGGTCCAGGCAGACGCTGCTGATCCTGCTTCTGCTGCCTTCTAGTTTGTGGCTTGAGCAAGGTATTCAACTTCTGCAAGTCTTGTTGTCTCATCCACAGAAAGGGTAGAATATTCCTTACCTTGCAAGGCTGTGTGAGGTTTCAGGAGAACATGTGTCCTGTATGTAAAGGACCATGCATAGCAAGCCCTTAAGGAACTATTCCCAATGAGCAGGGAAGTTTTCTTGAAGGGGATGGGAGACCCCAGAGCAAAGCTGGACTCAGGCCAGATAGAAGGAATGAGTCTTGGGTAGGGGCTAAGGACGGGGGTGGGGTGGAGGACTGAATGGGATAATAACAATGTGCCTGAAAGGATCCCAAAGTGTGGAGAGGAAGGTAAAGCACAAAGTCTAAGGGAGTTTCTGTCTCTCTCACCCCTCATCCATCTCTAGGGCATGGGCGCAGGGACAGGGAAGCACATCATAATTCCTAGGGAACCTGGTGGAGATTGTTATCCTTATGCTCCCGCTGCCCCTTTTACTTGCTCTCTTATAACCATCCATCCATCTGATTTAACTGTGTAAAATAAAGCAATAGACCAACAGGGTCCTCTGAGAGAGGCTGCCAATTCATTCAAAAAGAGTCCATCTTCAAAGGCAATGCTTTAAGCTCCCATTTTTACTTTTCAGTGAGTGGTACTTACTAATGACCTATTTTTTTAAATTAAATTGTTATTGTTGAAAGACTAATGGGCTATTAATTGAGTTACTAAGCACTGGAAATTCTGGCTCTTGTAATCTAAAATTACGAGATAACTGGAGTTTACTGAGGACCCAGATTCGTTCTCTAAGAAGCTGGGACACCATCCACCTTTGGCAATGGCCTGCGCCCCTCCAGTGTCCTCATACATGTGAGCACTTGGAACCTCCAGTTTCCAGGAAAGACCGGGATCATCAGGCACCATCAGGATCAGCCTGAGCTGGTTTTGAGTGGCTGCTCTTATTTGCGAAATGTTTGGCTTTACTAGTTGATCTTGTTTTTTTATATAATGCTGCCAAATTGCCATTTTGATTGTTGTTTTATTTCTCTCCAAATCCTGGTTATTCCTAAATTCTTCTTCTCTGTAACATAGGATGTGATGGGTCTTTTGCCCTGTCTAGGTTGACTGTAGTTTTTAAAAGTTTGAGAACTACTGGAAGATGAGTGTTAGTTCATCACGACTCCCCGTTGGAGGTTTAGCACAATCAGGCATGATTAGCCTTCTGTCTACTTCATGCCACCATCATCCTTCGGACTCCTGGATGCAGGGTCAGGAAACCTGGAAACAGGTCACAGTAGAGTCAATATTCAAGAGTTCTTATCAAGAGGCTGCATTAGTTTGAAGACTCACCGGAGATTGTTAGCAAGGATAACTGAAGGCTGTGCTCCCCAGCATCTGTATGAAACAACGTGAACCATTCAAAGAGCAGGCTATGAGGTCTGGTTCCTATCAAATTAACCCTGGACATATTTCAATGATCATATGCCATGATACACTCTCCCAGCAAGTTTTTGTCTCTACTGGGAGTGGAACAAGAGTGAATAAATTGAAGGAAGAGCACGGTTCATTTCAAAAAGAATATTTCTGAGCAACATTCGTTTCAGCATTGGAAGGGATTGGTGTAGGAAGTGGTGGGCTCCTCCCCCCTGGAGACCTTTACATTAATAGGCATAGTTCTGTTTAATCACAGGGATGAGACCCTGTTGACCTTTCTTATCTCTTTTCAAATAGCACACTATTAGGAATGACAGGAGCAAGTGGAATAATAAACTAAACAACAAATTATGATTTTCTAAATCTGGAACAATTTGAGTAACAAAATGAATAATGACAGTACTGGATTATAACCCAAAGAATGGAATACATTCGTGAGTTTATACATAAATAAATAAATAAATAAATAAATAAATAAATAAACTAGAGTTCTGAAAACTAGGATTCAATTAAAAATGTATAAGGAAAGAGAAAAATAGAAAATCATCATTAATCAAATACCACTGTAATAATTGTTGAAAACAAGATTCTTCAATGAATACTAAAATTAATGGATGCCTGGCCAGCGTGTCTCAGTAGTTTAGCCAGGAGGTCACAACTTGATTCCCAGTTGTGGGCTTGATCCCCCAAGTGGGGCATGTGGGAGGCAGCCAATCATTGATTCTCTCTCATCATTGATGTTTCTATCTTCCTCTCCCTCTCCCTTCCTCTATGAAATCAATAAAAATATATTTAAAAATAAAAATAAATAAAATTAATAGGTGAAGGTTTGAAGAAGAACAGAGTTTATATAATCTCAAAGTATCTCTCCCAAGATATTATTAACTACAGAAAGGTAGTAACTTCACAGTAGAGAAATTAGGTAAAATCCACCTTAACCAAGTGACCAAGGTCAACATCATCCTATATAATAAAGAGGTAATATGCAAATTGACCATCACTCCAACACACAAGATGGCCACCCCCATGTGGTCAAAGATGGCAGCTACAAGATGGCCAGCAGGGGAGGGCAGTTGTGGGCAATCAGGCCAGCAGGGGAGGGCAGTTAGGGGTGACCAGGCCTCAAGGGAGGGCAGTTAGGGGCGACCAGGCTGGCAAGCGTGGGCAGTTGGGGGTGACCAGGCCTGAAGGGGAGGACAGTTAGGGGCAACCAAGCCAGCAGAAGAGGGCAGTTAGGGGCAATCGGGCTGGCAGGGAAGCAGTTAGGCGTCAATCAGGCTGGCAGGGGAGTGGTTAGGGGGTGATCAGGCTGGCAGGCAGAAGCACTTAGGGGCAATCAGGCAGGCAGGCAGGCAGGCAGGCGAGCAGTTGGGAGCCAGCAGTCCTGGATTGTGAGAGGCCCAGTGGGATCGGGCCTAAATGGGCAGTCGGACATCCCTCAAGGTGTCTCAGATTGGAGAGGGTGCAGACTGGGCTGAGGGACAACCCCCCCCCCCCCGCCCCCGCATGGATTTCATGCACCGGGCCTCTAGTCTATATAGCAAAAGCCTAAGCAACTGTTCCAGCAGAACAACCAGAACGACCAGTCGTTATGATGCGCACTGACCACCAGGGGGCAGACACTCAATGCAGGAGCTGCCCCCTGGTGGTCAGGGCGCTCCCACAGCAGGAGCGCTGCCCAGTCAGAAGCTGGGCTCATAGCTGGCAAGTGCAGCTGCCATGGTGAGAGCCTCTACCAATTCTGCAGTAGCACTACCGAACAGTGGCAGGAGGCACAGCAGGCCAGGATGAGCACAAGCAATGTGGTGCCAAGTCCTGATTCGGGCTCCACCCTGGCTGCCTGCCACTTAGCACGCTGCTACATCTGCCGAGGGGTCCCAGACTGTAAGAGGGATGTCCAACTGCCAGCTTAGGGCTGATCCTGGTGCCATTCTCTGTAGAAAGCAGTCAGTCTGAACAACTCAATGACTCAGGGAAGCGCAGGGAACTCACGGTGAGCCTGCCTCCACACTTGACTCACCCACTCGATGGTGTTCACAGGACAGACTGTGGTGGCTCAGCCCATGCACATGCAGGAGCTGCTGAAGTTCAAGCAGCAGGCTGTGCAGCAGCAGAAGGCCATCCAGCCACAAGCCAGCAGTCAAACATCCCCCGAGGGGTCCCAGACTGCAAGAGGGCACGGGCCAGGAGGGACCTCCCCACCCCTGCCCCACCCCCCCACCCAGTGCACAAATTTCATGCACCAGGCCTCTAGTCAGTAATAAAACATCAATAACTGTATCACAAACCTCGTAAGACAATGTACTAAGAAGGACACAATAAAATGTCTGTGGTGTTCTTGCAAAACAAAAAAAATTTTTTTTTCAGTAACACCAATGGTTCCTGGGTGTAATATTAAATGAAATTAAATATAACTTTCTTAGACAAGAAGTGAGTAATGAAATGACAAGAAAAATGTTACTTTCACTGAAAATTTTATCAGACCTGAAGAATATTTTTTCAAAATCTAATGAGAAGGCTCTCTTTCCTATCAGCATGTGTTCTGCAGTCCTCGCCCATTACTCTGTCCTCCCTGTCATGAGAAAACAGACAAACCCTGAGTGAGGGAAACTAGACAAAATAACTGATCACACTCTTCAAAAGCAACGAAGTCATGAGAGACAAGGAGACTGGGGGACATCTTCAGGCTGCCGGGGAATAAGGGGAAATAAAAACTAAATGAACTAAATGGGATTCTGGAGAGAATCCTAGATAGGATGCTAGAACAAAAAAAGGATATTAGTGAAAACTGGTAAAACTTGAATAAAATTTTTAGGTTACTAGTACTCAGCCCATGTTAATTTCCTAGTTCCGACAATTGCACTGTGGTTATGTAAGATATTAACATTAGGAGAGCTGGGTGAAAGATATATGGAAGCTCTCTGTATTATTTTTGCAATGTTTCTGTAAGTCTATAATTAATTTAAAATAAAAATGTGGGTTTTTTTTAAAAAAAAGATATGGTTTGCTCCCTGACTATTGCAGAACAAGAACTTGACTTTGCTGTGTAAAGTGCAGGATATTACACTCAGGAACCTTTGGTGTTACTGAAAACTTTGGTAACTTCTCTTGTGCTGTGTTTAATTTCAGATAGGATAATTAGCCTAAATTCTATAAGCACAAAGTCTTAAAGAAATAAAACTTACAACAAAGAACATTAATACCATTGATCATCACCATTACTAATGATTATTAAGCACTTCAACATGCCAGGCACTGTGCCAAGTGCTACACATGCACCATCTCATTGTACCCTCAGAACAAGCCTATGAAGCAGAGATGGTTATTATGACCTTTTAAAGATGAGAAAACACAGGCTTAGAAAGAATTAAATCACTTGCTTAAGGTCACATAACTAAAAAATGGGAGACCCAGAACTTGAACTCAGGCATGTAGGATTCTAAAGTCCATTATTTATAATTTCATGCTACACTTTAACTGGGGGGAGGGGGGAAAGCAGAGGTGGTGAGATGAGATGCTAACAAGTCCAGCTCTAGCACTGTGTTTATTTGGGCTATCACTGGCCCATGAAATTAAATATAAACTTCTTAGACAAGAGGTGAGTGATGAAATGACAAGAAAAATGTTTCATCAGACGAAGAATACTTTTTTAATCTAATGAGAAGGCTCTCTTTCCTATCAGCATGTGTTCTACAGTCCTCCCCCATTACTCTGTCCTCCCTGTCAAGGGAGGAAAATCATACCTTTCTCTTTAACTCCGGAGAGTTAATTGTCACTCTTTTCCAGTGGTATCCAGTTTCTTCTGCTCCCTGTCTTCCTGATTTCTTGTCTGATTCCCAGAGTACAGAGAGGAGAGCTTGCAGCATTTATGTAACTAGTCTCAGCAGGAGGGCTTGGCTGATTAACAGTGATCAGGGGCTCTGAGTGAACGAAGAAATTCTCCACAGGGCTCCTATGTCCTGACACTGTAGCCTGGAGCTATGGTGAGGGATTAGGACAGGGAGACAATATCTAAAAAGAGCCATTTCAATCTTTGAACAAAAAAACCCTCCCTGGGTGACTCTAATGAGCAGCTAAAGTTAAAAACCCCCGAAGCCTAACTGCTCTTGCTGCTGCTATCTTATTTTTCATG
Organism: Myotis nattereri; assembly: GCF_964212035.1. Taxonomy (NCBI): domain Eukaryota; kingdom Metazoa; phylum Chordata; class Mammalia; order Chiroptera; family Vespertilionidae; genus Myotis; species Myotis nattereri. The sequence continues at coordinate 121,742,184 of NC_138076.1, read as the reverse complement.
CCATCCTCAGGGAAGATGTACTGCACTGATCTTATATTTGACACTCTTATTTTTTTAAAGGATTTTTAAAAGTAACTTTTATAGAGAGGAAGGGAGAGGGAGAGAGAGAGAAGTATCAATGTGACAGCAAAACATCAATGGTCTCCTACTGGGGATGGAGCCCACAACCCAGGCATGTGCCCTGTCTGGGAATCAAACCAGCACCCTTCCAGTGCACAGGACAATGCCAACCAACTGAGCCACACCAGCCAGGCTTGACACTCTGATTTTTTTAAAATATATTTTTATTGATTTGGGAGAGGGAGAGAGAGAGAGAGAGAGAGAGAGAGAGAGAGAGAGAGAGAGAGAGAGAAACATCAATGATGAGAGAGAATCATTGATTGGCGGCCTCCTGCACACCCCCTACTGGGGATTGAGCCCACAATCCGGGCATGTGCCCTTGACCGGAACCGAACCTGGGACCCTTCAGTCTACACTCATGCTCTACCCATTGAGCCAAATCAGTTAGGGCTTGACACTCTTTTAAAAGACACCCTCGACCTTTCTTCTCCAAGATAAATAATCACAAATCCTTTCATCTTCCTTAAACATTCTTATTCATTACCCCACCCACTGTGTCACTGCTCCTCCTTGGATGCTCTCCAGGTTCTTAACATCCGGTCAAGCTGGAGTGTCCAGAACTTCATGGCTCGTCCTTTGATTGGCTAGTCTTGTGTTTGTGTCAACAATAGCTCTGCATTGCTGACCGAATTCTTGGTTTCCACCAATCAAGAAATTCAGCAATTGAGGGATTCTACATTCTCACTAGCCAACTAAGAAACAAAAGCCTAAGGAAGCAACTATTGTAGACATAGAAGCATCGAACAGACTGTCCAACCTGGGGGATGGAGGGGAGAGCGGGGGCGGTAAGAGATCAACCAAAGGACTTGTATGCGTGCACATAAGCACAGCCCATGGACACAGACAGTAGGGGCTGAGGGCATATGCTGGGGAGTGGGAACAGCCGGGGAAAGGTCAATGGGTGAAAAAGGAGACATATGTAATTCTTTAAACAATAAAGAATTTACATTTTAAAAAAAGAAGAAGCAACTATTGTAATAGGGCGGTCTGCTAGGTGACCATTGCAGTGGGGAGGGAGGCAAAAAGAGAGTGCATAAAGGGAGAATGAGGCAAGTGCAAAATTCAGTGTGATGAGGAGGAAAATGGATAGCTGGGGAGGGGGAACTCCATAATTCTAGTCCTGGATAGGACCCTAATCAGTACACAATTCACCTCTCTAGTCCTCAGTGTTTCGTGTGTAAAATAAGAGGGCAAGACTGGCGATCGCTAGGTTTCACTCCAGCTCTGAATCTCCCACAGCGGTTCGCAGCTCTAACAGCGAAAAACAGTGGGTCCGATCACTCCCCTTCCACTTGATCTGCCCATGATTCTTTCTCCCAGCAGCAGTAGTCGTTCCAAGGATTATTATTTCCCAGTTTGGGTGGTGATTACAGTCCAGACCTGGCCCCACTGGTCTGGAAGCTTCTCTAAGACAGTACAGTGTCATCTACTGAATAGAGTAAAAAGCCTCCAGAGCTCGGTCCACTCAGCGGACACCTGAAACATTAAAAGGAGTGAAAGGTATTTTCCTCGGCCTCCAAACACTAGAGCTTGTCAAGAAACAAAATTCGACTGAGTACATTTCAAGATCTAATTGGCTTTATTCAAAAATTCATGAATGAGGCAACATCTCATCTAGCAAGTAAAAAGGAGCTCCCAGGAGCTATACAAAATGAAAGTGTGTCCCCCTCCCCGCCCCGCCCCGCCCCTCCTCCTTTATTTCACAGGGGGATGCACCTCGGTCTGCGGAGGGAGCTACCTTCACCCTCCCCAACTGGCGAAAAGAACCCTAAGTCCCTGAGAGGGTCCGCCCCCCGGCGTGCAGGGGAGGGTGCGCCCCACGCCACTCTGGGACCCCGGGTCCCGCCGAGGTGTCCTAAAACCCCCGCAGTGGGAACCCACGGCTACTTTGAATACCGGCGCCCCCCAAGCGGGGCATAAGCCCCCGCGCGTGGGAGAGAAACCCCTCGCTAAGGCTGAGGAAACCCGGCACTCCCAAACGCTGGAGCCCGCGCCCGCTGCCCCCCAGGGGGGAGAGCCCGGCGCCCACTCTTGGGAGGGTGCTCTAGGAGGTGGCTCTGTCCTGTCCATTTGGTGAGGGGCTCCCCTTCCGCGCTAAGGAGGGGATCCCAGGCCCCTTAGGAGGTGCCCTCTTCCCTCCCTTCAAACCTGAGGAGGTGGGAAGGGGCAGATGGAAGGCGCAGCCAGAGCAGAGCTGGGAGGGAGGAGGGCGCACGCAGCGGGGCGGCCCCGGAGAACAGGCCGAAAGCTGGGGCAGCAGCCTTTGGGGAACGGGAGGCCTCCGCCAGCATTTGCCCCCCTCCCAGCCTGAACACCACCATCACCACCCCCATCTCGTCTCCTAGCGGAAGCTAAGCAGGGTAGGGCCCGGCGGGAAGTGGGATGGGAGACCGCCTGGGAACCCCCGCGCTGCAGACTTTGCCTCCCTCCTTTGGTCACCCCCCCACAGTCAGGCCAAACGCATACAGAAGCACACCCCGCAGAACAAGGTGCCCTGTGTCTTTCTTTCCTTCTGCAGGATTCCTCATGCCCCTCAGGAGTGGTCCCGACTCCCACGCAAAAATAGAGATCCCCTTGCACTTTGGACAATCCAGTTACCAGAGCGAAAGCCTTTTCTCCCCAGCGCCAGGGAGAGAGACGCCCGGTGCTAAACCTGATGCCCTGTGGAGTGAGTGCCCTATGTTGCCGTGCACCCCGCACCCCAAAAGTAACACTCTCCTCCTGCACTGGAGAGGGGGCCACCGGGCTGTGGAGAGAACACCCAGATCCGGAAGACCTTCTGACTCCAGAAATGGGGGAGGATCCCCATTTACCCCACTGAATTGGAAATCACAGGCCAGGCATGTACCTACTCCCACCTTATTGAAACAGAGGAGTTAGGGTCAAGTGGAAGCACAGGGTGGTTGTTAGGTTTGATCCAGCAATTGAATCCATACCCCTCCCCCCGGGAACTGGCTTTTCAGGCCATTTCACTATGGTCATTCCCTTTTGCTGAGACCACACTTTACTTGCTGAGACCACATTCCATTATCTCTCCCCTCAGGACCTGCACAGAGAATTCTCCGCCCAGAAAAAGCCCGCCTAGAGTTCTTTAAAAACCTCTGCCTCCCTCCCGTCTTTGGGAGCTGGCACCATTTGGGGGCTCAGCCCATCTGGTACCCAGATGACCTAGTAAATTCATAATTCTTCACCCTTTTGGCCTCGTGCATTCCTCCTTCCGTGACCCTAGCCGTGGTCCTAGGAAGCCAGAGGGGAGTGCAGAACGAAAACAGCAAGCCACTCCGTGTTGCTGAGCCTGGGGCCAGGTGTGGGTTCTTTGGGTACACAAACTGCTGGCAAACGCTAATTATGTTTGGACCTGGCTAGTACTTGGAGGGGGATTTTCTGAGAATACCAGGCACTGAACGTTTCCTCTCCCTCTATTTCCCTACGTTGCAAAGAGCCTAAATGAAAGGGTTTTCAAGGCCGAAAGGGGTCGAGGAAAAAGGAAGTTCCCAACTAAGAGTGGATTATTTCAGGCAAGCTCATCTTTCTTTCTAAGGAGTGGGAGGGCCCTGCAGATCACCTGACTCGTGTCGGAAGTGGGCCTCTGTGATCCATGCCCAGCACGGTCGGCTTTTGATGGAAACGGTTGCTGAATTTCCCCACGGCAAACAGAATGTAGGGAGGAGGGAGGAGGATGTAAGAGCAAGGAACTGTGGACATGGCCAGCATCATGGTGGAAACCCCCAGGTGCATGCCTCAGCTAGACAGGGGAGGGGGAGGCAACTACGTAAAAAGGGCCTCAGCCCAATTTTTTTGAATGGCCCAACGGGAGACAGCAAGATCTAGGCGACCTTTGAGAAAACAGGTGACCCCATAGTACTCAGCCAGTGAGAAACCAGAGGAGGGGCTGAATAAATGGGCTGTGTTCCCTGCTCCAGGTGTGTCTGTACACCCCCTCTGGAGAACGTGTTATAAATCTCATTTTCGCCATACTTCTGTCTCCCGGTCTGTTATTGAGTTCAGACAGATGAGCATTTCTCACACCAGCACTGTTAGTAGGTAGCTAGATATTAATAAAGGAAGGGAGCAAAAGAAATTGGACTTTATTAAGCCTAATAAACTGGGAAGCTGAATGCAATATTGGGCCTGCTTCACTAGGGAAACTCAGCTTCACACACGCCCCAGGGAACCACCGGTCCATTCCAGCAGATGACTGCAGGGAGGGACAGAACAATCAAGGGGAAGTTCTTCTGCTCGCAGCATGCCCAGTAGGAGCCAAGATGTTGTTGACAGAGGCCTGTCTGTCTAGCCTGGGAAAAGGATGGGGTTGGGTAAGGGACATAGAACACCAGCCTCCAGACCACCACGCCCAGATATAGGAAATAGATTGTTTAGGGCAGTGGTCGGCAAACTGCGGCTCGCGAGCCACATGCGGCTCTTTGGCCCCTTGAGTGTGGCTCTTCCACAAAATATCACGTGCAGGTGCGCAGGCACAGTGTGATCGAAACTTCATGGCCCATGCGCAGAAGTCGATTTTCAGCCTGAGCGAGTCTATTTTGAAGAAGTGGCTTTAGAAGAAGTGGGGGGTGTCGTTCTGTCGGGCGAGGGCGACCGAGGAGAGACTAGGCACAGGCGGGCTGCGGGATACACAGCACGGGGGAGGCGCGCATGATTCATGCCCGAGCTGAGTGAGCCAGTCAGTCAGCAGTCTCATTGTGCAGTGGTTAGTGCTAGTCGGGTCCGCAAATCGCGCACAGGTGACAAAAGATAGACGAAACAAGTATACAAGAGGAGTGTGGATGGGAGAGTTGGAAGGGGTCGACCTCAGCAAATGTACCTCAATCAGATTGAGGACATTTTTAGCAAAGGCCAGCTTAGGAGTACCCTAATTAAGTTAATAACAATGTACCTACCTATATAGTTTAAGTTTAAAAAATTTGGCTCTCAAAAGAAATTTCAATCATTGTACTGTTGATATTTGGCTCTGTTGACTAATGAGTTTGCCGACCACTGGGTTAGGAGATGGACCCATCAGAAGTCTGGGAAAGACTGGAAAATCGATTGGTTAGTTTGAAGGGGTGCCTGGTCCTTCCCAAGCCCGAGATAATTCAAGCTTAACAAAGTGTTCCGGTTCCTGCGTTTTCTCTCCATAGCAACCATGCGGTTCCAGCAGAGGTAGGGACCCCAAGGGACTCCAAGTGCAACTCCAGCATTGGTCGTAGCACAGCTGGGAACAGACTATGCCAGCCAGATGGGGACAGACATGAACTAAGCTTCGACATGGCACAGAACTTTTGGATACTGGCCTTTGTACTGGGCCTGATGACCACAAGGCTGAGCTTCTTTCATACAAGACAGAGATAAGACGCCAGAGCTGAATTCAGGACAGTCCTTTGTGTTTGCTCTGGCTTCTTTCATAAATCTTACAACTACAGCACAATCTCCCATTCATGGGTCCCTGGAATGCTTTCCTTGCGACTGCCTGAAAGAATAACATTCCCCTGTGATACAGGATTTGGGGACTGGAATACTGGAATCTGGCTTCCCCAGATTCGTTGTTTGTTGGAGTGGAAGAATGAAACCATAGAGGGAAGATGGTATAGCAAAGGTGGAAATTTATTGAAGAACAAGCACGGACTCCCATGTAGGGAGGAGGAAAGAGTCCCACCGAGTTCCTTTATAAAGGCTGCAGTTTTTTTGTGCCTTGATATCCCCTCTGATTGTCCACTATTCCCCTTTGATTTGGTCACTATAGTACAGTGGTTCTCAACCTTCCTAATACCGCGACCCTTTAATACAGTTCCTCATGTTGTGGTGACCCCAAATTTCATTGTTACAAATTGAACATAATTAAAGCATAGTGATTAATCACAAAAACAATATTTAATTATATATGTGTTTTCCGATGGTCTTAGGCGACCCCTGTGAAAGGGTCGTTCGACCGCCAAAGGGGTCACAACCCACAGGTTGAGAACCGCTGCTATAGTAACTCCTGAGCTCAAAGGTCAAACCTCAAATGGGACGCGTGAGGACCTCCTTCATCATTTTGTAAATATAGACCTTTGGTTACTCCCAGTTCCCTTGTCTTATGGAAATGTAACTGCTGCCTCCCCCAATTCCCTTGTCTTATGGAAATGTAACTTTTTGCAGCTCGGTAGCCTGTATTTTTTTCCATGGACCCCCTTAATTTTAAAAATTCTTTAAACCTGCCTATTTCATCCCCCTACTGTGAACAGGTTCTAACCAGTTTGGCTCAGTGGATAGAACATTGGCCTGCGGACTGAAAGGTCCCAGGTTCAATTCCAGTCAAGGGCATGTACCTTAGTTGGAGGCACATCCCCAGTAGGGGGTGTGCAGGAAGCAGCTGATCCATGTTTCTCTCTCATCGATATTTCTAACTCTCTATCCCTCTCTCTTCCTCTCTGTAAAAAATCAATTAAATATATTTTTTAAAAATGTGAACAGGCTTCCAGTCAAAATAGTGGCATAGGTAAATGCAGCACTCGCCTCCTCCCACAACCACATCAAAATTACAACTAAACTACAGAACAATCATCATTCAGAACCACTGGAAATCTAACTGAAATGAAGTCCTACCATCCTATCTAATAAAAGAGAAACATGATAATTGGCGTACGACCGCTACCCTTCCCATTGGCTAATCAGGGCGATATGCAAATTAACTGCCAGCCAAGATGGCGGCCGGCAGCCAGGCAGCTTGAAACTAACATGAAGCTTGCTTGCTTCAGTGATGGAGGACTCCAACGTTCCCCACCTGCCTTGCCAGCCTCTGAGCTTGCAGTTTAAGAAACATTGTAACGAATATAGAAGCTAAACAAAACCCCAGAAACCTGCTTTCAGCCAGCCGGGATCTCAGAGCTGGAGTTGATACAGAGTTTCGATTATAGAACGGAAACAAACCAGATACCTGCTTTCAGGAGCAGAGGCCTAAGAGCTGGAGCCTCAGAGCTAAAGCTGGCCCAGAATAAAAAAAAGAAAAAAAGGAGCAGTTGGGAGATTCAATCCCAGCCTGAAAACAGCCCTCAGCCCCTCACCCAGACTGGCCAGGCACCCCAGTGGGGACCCCTACCCTGAAGGGTGTGTGACCAGCTGCAAACAGCCATCATCCCCTCACCCAGGCTGGCCAGGCACCCCAGTGGGGTCCCCCACCCTGATCTGGGGCACCCTTCAGGGCAAACCAGCCGGCACCCACCCGTGCACCAGGCCTCTACCCTATATAGTAAAAGGGTAATATGCCTCTCAGCACCAGGATCAGCGGAGCTGCGAGGCCTCCCGGCACCGGGATCAGCGTGACAGGGGGCAGCGCCCAAACCCCCTGATCGCCCTGCGGCTCTGTGTGACAGGGGGCGGGGCCACAACCTCTCTATCGGCCCTGCTCTGTTCCTGACAGGGGAAGGTGCCCCAACCCCCTGATTGGCCCTGCTCTGTGCCTGATAGGGGGGAGCTCCCCAACCCCCTGATCACCCTGCAGCTCTGTGTGTGACAGGGTGCGGCACCACAACCCCCCCCACCCCCCCACCCCACGGGCCCTGCTCTGTGACGGGGTAGAGCCATAACCTCCCCATCGGCCCTGCCCTGGGTGTGACAGTGGCGGCGCCCCAACCCCCTGATCGGCCCTGCTCTGTGTGTGAAAGGGGGCGGTGCCCCAACTCCCCTATCAGCCCTACTCTGTGAGTGACAGGGGGGAGCTCCCCAACCCCCGTTCAACCCTGCTCTGTGCACGACAGCGGGGAGCTCCCCAACCCCCTGATCGGCCTGCTCTATGCGTGACAGGGTACAGAGCCCCAACCCCCCTGATGGGCCCTGCTCTGTGCGTGACGGGGGTGGCGCCACAACGTCCCCATCAACCCTGCCTTGAGTGTGACAGGGGGCGGTGCCCCAACCCCCCAATCGGCCCTACCCTGAGCGTGACTGAGGGTGGCATCGCAACCTCCCAATCGGCTCTGCTCTGAGCCCGACCAGGGGCTGCACCTAGGGATTAGGCCTGCCCTCTGCCACCCGGGAGCAGGCCTAAGCCAGCAGGTCGTTATCTCCCGAGGGGTCCCAGACTGTGAGAGGGCACAGGCCGGGCTGAGGGACGCCTCCCCCTCCCCCCCTGAGTGCACAAATTTTCGTGCACTGGGCCTCTAGTCCTATATAGTAAAAGCCTAATATGCAGCAGCTCAGAAGGCAACCAGGGGGCAGGGCCGGCTGGCCAACCACAGGAAGGGAGGCCCTGGATGGTGGCAAGCAGCTGCTGGGTGGAGGGAGGCCCCAGCTGGCAGCCAGCAGCTACTAGGGACCCTATCCATGCATAAATTTCATGCACTGGGCATCTAGTTAAATATATAAAGAAGCTACATCGAGACTTGTAGGAGTGGTGGAGATGTGAAACAGGCTAATCCCAAACCCATGTGTGGCATATAAAAATTGGGATGGATATCTCAACTGCAGAGGTCCCCCCTTAGGAGAGAGGCTCCCCAACCCAGGGTTCCAGTGCCAGAAAGAGAAGTCTCCATAACTTATGCCTGTGAAAACCAGTGGGGATTGTGGCTGAGTGAGACTAAGGGCTGCTGCAGTCCTAGGCATTCCTCTTACAGGGCCCACAGATGAACTCACTCCCTCTGAGTTTCTGAGCTGGAGCAGCAACTCAGAAGGCACCAGGGACATATGGGGAGTGTCTGGCATCAGCGTGAGAGCTGGAGGGGCAACTTTCTCCCAGGCTGAAGTGCTGGCAGAGGCCATTGTTCCTTTACTGCGACGTCCACTCCCCCCACAGAGTCGGCAGGTGGTTGCCATTATCTGAGTCTCCATCAACCTAGCTTACAATGTTCACCTTGCCCTGGTGATACCCTGAGACCCACCCTCCTCACCCCACCCAGCTTGTGGGCCTATCCAAGTTGTTTCCAGTGGCTTTTCCAACAAATGCCATCTTGCCTCATGCTTCAGACTTTCCTAAAATATCTCAAACAAGCAGCATCTGGCCTCTGCATGCCCATTACCTCTCACTAAGTGGCCCTGTAATTGTGCAGAAACTTCATTTTCTTTAATTTGATTATTTACTTATTTATTTATTTTTCCTTTGACTCAAACTGGCCTCACCCCAAATTCTGACTCACCCACCTCTCTCCCCTTGCTTAATCATTAAGCCCTCAGGACAATGAGATTCTGGTCAGCATCCAGTTGTCTTAGAAACAAGGTCCTGAGTCTATTGACTATTGAGAAAGAGTTTTCAATCAAACTAAACATAATACCTTGGCCTCACTTGCATTTTAGCTCTGGACCCAGGCAAGTGGAATGATCCCACAGAACAAATCCTTGAGAAATTGGACAAAATAACTCCATGGTTGAATCATGACCAAATGCAAAGATCAATGACCCTGTATCCTAGCACCAACGAATCAGTGGAGATCATGACCCTAATTCTAATAGTCACCGTGATTAATGAATTTTTTCCCTATATAACCCATCCCCTGGAAGCCATTGGGGAGCCATGTTCTTAAGCATTAGCTACCTGTGGCTCTGGGTATGGCATCATCTCCTTAACAAATCCTTACTTCCTCGGCCTCAAACACCTATTCGTGTCTTACTGGGCTATTTTTTAAAATAATTCTTTATTGTTGAAAGTATTACATATGTCCCTCTTTTTCCCCCATTGACCCCTTGCAACCCGCCCCTGCCCCACAGCCCCAGGCCTTCACCACCATATTGTCTGTGTCCATGGGTTATGCATATATGCATACAAGGTCTTTAATTGATTACCACCCCTCGCCCCTCCCCCACACACACACACCTTCCCTCTGAAATTCTGCACTCTGTTCCATGCTTCCATGCATCTGGATCACTTCATTTATCAGTTTGTTTTGTTACTTAGATTCCACATATGCATGCAATCATGTGATACTTGTCTTTCTCTGACTGACTTATTGCGCTTAGCATGATATTCTTCAGGTTCCTTCATGCTGTCTCAAAGGGTAAGAGGGTCTTCTTTTTTACTGCTGCATAGTATTCCATGGATAAATGTACCATAGCTTTTTTATCCACTCATCTACTGATGGGCACTTGGGCTATTTCCAGATCTTAACTATTGTAAATTGTGCTGCTATGAACACAGGGGTGCATACGTTCTTTCTGATTGGTGCTTCGGATTTCTTAGGATATATTCCTCGAAGTGGAATCACTGAGTCAAATGGCAGTTCCATATTTAATTTTTTGAGGAAACTCCATACTGTTTTCCATAATGGTTGCACCAGTCTGCATGCCCACCAGCAGTGTACTAGGCTTCCCTTCTTTCCACATCTTCACCAGCACTTGTCATTTGTTGAATTGTTGATGATAGCCATTCTGACAGGTGTGAGGTGATACCTCGGTGTTGTTTTATTTTATTTTTATTTATTTTATTTTTTTAAAATATATTTTATTGTTTTTTACAGAGAGGAAGGAAGAGAGATAGAGAGTTAGAAACATCGATGAGAGAGAAACATCGATCAGCTGCCTCCTGCACATCTCCTACTGGGGATGTGCCCGCAACCCAGGTACATGCCCTTCACTGGAATCGAACCTGGGACCCTTCAGTCCGCAGGCCAATGCTCCATCCACTGAGCCAAACCAGCTTTGGCTTTATTTTATTTTTTAAATATATACTTTTATTGATTTCAGAGTCGAAGGAAGAGGGAGAGAGAGATAGAAACATCAATGAAGAGAGAGAATCATTGATTGGCTGCCTCCTGCACATCCCTATAAGGGATCAAGCTTTCAACCAGGGCATGTGCCCTTGACTGGAATCAAACCCAGGACCTTTTGGTCTGTAGGTTGACGCTCTACCCACTGAGCCAAACCAGCTAGGGCTCATTGTCATTTTAATTTGCATCTCTCTGATGATCAATGACTTTGAGCATTTTTTCATATGTCTCTTGGCCATCTGTATGTCCTCTTTGGAGAAGTGTCTATTTAGGTCCTTTGCCCATTTTTAACTGAATTGTTTGTCTTCCTTTTGTTAAGTTATATGAGTTCCTTATATATTTTGGATATCAACCCTTTATCAGACGTATCATTGCCAAATATGTTCTCCCATACAGTGGGTTCTTTTTTTATTTTGTTGACGGTTTCTTTTGCTGTGCAGAAGTTTTTTATTTTGATGTAGTCTCATTTGTTTATTTTCTCCTTAGTTTCCTTTGCCTTAGGAGATAAATCTAAACATATTGCTACGAGAGATGTCTGAGATTTTGCTGCCTACAGTTTCTTCTAGGATTTTTATGGTTTCACCCCTTACATTTTGAGTTTATTCTTGTATAGTGTCAGTTGGTGGTCTAGTTTCATTTTTTTCCATGTGTCTGTCCAATTTTCCCAACACCATTTATTGAAGAGACTCTCCTGCCTCCTTTGTCAAATATTAATTGAGCGTAAAGACTTGGGTCAATTCCTGGGTTCTCTGTTCTGGTCCATTGATCTATATGCCTGTTCTTGGGCCACTATCAGGCTGTTTTGGTTACAGTGGCTTTGTAATATAATTTGAAATCTGCTACTGTGATTTCTTCAACTTTGTTTTTCTTTCTCAAGATTCCTGCAGCTATTTGGGGTCTTCTTTATTATTTATGTATTTATCTATTTATTTATTGTTTAAAGTATTACACATCTTTTTTCCTGATTAACCGCCCCCCCCCCCGCCACTCCCACCCCCGAGGGCAAGCCCCCACCGCCCCAGTGTCTGTGTCCATTGGTCATGCTAATATGCATGCGTGGGGTCTTTTCTGATGCCATATAAATTTTTGGAGAGTTTGTTCTAGCTCTGTGAAATATGCCGTTGGTATTTTAATGGGGATTGCATTGAATCTATAGATTGCGTTAGGTAGTATGGACATTCTAATGATGTTGATTCTACCAATCCATGAACACGGTATATTCTTCCACTTGTTTATATCTTCTTCTACCTCTTTTTTCAACATCCTGTAGCTTTCTGAGTACAGATCTTTTGCCTCCTTGGTTAGGTTTATTCCTAAGTATCTTAATTTTTTGTTGCAATGGTAAATGGGATTGTTAGTTTAGTTTCTCTTTCTGAGAATTCATTATTGGTGTACTAAAAAGCCACCAATTTTTGGGTGTTGATTTTGTACTCTGCTACATTGCCAAATTCATTTATTAAATCTAGTCATTTTTGGTGGAGTCTTTGGAGCTTTCTATGCACAATGTCATGTCATCTGGGAATAATGAGAGTTTTACTTCCTCCTTTCCAATTTGGATGCCTTTTATTTCTTCTTCTTGTCTGATCATTGTGTCTAGGACTTCCAGTACTATGTTAAATAAGAGTAGTGAAAGCAGACATCCCTGTCTTGTTCCTGTTCTAAGGGGAAATGGTTTTAGTTTTTGCCCATTGAGAATGATGTTGGCTGTAGGTTTGTCATATATGGCCTTTATTATGTTGAGATATGCTCCCTATATTCCCACTTTGCAGAGAGTTTTTATCAAAAATGGGTGTTGCCGAAACCGGTTTGGCTCAGTGGATAGAGCGTCGGCCTGCGGACTGAAGGGGCCCAGGTTCGATTCCGGTCAAGGGCATGTACCTTGGTTGCGGGCACATCCCCAGTAGGAGATGTGCAGGAGGCAGCTGATCGATGTTTCTCTCTCATCGATGTTTCTAACTCTCTATCTCTCTCCCTTCCTCTCTGTAAAAAATCAATAAAATATATTTTTTAAAAAAATGGGTGTTGGATTTTGTTGAATGCTTTTTCTGCATCTATTGATAAGAGCATGTGATTTTTATCTTTCAATTTGTTTATGTGATATAACACGTTTATTGATTTGCAAATATTGTACCAGCCTTGCATCCCTGGAATAAATCCCACTGGGTCACAGTGTATGATCTTTTTGATATATTGCCACATCTGATTTGCTCATATTTTGTTGAGGATTTTAGCATCTATGTTCATCAGGGATATTGGCCTGTAATTCTTTTTCTTTGTAGTGTCTTTATCTGATTTTGGAATTAGGATCATGGTGGCCTCATAAAAAGAGTTTGGAAGTGTTCCTTCCTCTTGGATTTTCTGAAATAGTTTGAGGAGTATATGTGTTAGTTCTTTGAATGTTTGGCAAGACTCTCCCGTGAATACATCCAGACCAGGGCTTTTGTTTGCTGGGAGTTTTTTTTATTACTGCTTCTATTTCATCAGTTGTTATTGACCTATTCAAGTTTTTTTATTTCTCCTGATTCAGTTTTGGGAGATTGTATTTTTCTAGGAATTTGTCCATTTCATCCACATTATCCAGCTTATTGGCATATAGTTGTTCATAGTATTTCCTTACAATCTTTGTATTTCTGTGGTGTCAGTGGTTACTTTTCCACTTTCATTTCTGATTTTATTTATTTGGGTCCTCTCTCTTTGTTTCTTGATGAGTCTGGCTAATGGTTCATTAATTTTATTTATCCTTTCAAAGAACCAGCTCTTGATTTCATTGATTTTTGTAATGTATTTTTAGTCTCTATGTTATTTATTTCTGCTCTAGTCTTTATTATTCCTTCCTTCTACTTACTCTGGGCTTTTCTTGTGTTCTCTTTCTAGTTCTTTATGTTGTAGGGTTACATAGTTGATTGTTGGGTTTTTGGGTTTTTTTTGAGCTAGGCTTGTAGTGCTATGAATTTCCATCTCAGGACTGCTTTTGCTACAACCCAGAGATTTTGGGTTGTTGTGTGTTCATTTTCATTTGTTCCCAGGAAGATTTTGATTTCTTTCTTGATCTTGTTGGTAATTCATCTATCCTATTCTATCTAATAATAGAAAAACATGGCAATTAACCATACCTTCACTACCATCGCCATTGGCTGATCAGCGCAATATGCAAATTAACCGCCAACAAAGATGGTGGCTAATTTGCATACTGCAGGCAGGGCAGGACACTGGGAGCCGCCATCCAGGCCCCCGTGTGTGACCCCAGGAATCACAGAAAGCCAGGCCACAGGCAAGGCGGCTCCCCGGGACCCAGGAGCCACCTTGCCTGCTGCGCGTGATCGTGATCGTGATTGGAAAGCCAGGCTGCAGGCAAGGCAGCACCCCGGGACCCAGGAGCGCATCGGCGAGGTCTGCAGGCGAAGCAGCAATCAAGCTATGAGGGGGAGGGTGGGGGGCGGAAGGAGCTACAGGAGCAGCTCTGGCCGGAGACTGAAGACTCCAGCCGGAGCGAGGAGCAAAGACTGAAGGCTCCAGCCGCAGCGAAGACTGTGTCCAGAGTGAAGATGGAAGGCAGTGGCCAGAGTGAAGGTCTGGGTCCTGGGTGCCAGAGGAAAACTGATGCTGGCAGCCAGGGGAAAGAAGGCCTATTGCACGAATATTTGTGCAATGGGCCTCTAGTTTTTTAATAAGGTGCTATTTTGTCCCTATGTGTTTGAATGTTTGGCTGTGTTTTTACTGTAGTTGACTTCTAATTTCATTCCACTGTGATCTGAGAAGATGCTTGATATGATTTCAATCTTCTTGAAGTTGTAGAAACTTGTTTTGTGTCCTAACATGTGGTCTATCTTTGTGAATGATCCGTGTGCACTTTAGAAGAATGTACCGTATTTTTTCATGTATAAGATGCTATTTTTTTCTAAAATTGTTAGACTGAAAATCGAGGGGAGTCTTATACACAGAAGTCAGCCGAGGAGGGAGCTGCATGGGTGTGTAGCTGCCCACACCTTGTCAAACAGGCTTCCTCCAATCACGAGCCTTATTATTATTGATGTCAGCTGATGCCCTAATTAGAGATGGATGTGGAGAGTGTGCAGATGCAACAGGGACCTGAGTGTTCTGAGCCCATAAAGATGTCAAAAAATAAAAATAAAAATACCTGTAAGCAATTGTCTTACTCTGCAAAATTCAAACTGAATGTAATCAGCTATGCAAAAGAGCATGGAAATAGAGCTGCAGAGAGACAACTTGGACCTCCTCCCACTGAGTGTATAATCAGACAGTGGAGAAAACAGGAAGAACAACTCCTTAAGATGCCAAAAAAAAGAAGGCCCTTAAGAGGAAAACCAGCAAAATGAGCAAACTTGGAGCAGAGGCTTAAGAATTGGATTATGGAGCAGCGCCAGAGTGGCTTATGTGTGTCAACCAAGCTTATTCAATGTCAGGCAAGAATGTTTGAAAGCAAACTGAACATTGTTGATTTTGCAGGAAAGGCAAATGGTGCTTCAGTTTCATGAGAGAAGGGTTGGCCATGAGAACGCGAACAAAGTTAGCTCAGAAAATGCCACCAGTTTATGAGGATGACCTTACATATAAAGGCAGTGACCCAGAAGACAGCAGTGATACAATAGAAGTTGAAGAAATTGGTATGTCTGGAACTAATAGTGATGAAGAAGAGAGCAATGATGCAACAGAGGCTGAATAAAGTGATATGCTACATAATATCATAGAACTGGTATGTAAACATTACCTGTGGTAATTATGAAATAAAAATGTGTTGTTTTATGTTTAAAATATTGATTTTTTAAAATTTTGGGCTGGAAAAGTGGGGGGCGTCTTATACATGGGGGCATCTTATTCACGGAAAAATACATGTATATTCTGCTGCATTGGGGTGAAATGTTCTATAAATGTCAATTAAATCCACCTGATCCAGTGTGTCCTTTAGAGCCACTGTTTCCTTGTTAAGTTTTTGTCTGAAAGATTCATCCAGTGAAGTCAGCGGGGTGTTAAAGCCCCCTACTATGACTGTATTGCTGTCAATCTCTCCCTTAAAGTCCTCTAGAAGTTTTTTAAATATAGTGAGGTGCTCTTATATTGGGTGCATATATATTTACCAGGGTTATATCCTCTTGTTGGATCAATCCCTTTAGTATTATGTAGTGAACTTTGTTATCTCTTGTGATGGCCATCATTTTGAAGTCTATTTTGCAGATATGAGTATTGCTACTCATTCTTTCATTTGCATGGAAAAATTTTTTTCCTCCCTTCACTCTCATCTTGTGTGTGTCTTTTGTTCTGAGGTGGGTCTCTTGTAGACAGCATATAGTTGGGTCATGTTTTGGTATCCATTCAGCTACCTATGCCTTTGAATTGGAGCATTTAACCAGTTAACTGCCACATGTCCAAAACAGAAACCATCCCTACACGCCATGATATTTTAATTTAATTTAAAAAATCATCTGACTCTGGAGTTGAATAAAGGATGTCATCTTCTTCTTCTTGCGAGGTGCTTGGTTCAATTATTTCTTCATCTGATGCCATTTATGGGAATTGAATTTTATTTGCACAATATAATATATTACTATGATAAATTCAATAATAAAATAATGATAATTTTCAATTCCACGGCAATATCAACAAAAGCGAGCATGAAATAAAAATAAACCGTCAACACGAAAGGCCTCAAAAACACTAAATTTTGTTGATGCTCCAAAGACGAAATCTGCAAAAAAATAATGAAGAATGCACACCATGCTTACCATTTTAGGCGTGAAATTCATGATAACAAAAACAAGTTTCAAGTGTTACAATGAACAAAAAAAAATCTCAAGTGTCTCTGTGTTTATCTCTCACGCGTCTGAGTGGCAGCCCTATATATCAATATTGGAATTTCTTCCATATTCACTGTAATATTTACAAAATTAAGTTATCATAATTTTCTTTTACAAACCCAGAGATGTCACTAATAAGTCTGATTTTAAAATTGGATGACCAGAGTTGCTATGTGAGGTTTGTGGCTATAGACGTGCATGGCGTGTGGGGAAGGTCTGCCGCTTGCGTCTATAGATGCTTATGGTGTACAAAGGGTTAATTCATTTACTTTTAGAGTTATTATTGATAGGTACTTATTTATTGCCATTTTAATTCTGTATGCCTAGTTTTTTTCTTTTTCTCTGTTTCTTCTCATTATAGCATTCACTTTAGCATTTCTTGTAATGCTGGCTTGGTGGTGATGTATTCCTTCAGCCATTTTTGTCTGGGAAGCTCTTTATTTGATTATCTATTTTGAATGATAGCCTTGCTGGATATAGTAATCTTGGTTTCAGATCCTTGCTTTCCATTACCTTGAGTACTTTATGCCATTCCCTTCTGGCCTGTAGTTTCTGATGAGAAATCAGGTGTTAGCCTTATGGGAGCTCCTTTGTAGGTAACAGTTTGCTTTTCTCTTACTGCCTTTAAGATTCTTTGTCTTTAATTTTTGGCATTTTGATTATAATGTGTCTGGGTGTGGGTTCTTCTTCCTTGGGATTCTCTGTGCCTCCTGAACTTGTGTGACTTTTTCCTTTACCAGGTTAGGGAAGTTTTCTTTCTTCCTTCCTTCCTTTTTTCTTTCTTTCATTTAAATTCTTTATTGTTTAAAGTATTACATAAGTCTCCTTTTTTCCCCATTGAC
Organism: Myotis nattereri; assembly: GCF_964212035.1. NCBI lineage: Eukaryota > Metazoa > Chordata > Mammalia > Chiroptera > Vespertilionidae > Myotis > Myotis nattereri. The sequence continues at coordinate 121,724,742 of NC_138076.1, read as the reverse complement.
CTCTCCCTGGCTGCTCCCACCCCCTAGCACATGCCCTCACCCCCCTACTGTCTGAGTCCATTGCCATTATTTCTTCAAACATGCTCTCTATCCCTTTCTCCCTTTCTGCCTCTTCTGGCACACCTGCTATTCTAATATTGTTAAGTTTCACGTTATCCCATAGCTCCCTTAAGCTGTCCTCCTGTTTTTTAATTGCTTTTTTTCTTTTTGGTTCTCTGATGATTTTTTCAACCCTGGCTTCTAATTCGATCCTCAGCTTCCCCTAATCTGCTGTGTATTCCTTCCAATGTGTTATTTATTTGTGTTATGTCACTCTTTATTTTTGTTTTCATAGTTACTATATCTTTTATCATATTGTTGAGCATCTTTACCATCATTACTCTGAACTCTGTTTCAGATAAATTTCTTATCTCTGTTTCATTTATCTCTTCTTCTGGAGAATTTTCTTGTTCTTTCATTTGGGGGTTGTTTCTTTGTCTCATTTTGGCTGCCTATTTAGATTTGTGACTATGTACTAGGTAGATCCTCTATGCCTCTCAATTTCTAGTGCAGGGCAATGTCAAATGCTGTTTCTGATTAATTAGATTGGGCAAAGACTCAAAATCTCCAGTGACCACCTCTGCCTACAGAATGATAGGATTCTGACTTGAATTGCCCCCCAGGCAATCGTCCTCAGATGTGATGAGAGTTTTTTTCAACAGGGTGGGGAAGTTGCTTCTGCCTTCAGGCTAATTGTTACTTTTAGTATCTTAAGCGGCCTCAGGGCAAGGTATTTTCCAATGGCGGGGGAGGGGTTAACTGTCTTCCCCCCAGGCAAGGCAAATGCCTGTGTGGGAAAGATGTTCTCCCCTGTGAGAGGGAATGACTCAGCCCAGGAAACTTGGGGTGTCTGCCTTCTGAGCTCTATCCCCGGAGTCTCCAGTTCTGGGGTCTGCTCACACAGCTCCAGTCCACTCTTCCCTCCCTCTGCTGAAGCTCCACAGGGAATTTTGTGCATTGGCCCTTTAAGGGGGTGTCCAAATTTTCAGCCGTTACTCCCAGGCAGGCAGCAACCCCACTGCTTTTCACAGCCAGATGTTATGTGGGTATCCTTCTCAGTTCTGGTGCTCTCGGGGAAGGGGGGGGGGGGGCGTTGCAGTTTGAGGATTAGATCCTAGAGTTCTCAATGGCAACCCCCCACAGCTGAGATATCTCCCTGGAACTTTACTTGCTGTCTGTGGGCACCCGGCCAGCCCCCTTCGCACCTCTACCCCTCCTACAAGTCTCTATGCAGTCTCCACTTTCCATCCTCAGGTATCAGGGTTCTCTCCAGCGAGTCTCTCTTATTGGGCTTTGATGCACACAGGCAAATAGACCCCTTCAGTCTAGTAATTTACCCTGGCCTGGGACTAGCAACATCAACCCTGGTTCACAGGTGGGCCTTTCCTGGCCAACTCCAAGCCCAGCACAAGTAGCAGCCATCTGCAGATCACTTTGTAGCTCATGCTAGGTGGCTCCAGGCAGAACACAGGTTGTGAATGATCTTGGCCTGTACCTTCTGGGAGGCCCCAGAGCCAGTGCACCTGGCGGGCAATTTCAGACCATGTGAAAGCACCAACAAACACCTCCACAAGTGACACACTCAAAGGGTGGATTCAATGAGCACCAGAGCCCTGCTGAAGTAAGTCCTGCTCTATGGGGTGGGCCCCTGTGCAGTTGACCCTCCATGGTGGTCACAGCCAGTCCTTGCCGCCAATCAGCCTAGGGAGTAAATCCAACCTGTGGATGTGCCAACAGCAATCAAGGCTCAATTATTACGGGAGGATGTACAGAGCCCACATGGGTGGTGGGGGGTGCACCTGGAGTGCCCAGCTCAGGTAAATGGGTAGCAGTGCCACTGGACCCTACAGAACACCTACTATATTAGGCCACTACACCAAGCCCAGGATACATAGCAGCTCCACCTAGTACATAGAAACGTAGAAACATAGGGAGACTGCCAAAATGAGGAGACAAAGAAACATGTCCCAAATGAAAGAACAGAACAAAACTCTACATAAAAGAACTAAACCAAATGGAGACTAGCAATCTACTAGATGCAGAGTTCAAAACACTGGTTATAAGGAAGCTCAATGAACTCAGGAATAAAGTAGATGAACTTAGTGAGAACTTTAACAGCATAAAAAGGGACATGAAAATCATTAAAAAAAAGAACCAGTCAGAAATGAAGGATACACTAACTGAAATGAAGAATAATTTACAGGGAATCACCAGTAGAGTAGATGAAGCTGAGAATAAAATCAGTGATTTTGATTATAAGGAAGAAAAAACACCCAATCAGAACAGAAAAAAAAGAATCCCAAAAAAGTGAGGATAGTACAAGAAGTCTCTGGGACAACTTCAAGCATACCAACATTCACATCATGGGGATGCTGGAGGAGAAGAGAGAGAGAGCAAGAAATGGAAAACCTATTTGAAAAAATAATGACAGAAAAGTTTCCTAACCTGGTGAAGAAAATAGACATACAAGTCCAAGAAGTACAGAGAGTCCCAACAAGATGACCCAAAGAGGCCCATACCAAAACACATCATAATTAAAATGCAGAAGATTAAAGACAAGAAAAACCTTAAAAGCAGCAAGAGAAAAAAGCAGTCAGTTGCCTACAAGGGAGCTCCCCTAAGACTGTCAGTTTCTCAGACAAGAAAAAGCTATAAGAGTTCATCACCACCAAATCAATATTATAGAAATATTAAAGGGTCTTCTTAAAAAAAAGGGGGGGGGGACTTAAAATATTAAAAATAAGATGGCAATAAATACATATTTATCAACCATTGAACCTAAAAAACAAAATAAACAAACCAGCAGACCAGAAACAGACTCAAAAATACAGAGAACATTTTGACAGTTGCCACGAGAGAGGAAGGTTAGATCTTTATAATAATCGTTTTCATTGTATTAGATCCTGAAAATATAAAGGCAGTGATTATAATACAGTCTAGAGCAGGGGTGGGCAAACTTTTTGACTCGAGGGCCACAATGGGTTCTTAAACTGGACTGGAGGACCGGAACAAAAGCATGGATGGAGTGTTTGTGTGAACTAATATAAATTCAAAGTAAACATCATTACATAAAAGGGTACGTTCTTTTTTTTCAATAATTTTATTCATTTCAAACGGGCCGGATCCGGCCCATGGGCAGCAGTTTGCCCACGGCTGGTGGTTCTCACTCTTTAGCATGCATCCCAGTCACCTGGAGGGCTTGTTAAAATACAGGTTGTTGGCTCTGCTCCAGAAATTCTGATTCAGGATGTCTGGGGTAGGGCTCAAGAGTTTGCATTTCTAACAAATCCTTGATGCTACTGATGCTGCTAATCCAGAGACCATGCTTTGAGAACCATTGTACAATCTAACTGATATCAGAGCTCCATGAAAGAGCATCTAAATAAGATTAGGCCTAATCTGAATGTTTTGGGGAAGAGTTTTGGGGATCAGCTGACTTGTGAAGAATGAAGAGATAGTAAGGAAAAAGTAGGTGATGACATGACAATCCAAACAGAGAATAGTAAATGGAGAGGGACAACAATGTACAGGGAGGCAATGTACAGATGATGTATTGTAGAATTGTATAACTGAAACCTATGTGATTTTATTAACCAGGCCTGCAGACCTGGAAATGAATAAATCCAAACATCAGATATGCTCAAGTGAACAAATTTCACTTTTTCTGTTTCAAACCCATGCTTCATGGCCCCAGAGCACCCTGTTCTCAACATCCTGGGTTTGGAGATTCTCTGGACATTCAAAACACCATTACTATCTCCCCATACATGGATGGAATTATCAAGACTGAGAAAGAATCCTAGAGGGAGAGGAAAGAAAGAGGAGTCAGAAATAACTCTTTCCCAGATGCTGTTGACCTGAGGGGATGTGGAAGTTGAATTGTCTCAGGAGTGGGAATGCTGACCAGCGATGGAGAACCTTTTGAGCTCGGCGTGTCAGCATTTTGAAAAACCCTAACTTAACTCTGGTGCCATGTCACATATAGAAATTTTTTGATATTTGCAACCATAGTAAAACAAAGATTTATATTTTTGATACTTATTTTATATATTTAAATGCCATTTAACAAAGAAAAATCAACCAAAAAAATGAGTTCGCGTGTCACCTCTGACACACGTGTCATAGGTTCGCCATCACTGGCCTAGACCCTGCTCAGAGGGGCTTGGCCAGGGACATGATGTTGCAGAACTACAGGACCCCGCTCTTTCCAGGTGAGGGTAATGTCTTTCCAGAAATCGATATCTCGATTAAATGTGTGATCAAGGAATTATCATCAAACAGAATATTAACAAAGGAGAAATAGTCCAAACATTGATAATGGAAAGACACAAAATTATGACATCAAGGATTTTTATTTCAGGAAAGTCCAGTAAAATATGCACGAGTTTGAGTCAGTGTGGATATGATGAAACAAGTTACAAAGGTGTGAGTACACACCATAAGAAAAATCATAATGGAAAAAAGAAAAATCATAATTGAAAAAAGAAAAAGAAAAATCATAATGGTAGAAAAGATCAATAGTGTAGCAAACCCTGAAATAATTTTCCTCTAAATCAGAGTGCTTCATTAAGGAAAAATACTTATCAACATTACGAATATAAGTCACATAAAAAGGATTTGTTAAAGCTAAAAAATAATGCAGGAAACAAGTACCAGTTTATAAAATGTTCTGAAAATAGGGCCTGGTTGCTCAGTGGTTAAAGCGTCAGCCCATGCTCCCAAAGGGTCACGGGTTTGATTCCCAGCCAAGGGCACAAACCTGAGTTATAGGTTCAATCTCCAGCACCAGTCGGGGCGCATGCGGGAGGCAACCAATCGATGTTTTTTTTTCTCTCTCTCTTCAAACTGAAGAGAAAATGTATGAAAGTAATCAAGTTGAGAAGTTTATTAACAATAGTTGTTCTGCTTCACCACTTCAAAAAAATTCCTCCTAGTGTCAACATCAACATTTGTAATAAATTGGGGAATGTTTTATACATCCTTATTACTTAGCATCAGAACATGCATATTAGTGAAAAATCTTACAAATGTAATGTTTATGGGAAGGCTATTTTTTTAAAGTACAATTTTTTTAAAGTACATTTATTTCCCCCCCAGAGAACTTTTCTTCAGTCCTTAAGGACTTAGCTCCTTACATGGGCTGTGGTGGAGGTTGTGGGGCAGCACCCGCAGGTCTAAATCGAAGTGGGGGTGTTCAGTCCTTTCAGGCTTCATGAGAATGATTCCTGACTACCTTGCTGTGAATGGCACAGCTCACACAGTAATGTAGTTTCACTTACAGCTTGGGGAGCACATAGGCGTCGAAGACACTCGCTTTGGCGATGTCCCTAACAGCTGCAATCTCTGCTGTGTTTCAAATGACAAACTTCTTAAGGGCCTTGTTTTGGGGCACGCATTGGGTGGAGTTGGCGCAACAAATAGGTTGTACATGGCCTCAGCTTTTTTTGGCATGACTGTTATTCCTTCTTTTCTTGGTCATCTTGGAAATGAGGACCCACAAGCTATGGGAAAGCTTTTGGAGAAAGCTCAAACCTGACTAGTCATCAGAGAATTTATTCCTGGCAGACATTTTATGAATATAATGAGTGTAAGAAAGTTTTCACCCAATTTGCAAACCTTACTAGATATTGGAGCATCCATACCAGAGAGAAACCATATAAATGTAATATATATGGCAAAGGCTATAGTAAAAATTCAAATATGACAAGTCATCAGAAATTCAAACTATTGAGAAAACTAATGAGTGGGCAAAGCCTCTTCTGAGCATTCAAGCCTTGTGGGACATAAGAGAATCCATACTGGAGAGAAACCTTCCCCTGGGGGTGCAAGGAGAGCACCTCATAAAGATCCACCCAAAAGGTTGTCAGGTGATATGAAGCAGGATGAACCTACGTGTATTCCAGCGAGTGGAAAGAATTTCCTATGAGAGCCTGCAGAGTTTGTGCCACCCATGGAAAAAGGAGCGAATCTAGATACTTATGTAAATTTTGTTTGGTCCCTCTTCATAGAGGAAAATGTTTTACGCAGCACCATACGTTAAAAAAGTACTAGGAACTTTAATTGTTTGTTTTTGTAAATAAAAATGTTATAATTATTGAAAAACACCTAAAGTGCATTATGATGATTTAAATAACGTGCAGTTTGCCCAAAAACGTGCGGTCCCTGGCGTATGTCTTAGAGATTTCTATGCGGTACGAAAGGTGTTAAGATGGGACGAGCCTCACTGACTTGCTCATTCATCTATACATTCATAGTGTTGGCCAGAAGACAGACACTCTGAGACAGTTGAGGATGATGATGGTAGAGGTGACTAAGGAAGCTTAGAGCTCTCCTGTAAGCTTCAATTTCTCCAGTGTCAAGAGGGGAGGCATCTGCTGAAGGAAAAGAGGTGGCAGCATAGGGGTTTGACAACAGATGAGTCTTAAGTAGCCTTTACGAATGGGAGAGGTTGTTGGAGCATTGGGGCTGCTAAACTGCTTCTCAAAGTCAATTTGTGGTGCTACCAACCAATGGTGTGAATTCAGTAGTATTCAGCAGCCTGTGAGAGCAACGAAAGCAGATGGCTAAAATGATCTAGGGACAAGGTTCTGCAGGGTAGGGAAAACAACAGATCATGAGTGAGTCTATGCTAAATGGAGAAGGGGTAAAACTAGAGCAGTGATGGCGAACCTATGACACGTGTGTGAGAGGTGACACGCGAACTCATTTTTTTGGTTGATTTTTCTTTGTTAAAAAGCATTTAAAGATATAAATATAAAAAATGTCTTTGTTTTACTATGGTTGCAAATATAAAAAAATTTCTATATGTGACACGGCACCAGAGTTAAGTTAGGGTTTTTCAAAATGCTGACACGCCAAGCTCAAAAGGTTCGCCATCACTGAGCTAGAGTGAACTGACAGATTGGGAGAAAAAAGCGATTAAGTGGAGGTTTCTTGAGGTCAGAATAAATATACTGAGAGGAAGAGCTCAAAGGATATTTAAAAACCATAGTAGTATGAATGGGATCTTAAAATTTAACATTTCAGAAAAAAGTTTTTGAGAGTCCATAATATGTCCTTAAAAGTGGTTGGCTAACTGATCTGAAAATGATTATTGAAAGTGAAGGTCCAGAAACTGTAAGGTCATTCATGACCAATAATATGACCCAGAAAGATGGAAGGTCTAGGGGTAGACAGGCCATGAACCATCCAAGTCCTCAGTGAATGCAATGAGATGGCAGTGAGGAGGATACACAGTACAGCTGAATAGCAGAGGCCTCAAAGTGTGGCCTTGAAAATCAGGAATATAGGGGCAACAGCCTCTATAATCCACCTACTCACACCATGTAGTAGTGAAGTGAGAAAATGAGCACCCTAGACTTAAAAAATCCTAAGAGAAGTGTGGCTTAGGGCCAGATTACAGTTAATGAAAAAAGTAGAAAAGTTTACTTATAAAAGAATAGGGAAGTGAAGTCTTTATAATGCAAATTGTTGCTCGGGGGGAGCAGCAATCCTATATAATAAAGCAGTAATATGCAAATTAACCCTCATACCCTCACAAGATGTCTGCCTATGACTAAGCTGGCAGGGGGGTTAGTAAGGGACCAAACGACTGAACAAGCAGGATGAGTGGGGCGGCCAGGCCGGCGGGGGGTGGGGGGGGGGTAGTGAGGGATGACCAACGACTGAACAAGCTGGCTGCACGGGGCAGCCAGGCTGGGGTTGGGGGGGGTGGGGGGGTGGGGGGTGGGAGGCGGTCTGTGAGGGACGACCAAGCCAGCAGGGGAGGGCAGTTAGGGACGACCAGGAAGGCAGGCAAGTGATTAGGAGCCACCGGTCCAGGATTGTGAAAGGGATGTCTGACTGCCAGTTTAGGCCCGATCCCTGACTGGAGAGGGTGCAGGCTGGGCTGAGGGGACTTACCCCGCCCAGTGCACAAATGTCATGCACCAGGCCTCTAGTGAGAAAATAAAGTGAAGATAGCAGGTTACAACATTGGAATATGAGGGGAGGGCTGGTCAGTAGACAGGTTTCTACTTTAGATGGCAGCAATGAGTTACAGGGATGAGAAGCAAAGTGAATTAAACCATCTTCATTGTTCCAATTAAAACCCTGGAGTAAATTTCTATTACAAAACAAACAGAAGCACTGAGCATTGGACCAAGGCTATGGCTTGAATTATTGTTCCAGGTTCCAAATAGAACACTAGTGATATCTGTTTGGGGGTCTCAATGAAGATTAGCCCCAAGTAGAGAGGATGGTAGGGTTAGGCCAGGAAGACTAAAGTTGCCCGGGTCCAGGTGGCTGTTTCAGCAGGGTGCATCCTAGTATGGAGAGGAAATGGGCCTATGCTTTGAGTAGGGAAAAGTTTACAAAGGCCAGGGCAATTCAGGAAGGAGTGTCTGAAAATGTGTCTGATACCCTCACCTTACCTTCAGAGGTCAGCACAGAATAAATGGCAAGATGCCGGTTTTGGGGCACACATGAAAGTGCTTCATGAACTGCACAATTAAGACCCAAGTGAAGGTAAAACTATGGGTAATCTCTAATATGAGTTTGTTAATGACCAACACTTAACATTTTTTCTAAAAAGAGACTAGATCAGCCGTGGGCAAACTATGGCCCGTGGGCCGGATCCAGCCCATTTGAAATGAATAAAACTAAAAAAAAAAAAAAAAAAAAATACCGTACCCTTTTATGTAATGATGTTTACTTTGAATTTATATTAGTTCACACAAACACTCCATCCATGCTTTTGTTCCGGCCCTCTGGTCCAGTTTAAGAACCCATTGTGGCCCTCGAGTCAAAAAGTTTGCCCACCCCTGGACTAGATATTCAATATAGGATGTATGTTCCCTCCTCAGAAGTGCTGAATAGATTTTTCTATCATTAAATGGGGATTGGACTACATGTCTAAAACCCACCTGTATCTTACTCTTTAAACTGTATAGTTTTATTTAAAAATATCCTTCTTTCCCTGCCGATAGCGCTCGCAAACATGGTGAATGTTCCTAAAACCCACCGAACTTTCTGTAAGAAGTGTGGCAAGCATCAACCCCACAAAGTAACACTGTACAAGAAAGGCAGGGATTCTCTGTATGCACGGGGAAAGCGGAGTTATGACAGGAAGCAGAGTGGCTAAGGTGGGCAGACTAAGCCAATTTCCGATAAAAGGCTAAAACTACAAAGAAGATTGTGCTGAGGCTTGAATGCATTGAGCCCAACTGGAGATCTAAGAAAATCTAGCTATTAAGAGATGCATGCATTTTGAACTGGGAGGAGATAAGCGAAAGGGCCAAGTGATCCAGTTCTAAGCTTCATATTTTGTTTTATTGTATGACAATAAAATCTTGATATGTTCACTTCAAAAAAAAATCCTTAAAATTCATCATCTATATTTTACCCTCTTTTAAGGAGAGGGGCTGTAATTTAAATGTCTATATATAACCCACAGATGGTTAAAAAAAAAAAAACGACTCAAAAAAGTTAAGTAACTAACATAAGGTCATACAAAGAATTATAAAAACCAGATTACTTGATTCCTAAAATCAGTGTTCTTTACCTGAACTCTTCATTTGGGCTTCTGAAGTTTGTTTTGTTGGTTTTTTGTGGTTTTATTTTTTACTACAGAAAATCCTGACTTCTTTCCTATGTCCCTTACAACTAACTCATCAGGGTTCCTTAATACAAGCTTTCAGCTAGCATCACAAGCCATCCTTAAAAGCTTCTCGTGGTGGTGCCTTTTTTCCCCCATTAACAGGATATACATACTACCTAGCTCCAAAGACAAAGTTAGAGAAAACCCTCGCCTAGTAATTACATGGAATTACTATATGGAAATATTAAGCTCTAAAAATCATTCTAAGTTTATTCACGATATAGTATTTGATGGTATTCTTTATATTGTTCTCAGTGGCTGAGAGTCGACCCATGAACCAGGAGGTCACTATTTGATTCTCGGTTAGGACACATGCCTAGGTTGCAGGCTTGATCACCAGTAGGAGATGTGCAGGAGGCAGCTGATCAGTTTCTCTCTCTCCCTCTCCCTTCCTCTCTCTGAAATCAATAAAAAAGAATATTAAAAATACAAATCACTTCTCGAACAGTCTTCTGGAACAAATTAAGTTTGAGAACTAAGGCTCCACTTGTACTCTGTGTGATATACAACATATACTGTATTCTTACAATAAAGCAAGCTAGAGGAAAGAAACAAGAAAATGTAAGGAAAATACATGTATAATACTTCTCGAAAAAAAAAATCTGTGTATAAGTGGACCTGTACAATTCAAACCCATGTTGTTCAGTGGTCAACTGTATTTCATTTTCCAAATTACTGGTTTGTTGCAAATGAATAAATCACTCAAGAATCAAAGGTGGGGAAATGTCTGTTGGGAATCACTGGATTCTTGCTGAAAGCAAGTGAAATCTTCAGGAATCACTTTTCCAACTTCATACTTTTTGTTACACTATTCTCAGCAATGCAGTAGGTTAAACACACTACTGATCAAATTATTTGAGGCCAGTTCTTTATTTTATAGAGAGCAAATACAATATTAGAAACTGCTTTGGCACAGGTTAAAAGTGGCTCTCATATACTTGCTAGTATTCCTCAGGATCATTAATAACTCACTGCCAAAATTTACCTTTACTCGATTACCAGAGTTGCCACCACTGTAAATGATGAAGTAGGGGGGAACCTGAGCACACATAAAAATGTTCTTTATTTTTTAGACGCAATGCAAATAACCATATCTAATATTCTTTCAGAAAACAAAAAATGCAAAACATGCTCAAAAAACAAGAAATCAGGTTATACTTTTCATAAGGCACCACCAAAAACCCTGGCAAATTAGAATCCATATTATATTTAAGTGTCTCACTAGCAAATAAATAAATATTTAAGGGAATAACCAACACAGGGTCTTGAGGTTTACAAAACACATTCCTGTTTAGACATCTTGGAGTACTGCAATGGTAAAGATAAGTAGGATACATCTTTAAAAACCCATCCTAACCTTTCCCAGTGCACATCATTCATTGCATAGTGGTGACTGGATATGACCCAAGCCAAGAGAAGACTGCAATTCCAAAATAGATTAACATTTATCCTTTCCTTCTCATGCTATAAACACCAGTTGGCACATCCATATCAAAAAAGTAATTATATACTTTAAGAAACAACATGTAGGACAACAAATCATTTACCTGCTTTTTAAAATCTATACTTAAGGACTTACTGCAAAAGCAACTTACTACACACTGTTCACACATAAACCCTTTATTAAACTTGGTTATACGTGGGACTTTAACTGCTTAATTTTTCCACAATTTACAAATCCCACTCCAAAACTGTCACTTTCTCCTTTAAAAAGTAGATAATCTCACTTGGGTTTTCTCAACTTTTCCTTTCATCCTCCTATTTTAAGTACTTGCTGATGTTCACACAAATGATTATAGAATCAAAATATTGACAAGCAGGGAGTTTCTTTTATGTGCACTGAATTGCACCCAAACTAAAAAAATGAAGAAAAACAAATAATTTCTTAGATACTTGTTAAAGACGAAAGCAGAGAACAGACATGAAAGTACAGGAAATTTTGTTCTAATATTACAAATCTGTTAGCCTTTGCTAGAGTTTTGATTAAAATATATTATGGTGAATCAGATTTAATGTTTGCCTTTTCAAAGTATGATATACAGTAATTTGTAGTTTTATTGAGGCACAAATTTGACTCATGCAGTGCAAAGCTGATTTGCAGCAATTTAGGGAGCCTAGCATCTACATCTCAACATGGCTTTGTTGCAGTAACTATCACAGTAAAATACACATTTGTGACAGCAAAATGCCCCTTGTTCCCCCAACAAGAAAGCTACTACCGATGTATTAGTTGTACTTGTAAACTTAGCAGCTTGCATAGTTCTAATTACCCATCCTTTGAGACTATCAAAGACCTAGCATTTCTTCATTTTTCGTTCTATAACCTTTGCCAAAATAGTTTATAATGAAGGTAGTAGGAAACATCTTTGAAAGGACTGACATATAAGTTAAAATACCCATGGTGAGGAATTACAACTTTGAGGAGATATTTGGGGAAAGAAACATTTTAAGTTAAGTTTTAACATAAAAATGTTTCAATACCACAGAATGGGATAAGTTGTAAGTAGTAATTTCTTCTAACTGAAAACAATGTCTTGTGTTAGAGCATCAGCATTTCTTCAAGTAGATGAATCTTAGTCCATTAATTCCAAATTGATTTGTATGTTAATTTCTCTCTCTCTCTCTCTCTCTCTCTCTCAAAAAAAAAAAACTAATTTCACCTGTTCTTCTCAGCCTTGATCTAAATCTATGGTCAAGAGTCAGACCAAATCCTCTGTGATTTTCAAATATAGAAAATCCCACAGTATATATTAATTGATGTATGTAAGTTTCAAAATGTCAGAAGAAAAAGAGGAAGCTTTTTATTCATGGTTGGAGAATGCCCTGCATTTTTCTCCCAGGTTTCTAGCAGGCAAATGCCATATTCAGAAAATAAAGCATTCCTTAAACAGCCACCTATATCCATTTATCATACTCCAAGAAGCAAAGCACCTTAGCTATCTTTCTTAGCATCCTCATGCCCCTCCACTGGGCTGAGTAGTTAATGGGTGACTAGGAATGGATTCCAAGACCACCATCACGTAAAATTGCATTCAATTTTTAACCCACGAGTATTTGATTACTTTTACAAAGACCAAAAGGCAAAAAATACTGTGCTTTCTTCTGTAACATTGACCAAATGAAAAAATTCTTAATATCTTTATATAGTTTGGCAAAATGAAAACTTATGAAATTGGTTATCTTGCAATATCCACTGAAATCTTAAATCATTCACACACCTGAGATTAGATTCTCAAGACACATGCACCGCAACACTTATGAACCTCTCAACAGGTCAAAACACTCAGTATGTGACTCAAATATAGGTAGGTAGCCTGAAACAGAACACATTTATAAAAACTGGATTTTATAGAAAAGCTTTTTGTGTTTCGTGTGTGTGTGTGTTTTAAATAAGATGGCTTTTGAGTTAAATCTCATACCCACTTAAACTGTGACTGGACAGTACATTTTACTTCTAGTTACTAGAAGACATTTCTTTCAAACAAATTGGGGTAAGATGGGAAGGAGACTAGAAGCTATTCTTTAGGTCCACCCTACTCCTGCCCTCTTTAAAAGTAAAACTGATTGAGTCAAACAAGATTTTTAAACCAAATTAAAGGGACACAGGACAGTAAAGACAAAACACTATTTTTAGTTTGCTTGTTTTTTTCTTTAAAAAAAAAAAATTAGTCCCCTTCTAGTAAGAGTTTCCATACAGCTTACCTAACACCTTAACAAGAAAAGAGAACACAACAGGAAGGAAGAGGACACAGCACCATAGTTTCAAACATTCACATACAAAAACAAAAACAGCCATCACAGAAACAGTAAGACCAAGTTTCCCAACAGACAGGGACAAGTCCCAACGCACAAAGGAAATATAATTATTTATTTGAACAAAAACAAAATGGAAGATCTGGTTAGGCTAGGATGGACAAGGAAGTGCTAACTCCTTGTACTACAAGGAGGAATGGGACTTCTTTATGAAAAAGCAAAAAAGAGTAAGCAAGCCCCCAAAAGGATTTCTGACACAGGAACTCTGTCATATGCTGCTGGTAACAGTAAATATATATATATTTATATATTCATATATGTATATTAAAAAAGGAAAAATAATCTATTTATAGAACAGTCAGTAGTCAGAGACATTTAGAAAAAAGTAAAAACAAGTCCTTTTTTCTTTTTAAAAAAATGGATTTACTAAAACAACTTCATCACCCAGAGGTCCTACAATCCCACATCCTCTGATGAAGCCATGGTGTTATTCAACAGCATCTGGTGTGGACCACAATCAGAAATTGTCAATATTGGAAACAGCAGACATTGGCATCGGGGCTGCAAGGCAAAATGTTATTTGCTGGTCTTGTTCATGGCCATGCCTGAAGCCTGGTGGTATCTAGTATACTTGTGTGTGAATGAAGGTTTCCCCCAAAAGCATGCATCCCTGTGGCTCAGTAAAACATTAACTTGTCTTCTTTTCTTTTGCAGAAGTCTGGATCCATGGACCTTCTCTGCTCTAAAATATAGACCCAAGACAGCAAGACTTCTCTAAGCAAACAAAAGGCTCCTTGCCTTGAAATAAGAAAAGCTCTTCTTCCCGAAATACAATCTAGTCAGATTTCTGAACTACAAGACATCCTCCTTGGGAAGGTAAGGTGATCTGCCTCTCACTTGGGGTTTTCTTCTTGGTACAAACAAGCACAAGTAGCTGAGGTCTAGACTGTGCTACCATCCCATGACTTCTATTAGGAGTTAGCTCTGGCCCTGTTCCTCTCCTAGTTGTATTTGTAGGACCCTAAATGCCAGGTAATAGTGGGGAAAGTGGTACTCTGACTCCTCTGTAACTATCCTAACAAAGAGAGCCACATAATCAGCACCTCAGATGGTGCTGCCTCTATGTGATAAACCTCTAATACCAACTGGCCATTAAGACACATCTTGCATTCCCTGATGGCACACCAACCACCCTGGAGGTCAATCAAATGTCTGGCCTTAATGTAACAAACCATACTCAACAGAGACATGAACTGAAACATTGGCTGCTGTACCAAAGAAGACACCCTCTGCACAGACGTGTTGATAGAGAATGTAGATCACACAGTCCATGCAAAGAGAAGTCAGCTATAAGGACTTTCTCTGAAGGCCATTCGTCTTTGGAAGCAACATTGTGAGTGGATCTAATCCACTCAATTTTATGACTAAGATCTTAATGTGGTCCATTTTCCCCATGTCCCAAACTAACTTAGTATATGCTAACTGGTCTCCTTAAGATCCTCCATCGGTAGTTTGTAGCTCATTATGAAGGAAGGAACTGGTGCTTGACCTGGGCTATCTGGCCCCTGCTTCTTTGCACAGTTTATACAGATGTAATCTTCATTTTCAGCCATTTCTGGAGATACTCCCACACAAACTTGATGAAACCACTCATCACAGCCACCATCACATTGTACCCAGTCTACCTGTAGGAGACAAGATTGAGAAATGTTTAGGTTATATAATCATAAGCCTAAAATAAAAGCAAACCAAAGAGCTTTCTTGTTTAAATGACAGCAACAATTGAGATGTCCAGAGACACACAATGACTTCTTATGGGGTTCTTTTTTAAAGAAAGACGGTGGGAAGCTAATACCTCAAAATTATATTTTACCATAGTATGTCCACAAAATTAGGCCTCTTAGGTACTCCATTACCTCATAAATACCTGAGACTCCTTGGAAGGCAGAAACATGAGAAAAACTTGACAAAAAAGGAACTAATAGAGCAGCCAAGTAGTTTTAGCTGGTATTAACAATTTCTAGGCAATGCAATTATCAACCAAGAAAGGGAGAGTACAACAATGTGAAGGCAATCTTGTGTATTAGCTTTATTTCAAAGAGATAAGCCAAAGTACTAAGAGCATTAAATACCTTTTTAGAAAAGCAGTCACATAGGCCACTTTTTAAACTAATATTTTTTATTCTTCTCTTCTTCCGTTACAAATACAACTCCCTATAAAAAGTTAGCAAATATCAGATAAATACAAATTAACCAATTAAAACAGTTAAAGACACAGGTCAATAGATCACTTTGGGATTAAAATTAAAGTCTGGATAACTGTTAGGTCATTGGCAGATGTCAGGCAAACTTTGACCCTTCAGAGAATCTATACTAATAAAAGGGTAATATGCTAATTAGACCGGACATCTTCCAGACATCCTTCTGGACAAAGCCACGGTGGCAGGAGCCAAGGCAGAGGTGTTTAGTGGTGACCAGGCCGGCAGGGGAGAGCAGTTAGGGGCATCCAGGCCAGCAGGGGAGGGCAGTTAGGGGCAACCGGGGTGGCAGGGGAGAGCAGTTAGGGGCAACCAGGCAGGCAGGCAGAGTGGTTAGGGGCAATCAGGCAGGTGAGCAGTTAGGAGCCAGAGGTCCCGGATTGCGAGAGGGATGTCCCAGAACGGAGAGGGTACAGGCCGGGCTGAGGGACCCCCCACTCCTGCACAAATTTCATGCACCGGGCCTCTAGTCAGTCAGTCTCTCTCTCTCTCTCTATCTATATATATATGGCTAATATGCAAAGTGTCCCCTTGCAAGTTCAACCAGGAAGACTGGGAGTTCGATCGCTTGCTATGACATGTGCTGACCACCAGGGGGTGGCGTGGAATGAAGGCAGGCCCTGATCTGCAGCCAGAAGGCCCTGATCAGCCCTGATCACTGGCCAGGCCTAAGGACCCTACTCGTGCACGAATTTCATACATCGGGCCTCTAGTATTGTGATAATAGTAGGAGGTTAGAAAGGCACTATCATTTTAGTGACTTTAAGCCTTGGACCTAGAATTAAAAAATAAGGTGATTTTTGGCTTTTTATATTTGGAGGGCGATTGTGGTAGTTTTTAAAGCTGATTCCATGGCAGATGCAGTACACACTACAAAAGTTGATCATTTCACTTGGCAACACTGGAAGCCACTTAAAACAATGAGCTTTGCCCGATATCAGAGCAAAGTAAGGCATATGAAGAGATTAAATAAGTACCTCAGTACAGCTTATAAAAAAGAACAGAGGAAGGTTTTGGCTAGGTAAAGGAGTTACAAGGAAAGTGAGCAGTTTTCAAAATTAGTTTCCATGTACTATAAAAAATGATCAAAACTATGATAGTCATGTTAATAGTTTAGGGTTATAATAAAGGGTGGGAGAAATTATTTGTCAAAAATAAATTCTTTTTTTTTTTAGAGAGTGGAGGGGAGGGAGTAGGGGGAGAGAGAGAAACATTGATGTGAGAGAGACACATCAATTGGTTGCCTCTCGCATGTGCCCTGACCAAGGGCTGGGAATCAGGCCTGCAACTGAGATATGTGCCCTTGACCAGGAATCAAATTCAAGACCCTTTGGTCCATGAGCCAACACTTTAACCACTAAGCAAACCAGCCAGGGCTCAAAATAATCTTTCTGCTTTCATTGTACCTATTTTAGAATTCTAGAGCTTACTGAACTATGTTGTGTAGTATAAAGATTACTGAATTCGGTCAAAAGTTCTGAGTTCTGAGGTGCATAATTTGAGGCAAGTCATTTAATCTCATTAAGACTCAATTTTCTCATCTGTAAAAATGGAGATCACATCTTTTTTATAGAATATTTTGAAGATCAAATGAAATAATGTATAGCAAAACACCTAGTTACTGCCTGGGATCCTGGAGGCATTTTTAAATATAGTTTCATGGCTCTACTCATTATCCTACCTTTCACAAAACTATTGCATCTTGAAATAACTGCCTGCAGCAGCACTCCTTAAAATGTGTAGACGACTTGAATCAGAATCACCTGTTGGGTTTTTTTTTAATGAGGCCATCAAGATCCTTAAAGTAGCTTTCATTCAGCCTCAGAACATCTTTTTAATATATTTTATTAATTTTTTACAGAGAGGAAGGGAAAGGGATAGAGAGTTAGAAACATCGATGTGAGAGAAACATCGATCAGCTGCCTCCTGCACACCTCCTACTGGGGATGTGCCCGCAACCAAGGTACATGCCCTTGACCAGAATCGAACCTGGGACCTTTCAGTCCGCAGGCCGACACTCTATCCACTGAGCCAAACTGGTTACAGCTGTTGGGTTTTGTTAGAAGTGTAGCTGAAACCCATCCCAAACCCACAAACTCAGAATATCTTGGGGGTACAAACCAGAAGACAACATTTTCAATCAGCCCCCAGGGAATTCTTACATAGTCTAAATTTGATCATCACTGGCACTTTGTGACACTGCTTTCTGTAAATTAGAGCAACTTAATTCCTTCCTAAAATAAATTCTGTGGTTTTTTTCTGTAACTGTTTGTATATATTAGCTTCAGAAGCTGGAAATAAAGAAAATAATTGATCAAAATGTTCCCATTTTGGCAAAATATATCAGAGATAGAAAAAGGAGATGATAACTTCTGTGCAACAAAATAAAGGTCCTGTCCTGTAAGCAAATGAAGGTTTATAAAGTACTAATTTAGTAGTTAGTGAACTCAGGATAAGTGTCCTGGCTATTTGGAGCTGGTAAAGGTAATTGGGAAGATAAATTGTGTTTCTTTGGGCTGCCCAGATTAGAGAGATTATGCCACCCTGAGCAAATAGATAACTCTACTTCTATCTCCAAACCTCTTAATCCAGTCCAGTCCCATTCATAATAATCCATAGGATAAGAAATTGCCAATTTATCCATATTTGCTGCTAAGAAAAGTGGTCTCATGTCTTTTAAAACCTAGTTCTGCACTATACTCACTGGCTTCCAGTTTCCCAAAATTAAATCTATCATCTCTCCCAAATAAGACAACATTTTCCCTTTTGTAATTTTGGCTAGAGGTCCATTCCTAGGCCTACCTCTTCTGCTGAATTCCAAGAGTATATAAGTTTTCTTAAGATATTCACTGGTACACAGATGCTCTCCCAGGCTACATGTTATATTAGCAATTTACCCTGGTAATCTAGCAGGGGAAAAAACAGTCCTTTTTTACTAATATCTTTTTATCACATTCATCTACTAACAATCAAACTCCATTTGTATGAAAAGGCCCACCGGATCATAAAATAAGCTCAAGTTTGGAATGTCAACAGAATCTACAAATGATTTTGACACATGGGGGGTAGACTATGTAGTAGTCTAAAGAGTCAAGAACACAAAATTTGGCTAACTGTATATTAAGTTCTCATATCAAATTAGAAAAGTAATTATTTAAAAACTTCATAGCTATGAGCTGTTTAAATATTAAGTAATAGGAGATTAACATTACAGAACAAATAGGTTATTGGATTTGAATTTTTGGAAATGTGTGTTTAAAGAGAAATATATTAAACAGACAAAATAATGTAAGTTTGACACTTCATGTTTTGCTATATGGTTACATATTTACACTTAAGAAAAAAATATTTGGCATATTATATTTTGTTCATTTTTTATAGCATTATTACTCCAATGAGAAGGGTGTGTGTGTGCCTGGTGATTTAGTGATAGTCTTAGCTCAGTTACCCAACTGAGCTTTTGCCATTCTGGCATTCAATCTGTTTTGTACCAAAGTTCCTTGCAAAAATCAGAGTTGAAAAAATTTTTAAATCCTCTTAATTAAGTACAACATAGCATATGTTCAAAACCCTTGTATATAATTTTTTGGTTCTCTGAGCATTAAATGACTGGATCCTCTCAGTCCGCCAAAGATTGATGAGTTTCCCAAGACATAATTTCAGTGCTAAACTAGGAAAGTTGCAAGTTAGAATATGATGGGACAAAGGTTTTTTTAATAATCTATTCTGATATTTTCCCTTTCTCTTTCTAAAACATCTTAAAATTGAGGCTAAGTAACGTTTAGGTAACCTTTCAATGTTTTCTCAATCTGCACATTTGGGGGGAAAAGTAGTAATATTGGTTAGAAAAATTGTAAATATACACTTACCTAAATATAAACAAACCCTGTTATTTTTTTACTGCATGATATTTTAAAGAAGACAGACTTCACTAAAAATCATTCTTTTCTTGTTATCCTTTTGTTCTGAATATGTGTGCCATACATTGCCATACATTAATTTGGTCTTAGAGAAACACTATACTTCAAATTGAGTAAGTTGTAAAATTCTTTACACAGCTTGTAAAGAAATATACCTTTTATGTATTAAAACTGCTATTAAGCCCTGGTCAGTTTTGCCCAGTTCTTAGATCATTGGCCCACAGACCAAAGGGTTCCGAGTTTGATTCCTCATCAAGGACATCTACCTTGGTTGCGGGTTCAATCCCTGCTCCAGTCAGGGTGCATGCGGGAGGCAACCATTCGATGTCTCTCTCACATCATCTATTGTTTTTTTTCTCTCTCTCTCTCCCTCTCCTCTCTCCCCTTCTCTCTCTCTCTCTCTCTCTCTCTCTCTCTCTCTCTCTCTCTCTCTCTTCTCTCTCTCTCTCTCTCTCTCTCTCTCTCTCTCTCTCTCGATCAATGGAAAAAATATCCTTGGGTGAGGATTAATTAAATAAAAAAAAAAACTGGTATCAGGAACAAACTTGAAGAATCACAAAAATTGCACAACAGCTAGGATAGGCAAAACGTTTAAAATCTGAAATAATGTTTAAAATTAAACACATTACAGAAATACTATATTTACTGTTCCTTTTCTGTTAAGGCTCACACTGCTCACCTTTGTATATGTATTAACAATTTAAAATAGCGGCGTAGCTCAGTGGTTGAGCGTTGACCTATGGACCAGGAGGTCACGATTCGATTCCCGGTCAGGGCATATGCCCAGATTGTGGGTTCGATCCCCTGTGTGGAGTGTTCAGGAGGCAGCTGATCAATGATTCTCTCTCATTATTGATGCTTCTATCACTCCTTTCCCTCTCCCTTCCTCTCTGAAATCAATAAAAAATAAAATAAACATTTTCTCTGAATGTTAAATCTCCTTTTACTCCATCACAATATACATAACTTTCTTATAATGTTAGGAGCAAATCTTAGGGCTCATTTAATAATAATGATCACATCTTTTTTACTTTTTAAAATCCAAACCTGAGGATATGTTTGTGTGGGTGTGTGTTTTTAATTGATTTTAGAGAGAGAGAGGAAAGGGGGAGAGATACATCAATGTGAGAAACATCAATTGGTTGCCTCCTGCATGTACCCTGAGTGGGGATTGAACCCCGCAACCTGAGTATGTGCCCTGACTAGGAATCAAACCCACCACATTTTGGTGTACAGGATGATGTTCCAACCAACTGAATCAACCAGCCAGGGCAATAATGATCACATCTTAACATTTACATTGCATTTTTGGTTAACAAGTGCTTTCATAGGGATTATCTCACCTGTAATCTTATAACCCTCAGAATAAGCAAGTTAATTAAAAAATTTTATGCTCTGGCTGGTGTAGCTCGGTTGGTTGGGCATCATCCTGTGCACCAAAAGGTTGCCAGTTCAATTCTTGATCAGGGCACATACCCAGGTTGCGGGCTAGATCCCTAGAAGCCGATGGATGTTTCTCCCTCCCTCTCCTTTCCTCTCTCCCTAAAAATCTATTTTTTAAAAAGTATTAAAAATTTTTTTATAACAGATGCAAAAAAACTGTGTGTAGTGTTTATATGCTACAGGAAGATAACAGGGATAACAATAGATGAACTAAGCCATATTTAAAATGCTGAGCAAAGAGGGAAGAGATTATTAAATGAAAAGGAGAACAAAAAGAGAAGGTAAAAGATTCATGATAGATTTAAACACTGTAAGGATAACAGGAAAGCTTGAAAAAGAAATACCATATTTTGGTGACTGCCATACAATTAAAGAGAAAGAAAAAAAGTTTTTGCCAACACTGAGCTACTAATACCCAAAGAGAAACAGCCTTTCAGCAGCCTCTTTAATAAACAAACTCAGACGAGAATAAGTTCAAAATAAAAGATAAAAACAGTACACACATATATAATGTACCCATTAAAATGTTTATAGTATACTAGGGGCCCGGTGCACGAAATTCGTGCACTGGGTGGTGGTGGGGGGGGGGGGGTGAGTGTCCCTCAGCCCAGCCTGCCCCCTCTCACATACTGGGAGCCCTCAGGCGTTGACCCCCATCACCCTCCGATCGCCTGATCGGCCCCTTGCCCAGGCCTGACGCCTCCACCAGAGGCGTCAGGCCTGGACAGGGGACCCCCATCTCCCCCCGATCACTGGCTCTGGCCCCCGCCCAGGCCTGAGGCCTCTGGCCCCGGAATCATGCCTGGGCAGGGGACCCCCATCTCCCTCTGATCGCTTGCTCCACCCCCCGCCCAAGCCTAACGCCTCTGACCCAGGCTTCAGGCCTGGGCAAGGGGACCATCATATCCCCCCAATCCCCGGCTCCGCCCCCCACCCAGGCCTGATGCCTCGGCCAGAGGAGTTGACTCTCATCACCCTCCGATCACCAATCACCGGATCGGCCCCTTGACCAGGCCTGAGGCCTCCGGCAGAGGTGTCAGGCCTGGGCAGGGGACCCCCAGCTCCCCGCGGTTGCAGGCTCCGCCCCTGCCCAGGCCTAATGCCTCTGGCCGAGGCGTCCGGCCCAGGCAGCGGGGACCTGCAGTGGCAGCGGGGGGCGCTGCGATCGTGGGCTTCGCTTTAGGCCCAGGCAAGGGACCCCTAGCTCCTGGGACTGCCAGCTTCAACCGTGCCCAGCTCCCATCGCTGGCTCCACCCCTACTTCCTGCTATCACTGGCCAGGGCGGCAAAGGCGCCTGATTCTCCGATCATGGCTGGGGGGCAGGGCAGAAAGCAGCCCATCAATGTTTCCCTCTCCTTCCTCTCTTTCTCTTTCTCTTTCTCTTTTTCTCTTTCTCTTTCCCTTTCTCGCTCTCTCTCTCTCTCTCTCTCTCTCTCTGCCCTGTCCCCCAGCTCTTACCTCCCCCCTGGGTTTCAGATCGCTGTCAGTGGCAGGGGGCTTCTTCCTGCTTTCCCTTTCGCCTCCCTGCATTGTGCCTACATATGCAAATTAGCCGCCATCTTGTTGGCAGTTAACTGTCAATCTTAGTTGGCAGTTAATTTGCATATAGCCCTGATTAGCCAATGAAAACGGTATCGCCGTACGCCAATTACCATTTTTCTCTTTTATTAGTGTAGATAGAAATGCTTATGAAATTAATAAAGATACAAAAAGTGAATACAGTATGACATGATATAAAATAAACTATAAAAAAGGATTAGAAGGAAACACACAAAAATTTTTATAGCTACTAACCTTGGGAAGTAAGACCATGGGCTATGTATTTTACTATATAAAACTTTACTAACTATATAAATATAAATGTTAAGTTTTGGAATGTGTTTTTGTATTTACATCTCAATTAATGGTGGGGGAAGGATATTAGTGGAGAGAACCTGCTGTGTGGGGGCAGGTAACTAAGGTTCTACTTCTTTTTTTTAAATATATTTTATTGATTTTTACAGAGAGGAAGGGAGAGAGATAGTTAGAAACATCGATGAGAGAGAAACATCGATCAGCTGCCTCCTGCACATCTCCTACTCGGGATGTGCCCGCAACCCAGGTACAAGCCCTTGACCGGGATCGAACCCGGGACCTTTCAGTCCGCAGGCCGACGCTCTATCCACTGAGCCAAACCAGTTTTGGCTTAAGGTTCTACTTTTAATTTTGCCACCAATTAGCTCTGTGACATTAGTCACATCATTTATCTTCACTGAGTTCTGGTTTCATTGTTTATAAAATGAAGAACCCTGGGTACAGTGACCTCTTCAAGCTCTAACACTCTTGCAGTTGTATTTACTCTGTTCATATATTCAAATTGAAGAGCTATTAAAATTCTATATACCAAGTGGTATAATGAACATAAAATTAGAACTATGAATTTACTAATTATCTTGATGGGAACCATAACTGATGCCTCTAGTCATTTTATGAACTGAGATTTTTCATAAAGTCCATTGATCTTTCTCAGAATATAAATATTACTTAAAGAATGGCCAATATACATAATTATTATACTTAAAACTTAGGACTAAAATTTTTAAACATTATCTTTAAAGGTCTTATTTATTTTTTTACAAGGGATTTCATAAAATCATATTCATTGAGGAGAGTACAATAGGCCTGAGTGTAGATAAGACACAGACCAAAAAGGGAAGACTTAACCCCTAAGCTTTATGTCGTTAGAACAAATCCTAATGCAATTTACCAGAACTCTTAGAATATTGGCCCAGGATTTTTTCAGGCCACTGTGGGTAACTAACAAGATATTTAGTTCTCCGAGTCACCCTATAGGGAAGGTGTAAGACTATTCTGAAACTTTTTATGCCAATTGCATATGAAAAGTACCGCTGTTCCGGGTAATCACATAGCTCCTCTCTGCTCGTTGCATTACGTTCACTAAATATATGATTTTTAAAACACAACATTTCTTCTACTAATCACATTGATCTAAGAGCCTCATAATTCAAAACACTTTATAGAAACTGTAGAAAACATATTTTGTTGGAAGCCCAAACCCTGGGATCAAAAACAGACTATCATTATATCAAACATGTCTCCACGCCTGTTGCTCCTTGTCCTCTCTCACACTTGACTACACCCCATTAGAACTCACCTTATCCTTGCAAGGCCTTTGACAGTTTTGTGCTGCACACACGGCATTCTCATCATCAGATTCCTCTGCTCCTGACCAGTCATACTTTGAGGGGATGTCCAGCACTTTTCTTTCTCTCTTCTTCTCAGTATTCTCTTTCACAAGTTCAACTTTGGCTGCAGCAGCCTTCTCCTTCTTTTTCTTTCTCTCTTCTTCTTTTGCTAGTTTCTTGGCTAGTTTGTTCAGCTCCTTTGCTTTTTCTGCACTTAATTTTAATTTCTTCTTTTTAGGTTTATCCATTTTCTTTAACTCTTTGGACTTCTGTTTTCCTTCTCCAAAAAGTTGTTCTACCTTTTCTAGCTTCCGTTTCCTTTTCTTCTCTGAAGAGTCCTTTCCTTTTATTTTTAATGGTTTCTCCTCCATGCTGTCATCCTTCAAAAATATAAAATTAGAAACAATTTTTAAGCAAGACATTTAAAAACAGTTTTGTTCTCTTATGTGAGGTATCTTGAAGTGTCAAATACATAGAGAAATGTATAGCAGAGGTTACTGGGGGAGACAGAAATGGGATTTATTGTTTAATGGGTAGAGAGTTTCTGTTTGGGCTAATTTAAAAAGTTCTGCAAATAATGGTGATCATTGCACAACATTGTGAAGGTAATTATTACAACTGAATTGTATACTTAAAAAGTTAAAATGAAATGGACACATATGTAATACCCTTTGTAATACTTTAAGCAATAAAAAAAAAAAAAAGTTAAAATGGTAAATTTTGTGTAGTGTACACTGTACTACAATGAATATCCTATATCAGTGGTTCTCAACCTTCCTAATGCTGCGACCCTTTAATACAGTTCCTCATGTTGTGGTGACCCCCAATTTCATTGTTACAAATTGAACATAATTAAAGCATAGTGTTTAATCACACAAAAAATATGTAATTATATGTATTTTCCGATGGTCTTAGGTGACCTCTGTGAAAGGGTCGTTCGATCCCCAAAGGGGTTGCGACTCACAGGTTGAGAACCGCTGTCCTAGATATTTAAAAATCACTTTAAGAAGGCAAATGTAATATTCAATGAAGATAATCAATAGTAAAAAATATACCCTAACCGGTTTGGCTCAGTGGAAAGAGCGTCGGCCTGGGGACTGAATGGTCCCAGGTTCGATTCCAGTCAAGGGCATGTACCTGGGTTGTGGGCACATCCCCAGTAGGAGGTATGCAGGAGGCAGCTGATCGATGTTTCTCTCTCATCGATGTTTCTAACTCTCTATCCCTCTCCCTTCCTCTCTGTAAAAAATCAATAAAATATATTTAAAAAAAATAATAATGGCAAGCTCTAAATAAAATATTTCACTTATTTTTAGCTTGCTAAGGGAAAAAACACACATTGTTAGCATCCTATATAATAAAAGCCTAATATGCAAATCGACCAAACAGCGGAACAACCGGTGGAACAACCCGTTGCTATGACGTGCACTGACCACCTAGGGGGCAGATGCTCAACGCAGGAGCTGCCCCCAGCCCACTGGCCCCAGGCCAGCCAATCCCTGATCACAGGCCAGGCCTAGGAAGCCTACCTGTGTTCAAATTTCATGCACTGGGCTTCTAGTATATTAACATAACCTGTAGCATCCATTTGAGATGAAATCATACACAGAAAGCTAAATGTACTAAATGTATATTAAATTACATAATAACTTTTTTGGTTTTCATTTACTACTACAATAGTTCTTAATTCAATAAATTCTAGGTGGTTAAGAAGTTATTAGAAATGTTATCAAAACATACAAAATTGTATCATGATCTCAATACAAAAGGTATGTAGTGACTTTAGCAAGAGCTAGAAAATAGTTGATGTGACAAAGCAAAAAATGTATCATTTTTCTTTTCAACTTCCGAATATTGTTGCTATTATGTGCCAATGCAATAAATGTTAGAATTTTAATAGTAAAGGTATGTCTAGTAATAGGAAGAACAAGGATGGAGGTTGAAAAAAAATTATAAATATTGATAATTACTTAGGAAATAATACTTGAGCTAAGAAGCATATGATTTCTTTCATATGTGGGATATAAACTCACAAGACAGAGAAACAACAGCATGGTGGTTACCGAAGGGAGGGGTTGGGTGATAGGGGAGTAGTAAAGGATAAAGAATCAGAATTTTCTCACAAATTCAAGACTGGAAAATCTTTGATAAGGACCTAAAAATCTTCAGAATCCAAAAAACAACAACAACCCACTGTATTATAAATGTCTAAGTCTATCACATTTTGATAAAATTTTTAACCTCTGAATACTTTATATTTCTTTACATATAAAATAAAAGGATCAGATGAGATAATGAATGTGAAGAAAGTGCTCTATAGACTGGAAAACATTATATTAGGCTACACCTAGGATCTGACTTCCAAACAAAATCAAACTAAATTATAATTATTAGCAAATTATAATATGCTAAGTGAATCTGTATCAACTATTGGTGACACTGTACCATTCCATTACATGGAAACAAATAATGAAAAGAATATTAGAAATCAAATGCTAGAGTTAGAAACCAGGTCCCTCTGTTTTTACTACATGTGTGACCTTAGTCAAGTTTCCACCTCTTGGATCCTAAATTTCTTCACATACAGAAGGGCTAAATACTTGCTCTGTCTATCCTTTTCACTCTCCCTTTCAGGATTATGGTGAGGATCAAATGAGATCACGGATCTATAAACACTGACTATATTATAAACTGTTACGCAAGTATAATAGACGAATGTGGACTCTCCATCTCCACTTCTATATAACCATTTCATTAGAAACCTTCATTTAAAAAAATAATTTTTTTAATTCTTAACTAATTTTTGTTTCAATTACAGTTAATGTACAATATTAGTTTCAAGTGTAAAACCCAGCAATTAGACATTTATATAACTTATGAAGTGCTCACTCCAAAGTGATCATCAATCTGACACCATACAAAGTAATTGTATTTTTTACTATATGCTCTATGCTGTACTTTATATTCCCATGAACTTTCTGTAACTACCAATTTATACTTCTTAATCACTTCACCCTTTTCACCCCCAAACCCCTCCCATCTAACAACCATCAAAACATTCTTGTATCTATGGGTCTGTTTCTGTTCTGCATGTTCATTTATTTTGTTTTTTAGATTCCACATATAAGTGAAATCATATGGATTTGTCTTTCTCTGTCTGACTTATTTCACACAGCACAGCACCTTTTAGGTCCATCCATGTTGTTGCAGATGGCAAGATTTCATTCTTTATCTTTTTTTAATGGCTGAGTCATTTTCCACTGTATATATGCACCACATCTTTATTCATTCATCTATTGATGGACACTTAGGTTGCTTCTATTATCTTGGCTACTGAAAATGCTGCAATTAAGATATGGATGCATGTCTTTTCAATTTAGTGTTTTGAGTTTCTTCAGATAAATACCCAGAAGTGAAATAGCTGGGTCTTACTTTGTCTCTATATAGTCTTTAGTTTAGTCTATTTTATCTGATAAAAGTATTAATACACCAGTTTTTATTTTCCTTTTCATTTCCATTGTCATGAAATATCCTTTTCCATCCCTTTACTTTCAGTCTATGTGTGTATGTGTCTTTTGATTTGAAGTGAGTCTCTTATAGACAGCATATGTAAGGGTTTTCTTTTGTGATCCATTCAGCCACCATTTATCTTTTGAAGCATTTAACCCATTTCCATTTAAAGTAATGGTTGATAAGTGGTTTTTTGTTGTTGTTTTTTAATATATTTTATTGATTTTAGAGAGGAAGGGAGAGGGAGAGAGAGACAGAAACATCAATGATGAAAGAGAATCATTGACTGGCTGCCTGCTGTACACCCACTACTGGGGATTGAGCCCTCAACCTGAGCATGTGCCCTTGACTGAAATTGATCCCTGGACCCTTCAGTCCGCAGGCCAACACTCCATCCACTGAGCCAAACCAGCTAGTGTGATAGATGTATGTATTGCCATTTTATTGTTCATATTTTTTGACCCTCCTCTTCCTTCTTCAAGAAGATCCTTTAACATTGCTTGTAATATTGATTTGGTGGTGATCAATTCCTTTAGCTTTTTTTTGTCTGAGAATCTCTTTGTATGTCTTTCAATTCTAAATGAGAGCCTTGTTGAGTAATCTTGGTTGCAGATCCTTGCTTTCCATTACTTGGAATATAAGAAGCCAATTTCTTCTGGCCTGCAAAGCTTCTGTTGGGAAATCAGCTGACAATCTTATTGGAGCTCCCTTATAGGTAACTAACTGCTTTTCTCTTGCTGTTTTTAAGATTTTC
Source organism: Myotis nattereri (assembly GCF_964212035.1). NCBI lineage: Eukaryota > Metazoa > Chordata > Mammalia > Chiroptera > Vespertilionidae > Myotis > Myotis nattereri. The sequence continues at coordinate 121,696,242 of NC_138076.1, read as the reverse complement.
TCTTTGTCTTTCATCTTTGGCATTTCAATTATGATGTGTCTTGGTGTGGGTCTTTTTAGGTTCATCTTGTTTGGGATGCTCTGTGCTTCCTGGAGTTGTGTGTCTATTTCATTCACCAAGTTAAAGAAGTTTTCCATCATCACTTGAAGTTGTCCCAGAAGCTTCTTAACCTATTCTTTTTTTTTCTTTTCTTTTCACTGTTCTGATTGGGTAATTTTCTGCTTTCTTATCTTCCAAATCACTGATTTGATCCTATGTTTCATCTACTCTACTGCTGATTCCTTGTAATATATTCTTAATTTGTTATTGTAGTCTTCATTTCTAACTGGTTCTATTTTATGTTTCCTATCTTTGTTGAAGTTCTCACCAAGATCCTTGAGTATCCTTACAGCCAGTGTTTTGAACTGATAGATTGCTTATTTCATTTTGTTTAGTTCTTTTTCTGGAGTTCTGTTCTGTTATTTTATTTGAAACATATTTCTTTTTCTCATTTTGGCAGCCTCCCTGAGTTTGTTTCTATGTTTTAGGCAGAGCTACATCTCAGGTCTTGGTAGAGTGGCCTTATATAGTTAGGTGTCCTGTAGGACCCAGTGGCACAGACTCCCCAGTCACCCTAAACTATGCACTCCAGATGTGCTCCCCATGTGGATTGTGTGCACCCTTCTATTGTAGTGGAGTCCTGATTGCTGTTGGCATGTCAATGGGAGGGATTTTCCCCCCAGGTCAATTGGCTGCAAGGACTTTCCACAACCACCATGGAGGACATGCTGTGCAGTGGTCGACCCCATGGAGTTGGACTCACTTAAGAAGGGCTCTAATGCTTGCTGAGTCCACCACTTGGGTTGCTGCTCATGGAGGTGGTTGGATGGTACTTCAGCATGGTCTGAAGCTGTCCACTGGGTGCGCTGGCTTTGGGGCCTACCAGGAGGTGCAAGCCAAGGTCAACTGCCATCTGTGTCCTGCCCAGGATGACCTGTCATGAGCTACAAAGCAATCTGCAGATGGCTGCTACGTGTGCTGGGCTTGAGGTGCCTAGAGCAGGCCAAGCTAAGGCTGGCAGCCTCAAACTAAGGCTGGCTGCCACTAATGCCAAGCCTGGGGACACTTATCAAGAGGTATGAGGTATGAGGCATGCCAAGGTCAGAAGCTCCGTGAGAGATTTTTAAAAAGTTGGTAGCATGAGCCAAGACATGGTATGTTTCTTTTTTTAACCACAATATTTCCCCCTGCCTAACTTTTGGGCCTTTGATTAACAGGAGTCTGGTCTAAGAAAACTGTTCTAAGCTGGTGATTTTCAGTAACCCCCTTTCTTTTTAGCAGAAATGGTCTATTTTCCCCAAAATTACATATCACATAAAATCTCAATAAAGAAAACCATAAAAGAGAACTACTTTGATTTAATCAGAAAGTAGGAGAGCCAGAATGCTACACACTCAGCCATCTTGCCTTGCCAGCATTTATGGTTCTTCTAAGGAACTTGGGCATTCTAAATAGTTTTACCATCACTGTTCTAGTAAGCTTTAAATCCATACCTCCATGATATGCAGGAATCTGTCTTCAGAGGGTGGGTGTGTGGCCTGCAAAATCCGCCATATGTGTTGAGTTTCATCTAGAGATACTTCCAGGAGATCTCCAATCATCATAAGTTCTTCCAGCTGGGCTTTAGCCCCAGGTGACAACTCCAACACTGGAGGTTCTAAACTTCGGGGCACCAAAGGGCTCTTCCGTGGCTGTTTCCTTGGGGTGCTAGAACCTTTCCAAAAATTTGTAAGACAAAATAAAAATGAAAACTATGAAAAAAATGTAATGTTTCCAAAGTAAATAATTAGGGGAATGGTTCTTTCACCCCCAATAATTTAGACATTCTAATTGATTGCATCAGTATTAAAGTGAAAATGAAACTAAAAACAAATATGGAACAAAAATATCTAGAATTCTAATACGCACTCTAAAATATTGGTTTAGAGTACAAAACTGGTTCCTTATTGTTTATCCTGTGACTGAAGAAGGGGAATCTATAATAATAAAAGCACAATATGCTAATTAGACCAGACGGCCAAAGGACCTTCCAGACAACCTTCCGGACAAAGCCAGGGCTGTGAGGGCCGAGCCCCTTGCATGAATTTTGTGTAGCGGGCCCCTAGTAGAAAAGAATCTCTTAACCCATGCTCTCTTCCTTTTAGAGGATACCAACAGATTAAGCATATACCTGCCCTACATAAGTAAGTGATTATTTTTCTAATGAACAGACAACAAACACAGCTGACCCTTGGACAGGCAGGTTTGAACTACACAGATCATGGCCCACTTATATCTGAATAACTGGTCCACTTTAAAGCAGATTTTAAAAATTGGTGTATAAGTGGACCTGTGTAGTTCAAATTCAAGGGTCAACTATTTTTTTGTTTTTGTTAATCTTCGGCCAAGGCTATTTTATTATTGATTTTTAGAAAGGAGGGAAGAAGGAAGGCAGAGAGGAGAGGGAGGGAGGGGGGAGGGGGAAAGGGAGAGAAAAACATCAATGTGAGAGAGACATATCAATTGGTTGCCTCCCACATGTGCCCTGACCAGGGCCAGGGATTGAACCTGCAACTTAGATACATGCCCTTGACCAGGAATCGAACCCATGATCTTCCTTAGATGCACAGGCCAAGGCTTTACCACTGAGACACCCCACCCAGAGCAAGTCAACTGTATTTTTTATCTGAGGTTGGGAATCTGTGTATGCACAGGACTGGCTTAAGTTATGTGCTAATTTTTGACTGCACAGTGAGTGAGTGCCCCTAACCCCTGCACTGTTCAAAGGTAAATTGTAATATGCTGTCCCATAAAATTCTGAATTTTACTATGAAGAGATGAACACCCTCCATTTTCCAGAGGTGTATCCTAAAGCAATGTGACTTATTTTCACTGGGAAAAAAGTGAACATAACAGAGAAATTATATACAAAGAAAAGGAAAAACTTTCTAACAATTAAAGCTTTCCGAAACTAGAATGAATATTCTTAAAAAGCAGCAAGTTCCTTAAGAACTCATAATGAACAAAAACAAAAAAAGACTAAATGATTCCTTATCAGAGATTTTATAAAAATGAGAGATGGGACTAGATGGCCTCTAAAGTTCTTCTAAATTAGAATTCAATAGTTCTATGTAAGTTTTCAGATTATCAACCTAATGACAGAAAATGCAAATAGGGACATTTTCAGGTTCTAATAAAATTTCATGGCAAACATTATGTATTTAAAGAGGGATTCATAGTCTTGATTAATACAATGGTTTTTTTTCTCACTGGTTTCAGGCTAATCTTCTCCACACTGTTTTAAAGGGTAATACCTTGAGAACAACTCTTAGAAGCAGAAGAATAAGCATGTTCTGCACAGAATGAGGGCGCTGTCCACATGTGAGTGACCACCTCCTCAGACTTGATGGGAATCTCTTCATCACAAAAAAGATTGGGTTCCAGACTACTGGAGGACTTTACACTGGCTGTGCCCTGAAGAAGAAACAAAGAGGGGTATTAAAAATTAGAACCACTGTAGCTCTCAAAGCCTAAAATAATTAATATACATAGTAATATTATATATTAATAAGCATTAATATATTAATATATTTATTACTTCACAGAAAATGTTTACAAAGCCCTGGTGTAGAGTCCTACCCCCAGCAGCACAAAAATTATAAAAGAGTGAGTCAGGAGAAAGATAAAAGCTCAATGACTAATATAACACCTGATTCTCCTTGTAGGGTGCATGAGATTATCCTTAATTAAACAGAGTACTTAAAAGGTTTTATAACAGGATTCTGGAAGACAATACCACTCACTGAAAATTTAGGGATAGCAGCAGTTCATTATCTTCTTCCCTATTCAAACAAATTCTAAAAAGTAACACATCTGTACTATAGCCTGCACCATCTGTTGCTTTTTAGAATGGAATGGTCTTTTCTAACCTTAATTCTATTCATTTCATTGTAACTCAAGCAGGAAACTTTGTTAGGCTTTCAAAGTGGAAAGAATGGTGAACAGGAGGTAATGAAGGAAAATCATAAGAACAAATTTAGCCGAAACCGGTTTGGCTCAGTGGATAGAGCGTCGGCTTGCGGACTGAAGGGTCCCAGGTTCGATTCCGGTCAAGGGCATGTACCTGGGTTGCGGGCATATCCCCAGTGGGAGATGTGCAGGAGGCAGCTGATCGATGTTTCTCTCTCATCGATGTTTCTAACTCTCTCTCTCTCTCCCTTCCTCTCTGTAAAAACTCAATAAAATATATTTAAAAAAAAAAAGAACAAATTTAAAAAATTACGTCCCAAGTGAAGTATGAAATGTGAAGAGGTACAATATTGACTTTGATAAGTTAAAGATAAATTGTTAGCCCTAGAGGAAACACTGAAAAAAAAAAATTAAATAAATACAAAAATATAAGAAACCAATAAAAAGTAAAATAAAGGAACAAAAAAAAGGGGGGGAGGGGCTTAATAAAAAATAAATAGCAAGAACCCAGCCAGCATGGCTCAGTGGTTGAGGGTTGCCCTATGAACCAGGAAGTCACAGTTCAATTCCCAGTCAGGGCACATGCCCAGGTTGCAAGCTCGATTCCCAGTGTGGGGCATGCAGGAGGCAGCCAATCAATGATTCTCTCTCATCATTGATGTTTTTTCTCTCCCACTTCCTTCCTCTCTGAAATCAATAAAAATATTTTAAATAAAAATAAATAGCAAGATGGCCAACTTAAACCCAACCATGTCAACAATTACATTAAATGTAAATAGACTAAACACCCCCAATGAGAAGACAGATCATGTTACTTAAAAAAAAAAACCCACAAAAAACAAGACTCAACCATATATTTTAAGTTACATATATATGCAGATTACAAACAAGAAAGGACCCTATTTACATGCTATCTCAAGAGACATATTTTAATTATGTAGACACAGATAGGAGGAACCAAGATGGCAGCATAGGTAAATGCCAGTACTCACTGCATCCCACAACTATGTCAAAATTACAACTAAAATACAGAACAACCATCATTAAGAACGGCATTAAAGCTAGCTGAATGGAAGTCCTACAACTAGAGAAGTAAAAAAGAAAGCACGTTGAAACTGGTTAGGAGGGGTGAAGGCATGGATCAGGCTGGTCCAGCACCCATGTAGGCTGTTTTTATAATCCAGAGGGAGATCGTCCCTGCAGAGGCCCCGTGAGGAGCAAAGGGTCCCAGCCCCACACCAGACACCCCCCCACACACACACAAACCCAGGGTCCCAGAGCTGGGAAGAGAAGTCCCCGTAAATTCAGGCTGAAAAACCAGCAGGGATTGTGGCCAAGGGACACAAAGGCTGCCAGAGACTCAGGTGTTCCTCTTAAAGGGCCAGGCACAAACTTACTCGGACTCGATTCCTCTGAGCTTCAGTGCCAGGAGAAGTTAGGGGACCCAGACACATAAGGGGAAGAACTGAATTATCTGGCATCAGGGCAGGAATTTGGAAGCAGCTTGTTACCAGATGGAGATGCTCACAGGAGTCATTGTTCCTAGGCCAAGAACTCCCCTGTCCCAGGGCTGACTGGCAACCTTATGTGAGTCCCCATCAACCTGGAGTACACTGTTTGCTCTGCCCTGGTGATTCTCTGAGACACTGCCCAATCCAATTTGCAGCCCCACCCAAGCTGTTTGCAGCAGCTTTTTGATAGGAATGGCTTATTCCAGCTCAGGCTTCAGACTTTGCTAAAATCTCCCAAAAAAGCTGCAGCTGGTGTCAGGATGCCCTAAATCTATACTAATAAAAGGTAATACACTAATTAGACCAGATATCTTCCAGACATCCTTCCGGACAAAGCCTCAGTGGCAGGGGCTGAGGCAGTTAGGGGTGATGAGGCTGGCACATGAGAGCAGTTAGGGGCGACCAGGCCGGCAGGGGAGGGCAGTTAGGGGCAACCAGGCTGGCAGGAGAGGGCAGTTAGGGGTGATCAGGCTGACAGGCAGAGTGGTTATGGGCAATCAGGCAGGCAGGCGAGCGATTAGGAGCCAGCGGTCCCAGATTGCGAGAGGGACATCGCTCGAGGGTTCCTGGATTGGAGAGGGTGCAGGCTGGGCTGAGGGGACTTCTCCCAACCCCATGCACGGATTTCGTGCAACAGGCCTCTAGTTTATCAATAAAAGGTCCAAGATCCAGCACCAGCCTGCCTTACTTCACAGCTGGGCCTCACCTGGATATATCCAAATCCGATACAAATAGGAGGAATCTGCAGATCTCTCTGTAGCTCCTGCCAGGTGGCCCCAGGCAGTGGCTGATTTTGCACCTCCCTGGAGACCCTAGAGCCAGTGCACCTGGTCGACAGCTTCAGACCATATCAGATTACAACTCTTCACATCCATACGTGACACACTCAAGAGGCAGACTCAGTGAGCACCAAAGCCCCACTGAAGCAAGTCCAGCTCTACAGGGGTGTTTCCTGCACAGCAGCTCTCCCACTGTAGTCACAGCTGGTCCTCACAGCCAATTGGCTTGGAGGTCAATTCCTCCCAGTGACACCAACAGCAATCAAGTCTCAACTACAACAAGACTGTGCACTCAGCCCACAAAGGACTGCAACTAGAGAGCCCAGCTCAAGTGACTGGGGAGGCTGAGCAACTGGGCCCCTATAGGATACCTACTACACAAGGCCACTTTACCAACTCCAGGAGACATAGCAGCTCCATCCAATACATAGAAACAAACACAGGGAAGCAGCCAAAATGCAGAGACAAAGCAACATGTCACAAATGAAAGAAAGCAAACCACGGTTATAAGGTTACTCAAGGATCTTCATGAGACCTTCAAGAGACTTAGTGAGACTTTCAAGAATCTTAGTAATAATGCCAAAGACATGGAAAAGGACCAGTCAGAAATTAAGCATACACTAACTGAAATAAAGAATAATTTACAGGGATTCAACAGTAGAGGATTCCAAGAATCAAATCAATGATTTCGAATATGAGGAAGCAAAGAACACCCAATCAGAAGAACAAAAAGAAAAAAGAATTAAAAATAAATAATAGACAAACATGGTAACTGACCGTACCTTCGCTATGTCTCCCATCGGCTAATCAGTGAGATATGCAAATTAGCCGCCAACAAAGATGGCGGCTAATTTGCATACTGCAGGCAGGTCAAGACAGCGCGAGCCGCCAGCGCAAGCCGCCATCCAGGCCCCCGTGGGCGACCCCAGAAGCCGCCAGCCTGCCGCCCTTGATCAGATTCGGTCCCGGACCGCAGGTCGACCCTGGAAGCCCCAGAGCCGCCTACCTGCTTGCTACCCGTGATCAGATCTGGTCCCAGGCCGCAGGCCGGCCCCTGAAGCCCCAGAAGCTGCCTGATATGGCAATAACTCTATCAGTAAGCACTCTGAAAGTCAGAGGCATAAATGCACCAATTAAAAGACAGATTATGAGGGTGAATCAAAAACAAAACCCACTTTAAATATAAAGACACATATAGATTAAAAGTAAATGAATTAAGCTGCAGCCTGTTTTGCTCAGTGGATAGAGCATTAGCCCTTGGACTGAAGGGTCCCAGGTTAGATTCCAGTCAAGGGCATATACCTCAGTTGCTGGCTTGATCCCAGTTCCTATCAGAGCATGTGCAGGAGGGAACCAATCAATGTGTCTCTCCCTTTCCCTTCACTCTCTCTAAAATTCAATGGAAAAATATCCTTGGGTGAAGATTAACAAAAACAAAGTAAATGGATTAAGTAACATTAAAGAGATTATAAGAAAAATATATTCCAAATTTTGTTAGTTGTATAATAGTTATGTTTAAATTGTTAACACCTAAGAAATTGGGTGAAGGGTACATATAATATGCTGTAGTATTTTATAGGTTTTTTTTTACATGTATGAGATTATTTCACATTAAAATATTAAAAAATTAAAAATTAATAAAATATTAATTGAAATGTATCTGCATTACATGAAAAATCTCCTAATTGCTTCTAGCATAATTTATTAAATTGTGCTAAAATTTACAAGGGTTCAATTAAAAGATATCTTAATTCTAAATGATATAATAGAAAATATATAATAGTGCAGTTATAAGCACTTATCTGAAAATAAAAATTTAAAGAAGTGAATTTAAAGAAGGGATTAGCCAAAGAAAATATATGCACAACCCATGGACACAGACAACAGTATGGTGATGGCCAGAGAGAAGTGGGGGGCAAGAGCTGGGTAGAGGGGGCAAAAGGGGGTAAGTAGGGACATCCTATATAATAATAATAAAAGGCTAATATGCAAATTGACTGAACGGCACAATGACCGGTTGCTATGATGCACACTGGCCACCAGCGGGCAGACGCTCAATGCAGGAGCTGCCCCCTGGTGGTCAGTGCACTTCCATATAGGGAGTGCCACTCAGCCAGAAACTGGTTCATGGCTGGCCAGAGCAGAGATGGTGGCAGAAGCCTCTCCCACCTCCATGGCAGCACTAAGAATGTCCAACTAATGGTTTAGGCCCGATCCCTTGGGGGCCTAAGCCTTTAGTCGGACATCCCCCGAGGGCTCCCTGGCTGCCAGAAGGATGTCTGACTGCAAGCTGAGGCCTGATCCCCCGGGGAGTGGGCCTAAGTCAACAGGTGGACATCCCCCAAGGGGTCCTGGAGTGCAAATGGGCACAGGCCGGGCTGAGGGGACCCCCATCCCCACCCCCAGTGCACAAATTTTTGTGCACCAGGCCTCTAGTTAAAAAATATGAAGATAGTGTAAGGAGCCTCCGGGACAACTTCAAGTTTACCAACATTCACATTATAGGGGTGCCAGAAGAAGAGAAAGAGCAAGATATTGAAAACTATTTGAAGAAATAATGACAGAAAACTTCCCTTACCTGGTGAAAGAAATAGACTTACAAGTCCAGAAAGCACAGAGAGTCCAAAACAAGAGGAACCAAAGAGGCCCACACCAAGACACATCATAATTAAATGCAAAAGGTTAAAAACAAAAAGAGAATCTTAAAAGCAAGAGAAAAGCAGTTACCTACAAGGGTGCGCCCATATGACTGTCAGCTGATTTCTCAACAGAAACTATGCAGACCAGAAGGGAGTGGCAAGAAATATTCAAAGTGATGAAGAGCAAGGACCTACAATCAAGATTATTCTATCCGCCGAAACCGGTTTGGTTCAGTGGATAGAGCGTCGGCTTGCGGACTGAAAGGTCCCAGGTTCGATTCTGGTCAAGGGCATGTACCTGGGTTGCGGGCATATCCCCAGTGGGAGATGTGCAGGAGGCAGCTGATCGATGTTTCTCTCTCATCGATGTTTCTAACTCTCTATCTCTCTCTCTTCCTCTCTGTAAAAAATCAATAAAATATATTAAAAAAAAAAAAAAAAGATTACTCTATCCAGCAAAGCTCTCATTTAGAATTGAGGGTCAGATAAAGAGCTTCACAAAATACCGGCTCTTCCACAAAATACCGACTTCTGCGCATTGGCCACGAAATTTCAATCGCACTGTACATGCACGCCCGCACGTGGTATTTTGTGGAAGAGCCAGTACTCAAAGCAAGATACAATGAAATTTTTAAAAAATAACTAGATAGATGTTAACAACCAAAGAAAAAATACTAAATCAGCCATGAAAGTTTTCAGTAACTAAAAGAATAATTTTGTTAGTCCCTCTTAAGACCTAAGGAGTTACATGGTGAGAAAAATAAAGTTTAAAATTCCACTCTTAAAAAAAAACCTGTTATTTCATAATCAATCTATATTTTTTTGGAGCTTTGAAAAAAATGCTATCACCATAAACTCAAGATAAATAGATTACTAGCTTTCTCTTCTACTCTTAAGCCTCAAACATCTTGTTAAACAAACCCAGTGATCAGATATGTACCTACACACCTGACCATGTAATTACCTTCATGTCATAGCCATATGTCTCCCGAATGTCTTCATCAGAATCTGTTTCTTCATCATCATAATCCATTGTTTGTCGAGGGGAAGAAGATACGCTGCTCACCACCCGGTTAAAAGCAGACTGTTGGAAAGTAGGTAAGTGTCCCTAAACAACAAATAATTTCAGGATGAACAGAGAGACACACTGAATAAACATGGGTAATATGTGATTATGACTACCAAAATGTAATGAACTTGCAAAGTGGCTAAACAGAGTTCACCAGTTAGTACAGAGCAAATTATTTGCCTACGATACCAAGGCCCACCTGAATAATATTTCCAAATAATTTTTCACTAAAATGACATAGTTATATATTCAAAATCCTATAGGTGTATATAGAAAGAAGATGTTATGGATAATCTAACTGCTGGCAACTTACTGTTGTCTTCCTAATCAACTGGTAAGATAGATTTGACTTAGTACTTACACACTGACAAACATTATCTCATGAAATAAAAAAAGAAAAACCTAAACTTGCCTGTAAATCTGGATTGGCAGCTGCTTTTTGGAGTTCTGCACTGATGATCTTTTCAGTTTTTTCTCGAGCTGCCTGCTCCACCATACGCTGGCTCAACACAGATAGTTTGGCCAGGGCAGAAGACAGTTCATCTGTGGCTAGGGCCTGCCGGGCTCTATCCTGCCAACTCATAGCACGTTCTGTCAAACACTGTAGGGCTTCTCCTTCAGGCAACCGTACAGGCAACTTCTGAAGGGATACTAGGAGTGACAGAATAGTCTCTAGCCTTGGCCTTCGAGAGCGCATACAAAGAGGGCAAAGGAATTTTACTTCCTTAGCCTGCCAACTAGACCCTTTTTTCTGGGTGCTTGACTTAGGCAGGGGAACACAGCTATTATGGAACCAGTCTTTGCAGAGCTCACACTGCAGCATAAATCCACTGGCTGTCTTGCGGCAAATGCAAAATTTTACTTCTTCTATGCGGTCCACCATTGTCATCTTGGCTAGATTGGCTGCTCTGAGGGAATGCATGGCTTCAATCTCTTTTTGCTCGCGTTCTTTGAAAACTGCCACCTGTACACAAAGAACATTTAAAAGAAAGGAGTCACTGCAAAATACTCCAAAAATACCAAATCCTTAAGGCTGAGGGATCATCTCCAAGTTGGGGCCTCATAATAACAAGCATTGTCCATAAAAAAAAAAAAAAAAAATAAGCCGAAACCGGTTTGGCTCAGTGGACAGAGCGTCGGCCTGCGGACTGAAAGGTCCCAGGTTCGATTCCGATCAAGGGCATGTACCAGGGTTGCGGGCACATCCCCAGTGGGAGATGTGCGGGAGGCAGCTGATCGGTGTTTCTCTCTCATCAATGTTTCTAACTCTCTATCTCTCTCCCTTCCTCTCTGTAAAAAATCAATAGTAAAAAAAAAAATCAGTTGTCAATCATTTCGTAAAATGTGTGTGTGTGTGGGGGGGGGGGGCAGTTTCCACATAAACGTTCCTGTGTGAAATGGGCAAAATGCTACTATATTTGACAATTTCATCAGTAGAGAAAGAACTTTGAATTATTCTGTAGGGTGCAGTAGACAGTATGCCTTGAAGTCAAGCGACCCTAAGTATGAAGCTTGGCTCTTATACTTATATACTGTTGATCTGGGGCACAAGTTTTCTGAATCTCAATTTTCTGAAAAATGAGGATACCACCAACCTCATTTTGTTGTTTTAAGGATTAAATAAGATAATACATCAAAATGCTTAACTTGGTGCCTGGCACAAGGTAAACACTCAATAAATACTAGCTTCCCATCCACTGGCAATTCATTCCCTGGGAGGAAGTTCTATACAAATCAATTTTTATTTATTTCTAGAAGGCCTCTCCAACTATGTAATAGTAGAGTAACACAGCCTGATGACTAATTATAACAAAATTTTATGTAGCTCATTTCAAAAAAGTAAATGAAAGCAAATAACATTTAATTATCATGAATACTGTCAGTAGATTTTCTTTTTAAACTTTTATAGTTTTGAAACAATCTATAATAATAAAACTATAATATGCTAATTAGACCAGACGTCCTTCCAGACGATCTACTGGACAAAGCCGGAGCTGTGAGGGAAGCCCAGCTCTGGGGTGCCAGAGGGAAGCCAGTGCCGGCAGCCGGGAGAAGTAAGGCCCACTCTTGCATGAATTTCGTGCATCAGGCCTCTAGTTTTGAAATAATTTCCTATTCTATTTGCCTGGTAAGATGACCTGTTGGGCAGGCTCCCTAATGAGAAATCATTTCTGCTGGCCTCAAAACACAATCATTTGGCAACAATATTGTAATAACTATTTATGGTATCAGGTGGGTACCTGAACTATTGGGGGGAACACTTTGTAAAGTATATGATTATCTAACCACTATGCTGTACACCTGAAACTAGTATAAAATAATGTTGAATGCAAACTGTAATTGAAAAGTAAAATTGGAAGAAAAAAACAACAACACAGGATCATTTGTAGGCAGAAAGAGCCATATGCAACTCCTTACTACATACTGACCAAATTCATTTTTATTTTTTCTCTTTCCTCAGGCTCCTAGTAATTTAACAACATTCCTCCTACTCTCAAACAAAATCCAAAAACAAACAAAATAAAACAAAAAACACCACTATACTGTACATTACATCCCCATGACTATTCTATAATAACCAATTTGTACTTCTTAATGCCTTCACCTAATTACCTACAAATATTCTATTGAGCATTCACTATACTGTTGAATGCTACTGAGAGAAGGAAGATATTTTAAACAGCAGCAGATATCAGTAAGCTGATACAATTCCTTTAAAAACCACAATAGTACTAAGCCATTAAATTCTAACCCAGTAATCCCATTCCTAAGTGTCAAGTGTAAGAAAATAACTTGAAAAAGGAAAAAGCGCCTAGCCAGTTTGGCTCAGTGGATAGAGTGTCCGCCTGTGGACTGAAGGGTCCCAGGTTCGATTCCGGTCAGGGGCACATGCCCGGGCTGCAGGCTCGATCCCCTTGGGGGCGTGCAGGAGGCAGCCAATCAACAATTCTCTCTCATCATTGATGTTTTTCTCTCTCTCTCTCACCCTCTCCCTTTTTCTCTGAAATCAATAAAAATATTTTTTTTAAAAGAAAAAGCTATATACAAAGAAGTTCACTTTATTAGTATCCATAATAGTATACACTTAATAACAACCAAATGTTCAACATCAAAAAAATGTTCAGTAAATATTAGAAAATTTTATAAAATATTAAACTATTAAGACAATAATAAAGAATGATATAGAAAAAATTTTAGGGAGAGAACAGTATAGTAAACTTTTTATATACTTTGATTATAAATATTTTTAAAATATTTGAAATATATATAACCATAAAGCCAGAGAAAGTATATAAAAATAGAAACAGTGAATGCGCTAATATCTTCACAGAATTTTGTATTTACCATACAAAGTCAAAATGCATATCATAATTTCTTACCACCATGGCTGTATCTCTGGTTTCCTCCAATCCTTCCTCCAGATCACTCAGAGGCTCATGGTCCAGATCCTTTTCTTTTTCTTTTTCTATTAGTTCTTTTACTTTTTTCCTTCTGTTTTTACCAGTCCCATATACACCAATGTCAGTTCGGGGACTTAGCACCTACAAAAATAAAACCAAATACTGAGCTCTCGTTTAAAAAAAAAAATTCTTAAAACTGAAAATAATAAAAGGAACCATTTATTGACTACTCACCAAGTCCTGGGCACTTTCTTAAGGGCTTAACACACACTACCTAATTCAATTCTCATAACAGTCCTCTGAAGTAGGTATTGTCTACATTTTACAAACGGGAAAACTGAGGCTCAGAAAGGAAACAACTTGCCCAAGGACACAGGGTTAGTAATTAGGGAGCCAGTCCTCAAACATAAAACTATCATATTTCAACGCCTATGCCCTTAACTACTATTTATTTATTTTATCATTTTTTAATTTTCAGTTATGGTTGACATACATTACTATATTAATTTCAGGTATACATCCCAGTAATTAGACATTATATAACTTACAAGTGATCATCCTGATACATCTTGAACCCATCTGACACGATACAGAACTATTAGGATATTACTGACTTTATTCCCTGTACTATACATTACATCCCCATGAATATTCTGAAATAATCTTTTTCTTTAATTTAAATTCTTTATTGTTTAAAGTTTACATGAGTTTCCTTTTTCCCCAATTGACCTCTCCCCGGCCACTTCCACCCCCCAGCACTAGCCCTCATCCCCCTACTGTCTGTGTCCACTGGTTATACTCATATGCATGCATACAAGTCCTTTGGATGATCTCTTACCTCCTCTCCCCCTGCCTTCCCTCATAGATTGGACAGTCTGTTCGATGCTTTTATGTCTCTGGTTCTATTTTTGTTCATCAGTTTATGTTGTTCATTATATTCCACAAATGAGTGATATTTATCTTTCTCTGACTGGCTTAGTTTGCTTGGCATAATGTGCTCCAGTTCCATCCATGCTGTTGCAAATGGTAAGAATTCCTTCTTTTTTATAGCAGCATAGTAGTCTATTGTGTAGATGTACCACCGTTTTTTAATCCACTCATCTGCTGATGGGCACTTAGGCTATTTCCAAATCTTAGCTATTGTAAGCTGTGCTATGACCATAGGGGTGCATATATCCTTTCTGATTGGTGTTTCTGTTTTCTTGAGATATGTTACTAGAAGTGGGATTACTGGGTCAAATGGAAGTTCCATTTTTAATTTTTTAAGGAAACTTCATACTGTTTTCCACAGTGGCTGCACCAGTCTGCATTCCCGCCAGCAGTGTTTGCACAAGGGTTCCTTTATCTCCGCATCCTCGCCAGAACCTGTCATTTGTTGATTTGTTGATGATAGCCATTTTTACAGGTCTGATGGTACCTTATTGTTGTTTTGATTTGCATCTCTCGGATGATTAGTGACTTTGAGCATGTTCTCATGTCTCTTGGCCTTCTGTATGTCCTCTTTCGAAAAATGACTATTTAGGTCCTTTGCCCATTTTTTATTGGATTATCTTCCTTTTGTTAAGTTGTATGAGTTTCCTATAAATTTTGGAGATTAAACCCTTATCGGAGATAACATTGGCAAATATGTTCTCCCATGCAGTGGGCTTTCTTGCCGTTTTGCTGATGGTTTTTTTTGCTGTGCAGAAGCTTTTTCTTGTGATGTAGTCCCATTTGTTTATTTTCTCCTGAGTTTCCATTGTCCTAGGAGCTGTATTGGTAAAGATATTGCTACGACATATGTCTGGTATTTTGCTGCCTATGGATTCTTCTAAGATTTTTATGGTTTCCTGTTTTACATTTAAGTCCTTTATCCATTTTGAGTTTATTTTTGTGTATGGTGTAAGTTGGTGATCTAGTTTCATTTTTTTGCATGTATCTGTTCAATTTTCCCAACACCATTTATTGAAGGGACTGTCTTGACTCCATTGTACGCTCTTGCCTCTTTTGTCAAATATTAATTGAGCATAATGGCTTGGGTAGATTTCTGGGTTCTCTGTTCTGTTCCATTGGTTTATATGTCCATTTGCACTTCATTATTTTTTTTTTTTTTTTAGCAGGTTTAACTCACTTTTTCTTGTATAAAATTATGTGGTGGCCACAGCTGGAGCCTGGGTCCTCTGCACAGAAACTCTGGTGTGGGTCTTTACAAGATGGTCAGTGAATTCCTGATAGGGAGACTTGGTGAACACAGTCTCTTTCCAGAGATCTGGGGTGAGATAGCTGTAGGTCTTAGAGATGGCATCAAAGGTGGCCTTGGCAAAGTTGCCCAGGGTGTCAGTGTAGCCCCGGCTGAGGTGTAGCAGTCGTCAATATCGGCCCATCATTAGCAACTTCTTAGGCACAAGAGCCGAGATAATGGCTGTACCCCTGGGGGCAGGGATGAGGTGCACCAGTACAGAGACACAGCGGCCGGTCACCTTGCAAGGTATGGTGTAGGGTTTGCTGATCTTGTTTCCCCAGTAGCCTCCCTGCACTGGCACAATAGAGAGCTTGGCCAGGATAATGGCTCCTCAGACGGCAGTGGCTACTTCCTTTGAGCACTTCACACCCAGACCAACATGTCCATTGTAGTCCCCAATGGTGACAAATGCCTTGAACCGGGTCCTCTGGCCAGCACTTGTCTGCTTTTGCACAGGCATGATCTTCAAGACTTCATCCTTGAGGGATGCCCCCGAGAAAAAGTCAATGATCTCAGATTCCTTGATGGGCAAGAATAGATTTATTCTAGGGATTTGATTTTCATGTCCTTGACTAGGCTGCCCAGCTTGGTGACAGGGATCATCCACTTCTTGTCCTCGGCCTTGACTCCACGAGCTCCGCAGTCTCGGCCCTTGCCCCGAATGCCACTGCCAAATCCTCCACAGAAGCCACGGCGACCTTCTATTCCGGGGCCTCCGGGCTCTCCCGCAGCACCAGCGTCACCCGCCATTTGGTGTTTCGTGGGAAAAGAAGAAGTCCATTTGTACTTCTTAATGCCTTCACCTTTGTAACCCATTCTCCCAACCCCCTTCCCAGCTGGGAACTGCCAAAACGTTCTCTGTATCTATGAGTCTATTTGTGTTCTACTTATTTTGTTTTGTTATATTCAAATGTTATAGAAATGTATTTATTGCCTTCCTCTTCCTCCTCTTCTTCTTCTTGACCTTTTTTCTTCTTTTTGACCCTTTAATATTTCATATAAAACTGGTTTGGTGGTGATAAGCTTCTTTAGCTTTCTCTTGTCTGAAAAGTTCTTTATCTGTCTTTTGATTAGCTTTGCTAGGTACAGTAATCTTTGTTCTAAGTCCTTGCTTTTCATCACTTTGAATATTTCTTGCCAATCCCTTCTGAGCTGCAAAGTTTCTGTTGAGAAATCAGCTCTGTTATAGGTAACTAACTACTTTTCTCTTGCTGCTCTTAAGATTCTCTATTTGTCTTTAAGCTTTTGCGTTTTCATTATGATATATCTTGGTGTGGGCCTCTTTGGGTTCATCTTATTTGGAACTCTACACTTCCTGGACTTGTATCTATTTCCTTCACCAAGTTAGGCAAGTTTTCTGTCATTATGTTTTAAAATAGGTTTCAATTTCTTGCTCTCTCTCTTCTCATTTCCCATGGAAATGTTGGTACACTTGAAGTTGTCCTAGAGGCTCCTTATACTATCCTCATTCTTTGTACTTTTTCTTTTTGCTGTTCTGATTGGGTCTTTTTGGCTTCCTTACATTCTAATTGCTGATTTGATTTTCAGCTTCATCTACTCTACTGTTGATTCCTTGTAAATTATTCATTTCAGTTAGTGTATACTTCATTTCTGACTGGTCCTATTTTATGCTGCTGAGGTTCTCACTAAGTTCATTGAGCATCCTTAAAACTAGTATTTTGAACTATGAATCTAGTAGATTGCTTATCTCCGTTTTGTTTAGTTCTTTTTCTGGAGTTTTGTTCTGTTCTTTCATTTGGGATGTTTCTTTGTCTCATTTTGACAGCCTCTAAAATGAGACAAACTTTCTCTGAGCTCTAGCATGGGGCAGCATTTAGTCCTTGTGTGGTGGGGGGGTTGTTTCAATGTATTAGGTAGAGCTGCTACATCTCCCAGGCTTGGTAGAGTAGCCTAATGTAGTAAGTGTTCTCTAGAGCAGCGGTCGCCAACCTTTCAGACCTCACAGACCACCAGTGGCCCATGGACCACAGGTTGGCGACCACTGCTCTAGAGTCCAGTGGCACAGCCACCCCGAACACCCAAGCTAGGCACTTGAGGTACATTCCCCGTGTAGGCTGTATACACCTCCTGTAGTAGTTGAGTCTTGATTGCTGTTGGCACATCAATGGGAGGGACTTATCCTCACATGGATCAGCTGAAAGGACTGGCTGTAACCATTGACCACTAGCCTCCAACCAGCATGGAGGATCAGCTATGCAGAGGCCAACTACACAGAGTAGGACTTACTTCAGCAGGGCTCTGGTGCCTGCTGAGTCCACCTCTTGAGTTTGTTGCTCACTGAGGTGGTTAGATGGCAATGCTTCAATGTGTTCTAAAAGCTGCCCACTGGGTGCACTGGCTCTGGGACCTTCAGGGAGGTGCAAGCCAAGATCAGCTGCCGCCTGTACTCTGCCTGGGGCATGAACTACAAAGGCCACCAGGTATGAGCTATAAAGCAATCTACAGATGGTTGCTACTTGTGCTGAGTTTGGAAGTGCCCTCCAAGCTGTGACCCAAGGCCAGCTACCACTATGCCTGGGGACAACTTAGTGAGAGGTGTGCAGCTTACTGAGGGACAGATGCTGCTTGTTTTGGGAAATTCTGAAGCATGAAAATCTGAAACATGAGCTAAGATGGCCATTCATATGGAAAAGCAACTGGAAACAGCTCAGGCCCTGGCCAGGTAGCTCAGTTGGTTACAGCATCATCCCGATATGCCAAGGTTTTGGGTTGGATTCCTAGTCAGGGCACATATAAGAATCAACCAATGGATGCATAAATAAGTAGAACAAACTGATGTCTGTCTGTCTCTCTCTCTCTCTCTCTCTCTCTCTCTCTCTCTCTCTCTCCATCAATAAACTTATTATTTTTTTTAAAGAAACAGCTTGGGTGGGACCAAAAGATGGGTGGGGCCTCAGGGAATCACCAGGATGGGGCAAACAGTGTGAGCCAGGCTGATGCGAGTCTCAGATATGGTGCTCACCTGCCAGCTTTCTGGCGGGGGCGGGGCTGATGAAAGGAACAGTGGCCTCTGCCAGCACTTCTGTCTGGGAGAAAGCTCCCGACCCCTTTGCTCTCATCCTGATGCTGAACAATTCAGTTCCTCCTTGTTCCAGCCTGTAAGTTGCTGCCCCATGTTGGCAATCAGAGAAAGTGAATCTGAGTGAGTCCTTATGCAGGGCCCTTTAATAGGAACTGCCTGGGACTCCAGCAGTCTCTATGTACCTCAGCCTCAATCCCTACTGGTTTTTTATAGCCAGGAGTTATGAGGACTTCTCTTCCAGCATTGGAATTTGGGCTGGGGGACCTGGTGTGGGTTGGGGCCTCTTGTTCCTCAGTGGGGACCTCTGCAGCTAAAATATCCCTCCTGATTTTTATCTGACACACATGGGTGTGGGACCAGCCCATTCTGTGTTTCTGCCCCACTAACAGTTTCAATGGGGCTTCTTTAATTCCCTAGTGGTAGGACTTCCATTCAGCTGAATTTCAGATGGTTCTGAATGATGTTTGTTCTATAGTTTAGTTGTGATTTAATGTGGTTGTGGGAGCATGCAAGTACCATGTTTACCTGCGCTGCCATATTGACCAACTAGTATGTTTAAATGCTCAAGATGAAAAGGGTAATGAGTATTTAAATTTGTGCTTCTGAGAAAGATCTTTTCAGTGACAGAATCCATTAATAACAGAGACAAGATCCAGGCTAATTGACACAGCACAGGGGGAACCAGAAATAAGTTTTGTCATAGGCTCCAGATTTCTGGTCAACATTTAATATTACCTAATAGGAATCACTTGTATAATCATGACCAGATAAAATGAAAACAATAATACTACTACCTACTTCTGATAAGGAGACTGAAGTATGTATCCAAAAATTAAACTACTCTTTACCTGTAACAATGTATGGCTAGAATTCTTCTTAAGAAAGGTCCGCCCAGTCCGTTCTCTCCACGCCCGAGCTGCTGCTACTTGTGATTCTACCTGGGGCAATGCATCAAGACGCACAGGGATAGGACGCCCTTTAGCAGATAAACTCTCCAGCTGCTCCAAGTAAGCATAGTTGCTGCCACTCTGAAAAACAAAAGTACATCCTCACACAATTTGCATTCACTTATGGAGTTTAGAGTGACTCTTTTAATTAAATATTCTTTAAATGTAATTGTGCCTCTTGAGTTAACAGATACTAATGTTTTTAAAAAGTATGTGCAAATACAACATGCAGATGATGTATAGAATTGTACACTTGAAATGATATATTAACTAATATCACCTCAATAAATTTAATTTTAAGTAAATTCATGTTGTCATAAAGATTTTAATTTTATTAATCAATGAGGGGATCAGTAAGATATAAAAACCAATTCAAAGGACAATGTAAGAACAGACATATATGTGCAATTAGAAATGAGAAAAGGAATTTCCTAATGGATGGAAACAGATATTTAATATCATACAGCAGCAGTCGCCAACCTTTCGGACCTCGCAGACCACCGGTTGGCAACCATTGCTCGAAAGGTTTCCTTAAACCAGCAGTTGCCAACCTTTCAGACCTCACAAACCACCAGTGGTCCGAGGACCACCGGTTGGCAACCACTGTCAAACAGGACAATGGAATGATCTTTTCTACAGTGTGGAAATCAACTGTTCCAAATACAAGGACAAATGTAATTGCTTCTCCATGAACATAATTCATTTGTATCACTATCATTTTAAAATAATTGACAGAGTTGTTAAATAGCTTCATCAAAGATAATTTAAGGTATACAGCCCTAGAATTAAATAATTGTGAAGGATCCACTAGACCAGTGGTCGGCAAACCAAGGCTCGTGAGCTACATGTGGCTCTTTGGCCTCTTGAGCGTGAGTGACTCTTCCACAAAATACCACCTGCGGGCGCGCACGTACAGTGCAATTGAAATTCGTGGCCCATGCGCAGAAGTCGGTATTTTGTGGAAGAGCCACACTCAAGGGGTCAAAGAGCCGCATGTGGCTCGTGAGCCGCAGTTTGCCAAGCCGCAGTTTGCCGACCACTGTGCTAGACAACATCCAATATTCCACTGAAAAGACATCCAGTAATCTCTTTCGCCTGTTTCAAAGTCTTTCACAATTTTTCCAACAACTACAAAACGCTGCTTTAGTTCTGATAACCACCTCTATTTTATGTTATACAAACACATGAGAATGGATATTTTCCTTCTAAGCCAGAATGCTTCAACATTTCCATATGATGTCATTGTTTTTAAAATTTATATACAACTTTAAATTCACTAAATAATTAAATCATCACAACATGTGAGTTAACAAGTAATCCATTGTAGGGTCTTACTAAGAACACCTGAAGTGGGTTGGCAGCCTGTAGACATTAATTGAAAGTGATATCATAGATTGGATGAATCTCCTAGCAGATAAACACGTTAGCATTCCGATAAGAAACTGTATATATCTCACAACATTCATTGCTATTCACAGGCTATGAAGGAAAGATATAGTATTAAGTGCTAAATGTTGATATTCCATTAAAAGGTTATTTCCCACCCTAGCTGGTTTGGCTCAGTGGACAGAGCGTCAGCCTGCACAATGAAGAGTCCTGGGATTGATTCTGGTCAAGGGTACATGCCCAGGTTGCCCTTGATCCTCAGTTGGGGGGACGTGCAGAAGGCAGCCGATCAATGATTCTCTCTCACTGATGTTTCTATCTCTCTCTCCCTTCCTCTCAGAAATCAATAATATATATTTTAAAAGGTTATTTCCCATGTATTAACTGACACATTTGCCTACAAATTCATTTTGAAAGTTATACTGAAACATGGAAAAATAAACATGAAGGAAACTTTGGAAAAGAATAATAAGGTTCTCATCCTGAGATATTAAAATGGTATAATTAAATTTGAATGGTGTTAGAATAAGAACAGGCAGCTAATTGAAAGATAAAACCTAGATACAGATAGGTCAAGAAATACCTTAATTACTGCTAATCTCTCTGTAGCCAACTATAGCCATTTGACTACAGAATACCTTCTGGCTAAGCCTAGATAGAGCCTGCTCCCAAGCTATGTATCCTAAAGAAGACTTTGCCTGTGAACAGAGCTGTCTACTTATTTAGAGTCTACAAGTCAGTCCTCCCACTGAAGGAAAGAGCTTGGTGGAGGCAAAGTCCTTCAAAATTAGAGGGAACCAAGATAGCTACCTGTACTTCCTGGCTAAGTCCTTCTTTCATAAATAAACAGCCAAGTAAGGATTATCAGACATTTAAGGACAATCAATTGCTGAAATAGGTCAAAGGTGAAATGGAGGAGCTTTCCTGATGAAGTAAGAGATAATTTTAAAAACAGCATAGAAAGAAAGGCATCTAAGCAGGTCCCAGAAAAAAAGTCAACTGAAAAGGAAGTAAAAAAAGAAGTCATTAGAACTTGACACCTAGAATATGTTCTTTCTTTGTGCAGCAGTTCAGTAGAAGAGAGTTGGTTTCCTTTGAGTATAGCTCTATAAGAAAGAGCACTTGTATCCTGAGTACTGTGCATGCCCTAATGGTTTGTATAACTCAGAAGAAATATTATGTATTCAAGCAAACTTTTATCTCTAGCACTTACTTCATTCTGTCATCTTTTACAGCAGGGAGTCAATACAGACAAGTAATGTTTAAACCGGTAATATTTATTTAGAATTATAAAGTCAGTTGCAAAAACAAGTGAATTTTAAGTACTGTAATTATTTTATTATGATATATCTATTCTAAAAAATTAAACACTTTAAGGATTCACTAGTGAAATAGCATTATCTGAATGGTAAGAGAATTCAAAAAACTCCTTACCTGAATAGCTTCCACTTTAGTTGTCCATTCTCGAGCCTTCTGTAAGGCTTCTTTCAGGGACAGCACATTGGGTAGAAAGGCTGGAATGTTCTTAGCTTCATTCACAATGCTTTCTAAACTTGCCACGCTGTGCCGTGGTCTAAGAAAACATAACAATTAGGGCAGATGCATGAGAAATCAAACAGCTATCAACATTTACATAACATTTTAGAATGTAGAGAATTTTCATATACATGATTTCATTTAATTCTTACCACAATCCTATAAGGGAGGCAAAATAACTACTATCTTTATTTCCATTTTACAGATACCTTTAGCGTAAAGATCATTTATTTTCCCCAAAGTCATGTAGTAAATGGTACACCTGAAATAGTGATGTCTCAAATCCCATGCTCTTCACTACACTAAATTGCCTCTACCTGAGTTCTCCACAATATCTGAAACTGTCAGAGATGCATATTAAATAGCAATGTGGAAACAATAGTCTAGAAATTAATGTTGACTATGTACATTAAATTCAACTACATTCATAATATCTAGTTACACAAAGATGAACAAAACAAACTTTTATCCTCAACTAATCGGAATACAAGATAAGCATGTACTGGGAACTAAGAACAAATTACTATAGGGGAGGGAGTGATTAATTCTGCCTACGGGAGTTGAGAAGGGCTTTGAGTTAAGCCTTGAAGAATTGTGATATTGCCAAGTAAAAGGTTAAAGAAAAAAAACCACAAGAATATAATGAACAAAGACAAAGAGAAACATTTAAAAAATGAGTTGGTAGTTCAGTTTAAGATCAGAGATGGTGTGAAGACTGGGGGTGGGGGGGGGCAGTGAGCAAGAGTAAAACCAAGAAGTAGGGGGATTTGGCAGGAAAGAAAGATGTAAACAGATTAAGAGGTCTTAAGAGCCATGAATTTCACTAGGCACTGTGCTAGGTCTGGGAGATTATTAATGCACAAGGGTGACAGCGTCCTTCCCTTATGGAAAATTTTAATCTTGTGGAGGAGGGGATTATTAATGAGTTAGATGCACTATAAGTACAATGATAGAGGAAAATAAAGATGCTATCAGGACATATAGGAGGGCCTAATTGACTTGGTAGGTGAAGGAAGAATTCCCAGAAGTGGCCTCTAAGCTTTCTTATCCTTTTTGAATAGGAGTTAGTCAGAAAAGCTGGGGCCAAAGGGAGGGTGGGGGTGGTGAAGGTACACCACAGGGGATGAGCAGAGAGGAAGGCTGTTCCATAGGAGAATAAAAGGTGCAAAGGTCTAGAGACGAGAAAGAACATGGCATATTGGAGGAAGCAATGGTGGGAGGCAGGGACAATCACTGTTAGAATACAAGTGGAAGAATGGCAAGATATGAGGCAAGATATTAAAGCAACCAGGGGTGGGCAAACTTTTTGACTCGAGGGCCACAATGGGTTCTTAAACTGGACTGGAGGGCCGGAACAAAAGCATGGATGGAGTGTTTGTGTGAACTAATATAAATTCAAAGTAAACATCATTACATAAAAGGGTACGGTCTTTTTTTTCAATAGTTTTATTCATTTCAAACCGGCCCGCGGGCCGTAGTTTGCCCACGGCTGGGCTAGATTATAGCTGGCCTTATATATCAGGTTAAGGAATCTGAATTTCATCCCAAGGGGAATGGGAAACAAGGCTTTAAGCAAGGGAGTCAAACAGTCATCTGTATTTTAGGGAAATACTAGTTGCAGTGTAGAGAATGGATTAGAGAGGGGTGAGCTCATAGACAGGACCTACAGCTACAATCCAGATCAGCTATGATAACAGCCCAACAAAAAAGAATGAAAGTGAAAAACTGAGGAATTAGAATCAGCACGACTTCATAGTTAACTGAATTTGATAAGAAAATAGAACGCAGGGATCAAACTTAATTTCCAAAGTACTGATTTGTTCAAATGAGTGAAAGATAGTATAATTCAGAGAACAAAGGAAGAGATTATGGGAAGGAATTAATGTGTCCAATTTTGGATATGGGAATTTGAGGAACATCCAACGGAATTATCTAATAGACAAATGGTACCTATGAAAAAAAATCTATAGATGAGAATTTGGAATTAATCAGTATAAAGACGGCAAATGGAGCCAAGAAGTTAGCAGAAATTTCCAGAGAGGTATACAAAGTGAGAAAAGAAGCAGTCTAGGCCAGGATATTGAGGAAAGTCATTATTTAAGAGGCAGAGAGAGAAGAAAGATATTTAAAGAAATGATCAGACCCTGGCTGGATAGCTCAACTAGTTAAAGAATCATCCCAATACCCCAAGGTTAGGAGTTCGATCTTCAATCAGGGCACATACAAGAATCAACCAATGAATGTATAAATAAGTGGAACAACAAATCGATGTTTCTCTCTCCTTTCCCCTCTCTAAAAATCAATAAATTAAAAAGAAAACAAAGGTCAGTAGTTAACCAGTACTAAGAAATGAAAAATAGTAAGAATGTGTTTCAGAAAGGTAACTTTGACAAGAGTTAGAAAAGGGAAGATTCTAGTTCCCACCATTCCCCCAACCCCATCACCCCCTACTTCTTTACCAATTTTATTTTCTTTGTGACACTATATATCTGAAATTCATTCCTTCACTATTCAACTGTCTCTCCCCACTAGAATGGTGGTTCTGTTTAGAGCAGGGAACTTAAAGAAGAAAGATATAAAAGACATTGTAGAGGCGAAAATCACTAAAACTTGGTGACTAATTAAATGTAGAAAAATGGGGAAAAATAAAGTTTTTAAAGATCACTATAAACAAATTTCATTCAACTATGATCAATTGCATCAGATATACCAAATCCTAATTTTGCATTCCAAAGTCATTTAGCTATTTCCATTTAATATGCTTCCACTTCCTGAAGTGTCATGAATCTGAAGGCACAGGAATATTATAGATAGGAAAAGCTATAAATAAATATAGTTTGTATTCTCCATAGCATCTGGAGAGCAAAATATCCAATATATATGGAGCCTTTTTTGGCAGAGCAGAACTGTGTTAATTAAATCATCTAAGGCTTTCCTAACAAATCCATTCAAAATAAGTGGCTGGCATAGCAGTAAGTACATGGAGACTTCAGAATAAAGTGGAAAAGCTTTTAAATTTGAGCTGTGTTATTTAATAACTATGTGATCTCTGTTTTAAGCATCCCAGTTTTCTCATATTCACAGTAGAAATTATATAAATATAAATCTTAGCTGCTGAAAAAAGACTTTCACAAAGAACATTAATCAAATTAGTTGATATATAGTCAAATATGCTTTACTTAAATCTCACAAATCAAATGGGATGCCAACACTAATGCAACTGCTTAACGTTCTTATGTCTGATTCTTATCTCCCACTACTTTCCTACATAAATCCTCCACTCCAAAAAAGCCCATTTAACATTTGTCTCATACCTTAAACTTAGCTTATGACATTTCTCTTGCCTCCTCTTCCACTTCAATCCTACTCATTTTTCAAGGCTCTCAGTTCTTACATTTCTCTCAAAATTCTCTTTTGATCATCTAAGCTAACAATGATCTCTCCTCTTTTGAATTCCTATAGCACTTTTCTGTACCCCTCAGTTAATAACATACTGCAATGAGCTTTATATTCCTTAGCTCCTAACTATAAAATCAGTAATGGAAGGCTCTAAACAAAATACTATTTTGTATCACTTAAAGTACCTAACAAAGTACTCTGAATATAGTATGCGCACAATATTACAAACTGTCTATATGTAGACTCATTTGATAACTTAGTGATTGGTCAGGGAAGACACAAAATATTTATTGAAATAAATAGACCCTTATGCTCCTCCTCCCATTCTATTATCTGGCTTAGTTATTATAGAGGCAACAGTCACCAATAAGTGTTCACCTTGCCTGTAGGCAGACCTTAGCCTTTTCTTCCCATCGCTCAGAGACTGTAAGGAGCTCCTGTAGTTCAGCCATTGCTTTCTCCACAGCATGGTGGGGAGCCAACCCCACCCCAGAGTCTATCAATTTCTTCATGACATCCAAAGTGACTTGCTGTGGATCTGATAGAGTCAGTCTTACTTCATCCAACCATCGAGCCTGCTGTAGCTCTTGCTTTAGGCGGGCTAATTCAGGTAGCTCCACATAGAGACTAGAGCCCATGTCTATCAACATCTGGAGTTTAGAAGAATCTGGGGTTTCATCCATCATGGCCTCTTGAGCACGTTCATGAAACTCTTCTACATCCTCCAGCAGATTCTGAAAAGGCCAAAAGAATAAAAATAAAAAATAAATATAAAAGATAAAAAATGTGTATATAATAAACATATCTGATAGGCAATAAAATACATAGTTTTGCTAGACAAAATTATCAATTCTAGACCATCTAATAATCTCACCATGATAGTACCAAATGGATATGATAGTTAAGGGCATAAATATGCTTCTCTATAATTACTTACATAGTCCTACTTTTAACATATGATTAATTAAAACATATGTAATGACTTTTGACTTAAATGCAGGCACTAAACAAATACAGCATTAAACAAAACATAAAAAGTCCTTGTCTTACAAAAACATACATTTCAATGTAAGTGGCCAGTCACTGGATACATAAATAAAATGTCAAGAGTTTTTTAAAATGCTGTAAAAATAAAATAGGGCAGCCCTGACCCGTTTGGCTCAATGGATAGAGTGTCGGCCTGCAGACTGAAGGGTCCCAGGTTCAATACCAGTCAAGCGCATGTACCTTGGTTGCGGGCACATCCCCAGTAGGGGGTGTGCAGGAGGCAGCTGATTGATGTTTCTCTCTCATCGATGTTTCTGACTCTCTATCCCTCTCCCTTCCTCTCTGTAAAAAATCAATAAAATATAAAAAATAATAATAATAAAAATAAAGTAGGGCAACAATAGAGAATGAACAGAAGGGGAGCATATTACTTTGCAATGGTCATCTGAAAGACAGATGAACCAAAATAAAAATGAAAAGGTAAATAAGGGAACCTTATGAAGAGCTGGGAAAGAGTAATTCAGGCGGGGCAAATAATAATTGCAATAGCTTTTAAACAGAAATGAGCCTGGTGCTCAAAAGTGAATGATAGGGAGCAAAATAGATGAAGAATAAATGTAATTGAATAAGCAGAGGTCAGATTACATAGTGCCTTGTAGATTATGAGTCTGGATTTCAATTACTTGATTTTGGAGAATCACTGGAGGATTTTAACCATGGGGAAGTGATATGATTTGATTTTTATAATTTCTTAAATATATTTGTATTGATTTCAAAGAGAAAGGGAGAGGGAGAGAGAGATAGAAACATCAATGATGAGAATCAGTGACCGGCTGTCTCCTGCACAACCCCTACTGGGGATCGAGCCTGCAACCCGAGCATGTGCCCTTGACCGGAATCAAGCCTGGGACCCTTCAGTCCACAGGCCGACACTCTAGCCACTGAGCAAACCCAGCCAGGGCTGATGTGATTTGATTTATATTTTACATGATCACTCTGGCTACTAAAGGAAAAACAAACTGGCAGGACAAGAATAGAAAGGAGATCAGGTAAGAGGCTGTTGTCATAATCTAAAGGACAGATTCTAGTGGTTTAGAGCAGTTTAAGCAATGGAATTGATGACAAATGGTTTACTTTGGGATTCATTTTGGAGGTAATAGTAGCACTTGTTTAGAGATTGGATGTGGGGTAGAAGTGCAATAAAGGAAAAAAAATTTTTGACTCATTAAAACACTTTTAGATGCCTTTTAGTCTTCCAAAGGGAAGCGTAAAATATGCAACTGGATAGTCAAGTCTGTGGAAAAAAAGAATGGCAGTTGGAGATTTGGAACTCAACTGAATATAGGTGATATTTAATGTCAGTGTGACTGGGCAAGTAAGAAGAGATCACGACCAAGAATAAAAGAAGGGCTGAGATGCCCAGCCGGTACGACTCAGTGGTTGAGTGTCAACCCATGAACCAGGAGGTCAGAGTTTGATTCCCATTCGGGGCACATGTCTGGGTTGCTGGCTTGATCCCTGGCCCCAGTCAGGGCACATACAGGAGACAACCAATTGATGTGTCTCTAATATGAGACACATCAGCCCCACTCCCTCCTACCCTTCTCTCTAAATATCAATGGAAAAAAAATATCTTCAGGTAAAGATTTAAAAAAGAACTGAGACTCCTTATATATTCCACAACCAGAAATAAAACCAAGGAGAAGACAATCAACAAAGAAGACTAAAGAAAAGGAATTATGGCCGAAACCGGTTTGGCTCAGTGGATAGAGCGTCGGCCTGCGGACTGAGAGGTCCCAGGTTCGATTCCGGTCAAGGGCATGTACCTGGGTTGCGGGCATATCCCCAGTGGGAGATGTGCAGGAGGCAGCTGATCGATGATTCTCTCTCATCGATGTTTCTAACTCTCTATCTCTCTCCCTTCCTCTCTATAAAAAATCAATAAAATATATTTTAAAAAAAAAAAGAAAAGGAATTATGAATGACCTAAGAAAAACAAAGAATACAGTGTCACAGATGTTTAAATAAGAAAATCTCTCAGGGCCGACCCAGTATGGCTCAGTGGATGAGCGTTGGGTCAAGCACCAAAAGGTCACCGGTTCGATTCCTGATCAGGCACATGCCCAGGTGGCAGGCTTGATCCCCAGCAGGGGGACATGCAGGAAACAGCCAATCAAAGTGATTTTTCTCTCTCACTGATGTTTCTAACTCTCTCTCCCTCTCCCTTCCTCTCTTAAAAAAAAATAAAAAATCAATAAAAACATTTTGTTTTAAATCAAAAGAAAATCTCTCAGGAAGGAAAGTATGTTTAATTATCAAAATGCTTTTACAAACTGGAGTAAGACAAAACACTATTGATATGAGATTTCACAAGTTGTTAACCATGATAAAAAAAAACATTTTAGATATTCTACCCACAGCCAAATCACAAAAAAACACAAACTATCAAAAGATTACTAACTGTGCGGAGTAATATATTTGAAATACACTACTTAATATATTTGACTTCACACTGTCATTAAACCATCAGGGCTCTGATAATGTCAGAGCTCTTCATTTTTTAAAACTCATGAACTAATAATTCACTGATATATTCAGGTTATTTTAAGTAATTTCTTGCATTTCAATTACATCTAAGTTTAATGGGGCTTCTGACCTAAATTTAATACAGAAAAAAAATTCTGAACTAGCTTTAATTCCAGAATTTAAAAGTGGGAATTACAATTAAGAATGAAACCAAGACATCCTTACTGCCCACTAAAAAAAACTTAAATAGCAGCACTTATGTAAGAAAAGAGAACAAAAAACTAGTCTAGACACACTATTCTGTTTACCCAAAATTGTAGCCCATACTACAAAAGATATTACCCAATTAAAGAATGTAATATTTCACCTTTACTTGTCGAGCTTGGCTGATGACACATGGAAGACTAAAAAGTTGTTGGACAAAGGCCTTCAATTCTTCCACTGTCAGTTTGGTCCGAGTCTTCCCACAATCAGGGCTCTGCCTAATGTAAAATAATATAAAGACATAAGTAAGAAAAATTCAGTTATTCTGATATCAAAAGGGCCTCTAATCTCTTTATAATTCTCACCCAAGCAATCCCAGAATACTATGTTTGACGATTCCACTTGCAATGGTGATGATCACTTCCAAATTAGGTTTTTTAGCTCTATAGTTAATGGCTCAAAGATTCAACTCTCCAAGTTCTAGTTCCTCCAATCTTACAAGTACTAAATATTTTAAACATGCAATAAGTTCTTCACAGTAAAATATTAAGTTCACTGATAAAACCAAATCCTCTATCTCAAGAAGCTTAAGATGAGGAACAAGGGCAATTTACCTGGCTTAGGAAACAATAAACCCTCTGAAGCTCATTCACAATTTTGTGTGTATATTTTCTTAAAAAAAAAAAAAAAAGGAGGGAGGGGCTCCTAAGCTTTCACCAGATTTTCTAAGGGAGTCAGTGACCCAAGAGGGTTGCAAAGTGAAGATCTGCTGATCAATGTCTCTAAGAAAGGTTTTCTGATAAAATGGTAGATAAAAGGTGCACAATAATTTAAAACCCAATGTAAATTGCTACAGAGAAAACCATTCAGACACAAAGAATGTGTTAGAATGAATATGAAACACTACAGAAAATGTAACACATATGAATTACACTAAATCAAGGGCAAATGCTTTTGTGCACCTTAATAACAAGCTTCCACTGAATCCCACAAGGTTACCCTTTGCTGCCATCTGCCTTCAGCCTATCGTATTATTTATTTACTTACATACAAATATTTATTGCACAGCTACTATGTGTCAGGCATTGTTCTAAGCACAAGAAATATAGCAATGAAAAAATATATAGCAATGAAAAAACATACATTCTAGTTGGGAATGAAAGGTGATAGACAATAAATCCAATAAGAAAATTAGTGTATCAGGAGGTGACAGGGCTAGGAGAAAAATAAAGCAGAAGCATAAGAAGGTTGCAATTTTATAAAGGGCTGTCAGAGAAGGCCTCTACAAGAATGTGACATCTGAAAAAGATTTGAAAGAAGTATGGAGACAAGACATCTGGATATCAGGGGAAGAGAACTCACAACAGAGTGAAGACAGGTGTGAAGGCACTAAGCAGGAACACTTTTGGTGTGTATGAACAGTAAATGGAAGAGGGTTGCAAAATGAAGCAAGCAAGAAAGGAAGTAGTAAAGATAAGATTAGGGCATTATTGGAGGAGAGAGGGACATGGACAGAAGAGGTCAAAGCTGATGAGGAACCTCAAAAGCAAGTTGACATTTTGGCTTTTACTCTGGGAAGAAAAAAAAAAGGAAACCATTAAAGAATTCAACTCTTCTTAGTCTTACCTGTGTTTCTGCTTTTTGCTTAGAAGCAGTTGAGCCACAGAAGCACAGGTCTCAGCCTCTTTTACAGCATCCCTGAGTTTTCTAAAGAGATCATTCTCTGGGTATTTCCTATCCTCAGCATCTTCCAGCATTACTCGTAATTCAATCAAATCTGTAAAAATAAATAAAAAAGCCATATACTATGACCATAGACATAAAAAGTGACTTGTAAATCTTAACCTCTCTCAAGTGAATCATCAACCTAATAGCAAAAACCTACTACAGCTGTGAGAGAACATCACTAATGCAATAAAAGCACATTCCTAATTCTTATAATGTCTCTCAGGTAAGGCAATTCTTCTTTCTCAATAAACCTTTAATGTTAGGTCTACTGGTAACAATGGCTCTTCAAAACATATATCTACTGCAAGTTAGTCATCTATCCCATTTTACATCAACTTTTTCACTTAAAGATTCTCAAACAGAAAATTAAGACTATAATCAACCAACCCATTAGTCTCAAATCTCATACAAAGCCTAGGATTTTTGCTTAATGAAGGAAAAACACATTAAAAAGGCCTCTTTCAAAATGACAATTTCAGTGTAACCTTTCTTGTGGTTGAAGTTGGCAGATAATGCTTCAGTAACTCGACTGACCCAAGTGTCATAGGACTGTGCCCTGACTTTCACACCATATAGCAGAGAAGGGAGGTCCTCTAATGGGTAGCGATATCTAAAAACAAAACAAAACAACATGGAAATAAAAACTTCAAAAACCAACAACTTGAAAGTAAATTTAATTTTAAGTACAATCAGCTTAAGTAAAGTATAATGGCCAGAGGAATGGGGTCTTGGTACACATAAAGAGAAATCAGAGAAACCACAGATAAAAAAGATGTGAAATCAACTGATAAAGAAACTAATTTTAGTTGCCCAAGTTTAGGGCCAACTTTAAAGGACTGGTTCTCAAGCAGAAAGGTAGATAGATAAGAAATTACCAGCCCAAACACAGGGAAAGGAATTACAAAAAGAGCAACATTAATCCTTGGTTTTAAAAGAGGGTAATGGAAGTTTAACGAGAAACTTCTGGATACCTAAGACATTTCTTCTGCATGGGGCAGGGGCACAGATCAGTTGGATGGTACAAACACACAAGCCGCTCAGGATTACAGGAGCACGTGAGAGCAGAGAGAAAACATGTGGTTTTGCATGCTGAACACTGTCGCTCATCATCAGGAACAAGTTCAAACACTTCTTCTTCTGACATCAGGACACCCTGAAATATAATTAATGTCATAAGATCAAGTCTTTCTAGTCTTTCAAGCATCAAAGAACGTACTTTAAAAATTTTTTTTAATTTAATTTTTATCTTTTGATTTGAGAGAGGGGAAAGGAAAAAGAGGTGGTGAGAGAGAGAGAAACATCAATTTGTCGTTACACATTTTTATGCATTCATTGGTTGATTCTCATGTGCCCTGACCAAGGATCAAACCCACAACCTTGGTGAATTCTTGGGACAACACTCTAATTCTTGGGACAACAACTAAGCCAACCAGCCAGTGCCTAAATTTTTTTCTATGGGTAAATCTCTGACTTAAGATATAAATGTGGGAGGTACAATGGCACTTCATCAAAATACTTTCTAAAAATAATCATTAGTAATTTTTTTTAAGTGAGCAGGACTTAATCTTGGTATCTAAGAATGTACATTTGACTGATACAACTATTTTTAAAATGCAAGGAAGTTATTACTACAAAGGTCAAAACAGTCAGGGAAGTTGTAATTGGGAGATACTTTTGAGTGTCTGACAAAGTTCTATTTCTTGACCAGAATTGATAACAACAAAGTTTACCGTGTAACAACTCATAAAGCCATATGTTTATGTTCTCTTTAAAATAAGAAAAAATTACTGTCCCCATGGACAATATGTCTTTGAACCAGATACATTAATAATCTATGATCTGAAATAATGCTGATATGTACAAACATATGCAAGGATAAAGAAGTATAAAAGTACTTAAACTGCACAAATCAAAATGTAATCTACTTCAGAAAGGTAGCAAAAAGAAAGTTAATCACCCTGGCCGGTGTGACTCAGTTGGCTAGAGTGTGTCCCATGCACCAGAAGATTGTGGGTTCGATTCCCAGCCGAGGAAATGTACAGGAGGCAACCAATCGATGGGAGATGTTTTTCTCTCTCTCCCCTTCTCTCTCTAATATCAATACAAAAGAAAAAGAAAAGAGAAAAGAAAGTTAATCAGCATGCAGTTTAAGAAAATAAAAACATTTAAAGTGGCATTTTATAAAGACTTCCATTTAATATGCACTGAGTGACCAGATTATTAAGACCACCTGACATTTGGAGGCAAATCAGCTATAATTTCACACTGAAGTTGCTAGAGGGCCAGACCATTATAAATAGGGAAGCAGGTTGTTTACCACAACAGTAGAAGTGATTTTTTTTCTGAAGATATGGGTAAACAACGTGATTTAACAGCCTTTGAACATGGGACACACACACACACACACACACACACACACACACACACACTATGAGTGGCCAGATTATTATGACCACCCTATCACTACTTGGTTGGGCCACCTTTTGCCTTCAATACTGCAGCAATTCTTCTTGGCACTGACTCCACGAGATGTTGAAAGGTGATGTGAGGAATCTGACACGCCTGATGAATAGCACTGTCCAGTCCTGTGAGATTTGATGGTTGTGGAACCAGCTGCCTGATGGCTCTTTTAATTTCATCCCACAAATGCTCAATTGGATTGAGATCTGGTGATTGTGGGGGCCACCTAAGCAAGGTAGTCTCCCTCATGTTCTTGAAACCACTCCTGCACAATACGAGCACCATGGCATGGCGCAGTCTTGTTGGAAGAAGCCAGCTCCATTGGGATACGCCATCAACACAATAGGATGAACTTGGTCAGCAACGATACTTTTTTATAGGTTCAATTTTTTTCTATTTCATAAACAATATCAAGTACCGGACATGTACTCACCATTTGTACAACAGACTCTCTTAATCGTGTCTCTTCTTCAGTCATCAGAGTCAATTCTTTGCACACCATTGCAGCCAGCCCCACATCTAAGCATTCTGGATCTGCTGCCATTTTGAAAATGAGTTCCTCGTGTGAAAAGACACAATGGCGCCTTAGCCGTCGGTAATGATTGACACACTGACGCCCAATGGGCAACTGAAAACAAGACAAGATTCTTAAATTACTTGCTTATAGCATATTCCAGAACAGAACCACTATTTACCCTCCAGATCCTCTTTTTTATTATAAAGAAGGCAGAATAACAAACTCCATTTGAACATTTATATCACAGCCTTCTTCTAAAGAGTATCAAGAGCCTTCACGTATATCATTTCACATGTGTGATTTTATTAAGTAAATTTTAGCATCTTTACATACATAGGTCCAGTGAAATTTAAAAAGCTGCCCAATGCCAAATAACAATAAAAGTAAGCAAATTAACCCAGCCAGTGTAGCTCAGTGGTTAAGAGTCAACCCATGAACCAGGAGGTCACGGTTCAATCCCTAGTAGGGGGCTTGCAGGAGGCAGCCGATCAATGATATTTCTCTCTCCTGGGTGTTTCTATCTCTTCCTTCCTCTCTCTCTCCACCCCCCCCCCCCACCTAAAATCAATAAAAACATTTTTTAAAGCAAATTAAAGGCAGAAACCATCTCTAACTAATCTCTGAATCATCTCCATTGCCCACCCTACACCTAACCAAGGAGTAAGTAAATCATAAACAGTTCATAAGTATTAGTAATTTTTTAAGTAGAGCTCAAACCCAAGACAAAGTCCTAAATTTGGTCTTGTTCTTGCTGCTTCCTAAGCCTAATAAGAAAGAATTTTAAAATTATTAGATCAAATAAGATTGTTCATTATATCATTTCATTCACTAGCCAATAAAACAAAAATGATTAATCATGAAATTTAATAAATTAAGGTATCCACAGAAAGGTATAAGATCCAATATTACTAAAGAATATCCTTCAAAATGTTGAGAGGTGATAGAAAAATAACATCACTAAGAAAATCAAAGTCAAAGACTGTATTATAAATTTGCAGTCTTTCCCCAACAAACATGACATAATTATAACTGAATATTTTGTATATTACCTTGTACAAAAACAAAATAGCAATTACTGGCATTATCATTTACAAAGAAGTTCAGTCCATAGAGATCTCAACATTACAGTTACTCTTTAAAATAATTTTTTAGGAAAGAGAATAAAGAAACATTAAATGGCAGGGAGAATAAAAACACCAAATTGTCCACCAGAAGAAAATAATAAAGGGATATTTAAAAATAAAAACATAGAATTAGATATCTGAAAATATGGTAGAATTCTTAAGAAGATCTGGTCATCTTTATAAAATCCCAAAGTCCTCAGAGAAAGCAAAGACTTAAGGAACCATATTCTCTCAGAAAAGAGAAATTCAGAAAATATAAACTGACAATTTAAAATTAAAACAGAATGGGGAAAATAATGAATAAATAAGAACTATGAAATCTTCCAAATGGAAAATTTGGAAAATTTTCCAAAAGCCATAATGGAAACTCTAACTGAACTTTCTAAATTACCACAGCCACTCCAGTCTCTACTGAAATATTCATGAACCCTCCCCAGCCCACCTAAGGAAATATGGCAACTAGATGCATTTTCCAGGGATGTTAGTAGACGTACAACAGCTACTTGCTATAGAACAGACCCAGTCAGCAGTACAGAAGTTCACAGCTTCAGCGAAGTTGTAGCCCTGATTAAATCCAGAATGATAGGCACGAGGAAACGTCACAACAAACTCTCCAGCACACTGATTGGTCCTGTACACCTAAATGCAAATTCAAAATAGTGATACAAACCAAAATAAAAACAGCAAAAAAGGGAGACAGATTTGATCAGTTTCAGAAGCATTTTCTAAAATTGAAAACAATAAAGAATTAACCTACACACACTAGAAAACAGTATCAGGTTTAAGAAGCAGCCAGAATTCCACCTTCTTAAAGTACTAGCAGTGACTAATAACAAAATTATAATAATTCATGACAAAAATTAGCAGCCAAAAGAAATTCTCAAAGAGAAAATGTTATTCTCACTAAGCTACTAGTTTCCAGTAACTTGATAAAATTTTACATTTAAGAGGACTTAATTCCTTTTATTCTTGTGCTGTAAATAGAGGTAAAGGATAGAACTTCCTCCTACTCTTGGATAATTTTTTGGAACTGGTCTAATTGATTATCTCATAAATATGGAGATATCCCCAAAATCAGTTTTTCTAAATCTCACTTCATTCTGTAATCTTTTTAAAAGCCCCAGATTCTAATATAAATTCACTCATAAGGACAAAGTAACACTCCCACTAATCTAGTCTCATTAAGGTTTGATGAATGTTTGACTGAATATAGCAAACTTATCAAATTTATACTTTATCAGGTGCTAGTAGCTTAAATTTAATAATTTTCAAAACTAAGTTGAAAAGTAGAATCACAGCATGTAGAAAACAAAGCTGTGAAATCTTTATATGAAATATGATATCCAAAAGAATAAGCATTAGTTACTAGAACTACCACTTAATATATTTAAACTTTGGTTAAATAGGGATAATATATATATACTAGAGGCCCGATGCACGAAAGTTCACGCACTCGGGGGTGGGGTATCCCCTCAGCCCGGACTGCGACCCCTCGGGGGATGTCCAACTGAAGGCTCCCTTGGGGGGATCGGGCCTAAGCTGGCAGTCAGACATCCCTCTGGCAGTCCGGGAGCCCTCAGGGGATGTCCACCTGCCGGCTTAGGCCCGAGCCCTTAGTTAGACATCCTTAGTGCTGTTGTGAAGGCAGGAGAAGCTCCTGCCACTGCTGCTGTACTGGCCAGCCATGAGCCAGCTTCTGGCTGAGCGGCGCTCCCCTTGTGGAAATGCACTGACCACCAGGGGTCAGCTCCTGCATTGAGTGTCTGCCCCCTTGTGGTGAGTGCGCATCATAGTGACTGGTGGTTCCCGGTCGTTCACTGTTAGGGTCAATTTGCATATTACCCTTTTATTATATAGGATATAAGGCTAATATGCAAAGTGTCCCCGCGGGAGTTTGACCAGGAGACCAGGAGTTCTATTGCTCACTATGACGTGTGCTGACCACCAGGGGATGGCGCAAAATGAAGGGAGGCCCTGGCTGGCAGCCAGAAGACCCCGATTGACCCTGATTGCTGGCCAGGCCTAGGGACCCTACCCGTGCACGAATTTCATGCACTGGGCCTCTAGTAAAGAATATAAGATTTTTGCTAAAACCAGATACAATTGTTTACTGAGAACAGAAAGCTATTTTAATAGATAGCTATACATAAAGCATAATTAATACTTTAAAACACCCTTTTCTCAATCTAATAGATGTTGGTCCCTTCAGAGTACAAATTCTAATTTAGCCAGAGGATGACATGACCTTATACTTCCAGTTATAAAACAAAGCACTGCAACTCTACTGATCAAAAGCTAAAATAACTTTAAATTTAAAATACTAAAGGGAGACACAAAAAGACTCACAGGTACACCATGCTCCATTAATACATTGGGGTTCATGATGGTGACTAACTGATGTAGAAGATCAGGCTGAGATTCAAATAACTCAGGAGCCAGCTCCCTCATCACCTCCTCCAGTTGTTCTGCAGCATGAGATGGTACACCATACCATGTCTTTGGCTCCCCCCTAGCAAAAGAAATTAACTGTTTAGCCAGGTAGAGCATGGTGCCAATGAGGCCAGGGTCTCTGATTCAAATCCACTAAATTATAATTAACTGTCTTATTTTATGGCCACAGACTATAAGCCATGAATCCTGGCAACCATCTCATAAACCTGCACTATTGTTCATAATAGATACACACTTATCACTGTTTAAAAAGTGATTCCAAAACATATGAACTCTTTAAGGTGCATCAGTAAATAGTATCTTCAAACAGGAAAGATGCTATGTGAGAAGTACACACTGTTTCAAAGGATACTGACATACCTCGATTCACAGGTCCACTGAACACTCTAATTATTCCCATAATGATGAAAGTAAAAGTCAATGCTTTCTAGAATACCTTTACATAACTTCACTGAGTTCAACTTTACTATCCAAGGAAATAAGGCTAGAAATTGTTGAAACCTTCTATCTATAAATCTTAAGGACCAAAAACTTGCCATCATTAATGTACTAGATTTTAGTACACTAGAGTTCATTTATAATACCAAGTTGTACTCTTAGGAAATGGATTTAATTTTCTAAGAGTACTCATGCTATTTATAGAATAGCTTAATTTCTTAATCCCAATACAATTCACAGTGCCATCTCTAATAGAACTTACTATGATAATGAAAACATTCTATATCTGTACTGGCCAATACAGGGGCCCCTAGTCACATGTGACTATAAAGCACCTGAAATGTGGTTAGTGCAATTAAGGAAGTACATTTTTTATTTTACTTAATCTTTTTTGTTTGTTTGTTTGTTAATTCTCACCAAAAGATATTTTTTCCATTCCTTTTTTTAGAGACAGTGAAAGAAAAGGATGGAGGAAGAAAGAGAAACATCAATATGGGAGACACATCAACCAGTTGCCTCCCACATGCACGCCAACCCATCCCAACTGGGGAGCAGGGAGGGAACCCAAAACCCAAGTGCCCTTGACCAACAGTGCATAGGCCAATGCTCTAACCCCTTAGCAACACCGGCCACGGCTATTTTACTTAATCTTAATTAATTTAAACAGCCACATGTGGCTAGCAGCTATCACATTACACAGAATAATGATAAAGTAGAGCATGAAAACCACTTGAGTTTTCCACTGCAAGTGTGATCTAAGTAGTAGTTTGGATATGAATAGAAAAATATCATTTAGTTAAGATAGTACTGGACAAGGAACTAAGTAAGCTGTTGGTAAGATACCAAAAAATTCAACAAAATAACTTAATGAATATATATGTAACTCAGGCATTTCTAGAGAAAATGTCATATAAAAAGGAAAAAAACACTTGAAATTTTCAAATACGGAAGGTTTAATCAGATCTTTATATAAACTTTGACCATCCTCCCTTGCATATCAACAGATACGCCAAAGTAATTTTCATGTATACCAAACAAGTATCATTTGGTCTAAAACTCTAAGCTCCTGGGCATGCATATACTTTAAAAGGGAAGGTGTCTAAGATGCTGTATCCTTAGACCACAGTATTTCTCTCTTTAATATATTATCCTATTTTAAAAAAATATTTTTTTTTATTGATTTTTCTTTTAGAAAGAGAGGGACAGACTGAGACACATTGATTGGGTGCTTCCTGCATGCCCCCTACCAGGGATTGAGCCCACAACCCAGGCATGTGCCCTGAACA
Source organism: Myotis nattereri (assembly GCF_964212035.1). Classification (NCBI taxonomy): domain Eukaryota; kingdom Metazoa; phylum Chordata; class Mammalia; order Chiroptera; family Vespertilionidae; genus Myotis; species Myotis nattereri. The sequence continues at coordinate 121,656,603 of NC_138076.1, read as the reverse complement.
GATATCGAACTGACAATCTTCGACGCATAGGATGAAAGCCCAACAAACTGGGCTATGACGCTACTTTGATAAAAACTACTTTTAAATTCAGTTCTCCATAATAATATAATCTAAGATTAGTAAACCTTCAAAAGGTTACTAAGTATGAATGCTGTTAACAAAGATTATACATACCAATGCAAATAATTGATGGAATAACTCCAGTGATCTTCAATGTGCCAGCAAAAAGAAGAGAAACACATTCCCACATAGAGCCATGGTACTTTCATACCTGAGATGTCTACATTAATATGTGCAAGAACAGACTGCTCTAGGACAGGCATGTTATTCAAGTTCCAACCAGAAAGTGCGTATTCCTATAAAGAAAAAAAATGTAAATGAGAGATCAGAGATGACCAGTGGCCAACAGAAATCTCAAGGGAGTACTAGTATTCAAAAAAGAAAGTAAAACTTTTATATTTACAGTAAGCTCCTCCACAGAATCTGTGCTTTTTGCTCTCTCATACATGTAACTGATATACCTAAATATTTAATCCTATCTCCTCTCTACGTGGTATTTAGATTTCCTTTTAATTATTTCAGATATCTCTGGTTCATTCTGAAGAAAATAAATAAGGCTTTTTATTACTCCCTCCAACTTACCAGTAAAATGGTGTGAGACTAATTTTAATAGGTCACTATTTTATCCCCAAGTAGCAGAACATCCCAAAATGTCTACCACTACATTTTTAGAATGGTACCAGATATCGAGGACATAATGAGATACATAACCCTGAATTTGACTATTAGATAAATTATAACAAAACATGTTTCATAGATGAATTCAATAGAAAAAAAATAATTTCAAGTTTCCAGAAATAAAGAAAGGAAGCAAAGCCAGAATGAAAAAAAGCAGTTACCTGACTTTTCATAGAAGTTTCTAACTGAATATAAGCACTAGGCACTGAGTTTCAAACACCCACCCTAAAGCCATATAAGGTAAAGACTTAAAAGTTCTTATGCTAGTGGAGAGCAGTTCTCAAAACAGGGTCTAGGGAGCCCAAAACTATTTCAGGGGATCCACAAACTCAAACTATTTTCATAATAATTCTAAGATGTTATTTGCCTTTTTCACTATCATTCTAAAAGGAATGTAGTGTGAGTTTTCCAGAGGATATATGATATGTGATATCGCAATAATTGAATATAGAAACAGATAGCAGAATTCAATTGCTAACTGCTGAACCTGGATGGAAGGAAGGAAGTGCATTATTACGTTTACTTTTATACATTTGAGACTTTCTATAATACAGGGTTTAAAAATTAAACCCTCAATGTAAGAAGTTAAACAGCTAATGACAAAGCTGAAGAGAAAATCTGTAAACTAAATAGATTTGAGGATTTCATCCATAATGCAGCACACAGATATGAAAACTATAAAAGTGTAAGTAAGAGTCAGAGAAGCCCTGGTCAGTGTGGCTCAGTTGGTTGAGCATTGTCCCATGCACCAAAAGGTCACTGATTTGGTAGCCGGTCATGGCACATGGGGGGCAAAGGGGCTCGAGCCCCAGTAGGGAGCATTGCAGGAGGCAACAAAAAGATGTTTCGCTAAATGTTTCTCCTTCTCTCTTCCTCTCTCTCTAAAATCAATAAATTCTTATTTTTTTTAAAAAAGAAACACAGAGGATAAAATAAGAAAATTCAACATAGGTTTAACTAGAATTCCAATAAAAAATAATAAAGAGATATGATTCTTACCCTCAAAATGCTTTAGAGAGAGAGAGAGAGAGAGAGAGAGAGAGAGAGAGAGAGAGAGAGGCTTTCCAAAATACTGTTCAATATGTTTTTAGTTGATTAGCTGGTTGGCTGAAAATATAATGAATCTAGTTGAAAAGACAAGGCCTACATACAAAAGTTCCAAGACAAGGCAAATATATTAAACTCCAAATACAGACAAGAGAGTAAATTCTATAGTTCTTCAGAGGAGAACAAAATATTATCATCATGGGTTTGGATTGTTAAGAAAAATTCATGGAAAATGAAAAACCCGAGTAGAACTTGAAAGGATAGGTAAGATTTGAAGGTAGACAAAATATACTGGTCTGGCTGATGAAAGGGCAGTAGAATAGTCATACTCAGTAATACAGGAAATAAGACTTAGAAAAAAGATTGGATCTTTAGTCTTAAGTTTCAAACTAAGAACCCTGGAATTTAATCTTACATTCAAAAGGGGGAACAATGCATTTTAAACATTTTTAAACTTCTGATTATAGAAAATTTCAATATAAACAAAAGTAGACAGATTTAGATAATTCCCAAAGATATCAAAATCTTAAAATTTTAAGTAAAATTAAAACATGAAAAAGCCTGCAGAAAAAAGCAGTAATCAAAAAATAGTTAACATAGCAAGCCTACAACTGCTTTCCTTCAAAGGGTTTGCTTAAAGGTTGGCCCTCAGTCGGCATCTGAAAACTTGCATGGTAAACAGTTCCCCTACACCAGTGGTCGGCAAACTGCAGCTCACGAGCCACATGCGGCTCTTTGGCCCCTTGAGTGTGGCTCTTCCACAAAATTTCGACTTCTGCGCATGGGCCATGAAGTTTCAATCGCACTGTACATGCGTGCCTGCACGTGGTATTTTGTGGAAGAGCCACACTCAAGGAGCCAAAGAGCTGCATGTGGCTCTCGAGCCGCAGTTTGCCAATCACTGCCCTACACTGATCAAGTGACTCACAGGGCCTACAACGTGGTTTATACACACTTGCTTTCCTTCCAGGGTTCTGGAATTTTTGGATGTGTTAGGCAGAAGGTGCCTAGTTCACAGCCCCCAATAAAAACCTTGAGCACTGACTCTCTAATGAGCTTCCTGGTAGGCAATACTTCACTCCTTGTCAATCTGATACTGAAGTAACTAAGTGCATAAATGAGTGACTCCATTAAGAGAGGACTCTTGAAAGCTTATACCTGGTTTTCTCTGGACTTTGACCACACATCTTTTCCCTTTGCTAATTATACTTTGTACCCTTTTCACTGTAAAAATCATAACCATGAGTCTTCCTAGAAAATCACTGAACCTGGAGATGGTCTTGGGAACCCCCAACACGAGTGGTCATTATGTAAGACCATGGCAAGCATCCCAACATGATGTGATATGACCAAGACAAGGATGGTAGTAGTGGGAATGAAAAGAGGCCAATCCTATAAAAAATAATGAAAAATGAATTAACAGGATTCAATGATTTAATATGGAATGAGGATAAGAAGAAAACAATATTCCCAAGGTTTTAAGTTCTATGCTATCTTTATTCCTCAGAAGGCCTGTTTATAGAACACACTGTATTCATAAGACAAATGTATTAACTTCAAAAGTATTTTTCCACTAAGCTATGACACCAGGGACGCATGCTATTAGATATCAAAAGGATAACTCATACAGAAGTTTAACACAAATGTACAATTCCTGGTGAAATACTAGTAGTTATCTATTATTCTAGTAGAGTCACTTTCAGAGGAGAGTAACAAACTGACATAAAATATAAGTATAAAAAATCTGAAGATTTTATACACATTTTTCTATTAAGTCCTTACAATCCTTTTGTGATAAATGGGTTCTCTTATTCTAACCTTCAACACAAAAACAGAATTCTTACCAGGTACAGAATCTTGTAAGTAATATACTCTGTTTTAAAGGAATGTGTAATTATATATGCATGATATATAACTGCTTGTATTGATATACTATATCTGGAAGGATATACTAGAAGATGAAATAGAATCTTCCTCTGTCAAATTGTAAATTTGGGTGGGAGGGAAACTTTTTAATTGTAAAAGACTTTCAGAAGGGGTTGGCCCAATTCCTCATCACAGAAAATAAGGATAAATTTGGAGAAAATTATCAAAATAAGCATTTCAAAGAACTAGAAATTGACCAAAGGCAAAAACAAATTGAAAAGCATTTGCTCTTGAAAAACAAAAGAAGACTCAATAAAAACATTCCCAGATAAGCAAAGACTACAAGAATTCATTGCTAGCAGACCTGCACTATAAATAAATGTAGTCCTCCAGGTCAGAAGCAAATGACTCCAAATAGTAACTTTGATCTACAAGAATGAAGAGTCCTGGCTGGTGTGGCTCAGTTGGTTGGGCATCGTCCCATGCACAGAAAAGTTGCTGGTTTGATTCCTGGTCAGGGCACATGCTCAAGTTGCGGGCTCAATCCTCAACAGGGGGGTGTGCAAGAGGCATCTGAATGATGTTTCTCTCTCTCTCTCTCTAAAAAATCAATAAAAAAGTATTTTTAAAAAAATGAATGAATGAATGAAGAGAACCAGAAATAGTAAATATCTCAGTAGATATGTAAAGAAGCGTATTTCTTCTCTTACTTTAAAAAAGAAAGGTTGTTTAAAGCAATAATTATATTGCTGTGTTGTGTTTATACACTATGTACATACAATATACAACACACAAAAGAGAGCAGGAAATGAAGAGACACTGTTTCAAAGTTGCTATATTTATCAGAATTAAGTCAATATGAACATGAAGTAGGTTGTGATAAGTTAAAGATGTACAGTGTCAAAGTTTAAAAAGAAAAAAAAAGCTACATATTGTAATTCTTAGAATCAGTAACTCAAAATATATAGCCAAAAAAACCCCAAAGGAATTAAAATGGTATTCTGAAAAATATCTGCTCAACACAAAAATAATCATAAAGGAGAAACAGGAACAAAAAGACAACAGACATAGAAAGTAGCAAGATGGCAGACCATAAATAAACCATGTCCAAAACAACAAGAAAGCCCACTGCATGGGAGAACATATTTGCCAGTGTTGTCTCTGATAAGGGTTTAATGTCATACATACATTTACAGGGAGCTCATACAACTTAACAAAAGGAAGATAAACAATCCAATCAAAAAATGGGCAAAGGACCTAAATAGACACTTTTCAAAAGAGGACATATAGAAGGCCAAGAGACATATGAAAACATGCTTGAAGTCACTAATCATCCGAGAGATGCAAATCAAAACAACAATGAGGTACCATCTCACACCTGTCAGAATGGCTATCATCAACAAGTCAACAAAGGACAGGTGCTGGCGAGGATGCAGAGAAAAAGGAACCGTCGTATACTGCTGATGGGAATGCAGACTGATGCAGCCACTATGGAGAACAGTACCGAGTTTCCTCAAAAAACTAAAAATGAAACTCCCATTTGACCCAGTGAACCCACTTCTAGGAATATATCCCAAGAAAACAGAAACACCAATCAGAAAGGATATATGCACCCCTATGTTCATAGCAGCACAATTTACAATAGCTAAGATTTGGAAATAGCCTAAGTGCCCATCAGCAGATGAGTGTATTAAAAAATGGTGGTACATCTATACAATGGAATACTACGCTGCTGTAAAAAGGAAGGAATTCCTACCATTTGCAACAGCATGGATGGACCTAGAGAGCATTATGCTAAGCAAAATAAGCCAGTCAGAGAAAGATAAATATCACATGATGTCACTCATTTGTGGAATATAATGAAAAACATAAACTGATGCACAAAAACAGATTCAGAGTCAGAGAAGCATCTATCAGACCATCAAAACTCAGAGGGAAGGCAGGGGAGGGTAGGGGGAAGGGGGAGAGATCATCCAAAGGACTTGTATTCATGCATATAAGCATAACCAATGGACACAGACACTAGGGGGCGGTGAGGGCATGAGCGAGGGGCGTTTGGGGGGCAGTGGGGGGTATAAGGACACATATGTAATACCTTAAACAATAAAGAAAAAAATATATATTAAAAAAAGTGAAAAAAATAATTAAAAAAAAAAACCATGTCAATAATTACATTAAATGTAAAATGGACTAAACACTCCACAATAAAAAGACCACATCAGACTAGATTTCAAGATCCAATCACATGCTGACTACAAGAAAGATGGCTTAAAATAAAAGAAATAAAAGATATACCATGTAAATAGTATAAGAGAGCTGAAGTGGTCTGTCATGGCTCAGTGGCTGAGCTTCATCCTATGAACCAGGAAGTCACGGTTCTATTCCCGGTCAGGGCACATGCTTGGGTTGTGGGCTCTATCCGGTGGGGGGCGGGGGGGGCACGCACGAATGCAGGAGGCAGCTGATCAATGATTCTCTTTCATCATTGACATTTCTATCTCTTTCTCCCTCTCCCTTCCTCTATGAAATCAATAAAAATATATTTTAAACAGAGAGAGCGAGCTGAACTACACTTTTCATTGTAAATCCTTCTGCACGATGTAACTTTAAAAAAAAACTCTGCATAACTCTTTTAATAGGAGATAAAACTTCTACTTACTGCCAATTACAGAGGGAAAGTGACAAGGACAAAAGTAGAGAGAAAAGGAAATAAATGATCATCTTAATTCAGCTTTCTACATAGAGGTCATCTCCTATGTGATGGGACTTTATTATGTTATAATTTAAATGCATATTTGAAATCCTATCTCCTCAGGCGTTGAAGGAAACTAAATAGCAGACCTATCTATGAAATATATTTTTTTAAAAATCTTAAATCACCATCTAGATTTTCAAACAGAAAGGTAAAATTATTTAAATGGGGTTGAAGTTTTAAACTAGTTGAATTGGTTTTTATTTTTATTTCTTCTACTGTGTAGAAGCAGCCTACGGCAAAGGTCAGGTCATGGTTGAAGGCCACAGATTTGCTCTGGCATGAGCACTATGAGACTCAGGGGATGGGCCAGCCATAAATCCTAACCCATGCATTTAAATTGGTTTTGAAATGCAAAATTAATTAATATTTAAAGGTACTTTGAATTTTTTTTAACTGAAAAGTATATTGTCCAAATCTTACATATTTAATATTTTAAACAAACATGGTCCCTTATGATTCATGAGAAAGCTAGTTTTCTACTATGCAAAGAACTAATCAGCTAGGGGTGAGGAGAAATTTAGACTACTATCTGTTATGCACCTCTTCTTCAGGCAGCATCTTTCTCCGACCATCCTTTACAGGAAATCCACTTCCAAAGTCTTTTGAGGAAATATCAGCTCCATACTCTACAATAACATCTTCTTCAATGCTGCTCACCAGCCGCCAAAATTCCTTTTCTACTAGTTCTGTGGGAACCATCTACACAAGGAAAACAAAAATTATATATTACTAACTCGCTATAACCAGAATACACTATAACATTAAAACACAGGTCAAGTTTAACACAAACCCATGATAAAATAGACAACCTTATTCTGTCCCAGAGCTAAAAACACTGGGTCCTAGCCTTTTCCACTGAGGATGGGGAAAAACAAAAGACAATTTAAATGTCCAGAAAAACATAGTGAACTCGAACTGCCTTTTTTTGCAAGCTGCTTCCTAACTAAGAAGACTAAAGACCTAGGCCATCAAAGAGGAAAAAGGAAACACAAAAATCAAGGCTTAATTTTAGGAGCTTTGGCAAATCTTTTTTTATAGGGATTTTCAAAAGCCCAAGATCCCACCTGGCCAATGTGGTTCACTGGTTGAGCATCAACTCAGGAACCAAGAGGTCACAGTTCAATTCCCAGTCAGGGTACAGGCCTGGGTTGCAGCCTCGATCCCCGGGGGCGGGGGGACTCATGCAAGGAGGCAGCATTGATGTTTCTATCTCTCTATCCCTCTCCCTTCCTCTCTCTCTAAAAATCAATTACAACATTTTTTTAAAAAGTCCAAGATTCCCTAGGAAAAGAAGCAAAGCTTATATTACAAATAACTAAACAAAAGCAGCAACTACCACATACTTCATGCTTTTCTATAAGGATTACTCACAGAGGGCTGGTAAACCATTTGAAGATCAAAGTATTTTTCTTAACAGGTGAGTGCACACTGCCACATTAGTGAGTGAAAGAAACTGAAACAGATGCCAGGCCCCTAGTCTTTAGATGTGGTGGTCTATCATCTTTTACATGCTGTCCCTGTTTTCTACAAAATAACATAACTAGAAAGCTTTGGACTTCATACCTTCCCAACTGACAAAATATACTCACATGGACTGGCATATTGAAATAGTCAGACTTAAAATTATCTGCCATCTCTCCAAAGCTCTGAAGTGTATACTCTCGTACAGCTTGTTCAAATCCAAAGGCTTCTCGAGGTTTATTACATTCCTGGGAAGAAAAAAAAAATCTAAGATTAACTCACTGAAATAGAACTGAACAAAGTATTATGGTTCTCAGATACTACCTTCTTTGATCATTTCCCTAGGTAAAGCTAATCCAATCAACCGAAACAAAACAAGTGTTAATTACTTTCAATATGGAATTAGGAGATAATGTTCTAGATAGAACCTCACCTGCACTTTTCGCAGTCTTCCAGTAGGAAAGTGGTAATAAGACACATTTAAACTTTGGAGTTGGCATTAAGCTCTGGCACTATGACAAACACCAATAGGACTACTCATCTGCATCAACCCAAGGGATGCCTATCATTCTCAGTATATTAGTGCATCTAGCTGTAGAGTATATAAATGTTCATGGAGGAAGGAGAGATGATGGATAAAGGTGTATCCACTGGATTGCTAGAATATCTAGCTAGAATGTTTTTTTCAACTATCAATCACCATTACAAATATCTTCACGCAAATACTCAGCGTAGAATTGCTTCTGAACCATCTAACCTATTTGAGATGAATAAGTAGTAATTCAAAGGCCATAAAAGACCTCTGAATACATCTAGATACACCCAGCCAACTCTTTTCCTTCAATATGCTATCATATTTTGTTAAAATAAGTAAACAGACTAAGCATTTCATGACAATGACATCAATATAATCTTCCAATATGAATAATTTATACAATCAAATGAAAATTTAAACAAGCTAACAGTTTATTTGGTAGCATGAAAACTGAATGCATAATACCTACGTTTTAGAGTTTCATGTCTGGTGTGTTGTTGTTTTTAATTAAAAAAAGAAAAATAGGTTGAAACGGCCCCGGTGAGGTCAGGACGGCCCCAGTGAGGTTGAAACGGCCCCGGTGAGGTCGGGACGGCCCCGGTGAGGTTGAAGCGGCCCCGGGGAGGTCAAGGCGGCCCCAGTGAGGTTGAATCGACCCCAGTGAGGTCGGGATGGCCCCGGTGAGCTTGAAACGGCCCCGGTGAGGTAGGGACGTACCCGGTGAGGTTGAAACAGCTCCGGTGAGGCTGAGACAGCCCCGGTGAGGCTGAGACAGCCCCGGTGAGGTTGGGACTGCTCCAGTGAGGTTGGGACAGATAATGGGGACCAGTATAGACTGATGAACAGCGGTAGATGCAGAGGCAGAGCAACAGTGAACAGACTGTCAAACTACAGTGAGAAGCATGGGGAGGGTTTGGGGGGGATTAAGAGATCAACCGAAGGACTTATATTCAGGCATATAAGATTAACCAATGGACAAAAGACACCGGGGGGTGGGGGGGTGGGGACTGGGGGGAATGTCAAGGGGGGGAAAAAAGGAGACATATGTAATACTCTTTGTAATACTTTAAGAAATAAAAACTATTAAAAAAATAAAAAATAAAAACTACTGAAAATAAAAATAAATAAAAAAAGAAAAATATCCTTAGCTAGTTTGGCTCACTGGACAGAGCGTCGGCCTGTAGACTTAAGAGTCCTAGGTTTGATTCCAGTCAAGGGCACATGCCCAGATTGTGGGCTCAATCCCCAGTAGGGGGCATGCAGGAGGCAGCCAATCAATGATTTTGTCTCATAAGTGATGTTTCTATCTCTCTCGCCCTCTCCCTTCCTCTCTGAAATCAATGAAAAAATATATATTTTAAAAAAATAAATAAAAAGAAAAATAGAGTATTATGCTAAGCAAAGTAAGCCAGTCAGAGAAAGACAAGTATCACATAATCTCACTCATATGTGGAATCTAATGAACAAAATAAACTGAACAAAATAGATCCAGAGACATAGAAGCATGGAATAAACCAGTGATGGCGAACCTTTTGAGCTCGGCGTGTCAGCATTTTGAAAAACCCTAACTTAACTCTGGTGCTGTATCACATACAGAAATTTTTTGATATTTGCAACCATAGTAAAACAAAGACTTATATTTTTGATATATATTTTATATATTTAAATGCCATTTAACAAAGAAAAATCAACCAAAAAATGAGTTCACGTGTCAGAGTTGAATTGGTTTTGAAATGCAAAGTTAATAGGTTCATAGGTTCACCATCACTGGAATAGACTGTGGAACCTCAGAGTGGGTGGGAAGAGGTCAACCAAAGAACTTGTATGCATATATGTATAACCCATGGACACAGATAATAGGGTGGTGAAGGCCTGGGGCGAGGGATGGGGGCAGACTAGAAGGGGTCAATGAGGGAAAAAGGGGACCTATGTAATACTTTCAACAATAAAGATAAAAATAAAAAAAACACAAAATAAAAAAGAAAACAAAATAACCTACAGCCTTTATTTTTATTGTTTTCTAGGAATATAAAAATTCTGAGCAAAAGATTCATTAATCTGCAGCAATAAACAGAACTGTTGAACCATAGTCAGAAAAAAAACTTTGAAAAGCAAGCTGTCACAATACAATTTTTACAGTTCCATTCAATATCTCTCTTTGAAAATTCTGGTGATTTTAAACAGTAAAGAACAAAAACAGAATGGAAGAAGCTTTTGGGAATGTGTTCACTATATGTGTGTATGCATGTGTTATTGTTCTTAGTTTAAAAAGAATCTGTAGGAGGAGAACCAAGATGGCGGCATAGGTAAACACTGGAGATTGCTGCCTCGCACATCCACTTCAAAAATACAACTAAAAGACAGAACGGACAACATCCAGAACCACAGGAAGGCTGGCCGAGTGGAAATTCTACAACTAGAAGGAAAGAGAAAAGCATACCGAGACTCAGAGGAGGTGCGGTGCAGGAGTAAAATACAAAGGTGCGGAGGTGCATGCAGAGAGGGCTGGCGGCTGAGGTCACGATTGTCTTTTTCAATCGGGAGGGAGTCTCAAGCTCTGAGCTCCAGTTCCGGGCGAGTCTCTGGGGACCCAGACTCATACGGGAGAAACGGGACTGTCTGGCATCAGTCAGAACTCGAGGGCAACTTTCTCTCAGAGGCACTCGCAGCGATTGCCAGGGCCTCTGAGGACAGGAACGAGAGCAGCCATACTGCTCGTTCCGCCCGCCGTGTTGATCCCCTGGGACCCTGCCCCACCCAAGCCATGCACGAGGCTTTTGCATATGAAAGGCCCTGCCCTTTGTAATCTGAAAATTACTTCACAAACTGCAGCTGCCCCAGGGCAACTTGCACTGCTTTACAGCTGGCTTCTGCTAGGTAGCCTCAGGCAGAGACTAAATTAGCACCTCCTTAGATCCAAGAGCCCGTGTTCCCAGTGGTCAGAGTGGGACCATCCAATTACAACTCCTCAGATCCATAAGGGACACACTCAGGGGACAGACTCAGTGAGCACCAAAGCCCCACTGAAGCAAGTCTTGCCCCAGAAGGGTGTCTTCAGCACAGAAGTTCTCCCACCATAGACACAGCTGATTCTCACAGCCAACTGGCCTGGAGGTCAAATCCTCCCAGTGTTACCTACAACAATCAAGGCTTAACTACAACAAGACTGTGCACAAAGCCCACAAGGGGGTGCACCAAGAGTGTCTACCTCAGGTAATTGGGGAAGCTGAGCCACCGGGCCCTAGAGGACACTTAGCACAGAAAACCACTTTATCAACACAGGGAAGCATAAAAAATGCCAAGACAAAGAAACAGGACACAAATGACAGAAATGGAAGAAAGCAAACGACTGGATATAGAGTTCAAAACCACACTTTTAAGGTTTTTCAAGAACTTTCTAGAAACCGCCAATAAATGTAGTGAGATCCTCAAGAAATCTAATGAGACCCTAGAGGTTGTGATAAAGGACCAACTAGAAATTAAGCATACACTGACTGAAATAAAGAATATTATACAGACTCCAAACAGCAGACCAGAGGATCGCAAGAATCAAGTCAAAGATTTGAAATATGAAGAAGCAAAAAACACCCAACTGGAAAAGCAAAATGAAAAAAGAATCCAAAAATACGAAGATAGTGTAAGGAGCCTCTGGGACAGCTTCAAGCATACCAACATCCGAATTATACGGGTGCCAGAAGAAGAAAGAGAGCAAGATACTGAAAACTTATTTGAAGAAATAATGACAGAAAACTTCCCCTACCTGGTGAAAGAAATAGACTTCTAAGTCCAGGAAGCACAGAGAACCCCAAACAAAAGGAATCCAAAGAGGACCACACCAAGACACATCATAATTAAAATGCCAAGAGCAAAAGACAAAGAGAGAATCTTAAAAGCAGCAAGAGAAAGAAACTCAGTTACCTACAAGGGAGTACCCATACGACTGTCAGCTGATTTCTCAACAGAAACTTTGCAGGCCAGAAGGGAGTGGCAAGAAATATTCAAAGTGATGAATGCCAAGAACCTACAACCAAGATTACTTTATCCAGCAAAGCTATCATTCAGAATTGAAGGTCAGATAAAGAGCTTCACAGATAAGGAAAAGCTAAAGGAGTTCATCACCACCAAACCAGTATTATATGAAATGCTGAAAGGTATCCTTTAAGAAGAGGAAGAAGAAGAAAAAGGTAAAGATACAAATTATGAACAACAAATACACATCTATCAACAAGCGAATCTAAAAATCAAGTGAATAAATAATCTGATGAACAGAATGAACTGATGATTATAACAGAATCAGGGGCATTGAAAGGGAGTGGACTGACTATTCTTGGGGGGGAAAGGGGTGTGGGAGATGAGGGAAGAGACTGGACAAAAATCGTGTACCTATGGATGAGGACAGTGGGTGGGGAGTGAGGGCAGAGAGTGGGGTGGGAACTGGGAGGAGGGGAGTTATGGGGGGGAAAAAAGAGGAACAAATGTAATAATCTGAACAATAAAGATTTAATTTAAAAAAAAATTAAAAAATAAAATAAAATAAAAAGAATCTGTAAATTGTACCTCAGCAACGCATTTAGGACACCTCCAATCTCCTTTGGGCACATCAGGTAGTGGGGGAATTAAACAAAATGTATGATAGCTGTCATCACATCCATCACACAAAAGCAATTTATCTTCATTATTTCCCCGACCACAAAACATACAAACATAGAGATCAACCTGTTAAAAAACGAAGTAAAATAAAAGTCTATTTTCCATAATAATTAACATTAAATTTTTACCAGGAACTCCTTAATTGAAACAAAATAATGTATACTAATAAAAAGTAAATACAACTTAAATCCTGAATATTTAAATAATTGTTCTTAAATAGCTTTTCAAAAAATGTCCTAAATTTCCTTAGAGCTTCTATGGGAAAGTTAATAAGAGCATATTAAGTTATTAGAATAAAGAAAAAAAAGACTACATATCTAGGGTACTTGAAAGTCAATTTATAGAAATAAAATATACCATGTCATCCTTCCTATAAACAAATACCGTTAGAGAATGAATACTGAGCCCTATCTATAATACAGCTCAAGGATTTACAGATTCATATTCATTCTCTTACTTAGTTACTCACAAGTCTACGACTTACGGAAATAGTCTATATATATGGAACAAAGTAAGATCAGCATTACATAACCAAATATGCAACTTCAGGTTCACCATGAAGTCTTCTAACCAAATTAATTAACTAAATGGAATGCTAAGATATTAGAGCAAGGTAAAAAGTGCAAAACTAAATAAAAGTAAATCCTTTCCCTCCTGACACATCTCAGAACACTTACAAAGTTAACAGAGAGAGTTCCTTTCCGTTGTCTCATTTGCATGTTAAATGCGTCTGACCTGTTGGTAACTTTTCGTCTTCGGGAGACCTCATCTTAAAATAAAAATAGTTATATAATAATAGCAAAAACTAATGTTGAGAGCTTACTCTGGACCAGACACTATTTAAAATTATTTAAATTAGTTAAAATCTCACAACACTATGAGGTAAAAAACTATTATCCCCCATTGAAGATAAAGAATCTGAAGTACAAAGAAGTTACATAACTTGTCCAAAATCACACAGCCAGTCAATGGCAGATTGGGATTCCAATCCAGGCAATCATCCTCCAGAGTTCTTAAGTACTAATTCTATACTGACTATATGAAGTATTTATCATATACTTCATATGTACTAATTTGAGACTAGTTTTATGATCACTGCCAGGTAATACAATAATTAAAAGAATGGAAAAGATAATCAAAATGCTTAATTCTTAAAACATTATCATGTATTGTCCTATCACACTGAACTTTTTGAGAGTGATCCTCCAGAGTTCAGTCCACAATCTGAATTATGAGTTAATAATATCATAAAATGTATAGTCAATATGATTTGTGATTATAGTATTTCATTAAATTCTTACACATTAAAAATAGATCCAATGCAATCTTTGTTAAATTGAGTTTTCAAACTGACATGTACCTACAGGTAAAGATGGAACTTGATCTTTGTATTAGTAATTTTACTAATTAAAAGTTTCAAACATGCTAAGCTGAGATTAACAGGCTTTCCTCAAAGAGTTTATTTAAATGAAGTGTAATAATATACCACGGCTTACAGAAAAATATCAAAATTATAGTTAGAATATAAGTCATAAGTTCTCCCCACTATCTTTTGATACTAAAGGCCAGAGAATCCTCTATTTCTCTTAGAATTTAAAAGTTATAAGACTTAGACCACCAGGTGAGAACCATTAATTTCACCATTCTTTCATAAACTAGCCTTTAGAAACTACAATAAATCTCTGTGCCACATATTAAAACATGGAGGAAAATTTCTCTCCCAAAATATTACAAAAAATTCAACCTAATATGGCTCCTCACACCTTAAATTTAAGATCTGACACAGAAAAAGATTTCTCTAGGAACCAAGTTGTAAGTTTACAAGTCTTAGGAAAATCCCAAGGCAGACTGCAATTCAAATATCATTTGAATCTTGCTATAACCACACTGTTATACCTTATTTCTTTTCATGACCAAACAATAGATTTTTACCTTCTTTATCTTTTGCTCCCATTGCCAGGCCCACGACCTTAGGCCCAGCCCCAAAAATTCGAAGTTTCTTCAGTTCTGTGTTTCTATTCACATCTCCAGATTCTGACTAAAAATAAAAATGAGAAATGTTAGTCTAGTTATTCTGTCTATTCTGATTCACACATTTATTTCTTATCAAAGAAATAAAGCTTCAAGGTCCTCTTCAAAATGAAGAAAAAAATTATTTAATTTCTTCTCTAATTCCAATCACTGCCTCATTACAACAGTTAAGCACTCACCATCAAAACACTATGCAACACCCGGATTCCTTTCCACAAAAGAAAATCTATCTTTCATAAAAGCACAGTTGTCAATTAGGTTCTGTCCAGAGACAGACAGTAGTGGTAATAACTGGTTATAACATAGATAATAACTCCATAGTAAGCCCCACTTCTAACTTGCTAAGAACACCAACTCTGATTAGGAAGCAAAATGCCTATCCCAACAGATGAATATAAACGTTGTAAGCCAATTATGTCAATGCCATTTCTCTTTGTTGGTGATGACCTAGCTAGGGATGGGAATGTTATCTTGGTCTAGCCAATTAGACAGAAGGAAAATATACTGGAAGCCTCTGGGAAAGATTTTCATCCTATATAATAAAAGCCTAATATGCAAATTGCCTCCTCGGGCGGTCATTGGACCGGGAGTTAGACCAGGAAACCAGGAGTTTGACCGCTTACTATGACGTGCGCTGACCACCAGGGGGCGACGCGGAACATGGCGGGGGTCGGCGACACAGTACTGGCAGCGTGCAGCAGTGGAGGGGCTGCCAGCCCCGATGGGCCCCCGAGGAGAGCAGGACTGTGTCAGGATGGTGGAGCAGGTTAGCAGGTGGCACCAGGCCAAGGGGGGTGTGAGCAGGTGCCCAATCACCCCGCAGATGGCAGCGGGAGGCGGGGCTGCCGCCTGGCTCCCAGGCACTGAGGGAGCTGGGCGGGGGGCCCAGCCCTGACCAATCGTCCCTACAGACGGGATGGTAGAGCAGGTAAGGGGGCGGCACCAGGCCAAGGCGGGGTGCCAGGCGGGCCTGCAGGGCTGTGAGGCTGGGGGTGTGAGCTGAGGCTGCAAGGCTGGGGGTACAGGCTGGGCACCAATCTCCACAGGCCACCCCGAGGGACCCCACCCATGCATGAATTCATGCACCAGGCCTCTAGTCTTCTAATATAAGAGAAGTAATCTCAAAAAGTAAGCCTTTTTGCCCCAACTTCCTTTCCTACTACTAGGAAACTCAGCTGGTGAAAGCATGGTGCTGGACTATACAGCAGCCACACTGCAATCGGGGGGAGATATATCATCCATACACTGAAGAAAGCAAAGCAGAAAGATGGAAAGAGGCTGGGCCCTTGAAGATAATGGTCAGTTGGTGTTATCAATCCTAGAATTACCTATATCTCTGAAAATTTTATATGAAAAATATGTCCTTATGTGAAAACTGTGTTTTTAAAGTTTAAGCTACTGTCATTTGGTATTCTAGTACTTGAAGATGAGAGCATCCTGACAGACACCGCCGTTACACCTTGAATTTAGTCAGTGGTTCTCAACCTTCTGGCCCTTTAAATACAGTTCCTCATGTTGTAACCCAACCATAAAATTATTTTCATTGCTACTTCATAACTGTAACGCTGCTACTGTTATGCATCGTAATGTAAATATCTGATATGCAGGATGGTCTTAGGCCACCCCTATGAAAGGGTCGTTCGGCCGCCAAAGGGGTAGCGACCCACAGGTTGAGAACCGCTGATTTAGATGAACCATAATTTTGAATGGACACTAAATAAATAATCAAAATTAATTTAAAATATACTTAGTCAAGGTAGGCTGGCATGGTTCAACGGTTGAGCGTTGACCTATGAACCAGGAGGTCACATTTCAATTTCTGCTCAGGGCACATGCCCGGGTTGGGGCCTCAATCCCCAGTGGGGAGGGGGGGAGGGGAGGGGGCAGGAGGTAGCCAATTAATGATTCTCTCTCATCATTGATGTTTCTCTCTCTCTCTCCCTCTCCCTTCCTCTCTGAAATCAATAAAAAATAAAGTATTTAAATATCACATGATCTTACTCATTTGTGGAATATAATGAACAACATAAACTGATGAACTAAAATAGAGCCAGAGACATAGAAGCATCAAACAGACCATCCAACCTCAGAGGGAAGGCGCGGGGGTTGAGGGGGCAGTCAACCCAAGGACTTGTATGCATGCATATAAGCAGAACCCATGGACATAGAGAGTAGGGGGGGTGACATCGATCGGGAAGAGATCAATGGGGGAAAAAGGAGACATACTTAATACCTGAAACAAAGAATTTTTTTAAAAAAAGATAATCACACTCTTAGAAAAAACTTTCCTATAAAATAAACTGCAGATATTAGGTAATTAATTAAATAAAATAAAAATAAATATATAGCCCTGATCCGTTTGGCTCAGTGGATAGAGCGTCGGCCTGTGGACTGAAGGGTCCCAGGTTCGATTCCGGTCAAGGGCATGTACCTTGGTTGCGGGCACATCCCCAGTAGGGGATGTGCAAGAGGCAGCTGATCAATGCTTCTCTTTCACTGATGTTTCTAACTCTCTCTCCCTCTCCCTTCCTCTCTGTAAAAAATCAATAAAATATATTTAATAAATAAATAAATAAATAAACACCAGGATATAATACAGACTACTCTATAAATCTATGGCTACACAACAGCTGACATATGCAGATTAGACTAATAAAGGATCATATAAGAATCAAACCAAACATGGCATTTCCAAAATTTATCTTTAAACTTTAGTAAACTGATTTGGCTATACTTATCAACTTCTACAGTTAATCCAATGTTAAATACAACACTACACATCCTTTACCCCCACTAATGCAAAGTATACATAATAATAAAAGCTAACAGTATGTGCCATATCAAAATATTTTACTCAGTTAATCCTAACAACAATCTTTATAGATAGGCAATAGAGTTCCAAAAAGGAGAAATAAAAATAAAAACACAACATTATCTAATCTTCTTGGAATAAAACAATTGAAATAAAATTAAAACTCAGAAGGCCCTTCCACCTAGAATTTAACTTTCTATTAAAAAATGATAGCCAAAACCGGTTTGGCTCAGTGGATAGAGTGTCGGCTTGTGGACTGAAAGGTCCCAGGTTCGATTCCAGTCAAGGGCATGTGCCTGGGTTGCGGGCACATCCCCAGTGGGAGATGTGCAGGAGGCAGCTGATCGATGTTTCTCTCTCATCGATGTTTCTAACTCTCTATCTCTCTCCCTTCCTCTCTGTAAAAAATCAATAAAATATATATTTTTAAAAAAATGATAATTTTTTAAATGATAATAAAAGGCTATATATCAGAATCTCTGGAACAAGTTAAAGCAGTGAACCCAGGGAACTTTATAGTGTTAAACATATGAATCAAAGCAAAAGAATAAAAATAAAAGAATTATGTTACCAACGGAAAATGCTAGGAAAAGAACTACAACAAAAACCAAAAGAACTTTGTGATATTGGATTAGAAGTGGAATTATCAGTATGAACTCAAAATACAAAGTCATAATGTTTTTAAAATTTACTTCCCAGCCCTGACCACTAAAAGAGCCTATAAACAATGGTGTCCTAGTAGGAACAAACACACTTTGTGCTCAGATCTTGGTTTCTAAATACCATTTCCTACTAAAATTAACCAGGATTCTTTGGATAAATGGCTGATTCCAGGTCTAAAGCTGACAAGACCAGCCTTTTCTGTGCTTAAATAAGTGCTCAAAAACAGATGGAAACATGGTCAAGAGGACATCATGAATCAGCTTAAAGATGCTCCCATTAGCCAAATTTGAAACAAGAAATAAAAGGGCCCAATCAGTGTGGCTCAGTGATTGAGCGTCAACCTATGAATTAGGTCACAGTTCCATTCCCGGTCAGGGCAAATGCCTGGGTTTTGTGTTTGATCCCCAGTGGGGAGTATGCAGGAGGCAGCCAATTAATGATTCTCTTTCATCACTGATGTTTCTTTCTCTCCCCCCCCCCCACTCTCCCTTCCTCACTAAAATCAATAAAAATATTTATTTAAAAAAAAAAGTAAAAGGTTATAAGACATGTATCAAAAAAAATCATATCTACAGTGATACAAAAGAGGGACAGTCATGGTTCCAAAAGTATAAAAATTCATCACAATGTAGATTTAATATATACACATTTTACTGTATGAAAAATATAGCTCAAGAAAAAGTATGGGCTGTTCTTTAAAGGAAAAGGCTAACTTATAAATATACAAGGAATGACAGAACTAAAAAACCACCCATTTTGCAATCACCAATATAGTAACTAATTCAAGCAAAGATCATCAATGAATGTTAAGATTACTGGATAAATCATAACTGGAAAAGAGGTTATTCACACTCTATCATGATTTACTCTTTTATTACAAAGAGAGTAAGTACTTTATAATGGAGAAATCTGGCTCAAACTTAGTGTCACCATTAATGGGACTTATTGGCATAATGGGCTTCATTCTCCTGTGTAAAGGTGTTAAGAATTTGCTAATTCTTGCCCTAGCCAGTTTGGCTCAGTGGATAGAGCATCAGGCTGGGGACTGAAGGGTCCTGAGTTCAATTTCAGTCAAGGGCACATACGGGGGGTTGCAGGCTCGATCCCCAGTGGGCGGCGTACAGGAGGCAGCCAATCAATGATTCTCTCTCATCATTGATGTTTCTATCTCTCCCTCTCCCTTCTTCTCTGAAATAAATAAAAGTACTTTAAAAAAATCATTTGCTAATTCTTGATAAGACAAACAGCAATTTCAGCTTTCAAGGAACACACGAAGAACAAGCATGTCAAACTCATGGCCCACTGCTGGGGGCCAGCCCCAGCGGAGCGGGTCCAGGGGTTCCCAAAGGTGTGGACGGAGTCGGCGAAGAATGTTTTACACGGAGACAGCATTCAGAGCTCTCTAGCTTTCCTTAGTCTCCGTGGATCTTCCCTGTGCCTGGCTGAGGCCACAGAGAGAGAGAGATCCCAAGGCAAGCTGAACCTTTATTTTATAGTGAGAGGTAAACAAGGTAGTGGTTTCCAAAGTTACACTGTTCTTGTGAGTTTCACTTGTTTTTGTTCTTGTGAGTTTCACTTGTTTTCACCATGGTTATACTTCCGGCACTTCCTCAGCCCATTAGCTTCCCAGATACGATCTAGGGAGTGTTACAAGGTCAAGCCTAATTATGCTAAGAGGACTGTGCCCTCTAAGCTGGGAATTGTTTGTGACTTTGCCCACAGGTCAGTCCGAGGCTTAACCCTATATCGGCTCCCCACAGCCCACAACAAATACTTTTGCGGCCCAGCCAATATAACAGTATGTAAGAAACATTTTAATAAAAATTTTGTAACTTAATTTTTACAATATCCTGCTATACGTAATTATTAGTAACAAACTACAACGTTAACTAATGACTATTATAATCGTGTTGCATTCATTTACCTTGCGCACCTTATGCGCAGGCGCACCATTTCTTTCCACTAATACTAGCAGCGAATATTTTAGCAGCCAATTGCCACGTCATTAGTCTTGGACTGACTTGTTTGGTGTGCGCAACAGGAAATATTTAGCTTTTGGATAACAAAATAAGTTTGTTTTACGCTTATTATTTTGTGCAGTTATTCAGTGTCTGGTAAGTTAATATTCAAGAAAAAAATATTACTTTTATTAAAGTGTTCTATTATTTTATATTAACGATTACTCATTTCAGCCCTTTGAATTCAGCATGTCTCTATCGAAACAAACCTACATTTCTATGAAAATTGAAGCTTTAGTTTTTTTGCAGCCCACATAATCTTAAACCTTGTTTATTTGGCCCATGTTAGCCTTTGAGTTTGACATGCTTGCTCTAGAGAATCACAGATGAAAAAGTAATCAGAGTATAGGCCTGGCTGGTTGTTCAGTGGTTAGACCACCAGTCTGCATACCGAAGGATCTCAGTTCAATTCAATTCCTGGTGAAGGGCTCACACCTGGGTTGCAATCAATCCATGGGTCTTGCTCACACTGATGTTTCTCTCTCTCTTCCTCCCACTCCCTCCCTTCCACTTTCTCTAAAAAAATCAATGGAAAAAATATCCACAAAAAAATATCCTCAGGTGAGGATTAACAAAAACAACAACAAACAATTAGAGTATGGCAAGTGATGTGATAGAGATAAGAAAGGGGAGAAGGATAACTTTCATAACTTGTTTCTTGTTTGAGAGACTACTGATGGCTGTGCTTATCAATGTCGCCAGGATAGAAAATATTAAAGAAAAAACAGATTTAGAAAAGATGATAATGTTTGAGATGTATTGAATTTAGCATACCTGAACTGTGGTCACGAAGAAGCACGTGTCCACACGTACACACGTGCATGCACACACACACACATACACACATGTGCACACACACCCTCAAGACATATTTAGAATCCCTCAGTGTATAGGTATGAATTGAAATCATAGGGCAGATGAGATCACATGGGAGAATAAAGCTAGGAAAGGACTAAAAATAGCATGTAAAGAGCAAAGAGAGAAGCCCTAGCCAGTGTGCTAAGTAGTTAGAGCATCAGCCCCTGCACCAAAGGATCATGGGTTCGATTCCCCATCAAGGGCACATACCTATGTTGCAGGTTCACTCCCCACTCCGGGAGGCAACCAGTCGATGTGTCTCTCACATTGATGCTGTTTCTCTCTCTCTCTATCTCTCTCTCTCTCTTCTCCTTCTCCTCCTCCTCTCTCCCTCCCTCCCTTCCACCCTCTCTGAAAAGCAATGGAAAAAGTAACCTCAAGTGAGGATTAACACCCTCCCCCCCAAAAAAGGGGGCGGGAGGCAGAGAAGATATTACAAAGATAACTGAAAAGTGGTCAGCGTGAAGAGGAAAACCAAAAGAGGTGTCACAAAAGTCAAAGAAAAATAAAATTAATCAAATTTCAAGAAGAGGAATCAACTACCATATTAAATGTATACATGACCAGAGATGAAGTAGAATAAGAAATGAAAATGGGCCTCCGCATTTGACAATTACTAACTCAGTGGTAACTTGGACAGTGGAGTTTCAGCAAACTTATTTGGCTCAAAGTCAATCAATTACAACATATAAAAATTAAACAGATATTGAGAAAAGTGAAACAACATACACTATTTTTTCAAGAAATTTGTCCCTGAAGAGTCAATAAGTAAGGCACTATCTAAAAAGACTGTTTTTGTTTTTAAGATGATAGAGACTTGAACACATATATAGCAGACGAGGCAGAAGAGAAAGAATTCACTACTAATATAATGAAATCACTAAAGAAGCTAAAAAGGATGGAAGCAAAATACCCTTAGAGGGAAAGGTACACTTTGCCCATCCAGACAGGCAAAGACTAAAAATAAATACCAACAGTTTTATGTATGGGGCAAGGAGTTAAGAGTTCTACCAGAAAGCGTTTTTCTTTCTTACTGCGAAAGAAAACTAGAAATGAGGCAGACTGACAATATCCTACATAATAAAAGGCTAATATGCAAATTGTCCCCTCAACTGGGAGTTTGACAGGTAGTTTGACCAGGGGGTGGGGCCGGTCCACCAACTGCCTGAGGCCCCTCCCCCCAGCTTGCCCCTCCCCCCACTACCACCACGCCAATCAGGGGTGGGCTGGCTGGACCCCACCCGTGCACGAATTCATGCACCGGGCCTCTAGTAGTAATAATAAATAAGTTTAAGAAATTCTTAATTGCAAACCCTGAAATGGTTCTAGTTTCTACCTGATATCAACCAATGTGAATCTATGACAATTATTACAATGGGTAAAAGCATTCTATGCAGTCCCTATTCTTATATCCAGAAATGCACTTTAAAAGTAAGCAGAACTTTTTCATGGTTTTAGAAGAAACATCAAAAGGGATTTCATCACAAGCTGGCAATTGATTAGATGGGCAGGGCCACCCGGGGCAACTTTTCAGAGTTGAGTCATCATGTCAACAAGACTATTCTTCAAGTGTTTCAGATCTTAAAATAAATCATGACCCCAAAGTGATCAGAATTTCTGATATCAATCATAGCAAAAAAAATCACTTAATTACTAAACCAGAGTTTACTAATCTATAATGGGACTATCACCTTCCAACAAATTTCCATTAAATTCATATTCCCATCCAAGACACCTATCTTTCTACTATCAAAATACCCAAGAGCCCTGGCCAGTTTGGCTCAGTGGATAGGGCATCGGCCTGCGGACTGAAGGGTCCCGGGTTCGATTCCGGTTAGGGGCATGTGCCTTGGTTGCGGGTACATCCCCGGTTAGGGGGTGTGCGGGGGGCAGCTGATCGATGTTTCTCTCTCATCCATGTTTCTAGCTCTCTGTCCCTCTCCCTTCCTCTCTGTGAAGAATCAATAAAATATATTTTTTTTAAAAAATGCCCAAGATACTAATTGATTACATCAGGAGGTTATTTAATAAGCATAAACTCAGAACAATGGAAGGAGACATGGTATGAGAGATATCCCCTGAGCTCTAAAAAGGCAGGATAAAGTTATCACTAGCCTACCTCTACAGTGACAAGACTCCTTACCACCTAGTGTCTCTTGATACAGTATCTTGTCATGAACTATCTTCCTTCTCTGATTCCCACTTCCAGTGTAAACCATTCCTATTCTTTCAACACATTATTTTTTAGATATGTTCAAGTCAACGATTAGATCCAATTAAGCTGTATTTTGATCTAGTCTTATGTTTAATTTAAATGGACCACATCTCAGAGTTCTAAGGGCACCTCACTGTCCCAGCTTACTGACTTGTCTTTAACAAAAACCTTAAAAAAGACAACTCTGGGGCTCTGGCCAGGTGGCTCAATTCCCAGTCGGGGCATATACCTAGATTGCGGGTTTGAGCCCCGGTTGAAGCACATACAGGAGGCAACCAATGTTTCTCTCACTCGATGTTTCTCCCTTGCTATCTCTCTAAAAATCAATAAAAACATATCCTCGGATAAGAATTCTAAAACATATACAACTTTTGGGACCACAGAGAAATGGGAATAGTAAGGAAGAGCAGACCAAAAGAAATTAGGACACTTCTCTGATGCATCCATTAGGCTTTGAAATTATTTTAGGTTACAAGAACAGTATAGAAGTTACATTGGAATGCTCAAGACACTAAGAAACTTATACTCTGGTTTTTAAAGGAATGACAAGTGAAATACAAAACCACTCTTTCCTACTCCTCTCATTTCTGCTAACTATTTCATCAGCATGTCTGGAAAACTGACCCTACAATATCCAGAACCACCCTCTGATTTGCCATTCCTGTCAAAAACTATTCAAAAATTACCAAAAAGCTTTTACTCAAAAATTACCAAAAAGTTTTCTAAATCAAATCACACTGAATTTTATAATTTCTTCCCCATTCATCTCAAAAGTAATTTAAAGATAGGTCTATTTAAATTTTAATGAATAACAGTATTTGAATGACCTCCCATAACCAGATGCACAGTTATGCATTTAAAATTCCTGTTAAAAATGGCCCATGGAAATGGATACCTGAGACTTGACACGTCTTGTTCTCTTTGGCAGAATATTCATTCTTGTGCCCGGCTCTGGGGAAGTTTGGACTTCAGTGCCAAGAACCTCAGGCTCCACTTTTTCCTTAAGATCTAAATTAGGCATTTGTACACCCTAAAGAATCAGAGCACAGAAAGAGAGCAGATTCACTGATAAGAGATCAGATTTGAGACTCAAGAAAAATAGTAAATTTCCAATAAATCCCTAATACTCCATGAAACCAGTTGACAATTCTCCCACCAAATTGATCTATAGATTTAAGAAAATCCCTATCAAAAGTCTAGCAGGCTTTTGTAGAAAATGAGAAGCTGATCCTAAAATTTATCTGGAAATGCAAAGTGTTTAGAAATTATGGAAAAAAGAATAACAAAGTTTGAGGACTTACACTACTGGGTATCAAAATTAACTATAAATTTTATTAACCAATGTCATCCTAGTAAATTCAATTAAAAAAAGAAAAGAAAATGTAAAAAGAATGTACTAAAAAGCTTTAGTACTAAGACAAAATAGTATTGGTGTTAGGGTAAATATATAGATCAAAAAACAAAACGGAGACCAGAAATAAACCCACATATTTAAAGTCAACTGATTTTCAACAAAGGTGCCAAAGGAAATCAATGAGTAAAGGGTAGTCTTTTAAACAAATAGTGCTAGTACAATTCGATATTCATATCCCGTGCCCATCAAAAAAAAAAGAAATATGCCTTTACCTTATACTGTACACAAAAAGAATTCAAAATGGATCAAAGACTTCAACAAAAGGCTAAAACTAAAAAGTCTAGATGAAAATAAAGAAGAAAATCTTTGTGGTCTTAGGTCAAGAAAAGATTTCTTAGTTATAACAGAAATACCATCCACAAATGGAAAGAGAAAAAAGT
Organism: Myotis nattereri; assembly: GCF_964212035.1. Classification (NCBI taxonomy): domain Eukaryota; kingdom Metazoa; phylum Chordata; class Mammalia; order Chiroptera; family Vespertilionidae; genus Myotis; species Myotis nattereri. The sequence goes on along the minus strand of NC_138076.1, from coordinate 121,631,160 downwards.
TGATAAATTACTCTTCAAATAGACACCATTATAAAATGAAAAGATAAACTACAGACAACAAGAAAATATTTGTAAAATCATTTTCTGATAAAGAACTTGTATCTAGAACTCAGAATAAGTATAAGATGAGAAACAACCCAATAAAAAATATCTCAACAGACACTTCATAAAGGAAGATATACAGATGCAGAACACCAATAGCCATTAGAGAAATGAAAATTAAAATCACAATGAGATACCACTACACACCGACTAAAATGGCTATAAGCAAAAAAACTGACAATACCAACTGCTGGCAAAGACATGGAGAAACTGGAAGCCTCTACATTACTGATGCAAATGTAAAATGGTTCAGCCTCTTTGGAAAACTGTTTGGCAGTTTCTTAAAAAGTTAAACGTAAACTTACCATATAACCCAGCAATTCCATTCCTAGGTATCCACCCAAGAGAAATGAAAATATATGTCTACACAAAGACTTGTACTTGATTTCACAGCATTATTCATAATAACCTTAAACTGGAAAGAACCCAACTGTCCATCAACTAGTACATAGATAAACAAATGTGGTATAGCCATATATCATTCAACCATAGAAAGGAATGAAGTACTAATACATGCTAAAGCATGGATGAACCTTAAAAACATTAGTCTAAGTCAGTGGTTCTCAACCTTCCTAATGCCGCGATCCTTTAATACAGTTCCTCATGTTGTGGTAACCCCCAATTTCATTGTTACAAATTGAACATAATTAAAGCATAGTGATTAATCACAAAAACAATATGTAATTATATATGTGTTTTCCGATGATCTTAGGTGACTGCTGTGAAAGGGTCGTTCGACCCGCAAAGGGGTTGCAACCCACAGGTTGAGAACCGCTGGTCTAAGTGAAAGAAGCCAGACACAAAATCATATTGTATGATGCCATCTATTTGAAATTTCTAGAAAAGGCAAAACTATAAGTCAAAAAATAGGTCAGGAATTGTCTAGGTTTGGAGGTAGAAGTGGAAACTAACTATAAATGAACACAAAAAAACTTTTTAGGCTGATGGAAGTGTTCTAAAACTAGATTGTGCTGTATAATTCATTAAAGCTTACTATCAGAGTACCTACAATGAGTGAATTCTATGGTATGTAAATTATACCTCAATAAAGCTGTTAAAAAAATACATAAAACAAAGAGGAGGAATTTGTCCTAGCAGTTTGGCTCAGTGGATAGAGCATCGGCCTGAGGAATATGGGTCCTGGATTCGATTCCTGGTCAGGGCACATGCCTGAGTTGTGGGCTCGATCCCCAGTAAGGGACGTACAAGAGGTAGTCATGAGTCTCCATCATCATTGATATTTCAATATCTCTCTCTCTCCCTCTCCCTTCCTCTCTGAAATCAATAAAAATATATATTTTTTTTAAAAAAGGAGTTTTTCAAAAAGCATACAGGACTTTATTTTAAATAAGAAAAACAGCCTTCATTCCCATTAGCTTTTATTTTGTAAACCACCAAAAATAGCTGATTTTTAAACTACACCTTGCTCCCCAAAATTCTGGTACATGGAGAAATCTTTTTCAACTTTCTATGCACAGTCAACTGCTACCTTATGGTGAACACAGTCTAAAGTTTATACATAGCAGACTGGATTTATCCACTCCAAAAAAAAAAAAAAAATGATGCATCTCACCATAAGGCTGACACCAGACTGGAAAAGCTCATATGGGTAGAGAATTCTTTCATAGTGTGACTTTAAAAGAGACCCAGTTCCTTTTCCTGGGAGATATCCCAAGCGGCTACCCACTTTAGACCATTTCTTTTCTTTGGTGACCATTTCAAAACCTCCTTTGCTGGCAACAATCTGAAAAGAAAATAAAAATTATTTAGGAAAAGATAGATTCATGTACTCTGACTCTACATCATACTTGCTAAATACAAAAATTATTCTGGGCCTAGAGTTCAAATTTCCTTTTAATAAATATCTGGCAAAACTAAAACTTGTCAACATTTTAAAGTATGGAATGAGATGATGATTTTTGGAAGTTTTAAACTTTATTATTTAATTGTTATTGTACCTACCTTAAATGAACCAGGCATTCAAAAACATTTAATGAATTTACACTTTGTACATTATATAACTTGAGAAAACTAAGCACATAGATGTACTCCATATCCTCAAGGACCTCAAAATATAAAATAATACAGACCAAAAGTAGACATGAGAATAAATATTATATATAGTACAAAAGAAACATAATTCCTGAAATTAGAAAATGTACCAAAAAATTTTAAATTTTAATAAAAATGTCAAGCAAACAATGGATTCAGAGGCTATTTTGAAAAAGAGACTATAATTTTTCAAAAGGAGAAAAGTTTTACATGGAAGATTATAAAGGAATAACATGGAAAGATCGGATTATAATATTAGATTAACTGAAATGTAGCATAGAATGTAATAATGTAGGAAGTAATGAGATAAATTGGCCGATTTGGCTGAATGCTCACATCAAACCTGGCATTGTATATAATATCATGTATCAAGGCCCCCTATCTTCCAGAAGCTGATATTATACATCTTTCACACTCTATAAAACAGGGGTGGGGAATGTCCGGCCACCAGGCCATACAAGGTCTGAGAAATCATTTGGTCTGGCCCTGCCAAGGCATTAGGGGTGAGCTAACTAAATGTTTGACCAAATATAGCAGGCTAATTTTTAAGTTGATAATTTTGTATAGCCTGCGAATGATGTTATAAATATCCAATTGGCCCTTGGCAGAAAAAGGTTTCCCACCCCTGCATATAGGCAGTTTCCAGTTTCACTGACAACGTAATAAAAAGGACTGTGACATAGTTATTTGAACTCAAAGTAATTTTCCTTTTTGAATATACACTACTATATTTTACTGTATCAAGAGTTAGGAGAAAAATTAAACAAAGAATTACCACATGATCCAGGAATTCCGTCTCTAGGTATATACCCAAAAGAATTGAAAGCTAGGATTCAGACAGATACTTGCATACGAATGTTCACAGCAGCATTATTCACAATACCCAAAAGGTGGAAACAACCATCAAAAGATTAATGGATTAAAAAATGTGATATACACATACAATGAACTTACTAATGGGTGCATGAATGGGTGAAACATCAGATCGATGTTTCTCCCCCACCTCCTCTCTCTAAAATCATTTATTTTTAAAGTGCTTAAAAAAATGGAGAGGGGTGCATATGTTATAAATAAGTGAAGAAAATGTTTTCAACTCTTGTGATCTAGGATACAATTGAAGACAAAGATAAACCTATCGCCAAAGCAAAATTTTCCACTCGTGAAATATCTGAAAGCTTGGTAGAAACACACATAAGTTCATATGCAGAGTTGAACACATTTCTAATTCTTCAGCTTCTTTTATCATACCCTCAAAGAAACTTTTCTTTTAAGAGCTAACCAGAAAAATTATAAAGAGAAAAAATTTATTTTCAGATTTTATAGTGTTTAAGACAATGAGGGTGGTTTAGATAAAGGGTTGACTGGAAGCAAATGGATGAATATTAAAATGCCTTTCTTTCAAATCTTTCCAGTGCTTCTAACTGTCAGCTACTATTCTAGGTGCTTGAGATATGTCTATGAGTAAAACAAAAATATTTGCCTTTACGGAACTTATATTCTAGTGGATGAAGACACACAATAAACATAATATGTAAATTTTGAAGTGATAAATCCTGTAGAAGAAATTTTAAAAAGCATTTAAAAGGTCTCGCAAGGAGCATAACGAGGGTAAATTGAAGTATTAATTAGTCACAAAAAGCCTCATGACAAAGTTGAAATCTGAGCAAAGATGTGAAGGAAATAAAGCAGTTACCCTAGCAATATACAGAGGGAGTAGCCAGACCAAGGGCCCTAAGTTAAGAAGCATGCCGAGTGTTTGAGAAACAATAAGGAAGCCAGTTTGGCTGAAGCAAGTGGAGAGGACTAGTAAAGGAAGTGGGAGAAGAAATAGAAGCCCTCTCAATAATCTTTACTATCCAATACAATGATCACCATTGCATAATAATCTGCTTTGCATTCAAAGCACTTCAAGCTAAATTTCCATTAGTAATGATGCACACAGATCCAGTCATGCTTTCCCAACCAGTCTAATTACTGGCACATAGCTAGCTGTGAAAACGACAGTGAGCAGAATCAGGGTCTGGCCAAGGAATAAGACAAAGCTATCTCACACAGAAATAAAAGCCATGAGTTTGGCTTCATGCATATAATACTCTAACAACCTAACCAGCCCTAATACTATACTAGGTGTACCAGTTAATAATGCGTATTTTTTTAATAGATGGAGTTACACATATGTTGATATATATGCTATTTTTAAAATATATTTTATTGATTTTTTTACAGAGAGGAAGGGAGAGGGATAGAGTTAGAAACATCGATGAGAAAGAAACATCGATCAGCTGCCTCCTGCATACCTCTTACCGGGGATGTGCCCACAACCAAGGTACATGCCCTTGACCAGAATCAAACCTGGGACCTTTCAGTTCGCAGACTGATGCTCTATCCACTGAGCCAAACCAATTAGGGCTATATATATGCGATTTGATATGTACGCTATTTTGTTGTATTGACAGCAAGCTTCAAAACTTCGTATGTCAAATTTGCTGAAGGTGTTAACATCATAGATATTTTTACGCTTAAAAATGTTGAATTTTGTGCCAAAAAAAGAGCATTTGTGGGAAGTTTTAATTCATTACTTTATTTTGAAGAAAAAGTTATCGTATACTTCGGGAAGCTTATGGTGAACGTGCTCCATCTCAAGATACTTGTGAACACTGGTTTAAACGCTTTAAACGTGATGATTTCAATGTGAAAGGCAAAGAACATCCAGGTCAATCGAAAAAGTTTGAAGACCAACAATTACAAGCATTATTGGATGAAGATGCGTGTTGAACTCAAAAACAACTTGCAGAAAGATTAAGCGGTGCTCAGCAAACCATTTCCGATCATTTACAAGCAATAGGAAAGATTTTAAAGGAAGGAAAATGGGTGCCACATCAACTGAACGAAAGACAAATGGAAAACCAAAAAGTCATCAGTAAAATGTTGCTTCAACGGCACGAGAGGAAGTCTTTTTTGCATCGAATTGTGACTGGCGATGAAAAGTGTATTTATTTTGAGAATCCCAAATGCACAAAATCATGGGTTAATCCAGGTCAACCATCAACATTGACTGCAAGGCCAAGTCGCTTCAGAAAAAAAGACAATGCTCTGCGTTTGGTGGGATCAGGAAAGGTGTGGTGTATTATGGGCTTCTAAAACCAGGTGAAACCATTAATACGATACCGACAACAAGTAATCAGTTTGAACCACGCTTTGATCGTGAAACGACTAGAATGTGTCAGAAGACACGGCAAAGTAATTTTGCTTCATGATGATGCACCATCACACACTTCAAAACCAGTTAAAGACACGTTAAAAGATCTTGCCTGTGAAGTATTAACCCACCCACCGTATTCACCAGATCTTGCTCCTTCAGATTACCACTTGTTCCGATAGATGGCACACGCACTTTCTGAGTAGCACTTCAAAACATAGGAAGAAGTGGAAAATTGGGTCTCTGAATGGTTTGCCTCAAAACAGGAAAAGTTCTATTCAGACGGTATCCACAAATTAAATTACCTGAAAGATGGGGGAAATTTATACCTAGCAATGGACATTACTTTGAATAAAGCACTTTTGATATTTCTCTTGAAATTATCGTGTTTTCTTTGATCACAAAATCCACCATTATTAACCAGTACACCTAGTAAAAACACATAGTAAAAACACAAAGCCTTACACTTCTTTTTATTCAGCTGACAGACTCAAGGATTACCATGTGTAACTTCAAAATGTAAACCATTTATTTCAAACATTTGCAATGCAATATATCACAATGGTCACAAGAAAAATATCACTTAAGAACCATGCCCTATAAAAACATAGATGGCATATACTTAAATTAAACACAACAAAGAGAAGGCTTTAATCAAAACTTGACTGAAGAGTACTGTCAATCAACGCCAAAACTTCAGTCCAATGACAAACTAAGTCTGGCTAACAAGAGACAATTATAACAGAAATAATAGTAGTATTACACTTAAAAGCTCCCTATCAAAACTCCACTAAAAAGACAGCAAACGAACACAAAGGCATAATCCTAAGAGGACAGACAGGCCAAGAGAAAGCAGGTTGTACATATTATAACCCAGCAAGCAAAAAAAAAAACAAAAAACCAAAAAAAAAAAACCCCAAGCATCTGCAAAAGAAAGCCAAGGAGAAGCTTTTGCCACATAGAACTTGAAAAGGCTTATGAAATGGGAGCATCAGTACCTTTAAAATTAGAGATGGCAATGAACAACGAACAGGATTGGCTGAAAAACCAGTATTAAAAAAAGCACTTAGGCCACCAAAACTAAGCACAGGTAGGCAGCTATCCCTCTCCAACCAGCAGAAGACTAGAGATTTACTCTCAGGAGAATTCAAAAATAAGGGACTCTACCCTAAGAAAGAAATAAGTAAACTATAGGATCAATCTAATCGTCTAATCCAGCCGTGGGCAAACTACGGCCCGGGGGCCGAATCTGGCCCCTTTGAAATGAATAAAACTAAAAAAAAAAAGACCGTACTCTTTTATGTAATGATGTTTACTTTGAATTTATATTAGTTCACACAAACACTCCATCCATGCTTTTGTTCCGGCCCTCTGGTCCAGTTTAAGAACCCATTGTGGCCCTCTAGTCAAAAAGTTTGCCCACCCCTGGTCTAATCAGTCTAACATTTTAACATCAAGCTACTAATCCAACATCCAACTAATAAAAAAGTTCAAATGGAAGAAATTGTCCAAGCCCAGGCAGTGTGGTTCCATGGTTGAGCATTGACCTATGAAGCAGGAGGTCATGGTTCAATTCCCGGTCAGGACACATGCAGGAGGCAACTGGTCAATGATTCATGTTTCCATCTCTCTCTCTCCCTCTTCCTTCCTCTCTGAAATCAATAAAAATATTTTTTAAAACTAATACAAGAGAAGTAATAACAAATCAAAGACATGAGTTCAGATTAGAGTTTATCAAGTGCAATAAAAATATTGAATAAAAATAAACACATAGCAATGAGTATCACTGTGAAATCTCAAACCACCGGGAATAAAGATTAGGTCCTAATGTCTTCAAGACCAAGAAAATCATATAGAAAGGAACAAGAATTAATATAGTCCCTTCCCAACAGCAACACTAGAAGGCAGAGAAGATTATGGAGTAATATTTTCAAAATACTGAAGTAAAATGATTTACAATTTAGACTTCTAAACCCCACCAAACCACCAATAAAGTTTTAGAACATTTCTAGATAAGCCAAAAATTTACCTTCTTGCTCACTAAACTAGAAAAGAAATGTTTCACCAAAATAGGAGTAAACCAAGTAAAACAGACTTAAAACATGGAGAGGCAAAGGGAATCTCCAGAATAATAGTGAAATGAAGTTCCAGGCTGACAGCTGACCTTAAGAAACAACCAGTCTGCACTGGAGCAGGAAAGAAAACTCCAGAGAAATGGCTCCAAGAAAATGAAACTGACAGATTATCTGATGGGTAAAAGCATACTGAGAGATTTACACTTCTGAAAAATCTGAAAATGTTTTTGATAGTTATAAACAAAATGTACAAAATGGAAAAAGGGAGATTAACTCCAAAGAAAATAAAAATTGGTATAAGGAAACAATCATAGCACGTTATAAGGCTGGAATACAAGTAATATTTGTATTTATAGTCACAGTAATAATTTTTGATTAATTAAAAAATTGATCTACGGCCCCTGCAAGGCTGCGACGGCCCCTGTGAGGCTGCATAAGGTGCGACAGCCCCTGCGAGGCTGCGACGGACCCTGGGAAGCTGGCGGAACGCGAGCCGCCCAGACAGCTTCGTCAACAGCTCGCGAACCAGCTCGCAGCCCCACGCACAACTATCACCCAAAGGGCGAGAGGGGCGAGAGCAGCTGTAGTGTTGCTTTCTCCTCACTTTTGGTAGCGAAATCCTCATTTTAAACGTAAGAGGATACATGATTTTAAAAAGCCGTTACGTGGCTCCGTACCCTTTCTGAATAGAGCGTGAACAAGTCGTGAGAGACCTCTCCGAACACAGGGACACGTTGCGGATGGAAATAGCTACATTTCCCTGTGTATGACCTTTGACCTGGCGACAAAAAGTGTACACCTATGGATGAGGACAGTGGGGGGATAAGGGCAGAGGGTGGGGTGGGAACTGGGTGGAGGGGAGTTATGGGGGGAAAAAGGGGAACAACTGTAATAATCTGAACAATAAAGATTTATTTTTTAAAAAAAAGAAAAAAAAAATATCTAACTACACTAGAAGGGAACAGAGGACCTGGAATTTGTGAGGATTTAGATTTCTTACACCCATTCCCCACTTCTAATAGTAGAAAATCAGTATATAATATTTAAAACTAAAAAATGAATAAGTAGCATAATGAACATTTTATTTTGAAATATAAAGATTAAAATAGGAAACAGCTAAAAGAATTGAAAGTGATTAGCTCTGAGGAGTGGAAATGGGAATGAAAATGAAGAAGGCAGAATGCTAGTTTGCAAAATAAATTTTAAAAAAAAGTTTAAGGGCTAGAATAAATGTTCCTTAATGCACTGATTATAAACAGAAATTGTTAATGTAAAACTCCAATAAAATACAGACATTCCAAATAACACTTTTTATTATCCTATATAATAAAGCGGTGATACGCAAATTAACCCTCACACCCTCACAAGATGGCTGCCTACAACCAGGCCGGCAGGGGGGTTAGTGAGGGATGACCAAACAACTGAACAAGCAGGCTGTGTGGGGCAACCAGGCCAGCAGAGGGGTTAGTGAGGGACGACCAAACGACTGAACAGCAGGCTGCGTGGGGCAACCAGGCGGCGGGGGAGCTGGGGGGTAGGGGGGCTGTGAGGAGAGACCAGGCCAGCAGGGGGGCAGTTGGGGGCGACCAGGCCAGCGGGGGGGGAGGGGGGGGCAGTTAGGGGCGACCAGGCTGGCAGGAGGGGCAGTAAGGGGTGACCAGGCCGGCGGGGGTGGAGGCAGTTAGGAGCAACCAGGCAGGCAGGCAGGTGAGCGGTTAGGAGCCAGCAGTCCAGGGTTGTAAGAGGGATGTCTGACTGCCCCCAGGATCGGGCCTAAACCGGCAGTCGGACATCCCCCGAGGGGTCCTGGATTGGAAAGGGTGCAGGCCTGGCTGAGGTGAACTCCTCCCTCTGCACAAATTTTATGCACCAGGCCTCTAGTCAAAAATAAGAGAGAAAGACAAAGTAATTTAACCAAAACAGGGAACCATCACACTGACAATTTAATGATTCAGAAGACTGAAAATTTGCTTCCCATTAAAAAGTTGTCAAAATCAAAGTGTTTCAAAATCCTGTGTATAACACAAGCTCAAAAGGTATTCATCAACTGTCAGCCAAAAAATAAAATATTTTTTAAAGGGCATACCTAACATCCTAAAAATATCAGAACTCCAGGCCTGGCCAGTGTGGCTCAGTTGATTGCAGCATTGTGCTGTACATGGGAAGGTTGTGGGTTCGAATCCCAGTCAGAGCACATACCTAGGATGTGGGTTTGATCCCCCAGTTGGGGTACATATGAGAAGGGAATAGATCAATGTTTCTCTCTCACATCAATGTTTCTCCCTCTTTCTTTCCCTCCATCCCTCTTTCTAAAATCAGTAAGCATGTCCTCAGATGAGGATTTAAAAAAGGAAAAAATATATATATCAGAACTCTCAATGTTTTTTGTAGTTTTCAGCCTGAGCCTCTTGCTACAAAGTAAAATGTCATGCTAATGAAATAACCACCCAATAATAGAGATCAGAATAGTGGTTACTTTGGGGGAGAGTTCTGACTGGGAAGGAGATAAAGGAGCTCACTAGAATGCTCTACATGTTCTATATCTTGATGTGCGTGGTGGTTCCATGAGTGTAAAGATTGAACCCACTGACATTTAAGATTTGTGCACTGTGCTCCAAGTTACACCTCAATGTAAAGAAAAAATATTCATGTGAGAGGCAGCAATCTATGACATTTAGGGAACAAAAGTATTATAAACAAAATATCTATAAATCAAAACCTGTCTGCCTTTTATCTTTATGTCAGTTTTATAAGCATTCTCAAAGATTAGGGGAAAGAGATGTCCCTGGGGACGTAAAGACAAGACTCCAATAAATCCTAGGACAATCAAACTTAACCTTTAATCAACATATTTTCAATACATTCTGTAAGTACTTAAGCAAGATATACTTTATTAGCTATATTCTCCCTTTGAACAAAAAGGAATTGGATTTTTTCAAAACACAGTTAAATAATCCAGATGATAAATGTTACATAGAATTGTGAACAACTAGGTATTCAGATTAGTTTAGCTCCAAAGCCCCTTCCTAATTTTGAAATCCTATAACTGTATAAAACCAAGAATGCAACCTAATTTACCATCTAACTTAAACTTAATTATTTACCTTTTAACTGTTAAAAAAGAAAGTTCTTAAAACAAATTATTTTTATCTGAATGGTTCCCTACAAGATACAAACCCATCCCTCAAATTCACTATATTTACCGACTGGTATCATAGGTTTTCATACACCTGCACTAGATAATTCTCAGCACAGTGCTTAGTTGTTGACATCATTACATGACTGACAAAACAAACCTAGAACTACATTTTAGCATAAGATTATACTTCCCAGAATTTTTGGCATAAAACAAAATTTTTAGAGAATTTTGACCTGATATTAGTTTTCAAATGTATTGTAAAGAATAAGTTAGCCCTAGCAGGTTTGGCTCAGTGGACAGAGCGTCAGCCTGCAAACTGAAGGATCGTGGGTTTGATTCCAGTCAAGGGCACATGCCTGGGTTGCAGGCTCGATCCCCAGTAGGGGGCATGTAGAAGGCAGCTGATAAATGATTCTCTCTCATCACTGATGTTTCTATCTCTCTCTCCCCCTCTCCCTTCCTTCCTAAAGTCAATAAAACATATTTTGAAAATAATAATAATTTAAATATCATTATTTTCACTTTTTTCTTGAAAGTGAAATCTTTCAAAATTAACTCCGTAACTTAAATGAGAAAAAAAATTTTATTTCAAAATAGTACATCAATCACCTATATATATAAAGGGCTAAGCGACCGTCCAACTGGTAACTATGACGTGCAAAGACTGCTAAAGGGCAGATGCTCCGATCAGTAGCTATGATGCACACTGACCACCAGGGGGCAGACACTCAACACAAGAGCTGCGAGCTGCGGTGACCAGGCAGCGGAAGTTCTCGGGTGATGCACCCCAGAACCAGAGGGGAGGAAGCCAGATTCCAGGGTGCGTAACCCAAGAACTGCCCTCTTGCAATCCAGGACCCCTCAGGGGATATCAGAGAGCCAGTTTTGGCCCGATCCCTGCAGGCCAGGCTGAGAGACCCCTCCTGCTGGAGGGACCCTGCTCACTCCTCAGACACCCTTTGAGCCACGGTGCTACCCCAGGTGCAGCCGGCCAGGGAGGAACCGCGGGAGGTTGGCTCCAGGGCATCCAGCCCATCTCGCCTAGTCCTGCCCCACTGGTCACCTTCTTATTAATTTCCTTCCAATGTGCACGAATCTGTGCAGTGGGGCACTAGAAGGATATAAAAGACCACAGAAATAAGTTGAACCCTAGTCAGTGTGGCTCAACTGGTTGGAGCATTGTCCTGTACACCAAAAGACTGAGGACACAATTCCCCAGTAAGAGCAAATACCTACGTGGCGGGTTTGATCTGGGCGTACAAAGGAAAGCAACCGAATAATCACTGTTTCTCTCTCAAATGAATATCAATGTCTCTGTCTCTCTCTCCTCCTTTCCCTCTCTCTAAAATCAATAAGCATATCCTCAGGTAAAGATTTTTTAAAATTGTTTAAAAAATAAATAAGTTGATTTGCAAAATTCCTCAGATAATCAAGCTGTCTTCACTCACAAATTAGAACAATCATAAATTTTTATTATTGTATTACAAAATATGTCTTCAAGATAATTACTATAAATCCTGTTGCAGGTCAGTTAGTTTTCTTTACATTAGAAAATGTGAAGTTAATCTAAGTTTACCAGGTTAAACAAAGTTAACCTAAGTTTAAGCAAAAATTAGTCTAAGCACTTTAACCTTACGTTTGTGAGCTATTATTCATTCCACTGGATAATGCTGGCCTCAGTGAACTATTATCACTATTTAGAGGTCTTAATACAACCGATATGCACCACACATAAGAATGTTGAATAACATCAATCTCTTTAATATACTAAATTTACATTAAGAAGTAGAAAAAATGACAAGCTCAACACAATACATTATACACTCAACACAAGATAATTATTAGTAGGTTGGTGTCATTTCTTTTCCATTATTGTGTACAAGAGAGCCTACTAATCTGAGTGTCATTAAGTATGAATCTCATAAGAAACTATGAAATAGATTTTAAAGATAACTTTGAGATCTCTCATTTCTTTTTTTTTTTTTTAATATATTTTATTGATTTTTTTACAGAGAGGAAGGAGAGGGATAGAGAGTTAGAAACATCGATGAGAGAGAAACATCGATCAGCTGCCTCTTGCACACCTGCTACTGGGAATGTGCCCACAACCAAGGTACATGCCCTTGACCGGAATCGAACCTGGGACCCTTGAGTCCGCAGGCCGACGCTCTATCCACTGAGCCAAACCGGTGAGAGCTCTCTCATTTCTATTCATGTTTGCACTTCACTGTTAAACAAATCCTACATAGGCAGTGATGTTTCCTTTTCTATCAAGTGTATTTAAAATTCCTAATTTAATAAATTCAGAAATTTAATAAATAATTTAATAAATTTAGAAATTTCCCAATTTCTAAACCCAGTAAAAGCCTCACCTTGCTCAAAGCATACAGATCCAGGATTTTTCTCTCTACCACAGGGATCTTCAAAGTAGATCCTTGAAGTTCCCAAAATTTTGCTAGTTGATCCAAAAAGTCCAGTCTCACTCTCGTCATTGCCTAAGATTATTAAAATACAGAAATCAGAAATAAGAACCACATTATGGTTGAAAATAAATGTGTTGCACTAAACGAAGGTATTCATTTCTCAAAAGAAATTCAGATTTTTCATTATTGCTTAGTCCAACCTTGTAAAATAAGCTAATAATAAAGAAGCAAAATATTTCTAATAAACTTTATTCATTAAGGCAAAAAAATTACTCTAATATACATGAACGGTTTTCATGTTATCAACCAAAGCAATTTTCTGGATGAAGATGGCTTAAATTTAAGCTAACCAGAAAATTAGGTCAAATTATTCTGTTTCATTAAGCATTCTGCCATTTCATCTGTAGATAACATGCTTAAGGAACACCAATTCTCTACCTCACTGATATTAAAATCCTTCATTAAGTATCTAATTACAAGAGCGTACAGGAGAAAGATATATATTAAAATCTCAGAAAATGTTTTAGGAGCATCAAGGGGGGAAAAAGCCTCACATGACATATTAAGCCTTAGCTAAGATCTCTCTTTTGTGATCTAAAACAGTTTTCTATCACACTAAAGAATCTCCTAAAAATCTGGCAGACAAGAACAACAATATCTAAATAGAGATTAGTAATATTTAAAGGGAGATCTTAACAAATCAAATTAACTTTAAGATTTTAATTTAAAAATTAATTAAAACTTTATTCCCCTGGAAAAGTACTGTTAGCCAAAGGAGGGGGGTGGAACTTCTAAAAACTACGTTTTTTGATAGAATTTATAAAACTATATTCCGATCTTCTAACAGTAAGAAAAATTTTTATTAAAACAAGTGCTGAAGAAAGTATAACTTAAGAATTCCAGGTTTCTGAAATTAACTAAACTGGATATTTCAACTACAAAAAATATGGCTAGAGATAATTTCCCATAATCCCAGTTAAGTGGAAAAACAGTATTAACTACCAGAAACATTTTTTTTTTAGTCAGAAACATCCTTCCATTCAATCCCAATTAACATTAACTCTGAGCACTGGTACATGAACTTCTCAAAGTTCTCCACCAAGAGCCCTAACATAAAAAAATGAATCAGGAGGCAGCAATGGCTATATAATACTCACTTCAAGTTCATTCAGGCGCTGGACTCTGGGTGTGAAACGAAAGCTTTTTACTTCACATGCAAATGGAGGTTGCCAATCCTAAATAGAAAGATTTTTATTTTAAAATATATTGGTATATAAGCAAGGAATGCATTATTCCTCCCCTTAATTTAAGGGCTGAGTTATCACAAATCATGACAAGAGAACAAACAACTAATAAGTCTTCTTTACTATACAGACAGAAAGAGTCATATTTTTAAATATTTTTATTGATTTCAGAGAGGAAGGGAGAGGGAGAAAGAGGTAGAAACATCAATAATGAGAGAGAATCATTGACCAGCTGCCTCCTCCACACCCCACACTGGGGATTGAGCCCACAAACCTACGCATGTGCCCAGACTAAGATCCACCCAGGACATCCTGGTTCACAGGTTAATGCTCAACCACTGGGCCCCAACAGTCAGGTGAAATAAAATATTACGTATTTCCAATTACTTATCTCTAATATTCTTAGTATTAAAATTTTATCTATAAATCCTCATATCTCACAAGTACCACTATTTACATCCCACAATTATGCTTTCCCCAATTAGTCAAGTACAATGCAGTGAGCTCATGTATCTCAATACAATGTCTAATAAACATTCAAGTTTACAAATAAAAAAGAAAGCAGAATTTGAAAGAAACAAAAAGAGTACAATTAAAGATTTAAAAATAATTTTTAAGTACTTATATAATTGGATGTCTTTTTAAATATATTTTATTGATTTTTTACAGAGAGGAGGGGAGAGAGAATAGAGAGTTAGAAACGTCTATGCGAGAGAAACATCGATCGGCTGCCTCCTGCACACCCCCTACTGGGATATGCCCTTGACCGGAATCGAACCTGGGACCCTTCAGTCCACAGGCCGTAACTCTATCCACTGAGCCAAACCCGTTGGGGCTGGATATGCTTTTCATTCATGTATAATGTGACACAGCACTTTACAGTCTATGTTATATAAATGGGCATTCAAATAACTTTTTTAAAAGTAAGCAAACCCATAGATCAAGGACAATTTCCAGACTGGAGATGCAGTATAACTAAATGAGATAGCACAATGCAAGTAGGGTTCTAGAAAATATACTCTGATTTGGCCTAAATATTAGTAAATCTATATGAAAACCTGAGTAATCAAAAACATTTACCTTACCTTGGAAACTAAAGAAATCCACCAGTATTGAAATTAAGTTAATCGAAATTAAATTTTCATTAAGGTGACATACAAAGAGAAGGTCTATTATTTCAACCTTGTTTTAAGTAATAAAAAAACTTGTGTTTTGTTTTACCAAAAGGAACCTTGAACAGAATTTCTAATTCATGAAGGCAACAGTAAAAAATATGGTTTAGGAAAAACTGCAGTGCCTTAGGTTTTGTCAATATTAGGTAATTTTGGTAGAAAAATGTTAAATGAAGCTTTTGGAGGATGGCAATGCCTATATCATCACTCACCATAGCAACTATCTGTTACTTGCAATTGATAGTCTATAATCTTAAATTCATTTAGCACAATGGGAGTAGCATGTCTGGATATTAGAAGCAAACAAATGGGTCTATGTTCAAAATCTACTTTGCTACTTGCCCAAAATCATACATTTGGTAAGTTGTTTAACTTACCCAGACCTACCTCATCTGTAAAATGAGACTTTAGTTACCTCCTAGACTAGAGCTTCAAAGAATATTAAATGAAATAGTTTGTAGGTGCTATATTAGCTCCTCTCTCCTCCCTCCCACCTTATCTCTTTTTATTCACTGGGGTGCACATCACCATGGTAGTCTGTAGTGCGAGTAGATGCTTTTTAAAATGCAACACGGGTAACAGTACTTAACATTTTAGTTGTATTATTAGTAGACAAAACATAAAGCAAGGCTTTCCTTTAAGAAGCACTAAGGCAGTGGTTCCCAAACTTTAATGGGCATTAAGAATCATTTGCGAGTACTTGCTAGAAAAGCATATTCTATTAGGTCTTCCACACACAGACACTGATTCTGGCCTGGGAATGAGGCCGAGGGACCTACGTTTTAACACGCATCAGGCTGACCTTGGTGCCGGGGCACCAGGAACATCATTTGAAAAACACTGGTCTAATGGGTGAAGACTCTCCTGACCTTGAACAAACCACTCAGCGAGGTCTCGGGGCATTCACTGCCTCAAACGGGTAGGAGTACCTGCTTTCTCTACCTTAAGGATTGATGTAGTTAACCTATCAGCAAAGCTGGTTATTTGCAGTAATTGCGATTCGTAAATCTTTAATCCACCGTTCCTAGCATCAGAAGATTTCGTTTTCTTCCACGCCTATCATGGAGAACTCTTCCTAAACCTCTACATTTAAAAAATAAATTCTGTTCCCCGGGGAAGACTTTTTCATTGCAGCAGTAATTAGGCTGGGGTTCTTGTTTGGTGATACCGTCCTAGGGGGACAACGGGAGCTCAGATTACTGCTTAAGAAACCTTAGCCGTGAGACGAGGCCTGCAAATATTTAATAAATTAAGCATTAAGAAGGCTTGGGTAAAGAAACAGCCGACGGAGTTGTTTTTACTCTCGTTCTGTACAGGAGTGTAGGACACACCATGCCATTAAGACTTCAAACACCTCATCGGCCAACGAAAAAACCTAAAGCCTTTTGTTACCCTTGCCCACAATCCAGGAAGAAACGTATCAGTCCCCAGGTTCGAAGCGGAAAGGCCCCAGGGACTCCACTCCCGCGTTCAGACAAGCGTACATCAGACCGCAAAAGAAACCAAGGCAAAAAAAACATCCAGAAACTGAGCTTCTAGTTGTTGAGAAATAAAGGAGGGCGAATGTGGAAAGACAGAAGGACCGGAAGAGTAAAACTGAACCAAATGCATCGACTCCCCCACTCTCCTCTTCTCCCCTCTCCTCAGACGCAGGTACCTTGGGCGGTCGGATTTTGCAGATGCCGGTTTTCTCCGCCAGAGGCCGGATGCGGCCGATAAAGCTGAGCGGGTCGGTGAACTCTTCCCAGCTCGGCTCAAAGACCGGGCACTCCGGCGGCGGCACGAACTCGGCCGCGTAGCCCCCCGGCCCCGCGCCCGCCATGGCCAAGCCCAGGGGGCCCCGCGGGGCGGCAGGTGGGCGAAGGCTGGCTGAAGCCCACCGAACTCTCTCACGTCCCCTGACGGGGGCCGAAGCGCATCTTCTGGGACCAGAACGGCTCCACACAGGAACCGCAGAATCGCTTCCTCCTTCGTTTGTTATTGTTTCCTTCGGGGCTTCGCCTCACAGAGCTGGGACTTTTCCGGAAGTGAACGTGCTGTCAAATCCCTCCGCCACGCCAAGAACAGAATCCCTCCGCAGCGGCACGACGCCTCGTCCTACGACCTTCCTTCTTCCTCCCTTTCCCGGCAGTTCAGTGTTGTTCCTGGTCTCCTCGTCCGTGAAAGCTCCGCGCCGTCCTACGACTTCAACCGGCACACCTGGGAGGTTCCATGATCTCTCCTGGGGGGGGGGGGGGGAAGCACACGGAAATGAGGTGAGACGCACTCTTCCGGCGCGGAGGAATGTGTAATGCGTCGGAGTGCAAAGGTTCTGCTTCCGGTGTGTGGGAGGGGGCGGTAAGCCAGTTTCCCTTTGTGTATAAATGGACGGAAAAACCAGCCGGACCCAACCTCAACCACCCCGCCTCGCTGCTGGTTCACTTGTCTTTTCTCACGTAACTGATCTTTTCAGATTCTCGTGTTTTTAGCCCTCTGACTCTTAGTGTCTCTTATAATAATCTCGGCCACTTTATATCGCCCCATCTCCGTGACAAGTTTGGGTGGAACCCCTGCCCCAAATCCAAACGGCTGGCAGAATTGCTTTTTTGTTCACGTAGAAGCAACCGCTTTGACCTTGCTTTTCCAACTGTTGCCAGCCCCCAAGTCATCTATCTCAACAGCAACCGCTTTCCTCTAGCACCACACGCTCCGTAATCCTTTCTCAGTTTGCTGCAAAAGCTATGACAACTGTTCTGACCCTGCTTGTCAAAAATCTCTCTGCCAGTATCCATCTCCACTTCCTCCAAATTGTGGAGAATAATGCGGCAATATCTAAGGAAACCATGAGAGTGTATTTCTTAGAATCAAACATTTGTTGAAGGAAGACTTAGTTAGCTAGCAAGGGCTGTTCTCCTCCCTGTTGGCTCTGAGCTTCCCCGGAACCAAAATTGCCAACTATGGCTGATGACTCTCAAATCTGTATTTCCAGCCTGGGCTTCTCTCCCGAGTTGTATCTAGCATTCTAGCTACTTACTGGACAACTCCACGTGGTAAACTTAAAGTACCTTAAACTCATAGTTAGTTCTCCAATGTTTTTTTAGTGTTTCCAGTTTCCATAAATGACTTCAACCATTTACTCAGTTGCCTGAACCAGAAATAGGAAAATAATCCTTAACACCTGCTTCTTTTTAAAAATATATACTTTTTTTTTATTGACTTCAGAGAGGAAGGGAGAGGAGGGAGTGATAGAAATATCGATGGTGAGAGAGAATTATTAATGGGTTGCCTCCTGCACACACCCTACTGGGGGTGGAGCCCACAAGCCCAGCATGTGCCCTGACTTGGGAATCCAACGGTGACTGGCAACCACTGAGCTACACGTGCCAGGCACTCCTGCTTCTTTACTATCTGCCGGGAGCCGGTCCATCCTTGCTGTTTCAAGGGACCTGGCATATATGGCATACTGTTCTTAATATGTTTGCTCACCTTCTTGGCACTATGTGTTTTAACCAAGGTCTCTGAGAAAGGTTGTTTCCCCAGGTAGAGATTTTCTCCTGAAGTTAGGGAGGGAATAAAACCTCTTAACTAGGTGTCAGGCGGGTAATTAATCACTTTAACTATGAACAATCATGCTTAAGCTACATAATCCTTACTCCCTGGAATGGAGATAAGAAACGCCCTAACCTTTGTAATAGAGATTGATAGGATTGAATCAACTGGTATAAATACAGATGTAATAAGACAGCAAGACACAGATGTAAGGACACAGAATCGAGAGAGACAGAACCTAGGCACAGAACCTACACAGAACGTTCTCTAGAGACAGAAGAACTTCGCTGGAGAGAACATGGCAAACGATCCTGGACATAAACTGGCCTCAGAACCTAGAGACAGAACCTAGCGAGAGAATATGGCAAAAGATCCTGGACTGAACCTGACTACAGAAATTGGCAAGAGAACCTGACTAGAACCTGGTGACTGAACCTGGCTGGAGAACCTGGACAGAACCTGGCTGGAGAACCTAGCAAGAGAACATGGACACAGAACCTGGCTGGAGATCCTAGCCAGAACTTCGCTGGAGATCCAGACCAGAACTTGGCAGGAGACCCTGACAAGAGAACCCGGCTATGATGATCAACTGAACGCTGCCTCCATGTCATTCCTTCTTCGCCGACTCCGTCCACACCTTTGGGGACCCCTGGACCCGCTGGGGTTGGACCCCGGCAACTATCCATATATGATTACTAGAGGCCTGAAGCCCTTGCAACCTGGGCTTCGTCCAGAAGGTCATCTGGAAGGATGTCTGGAATGACGTCCAGAAGGTCCTTCAGCTGTCCAGTCTAATTAGCATATTATCCTTTTATTATAGATGTATCAAGTTTGGAGATTTTATCGCCTAAAAATCCTAAATCCATCCATGTCTCTCCATCCCTTTTATCACTTTCCTAATTAAAATTTTTTCTCATCTAAACTGTTGATAACAGCTCAGTTTTTGCATCTGTCAAATCCCTCTCTACTCAGTTGTCATAATGCTTCATCTAAAAGCAGTCATGTCATTTTTCATCTCCAAACTCAACAGTTCCAAACTTTTTACTAGTTGCTGCTCTACTCCCAAGCTTCATCTCTTGTGCTTTTTCATAAACATACTACACAGAAATTATTGTGGTGGTTTGAATGCACCATGCTTTCTCTCACCTCTGAGCCTTCATAGGTAATGTTTCCTTTGTTGGAGCATATTTGTAGTCTTCTGACCCCAGTTTCCTATACCCCTTTCTGGCTAAATTTCTACTCATCCTTCACCTGTCAGCTTAAAGATCACTTCCTCTGGAAAGCCTTCCCTAATGCTCTAAGTTTGTTTAGTGAGCAGCAACCTGTGCTTTCTTATCAAACTTTTTGAAATTACTTAATTACTTTCTTCCTCAGACTATAAACTATACGAAGGCAGGGGCAGTGTCTGTTCCATCACCTAGAATAGTACTTGGTGTTTAGAATGTGTGCAATAAATATATGTTGAATTAATGAATTAATAGATTCACTTTGTGTTTCATTGCCTCTCACATTTACATTTAATAAATTGTATTTGAGACTCTACTAGGATGTGATATATCCCTCCATTTGATTATAGCATCCAAAAGTTGATGCCCAGTTACTTATACTCACCAGTCTAATTTTCACACACAAACACATTGTGGGGATATTTCTGCGTCAGTTAACCTTTGTTGTGTAACAAACCACCTCAAAACTTTGTGGCTGAAAATGATAATTTTATTATTACTATTCTGTGAGTTGGTAATCTGTTCTCATGGCTTGATCTGAGATCACTCATGCAGCTATAGTCGTCTAACAGCTTGACTGGAGTTGGAGGATGCAAGATGATCTCATTCACATGGCTGGTAGTTGGTGCTGACTGTTATCTGGGAGGTCTCAATTCACATGACTTCTCATCCTTGGTAGGGTTATAGGGCTTTTTTTATGGCATGGTGGTCTTCGTGTTCCTAGAGTATGAAAGTGGAATCCTAGATCTAAAGTCTAGCTTCCAAAATGTACAAAATCACTTCTATGACATTCTATCAGTGAAGAAAGAGGGTGGTAAATTAACTCCATTTCTTCACGGGAAGAGCAATAATACTACATTGCAAAGAGATATAGAGAAAGAAAGATGTACTTCATTGTGTACAATTATGATTTACAACAAAATTTGAGATTTTTTTACTAGTTAAATTTGGACAACCATGTTATTCACACAAAAAGGAAAAAGTAATGAAATTCTAAGTAAAACAAGTAACAGTGAAATAATTCATTTCATTAAACATTGAATTAAAATATAATGGTTTTGCTTTAACATTATTAGAGCAGCAAGGCCCTGATAGACCCTCAGTACAAGCACAAATTCTCAAAAGTTTATATTGTTCCTGTTGGTTTCCTATTATTCTTTAAAGTTATACTTATTATCTAAACTATCCTCCTAGTAGCATATAAAATTATAAAGTAACGATTCTCAGTATTTTTTTTAATCTTCACCTGAAGATATTTTTTCCATTGCTTTTCAGAGAGAGTGGAGTGTGGGGCAGGGAGAGAAACACAGGGATCAGAGCGCGAACCCACAATCTAGGTGTGTGCCCTTGATCGGGAATTGAACCCGAGACCCTTCAGTTCCTGGGTCAATGCTCTAACCACTGATCCACGCTAGCCAGGGAAATTCTCATTCATTTTTATTTGCCTTGATACTCCTGAGAAATCTGTAGCAGTCACACTAGCAGTGAGTCTGTAAGAGAAGGGCAGTAAATATCTGCTGGGGATGAAAAAACCTTCTACAGTTGCTCCTGCCTCAGATTCAGATCCTACCCTTACCCTCATACCCACCCCTTTGAATTACTATTGCAAAGATCCAAAACTTGTGTTTTAGCAGCCCTTCTGAGGGCATTCTTCACACATGATGTTAAGTTGACTGTCAGGTATTTGGGTTTGGGGCAGAATAGTTGAGTATAGCTGTAGTTTAAAGGTGTTTTCATTATTTAAATAGTTCTTAAAATTAACCTTTCAGAGAAAATAAATAATATTGGAGTATTATGTATTTATCTTAGTGCTAGAATAGAATAAAATGAAAACTGTGGTCATCATTGCCTAGGCTGTGGTCTCTGGATTTTTTAAAGATGCAATAAAACTTCATTAATTTAGATTCATTGAGGGAGGACTAGTTTTAAAAAGCAAAAACATCAAAATTACTAACTTTTAAAAATATATATTTTTTTATTGATTTTTCACAGAGACGAATGGAGAGGGGTAGAGAGTTAGAAATGTCTATGAGAGAGAAACATCGATCAGCTGCCTCCTGCACACCCCCCACTGGGGATGTGCCCACAACCAAGGTACATGTCCTTGACCGGAATCGAACCTGGGACCTTTCAGTCCACAGGCCGACGCCATATCCATGGAGCCAAACCAGTAAGGGCAAAATTACTAACTTTTTAAAGAAAGGCCATTGTATTTTAAATATAATTTACCAGTGGTTCTCAAACTTTTTGGTTTCAGGATCCCTTTACACTCTTAAAATTATTGAGAACCCTAATAAGATCTTGTTTATATGGATTATATGGTATAGATGTTTACTATGTTAGACATTAAAACTAAGTATTTAAAATATTCATTTAAAAATAAACATAATAAACCCATTACCTGTTGGATTAGTCAGCATTCTCCAGAAAAACAAGATGAATAGGATGTGTATATAGATGGAAAGAAATTTATCATGAGCAATTGGTTCACATACATAGGAAGGATGGCAAGTCCAAAATCTGCAGTGTTGGCTGGCAGGTTAGAGGCCCAGAAGAGCTGACAGTACAGATAAAATCTGAAGGCAGTCTGCATCAGATCTCCATCTTGTTCTGGGGAGGTTGGCTTTGTTTCTATTTAAGCCTTCAACTGATTGAATGAGGCCCTCCACATTATGGAGGGCAATCTGCTTTACTAAAAATTAATTAATTAAATGTAAACCTCATTCAAAAACACTCTCCAAAGTGACACATAAAATTAGCCATCATGCATGTGGTTCTTTTTGTTGTTGTTATTGTTGTTTTTAATCCTCACCAAAGAAAGAGCAAGGGGAGAGAGAGAGAAACATTGACTTTAGAGAGAAACATCTATCAGTTGATTGGGAATCAAACCGAAGCCTGGGTATTTGCCCTGACCAGGAATCAAACCGGCAACCTTTCAGTGCACAGGACAATGCTCAACCAACTGAGCCACTCTGGCCAAGCAGCCATCATACATGGTAATAAAATATATTTTATTAATAATAATATTTTTAAATGATGCAATCAAAAATATGGGCAAAGGACCTACATAGACACTTTTTGAAAGAGGACATACAGAAGGCCAAGAAACATGAAAACATGCTCAAAGTCAATAATCATCTGAGAGATGCATATCAAAACAACAATGAGATACCATCTCACACCTGTCAGAATGGCTATCATCAACAAATCAACAAACAAGTGCTGGTGAGGATGCGGAGAAAAAGGAACCCTCATGCACTGCTGGTGGGAATGCAGACTGGTGCAGCCACTGTGGAAGACAGTTTGGAGTTTCCTCAAAAAGTTAAAAATGGAACTCCCATTTGACCCAGTAATCCCACTTCTAGGAATGTATCCCAAGAAACCACAAACACGAATCAGAAAGGATATATGCACCCCTATGTTCATAGCAGCACAATTTACAATAGCTAAGATTTGGAAACAGCCTAAGTGCCCATCAGCAGATGAGTGGATTAGAAAACTGTGGTACATCTACACAATGGAATATTATGCCGCTATAAAAAAGAAGGAATCTTTACCATTTGCAACAGCATGGATGGAACTTGAGAGCATTTTGCTAAGCAAAATAAGCCAGTCAGAGAAAGATAAATATCACATGATCTCACTCATATGTGGGATATAATGATCAACATAATTTGATGAACAAGAATAGATCCAAAGAGAAACCAAGATGGCAGCATAGGTAAATACCGAACTTGCTGCCTCCTACAACAACTTCACAAATACAACAAAAAGACAAAATGGACATCATCCAGAACTACAGGAAGGCTGGCTGAGTGGAAATTCTACAACTAAAAGGAAAGAGAGAAGCACACTGAGAGACAGGCGCTGTGGAGGTAAAGTGCAAAGGTACAGAGGCTCGAGCAAGCGCAGAAAGGGGCTGGTACCTGAGGACGTGGCTGTCTTTTTGAATCGGGAGGGAGTCACAAGCTCCCGACTACTCTGAACTCCAGTTCCGGGAAGTCTCTGGGGACCCAGGAATCATACAGGGGGAAACTGGACTGTCTGGCAGCGGGCAGAACTTGGAACTCGGGGGCGGCTTTCCCTCAGAGGTGCTTGCAGCAATTACCAGGACACTGAGACTCGCGACCCCTTAGGGTAGGGCTGAGGATCTGCCATAGCTGCTTGCTCCGCCCTTTGATTCCTTGAGACCCCGCCCCACCCAGGCTGCGGCAGAGGCTTTTGCATATGAATGCCCTGGCCCTTTGCAACCTGAAAATTACCTAACAAATTACAGCTGGGCCAGACATACCCAGAACTTCCAAGAGAAGGCCCAAGGCCCCACATCAGCTTGCATTGCTTCACAGCTGAGCCTCATCTGGGCACCTCCAAACTCCAAAAAAGGAAGGGGAATCTGCAGATCTTTTCGTAGCTCCTGCTGGGTAACCTCAGGCAGAGACTAAATTAGCACCTCCTTAGATCCAAGAGCCAGTGTACCCAGTGGTCAGAGTGGGACCATCCAAATTACAACTCCTCAGATCCATAAGGGACACACTCAGGGGGCAGACTCAGTGAGCACCAAAGCCCCACTGAAGCAAGTCTTGCCCCAGAAGGGTGTCTTCAGCACAGAAGTTCTCCCACTGCAGACACAGCTGATTCTCACTGCCAGTTGGCCTGGAGGTCAATTCCTCCCAGTGATACCTACAACAATCAAGGCTTACCTACAACAAGACTGTGCACAAAGCCCACAAGGGGGTGCACCAAGAGTGTCCACCTCAGGTAACTGGGGAGGCTGAGCCACTGGGCCCTATAGGACACCTAGCACACAAAACCACTCTACCAACACAGGGAAGCATAAAAAATACGAAGACAAAGAAACAGGTCACAAATGACAGAAAGGGAGGAAAGCAAACGACTGGATATAGAGTTCAAAACCATGTTTATAAGGTTTTTCAAGAATTTTATGGAAACTGCCAATAAATTTAGTGAGACCCTGGAGGATATGAAAAAAGACCAACTAGAAATTAAGCATACACTGACTGAAATAAAGAATAATATACAGAGATTCAACAGCAGACAAGAGGATCCCAAGAATCAAGTCAAAGATTTGAAATACGAAGAAACAAAAAATACCCAACCGAAGAAGCAAAAAGAAAAAAGAATCCAAAAATATGAAGATAGTGTAAGGAGCCTCTGGGACAACTTCAAGCGTACCAACATCCGAATTATAGGGGTGCCAGAAGAAGAGAGAGGGCAAGATATTGAAAACCTATTTGAAGAAATAATGACAGAAAACTTCCCCTACCTGGTGAAAGAAATAGACTTATAAGTCCAGGAAGCGCAGAGAAGCCCAAGCAAAAGGAATCCAAAGAGGACCACACCAAGACACATCATAATTAAAATGCCAAGAGCAAAAGACAAAGAGAGAATCTTAAAAGCAGCAAGAGAAAGACAGTTAGTTACCTACAAGGGAGTACCCATACGACTGTCAGCTGATTTCTCAACAGAAACTTTGCAGGCCAGAAGGGAGTGGCAAGAAATATTCAAAGTGATGAATGCCAAGAACCTACAACCAAGATTACTTTATCCAGCAAAGCTATCATTCAGAATAGAAGGTCAGATAGAGAGCTTCACAGATAAGGAAAAGCTAAAGGAGTTCATCATCACCAAACCAGCATTATATAAAATGCTGAAAGGCATTCTTTAAGAAGAGGAAGAAGAAAAAGGCACTCTTACCATTTGCCACAGCATGGATGGAACTGGAGAGCATTATGCTAAGTGAAATAAGCCAAAGCAGGATAAATACCACATGATCTCATTCATTTGTGGAATATATTGAACAACATAAACTGTTGAACAAGGACTGATGCAGAGACGAAGAGGCATTGATTGGACTGTCGGGCCTTGGATGGAAGGTAGGGGAGGGTGGGAGTAAGGGGGAAAGATCAACCAAAGGACTTATATGCAAGCATCTAGGCCTAACCAATGGACACGGACAACGGGGGCGTGAGGGCATGAGCGGGAGGTTTGGGGGAGTAGGGGGGTAACGTGGGGATAAGGACACATATGTAATATCTTAATCAATAAAAAATATATTAAAAAGAAAAAAATATATATCCAGAGCCCTAGCTGGTTTGGCTCAGTGGATAGAGCATTGGCCTGGGAACTGAAGGGTCCTGGGTTCCATTCTGGTCAAGGGCACATACACGAGTTGTGGGCTCAACCCTCAGTGGGGGATGTGCAGGAAGCAACCAATCAAGGATTCTCTCAACGTTGATGTTTCTATCTCTCCCTCTCCCTTCCTCTCTGAAATCAATAAAAATATATTAAAAAAGAACAAAAAAAAAAGAACAGATCCAGAGACAAATAGCAGGAGAAGGGGAGGTTAGAGAACAACCAAAGGACTTGTATGCATTCATAGTAGCATAACCAATGGACACAGACACTGGGGCAGTGGGGGCTTGCCCGGGGTGGGAATGACTGGAGGAGGGGGGGGGGGAGGCAGGGTCCAAGTGGGGAAAAAGGAGGCATTTGTAAAACTTTAGACAATAAAAAAATAAAAAATAAAATAATAATATTTTCAAAATGTAATGAGAAGGGTTGCATTTATTTACATTTTTGAAAATTTTTTAAATGTTCAACTTAGTAAGATTGAGCTGGATTCTCATATCTGTTTCTGCTTTCAATCTGTTGTGATATGTTTTGGTTGAAACATATGAAGAAAATCCAGAATCACACAAATATGTAGTTGAAAAAAGGGGGAAATATATTTTAAATATTTAGTCTTTTCACTAATATTTTACTTTATACAGTGTTTTCTATATATTGGCTCACAGTTTGGATGTCAGAGCATAGAAAAAAACAAGAAAGTTATTGGCCAGCTTCCACATCATACTATAAAGCATGGAGAAAAGCGAATCAATGTCAATGTTGGAGAATTTTGCAGTGTGTATTGAAAAATTTAAAGTGAAGGATGTTTTCAGAATTTGCCATGCAAGCATATTTTTCATGGAATTTGCATTGACCCATGACTTTTGGATCATCACATATGTCCAATGTGTAAACTTGATGTCATCAGAGTCCTGGGATGTTGGGGAGAGCTTGAGGATGTGCAGGAGATGCCCGCTCCAGAATCAGGCCCTGGAAGTGTTTTGGCTGCAAGCTTGAGTATTGCTGTACAAGGCTAAGACAGAATTTGGGAGCAATTCACCATTGTCCTCCACTAATCTGTGCCACAGTGTGATGCTAGTTGTAAAGAAAATGCAGGTAAAAACTAACAGCCTACTAGAAACAGGCAGGAACAACCTTCAGTGTGGAGACCTCGTCACCAGCACACTTCCCACTGACAGCAGCACCCACAGAGCTTGGAATTAAAAGACATTTTATATTTATTACTTTAGTGCATAGTTTGTGTATTTGAAACTATGTACATTCTTGACCTTTCAGGTTCTAATTTGATGTACAAAAAGCTAAATATTTTTTTTTTTAAATATATTTTATTGATTTTTTACAGAGAGGCAGGGAGAGAGATAGAGAGTTAGAAACATCGATCAGCTGCCTCCTGCACACCTCCCACTGGGGATGTGCCGGCAACCCAGGTACATGCCCTTGACCGGAATCGAACCTGGGACCCTTCAGTCCGCAAGCCGACGCTCTATCCACTGAGCCAAACCGGTTTCGGCTAAATATTTTATTTTTAAAGATAATTTTTTATTAGTCTCCATATAGTATTTATCTACTAAAATATATTGTTTATGATTAATATGCTATTTCAGACTATTCAGAGATTACTAGGGAAGGCACTCTAATATAAAAGACGGTAATGTTTTTAAAATACTAGACTAGCTACTACCATACTATATAAACAAGAGCAATTCTGTCTCTCAAGGATGAATTTAAGACTAGGTAAAGTGAAAGGAAAAAAAAAAAAGACTAGGTAAAGTGGAATTGTGTTACTAAATTCTGTAACTGATCAGTTCAGTTTTCCCTGGAGGAAATACTTTTTTAGAATATTAAACTTAAAAATGAGATGAGAGAAATCTATAGCTTTCTTGCCCATTGGTATTATTTAGAGAGATTTAAAAATCTGAGAACATTTTTTCATTGTTGTTTTCTATTTGGAATTAGAAGAAAGCACTAAATGACTTTAGGATTTGCATTTTTGCTTTTATTACCTAATTTCTTGTGACACCTTGATGGAGACAGAAATGTGTTTATTTTTTCTACAAGTAAAAATGCTGATATTCTGTAAAAACATAAAATAAATATTTTGCCTTGTCAGATAATTATAATTTCTTAAAGGTTGGCAATGTGGAATCTAAAGCTTTAAAATAAACTTTTTTTACTCTGTTACATTAAAATGATAATCAACATTGTCCTTGAGTAGATTTTGTTTAGTCAGATATGATTTTGTAACATTAAAATAAATATAATAATTTTACACTGTATAGTTACTCGATTCTTCTATAATACAATAAGTTCTCATATATTCTTTAACAAATTTTTAAATTCATTTAAGCCAAAATAATGAGTTTATTTTGCATTTGATGATCTGTGATTGAATTCAGTTGAGTTCAACAATTCAATTCAGTAAACATTTCTATTTAGTTCTCACCTAGTGCTATGTTTGGACATCACTTTAAATCAGTGCTTCTTAATGTGTGTCAGAATGAGGTTTGGGAAAGGCCTTATTGCTAGATTTAGCATTTAGAAAACTGACAAAAATGATTATTAGTACTACAAACTACAGAAAGTAAAAGTCAAGAAATTCAATATGAATACACATATGATATACTTAAGACTCATTTTTAAGTGGGGTTTGGAAAAACAGACTTTATCTACTTTATAGGAGACAAATCAGAATAAGAGAGAGAGAGATTCAATTTTTATGAACTATTAGTGGCCCAGTGCACAGATTCGTGCACATTGAAAGAAAATTAATTAGAAGAAAGATTCATGCAGTAATTACATTACTGCAAAAAATTACATGTCAAAATAGTATATATAATTTAGTATTATAAAATTAAAACATGCATGCAATTGGGGCCAGTGAGAGCTTTATATGTCAACATTTATTTTCAAATTGCCAGTGCACGTCATATGTACCAGTTGGTCAGTTGGTCGGACAGTCGGATGGACATATGGTCAGTCACTTAGCCTTTTATATATGTAGATAAAGTTGGAAAGCTGTGATTTAAAATATTCCTTCTTCCTTTATCATGACATTAATTTAAAAAATCATTTGAAATATGGCATTAAAAATTTTTAGATCATTTTATTTACCAGAGTCATTGAATGTAACGTAGCCCTGAGACTTATGTTATCTCCAAATTCTTATGAAATGCCACCATGGATTATTGAACTAATTCCTTCCTTTATAACTTTCTTTTATATATCTTAATGTTTAAATGAAAGATCTGTTAGTCACTATGTTCAAAATTCTGGTATAAATGTACTCTCTTTTTTTTACTTTTAAAAATCTTTTTCAATTATAATTTACATTTAATATTATTCTATGTTAGTTTCAGATGTACAAAAATGTGGTTAGAAAATCATATACTTTACAGAGTGGTTCCCCTGCTGCTTCAAGTTCCCAACTGGCCCCATATGTATTTATGATGATACTAGAGGCCTGGTGCACAAAATTCGTGTGGAGGGGGGGGTCCCTCAGCCCAGCCTGCGCCCTCTCGCAGTCCAGGACCCTTTGCTCCTTACTGCTCGCTGCTCCTTACCACTTGGCTCGCTGCTCCTTAACATTGCTGCGGAGGTGGGAAGGGCTCCCGCCACCACTGCTGCGCTCGCCAGCCATGAGCCCAGCTTCTGGCTGAGCAGCGCTCCCCCTGTGGGAGCACACTGACCACCAGGGGGCAGCTCCTGTGTTGAGTGTCTGCCCCTTGGTGGTCGGTGTGCATCATAGCAATCTGTCCTTCCACCAGTCATTCCATCGTTTGGTCAATTTGCATATTAAGGTTTTATTATATAGGATTATTGACTTTATTCCTTATGCTATAATCTACATCTCTGTGACTGTGCTATAATTACTAATTTATACTGCTTAATCCCTTCAACTTTTTCATCCAGCCTCTCTAAATGTAGCCTCTTAACCGAAGTTTTCCTGTATATGCATTCTTTCTCTTCTTCTGGAATACTATCTCATACTAATTAGACTAATTAGACTATTAAACTGATCCTATAGTTTGATTATCTATTTCTTTCATAGATAATTCCTTCTTATCATTGACTTCACCATTGCTTTAAATTTCCATAATTTTTGAAAACAATTTAAACCTTTGCATATTCTTCATATGAATTGATAGTGTTATTTTATCTTTTCTTCAAGATAATGAGTAAATATATTTGTACCTAAAATTAAGGTCTACAGAAACTATTTGTGAATTATCACTGTCTGTTGTCCTCCCTTAAAGTAACAACTACTTTCCAATCGGATTATCTGAACATTCATATTTAGTCTATGTCTACCTTCTCTCAAAATGCCCACAGCTTATGCCTGCCCAACATATTAGTATTATTTACTTGAATTTTATTTACATTTTTAGTGTAATGTATTCCTAATCAAGCATTCTTTTTTTTTTTTCAAGCATTCTTTTATACTGAGGAGATAAAGGGCTGTTGGAAGGCAAGACACAAGATTACCAATGAATTTAAGTGCATGATGAATTGTTTCAGCAGTCCATAGATATGTATCAAAGAACATCTTATTACTGCTTCAAGGAAAATAGTCTGTATTTTTCAGTTTACAAGGTCCTTTGCTATCTTTCTGGATTATGGTTCAGTTTTGGTGTTTAATTTCATATCCCCTACTGCAAATGGGGGTAAATGACAAATTGAGTTTATTCCATATGAGTAACTAGTGGAACTTCAAAATGTACTGTAAAAAATAATTTAGCTAAGTAAAACATGTCACTTGAATATCTAAATTTATATTTACCAAAATATTTGTGTAGTTTGTAATGTACCAAGAGCTTCTAAATTTAAAAAATGGGTGAAATATTCTCTCATAATTGATTTATATTAGCCCAAATTTATTCCAAAGACATTATCAATAATTTTCTATACCACATATGACTTTATAGAGGACAGACAACACAGACCTTTCTCTCTACTATGTACCAACCTAGATATGAGAGTAAAAATAAAAATAATAATTATGGAGAGGAGATGGTAAATAGCATTCTTCTACCTTCTCTCTGCACAGTGGCTTTCAATATTAAAGAAATGGTTACTAATTATTTCTTTGTTTTCTTGGTGTAGATTCCCTGGATAGGCATCTACTTTTTGTATACTCATATTTCCTTTAATGTATTTGTATGTGCTTTGTCTGTTTTTCTGTGTGCTCTCCGAGAAGAGTTATTACTTCTTAAATATAGCATTAAGCAAAGATAGGAGCATACTAAATACGTACTACTTCAATTTTATTGATTCTTGATCTGAGATATATTGTTTCTGTGAACCCTATGATTTCTCCCAACAACTAAGAGAAGCCAGAAATTTACTCTTTAGTTATTTGTATTGAACTAATTAAAAGTTAATTTTTTCCAGAAAGGTAATGATTCTTTCACTGGAAAAAGAAAACCTAGTACATGGTTCTAAGAATGAATAAAGGGAGAGATTTGAGGGTATTTTCATGGTCATCAAGTGAGTAAAGCTTGGAGAAAGGTGAAAATTGGCAATAGCATAAAATGCCAGAAAGAGATCATGTGAGATAAGACAGATAATAAGTGATCATTAAATTGAGCAATTAGTAGGTCATAGAGCAATTTAAATAAAGTTACGGAGTCAAAATGCAGTTCCTGGTGAATTGGGGGTGAATGGGAGGTGAAGAAAAGGAGCCAAGCACACACTGAAGCTTCCTTGGCTGTAGAGGAAAAGGTGGGGTATGGAAATTATAAAGGAGAATAAAAGAGAGTTTTTACAAGCTAGGAGAAATGAGTACATCTAAGTGCTGTGGAGGAAGAACTAATGGATAAATGGAGGTTGAGTATATAAAAGAAAAATCAAAGTCTCTGAAGAGATAAAAGAAAGAGAGCATGATGAGAAGAGGAACACATCTGTCTGCAAAGCAAGGAAAAGAAGGAAGGAACTACAAGTACGGAGATGGTAAGTAGGTGGGTAAGAAGACAAACAGTTGAGGCAGTTGGTGCCTTTGAGAAACAAAGAGGGTGGTACTGGAAGGGCTGCATTAGGGGCTTGAAGTAAATGGTGAGTGTCCAAAATGGTGACTGTGGAAATTAGAAAAAGGAACAAACATATCCTAGGAACCTAGGAAGTGTTGTTCTTTTTTTTTTTTTAACTTTTTAAAAATATATTTTATTGATTTTCTACAGAGAGGAAGGGAGAGGAATAGAGAGTTAGAAACATCGATAAGTGAGAAACATCGATCAGCTGCCTCCTGCACACCCCCTACCGGGGATGTGCCCGCAACCAAGGCACATACCCTTGACCAGAATCAAACCTGGGACCCTTCAGTCCGCAGGACGACTCTCTCTCCACTGAGCCAAACCAGTTAGGGCAGGAAGTGTTGTTCTTTACTTCTGAGGGTTTAACTAAAGTTAGAGAACATAAATGTATAGTGGTATTGGAACTGAACAAAAAAACACAGGTTCAGCTGCCTTCCATGAAAGCCAAACGCTGAGGCAGGTGCTGGTGCAAAAGGAAAGAAGTTTTATTCAGGTGCCATGACCTAGGAGAATAGTGGACTCCTGAATCAAAGATTACCTCTCTTCCTGCTCAAGCCCACCATTCTTATAGGGATAGGCAGGGGAGAGCTTTTTTTCCATCCAATTATCTTGCTAGCTTTTGGCACACATGGGGCTCCTGTCCATTCATATTTCTAGCTTTTGGTGCTCAGTGTAAAAACCTCTCCCTGTCACCATCTTGGCCAATGGGGAGGCTCCCCCGCACTCCGACTGACTCAGTAACAGTATAATTTTCCATAAATGTGAGCCATTCTCCAGCAGCATACATAGAAAGCAGATGGTAAGAATAATCTCAAGTGACGGGATTATCAGGACAATTACAACAGGAAGACAAAGGAAAAGAGGTGAGATGATTGGCAAGAACCATCAATGTTATGCACCCCAGAACTAAGCTGAGTAGGAAAGTAAAGCCCTGGGGCCAGAGAATATATCAAGCTAGTATTCCCCAAGCTGCTCTTCTCACAGCCTCCACATATATTCTTCCTCTTGTATTTTTCATTCTGATTAGTGTCAACTACTCTAGCTAGCTTCCCTGTCCTGGGTCCAGTCAGTTGGAACTTTAGAATATTTCCCATTTCCTTCATCATAATCCCATCATTGACACTCTTTTTAGGCCTTTGGCTTCACATGAGAAGAAGAAGAGAAGGGGGAAGAGGAAGAAGGGGAGGAAGGGAGAAACATGGACTTGTTGTTCCATTTATTTATGCATTCATTGGTTGATTCTTGTATGTTCCCTGATTTGGGGGTGGGGTTGTCAAATTTGCAACCATGACCTATCAGGATGACACTCTAATCAGCTGAGCTACTGGGTCAGGGGCAGCATTGTTCTTAATTCATCCTCTGCCACTGGAATGATTTTTTTTTTAATTTATCTTGCTCGCTTCAGCAGCACATATACTAAAATAATTGGAATGATACAGAGAGGATTAGCATGGCTCATGAGCAAGGATGACACGCAAATTCGTGAAGCATTCCATATTTTTAAAAAGAATTATCAATCTGTTATTAGGTGGTTGTAAGAGACAGATGGGTTGAGAATTAACTTTTGGCATTTGAGTGAATGATGACACATTACCTAGATATAGAATGAAAAGAGAGCAATCTAATAGGAGAGGCAATACACATGTAGAGAGAAATGTTATACATGCATCCAAAACCAGTTAGGTACTTGCTGTGTGTCAGGCACTCTCCTAGATGCTGGATATATGACAAAAAGACAAATTATCTCCACTCATGAAGCTTACATTCTAGTGGTGAAGGGAGATAATATAATAAACATAAGCAAATAAAAATTTACTATTTTAGGTGCTGATAAGATCTGTTTAAATGTAGAAAAGGAAAAAAATTTAAAAATAAAAGTAGAAAAGAGAGGGAGTGGAGGGAGTGGAGGATGGTAAGGGAGCATAAGGTAGTCAGAGAAGGACTCAAGATTGATGACATTTGCCTCAGCTTGGTAGCTCAGTTGGTTAGGGCATCATCCTGATACACCACGGTTGTCGTTTTGTTCCCTGGTCAGGGCACATACAGGAAACAACCAATTAAAGCATAAATAAGTGGAACAACAAATTCATGTTTTCTCTCCCTCTCTCTCTAAAATAAATAAATAAAAATTAAAAAGAAATATTGATGACATTTGGATATAAGCTATGCTATAATAATACAATGACAATTTGCTACATAAATATCAAAGCAAAAGAGGTTACTTTCAATCAAGGAGACAGTATTTGCTTTGGCGTTGGTAGGAATTTTTTGGATGTAAATTAATGGAAAGGATTAAAGCAGATAAAAGGAAGAGTATTAGACAAAGCTGAAAAGTACCATGTTACATTCAGAAATAACTAGTTATCTATAATAATAGAAATAATGGGGTCTGGCTGTGGCAGTGTTTGAATGCCATATTACTATCTGGACTTCATCTTCTACTCTGTGTGGAATCATCAAAAGTTTATGACCAGGAGTGTGACATGTCCAGAAGTGTGCATTTAAAAAATCATCTTTTATTTGTTTATTTATTTTTAAATAATCATCTTTTATAGAATAGACTAGAGGCCTGGTGCATGAAATTCATGCACGGCGGGGGGGGGAGGTGGGGGGGTGTCCCTCAGCCCAGCCTGCATCCTCTCCAATCTGGGACCCCTCGGGGGTTGTCCGACTAACGGTTTAGGTGCCATCAAAGCAGTGGACAGGAAGGCAGCTGGAGCTAGCAAAGTTACCAAGTCTGCCCAGAAAGCTCAGGCTAAATGAATATTATCCCAATACCTACCACCCCACTCTTAATTAGTGGTAAAAGAACAGTCTCAGAACTGTTTGTCTTGGTTGGCCATTTAAGTTTAATAGTATAAGACAGGTTAATGATTACAATTCATCGCAAAACCTTCAGAAGGAAAGGAGAATGTTTTGTGTATTTTGTGTGTGGCAACTTTTATTAGTTTTTAACATTAGTACTTTTTTAAACAAAATATATTTTTATTGATTTCAGAGAGGAAGGGAAAGGGAGAAGAGAGAAACATCAATGATGAGAGAGAATCATTGATCATCTCCCTCCTGCACTGGGGATGGAGCCCACAACCCAGGCATGTGCCCCTGACTGGGAATCGAACCGTGACCTCCTGGTTCATAGGTTGATGCTCAACCACAGAGCCATGCTGGCCGGGCAACATCAGTACTTTTTAATGGAAACAACTTGACCAAAAATCTGTCACAGAATTTTGAAATTCATTAAAACAAAGTTAATGAGAAAAAATATTTTAGTAGTTCAAGTGAAAGGTAATGAGATCTGCAGTGGAAATAAATAGGAAGATATATATTTAATAACCAACATGAAGATAAGATCACCATGATTTGGTTTTTAAAAATGTAGAGGCACCCTAGCCAGTTTAGTTCAGTGGATAGAGCATCAGTCTGCAGACGGAAAGGTCGCAGGTTCAATTCCAGTCAAGGGCATGTACCTTGGTTGCAGGCTCC
The DNA here is from genome assembly GCF_964212035.1 of Myotis nattereri. Taxonomy (NCBI): domain Eukaryota; kingdom Metazoa; phylum Chordata; class Mammalia; order Chiroptera; family Vespertilionidae; genus Myotis; species Myotis nattereri. The sequence goes on along the minus strand of NC_138076.1, from coordinate 121,595,341 downwards.
TCCAGGCCTGGGCCCTGGTCAGGGCACATACAGGAGACAAACAATCGATGTGTTTCTCTCACATCGAAGTTTCTCTCTGTCTCTCCCTCTCTTTTCCACTCTCTCTCTAAAAATCAATGAAAAAATATCCTGGAGTGAGGATTAAAAAAAAAAAAAAAAATGGAGGGGCCAAAAGAGGGAAATATATATTGAACCAAGGTGTCTGGGAAGATCTTGATCTAACTAATAACGAAAATCACAAAAGGGGAAAAGTCAGGTTTAGGAGACGATGGCAAGTTTCTTTTAGACATCCTTAGGTCTAATATCGGTGAAGAGTCTCAGCTTTTCCATAGCAGTAGCTGCAGCTCTGAGACTAAAGTTTCTTTCCCCTGGCCAGAAACATTGGTTAGAGCATTGTCCTGATACACCAAGGTTGTGGGTTCAATCCCTGGTCAGGGCACATACAAGAATCAAACAGTGAATGCATAAATAAGTGGAGCAACAAATTGATGTTTCTCTCTCTCAAATCAATTTTTTTTTTTTAAGTAAAAAAATTAAGTTCCTTTTCCTCTACCCCTGGGACACCTTCTCTTCTGGAAAGATGAGACCACAATTGGCTTTTTAACTAGCTTATATTATTAAAGCCAAGTTTTCACATCTCAGGAATCTGCTATCTAACAAAAATAACAGCATTTATATACAGAATCCCCTGACTGTACAAATTAAGCCACAGGCCCTCTGTTGGCTCAAGACACCAGTGCACTGAAGGAGAAAGTATCTTATCTTCACCTTCTTGTACGTTACAACACATAATAATCCTGTGATCCTTTCCATGACTATGCATCGCCTTTCTGCATCATTTTTTCATGAAAACCAAGTCGTTGAGCAAAAATAAACTTGGAGGGCCCAGAACTAGTTGGTTCTGGCCTCAAACATCACACCGGGAGAGCTGGCTTATAGGCTCCTGACACCCCCCGCCCAGAGAGCAGTGTGCAGAAATAAACTACATTTCCCAGCATCTCCGCGCGGTAAGAGGCGGGCAAGGGTGGAGTGGGGCGTGCCCCTATGTGAATAACCTTCCTATTGGTGCGCACACCCATGGGTGTGTAAAGTTGTGGGCGATTGGACGAATTCGTGCACGTTCGGTGGCGCCGCGACGCTCCCCTATTTAACTTTTGTTTTTCCGTTGGGTTCTGCGACCCGGTGGCTTAGCGTGGCGTGAGTACGGTTTCGGGTTCTGGGGAGGGGGCTAGGCTAGGGCCCTTGGGGAGGAAAACCAGGTGAGGGAGAAGTAACTGCGGAAGAGAGGGGTCTGAGCCTGTAATATGAGGGGGAAGGGGGTCGTCAGGAGGGCTGGGGACCGGAAGGGGAAAGTTACAAGATGCTAAGATTTCGGGGTGTTAGAGCATTGAGGAGCTATAGCGACGAGGGAGTTGGAAACGGGATGGAATTGAAAAAAGAGTACAGAATTAGGACGTCCTGGAGATGGGTTCCGGTATGCCCTCACGCCAAGCTAGTCTAAGCTTCAGTCTCATTTGTTAAATTAAGGGATAATAAAAAGTACTTCACAGAGTTGTTGTGGGCTTAGATAAAGTAAATGTCAAAGTGCTAAACAAATGTTAATTATAAGTAGATAGGCTCTAAAAAATATACCTAAACAAGGGTGTCACAGAGGAGTAGGAATACAAGTTAGCTGAAACCCATCAAGCAAGGGCATTAGTTTTTTGGGGGGAGGGGGTACAATGAAGAGTGAGGCACAGTTTCTACCTGCAAGGGACGTGCACTGTCATGGAAGAAATGGTAGCAGCAAAGAACTCTAATATGTTAACTTTTAGAGAATTACAGCTGCAGTCCTTTTGCAGTTAGATAATTTTGATAGATCATTTTGGATGGAGAGACTCGGGAAAGAGATGAAGGAGGTACTATTGGAGTTTTTATGGACAGACTGGATTTCATTAAGTGAAATTATGAAAGTGGAGGGAGCTCTGTTCCAGTTGGAGGAACTGGAGGCGAGGAGGCGAGAAAGCTATCTGGAAACCAAGGATATGCTTAGGGAGAGTATAGGGAAATAAGGCAGGAGAGATAGGTTTGGTCCTTAGGAAGAAAGCAGTGACCTCTAGGCTGAGTTTGATTTAATGCATTTGGCTGTGAGATGCTACTGATGACTTTTATGATGTTTAAGAAGATGGTCCAGGGGAGACCAGGTGTGTGTAGAACAGTGAAGCCATTGTAGTAGAGTGGATAAGAGGATAGGGAGATCCTGAATTAGCACGGTTATTGTCGAGATAGGATATAGATGACTATTACATGGTTGCTTTAGAGGGTCAAGAGAAGTAGTAATGAAATAATGAATTAAAATTTTCAAGTTCAGGTTGCTTGGAAGATGCTGAATTTAGTATCTAAAATAGGAAAGTCAATGGAACATGTTTGGATGGAAAAGATGATATATTAGGTTTAGGAAGTGTTCCTTTTGAGGTGCTAAAAAATATATGATTTCAGTGATTTTTTTTTCCTCTTTTGGTTAAACATTTCATGCTCCAATGGGACATAAACATGAAAATGTCAATTACATAGTTGGAAATTCAAATCAGGAGATAGAAAGAGATCTATTTGTTCATTTAACAAGTAGTTGTTATTCTATGCCAGGTAGTGTTTTAATGATAGAGGTAATCACAAAAGCAGTGAAAATAATGATGTTTCCAAAGAAATGGATAGAAGTAGTAAAAAGAAAGTTGAGGACAGAACCTTTGAACCAAGGGAGGAACATTTTCAGTAAAAATAATCTGCAGTTACTGAGTGCCTATTGTGTACCAGACATTGTGCTCAGTCAGCCCTTTCATTCATTAGTTTATTTAATCTTTACACTGACCTATAACAAATATGCTGTTCTCCCCATTTTCTAAGAAGTAACTGAAGTTTAGAGATTAAGTAACTTGCCTGAAGTCACACAGCTTAAAAGGGACAGATCTTTGACTCAAACTCAAGTCTGTTTGATTTCAGAATCCACACTCTCAACTACAAAGCAATATTTTTTTAAAAGGGTGATCAACACTGACAAATTAAGCATACACATCAAGAAGGGACTTGTTGGATGATAGATAGGAACCCAAAAGAGCAACGAAATTTATTAAAATTGTATGTCTGCTGACCAAGAACAGATGTAGTAGAAGTTAGATTGTTAGCGATTATAAAAAAAAAAAAAAAATGTGTGTACAAGCAACTTTTTGTAGATTTGCAATAGCCCAGAAGGAATGAGACTATCTATGAGGGAGAAGAGATTGCAGGTTGTTGGAAGACTGTTTTAAAGTTCCAAGTTACTCTTAGTTAGTTTTAGAACAGTGATATTTATCTTTAAAATGTCACCCATATTCATAAAATGTAGTGTTATTTGGACATACAAAGGAATGAAGTACTGACTACAGCAAGTACGGAAAACATTATACTGAGTGCAAGAAGCCAGTCACAAAAGACCACATACTGTATGATTGCATTCATATGAACGCCCATAATAGGAAGGTCTATAGAAACAGAAAGTAGGGTAGTGGTTGCTTCGGGGAGGACTGGGTGGAGCACAGGGGTGATAGCTAAAGGATAAAGGGTTCCTTCTTAAGTGATAAAAATGTTGTACAATTGACTGGTGATGGTTGGGCCTATCTGTGAATATACTAATCATTGAATGATACACTTTAAATTACTCTATTGTATGGAATGTGAATTATATCTCAATAAAACTATATTTTAAAATGTCACCTGTATCTATCATACCAACCCAATTACCATTTTTATTTTCTAGGTTATTTTCTACTAGAGTCAAATTGACCCAATTTGGAGAAGTTTTGTAGAAGAACGTAAGTTTGAAGAAGAAAAGTAATCTTTTAAACAAGAGAATAAATAGGGAGACGGTGCCCTAGCTGGTTTGGCTCAGTGGATAAAGCGTTGGGACTGAAGGGTCCCTGGTTTGATTCCAGGTCAGGGCACATACCCGGTTTGCAGGCTCAATCCCCAGTAGCGGGCATGCAGGAGGCAGCCAATCAGTGATTCTCTTTCATCATTGATGTTTCTATCTCTCCCTCTCCCTTCCTCTCTCTGAAATCAATGAAAATATATTTTAATAAGGAGGGGGTGTGGTGCTGGCTGGTTTGGCTTAGTGGATGGTGCATCGGCCTGCGGACTGAAAGGTCCCAGGTTCAGTTCTGGTCAAGGGCACGTGTCTGGGTTGTGGGCTTGGTCCCCAGTGTGGGGTATGCAGGAGTTGGCCCATCAATGGCTCTCTCTCTCATCATTGATGTTTCTATCTCTCTCTCTCCCTCTCTCTTCCTCTCTGAAATCAATAAAAAAAAATTTTAAATAAATAAAATCCGAGTGGTTGTCAGATTGTAGATATGGTGGTGATAGAGTCATTAGGATTTGGTAACGATTGAGTATCCTACATAATAAAAGGCTAATAGGCAAATTGCCCCCTGGACTGGGAGTTCAACCATGGGGTGGAGCTGGCCGGCCAACCTCCTGCAGCCCCTCCCCCCAGCTAGCCCCGCCCCCGATGGCCCCCCACCCTGATGGGGGCGGGGCCAGCTCACCAACCACCCACGGTCCCTCCTCCCGGCCAGCCTGGCCCAATCGGCCTGATCGGGGCAGGCCGGCTGGACCCCATCCATGCACAAATTCGTGCACCAGGCCTCTGATAACATAAGACAGAGAGGAGTAAAATTTCTCTAAGTTTATTGTCCTAAACAACTGGTGGATTAGTGTTAATCATTACTGGAATGTTGAATTCTGAGAAAAGGTCAGGCTTGGTGGTAGGAGTTATATATCAGGAGCTCAGTTTTGGACTTAAGCTTATGAGACCTGTTAGACATCCAAATGGAGATATGAAGTAGGTGGTCAGATATGTGTGAATTGAGTGGAGGGCAGAGGAAGGACTGGAGGTGTACACCTGAAAACCATGAGATTTCATGAGGTCACCAAGGCAATCCTATATAATCAAAGCCTAATATGCTAAGTGTCCAACTGTTTGATTTTTCTGCCAGTCGCTATGATGTGCACTGACCACCAGGGGGCAGATGCTCCAACTGGTAGGTTAGCATGCTGCTGGAGTTCGGCCAAATGGGACTGGGCGAGATGGGCCAGACCTGCCCTGGAGCCCTCCCGCAGTTTCTCCCCAGCCCTGATCGTGCACCAATGGGGTCCCTTGGCCTGGCCTGTGCCCTCTTGCAATCCGGGACTCGTTGGGGGTTGTCAGAGAGTCGGTTTTGGCCCAATCCCCACAGGCCAGCCTAAGGGACCCCACCAGTGCACAAATCCGTGCACCAGGCCTCTAGTAAAGTATAAAGAAAAGGAAGAATTATCAGTGACTGAAAATTAATGACCTGTGAGGAAGGTGGAGAACCAGGAACATGTGGTGTCCTGGAAGCCAATGAAAAAATGGTTTCTATGATTATGGGGAGGCACTTGAGTTCATAGCAGGAAAATGGTTACAGAATTAACAATAGTGATTATCTCTTCACTCTTTTTCACAAAAATCTTCCCCAAAGGACTGAAGATTGTAAGCAGATATATACTAGGTAGAACACAAGAATAGGACATTACATCATTTTTTTTTCTTTAATATATTTTCATTGATTTTTAGAGAAAGGAAGGGAGAGGGAGAGAGAGAGAGAGAAACATCAATGTGACAGAGAAACATCAATCAGTTGCCTTCTGCACCCCAACTGGGAATCAAACCTGCAACCAGGGTATGTGCCCTGACTGGGAATCAAAACAGCAACCTCTTGCCCTGACTGGTTTGGCTCAGTGGATAGAGCGTCGGCCTGCAGTCTGAAAGGTCCCAGGTTCGATTCCAGTCAAGGTAATGTACCTTGGTTGCGGGCACATCCCCAGTAGGGGGTGTGCAGGAGGCAGCTGATTGATGTTTCTCTCTCATTGATGCTTCTAACTCTCTATCCCTCTCCCTTCCTCTCTGTAAAAAATCAATAAAATATATTAAAAAACAAACAAACAACAACAAAAAAAACAGCAACCTCTTGGTGCATGGGTCAGTGCTTAACCACTGACCAGCACTGGCCAGGGATACATCATCTCTTGACTGGCTCAGAATGGATTGATAAAGCATGCTTGATAAGAAAGCTTTCCCCAAAGCTAATTAAAAAAAACAAACTCCCTCTCCCCTATTCTCCCTTACTCTCTTTCTTCCCCTTCTCTCCTCCCCCTCTTTTCCTTCTCCCTGCCTCACTTTGGTATTCCTTCCCTGAGGTTTTTCTTCCTGTAAATCTCTGTGATAAGACTGTTCAAAGTAGAGGAACTGAGGATCTGTCTTCACAGCAGCTCTCCCTCTCAGTAGCTCTCAGTGCCTTTCCTTTCCCCTTCTTCTCTCAAGGGCTCTTTTTTGCTTCTATAACTTGTTTTCTGAGCCTACACAGCCTAGCTGGCTCACTTCTGCTACCTCTGTAACTTTATAAATAAACTTTCTCTAAGAAAAAAGAAAAGATCTATCATCAATTGGAATGGGGATTGTGAATGAACCTTTTAAAGCTTATAAGTATTATTTTTTTCTTTCTCTAAGATAAAACAGCTACAGCACACACTAAATAAAGATAATATCAATGGCTTTGTATTTATCTTAAAGTTAGCATAATGGGTCCTCTACCTTAATTTCCACTTACTATCTCTTGCTTATTATAAACTTTTTGCATCTCCCTTCTCCTATAATTTCAGCAAAAGGTTTGTAAGTTTGTTTTGCATTGTTGCAGATAACCTTCATACTCAGGAGGGTTTTCTTTTTGTGCTTATCCATTTAAAATAATAAATGCCATTCTGATTTTATTTGAAAATAATAACAAAGAATACCTTATGAAAATTCAAGAGTCATAGAACTTCAGGATTCAGAACTACTTTAAAGAATAGTACGACATTTTAAAACATCACATTCTACCAGCAGGCACGTGTAATGTTGGAGGGGGATCCAGTCTCTGTGTGCTATACTGTTTTGTTCTGTTCCTGCCCTCTCATTCTGAATTTTTATGTATTTGACAGGTGTGAAAAGGACAGCATGAACTTTACCCCAACATGTACCCCTGTCTGCAGAAAGTAAGACATTTGCTTATTTTATGAGTTGTTAAAGAATCAAGACTGTCCCGCCATTGTGGCTCAGTGGTTGAGCTTCAACATAGGAACCAGGAGATCATGGCCCGGTTCCCGATCCGGGCACGTGCCTAGGTTGTGGGCTTGATCCCCAGCGTGGGGTGTGCAAGAGGCAGCCAATCAGTTATTCTCTCATTATTCTATCTCTCTCTCCTTCTCTGTTTCTCACTGAAATCAATAACAATATATTTTTTTCAAAAAGAATCAAGCCCTGGCCAGTTGGGCTCAGTGGAAGAGCATCGACCTGCGGACTGAAGAGTTCTGGGTTCAATTCCAGTCAAGGGCACGTACCTGGGGTTGCAGACTCCCCCCCAGCCCTGGTCAGGGCTTGTGCAGGAGGCAACCAATCAATGTGTTTCTCTCACATCGATGTTTCTCTCTCTCTTTCCCTCTCCCTAAAAAAAAAAAAAAAAAAAAAAGAAAGAAAAATATCCTCCGGTGAGGATTAACAAAAATAAAAATAATTTTAAAAAAAAGAATCAAGACTTCTAACCAGTGTCATCCCAATAAATTTAATTTAAAAAAATTCAAAATTTCTGTAGCCTTAGTGCAAGTTAGTTTAGGAACTAGAAGTTTTGGCAACATACTTCCAAACTCTGGATTTGAACTATATTAGACTCATTTCTCTATTCGTCTGATGTGGAATTTAGATTAAAAAGTAGTGCATTTATTTTTATTTTATAAGTAGTGCATATGAAATAATAATACCAGAATCCAGACAGTTTGAATGGGCCTAGTAGATGCCAGTGCCTCCTGGATTACAGAAGAAACAGCCAGCATACACCAGGGACTTGGAATTCTGGTTCTGCCGTCACCTTGTTACTTGACACATCTTCCTCATCCTCACTGCCACAGCCTCATCTGCAAAATCTCAGGAATGCCTCTCAGTTCATCTGTTAACCTGTTCCCCAGAGTAGTTATTAGGCAGCTGCCTTGGAAACATGAAACATCAAGTAAAATACTATTTCTGTCACTAGCTTTTTTTTTTTTTTTTTTTTCAATTTTAAAATTGATTTTGAGACAGAGGGGAAAAGGGGAGGGGAGAGAGAGGAGAAACATCAGTCAACTGCCTCCTGCACACCCCTACTGGGGGTGGAACCAAACCAGCAACCCTTCTATACACAGGACAATACCCACCAACTGAGAGCCACACTGGCCAGTGCTCTCACGAGCTTTTAATGATTGAGATAATATTAGATTTTTTTTCTTCATATTAGTTGAAAGTACATTTTAATATCTCTTCTATACATGCTCACTTATTAAAAGTGCTGACCATAATCATTAACTACAACTCTGGACTTCTGGTATCAAGTTTCTCCACTCTGCTGTCTTTTTTCTTACCTGATAAATTGCAGTCAATTAGCCAAAATGGAATACTTTTCACATGAGGGTTTCTTCACTTCTGCATCATTTATTTTCTAACTTTCATTGTTTTGGCTTAAAAATGCTTCTCCTTCAATCTTTGATTACCCTTAGAACTTGAATAGTCATGGTCTGTGTCATTCAAATGTCTCCAGCGGTAGAGATTAGAATTTGATGTGGTTGTATGGTTAGTAACTTGGCTATAGTTCCTAATGCTGACCCTTTACATAATGTTACTATGAACATTTTCTTGTGTGTCACCTTGTGCATATGTGCATGAGTTTCTTTAGAACAAGAGGAATTGCAATTTTACTAGTTTCTGCCAATTCATTTATCTGTAGTTTCACCAAGTTGCATTTCACCAGCAGTGTATAATTATTCCTGTTAGTGTATATCTTATCGTATTAAAATGTCTAACTGTTACTATCTGGTCTTACTTTATATTCCATTTTTTAAACATGAATTTTAAAAATTAATTATACACACTTTAAGAACATAAACCTGTTTTTTTATTTAAGAAATTGTTTTATATATGTTTAAACAGCCGAAACCGGTTTGGCTCAGTGGATAGAGTGTCGGCCTGCGGACTGAAGGGTCCCGGGTTCGATTCCGGTCAGGGGCATGTACCTGGGTTGCAGGCATATCCCCAGTAGATGTGCAGGAGGCAGCTGATCGATGTTTCTCTCTCATCGATGTTTCTAACTATCTCTCTCCCTTCCTCTCTGTAAAAAATCAATAAAATATATTAAAAAAAATATGTTTAAACAGTTTAATTAATATGTCCTTTCTAATTTCACATAGGTCAAGAACTCTTCCCAAGCATGGTGCTGCGCATGGCTTCAGTGGTTCTACCAGGTGGAAGGGCGTGTCTTTCTCAGATTCAGTGGAGTCAACTCCTTTGCCTTCCATCGAAGATCGTCTGGCTGTTCTCTGCCCTTCCCAGGAGCTTCTGGAATATTATCAAAAGAAGATGGCTGAGTGTGAGGCAGAAAATGAGGACCTGCTGAAGAAACTGGAGCTGTACAAAGAAGCTTGTGAAGGACAGGTAAAAAGAGATGATGCATTTCCTTTTAGGACTCTGAGGAAGTGTAGTTATGACTGAGAGAAGATCTCAAAGTGACAGCTTGTATCACAAACAGATATTTTTCAATTCCCTTCTACCCCAGCCTCGCTACCTACCCTTTGGGTACCTCATTAGACCATAATACCCCAAAACTGCGCCACCTCTAAAATCTTAAACTTTTATGTCTTGGTCTCTCTTATACTTCTAGTTCTTTCAGCCCTGTACACCTGACTATTCTTATCTCCATGGCTGCTTGACTTTTCAGTTTTCCAAATGTTGCATGTCAGTTTCTAACATCATGTCCTTGCCTTCTAACCTGAACCACATCACACTTCACTTTGGTAATAACTCTAATGCCTGCACATGACCCCTTGCTTTTACTTTTTTTTTTTTTTTTTGAATTTTCTTTATTTTTTTCTAATTAAATCTTTATTGTTCAGATTATTACATTAGTTACTCTTTTTTCCCCCCCATAACTCCCCTCCTTCCAGTTCCCACCCCACCCTCCGCTCTCACTCCCCACCCACTGTCCTCATCCATAGGTGCACGATTTTTGTCCAGTCTCTTCCCACATCTCCCGCACCCCTTTCCCCCCAAGAATAGTCAGTCCATTCCCTTTCTATGTCCCTGATTCTATTATAATCACCAGTTCATTCTGTTCATCAGATTATTTATTCACTTGATTCTTAGATTCACTTGTTGATAGATGCATATTTGTTGTTCATAATTTGTATCTTTACCTTTTTCTTCTTCTTCCTCTTCTTAAAGGATACCTTTCAGCATTTCATATAATACAGGTTTGGTGGTGATGAACTCCTTTAGCTTTTCCTTATCTGTGAAGCTCTTTTATCTGACCTTCAATTCTAAATGATAGCTTTGCTGGATAAAGTAATCTTGGTTGTAGGTTCTTGGCATTCATCACTTTGAATATTTCTTGCCACTCCCTTCTGGCCTGCAAAGTTTCTGTTGAGAAATCAGCTGACAGTCGTATGGGTATTCCCTTGTAGGTAACTGAGTTTCTTTCTCTTGCTGCTTTTAGGATTCTCTCTTTGTCTTTTGCTCTTGGCATTTTAATTATGATGTGTCTTGGTGCGGTCCTCTTTGGATTCCTTTTGCTTGGGGTTCTCTGCGCTTCCTGGACTTAGAAGTCTATTTCTTTCACCAGGTGGGGGAAGTTTTCTGTCATTATGTCTTCAAATAGGTTTTCAGTATCTTGCTCTCTCTCATCTTCTGGCACCCCTATAATTCTGATGTTGGTACGCTTGAAGCTGTCCCAGAGGCTCCTTACACTATCTTCATATTTTTGGATTCTTTTTTCATTTTGCTTTTCCAGTTGGGTGTTTTTTGCTTCTTCGCATTTCAAATCTTTGACTTGATTCTTGCGCTCCTCTGGTCTGCTGTTGGGAGTGTGTATAGTATTCTTTATTTCAGTCAGTGTATGCTTAATTTCTAGTTGTTTCTTTATCATAACATCGAGGGTCTCATTAGATTTCTTGTAGATCTCATTAAGTTTATTGGCGGCTTCTAGACAGTTCTTGAGAGACCTTAAAAGTGTGGTTCTGAACTCAATTTTGTCCTGTATCTTTGTCTCTGCATTTTTTTTTTATGCTTTCTTGGTGCACCCCCTAGTGGTCTTTGTGCACAGTCTTGTTGTAGTTAAGCCTTGATTGTTGTAGTTAATACTGGGGGGATTTGACTTCCAGGCCAACTGGCTGTGAGAGTCAGCTGTTCTGCAGTGGGAAAACTTCTGTCCTCTGGGGAGATACTAATCTAGCCTTTGCCTGAGGCTATCCGGCAAATGGCTCTGTGTAGGGCTTGGGTGGGGCGGGTCGCACGGGATCAACAGGGTGGGAGGAGGGAGCAGTTATGGCTGCTCTCAGTCCTGTCCCCAGAGGCTCTGCCTTTCAGAGTCCCAGCAACTGCTGCAAACCTTGGAGAGAAAGCTGCGCTCGCGTTCCGACCGATGCCAGACAGTCCCGCTTCTCCCGATTGAGTCTGGGAGAAGAACTGGAGCTCAGGGCCTGAGCCTCCCTCCCGATTGAAAATGACAACCGTGCCCTCAGCCACCAGCCCGCTCCGCACGCACCTCTGCACCTTTGTATTTTCCGCACTGCGCCTCCTCTGAGTTTCGGTATGCTGTTCTCTTTCCTTCTAGTTGAAGAATTTCCCCTCAGCCAGCTTTCCTGTGGTTCTGGGTGATGTCCGTTCCGTCTTTTAGTTGTATTTTTGAAGTGGTTGTGCGAGGCAGCATTCTCCGGTGTTTACCTATGCTGCCATCTTGGTTCTCCCCCCTTGCTTATACTTTTGCTCCATGTGCATAACTAAAGCTCTAGCTATAATGGGATCTAGTCTCCTGGAGCAAGGTTTGTCAACCTTGGCACTATTAACATTTTGGCATTGGTAATTCTTTACTGTGGGGACTATCCTATGAATTGTAGTATGTTTAGTAGCATCCTTGGCCTCTACTTACTAGATACCAGTAGCACACATATGCACGCACACACCCTCACCACACCCCCTGTTGTGACCATCAAAAGTGCCTGCAGACATTGCCAAATTTATCCTGGGACACAGGAAAAATCACCTCTGGTTAAGAATCACTGTCTTAGAAAAGGTCCCAAATTGTTAGAAAATAAATTCATGGTAAACAAATTCATCTGTATTCTCAGTCACTATACAGCAGTTTCCTTACCTATCCCTAGTCAGTTCCTTCTCCCTCCCCACCTGTGCTGCTGTATCTTCTCTACTCTCTTCCAGCCTGCAGCCCCATTTTAGCCATCTCTCCTCAGGCAGTCTTGCTTCCTGGTTCACAGAGGAAAAACCAGCTATCATGAGTGACTCCTTCCCACCTATCCACACTGTTACCTCCCCGTATCCATCTCTTTTCTTTCTTATTACTTCAGGGATAAGATATCTCTGCCTCTTCAAGCTGAATTGATTCAACACTCTCCCTGGCCCACATCCTTTTTCTTCCTAATAAACCCTTCATCATCTCTCTTCTCTTTGTGTTTTATTCTTAACCTTTTGCTTAACATGGGCTTTTTCTCCCCAGTAGTTTATATAAACATATTCAGGTCTTTCCCAACTTAAAAAAACAACAACAAAAAACCACCATTCTTTTTTTTCTTCTTTTTTTTTTCTAGAAGGGTTGACATTTGAACTCCTCCATAATGTGGAGGTCTAGAATTTATATGATAAACACCATTCTTGAGTTGTGCTTCCCCCTCTATTCTCTTGTGTAGATAGCTCTTTCTTTTCTTAGCCCCACTTCTGGAGTAGTTTGACTTTATCACCCACTCATGACTCTGTGACTGCAGTTTTGTCTCTCTCCTTACTGTTCCACTAAAACTACTCTTATGGTCTCTAATCCCATTTGCCAAAATGATCTCTCCTCTCTGTGACCTCTGTAGTGTCTGTCACTATTGACCTCTGCTTTCTGGAAACGCTCTTCCTTTTTTGATTTCTGTGTCATTTTTCTTTTCCAGTTTTTATCTCAGCTCTCAGTCTCCATTAATGGTTCCCCTTCCTTAATCTTAAATGTCAACGTTTTTGCACATTCCACGTTAAATGGTCTTATTTTTATCCATACCACCTCAGGAATAACATCCAAATAGCTAATGTTGAGTCTTTTCTCCTGAACTCCATGTTAATATGTTTATATCTGAACTAAACTCCCTTTTCAACTCTATTCACACATCCACATATACCCCTACCATTTTCTTTCCCTCCATTTCTTACCTCTTCACTTTTCTTTACTCTGTGTCTTACTCAGTGGTATGATTGCCTGTAATTATGCCCAGCCCCCGTATTCAATTATTTAATAAGTTCTATTGATTCTGCTCCCTAAATATCCCTTAATCCATTATATCTTCACCATATTGCCTCAACCCTAGTTAAAACTCTCATTATAACTCACCTGCATTATTGCAATATCCTCTTTAACCAGTATCCCAGCCTCCAGTCTCATACCTCTTCAGCCTGCCTCTCAGTTTTCACGTCAGTAATATTGAAATACTTGTAGTTGTCCAAGCATTTAAGACTTTTTGATGGTTAGGTATATACTGTTCTCTTTCCTGAGAGTACCCATCCTCATCTTATCTCTAGCAGTCTTCATCTTTCAAGTTTCAAATGTTTTTTTAATCCTCATCCAAGGATATGTTTTTTATTGATTTTAATGAGACAGAGAGAGATATAAAGAGAGAAACATTCATGAGAAACATTGATTTGTTGCATCCCATACGTGCTCTGACTGGGAATTGAACCCGCAACCTAGGTATGTGCCCTGAACCAGGAATCAAATCCGCAACCTTTTGTTGTATGGAACAATGCCCCAACCAGCTGAGCCATTCAGCCACGGCTAAGTTTCAACTTTTTGATGGTGGCCTCTGACTTTCCAGAAAGGCTTCAGAGATTTTACTCCTGCTGTACTTCCCCCCCCCCCCCCCCCTATCATTTTACCAGGCATATTCCTCCATTAAATAATTATTTTAATTGTTTGCATGTCTGTCCACAAAATTCCTCAGCTCTAGGCAGGAAACATACCGTTTCATCTTTGTGTTCCAAAATTTCATAATGCTTATTGAATAGAAAGCATTTTTTAAAAATTGTGAATAGAACAGGTGAGTCATCTGGCATTCTGGATTTTGTAGTCTGTAAAAGGAAGATATGAGAGCTTTGACATTATATGCAAGCATCATACTCACCCTGTAGCTTTTAAACTCAAGTCAATATACAACTTATTGTTGCTGCCATTTGAAGTCTATATTGGTGAAAACATTCACATTGTAATATTTCTAAAAAACTCACTTTTCCATTTCTTATAAGTAATATCTCTTATCCAATAAGAGACTCCTGTGAGGCTCAATATCTTTTCAACTACTTTTTTTTTTTCCCCAGCACAAACTAGAATGGGATTTGCAGCAGAGGGAAGAAGAAATTGCTGAATTGCAGAAAGCTCTAAGTGATATGCAAGTCTGCCTCTTCCAGGAACGGGAACATGTTTTGCGCCTCTACTCAGAAAATGATCGACTGAGAATCAGGTACCAAGTAGGAGAAGGGAAATGTGGGAGTTATATTTCTAAATCAAGGTAAGTTTCTCTGTGGTAACCCTGTTAGGTTGTATTTCCAGGAAAAAGACTCTGAGATGGAGATTTGCCTGCAGGTTAGTAGGGAGACTCTCAAGAATGACATCTGTAAGGAGACTTGAGCAGGGGAAGAATTTGAACTGTGATACAGTGGTAACAGAGGCTTTAGCCAGCCCTGTAGGGAGCTCTGAGGCTGGGACAGCCTTTCAGAGGCGAAGGAGTCAGACTTTTGTACCTTCACAGTGATCAGTTATTTGATGTAGGCTGCCACCAGGGAGGGGGTGTAAACTTGAGAGTGGCAGCCCCCTTCAGGCAAAGGCAATTCCTGGAGAAGGACTCAACAAATGGAGGGGTAGGGGTCTTGGTCCTGAAGGTGGTATCTGGGCAGTGTTCCACCGCATCTACTATAGTAGACTTTTACAAAACAATAATTTTGTACTTTTCAGTTGCAGTTGATGTACAGTATCATTAGTTTCATGTGATCAACCCAATGATTAGACATTTATATAACTTACAAAGTGATCACCCCAATAAAACTGGTACCCACCTGGCACCATCTGCAGTTATTACAATATTATTGACTGTAATCCCTGTACTGTACATTATATCCCATAACTGTTCTGTAACTACCAAGTTGTACTTCTTAATCCCTTTGTTTTTCACCCATTCCCCAAACTCCCTCCCATCTGGCAACCATCAAATATTCTCTTACCTATGAGTCTGTTTCTATTCTGCTTGTTTGTTTATTCTTCCGATTCCACATATAACTGAAATCATATGGCATTTTTCTTTCTCTGTATGATTTATTTCGCTAAGCACAGTACTCTGTAGGTCCATGTTGTTGCAGATGGCAAGGCTTCATTATTTTTTTATGGCTGAGTCATATTCCATTGTATAGTGCAACATTTCTTTATCCATTCATCTATTGATGGACACTTAGGTTGCTCCTGTATCTTGGCTATCGTAATTATGCTGCATGGAACATATGGGTGCATATGTCTTTCCTTTTTTAAAAAAATCTTTATTGTTGAGAGTATTACAGATGTCCTCCTTTCCTTCCCCACTTCCAGTGCCCCCCTCCACCCATCTGCCCTATCCCAGGTCTTCATCACCCTATTGTCTGTGTCCATAGGTAATGCATATATGCATATAAGTTCTTTGGTTAATCTCTTCCTGCCTCCTCCTCCCTTCGCTCTGAGATATGTCAGTCTGTTCTATATTTTCATGCCTCTGGTTATATTTTATTCATCAGTTTATTTTGTTCATTAGATTCCTTGTTTATTTTGATTTTTAGGTTCAATTTTTTAAAATTTTTTATTGATTTCAAAGAGGAAGGGAGAGGGAGAGAGAGATAGAAACATCAATGATGAGAGAGAATCACTGATTGGCTGCCTCCTGCATACCCCCCACTGGGGATCCAGCCTGCAACCCAGGCATGTGCCCTTGACTGGAATCGAACCTGGGACCCTTTAGTTCGTAGGCCAACACTCTATCCACTGAGCCAAACCAACTAGGGCTAGATTCAATTTTTGATAGATATGTATTTATTGCTATGTTATTGTTCTATTTTTTATCTCCTCCTTTTTTTTTTTAATTAAATCTTTATTGTTCAGATTAATACATTTGTTCCTCTTTTCCCCCCCCCATAACTCCCCTCCTCCCAGTTCCCGCCCCACCCTCCACCCTCACTCCCCACCCACTGTCCTCATCCGTAGGTGCACGATTTTTGTCCAGTCTCTTCCCACATCTCCCACACCCCTTTCCCCCCCAAGAATAGTCAGTCCATTCCCTTTCTATGTCCCTGATTCTATTATAATCACCAGTTCATTCTGTTCATCAGATTATTTATTCACTTGATTCTTAGATTCACTTGTTGATAGATGCATATTTGTTGTTCATAATTTGTATCTTTACCTTTTTCTTCCTCTTCCTCTTCTTAAAGGGTACCTTTCAGCATTTCATATAATCCTGGTTTGGTGGTAATGAACTCCTTTAGCTTTTCCTTATCTGTGAAGCTCTTTATCTGACCTTCAATTCTAAATGATAGCTTTGCTGGATAAAGTAATCTTGGTTGTAGGTTCTTGGTATTCATCACTTTGAATATTTCTTGCCACTCCCTTCTGGCCTGCATGGTTTCTGTTGAGAAATCAGCTGACAGTCGTATGGGTACTCCCTTGTAGGTAACTGAGTTTCTCTCTCTTGCTGTTTTTAAGATTCTCTCTTTATCTTTTGCTCTTGGCATTTTAATTATGATGTGTCTTGGTGTGGTCCTCTTTGGATTCCTTTTGTTTGGGGTTCTCCACGCTTCTTGGACCTGTAAGTCCATTTCTTTCACCAGGTGGGGGAAGTTTTCTGTCATTATTTCTTCAAATAGGTTTTCAATATCTTGCTCTCTCTCATCTTCTGGCACCCCTATAATTCTGATGTTGGTACGCTTGAAGCTGTCCCAGAGGCTCCTTACACTATCTTCGTATTTTTGGATTCTTTTTTCATTTTGCTTTTCCGGTTGGGTGTTTTTTGCTTCCTCGCATTTCAAATCATTGACTTGATTCTTGCGCTCCTCTGGTCTGCTGTCGGGAGTCTGTATAATATTCGTCATTTCAGTCCGTGTATGCTTAATTTCTAGTTGGTTCCCCAATATAACATCGAGGGTCTCATTAGATTTCTTGAGGATCTCACTACATTTATCGGCGGCTTCTAGACAGTTCCTAAGAGACCTTAAAAGTGTAGTTCTGAACTCAATATCCTCCATTGACAGTTTTGTCCTGTTTCTTTGTCTCCGCATTTTGTTATGCTTCCTTGGTGCACCCCCTAGTGGTCTTTGTGTGCAGTCTTGTAGTTAATACCAGGGAGGGTTTGACCTCCAGGCCAAGTGGCTATGAGAATCAGCTGTGTCTGCAGTGAGAGAACTTCTGTCCTCTAGGGAGGTGCTAATCTAGCCTTTGCCTGAGGCTATCCGGCAAATGCCTGTGTGCAGGGCTTGGGCGGGGCAGGTCGCACAGGATCAATAGGGTGGGCCCAAGAGAGCAGTTATGGCGGCTCTCAGTCCTGTCCCCAGGGGCTCTGCCTCTCTGAGTCCCAGCAAGGGCTGCAATCCTCGGAGAGAAAGCTGCACTCGCTCTGACCGAAGCCAGGCAGTCCCGCTTCTCCCGTTTGAGTCTGGGTCCCTAAAGACTCGCCCGGATCTGGAGCTCAGAGTCTGCGACTCCCTCCCGATTGAAAACGCCAACCGCGCCCTCCACCGCCAGCCCGCTCTGCGCACGCGCTCCGCACCTCAGAATTTGACTTCAGCACTGCGCCTCCTCTGAGTGTCCGAATGCGTTTCTCTTTCCTCCTAGTTGTAGGACCTCCACTCAGCCAGCGTTCCTGTGGTTCTGGGTGATGTCCCTTCTGTTTTTTGGTTTCACTTTTGAAGTAGTTGTTCAAAGCAGCAAACTCCGGCGTTAACCTATGCTGCCATCTTGGTTCTCCCTCCTCCTTCTTTTTCTTCTTCTCCTCCTCCTTCTTCTTTTTCCTCTTTCCCCTTCCTTCCTCCTGCTCCTTCTCCTTTCTCCTTCTCTTCTTCTTCCTCCTTCCTCCTCCTTCTCTTTCTCCATTTCCTCCTCCTCCTCCCCCTCTCCTCCACTTTTCAACATTTCATGTAATACTGGTTTGGTGGTGATGAACTCCTTTAGCTTTTTCTTGTCTCTGATGCTCTTTATCTGACCTTTAATTCTAAATGAGAGCTTTGCTGAGTAATCTTGGTTGTAGGTCCTTACTATTCATCACTTTGAATAGTGTCCTTGCCACTTCCTTCTGGCCTGTAAAGCTTCTGTTGAGAAATCAGCTGATAGTCATATTGCTGTTTCCTTGTAGGTAACTAACTGCTTTTTTCTTGCTACTTTTAAGATTTTCTCTTTGTCTTTAACTTTTGGCATTTAAATTATAATGTGTCTTGGTTTGGGCCTCTTTGGGTTCATCTTGTTTGGGACTCTCTGCGCTTCCTGGATTTGTAAGTCTATTTCTTTCACCAGGTGTAAGGGAAGTTTTCTGTCATTATTTCTTCAGATAGGTTTTTAACTTCTTGCTCTCTCTCTTCTCTTTTAGGAAGCCCTATGATGTGTATAGTTGGCTTGAAGTTGTCCCAGAGGCTCCTTAGTCTTCATATTTTTGGATTCTTTTTTCTTTTTGCTGTTCTGATTGGGTGTTTTTACTTCCTCATATTCCAAATTGCTGATTTGATTCTCAGTGTCCTCTACTGTTGATTCCTTATGTTATTCTTTTTTTTTATTTTTTTTTATTTTATTGATTTTTTTACAGAGAGGAAGGGAGAGAGAGAGTTAGAAACATCGATGAGAGAGAAACATCGATCAGCTGCCTCCTGCACATCTCCAACCGGGGATGTGCCCGCAACCCAGGTACATGCCCTTGACCGGAATTGAACCTGGGACCTTTCAGTCCTCAGGCCGACGCTCTATCCACTGAGCCAAGCCGGTTTCGGCTCCTTATAAGTTATTCTTAATTTCAGTCAGTATATCCTTCATTTCTAACTGATCCTTTTTTTATATTGTTGATGTTCTCACTAAGTTCCTTGAATTTCTCATTAAGTCCTTGAGCATCTTTATAACCATTGTTTTGAACTCTGCATGTGGTAGTTTTCTTGCTTCCATTTCTTTTACTTCTTTTTCTGGAGATTTATCCTGTTCTTTCATTTGTGACATGTTATTTTGTCTCCACACTTTGGTTGCTTCCCTGTGTTTGTTTCTATGTATTAGGTAGAGCTGCTATGTCTCCTGGTATTGGTAGAGTGGCCTTGTGTAGTAGGTGTCCTGTAGGGCCCAGTGGCTCAGCCTCCCCACCTGAGCTGGGCACTCTAGGTGTGCCCCTGTGTGGGCTGTGTGCACAGTCTTGTAGTTGAGCCTTGATTTGGTGTTGGCATCACTGGGAGGAATTGATCCCCAGGCCAGTTGGCTTTGAGGACCAGCTGTGACTACAGAGGAAGAGCTGCTGTGTGGGATACACCCCTACGGAGCAGGACTTTCTTCAATGGGGCTTTGGTGCTCACTGAGTCTGTCCCTTGAGTGTGTCGCTCGTGAATGTGTAGAATTGTAATCTGGCATGTTCTGAAGCTGTCCACTGGGTGCACTGGCTTTGGGGCCCTGTAGGAGGTACAAAATCAGTCACTGCCTGTGCCCTGCCTGGGGCTACCCATGAGGAGCTACAGAGCGATCTGCCCATGGCTGCTACCTGTGTTGGGCTTGGAAGTGCCCAGGAGAGGCCAAGCTGTAAAGCAAGGCAGGCTGTTGCTAGTGCTGGGCGTGGGGCCTCTTCTTGAGTGGTATGGGACATGCTGACGCCAGCTGTTGGTTGTTTGAGAGTTTTTAGGAAAGTCTGAAGCCTGAGCCAGGACAGGCCATTTATATGGAAAAGCCACTGCAAACAGCTTGGGTGGGGCTGCAAATTGGGTGAAGCAGGGTCTCAGTGAATCACCAGGACAGAGCTAACAGTATGAGCCAGGTTGATGGAGACTCAGATATGGCCCCTGCCAGTCAGCTCTGGGAGAGGGGGAGGTCTCAGCATAGGAACAGTGACTGCTACGAACACCCCAGTCTGGGACAAAGCCACCCTCAAGTTCTTGCTCCAATGCCAGACAATCCACTTCTTCCCTGTATGTCCCTGAATCCCCCATAGCCACTGCCCCAGCACTGGAGCTCAGAGGGAGTGAATCCGGGTATGTCCGTCCATGGTCCTTTAAGAGGAATTGTCTGGGTCTCTATTAGCCACCTTGTCACTCAGCCACAATCTCTGCTGGTTTTTATAGCCTGAAATTATGGGGGCTTCTCTTCACAGCACTAGAACCCTAGGCTGAGGAGTCTGGTGTGGGGCTAGGATCCCTTGCTCCTCAGGGGAGGCCTCTACAACATAGGGGATTAATATCCAAAATATATTTTAAAATTCTTAAATCCTTTCCAATTAAAGAAACTTATCTGGCTGGCATGGCCCAGTGGTTGAGAATTGACCTATGAACCAGGAGGTCATGGTTCAATTCCCAGTTAGGGCACATGCCGGGTTGTGGGCTCGATCCCCAGTCCAGGAGGCAGCCGATCAATGATTCTCTCTCATCACTGATGTTTTTATCTCTCTCTCCCTCTCCCTTCCTCTCTGGAATTAATAAAAAATATATATATTTTTAAAAATATATGATTAAAAAAGAAAAGAAAAGAAATGCCAAACATAGGTGTTGGACTTGCCTGATACATGCCTCCACCCCTCCTGCCAGTCTCAGTGTGGCTTCTTCTTTAATTCATTAGTTGTAGAGCCTCCATTCAGCCAGATTTCAGGTGGTTCTGAATGCTAGTTCTGTATTTTAGTTGGAATTTTGATATAGTTGTGGAATATGGCGAGTACCGAGCTTACTTATGCTGCCATCTTGGTTCTCCCTCTGTCTTTTCAATTTAGTGTTTTGGGTTTCATCAGATAAATACCCAGAATGGAATTGCTGGGTCAAATGCTGTTTCC
The DNA here is from genome assembly GCF_964212035.1 of Myotis nattereri. Taxonomy (NCBI): domain Eukaryota; kingdom Metazoa; phylum Chordata; class Mammalia; order Chiroptera; family Vespertilionidae; genus Myotis; species Myotis nattereri. Next base: position 121,574,218 of record NC_138076.1, on the reverse strand, counting down.
ATGTTTAATTTTTTTGAGGTACCCTAATACTGTTTTTCATACTGGCTGTACCATTTTACATTCCCACCAGCAATGCACAAGGGTTTCACTTCCTTCATATGCATACCAACATTGGTTTTCTATTTTTTTTTTTAATATATTTTATTGATTTTTTACAGAGAGGAAAGGAGAGAGATAGTCAGAAACATCGATGAGAGAGAATCATCGATCAGCTGCCTCCTGCACATCTCCCACTGGGGATGTGCCCGCAACCCAGGCACATGCCCTCGACCGGAATCGAACCCGGGACCCTTCAGTCCGCAGGCCGACGCTCTATCCACTGAGCCAAACCAGTTTCGGCGATTTTCTATTTTTTGAAATAATAGCCATCATAATGGGTATGAAGTAATAGCCATCATTGCATTAGGGCAATGCAAATCAAAACTCAAATGGTTTTGATTTGCATTTCCCTAATTAGTGATATTGAGCATTTTTCACATGCTTATTCGTCATTCATATATCTTCTTTAGAGAAATGTCTGTTCAAGACATTTGACCATTTTTAATTGGATTGTTTGCATTATTTTTGCTGTTGAGTTTTAAGAATTTTAAAATATATTTTGGATATTAATCCCCTATCAGATGAGTGATTTGCAAATGTTTTCTCCCATTCTGAGGGCTTTCATTTTACTCTGTTGATATTGTTCTTTGATGCATAAATTTTAATTTCCATATGGTCCAATTTGTATATTTTCCTTTTGTTGCTTCTGCCTTTGGTGTCATATTCAAGAAATCATTGTCTCCAATTCCCAAGAGCCGTGGTCAGCAAACTGCAGCTCGTGAGCCACATGCAGCTCTTTGGCCCCTTGAGTGTGGCTCTTCCACAAAATACCACGTGCGGGTGCACGTACAGTGCGATTGAAACTTCGTGGCCCATGTGCAGAAGTCGGTTTTCGGTCTGGGCAAGTCTATTTTGAAGAAGTACTGTTGATATTTGGCTCTGTTGACTAATGAGTTTGCCGACCACTGCCCTAGGGGAATCGGGCCTAAGCCGGCAGCTGGACATCCCCAAGGGGTCCTGGACTGCGAGCGGGCACAGGCTGGGCTGAGGGACCCCCCCTCCCTCCCCAGTGCACAAATCTTGTGCACCAGGCCTCTAGTTTTAAATAAAAGTTGCAAATGTGGGCACCCTTGTCTTGTCCGAGATCTTAGAAGAAAACTTTGTCTTTCACCATTGAGTATGATGCTTGCTTGGGTTTTTCATACAGAGCTTTTATTTTATAGAGCTTATTTTTTTCTATTCCTGGTTTGTTGAGTGTTTATATCATATAAGGGCATAGAATGTTGTCAAATGCATTTTCTTTTATCAATTGATGATTGTATGTTTTCCCCTTTCATTCTGTTAATGTGGTATGTTACATTGATTGATTTTTATGTTGAAGTATGCTTGTATTCCAGGAATAAACTGCACTTAATCATGGTGTATATCCTTTTAGTATGCTGCTGAATTTGGTTTGCTAGTATTTTGTTGAGAATTTTTGCATCAGTGTTCATAACAGATATTGGTCATTAGTAGTTTCCTTTTCTTACATTATCTTTGTCTGGCTTTGGTATCAGGGGAATGCTGGATTCATAGAATGAGTTAGCAAGTGTTGCCTCTTTTTCAGTTTTTGGAAAAGTTTGGGAATGATTGGTGTAGACCTTTAAATGTTTGGTGTAATTCACCAGTGAAGCTATGAGGTCTAGGGTTTTTGTTTGTCAGGTTTTTTTTGTTTTTGTTTTTTTTATTGCTTAAAGTATTACAAAGGGTATTACATATGTGTCCATTTTATCCCCCCGCCCTAGACAGTCCCCTAGCCTCCCCTATCCCCCAGTGTCTTATGTCCATTGGTTATGCTTATATGCATGCATACAAGTCCTTAAGTTGATCTCTTACCCCCCTACCTCCTGCCCCCCAACCCTCCCCGGCCTTCCCGCTGCAGTTTGACAATCTGTTTGAGGCAGCTCTGCCTCTGTATCTATTATTGTTCAAAAGTTTATAATGGTCTCTATTATCCATGAATGAGTGAGATCATGTGGTATTTTTCCTTCATTGACTGGCTTATTTCACGTAGCATAATGCTCTCCAGTTCCATCCATGACGTTGCAAATGGTAAGAGTTCCTTCCTTTTTAGAGCAGCATAGTATTCCATCGTGTAGATGTACCACAGTTTTCTAATCCATTCATCTACTGATGGGCACTTAGGCTGTTTCCAGATCTTAGCTATGGTGAACTGTGCTGCTATGAACATAGGGGTGCATATATCCTTTCTGATTGGTGTTTCTGGTTTCTTGGGATATATTCCTAGAAGTGGGATCACAGGGTCAAATGGGAGTTCAATTTTCAGTTTTTTGAGGAAACTCCATACTGTCTTCCATAGTGGCTGCACCAGTCTGCATTCCCACCAGCAGTGCACAAGTGTTCCTTTTTCTCCACATCCTCTCCAGCACTTGTCGTTTGTTGATTTGTTGATGATAGCCAGTCTGACAGGTGTGAGATGGTACCTCATTGTTGTTTTGATTTGCATCTCTCGGATGATTAGTGACTTTGAGCATGTTTTCATATGTCTCTTGGCTTTCTGAATGTCCTCTTTTGAAAGGTGTCTATTTAGGTCCTTTGCCCATTTTTTGATTGGATTGTTTATCTTCCTTGTTAAGTTGTATGAGTTCCCTATAAATTTTGGAGATTAGGCCCTTATCAGATATGACATTGGCAAATATGTTTTCCCACACAGTGGGTTTTCTCGTTGTTTTGTTGATGGTTTCTTTTGCTGTGCAGAATGTTTGTCAGGTTTTTTATTAGTCATTCCATCTCCTTAATGGGTCTAGCTTTGACCTAATGCAGAACTTTTCAACTGAAAGCTCACCTTCCATGTCACTTGATATATGGGTCAGAGCATTATTCAAAAGTATAGAACATGTTTTCTCCAGAACCTGAAGAGTCCTTCTCGGCATTATGCTTCCTTCTTGGTGATGGTAGGTGTGAGATGCAGTAATTTTTCCTTTACTTTGAAGGGAATGTTCTGGCATGCATAGAGTGGACCCCTAAAACTTCACTGATGTGCTTTGTAAAGTTATGTCAAACCTTCTGGAGCACATGTATCTTACTAAGGTTCAAATGCATTTGCCATTTCTTTTAATTTTTTTTTTTTTAGTGATTTCAGAGAGGAAGGGAGGGAGAGATGGAAACATCAGTGGTGAGAGAGAATCATTGCTTGGCTGGCTGCCTCCTGCAGGCCCCCTACTGGGGATCGAGCCCACAACCCAGGCATGTGCCCAGATTGGGAATCGAACCTTGACCTCCTGGTTCATAGGTTAATGCTCAACTACTGAACCACACCAGCTGGGCACCATTTCTTGTCTATCCAGTCTGATTTAATATATCACCAATAGTGAACTAATGTAATCTATAGCAGTGGTCACCAACTGGTAGTCCATGGCCCACTGGTGGTCCGTGAGGTCTGAAAGGTTGGTGACCACTGATCTATAGGATGGTCAGATCCTGGTCCCTTTGGACTGATTTGATAGAGAGCAGAAAAGACTTGGTCCTAGAGAAAGACTACAAAGGTACACTGTTTTTCACCACACATGAATGAGAACGGCTTGTGGTCCTGTTAGGAATGGGTAGGAATACATGAGCTTAATCAGTAGCCAATTACCATATATCTAAAACCAAGTTAATCTGCTATAGCAAAAATAATACATTGAGCATAGTTACTGAATTGGGACCTACTTTGTAGTTGTCTACTATTATCAATCTGGTTTTGCATAGGTCATACTTGTGAATGAAATGAGGGTTTGATGGAGGCCTTCACCTGTACATTCTTTGGATCTTTATTTACCATCTTGGGTTGAGGAAAGGGCAGTTACCGAGGCTTCCAACTTAGCATAACCCAGAAGCCAAAAAAACAATTTGGAGGTTTGGCAACTACAAAATATGTTCATTCTAATTACTCATATGGAGATGGGAGAAATGATCACTGATTGAGCCTGGATCCAGTGGACCCATTGTAAGCTGGACCTGGACTAAAATTCCATTTATTACATGGTTCCCATATGCCCTAGTGCCATGATAATGCTTCAAGTCACCAGGTATCAATGTCAGCTCAGACCATATATCTAGCAATCTTTGAAATGCCTGGGTGTTTCTTTTTCCCCATTGTACAATTACTTGAATAAATGGCCATAAGCCCTTTGGGGAAGGACCAGGGAAATCATTATCATGTACACTTGCTTTGGTGTCACTGGGTGACCCAGTTCATCCTTCAGGTCATAGTCTCTGGGTCTTAAAACTGGCTGAGGTGTGGAAAATGGAGATTGTGATTTTACATAGGGCACCATGAACAGCCTCCCTCCCTCTTTGATTTATTTCAGTTGTTTAAGTTATACCCTGTTTACCTGTTGAGCCCTCCCATCTGTTTTGCTGCTAAGAATATTATGTTCCATAAATCATCTGCTTATCACTGGCTCTGAAAACTCAGTTTAGAGTTTGTGTATCTATATATATAAAAGCCTAAGCAACTGTTCAACTGTTCAACTGGTAGCTTGATGCGCTCTGACCAGCTGGGGGCAGATGCTCAAAGCACAGGCATGGAAACATGGAACAGACTAATGAATCTCAGAGGGAAGGGGGAAGGGGGGAGGGTGGGAAGAGATTAACCAAATATCTTACATGCATACTAGAGGCCCAGTGCATGGATTTGTGCACTGGTGGGTTACCTTGGCCTGGCCTGTGGGGATCAGGCCAAAACTGGCAGTCCGAGGGACCCCACAAGTGCACAAATCCATGCACCGGGCCTCTAGTCTGATATAAACTGTCTTAGGTTGGGTTCCCTGGAAAACATACTCTGCAGTGGAAATTTACTTGCAGGAGGTTTATTGGGGAGTGTTTTCAGGAATAACTACTTATGAGGGAATAAGGAAAGTTTGGGCAGAAGTTGAACTGTGATTCAATTACAGCTGACTCAGCCAATGCCACAGGGTATCTCAATATCCTGAATTAAGATAAGGGGATTGGGCTTTTGTACCCCTCCTTATCGAGGCACTGGGTGCAGACTGCCCTTTGGCTAAGGCAGTCCCCCTTGACTGATGTCAGTTCTGGAGAGAGATTCAGCTGTGAGCATCAGCCTATAGTACAGCTGATAGTTAGGAGAATCCTATATAATAAAAAGCTAATATGCAAATTGTCCCCTCAACTGGGAGTTCAACCAGGGGGCAGGGCTGGCCAACCTCCCGCGTCCCCTCCTTCCAGCCAGCCGGGCCTGATCGGCCCTGATCAGGGTGGGCCAGCCAGACCCCACCAGTGCACAAATTCGTGCACCGGGCCTCTAGTGAACTTATATCAGTCCTGAAGAGGAGCAATGTGCCTTCCACCCACAACAGTGCTTTTCTAGAACCAGCTAAGAAATTAGTTTCTGGCCCCTTCTCTCTGAATTCCTAAGTATAAGTACCTGATGTTTTCAAAATTAGTGCTGAGGTCTAAATAAATCCTATTCAATTTTAGTTTGAGGTTATCATTATTTAAACAGTAACTCAGAAGGGAGATCCTTTAAAAAAATTTACTTACTCTGGATATAATGTGTGCTTACTCTTTATGACAATTACAGGGAGCTAGAAGACAAGAGAAAGATTCAGAATCTCTTGGCCCTTGTGGGAACAGACACTGGAGAAGTGACCTATTTTTATAAGGAGCCTCCCAACAAAGTAAGTAATCTTTGGTATAGATAGCATGGTAAACATGTCTTTAACAAAATATGGTCTTGGGTCCATAATCAGAGATATTTTGGTGCTTGCTATAGAAGTTAGAAGGAGAATTAGTTATCATACTCCCATGTCTACATAAGTTCTCAAAGCATTTTGTATATAGTTACAAAATGCTTTTTGATTTTATTCTTTTACTTCAAAATTTTTGGAAAGTTGCATTATTTACCCATTTCAATACTTGGAAGTCTAAAGCACAGAGGAGATGTTTTAGATGAGATTAGAAAGGAAAATTGGTTGTTTTGTGGTGGTTTTTTTTAATCCTCACCAAGGATATTTTTTTCATTGATTTTTAGTGAGAGGGAAGGGAGGGGGAGAGACAGAGAGAGAGACATCGATGTGAGAAAGACGCATTGATTGGTTGCTCCCACACACACCACTTACCAGAGTCAGGGATCGAGCCTGTAACTGAGGTATGTGTCCTTGACTGGAATCTAAAGTGGGACCCTTTTGTCCATGGGCTGACATTCTATCCACTGAGCCACACTGGCTAGGGCCAGACTTAAGTTTCAATACTCAAGTTTCTTTATTAATCTTTGTTTATGCTGACTATAAAAATAATGCATGGTCTTTATTAAAAATAAACACAGAAATCTATCATAAAAATGGCAGTCTCCCATATTGTAAACCCCAGATATAAAGCTGTTTTTCCATTCATATAGGAATATATGTGTGTATACTATTTCCTTTTTTTTTTTTTTTTTGCTTCTCTAAACAGTGTCCCAGTGAGCATCTTTATCCATATCTACATATGTATACTTCTATGTTTCCATTACTTTCCTAACGGCCCTTGTCAAAGACCACTTTTTAAAAAAATATATTTTTTTATTGATTTCAGAGAGGAAGGGAGAGGGAGGGAGAGATAGGAACATCAGTGATGAGAGAGAATCATTGATCAGCTTCCTTTTGCACAGCCCTGACCTCCTGGTTCCTAGGTCAATGCTCAACTACTGAGTCATACTGGCTAAGCAAAGACCACTTTTTAAAAACCAGGTATTACTAAATTATTCTGAAGGTTTTCTTTGTTTGTTTTTAGTTTATATTACCAACACTGGGTTTTATCTATTTTGTTACTTTGTCCACTTTGATCTCATATGTGTGACATTCCTATGTGAGTATATCAATTTTGACCAATTTAATTTATGAATAGTGTTGATCTGTGGCACTAAAGCTCAAAAGTAAAACATTACATACATAGAAAGGCTATTTCTTTACTTTATTTATTTTTTTTTTTTGCTTTTTCAGGTGAGCATTCTCCAAAAGACTATCCAGACTGCAGATACTTGTGAACAGAATGAATCTTCAGCTTTCAAAGCAGGTACAAACCATATTATAAATTCTCACTGGTGCAGAATTCAGAAACACAGTGCAAATAATTAGGATTTTTTTTTTTCTTACTATACAGTGATAATGAATGTTTATAATAATGCCTCTTGGTAAGCTTGAGGTTGTTTTTTTGTTTTTTGGGTTTTTTTTACCTTTCCATGGTATTTTTGTTTGTTTATTTAATTAGTTTTATTTATTGATTTTAGAGAGGGGGGAAGAGAAAGAAAGAGAGAGAAACATTGACCTGTTGTTCCACTTATTTATGCATTCATTGCTTGCTTCTTTTATGTGCCCAACTGGGGATTGAACCCATAACCTTGGCATATTGGGCCAACACTCTAGCTGAGCTACCTGGCCAGGGCTCCATGATGTTTTAATGGAGTAGAAATAAAGAATATATAATTGCCCCAGCTGGTTTGGCTCAGTGGATAGAGTGTCAACCTGTGGACTGAAGGGTCCCAGGTTCACTTCTGGCCAAGGGCACATGCCCAGGTTCCGGCTTGGTCCCCAGTGTGGGCCAGCAGGAGGCAGTTGATCAATGATTCTCTCTCATCATTAATGTTTCTATCTCTCTCCTCCTCTCCCTTCCTCTCTGAAATCAGTAAAGATATTCAAATGTATATATAGATATAGATATAGATATAGATATAGATAGATATTTATCTATCTATCTATATCTATATATATATACACACACACATACATTTTTTTAAAAAATATATTTTATTGATTTTTTACAGGGAGGAAGGGAGAGAGATAGAGAGTCAGAAACATCGATCAGCCGCCTCCTGCACATCCCCCACTGGGAATGTGCCCGCAACCCAGGTACATGCCCTTGACCGGAATCGAACCTGGGACCCTTCAGTCCGCAGGCCGACGCTCTATCCACTGAGCCAAACTGGTTTCGGCTACATTTTTTTTTTTTTAACATGCTTATGGTGACAAGTTATAAAACAGACTTAGACAACTTCTGGAAGCACAGAGTATTATTTAGCCTCTCTAAACCTGTCATCTTATCTCTCTCTTTTAATGGAAATCTTAATTTTCTTTTTTTTATTGAGATACTAGAGGCCCAGTGCACGAATTTGTGCACGCGTGGGGTCCAGCCGGTCCGCCCCAATCGGGGTCGATTGGGCCAGGTCGGCCTGGGGGAGGGGTCGGGTGGTTTGCCTGCCTGCCCTTCCCCCGATCAGGGGGGAGAGGGGCCCTGGTTAAACTCCCGGTCAAAGGGACAATTTGCATATTAGCCTTTTATTATATAGGATAATTGAAAATACAACATTATATTAGTTTCAAGTGTACAACATAATGGTTTGATATTTCTATATATTACAAGATGATTACAACAGTAAGTCTAGTTAATATCCATCATCACACATAGTTATAAATGTTTTTCTTATGGTGAGTTCTTTTAAGATTTATTCTCTTAGCGTGAGCTTCTTGAATTATCCAAAGAATTAAATTTTTTTCTGTACAATTTTAGTGTTGCTTTTTAAAATATCCTATATAATAATCCCTAATATGCAAATCAAACAGTGGAACAACCAGTCGCTATGATGCTCACTGACCACCAGGGGGCAAACGCTCAATGCAGGGGGGGAAAAAATGTAAATAAAGGTCTTTATTATTTTTGTTTTCTATTTTAGATTCTAAAGTGAGCAAAAGAAAACCAGCAATGAGAGAGAAGGAAGAACATTCTGAGCAGTACCAAAGAGACATACAAACACTCATCCTACAGGTAAAGAATTTATTTTGACAGATCAGAGCAGCTTCTACCCATGAGCTTAGCTTTGCATTCCATGCCTTCACTGCCATGTAAATATCTCCTTGCACACATGTTATATCTAGGCATCATGTGATTAAGAAAACTGAGGTTATTCCTACTTTACAGAAAATAATTATTCTGTATTAACCATTCTAGAAATGTTATTCTGAATCTTCATTTCACTCAGCTTGTATGCTAGGCCCTCCGAACAAAACCATCATACAGTAAGCATTCCCTTTATGGTTGCCTGAGAGATACACAGAGTAGTTGCAGTTGTGCTGAAACATCAGCCTTTGGGAGGTATATAAATTTATTGAGTGTGTGTGTTCTAAGTCTGGGAAAGTCACGAATCATCCTCTCACTACCTAGCAATACTCTGTCATTTGAAGCCATGTTTTTTTCATCTACTTGCCCTCAAGCTCCTGTCCTTATCAGGGGGGGTCTATTGATTTAAATGACAGTTTCTGTCTTTGGCTAGTACTGTATCTCCATTTGTTGTCAGCCAGCCAGACTCAGAGAAGGAAGGAAATTACATTAAATTCATTTTGGTCCACTTTTTAGATGAAAAAAACAAAGAAAAGAATCATTCTGTTTCTGTGCAACTAGGGAGTATTTAAAAGGAGACAATGCTAAAAGTTTAAAGGGGGAGATAGTGAAGAGGTGAGAATCTTAGGGTAGGGGAAACTGGGCTTTCATGCTTTCTCTGTGTGATGCAGATGCTTTGCTCTGTGTGAACAGTCTGCCCTGTGTAGCCTAACCACATTTACAAGTCACTAAATAAAGAGGAGTGCCTGTTGAGGTTTTTCTTCTATTTATTTTGCTGCTCTGCTTTTGTTTTTTTATTTATAGGTTGTTGTTTTTGTGTAAATCCTCACTGGAGGGAGTGAAGGAGGGGAAGAGGGAGAAAAACATCAATGTGAGAGAGACACATCTATTGGTTGCCTCCTGCACACACCCGACCAGGCCAGAGATGGAACCTGCAACCTAGGTATGTGCCCTTGCCCAGGAATCGAACTTGAGTCCCTTCAGTGTATGGGCGGACACTCTAACCACTGAGTAATGCCTGTGAGGGTTGTTTGGGGAGGCAGGGTTGTTTGTTTTTTAAATTTTTCTGGAGAATGGCTCACTTTTAGAGATAAGGACTAAGAGGAGGCAGGGAGGAGTGGATACCTCACCCTAGCTGGTTTGGCTCAATGGATAGAGCGTTGGCCTGCGGACTGAAGGGTCCCAGGTTCGATTCCGGCCAAGAGCACTGCCTGGGTTGCGGGCTCGATCACCAGTAGGGGGCATGCAGGAGGCAGCCAGTCAATGATTCTCTCTCATCATTGATGTTTCAATCTCTCCCTCTCCCTTCCTCTCTAAAATCAATAAAATATATTAAAAAAAAAAAAAAGAGTGGATACCTCACCCTTTCTGGCCTGTCTAGGTGGAAGCCCTGCAGGCTCAGCTGGAAGAACAGACCAAACTTTCTAGAGAGCAAGTTGAAGGGCTCATGGAGGATAGACGGATCCGCATTGAGGAAATACAGGTTCATCACCAAAGAAATCAGGACAAAATCAAAGAGCTTACCAAAAAGTGAGTGTTGAAGAAAGCTGTACCTAACAGATTTTTAAATTTTTCTGAGTGGCTTTAAAGTTAACGGTCCTATCCTTTTAGCAGCATAGTGTCATAGAACTGACAGGGACCTTGAAAAATTGTCTTTATCAGACACCCCTGCGCCTAGGTAGGTAGGGATCCAGGCTTTTCTAGGAATGCTATTCATTCTTCTCTTGAAGAGCTGTTGGGTACGTATTTCACATGCTTAATTTAATACATTTTAGTACTTCAGCTTGATCTTAGTGATTAAGAACTGTACTTTATCCACTGATATGTTACCTGACAATATAGTAGAGCCCTTTTCTTTTATTTTGTCCTTCATGAATCTGGGAAAACATGACTGTACATTGTGTATGTACTCACTGCTTTTGTTTCTTACCTGCCTGTCTTTCCTCACCTTTCTTTTCTTTTTTTTTTTTTAATTAAATCTTTATTGTTCAGATTATTACATTTGTTCCTCTTTTTTCCCCCCATAACTCCCCTCCTCCCAGTTCCCGCCCCACCGTCCGCCCTCACTTCCCACCACTGTCCTCATCCATAGGTGCACGATTTTTGTCCAGTCTCTTCCCGCATCTCCCACACCCCTTTCCCCCCCAAGAATAGTCAGTCCATTCCCTTTCTATGTCCCTGATTCTATTATGATCACCAGATTATTTATTCACTTGATTCTTAGATTCACTTGTTGATAGATGCATGTTTGTTGTTCATAATTTGTATCTTTACCTTTTTCTTCTTCTTCCTCTTCTTAAAGGATACCTTTTAGCATTTCATATAATACTGGTTTGGTGGTGATGAACTCCTTTAGCTTTTTCTTATCTGTGAAGCTCTTTATCTGACCTTCAATTCTGAATGATAGCTTTGCTGGATAAAGTAATCTTGGTTGTAGGTTCTTGGTATTCATCACTTTGAATATTTCTTGCCACTCCCTTCTGGCCTGCATAGTTTCTGTTGAGAAATCAGCTGACAGTCGTATGGGTATTCCCTTGTAGGTAAATGAGTTTCTTTCTCTTGCTGCTTTTAGGATTCTCTCTTTGTCTTTTGCTCTTGGTATTTTAATTATGATGTGTCTTGGTGTGGTCCTCTTTGGATTCCTTTTGTTTGGGGTTCTCTGCGCTTCCTGGACCTGTAAGTCTATTTCTTTCACCAGGTGGGGGAAGTTTTCTGTCATTATGTCTTCAAATAGGTTTTCAATATCTTGCTCTCTCTCATCTTCTGGCACCCCTATAATTCTGATGTTGGTATGCTTGAAGCTGTCCCAGAGGCTCCTTACACTATCTTCGTATTTTTGGATTCTTTTTTCATTTTGCTTTTCCAGTTGGGTGTTTTTTGCTTCTTCGCATTTCAAATCTTTGCCTTGATTCTTGCGCTCCTCTGGTCTGCTGTTGGGAGTCTGTATAGTATTCATTATTTCATTCGGTGTATGCTTAATTTCTAGTTGGTTCTTTATCATAACATCGAGGGTCTCATTAGATTTCTTGAGGATCTCACTACATTTATCGGCGGCTTCTAGACAGTTCTTAAGAGACCTTAAAAGTGTGGTTCTGAACTCAATATCCTCCATTGACAGTTTTGTCCTGTTTCTTTGTCTCTGCATTTTTTATGCTTTCTTGGTGCACCCCCTAGTGGTCTTTGTGCACAGTCTTGTTGTAGTTAAGCCTTGATTGTTGTTGGCAATACCGGGGGTGATTTGACCTCCAGGCTAACTGGCTATGAGTGTCCGCTGTGTCTGCAGTGGGAGAGCTTCTGTGCTGGATCTCTAGGGCGGTGCTAATCTAGCGTTTGCCTGAGGCTATCCGGCAAATGGCTCTGTGCAGGGCTTGGGCGGGGCGGGTCCCCGGGGATCTACAGGGCAGGCCAGAGCGAGCAGTTAAGGCTGCTCTCAGTTCCGTCACTAGGGGCTCTGCCTCACAGAGTCCCAACAACCGCTGCAAACCTCAGAGAGAAAGCTGCCTTCGAGTTCCGACCGAAACCAGACAGTCCCACTTCTCCCATTTGAGTCTGGGGCCCTAGAGACTCGCCCGGATCTGGAGCTCAGAGTCTGAAACTCCCTCCCGATTGAAAACAACAACCGCGCCCTCCGCCGCCAGCCCGCTCCGCGCACGCACTCCGCACCTGAGTATTTCACTTCAGCACTGCGCCTCCTCTGAGTCTGGGTATGATATTCTCTTTCCTCCTAGTTGTAGAATTTCCACTCAGCCAGCCTTCCTGTGGTTCTGGATGATGTCCGTTCCGTCTTTTAGTTGTTTTTTGAAGTGGTTGTTCGAGGCAGCAATCTCCGGCGTTAACCTATGTCGCCATCTTGGTTTCTCCCTCACCTTTCTGTAATGTGATTTCATCCCCATCCTTTTCTAAGCATACCCTTTCTAGGGTCATCACTGACTTCTTAATTTCTCTGACCAGTTCTTTTTTTTTTTTTTTTTTTTTAATGATTTAATTTTTTAAATTTCTTTTATTGCTTTCAGAGAGGAAGGGAGAGGGAGAGAGAGATAGAAACATCAATGATGAGAATCATTGATTGGCTGCCTCCTGCATGCCCCCTGCTGGGGATTGAGCCTGTAACCTAAGCATGTGCCCTTGACCAGAATCGAACCCGGACACTTCAGTCCCCAGGCCAATGCTCTATCCACTTAGCCAAACCGGCTAGGGCTGACCAGTTATCTCTTTACAGTCCTCATTGTAATTAGTACCTTTTTGTATATTTGGCACCTTCCATAACTCTTTGAAGTTAATCTCTTTTGGTATCTGTAACACCTGTCTTTTTGGTTCTTCCTATCTAATCCTCCTCAGCGTTTTTCTGTTTCCAGTGGCCTGACCTGTGCTCTAAAGTCATCTTCAGTTGAATATGTTTGAACACCTCAAATTGACCATGAAACCAGTCTGCTGTGTGTTTTCTTTTTCCCCAACAAGCACCCCTTCCCCCATCTCAAACCTCCCACTTCATTCTCTTTCCCATTTAGTTTAATGACATCACATCCAGTTTCCCAGGCTTGAAACTTCAGGATTATCTTCAACTCCCCACTCTTATTCCCTCTATCCAGACCCTATTGAGTGCAAGTCTATGAAGCCTCTCAAATCATTCTTTGCCTTTTCATTCTTACCATATTGGTTCAAGTTATATTCTTGTTTATAGTGTTGAAATAATCTAAGTGTTCTTCCTAGCATTGGTCCCTTTGTATTCATTCTATAGTCTTCCTCACTATTACTAGTAGCTCCTGCAGTAGAACTTATCAAGTGCTTAAAAACATTTGATAGTTCCCTGTTTAGCTTATGATAAAGGCCTAATACCTTAGCATAAATTATTAGGTACTTCATCTGGCACTAAATTAACCTTTCAGTCTCACCTCCTTTTCTGTTGCTGTAGTTCACCTGGTCCTTCAGCCAAAATAATAATATCTGTTGTTTATGGAAACTTGCTATATGGTAGATACCTTATAATGCAGTGTTACTTCTTCTCTGAAGACTTCCCAAAGCAGAATTAAATTACTCCTCCTCCACATTCCCATAATGATTAGCATGCTTCTACGATGACACTTATCATCGCCTATTGTAATTACTAGAGGCCTGGTGCATGACATTCATGCACTGGGGGGTGGGGGATCTCTCAGTCTGACTGCGCCCTCTTGCAGTCTGGGACTCCTTGAGGGATGTCCCACAGGAGGAGCAGGCCTAAACCAGCAGTCAGACATCCCCTGAGGGGTTCTTAGTGCTGCCTTGGAGGCAGGAGAGGCTCCCACCACCGCCGTTGTACTTGCCAGACATGAGCCCAGCTTCTGCGCTCCCCCTGTGGGAGCGTACTGACCACCAGGGGGCAACTCCTGCGTTGAGTGTATGCCCCCTGTTGGTCAGTGAACGTCATAGTGACTGGTTCTGCCGCTGTTCGGTTGATTTTCATATTAGGGTTTTATTATATAGGATGCCCTTTTTCCTGCAGTGTCTTGCCCTGTGTGCATAATAGGCGCACAATAAATATCTGTTGAATACTTGGTGATGTTTATCAAGTTGCATTTTACCACTTCTTTTCTATGTTAAACATTCCTATATTTTAAAATACTTATTCATATATTCTTCATCCCTTCATTGTTTTTTTATTGTCTTCTCAAACTTACCTAGTGTCTCTTCCTTCATTTTAAAGTGTTCATGATTAGAGTTGCATATTCAAATTAAGATATTCAAATTAAGATTTATGACCAATGCAGGCTAGAAAATTTCCTATCTTAGGTATATTGTACTTATGCATAATAGCATTTTCACTTTCCACTGGATTGTAATTGTTTTTAAAGGAACAGTATTTTTTTAGCTCTTTATTATTGAGTATTACAGATGTTCCCCCACAATTTTTCCCCCAATTGTCCCCCTCCACTGGATCCTGCCCCACTCCAGGCATTCACCAACGTATTTATTGTCTGTGTCCAGTGGTAATCCATGTATGCATGTAAGTTCTTTGGTTAATCTCTTCCCATCTTTCCTCCTCCATTCCATCTGAGATTCATCAGTCTTTTCCAGGGGTCCTCAAACTTTTTAAACAGGGGGCCAGTTCACTGTCCCTCAGACCGTTGGAGGGCCGGACTATAGTTTAAAAAAAAACTATGAACAAATTCCTATGCACACAGCGGCGGCAAAAACACCCGGCGGGCTGGATAGATGTTTTCGGTAGGCCGCATGTGGCCTGCGGGCCGTAGTTTGAGGACCCCTGGTCTATTCCATGTTTTCAAGCCTCTGGTTCTATTTTATTCATCAATTAATTTTGTTCATTAGATTTCTTGTTCATTTATTTTGATTGTTAGATTCAGTTGTTGATAGATATGTATTTATTGCCATTTTATTGTTTATATTGTGATCTTTTTCTCCTCCTTCTACTCCTCTTTCCTCCTTTTGCCTTTCTCCTTCCTCCTCCCTCCTCCTCCCTTTTCTTAAGAATACCCTTTAACATTTCATGTAATACTGGTTTGTTGATGATGAACTCCTTTAACTTTTTCTTGTCTATGAAGCTCTTTATCTGACCTTTAATTCTAATGAGAGCTTTGCTGAGTAGAGTAATCTTTGTTGTAGGTCCTTGCTATTCATCACTTTGAATAGTGTCCTTGCCACTTCCTTCTGACTTGCAAAGCTTCTGTTGAGAAATCAGCTGACAGTCATATGGGTGCTTCCTTGTAGGTAACTAACTGCTTTTCTCTTGCTGCTTTTAAGATTTTCTCTTTGTCTTTAACCTTTGTCATTTAAATTATAATGTGTCTTGGTGTGGGCCTCTTTGGGTTCATCTTGTTTGGGATTCTGTGCTTCCTGGACTTGTACTAGTATGTCTATTTCTTTCACCAGGTAAGGGAAGTTTTCTGTCATTATTTCTTCAAATAGGTTTTTAACTTCTTGCTCCCTTTCTTCTCTTTTGGGAAGCCCTATGATTTGAATAGTTTGCTTGAAGTTGTCCCAGAGGCTCCTTAGTCTTCATATTTTGGGATTCTTTTTTCTTTTTGATGTTCTGATTGGGTGTTTTTACTTCCTCATATTCCAAATTGCTGAGTTGATTCTTGGTGTCCTCTACTCTACTGTGTTTTTTATTTTATTTTATTTTATTTTATTTTATTTTATTTTATTTTATTGTTTAAGGTATTACAAATAGTACATAAGTCTCCTTCCCCTCCCCCCCCGCATTGACCTCCTCCCGGCCTCCTCTACCCCCCAGCCCTCACCCTCTCCCCCCCAGTGTCTTGTGTCTATTGGTTGTGCTTATATGCATGAATACAAGTCCTTCAGTTGATCTCTTACCCCCTCCCTCTCCCCTGCCTTCCCACTGTAGTTTGACAGTCTGTTCAATGCTTCTTTGCCTCTATTTTTGTTCAACACTTTATAATGTTTTTTATATTCCACAAATGAGTGAGATCATGTGGTATTTATCTTTCACTAACTGACTTATTTCACTTAGCATAATGCTCTCCAGTTCCATACATGCTGTTGCAAATGGTAAGAATTCCTTCTTTTTTACAGCAGCATAGTATTTTATTGTGTAGATGTACCACAGTTTTCTAATCCACTCACCTGCTGATGGGCATTTAGGCTGTTTCCAAATCTTAGCTATTGTAAATTGTGTTGCTATGAACATAGGGGTGCATATGTCCTTTCTGATTGGTGTTTCTGTCTTCTTGGGATATATTCCTAGAAGTGGTATTATTGGGTCAAATGGCAGTTCCATTTTTAAATTTTTGAGGAAACGCCATACTGTTTCCCACAGTGGCTGCACCAGTCTGCATTCCCACCAGCAGTACAGGAGGGTTCCTTTTTCTCTGCATCCTCGCCAACACTTGTTGTTTGTTGATTTGTTGATGATAGCCATTCTGTCAGTTGTGAGATGGTACCTCATTGTTGTTTTGATTTGCATCTCTCAGATGATTAGTGACTTTGAGCATGTTTTCATAGGTCTCTTGGCTTTCTGAATGTCCTCTTTCGAAAAGTGTCTATTTAGGTCCTTTGCCCATTTAATCTACTGTTGATTCCTTGTAAGTTATTCTTTTTTTTTTTTAATATATTTTATTGATTTTTTACAGAGAGGAAGGGAGAGAGATAGAGAGTTAGAAACATCGATGAGAGAGAATCACCGATCAGCTGCCTCCTGCACATCTCCCACTGGGGATATGCCCGCAACCCAGGTACATGCCCTTGACCGGAATCGAACCTGGGACCTCTCAGTCCGCAGGCCGACGCTCTATCCACTGAGCCAAACCGGTTTCGGCCCTTGTAAGTTATTCTTAATTTCAGTTAGTGTATCCTTCATTTCTAACTGGTCATTTTTTATGTTGTTGATGTTCTCACTAAGTTCCTTGAAGTTCTCAACTTCCTTGAGCATCCTTGTAACCATTGTTTTGAACTCTGTATATGGTAGGTTTCTTGCTTCCATTTCTTTTACTTCTTTTTCTGGAGATTTCTCCTGCTCTTTCATTTCTGACATGTTTCTTTGTCTCTGCATATTGGCTGCTTCGCTGTATTTGGTTCTATATTAGGTAAAGTTGCTATGTCTCCTGGAATTGGTAGAGTGGCCTTGTGTAGTAGGTGTCCTGTAGGGCCTAGTGGCTCAGCCTCCCCAGTCATCTGAGTTGGGCACTCTAGGTGCACCCCTCTGTGGGCTGTGTGCACCATCCTGCTGTAGTTGAGCTTGATGGCATCACTAGGAGGAATTGATCCCCAGGCCAATTGGCTGTGCGAACCGGCTGCAACTGCAGCAGAAGATCTGCTCTGCAGGAGATGCCTCTATGGAGCAGGACTTCAGTGGGGCTTTGGTGCTCATCAAGTCTACCCCTTGAATATGTCACTGGTTGATGTGGTAGGGTTGTAATCTGTTGTGGTCTGAAGCTGACCACCAGGTGCTCTGGCTGTGGGTCCTCCTGCCTGGGGCCACCCAGCACAAGCTATAGGGTGATCTGCACATGGCTGCTACTTGCATTGAGTTTGGAGAGGCCAAACTGTGAAACAAGGCAGGCTGCTTCTAGTGCTGGGCCTGGGACCTCTTACTGAGTGGTATGGGACATACTGACACCAGCTGTTGCTTGTTTGAGAGATTTTAGGAAAGTCTGAAGCCTGAGCCAGGACAGGCCATTCATATAGAAAAGCCACTGCAAACAGTTTGGGTGGGGCTACAAATTGGGTGGGGCAGGGTCTCAGTGAATCCAATCAGGGCAGAGCTAACAGTGTGAGCCAGGTTGAGGGAAACTCAGGTATGGCAACTTCCTGTCGGCACTGTGTCTCAGCAAAGGGACAATGACCTCTGCCAGCACTTTTGTCTGAGAGAAAGCTGCCCCCCAGTTCTTGCCCTGATGCCAGACAATTTAGTTCCTCCCTGTATGTCCCTAGATCCTTTCAAGCTGCTGCCCCAGCATTGGAACTCAGAGGGAGTGAGTCAGAGTAAGTCTGTGTACCGGCCCTTTAAGAGGTACTGCTTGGGACTCCAGCAGCCCCCATGTCACTCATGGTTTTTACAGCCTGGAGTTATGGGGACTTCTCTTCCCAGCACTGGAACCCTGGACTGAGGAGTCTGGTGTGGGACTGGGACCCCTTATTCCTTACAATGGAGTGAGAAAATGAGGGGGGGCTCTGTGGCCAACTTATCCCTCTGGATTAAAAAAACTCCACACCCATTCCACACCTCCCTCCTTCCTACCAGTCTCAACGTGGCTTCTGCTTTAATTCTGCAGTTTGGGGCCTTCCATTCAGCCAGATTTCAGGTGGTCCTGAATGATGGTTGTTCTGTGGTTTAGTTGTAATTTTGATGTGGTCGTGGGAGGATGCAAGAGCCGCTTTTACCTATGCCGCCATCTAGGCTCCTCCTCCTGGGAACAGTATTTTTTAATTGTCATAGTAATTTGTAATTTTATATTTGTTTTTCAGAATATTAATAACCACCCTCGTTTAGCATCATCTGCATGTCTGACTGCGTGATCAGTTCCTTCCATTATGTCATCCTAAGGATATTAAATGGCATGAAATCCAAGTGCCCTTTTGGTGTCACTTTCAAACCATTGATACATTAACAAGACCATACTTCCCAGTCTGTAATTGAGAACATAATGTCAGATAGAATAAAATAACTCATTGAAAGGAAGAGATAACTTTGTGGTAACTCAATCAGTCTCTCCCTCTTTATACACATACATATATCTAAATATATATATTTTAACTTACTGACAGTTATTCTACTTTGTGCCTGGCGTTAGGCTATCATTTTTCTCTTATCTTTTACTCATGAAAAGAACTAAATGGATCTGACATTATTTGTTCTGTGGAAAATTATAGTGATTGTCTCACAGTATTTAATATTCTTTGCAAACAGCTATATTATTTGATACAGTATTTTTCTAGGTGTTGCTATTAAATCAATGGGTTGCTTACTTCTAGGGATATTTTTTGTTATAGAGAGAAACATCATTTTTCTATATCTCAATAATCGGCAGGAATCTGTTTAATACCTTGTGTATGTCTATTAGTTTGGTGATAGTGGGACAAAGATATATGATAAGTAAGTATGTGGTTTCACTCAGGTTGGAAAACATGCATGTTGATAGTTAGAACCTGACAGTTTATAAGCAAGTTGAATTATAACACAGGAGACTAGATTTTTTTTTAATTGATTTTAAATGCAAATCATTTACCCTTTTTTTAAAAAATATATTTTATTGATTTTTTACAGAGAGGAAGGGAGAGAAATAGAGAGTTAGAAACATCGATGAGAGAGAAACATCGATCAGCTGCCTCCTGCACATCTCCCACTGGGGATGTGCCCACAACCCAGGTACATGCCCTTGACCGGAATCGAACCTGGGACCTTTCAGTCCGCAGGCCGATGCTCTATCCACTGAGCCAAACTGGTTTCGGCCATTTACCCTTTTTTTAAAAAATATATTTTATTGATTTTTTTACAGAGATGAAGGGAGAGAGATAGAGAGTTAGAAACATTGATGAGAGAGAAACATCAATCAGCTGCCTCCTGCACATCTCCCACTGGGAATGTGCCCGCAACCCAGGTACATGCCCCTGACTGGAATCGAACCCGGGACCTTTCGGTCCGCAGGCCAATGCTCTATCCACTGAGCCAAACTGGTTTCGGCAAGGAGACTAGATTTAAACTGATAAAGAATTTCAGACAATGGAGAAATTAAATGGCCTGAAGTTGTCTAGATGACTGCAGAGAGGAAGTTGATCTTGAAAACAAAACAAGATTTGATATTGTGCAGTTTACATGTGGAGCACAGCATAAACACAAAGCTGTTTTTGATATTTTAGAATTTGTGTTAACCCTCAGTCAGAATGCTATGAGTTACTTCTTTATCATAGTCTAGTGTCTTGGGATAGCCCATACTGATGCAGGCTATGTGTAAATATTTCTGTAGTCCTAATAATTATATAACCTGCAATTAGTACTCGGAAAAATATATGTAAAGACCAGTTTGTGAAACAGTGAGCATGGGTACATACATTACACTTTGTTCAATAAAACTTCTGTCGTTGTCAGTACTCAGATTGTATTTTTTAAAACTGCTAATTATATTTTACATAACTTATTGTATAATTTTTAAAGAATCTATATCTTTTCTTTGTTTGGAATAACTGTGTCGTATGTGCTATGTAAGCATCTTCATGTCCACTTTTGTACTTTCTTTCATAGTCTCCATCACATCCAAGAACTGCTCTATGAGAGCACCAAAGACTTTTTGCAACTTAGATTTGAAAACCAAAAGAAGGAGAAGTCGTGGATGCTTGAAAAGGATCAGTTGATGTCAAAGATTAAGCAATACAGGGCACAGTGTAAGAAGAAAGAAGATAAAATTGGTAAAGGTTGCCCAGTTGTTCATGAGAGTCATCGCAAGCAAAATGAATATATTAAGGTAGTTTCTGTATATTTACAGAAATTCTTTTTTGTTTTTTCTGCAAGAATTTGAAAAACTCAGAGAATTCCAAAGAACCCCAGAATTATCATATAAGATCCATTTAGTCCAGGAGCTGATGTAGCAATAAACTCAAGAAACAGGTTTCAAAGAATAGCTCATCATTACAGTGTTTAGAGATTTAGAAAATGAAATGATTGATTGATCGATCAATCAATTGATTTATTCATTCATTCATTCATTTCTTTTTTTCTTTTTTTTATTAAATCTTTATTGTTCAGATTATTACATTTGTTCCTCTTTCCCCCCCCCATAACTCCCCTCCTTCCAGTTCCTACCCCACCCTCCGTCCTCACTCCCCACCCACTGTCCTCATTCATAGGTGCACAATGTTTGTCCAGTCTCTTCCCGCATCTCCCACATCCCTTTCCCCCCCAAGAATAGTCAGTCCATTCCCTTTCTCTTTCTCTTTTTTTTTTTCTAAAATATATTTTATTGATTTTTCACAGAGAGGAAGGGAGAGAGATAGAGAGTTAGAAACATTGATGAGAGAGAAACAGCGATCAGCTACCTCCTGCACATCTCCCACCGGGGATGTGCCCGCAACCCAGGTACATGCCCTTGACTGGAATCGAACCTGGGACCTTTCAGTCTGCAGGCTGACGCTCTATCCACCGAGCCAAACCGGTTTCGGCCCATTCCCTTTCTATGTCCCTGATTCTATTATAATCAACAGTTCATTCTGTTCATCAGATTATTTATTCACTTGATTCTTAGATTCCCTTGTTGATAGATGCATATTTGTTGTTCATAATTTGTATCTTTACCTTTTTCTTCTTCCTCTTCTTAAAGGATACCTTTCAGCATTTCATATAATACTGGTTTGGTGGTGATGAACTCCTTTAGCTTTTCCTTATCTGTGAAGCTCTTTATCTGACCTTCAATTCTGAATGATAGCTTTGCTGGATAAAGTAATCTTGGTTGTAGGTTCTTGGCATTCATCACTTTGAATATTTCTTGCCACTCCCTTCTGGCCTGCAAAGTTTCTGTTGAGAAATCAGCTGACAGTCGTATGGGTATTCCCTTGTAGGTAAATGAGTTTCTTTCTCTTGCTGCTTTTAAGATTCTCTCTTTGTCTTTTGCTCTTGGCATTTTAATGATGATGTGTCTTGGTGTGGTCCTCTTTGGATTCCTTTTGTTTGGGGTTCTCTGTGCTTCCTGGACCTGTAAGTCTATTTCTTTCACCAGGTGGGGGAAGTTTTCTGTCATTATGTCTTCAAATAGGTTTTCAATATCTTGCTCTCTCTCATCTTCTGGCACCCCTATAATTCTGATGTTGGTACGCTTGAAGCTGTCCCAGAGGCTCCTTACACTATCTTCGTATTTTTGGATTCTTTTTTCATTTTGCTTTTCCAGTTGGGTGTTTTTTGCTTCTTCACATTTCAAATCTTTGCCTTGATTCTTGCGCTCCTCTGGTCTGCTGTTGGGAGTCTGTATAATATTCTTTATTTCAGTCTGTGTATGCTTAATTTCTAGTTGGTTCTTTATCACAGCATCGAGGGTCTCATTAGATTTCTTGTAGATCTCAATAAGTTTATCGGCAGCTTCTAGACAATTCTTGAGAGACCTTGAAAGTGTGGTTCTGAACTCAATATCCTCCATTGACAGTTTTGTCCTGTTTCTTTGTCTCTGCATTTTTTATGCTTTCTTGGTGCACCCCCTAGTGGTCTTTGTGCGCAGTCTTGTTGTAGTTAAGCCTTGATTGTTGTAGTTAATACTAGGGGGATTTGACCTCCAGGCCAACTGGCTGTGAGAATCAGCTGTGTCTGCAGTGGGAAAACTTCTGTCCTCTGGGGAGGTGCTAATCTAGCGTTTGCCTGAGGCTATCCGGCAAATGGCTCTGTGCAGGGCTTGGGTGGGGCGGGTCTCACGGGATCAACAGGGCGGGAGGAGGGAGCAGTTATGGCTACTCTCAGTGTTGTCCCCAGAGGCTCTGCCTCTCAGAGTCCCAGCAACTGCTGCAAACCTCGGAGAGAAAGCTGCCCTTGCGTTCTGACCGATGCCAGACAGTCCTGCTTCTCCTGTTTGAGTCTGGGTCCCTAGAGACGCGCCCAGAACTGGAGCTCAGAGTCTGCGACTCCCTCCCAATTGAAACAGACAACCACACCCTCAGCCACCAGCCCACTCCACGCGCACCTCCGCACCTTTGTATTTTCCGCACTGCGCCTCCTCTGAGTCTCGGTATGCTGTTCTCTTTCTAGTTGTAGAATTTCCCCTCAGCCAGCTTTCCTGTGGTTCTGGGTGATGTCCGTTCCGTCTTTTATTTGTATTTTTGAAGTGGTTGTTCGAGGCAGCAAACTCCGGTGTTTACCTATGCTGCCATCTTGGTTTCTCTCCATTCATTCATTTCATTCAACAAATATTTTTTTTTGTAATTGTCACCAAAGGATACCTTTCCATTGACTTTTGAGAGGGTAGAAGAGAGGAAGTAAGGAAGGAGAGAGAGAGAGAGAAACATAGATGTGAGAGACACATTGATTGGTTGCCTCCCACATGCACCTCGACTGGGGCAAGGATTGAACCGGTACCCAGGTACGTGTCCTTGGCTGGGAATCAAACCCACAACCCTTTAGTCCTTGGTCCGATGCTTTCCCACTGAGCTACACCAGCCAGGGTTCATTCAACAGATATTTAAGGCACTCCTATTATGGGCTAGGCTCTGGGTCTATAGCAGTAAATAAGCTTGACCAGGTCTGCTTATCATGGCATTTACATCTCTTTAAAAAATATGTTTTTATTGATTTCAGAGATAAAGGGAAAAAGACAGGGAGATAGATACACCAATGATGAGAGAGAATCATCTATTGGCTGCCTCCTACATCCCCCCACTACCTGGGATGGAGCCTGCAACCTGGGCATGTGCCCTGATTTGCAATTGAAGTGTTACTTCCTGGTTCATGGGTGCAGGCTCAGCCACTGAACCATTCCAGCTATGCATCGCATTTATATCTTAATGGGTGAGAAAACAGAAGCATTAACAATCAAAAAAGGGTAGCCCAGACCTAGCTGGTTTAGCTCAGTGGATAGAGTATTGGCCTATGGACTGAAGGTCCTGGATTCGACTCCAATCAGGGGCACATGCCCAGGTTGCAGGCTAAATCCCAGTGTGGGGCATGCAGGAGGCAGCTGGTTGATGATTCTCCCTCATCTTTGATGTTTCTATCACTCTCTCCCTCTCCCTTCCTCTCTGAAATCAATAAAAAATATATTGAAAAAAAAGAAAAAGGATAGCCCAGCTGGCATGCCTCGGTGGTTGAGTGTCGACCTATGAACCAGGAGTTCATGGTTTGATTCCCAGTCAGGGCACATGCACAGGTTGCAGGCTTGATCCCCAATGTGGGGCAGGCTGGAGGTAGCCAATCAGTGATTCTCTCTCATCATTGATGTTTCTCTCTCTCTCTCTCTCTCCCTCTTCCTTCCTCTCTGAAATCAATAAAAAAATATATTTTTTAAAAAAAGGATAGATGAGCTGGGTCAGGTAGTTAGAGCATTGTCCTGATTACCAAGGTTGTGGGTTTGATCCCCTGTCAGGTCACATACAAGAATCAACCAATGAATGCATAAATAAGTGGAACAACAAGTAGATGTTTCTTTCTCTCTCTCTCCTTTCTCTTTCTCTAAAATCAATAAATAAAAATAAAAAATTTAAAAGAGAAAATTATTATGATAAATTGATGTTAAGGAAGTAAAAGGATTATATGAAGATGATATGTAGTTGCTGGAAGTCTAGTTTTATGGAGTAACAGAGACACTCTCTTAAGCCTCGTGTTTTTACTGAGGCCTGAAAAATGGGATTTAGCTTGCCGTTAGATCTAGGAGGGAGCATTCCAGGGAGAGGGAAGAGCAAGTTTAAAGGCCCTGGAGTATGTATGTTTAAAAAGGAAGTGTTATACAAGGAGGTTGGAAGGGTGGCCCTCCATGACTGGCTGCTACACACACCCTCAACCTCCTGGTGTACCACTTCCTCCTTGCTTATTTCTCTTTAACCTTATATTCTTCCTTTTGCTTGTCCATACTCCAGGACCTTTAAACTTATTCTTTTCTCTGCCTAGAATGTTCTTTCCCCAGGTCT
Source organism: Myotis nattereri (assembly GCF_964212035.1). Classification (NCBI taxonomy): domain Eukaryota; kingdom Metazoa; phylum Chordata; class Mammalia; order Chiroptera; family Vespertilionidae; genus Myotis; species Myotis nattereri. Next base: position 121,549,255 of record NC_138076.1, on the reverse strand, counting down.
GTATTTAAGGAAGTAACACGATCTTACTTAGCTTTTTTTAAAGATCATTCTGACTTCTCAGTGTGACATGTATAAGTATTGTTTTGTTGTTGTTGTTGTTGTTTTAAAATATATTTTATTGATTTTTTACAGAGAGGAAGGGAGCGAGATAGAGAGTTAGAAACATCGATGAGAGAGAAACATCGATCAACTGCCTCCTGCACATCTTCCACTGGGGATATGCCCGCAACCCAGGTACATAACCTTGACTGGAATCGAATCTGGGACCTTTCAGTCCGCAGGCCGACGCTCTATCCACTGAGCCAAACCGGTTTCGGCATATAAGTATTGTTGATGTTTCTTTCTTCTTAAAGAACTTCAGAAATGTGCCCCCAAACATGTACAGTAGTTCCTTGGTATCTGCAGGGGATTGGTTCCAGACACCAAAATCCATGGTTGCTCAAGTTCCATATATAAAATAGCATAGTATTTGTATTAATCTATACACATCCTCCCATATACTTTAAATCATCTCTACTCATAATACCTAATACAATGTAAATGCTATGTACCCCAGTTGGTGTTGCTCAGTGGTTGAACATTGACCTATGAACCAGGAGGTCATGGTTCGATTCCCACTTAGGGCACATGCCCAAGTTGTGGGCTCCATCCCCAGTAGAGGGCATGCAAAAGTGGCAGCCTATCAGTGATTCTCATTATTGATTTTTCTATTTCTCTCTTCCTCTCTGAAATCAGTGAAAAAAATATTTTTTTAAAGAAACAACTATGTAAATGCTATGTAAATGGTTGTTATACTGTATCATTTAGGGCAGCGATTACCAACTGGTATGCTGCAAGAATTTTAAAATATTCAATACCTGACTCTTTGGTCAGGGCACTGACCTCTTTTCCTTTAGGTTGTCAAATTGAAAAATGACCATAGCCGCCCTAGGTGATTTGGCTCAGTGGATAGAGCGTTGGCCTGTGGACTAAAGGGTCCCAGATTCGATTCCGGTCAAGGGCACATGCCTAGGTTGTGGGCGTGCAGGAGGCAGCCGATCAATGATTCTCTTTCATCATTGATGTTTCTATCTCACTCTCCTCTCCCTTCCTCTCTGAAATAAATAAAAAAATATTTAAAAAAAAATGACAACAGCCAACACAACAATCGCCGTCTGATATGAATGAACCAAAATTATACCTTTTTTTTTCAAATCGGCAAAAAATATATTTTTGGTGTGATGCAGAATTTTAGTTAAAGTTTATGTGTGCCATGAGATGGAAGAGGTTGAAAATCATTGGTTTAGGGAATAATGACGGGGGGCGGGGGTTGCGGAGGAATCTGTACATGTTAAGTAGGCCTAACTACATAGTATGTGTCAGCAACAGTGTACCTTTTGTTTGTTTGTTTTTGTTTCCTGTTTGGTTGAATCCATGGATGTGGAACCTGCAGATCGGAGGGTCAACTATATTATTATGCCTTACTCGGGACAGTTCTGAACTTCATTACCAATTCTTCAAAGAGCCAAAAATATTTGTTTTATTTTAAAGGATTTCTACTGTGTATACTTTAGAAAAAGGCTAACAGAATCGTCTTTCAAATGTTCTCCAAAGTCCCTTGCTGTCTTGTTACTTAACTCATTTGTACTGGAAATCCTTTCATTCCTTTTTCTCTTTACCTAAATGCTATTTGAATTATCTAAATTATAGAACTGAGTGTTGTTTTTCACTTTTGACCTGCAGTCCCTAAGGGATAAGTTAATACAAGAGAAAAAGCTGTCCAACATGTACCAAGAACAGTGCATTTCCCTAGAAGAAGAACTTGCCCGAATTCGTGAGGAAGAAGGAATGAGGAGAGAGATCTTCAAGGTACAAAATTCTCTGCCACTTATGATAGTGTGTGAAGTCTGATGGCTCAGGGAATGCTCCCCTCATCTTCATATGCCTTTCCATTTCCCTGTATTTAGGATCGCTCTAACAAGATGGGGAAGCGTTTACAAGTAATGACAAAACGCTATGAGGCCTTGGAGAATCGGCGTACCTTGGAAGTAGAAGGCTTTAAAACAGATATTAAGATTCTCAGGCAGAAACTGAAAGACTTGGAACAAATGCTGTATAAGGTAATTCCTGAGCCTGAATTACTAAAAGGGGTACAAGTGAGAAAACATGGTCAGCAGGGCTCCTCAGAAGAAAGATGTGCTGCTTCCCTGATAGTAGGTACTGATGGATCAGCATCCTTTCAGTCTCACTAAAATTAGTTTAACAAGTACATACTAGCCCGACTGGCGTGGCTCAGTGTTTGAGTGTCTACCTATGAACCAGGAGGTCATGGTTTGATTCCCATCAGGGCACATGCCTGGGTTGCAGGCTCGATCCTTAGTGTGGGGTGTGCAGGAGGCAGCTTACCGATGATTCTCTCTTATCATTGATGTTTCTATCTTTTTATCCCTTCCTCTTTCTCTCTGGGATCAATAAAAAAATATTTTTAAAACAAGTACACACTACAGAGAAGACAAAAATAATTGAATGACTGCATCATTATACTTTTATTTAAGCTAAAATTAACAGAAATTTTCATCCCTCCCAATTCAAGAAGTAGATTCAAAGAACCATGTTTTTTTTTACAAGCAAGGAAAGTGAGTAATTGAATAATAAAATAATTTTTCCCTACCAGACACAGCTTTATTTAGAAACAAAGTTGCCTCAAGAACCTTTTTACAGAGACTTAAATTAGTTGTCCACCTATCATCACTATACTCCAAAGTTGCTTGTAAAAAAGAAGAGGTACTTTCTTTGACAAATTTACCAGTGATGTTTATATTGGGCTCTTTTATTCTACATTACTATCTTTTTGTTAATCACTAAAACTAAGAACTGAATTTTCCTTGTGTACCAAATGTGTCATAAACTATGATGTCCCATAATAGTTTGGTCTTTATGACTAATTCCTCTCCTCTGGCATATGCTGTAATCCTTTCTTCTTCTTCTTCTTCTTCTTCTTTTAAATCTCTAGGTAACAGTTAATTCCCGGGCAAACCAGGATCTTGCCATTCTGTGTGAGGTTCGTGACAGCAATAAACGAGCACATAAGATACAAGGAGAACTGAAGAACCTAAAGTCCAAAGTATTTGGTCTGGAGAATGAACTTAGACTCTGTTGATACTTACTTTTAGAAATGGCCCTGGTCTGTAGTGAGTCTTTTTGTGAAATCTGAGAAAAATGTCATCTTCTCCCAGAAACTGTGGGCAGAGTTGACTAGAATGGTGGTACCCATTATTATAAAGACAGGGTGAAGAATCAGGGACCACTAAAAAAAAGCCATTTGTGCATACTAAACTGTATCATTTTTGCTGTCCTATTCACCGTTTTTGCTTTTTTGTATGCGTGTTTTGTTAGTCTGGATTATAACCTAAATTACTTAGAGACCACATATTTTTCCCATTTATAATGAGAGGTTTTTGTTTTTTAAGAAGACAGTGACCGTGAAAACTTAAGAAGGAAGGATGTTTGCTATGAGCGTGGCTGAGTGTCATTAGGAGGAACACTTTCCTTGAGGAGACAAAGGAGTGTGAATAGGCAGTAATTCTGTTATGTAATTTTCTTCACTTGAGAGTTGGGAGGCCTGAATTACTTTTATGGACACCCAATCTCAAAGTTTCACCAGAGGGCGATAGAGACCCTGCTCTTAGGCAAAATGTATCTAGGAAAATAAAGTTGCCACTTTGGTTAAGAGTGAGTAAAACTTAAATAATCCTTGTATGAAAAGTTAAGTATTGTACCAGTAACATTTTTAAATAATTTATATATTTTAAATTAACTATTTTTTAATAAAATATGTAATGAAAATATTGTCTTTGAGTTTTCTATAATTTCGTGTTAAAAGCACATTTATACTTTATTAGTGACTTGGTTTACTTACTTGTTCCATGGTCTCTACAGTTCTGTACAAGTATTAAAGTTTTCCTAAATGTGTCCCTTGAAGTTGTCTGGTATTGGAGGTAGCAAAGATAGTACTAAAGATGGTGACACTAATACTTTTTCATTTTTCCATCTATATCTTTTGGGAAAATTGCTATGCATTTGAGACAAAGTAATTGTGTGTGTACCTGGACAGCCTCTGGGAAATTAGTTAGTCTTAGCTTAGTATGGCATTTTATGATTTACCCAGGACAAACCCATGGAAAGAACTTGGGTTTTCATATTTGTGTTAAGGAAAGGGGTAATTAAGTGGTCGGTAGGAGATGCTACCTTAAAAAAAAAGAGCTGATGATAGCAGATCAGGTTTTTTTCACTAATAAATTGGGACAGAAATTCCTAGAGGGACCAGTCCTAATGCTTTAGAGCAGCAGTTCTCAACATGTGGGTTGCGACCCTTTTGGCGGTTGAACGACCCTTTCACAGGGGTCGCCTAAGACCATCCTGCATATCAGATATTTACATTATGATTTATAACAGTAGCAACATTACAGTTATGAAGTAGCAACGAAAACAATTTTATGGTTGGGTCACAACATGAGGAACTGTATTTAAAGGGCCAGAAGGTTGAGAACCACTGCTTTAGAGGGATGTACATAGTGGATGGTTCTTCCTTGTGTCCTAATACTTTAGGAATTGGCTTTTCATTACTTACTGTTTTGATGCTGGGCAAAACACAGACTCTACTGAATCATAATTTCAGAGAAAGAAGGAATTAGAGATCATCCTATCTAATAATAGACAAACATGGTAATTGACCGTACCTTCACTACTCCTCCCATGGGCTAATCAGCGCTATATGCAAATTAACCACCAACAAAGATGGTGGTTAATTTGCATACATAGGCTCCAAGCAGTGGAGCGAAGCCTGACAGCCCTGGGCCGGTGGAGCAGCGAGGCCTGACATTTCCAGGGCCAGTGGAGCAGCGAGGCCTCACGGCCCCGGGGCCGGCGGAGCAGCTAAGCCTGACGTTTCCAGTGCCAGCTCCGGCCAGAACTTGGCCAGAGCGAAGGCCTGGGCCCCGGATGCCGGAGGCAAACCCGTGCCAGCAGCCAGGGGAAAGGAAGGCCTATTGCACAAATCTCTTCGTGCAACAGGCCTCTAGTCTATATATATAAAGGCCTAAGTGACAGAATGACCGAACAACTGAACAACTGGTTGACTGGTTGCTATGATGTGCACTGACCACCAGGAGGCAGACATTCAATGCAGGAGCAGCCCCCGGGTGGTCAGTGCACTCCCACGCAGGAGTGCCTCTCAGCTGACCTACGGGTGCCAGACGCAGGGCTCACAGCTGGCCACCGCAGCCCAGAGACCACAGCAGAGCAGCAGCGTGCCTACCAAGCAGTGGTGGCAGCAGGCACAGCAGGACCAAGATGAGTAGGAGTGGCAGTCAGCATTGGACTGCCGGTTTTGGCCCGATCCCCACAGGCTACGCCAAGGGACCTCACCAGGGCACGAATTCGTGCACGGGGCCTCTAGTATAATATAACTTTTTAATTTTATGTATGACTCTGAGGCCTACCACCATTGACTTCAGCTATCAGTTGATAGTTATTAACACCTGGGCCTCAATTCCAAAGACATTCATTTTCATATTAACTGCCCACTAGTGTAGTCAATCTCTAAACATCATCAGTTAAAACTACACCATCATCAATAAGCAGTATAGAGTAGTGGAAAGAGCCTGCGTGGGCTTTGGAGAATCACACATGTGGATTCAATCATGCCTCTTCTTAAAACTCAAGGCTCTAGTCCAGGGGTCCTCAAACTTTTTAAACAGGGGGCCAGTTCACTGTCCCTCAGACGTTGAAGGGCCGGACTATAGTTTAAAATAAAACTATGAACAAATTCCTATGCACACTGCACATATCTTATTTTGAAGTAAAAAAACAAATGTTTTCGGCGGGCCGCATGTGGCCCGCAGGCCATAGTTTGAGGACCCTGCGTCTAGTCTCTTCACCTGTAAATTAGAGGTGAATCTACCTACTTCAGCAGAATGATTATGAGGATTAAGAGAAAATCTAGTATCCAAAATATATAAAGAACTCTTACAATTTAACAATAAGAGGAAAACAACAAAAAATGGCCAAGGGATCTGGATAGACATTTCTTTAAAGAGTATGTATAAATGGCCAACAAGCACATTAACAAATGCTCACCCTGGCCAGTGTGGTTGGGTTGACCATCATTCTGTGCACCAGGAAGTTGCTAGTTCGAATACTGCTCAGGGCACTTTGTGTGGGTTGGGGGCTCAATCCCCAGTAGAGGCCGCGTAGGAAGCAGCCAATCGATGTTGCGTTGTCACATTGATATCTGTCTCCCACTCCCTCTCTCTAAAAATCAATAAAAACTTATTTTTTAAAAAAATTATGCTCAGCCCTGACCGGTTTGGCTCAGTGGATAGAGCGTCGGCCTGCGGACTGAAGGGTCCCTGGTTCGATTCTGGTCTAGGGCATGTGCCTTGGTTGCGGGCACATCCCCAGTGGGGGGTGTGCAGGAGGCACCTGATTGATGTTTCTCTCTCATTGATGTTTCTAACTCTCTATCCCTCTCCCTTTCTCTCTGTAAAAAATCAATTAAAAAAATATATTTAAGAACATTATGTTAAGTTAAAGAAACCAGACACAGAGGCCACACATTGTATAAGCCCATATACACGAAAAGTCACAATAGGCAAATCTATAGAAATAAAGTAGGTTAGTGGTTGCCAGAGGCTGAGGAGGGGGGTTTAGAATGAGGAGTGACTGCTAATAGGTGTAGGGTTTCTTTTTGGGTTCACGAAAATGGTGATGGTTACAAAACAATAAAAGCCACTGAATTGTATAATTTAAAAGGGTGAATTTTATGGGTTGTATATTTTTTAAAAGCTTAGTGAAATAGCTTAGTTTTGTGCCTAGCAAATAGTGGGTATTCAGTAATAGTTAACTATTATCTATATTTTGGCTTGAATTGACTTCCTATCAAGAGCCCACCATTGTTAGTCAGATTCCAACATGCATTTATCTTTTTTAAAAATATTTTTATTTATTTTTGGGAGAGAGGAAGGGGAGGGAGAGAGAGATAGAAACATCAATGAGAGAGAAACATTGATTGGCTGCCTCCTCCACAGCCCCCACCAGGGATTGAGCCCAAAACCCGGGTATGTACCCTGACTGGGAATTGAACTGGCGACTTCTTGGTGCATGGGTCGACACTCAACCACTGAGCAACACCAGCTGGGTGCAACATGCATTTAATACCATTCATTTCTTCATTCAGCATCTTATTCTGAGACTAGAGGCCCAGTGTACAAAAATTTGTGCACTCAGGGGGAGAAGGAGGGGTCCCTCAGCCTGGCCTGTGCCCTCTCGCAGTCTGGGACCCCTCGGGAGATAACGCCCTGCTGGCTGAGGCCTGCTCCCGGGTGGCAGAGGGCAGGCCCAATCCCTAGGTGCAGCCCCTGGTCGGGCTCAGAGCAGGGCTGATTGGGGAGTTGGGGCAACACCCCCTGTCATTCACAGAGCAGGGCGGATTGGGAGGTTGCAATGCCAACCTCAGTCACGCTCAGGGTAGGGCCGACTGGGGGGTTGGGGCACCGCCCCCTGTCACACTCAAGGCAGGGTTGATGGGGAGGTTGCGGCGCCACCCCCTGTCACTCACAGAGCAGGGCCCATCAGGGGGGTTGGGGAGCTCCCCCCTGTCACGCACAGAGCAGGGCCCATCAGGGGGTTGAGGAGCTCCCCCCTGTCACTCACAGAGTAGGGCCGATAGGGGAGTTGGGGCACCGCCCCCTGTCACACACAGAGCAGGGCGGATCAGGGGGTTGGGGCTCCGCCCTCTATCACCCACAGAGCAGGGCCGATCAGGGGTTTGGAGCGCCTTCCCCTGTCAGGAACAGAGCAGGGCCGATAGGGAGGTTGTGGCCCCACCCCCTGTCACACACAGAGCCGCAGGGCGATCAGGGGGTTTGGGCACTGTCCCCAGTCACACTGATCCCGGTGCCGGGAGGCCTCGCGGCTCCGCTCATCCCAGTGCTGGGAGGCATATTACCCTTTTACTATATAGAATAGAGGCCTGGTGCATGGGTGGGGGCCGGCTGGTTTGCCCTGAAGGGTGTCCTGGATCAGGGTGGGGGTCCCCACTGGGGTGCCTGGCCAGCCTGGATGAGGGGATGATGGCTGTTTGCAGCTGGTCACACACCCTTCAGGGTGGGGGTCCCCACTGGGGTGCTTGGCCAGTCTGGGTGAGGGGCTGAGGGCTGTTTTCAGGCTGGGACTGAAGCTCCCAACTGCTCCTTTTTTTCTTTTTCTTTTTTTATTCTGGGCCAGCTTTAGCTCTGGCTCCAGCTATGAGGCTTCAGCTGCTGAAAGCAGGTATCTGGTTTGTTTAGGTTCTATAATCGAAACAATGTATAACTCCAGCTCTGAGATCCCGGCTCGCTGAAAGCAGGTTTCTGGGGTTTTGTTTAGCTTCTATATTTGTTACAATGTTTCTTAAACTTCAAGCTCAGAGGCTGGCAAGGCAGGTGGGGAACGTTGCAGTCCTCCGTCACTGAAGCAAGCAAGCCTCATGTTCAGTTTAAGCTGCCTGGCTGCCGGCCACCATCTTGGCTGGCAGTTAATTTGCATATCACCCTGATTAGCCAATGGGAAGGGTAGCGGTCGTACGCTAATTACCATGTTTCTCTTTTATTAGATAGGATGTTTTGTATGTACTAGAAATTGTTCTGAATCTTAAATTTATAGAGAACTTGAAAACAGTCTTTGGTTAGGGCACATGCAGGAGGCAACCAATCAATGTGTCACTCTCACTTTGATGTTTCTCTCTCCCTGCCTCATTTCTTTCCCTCTCTCCCTCCCTCCCTTCCTTCCACTCTCTCTAAAAATCAATGGGAAAAATATCCTCAGGTAAGGATTAACAACAACAAAACACACACACATACAACAACAGAGAAGGTGACTTAAATGAGGTCATATTTGAGCTGAATTGTAAAAGTGAATTTGGAGTCAGACAAGAATTTGGGCATTCTAGGTAGAAGGACAATATGTATGAAGGCATGGAAGAATGGAATATTTTGGAAAGTGTAAGGACAGGAGACAAAGTTATGTAATATAGGACAAAAGAAATACATGAATTTCATTTAATACAATAATGTGAAGTCAAATATTTCATTACCTTTTGCATGAATTGAAAACTTAAAATGGGAATAAACGGCATCAGAAATATTTAGTGATATTCATGCATTGAAAGAATTTGAAGTGCAAACTCACTTTCTTAAAAGTTAGGGTGGAGCAGAAGCGTCACACATTAACAAATAAATGAAATGTTTATTTCCTAAACTGCAGATTAAGGCAAGGAACAGTCACTTAATACCAGGATTTACTGCAGGATCTGCAGGAACAAAGCAAAGGATGGTGCAAAAGATCTTTACAAAAGAGCCATCAGTGTCATCTGCTTTGCCTTTTCAATTTTGTCTTCTAGCCTACGTATGAGTAACTTAATAATAACTCATCTTTTTAAAAATATATATTTTTTTATTGATTTCAGATAGGAAGGGAGAGAGAGAGAGAAACATCAATGATGAGAATCATTGATCGGCTGCCTCCTGCACGCCCCCTACTGGGGATGGAGCCAGCAACCTGGGCATGTGTCCTTAACTGAAATCAAACCCGGGATCCTTCAGTCCCCAGGCAGATGCTCTATCCATTGAGCCAAACCAGCTAGGTCAAGTCACCTTTTTATCCATGGAAATATATGTGATTTTTTCCCAACAGAATAGCCTATTACTATGTTATTTTGGTCCAGTCTTATGCTTCTCACTGCCTCTCCACCCACACCACACTAATTGGACTACTAAGATTTACTATAATATTTGAGCAGACAGTACTGTCACAGCTCACTGCATACAGAAAACAGACAAGAGGAGATGGCTAGCATCCCTATCCAGAACAGAAATTCAAAGCCTGAGATAAAGGGACATTGGGAATAGAGAGGAAGGGACAGATTTAGAAGTAGAGTGAACATTGCTTCCCTATAATGGATGAGATATGAGGGTTAGGGAAGAGTTAAGGATAATTCTCTAAATCCAAAGTTTCTGGCTTGGGGAACCATGTGTAATGACAGCATTAACTGAGATATAGCATATGTGAGAAGCAAATTTCCAGTAAATTTGAAATGAGGTATTAGTGATAAGGGAGATCAGAAGAGAAGTTAAGATTAAAGATAGAGATTTGGAATTATTGGTATACAGAAGATAATTTAAATCATTGATTCAAATTAGGCAGTGGATGAGTCAGAGATGGGAAGCATATAGAATAGGAGGGCCAAGAGAGATACCTAATGATCAGAGGAGATCCCTAGTAATAAAAGAATGGTCTGAATAACAAGTTTTCTGGAAACCTATAGAAATGAAAAGCTCAAGAAATAAGAGGCTGGCAGTATTGTTACTTTGGGGAGGAAAGCATAAATTAGAATTGAGATTTGGCAATTTAGTAACAGGTGAATTCAGAGCAATTTCAGTGAAGTGGAGATAGAGGTCAGCCCATATTAGGTTGAGAGATGAGACAAGGAGGAAGATGGAAGTAGCTTTAGAGTTGATAAAACCCAGGAAAGGAGTTTTGATGGTTTTTGGTTGGAGAAATGTAACATACTTATAGACTGAAAGGAAAAAACAGAGGAAGGTATTGAAAATAGAGTAATGAGAGGGGGTGTTTGAGGAGAAGATGCTGGAGGAGAATGAGAACCAGTGTTGAAGGAGGCAATAAGAGTAGATAAGGGGTGATTGTGTCATTTTTTTTTATGGAGGAAATAAAATCAAGGCCATCCACTGAAAGAGAGATGGGCATTGATGTGATGGGGAACTTGATGAAAAGAGTGAACATTTGGAAATATAAGAGGGAGCTGCTAAGGGGCAAGTGATAGAATTATGAGGGTTAGGTCTTTATGAGGGAGGGATTAATTGAATTAAGTTGACTGCCAATGGAAAAATGTCTAGGATTGCAGCAAGTCATAGTTTGCTCATGTACCTTCCTAACTTCCCAAGAAGGTAGGGACACAGAGGCAAAATCTACTAGTAAAATAGGCAAACCAGCTGGAAAAAGGGCAGGTGAAGAGATGGACCTGGAGGGGGATTTGGCTGCTAAGTGAAAGGAGACACTGCAAAGAAAATGGTTCAATAGGGTTTTGGTTTTTTTCCTTTCCTTTTTTTTTTCAGAGCAGCGAGGTCAAAATTTGTTTTTAAAGCTGGAATGGGAAAAAAATCCTATCTAATAAAAGAGTAGTATGCAAATTAACTATCACACCCTCACTCCATCACTCCCTCAGGCCGTCACAAAGATGGAGGCGGCCACGGTGCTGGACTGAGCAGGAGGCTTAGGTTGCCCCCAGCGATGGAGGAAGCCAAGCTTCCCGCCTGCTCTGGTTGGCACTGGACTCCGCTCAAGGCTACAAAGTTTCAATTATAGAAGATAAATAAATCCCAGATACCTGCTTCCAGCCCAAGGGCATGACCAGCCTGAAAACGGCCCTCAGCCCCTCATCCAGGCTGGTCAGGCACCCCAGTGGGACCCCCACCCTGATCCCGGACACGCTTCAGGACAAACCAGCCAGTCCCCACCCGTGCACCAGGCCTCTATCCTATATAATAAAAGGGTAATATGCAAGTTGACCCTAACAGCAGAACAACTGGGAATGACTGGTCACCATGACACACACTGACCACCAGGGGGCAGACACTCAATGCAGGAGATGCCCCCTGGTGGTCAATGCGCTCCCACAGGGGGAGCTCTGCTCAGCCACAAGCCAGGCTGACGGCTGCCAGCACAGTGGTGGTGGCGGGAGCCTCTCCCACCTCCTCAGCAGCACTAAGGATGTCCAATAGCAGCTTAGGTCTGCTAACCGCTAGCAAGTGGACATCCCCCGAGGGATCCCAGATTGCGAGAGGGCACAGGCAGGGCTGAGGGACCCCCCCCCCTCCCAAGTGCACAAATTTTTGTGCACCGGGCCTCTAGTACACACAATAAAAACCATAGCTAAAGCAATGACTGATATAATTTTTTCTTTTGTAGATGTACTGTTCCATTTGGAAGTCAAGGTTGGTGCCACTTAAGTGGGTTCCTGCAAGTGTTTTTTTTTTTTTTTAAAGTCTCTACATTAAAATATTACTTTATGGTCTATACTATGAAATATTCCACTCCTGGACTGACCAGAGGCTTAGTTTCAAGTTAGCTCTACAAAAAGCTATTTTTCTATTGATTTTTTTTTTTTTTTTTTTTTTTTTTAGAGAGAGAGAGGGAGAGACAGAGAGAAATATTGATGTGAGAGAAACACACTGATTGGTTGCCTCCTGCATGAGCCTCAACAAGAGCCCTGGCCTGGGAGGAGACTGCAGTCTTTTAAAAAATACATATTTTTTTTTATTGATTTCAGAAAGGAAGGGAGAGGGAGAGAGAGATAGAAACATCAATGATGAGAGAGAATCAATCATTGGCTGCCTCGTGCATGCTCCCAGGGGGGATCAAGACTGAAACCTGGGCATGAGCCCTGACCAAGAATCGAACTGTGATGTCCTAGTTCATAGGTTGATTCTCAACCACTGAGCCACGCCAGCCAGGCAGCTGTGCAACATTCTGAATAACATGAGGAAATCTCCTGACCATTCTACTGCATCCTGCCTAGGACATTAGCCATCCCTTAATTCAGCATATCCAGGCTGTACACACTTGGAAGCCATCTCAGTTATTAGATTGACTGTTACAGTATTGCAGTGCTTGTGTTCAGGTAAATCTTAGTTTACTTAACAATGGCCCCCAAACTATTCACATAACTTTTACTACAGTATCTTACTATAATTGTTCTATATTTTAATTACTGTTAATCTCTTACTGTGCCTAGTTTATAAATTAAACTTTATCATAGGTACGTATGTATAGGAAAAACAGTGTATATAGTTCAGTACTATCTGTGGTTTCAGGCATCCTTTGGTGGTCTTGAAACATATCCCCTGTGGATAAGAGGAGACTGCTGTATCTTTCTATCTTAGATAATTGTAGATTCACATGTGGTTGTAAGAAATCATACAGAACAATCCTGTGTACATACGCCCAATTTCCCCCCAGTCAGCCACTCCATTTTGACGTGGTTAGTCTGTAGTTTTTGCATCCCAATGACTCCAGATTGAACCATGATATTTCCAATGGGCCTGGTATTGGTTTTCTGACATTTTCCCCCCTTTTAGCTCATAATGGTCATATCCACTAAGCACTTAGTATTTAACGAAATCAGGGCTAATTTTAAATCCGTACACGTTTGATATTGCTATATTAACTGTTCCAGAGCCTCTTTTTTAAAAAAATATATTTTATTGATTTTTTACAGAGAGGAAAGGAGAGAGATAGAGAGCCAAAAACATCGATGAGAGAGAAACATCGATCAGCTGCCTCCTGCACATCTCCTACTGGGGATGTGCCTGCAACCCAGGTACATGCCCTTGACCGGAATCGAACCTGGGACCCCCCCAGTCCGCAAGCCGATGCTCTATCCACTGAGCCAAACCAGTTTCGGCTCCAGAGCCTCTTAATTGGCAATCTTGCCTTGACATTTGGAAAGGGAAAATTAAATATTAGGTAAAGGGATCTAAAACCCAAATGAATCTAATGTAGTATTGTCATGAAAACTTTTTTATAAGATTTCATTTGATCTCAAGTTAAAAAATGAGTCCAGAGGAGAAACCAAGATGGCAGCATAGGTAAACACTGGAAATTGCTGCCTCGCACAACCACTTCAAAAATACAACTAAAAGACAAAATGGACATCATCCAGAACCACAGGAAGTTGGCTAAGTGGAAATTCTACAACTAGAAGGAAAGAGAAAAGCACAGTGAGACTCAGAGGAGGTGCGGAAGTAAAGTGCAGAGGTATGCAGGCCCATGTGGAAAGGGCTGGCAACTGAGGACATGGTGGTCTTTTTCAATCGGGAGGGAGTCTCAAGCTCCCAAATGTTCTGAACTCCAGCTCCGGGCAAGTCTCTGGGGATCCAGACTCATACGGGGAGAAACTGGACTGTCTGGCATCGGTCAGAACTTGAGGGCGGCTTTCTCTCAGAGGTGCTTGCAGCGATTACCAGGACACTGAGACCCGGGGCCTCTTAGGGCAGGACTGAGGATCAGCCATAGCTGTTTGCTCCACCCTGTTGATTCCCTGAGACCCCGCCCCACCCAAGCTGTGCACAGAGGCTTTTGCATATGAAAGGCCTGGCCCTTTGCAATCTGAAAATTAACTAACAAACTGCAGCTGGGTCAGAGAGACCCAGAACTTCCAAAAGAAGGACCAAGGCCCCACAGCAGCTTGCATTGCTTCACAGCTGGGCCTCATCTAGGCACCTCCAAACCCCAAACAAAGAAGAGGAACCTGCATATCTCTCCATAGCTCCTGCTGGGTAGCCTCAGGCAGAGGCTAAATTAGCACCTCCTTAGATCCAAGAGCCAGTGTACCCAGTGGTCAGAGGGGGACCATCCAGATTACAACTCCTCAGATCCATAAGGGACACACTCAGGCGGCAGACTCAGTGAGCAACAAAGCCCCACTGAAGCAAGTCTTGCCCCAGAAGGGTGTCTCCAGCACAGAAGTTCTCCCACTGTAGACAAAGCTGATTCTCACAGCCAATTGGCCTAGCTGTCAATTCCTCCTAGTGATACCTACAACAATCAAGGCTTAACTACAACAGGGCTGTGCACAAAGCCCACAAGGGGGTGCACCAAGAGTGTCCACCTCAGGTAATTGGGGAGGCTGAGCCACTGGGCCTTATAGGACACCTAGCAAAGAAAGCCACTCTACCAACACAGGGAAACATAAAAAATTTGGAGACAAAGAAACAGGTCACAAATGACAGAAATGGAGGAAAGCAAACTATGGGATATAGAGTTCAAAACCACACTCATAAGGCTTTTCAAAAATTTTCTAGAAACAGCCAATAAACTTAGTGAGACCCTCAAGAAATCTAGTGAGACCCTTGAGGATATGAAAAAGGACCGACTAGAAATTAAGCATACACTGACTGAAATAAAGAATATTATACAGAGTTCCAACAGCAGACTAGAGGATCGCAAGAATCAAGTCAAAGATTTGAAATACGAAGAAGCAAAAAACACCCAACTGGAAAAACAAAAAGAAAAAAGAATCCAAAAATATGAAGATAGTGTAAGGAGCCTCTGGGACAACTTCAAACATACCATCCTCCGAATTATGGGGGTGCCAGAAGAAGAGAGAGAACAAGATATTGAAAACCTATTTGAAGACATAATGACAGAAAACTTCCCCTACCTGGTGAAAGAAATAGACTTATAAGTCCAGGAAGCACAGAGAAACCCAAACAAAAGGAATCCAAAGAGGACCACACCAAAACACATCATAATTAAAATGCCAAGAGCAAAAGACAAAGAGAGAATCTTAAAAGCAGCAAGAGAAAAAAAGTCAGTTACCTATAAGGGAGTACCCATACGACTGTCAGCTGATTTCTCAACAGAAACTATGCAGGTCAGAAGGGAGTGGCAAGAAATATTCAAAGTGATGAATAGCAAGAACCTACAACCAAGATTACTTTACCCAGCAAAACTATCATTCAGAATTGAAGGTCAGATAAAGAGCTTCACAGATAAGGAAAAGCTAAAGGTGGAGTTCATCACCACCAAACCAGTATTATATTAAATGCTGAAAGGTATTCTTTTTTAAAAAAAAATATTTTATTGATTTTTTACAGAGAAGAAGGGAGAGGATAGAGAGTTAGAAACATCGATGAGAGAGAAACATCGATTAGCTGCCTCCTGCACGCCCCCCCACTGGGGATGTGCCCGCAACCAAGGTACATGCCCTTGACCAGAATTGAACCTGGGACCCTTGAGTCCGCAGGCTGACGCTCTAGCCACTGAGCCAAACCGGTTCGGCTGAAAGGTATTCTTTAAGAAGAGGAAGAAGAAGAAAAAGGTAAAGATACAATTTATGAACAACAAATACACATCTATCAACAAGTGAATCTAAAAATCAAGTGAATAAATAATCTGATGAACAGAATAAACTGGTGAATATAATAGAATCAGGGGCATAGAAAGGGAGTGGGCTGACTATTCCCAGGGGTGGGGGGAGGATGTGGGGGGGTGGTGGGAGGAGGCTGGACAAAAATCATACACCTATGGATGAGGACAGTGGGGGGGTGGCGGTAAGAGCAGAGGGTGGGGTGGGAACCGGGTAGAGGGGAGCTATGTGGTGAAAAAGAGGAACAACTGTAATAATCTGAACAATAAAGATTTAATTTAAAAAAAAATGAGTCAAGACTGCCTGGCCAGTGTTGCTCAGTAGTTGAGCATTGACCTATGAACCAGGAGATCATGGTTCGATTCCCGGTCAGGGCACATGCTCAGGTTGCGGGCTCCATCCCTAATAGGGAGTGTGCTGGAGACAGCCGGTCATTGATTCTCTCATTATGGATGTTTCTATCTCTCCCTCTTCCTTCCTCTCTCTGAAATCAATTTTTTAAAAATGAGTCAAGGTTGAACTGTTCAGTCTAGAGTTTTTTACTTACATTAGAGTGGTTTTCCCACTCTAGCCCTACACCTCCTGAACCTGATAAGCTCCTGCAGAAATAGCTATGTTCTCTATGTGCAATCAGTTCTGTTCTTTTTCTTCATATGCCAAAGTAGTGAACTCCTTTCCCCCAAAAATGACCTTATAAGAAACTCTTCTTTCTCTACATGTTCTCTGCTTAAATCCTCTATAACATCTTTGGGGTTCTGCATTTTACATCAACTCAGTCTCACTAGACCCCTCTTGAGTTTATCCCTCCTGTCTCCTGGTGCATCACAGCTGGTCTCCCAGTCTTACCTTCTGGGCACTGACATTTGGGGGTGCTGCCCTTTCCACATCTGCACAGACATTGTCCCTACTCTCCTGCTTCTTAGCTTTCTGTGCTCATCTGACTCCTGTGTCTGCTGGGCATGCCCAGTCCTTATCTTTGACCTCTCTTCCACTTGTCTCCTCAATGTTGCTGTTCCCAGGATTCTGACTTAGACTCTCTCCACTAGTCACCCGTGTCCTCTCTCTACATGATCTCATGCTTTTCCATGACTTCAACTGCTAATGGTGAGAATGTTTTGGGGTTTCTTTTCCTAAAGGTCTCTAAAATCAGGAGTAGAGAAGAGGCAAAGTGTGGGTGGCAGCCCAGAGCGATGTGGAGAGGGCTGTGGCTGGGGCTCTGCAGAGGCACTTACTGTTTTTCCCCCCTTGATATACCTCAGGGGCACTGGTAGGGAAGTGAGTGCCCGTCTGCCCTGGCCCCCAAGAATGGCCCCCTTGGCCTGTCTCCAAAAAAGGTTGGTGATGACATCGCCAAAGCAACCGGTGATTGGAAGGGTCTGAGGATTACAGTGAAAGTGACCATTCAGAACAGACAGGCCCAAATTGAGGTAGTGCCTTCTGCCTCTGCCCTGATCATCAAGGCCTTCAAAGAATTGCCAAGAGACAGAAAGAAGAAAAAAAAAAAAAAAAGAAGAAG
Source organism: Myotis nattereri (assembly GCF_964212035.1). Classification (NCBI taxonomy): domain Eukaryota; kingdom Metazoa; phylum Chordata; class Mammalia; order Chiroptera; family Vespertilionidae; genus Myotis; species Myotis nattereri. The sequence goes on along the minus strand of NC_138076.1, from coordinate 121,531,775 downwards.
CACAATGGAAATAAGCATTTTTGATGTGATTGTCTGCATTGCCTGACAGATGCAGCACCGATTTTTACCTAGAGAACTCTCTGGAACCATTAAAGGGATCCTGGGGACTGCCCAGTCTGTGGCTGCCATCCTCATGACATCATAGATGATATCAACAGTGGTGCAGTGAAATGCCTAGCTAGTTAAGAACTACAAAGGAAAATGTTTCCATTAAAGATTATTAGACAACCAAAAAGTAAAAACATAAAATAAAATCAGGAGTAAGGTCTCTTGAGAATACTATGGAATTTAGGGGAAACTTACCTAAATGCAAAATATTCAACCTAGACAGCCAAAACACAGGGATTGGACATTGTATAGCAAAGGGTAGCTGACCTAGACGAGAAAAATAATTCAGAGACTGATTGGAAGTATCTGAGTTTACTTTCTAAATGCTCTGAAGCAGGGGTCCTCAAACTTTTTAAACAGAGGGCCAGTTCACTGTCCCTCAGACCATTGGAGGGCCGGACTATAGTTTAAAAAAAAACCATGAACAAATTCCTATGCACACAGCGGCGGCAAAAACACCTGGCGGGCTGGATAAATGCTTTCGGCGGGCCGCATGTGGCCTGCGGGCCGTAGTTTGAGGACCCCTGCTCTGAAGGAAAATGGAGAGTGTGAACTGTTTTCTAAGAAGATGTGGGGTGACAGCATGCAAGGTTTCCCATGAACATCTCTCACTGACGTACACTGACAGTCCTCTTTGGAGGGTAAAATGCCTGGTTGAAGAGTAGAATCTTTGTTAAGCAGAAGACTTGGAAGTGCCGGGGCAATATGAATGTTTAGAAAGAACTCAGCACTTTGCTTTTTAAAAAAAAAACATTCGGATACCAAACACCTGCCCTGACCACCTTGCAACACACACACACACACACACACACACACACAGTGTATGTGGCTAATACAAGAGGGAGCAGGAAAACAAAATAAAGCTTCCTCACCCTGGCTGGTTGCTCAATGGTTAGAGCATCAGCCCTCGGGCTGAAGGGTCTCGCGTTCAATTTTTTTGTTGTTGTTTTTTTTTTGTTAAATATATTTTATTGATTTTTTTACAGAGAAGAAGGGAGAGGGATAGAGAGTTATAAACATTGATAAGAGAGAAACATCGATCAGCTGCCTCCTGCATACCCCCACTGGGGATGTGCCTGCAACCAAGGTACATTGGTAAGGGCACGTACCTTGGTTGTAGGCTGAATCCCTGCCCCTGTCAGGGAGCATGTGGGAGGCAACCAATCGATGTGTCTCTCTCACATCGATGTTTCTCTCCCTGTCTCTCATCTCCCTTCCACTCTCTCTAAAAATCAATGGAAAAAATATCCTGGGGTGAGGATTAACAAGCAAAAATATCCAAATCACTAAATTGGGTTCATGGCCTTTCTTCATAGCTTAGCCACATGAGAATGTTCTATTTCAGTTATATTTTGCAAACTGACTTTAAATCAGACATTCCCACTCGGCACTCAGTGTTGACCTAGGGAGGAGATGAGAGCCTCTTTCACTGCTGAGAGGGTCAGAAATCATTCTTGTCCAGACCCTACCAGCCGTGGGCAAACTACGGCCCGTGGGCCGGATCCGGCCCGTTTGAAATGAATAAAACTAAAAAAAAAAAGACCGTACCCTTTTATGTAATGATGTTTACTTTGAATTTATATTAGTTCACACAAACACTCCATCCATGCTTTTGTTCCGGCCCTCCGGTCCAGTTTAAGAACCCACTGTGGCCCTCGAGTCAAAAAGTTTGCCCACCCCTGCGGCCTAACCTCTTCTCAGTCCTGACAGCCTCAGCGTTAGTGAGGTTTGCTGCCTGCAGAGGGCGTTAAAAGTGGAAGAGCAATGTTGCTTTTTCATTTTCCCTCTCCAGGGCCAAGTTAAATTCCGGACAACCACATACAGTGGGGATTTTTGTTTTCTTTCTTCCATCCCCAGTCCGGGTGGCGGCAGAGCTCAAAGAGTAGTCTGTTCTGGGGAAAAGACGGCGTCTGCCTCTCTCCCAAACCAGCCCTGATCAAATCCCAAGCAGCCGGTCCTTAGATAACAAGACTGAGAAACCCGAAACCAACAGCTCTGACTCTCATCAGTGCCCAGCATCACCGTCTGGAAACCGAGACATGTTGCTGAGATGCCACAGTGATTGAGTGTTAAGTGGCATGGCTGGGGTTCTCTCACTGGAGTTTATAGCCTGGACCTATGAACTTAGACAAAGAAGGTTTTCAGAAAGTCTGTATTGGGTTTGAGCACTTGAGCTGTTTTGTGGCACTCTGCACATGTACTGGCCTTTAGGATCATTGTTCTCCCTTAGCAAAGCCATAAGGTAGGTTAATCCAGCCTTGCTGTCCCCTGGGCGGGTTGCCTGCAGCCATCCCAGCAGGTGAGTGCATTCAATTGTGTTTGAGGCAAGGGAAGGAATATCCATACTCCATTTCTGCTTTATTAGGGGAAGGCATCCTTAAATGAATGGGCTCAAGAAGAGGCAGAGCCTCATATGAATGGGGAAAAGAACATTTTCCATGATTACGGATTATAGAATGTAGAACCGACAAGCCCTACTAAGGACTGGAGAAGTTGTGAAGTCAGAGACCTAGAGACCTACAGCTTATCCTGAAAATGCTAAGAACACCCTCAGTGCTACAGAAGGTGGTGCCAGAGAGCTAAGGCATGCAAGCAAGCTGCCCCTGAGCCCACCATCTGCGCAGCCTCACAAAGGGGAGTGTGGGTACACCTGTGTGTGTTTGTACTTGTGGGGAACAAGCTTGTTGGATGTATTCTTGGGAGAAAAGAAGGAAATACAAAGAGTTCACTCAAAAGTATGGGCACTAAGGACCAAGGGCCTGGAGCTGTGGTGAGCCTCACAGCTTCTAACATCAAACAGGTGCCAGGACTTGGGAAGCTACTCTGAGTTGTGGGTCATTATGCCTGAGCTTCAGCTGCAAGCCCTTCACCATTATTTGTAGTAGCATACACAGGGTGCAAACAGGAGAAAGTGTCTTTCTGGAGAAGGGTGAGAATGATATTCTGGTGGTGTTTACTGGTCAGAGAGAGGTGGGGCTTCAGGGAAGGCTCATTTAGCCTTTGTTTCAGCACCAGCTAATGAACACCCTTTCTCTTTGTAGGTCTCCCAGCAACAAAGCAAACCTGAGTGGAGGGAAAGAATTGGTATTACTCAGTTGAAAAACCCACAAGTCAAAGTGAATTTTTTTTTTTAAAATATATCTTATTGATTTTTTACAGAGAGGAAGGGAGAGAGATAGAGAGTTAGAAACATCGATGAGAGAGAAACATCGATCAGCTGCCTCCTGCACATCTCCCACTGGGGATATGCCCGCAACCCAGGTACATGCCCTTGACCGGAATCGAACCTGGGACCCTTCAGTCCGCAGGCCGACGCTCTATCCACTGAGCCAAACCAGTTTCGGCCAAAGTGAATTTTTGACTTGGATAATTGTCTACTGACTTGATGGGGAATCCTTTACTCTGGGGCCGTGGTCGGCAAAGTGCAGCTCCCGAGCCACATGCGGCTCTTTGGCCCCTTGAGTGTGGCTCTTCCACAAAATACCACGTGCGGGCACGCGTACAGTGCGATTCAAACTTCGTGGCCCATGCGCAGAAGTCGGTTTTCAGCCTGGGCGAGTCTATTTTGAAGAAAGTGTACTGTTGATATTTGGCTCTGTTGACTAATGAGTTTGCCGACCCCTGCCCTGGGGGATGCAGACAGGAAGAGAGGTAGTAATAATTAGAGGCTCGCACACTGCAGACTGGAAAAAGAAGCAAGACCTATCCACAGGTGCCAAACTTAAGCTTCAAAGCATATAATTCTGGTCTGGGCCATCTTGCTTGAGAATTGTCTCAACAACTTGTTTGCATGGGAGAAAGATGAAGTCCTAAGCGCTCAGTAGGTGAATTGCCTGGGACCTTTTCTAGCCAATGTGCTTTGTTCTGGCCCTTCAGCATACCTTCTCTGCCCTCTTCATCTTTTCTCTGACTCTCCATGATGCACTCTTGCACATAATCTTCTATAGGGATGGTAAACTGTTATTTGTTTCCCTAACTAGTATGCAAATATTTAGGACAGCAGATGGCCTAACCACGAAGAAATTTCTTTTCTTTAATAGGACTTTTCTCCTTTCTTTCCTATTGATTCAAGCGATCTCATCCAGCTCCCTGACTTACCCACCTTCCTCTCCCTTGCACAAGCTCACTGGTGACTCTAGGTTTGGCACCATTTCCTTAAAACTAAACCTTTACTATATATATATATATCCTCACACAAGGATATTTTTTCCATTGGTTTTTAAAGTGGAAGGGAGGGGGAGAGACAGAGAGAAACATTGATGTGAGAGAGACACATCAATTGGTTGCCTCCCACATGCACCCCAGGGGTGCAGGGATCAATCATGCAACCAAGTAGTAACCTTGACTGGAATCGAACTGGAACCCTTCAATCTGCAGGCTGATGCTCCAACCACTGAGCAAAACCGGCTAGGGCTTAAATATATTTTTATTGACTTTAGAGAGGAAGGGAGAGGGAGAGAGAGATAGAAACATCAGTGATGAAAGAGAATCATTGGTCAGCCACCTCCTGCATGGCCCACACTGGAGATTGAGCCCACAACCCAGGCATGTACCCTGATGGGAATTGAACCATGACCTCCTGGTTCATAGGCTGATGCTCAATCACTGAGCCATGCTGGCCGAGCTAAACCTTTACTTTCTTGGCTGCAATGTCCTGTTTGGGTTTGATTGTGCTTTGATGCACACAGATGAATGAACCCCTTTTGTTCAGTAACAATGGAGAAAGTAAGGCTTGGTCAGAGCTCATAAAATTCCATCATCCAGACAGATAGACTCATGGAAGGAAGGAATAGGAAAAAAGATCTTTTCAGTAAAGAGCAAAGCAGGCAGCATTGATGGGGGCGGGGCGGGGGGGGGGGAAGGGAGGGAGAGAAGAATTGTCATGTGGCTGGATGAGTTATAGATGTGCTGAGAGTGAGCTCAGAATTTCCAGGTGAACTTCCAGGGAAACAACATGTGCAAAGGAAAAAAAAAAAAAAAAAAAAAGCACTGGATCTGAAGTTAGGAAGCCTGAGTTTAATTCCCATATAAGATACAAGTCACTGACATCACTTTTTAAAAAACTGATTTTTAGAGAGAAAAGAAGAGAGTAGGAGAGAGTAACATTGACATGAGAGTGTAACATTGATTGACTGCCTCCTGCACATACCCCAACTGCAGATCAAACTGCAACCTGGGCATGTGCCCTGACCAGGAATCCAACCAGCAACCTTTCGGTGGAGGGATGATGTCCAACCAACTGAACCACACCAGCCAGGGCATTTGAGCAAGTTATTTAAAACCTCTAAGCCCATTTTCTTATCTGTAAAATGAAATCAATGAAACCTGCAACTTTTGGTATGAATGATTTACATGTGTTGAAAGAGACAAAACAGCCTGACCAGTGTGTTTAGTGGTTAGAACATCAGCCTGCATACCAAAGGGTCCCGGGTTTGATTCCCATCAAGGACATGTGCCTGAGTTGCAGGGTCGATGGTTCTTGTTGGGGCTCATGTGAGAGGCAACCAATCGGTATGTCTTTTTCACATTGATGTTTTCTCTTTTCTCTATCTCCCTTCTACTCTCTTAAAAAAAAAACAACAATAGGAAAAAATATCCTTGGGTGAGGAATAACAAAAGAAAGGGAGAGAGAGAGAGAGAGAGAGAGAGAGAGAGAGAGAGAGAGAGAGAGAGATAAGGAAGGGAGAAAGAGAGATACAGCAAATAAATACTTGCCAAGATGACCATGACCATGGCACTTGGGATAGCTTTAGCACTATTCTTTCTCTCTTAGAAATTCTCTCAAAGGAATTCAATCCTCCCATGTCTCAGTCTAAAACATTGGCTTAGTGATGGCCCAGAGATCCTTATTGACTTATCATCAGAATTTCCACTACCAAGATATCTACATGAGATACATTTGATTAGCTGAGAGGCTCCTGAAGTAAAAAAGGAGGTTGAAGGTCTGTGTGGGCATAAGCGATTATGGCCAGAGAAGGAGACCTCTGGATACAATGGAAAGAAGACCAGACTAAAGATCTGGTTCTAGTTCTGATTCCACACTCACTGGTCATGTGAACTTGGTGCAGGTTATCTTAAGAAATGGAGCTTATGAATTTTGTTTGCTATTCTCATTTGGTTGTGAGAAATAAAACATGTGATATAGATGTAAAAATGCTCTGTAAGCTCAAAGGTGTCACATTATAACAGAGACATCAGGTTTTAGGAAATGGGAAGGGTGCTGGGCTCATAGAGTTACTTATATTCTGATATTGACATAGACCAGAATAAGAAGTGCTCTGGATACAAGACTTCTGCTACTATACCTAATGGTCACTGGACACCTTTCCCTTTGAATTCTCTACAAACCAGAATTTGCTGGTACCTCAGCTGGCCTTGGCCCATTTTAGAATGCTTCACTTGACCTCTCTAATAAAGCCGCTGTAATTTTGGAGAAGAACCTTTATGGTTTGACCTGACTCTGGCATTCTTGATAAGCTAAAGACATGATAGAAATTCTTTTTTCTCATCAAGTGTGATTTCTACAATGTGACCCTGGGCCATTCTGAGTCAGGTGGCAGGGCTAAAGTGGGAGAGCAAAAGGCAGTGAAAATCATCAGAATGACCAGTGAGTGTCCAGTTAACTTGACACGACAAAGAACAGACATTGGTGGTAATATTATGCCACCAAAATTTGTCACCATGAATACCTCCACCCACATGCTTATCTCTGGACCTGAGGAGGATGACAGCTAGGACTGAGCATGGAATTTGAGTCTCAAAAGTCTGCTGCTGTAAAATCACTAGGAGTCAAAAAAGGATTTGGAGCAAGCAGTCTGAACACAGGATCTGGGTGTGAGGGGTATCTTAGTGCTGAGGAGGCAACCACAACAGGAAAGAGAAGAAAAGAGGGAAAGAGCAGAGCCACAGAAATGATCTGTTCAAGGCTCCCCCTGAGTGCTGCTTCGGCTGCTCTGCGCTCACTTCGAGCTCAGGACTCCTGTTAAGCCAGTGTCCCAGTTTCCATCATCTACCGGTACCTCACCAGCTGTGATGAGATGTTCTCTGACATCTACAAGATCTGGGAGATCAAAAATAGGTTGTGTCTGAAAGTGGAGGGGAAAATGGTCAGTAGGACAGAGGGTAACATGGATGACTCGCCCATTGGTGGAAAAGCCTCCACTTTACCCAAGGGTGAAGGTACTGAAAGCACAGTCATCACTGGTGTTGATCTTGTCAAGAACCATCATTTGCAGGAAATCAACTTCACAAAAAACCAGCTTACATGAACTATATAAAAGATTACATGAAATCCATCAAAGGGACACTTGAAGAACAGAGACCAGAAAGAGCAAAGTCTTTCCGGGGGCTTCAGAACAAATCAAGCACATCCTTGCTAATTTCCAAAACTACCAGTGCTGTGGCTCAGTGGTTGAGCGTCAACCTACGAACCGGAGGTCATGATTCAATTCCTGGTCAGGGCACATGCCTGGGTTGAGGGCTTGATCCCCAGAAGGGGGCATGCAGGAAGCAGCCGATCAATGATTCTCATCATTGATGTTTCTATCTCTCTCTCCCTCTCCCTTGCTCTCTCTGAAATCAATAAACAAACAAAAAACTACTAGTGCTTTATTAGTGAAAACTTGAATCCACATGGCATGGTTGCTCTGCTGGACCGCCATGAGGATGGTGTGATTCCATATATGATTTTCTTTAAGGATGGTTTAGCAATGGAACATGTTAACAAATTTGGCAATTTGGATCTATCATCTGTCATCATATCTGGCTGCTGCTTTTCATCTGCACACCTGGACTAGGACAAATGGACTAATCTTATCTTGAGATCTTCATTTCTTTTGACCTTGATTTATTTGTAGTGGAGCCATTGTTTTTAAGAAAAATATGTCATGTAGTTTGTCTAAAAGGAAAATGCATTTAAACTAAAAAAAAAAAAAAATAGGCTATAACAAGTGATGAGGAGGGCACAGAATTGAAGATCTAAAGTGATCGCTTTCCTTTTCTAAATTTCTTTGGAATTCAGTTTTTGGACCAGAAACTCAGCCTTTAAAGTGTCAGATTTGTTTTTCTGTGGGATATATTTTCTCCTCAACTAATGCGGCATGTTCGGTTTTACATCTCCCCTCGTTTCCACATAATAGATACTTCAAGGGTTTGGTTGATTGAAGTGATTGCATATGTTCTCTCAGGGGGGGCTAGTCTCGAGGCCTATTTCCATGACAAAATCCTGAGAGTGACTCAGCCTTATATATCCAGTCATGCAGATTGGTATCCCCAATGAGAGAGAGAGACTCTATTTACAGGGACCCTGGTCACCTTCCACCTGCCTCAGCTAAGCTTGAGCATGCTGGCTGCTTCTGCCTTGGTCTTTTGGAGAGAAAAAGCATGGGAAGTGCACACAGCTGTGGTTTGGAACGTCACAAAGACATTTCCCTGGGGCTATTTATTATTAGAGGATTGTCCTTCAGGTTCACCTTGTGCTAAACAAGTACACTGAAAGTTCTGGGGAATGTTCACTCCAAGTGCTACCTTCATCCTCAAACATTTCTGAATGCCAAATGGGCCTTGTGCTATGAAGAGGAGCAGAGTTTGCCATCCCCAAATATGCTACTCTGGGATACTGATTATTTTAGGCTGGTTACTTTTAGGAAGGAGCACACCTGGGAGAAGTCTGAAAACCAAGTAAAAGTTATCCCTTGTAAAAGGACATTTACATTTATAAAGGAAATCTCCATTTGTAATGGTGTCCCCTTCACTGTACCAGGCCTGCTCTCACTAACACGGGAGAAGGCATGGTCTTACATCTACTTAACAGTCTTACCCTTGCTTACTGTGCTAGTCCTGGTAACCTCCCTTAACTGACTCTCCACCCCCAACATCTTTATCTTTAGCTGAAGGTGACATTTAAGGGGCGGGGGCTTCGACCATTTTGGTTACTCAGCTTTCCTGGGTGTCTCCCATGTATACAAAAGTTATACAGATTATTCAACTTTAATGTCTTTTCTCCTGCTAATCTGTCTTGTGTTAATTTGGTCATTAGCTCAGCTAGAAGAACTTGAAGGGTAGAGAATAATTTTTTCTCCCAGACATGCTACATATTGAGGATGCAAAGTTCCCACTTTCGAAGCCTCACAGTGAGTTGGGGTAACAAGATTTACACTCAAAAGTGAGTCTGAAAAAGAAAGTGAGTCTGTACACATCACTGGGTGGGGCCACTGTAAATTCTTCTAAAGCTCCAAGGAGGGTGAGATTGCTCAGGATTGGGCCGGTCCAACAAAGCTTCATAGAATCCAAAATGGAACTTGAAGAAAGGGTCAAACCTGACCAACTAGAAAGGCAGTGAATAAGCTCATTATAGCTGAGGCAGGTTTCAGATGGTCACAAAGTTGTAAAAGGTTTTGGAAGACCTTGAATTCAGATTTACAGTTTGTGTTTTATTTATCTTTATGTATTTTTTATTGATTTAAGAGAGGAAGAGAAAGGGAGAGAGAGATAGAAACATTCATGATGAGAGAGAATCAATAATTGGCTGCCTCTTGCAAACATTGGGGATTGAGCCAGAAAGCCAGCAACCTGGGCATGTGCCCTGATCAGAAATCAAACCATGACCTCCTGGTTCATAGGTTGATGCTCAACCACTGGGTCATGTCAGCCCTTTCCTAAGGATTTTAAGGGTGGAGAGTTTAGGGGCAGTTCCAAGCAGAAGATCTCAATAGAATATTCAGCAGTTTTTCAGGTGTGTCCTTTCAGGGTTGTGGTCTCCACTGATTGATTGGCCCGGCACCAGGGCAGGGGGTCATTATTCAATGCAGCTGGTCCTGATATCAGCTGGGGCTGGTTTTGTGGTCCAGGGGTTCCCAAAGGTGTGGACGGAGTTGGCGAAGAATGAAGGACACGGAGACAGCATTTAGTTGATCATCATAGCCAGGTTCTCTTTTTTTCTTTTTCAGTTGATCAGCATAGCGAGGTTCTTCTTCTTCTTCTTTTTATTCTCCTGTTACATCTGTATTTATACCAGTTGATTTTTATCCTATCCATTCTATTACAAAGGTTAGGGCTTTTGTTATCTCCATTCCAAGGTCACTACTCTATTGTTCTGTTAAGCTTCAAGGAAGTAACTGAAGGAGATTATCCTAAGTAAAGATTATGTATCTTAAGTGTGATTGTTTAAAAAATAAAAAAGGGGGGAGAGGAACCAAGATGGCGGCATAGGTTAACGCCGGAGTTTGCTGCCTTGAACAACTACTTCAAAAGTGAAACTAAAAAACGGAACAGACATCACCCAGAACCACAGGAACGCTGGCTGAGTGGAAGTCCTACAACTAGGAGGAAAGAGAAACGCATATGGACACTCAGAGGAGGTGCAGTGCTGAAGTCAAATTCTGAGGTGCGGAGTGCACGGAGCGGGCTGGCGGCGGAGGGCGCGGTTGGCGTTTTCAATCAGGAGGGAGTTGCAGACTCTGAGCTCCAGATACAGGCGAGTCTTTAGGGACCCAGACTCAAACGGGAGAAGCGGGACTGTCTGGCTTCGGTCAGAGCGAGTACAGCTTTCTCTCCGAGCTTTGCAGCGGGTGCTGGGACTCAGAGGGGCAGAGCCCCTGGGGACAGGACTGAGAGCCACCATAACTGCTCTCTCTGGCCCACCCTATTGATCCTGTGCGACCCGCCCCGCCCAAGCCCTGCACAGAGGCATTTGCCAGATAGCCTCAGGCAAAGGCTAGATTAGCACCTCCCTAGAGGACAGAAGTTCTCTCACTGCAGACACAGCTGATTCTCATAGCCACTTGGCCTGGAGGTCAAACCCTCCCTGGTATTAGCTACAACAATCAAGGTTTAACTATAAGACTGTGCACAAAGACCACTAGGGGGTGCACCAAGGAAGCATAACAAAATGCGGAGACAAAGAAACAGGACAAAATTGTCAATGGAAGATCTAGAGTTCAGAACCACACTTTTAAGGTCTCTCAAGAACTGTTTAGAAGCCGCCGATAAACTTAATGAGATCTACAAGAAAACTAATGAGACCCTCAATGTTATATTGGGGAACCAACTAGAAATTAAGCATACACGGACTGAAATAACGAATATTATACAGACTCCCAACAGCAGACCAGAGGAGCGCAAGAATCAAGTCAATGATTTGAAATGCGAGGAAGCAAAAAACACCCAACCGGAAAAGCAAAATGAAAAAAGAATCCAAAAATGCGAGGATAGTGTAAGGAGCCTCTGGGACAGCTTCAAGCGTACCAACATCAGAATTATAGGGGTGCCAGAAGATGAGAGAGAGCAAGATATTGAAAACCTATTTGAAGAAATAATGACAGAAAACTTCCCCCACCTGGTGAAAGAAATGGACTTACAGGTCCAAGAAGCGCGGAGAACCCCAAACAAAAGGAATCCAAAGAGGACCACACCAAGACACATCATAATTAAAATGCCAAGAGCAAAAGATAAAGAGAAAATCTTAAAAACAGCAAGAGAAAGAATCTCAGTTACCTACAAGGGAATACCCATACGACTGTCAGCTGATTTCTCAACAGAAACTTTGCAGGCCAGAAGGGAGTGGCAAGAAATATTCAAAGTGATGAATACCAAGAACCTACAACCAAGATTACTTTATCCAGCAAAGCTATCATTCAGAATTGAAGGTCAGATAAAGAGCTTCACAGATAAGGAAAAGCTAAAGGAGTTCATCACCACCAAACCAGGATTATATGAAATGCTGAAAGGTATCCTTTAAGAAGAGGAAGAGGAAGAAAAAGGTAAAGATACAAATTATGAACAACAAATATGCATCTATCAACAAGTGAATCTAAGAATCAAGTGAATAAATAATCTGATGAACAGAATGAACTGGTGATTATAATAGAATCAGGGACATAGAAAGGGAATGGACTGACTATTCTTGGGGGGGAAAGGGGTGTGGGAGATGCAGGAAGAGACTGGACAAAAATCGTGCACCTATGGATGAGGACAGTGGGTGGGGAGTGAGGGCGGAGGGTGGGGCGGGAACTGGGAGGAGGGGAGTTATGGGGGCAAAAATAGAGGAACAAATGTAATAATCTGAACAGTAAAGATTTAATTAAAAATAAAATAAAATAAAAAAAAGGGGGGAATTTGCTGGAAGCGGGTCCACCCTTACTGCTTGACACAGTTGCTGCAGGGAAGAAACATCTTCACAGCTTATGTTTCAAGGGACCTGGCGTATATGGCATATGTTTGCTCCCCCTCTTAGCGCTATGTGTTTTAAACAGGACCACCTCCCCAAGAAAGGTTGTTCCCCCAGGTGAGGATTTTTCCCTGGAGTTAGGGATTAACAGGACTAAGGAAGGGCATCAGTAAAACCCCTTAACACTAGAAAGACGGAACTTTAGTATATACCTATATTGCCCAAAAGCAGTCAAAATGACTGCATTGTGAAAGAATAATATCGGAGCACTCTTCACTTATGTTCCTTAGCTTTTCCAATAACTCACTTCTATTCGACATTTCTTTCATGAATTTAGGGCGCAAAAGAAATACAATAAACAACTTATTAGAACAAGTATCACTGCATAAAGATTCGAATAACAAGTACTAGTTTAGCTTATTGAGCAACTGCAACTTACCAAGTATCAACAATTTATCATGTACTTGTATGTTATCATGTGACGGTAATCGAAAAAAAAATGAAAACTGTTATTTCAATACAGAGCCGAACTGGTCATATAAGAAATGTACTCAATTCAATAATAAGAGTCATAATTTCCCAAGCAGTCAAAATGACTGCTTTTGGGCAATATAGGTATAACACATATATATATACCGGAAATGAAGGAGGCGGAGGTAACTACAATTATTAATAAATGCATTTATATGTTGTACAAAAAGTCACAAAATTCTAAGACATTGTGTCCTTATATACATAATTGTTTTTATTTTTTTAATTTATTTTATTTTTTATTTTTTTATTGCTTACAGTATTACATAATTGTTTTCCTAATTGAAATTAAAAAGCAGTCAAAATGACTTCCTTGGGCAATCTAGTTAACTAAGTGCCAGGTGGGTAATTAATCACTTTAACTATGAACAATCACACTTAAGATACATAATCTTTACTTAGGATAATCTCCTTCAGTTACTTTCTTGTAGCTTAACAGAACAATAGAGTAGTGACCTTGGAATGGAGATAACAAAAGCCCTAACCTTTGTAATAGAATGGATAGGATTAAAATCAACTGGTATAAATACAGATGTAACAGGAGAATAAAAAAAAAAAGAAGAAGAACCTCGCTATGCTGATCAACTGAAAAAAGAAAAAAAGAGAACCTGGCTATGATGATCAACTAAATGCTGTCTCCGTGTCCTTCATTCTTCGCCAACTCCGTCCACACCTTTGGGAACCCCTGGACCTGATGGGGCAGGACCCCAACAGTTTTGGAGCTGAAATACAACTGAGGCCTAGATCAGTGATGGCGAACCTTTTGAGCTCGGCGTGTCAGCATTTTGAAAAACCCTAACTTTGGTGCCGTGTCAATACAGAAATTTTTTGATATTTGCAACCATAGTACAACAAAGACTTATATTTTTGATATTTATTTTATAGATTTAAATGCCATTTAACAAAGAAAAATCAACCAAAAAAATGAGTTTGCGTGTCACCTCTGACACGTGTGTCATAGGTTCACCATCACTGGCTTAGATGTTATCTCTAGGGAGGAAAGGTCAGGGGGTCCAAACTGCATGACCAGCAATATGCTAGTAGGGGAAGAAAAGTTACCTGGGGATGAGGTCCCACCCTACAATTGATGGTCCATTGCTAGGTACCTGGGGCTTTCCACTCTGGTGACCTCTGTACCTGGCCCACTGTCCTTGCTCTGCTCATGTATAACTGCCTACAACATATAGATGTGTAAGATAATTTTATAAGGACTATTTGGTAGGTGGCTCAGTTGATTAGAGTGTCATCCCATGCACCAAAAAACTGTGGGTTCAATTCCCAGTCAGGGCACATACTAGTACCTCGGTTGCAGGTTTGATCCCCAGTCACTCTCTCAGCATATCCTCGGGTGAGGATTAAAATAAAGAAGAAGAAAAAGGAAAGACTATCTGGTAGTAGTGGAGAGGATGGCTGGGGTGGGGGAGGGAGCCTGGAGTCCAGGGAGCTAGTTGAGGAAAAATTACAATAGTCCAGTGTAGACAATTGGACTATTGAATATCCAACTAAGGCAGTAGCAGAGAGAAGGGAATCAGAGCACTATATTCTGTGAACTTGTCTTGAAACAGTATTTGCATGTTATTAATTTGATTTTAAAATATCTGGAACACTTTTGTACCTCCACTTTCTCCATGGTCTGCTGATCCTTTTCTGCAGGAGTAATAGAGGAAAATGAACCGGCATTATTATCTACTGAATGGCCTGAGGCAATTCACTCTGCTCCTCGGATCTTAATGATCTCATTTAAATTAGATAATGTTTTACCTGCCTGAAGGCAGAGAACTGGACTACTACAGAATGTCTTGATGATCTTTTGGACTTCAGTGAGTTTCTTTTTCTTTCTTTTTAAAAAGATTTTAATATATCTTTTTATTGATTTTAGAGAGGAAGGGAGGAGGAGAGAGAAACATCAATGATGAGAGAATCATTGATTGGCTGCCTCCAGGCATGTGCCCTTGATGGAACCGAACCTGGAACCCTTCAGCCCAGAGGTCCATGCTCTATCCACTAAACCAGTGGTTCTCAATCTTTCTAAAATCCTGATTTCTGGGCCTCATCCTCCGGAAATTCTGTTTCTTTGTTACTAATGTTGTGGCCCCAACCCATAACAAAGAAACAGAATTTCTGGAGGATGAGGCCCAGAAATCAGGATTTTAAAAAGATTCCCAGGTGATTCTAATGTGCAGCCAAGGTTGAGAACCACTGCACTAAACCAAACCGGCTAGGGCTATTTTTAATTATTTTTCAGAACCCTCCACCATCTACTCTTCCCCAACAGCCATTTCATCATGGTCTGGGAAAAGTTACTTGGGGTTCTCTCTGGGGGCCATATAACTTCCCAGTGCCTCCTAGAGTTGTCGTTGAGGCTGGGAAGGAAGCCTCTTCAAATCCCAGCTGGAAGAGGAAATTATGGCTGAATTAAGTGACCATTGCATCCCAATTAATAGTATGTCTACTCTTGTTACCTAAAGTAGGGAGTAGGGTCGGTGTAGGCCACGAAAGGCCCTGGAGCCAAAATCTCAGGCGTCACCCCAACACGAGTCCCCACCAGCATCTGGCATCTACCCAGCTTCACTTCTGCTTGGGGAGCAACACCATCCAGCGCCAGGGAGGTCTCTGTTTCCCTCAGTCATGCCCAGTCCGGATCGTAACTCGCCCCACCTACACCCCACCCAACTCTAGTCGGCAGGGGCGCCAGTCACAAGCCCCTGGACACACCTCCTGTTGCCTCTGGAAAGCCAGAGGGACTCTTTCCCTTTCCCAGGGCTCCTCGGGGGCGGGGCCCACCTGTGCCCTGGGGGCGGGACCTGAGCGGGGGCGGGACAGGTGGGTGAGTCGCCGCGGCCGGAGAAAAAGCCAGAGCGGGAGGGGGAGAGGAGAGAGGCGGGTTGGCGCGCACCTAGGGAACCTCCGGGTGGGCAGTGTGTGCGAGCCAGCGAGCGAGCGAGCGGGTAGGGAGGGAGGCAGCGCGCCTGCGACGGGAGAGGCGTGGAGAGGAGAGGAGAGCCGGGCGCGGAGGACACTCAAGGAGGAGGAGCGGCTCCTGGAGAGACCTGGCGCCCGAGAGCGGCGCCCGTGCGCGGCGCCCGCGCAGCTGACCGACCCCTGGCGCGCTGAGCCGGAGCCCGCGCCTCGCTGGAGCGCGGCCGGGGGAGACAGCCTCGGCTCGGCCCTGAGACGCTGGGCTGGGGCTGGGACCCCGCGCGCTCGGGGCGCTGGGCCCGGCCGGGGGCTGGGGCTGGCGGCGGCCGCCGGGGCGCCGCGCCATGGGGAGTCGCCGAGCCGCGCTACTCCTGCTGCTCCTGCGCTCCGTCAAGCTGCTGCGGCGGCGCTTCCGGCTGCTGCTAGTGCTCGCCGTGGTGTCCGTGGGGCTCTGGACTCTTTATTTGGAACTGGTGGCGTCGGCCCAGGTCGGCGGGAACCCCCTGAACCGGAGTAAGTAGCATCGGGCGGGGGCGGGAGTGGACGCGGAGGTGGGAAGGGGTAGTTCCGCTGGCTCCAGCCCTGGCGAGACCCGCCTCATCCTCAGACCCGGTTTTGAACTCGTTTTCGCCTCCAGGTGCTCGGCGCCGCCCCGCTGCCTACTCGGGGAGGGAGAGCCGAGCCCGGGCCTGGCCGCCGGGCTACATAGGGTCGGGGCATCCTCGAGGCTGCTTGCTTCTCCCATCCTAGGGCGACGGTACGAGAGGCTCCCCGCCCGCCCGGTGGAAATGCTGGCTGAGACTTGGGGTGCTTCCAGCGGCGCCGGGCTTGCAGTTCCCCAGAAGGAGACACGGGCGGTCCGCGCGCGGGCAGTAGATTTGTGTCTGGGATGCCCTCGGCCGTCCTCCCCAAGGCCGCGCGCTCTTAATCTGCGCGGCCCAAACTTTGCTCACCGCCTTCTCTAGGGCTCTCTCCATTTCGCCTCCTGGTGCGTTCCCTGCGGTTCTTTATTTTAACAGTGCCTCCTAGACCTACCTCTCCTTCCCCCTTCCCATATGCCAAGCCACTCCTCCTAGCTCCTTCCTCTGCCTCCTAGTCTCCCACCTTCTCATTGAGCCGTCCCCTCCCCTAGTCATGGCCATCCCTGCAGCTGGGTATTTGAAACGAAGCCCTCCTTGGGAACTCTACCCAATTTATCAAACTCCTCAGACCTTGCTCAAGGAAACAATGGACAGCACGATGGTTCAATTAATGCCTTTTAACTGTGCCTCAGTTTCCTTCTAGGACTATGGAGGGGAAATGGTCTCTCTTTTTACAGTAGACTTGGTTATCTGAGGGGACTTTCAATTTTCTATTGCTGCAACTAACAAGTCAGACTCTGAAAGTGTCAGGGATTGTAAAAAGTCAACGTAATAGCTGGAAGGAGTGGAGAGACTCCGGAATCCACCAGGTTCCCTTCCGAGGCACAGGGGCAGAGGTGCAGAGTTCTAGCACATTTCTCCATCACTGCGCTTTCCCCTCTCAGGAACTGAAGGAGTGCCTGATGAAATTACTGGTGAGAAGATTCTCTGACAGGTCCTTGCGTCAGCTTCTTTGCCCAGAGTTGGGTGTGGTGCTTTGTCTTCTGTAGCCAAAAGAAGAAATCACTAGCTCAGTAATTGGGCTGGTTCACAGTAGAAATGTTTATGGTGAAACCTCTTACTGTGTGGCAGCTGAAATAAATCTGGTTGTGAGTTGGGAGACAGGTTCCAGTTCTGGTTTTGTCACTAACTAGTTGGGGAATCAAGGGAAAAATGGCAGCTTCTCAGGTAGAGGGAGGAAGTTGGACCCAATGACCTGCAAGGTTTCTTTCAGCCTGGTTATTGGGGTTATGTGATCTCCCCTTCTTGATTATTTCCAGGCCAGAGAGCTCAACACATCTTGAGGAAGGCAGTTCCACAGCTCTAAGAGGAGAGGGCTTCCTTCTGGTGACCCAAACCTGCCTCCCCTGAGCCTTGCTTTCCCCTCTAATAGACAGTGAGTCTACCCTCCCATACCCTTCATAGTGCCAAGTGCATGAGTCCAGCTGGAGTGCAGGTGGGAGGCCCTGGGAGGGATCTTCCTTCTTTTCTCCCTGGGACGGGACACCTCTTCTCAGTTTTATTAATGTGATGGCCAGTGGGATCCTCTGCACAGTTCAAAACAGAGGAAGGCAGTTATTTCATGACCCTGAAATCAGTGACCTCCCTTCTTCCTCCCTCTCCTCCAGCACATACTTTTGCCTCAAATGTGCTTTCTCCTCAGGCCAGAAGCAGTTGCCATCATCAGGATCTCACACTCTATCTCCTGTTGGCTGTCTCATCCTCAGCTATCAATTCTTGGGTCTGTTTGGTTTCCCTTCTAGTTGAATCTTAACTCCGACTGGGTTTCCTTATTTCTTGTTTCCTTTTCCAAACTGACTCTTCTTCAGAAAAATGTTCCCAGCTTCCTTTTCCAGAATTGGCTTTCTGTTTCCTTAACCACCATTAAAAAAAAATAAAAATCCTCACTTGAGATATTTTTTTCCATTGATTTTTAGAGAGAGTGGAAGGGAGGTAGGAGGAGGAGAGAGAAAAACAACAACAACATTGGTGTGAGAGAGACACATCGATTGGTTGCCCCAACACCCCCCGCCAACTGGGGCTGGGGATTGACCCTGCAACTGAGGCACATGTATGCCCTCGATGGGGACCCTTTGGTTCCTGGGCTGGCGCTCTAACCACTGAGCAATTCTGCCAGGGTTCCTTAACCATCATTTTTAAGGAAAGTCCAAGCCTGGACACTGATGGATCACTTAGAACCCTGTAGCCCATCTGCTCTACAGGGTGGCTTTTCACCCTGGCCATCCCATTGTGTTCTACTTTTTTCTTTTGGAATGAGATTTAGACAGTGGCTGTGGTTTCTGGCTCCTTGTCTTCCATCCTCTTTTGTTTGTAAGAAGCCCAGACATCTTGTATCAAAGTCTTCTTCTCCTTACAGGTCTTACTCCCAGCTCAGAGCTATTCATCTGAAGGGAAAGCAGGGGGGTGGGGCGGGTGGTGAGAATTAGGAAGCAGAGAGGTAGGAAGGGGTGGCTAGCATTCCCTCCTCTAGACCCTGGCCAATCCACAGCAACCAGGGTAGTAAAATGTCCCTTCCCAGAACTATACCCGTGGCCTTGACCACAGCAACTGGAGTCCCCCATTTGGCTCTGCTCCTCAACAAGCCACCCTGCCTCCTCCCTCTAGCAGTACCTCCCTGCCAGCTCACTCCACCACCAGCTTTCCTGTCATCTGTAAGGCCACCCTTCATTAAAGAACCTTTCATTTGCCTGTCCCTGTGTGACTGGTACATCAGTCTGGTGCTGGGAGAAGTATATGGAGAGACGACAGTCACAAACCCTAGGGTGGTAAAGTAATGACAGGGGAGCAGGCTTCCTGCTTCATCTTTATGGAAATAGCTCAGTAGTTTAAGATATGGATGATGTGCAATTTCAGTTCCACATGTAAAAAAAGATACAACCACAGTTGGAGTAACTTCAGAGAAAAGCAACCAAAATCATTAACGATAGAAAAATGGGTCCCTTGGACAAAATAATTAGAGCTGTTCACTCACTCATTTAAACAAATATTTATTTAGCACATACTTTGAGCAAGGCATTGTACTATATCACTTAGATATAATAATAACTAAGGTTATGGTTTCTGCGCTCTCAATAGCTTTCTCTAGTAGTTTGGGTGCACATATAAAAATAATTACAATATGAAACAGTCATTAAGTTTTACAAGTGTAGACTCTAGGTCAGCGGTTCTCAACCTGTGGGTCGCGACTCCTTTGGGGGTCTGACGATCCTTTCACAGGGGTCGCCTAAGACCATCGGAAAATACATATATAATTACACATTGTTTTTGTGATTAATCACTATGCTTTAATTATGTTCAATTTGTAACAATGAAATTGGGGGTCACCACAACATGAGGAACTGTATTAAAGGGTCACGGCATTAGGAAGGTTGAGCACCACTGCTCAAGATGTTGCTGTGACACTTCTGGTAATGGAATACAGCTCTTTCAATTAATTTCATGGAAATGGTGACATTTCAGGAGATATTGAGGAGTTTGTAAGGTTTTTTTGGTTGTTTTTTTTAAATGGAGAGGGAGAGAGATAGAGAGTTAGAAATATCGATGAGAGAGAAACGTCGATCAGCTGCCTCCCGCACACCCCCTACTGGGAATGTGCCTGCAACCAAGGTACATGCCCTTGGCCGAAATCGAACCTGGGATCCTTCAGTCTGCAGGCCGACGCTCTCTCCAGTGAGCCAGACCGGTTAGGGCTGTAAGGTTTTAATGGATACAGAAAGAGAAGGCTATTCCAGTCAGAAAGAGCACTGTAAACAAAGACCAAGAGACAAGGGAAAGTTAGGGTTTGGGAGTGTTGAGCAGCGGGTCTGAAGGAGATTATGGAATGATGCTGTATTATGAAAGACTTTGAATATCAACCTTAAAGAATGGCCCTTACAGATAAGAGCAGAGGAAGTTTTAGAATAGGTTAGCCATGTATGATGGAACAGGCAAGGGTAGCAGTAAAAGAAGTTCATGGTACTTTGGTAGGGACGATGGTGCTAGAACAGGGTACTGAAGGTTACTTGCTGAGGCTGGCATTAGTCCGTTAGCTGCTGAGTCATAAAGCTTTCCTAGGGGCAGGTCAAGGTGGTAGTGGGGCATTCAGAAGGCCTGGGGCAGTCACTGTATCCCAACATGTTGATAAGTGTTTCAGTAACTGGTACAGCTGTTCCAGTGTATACTGGCTGAAAAGCAGCCTGGGAGCAGACTATTATTGGAAGTGAAAGACTCTCCATTCTGGCAGGTTTTAACAAGTTATACCCATTTGTTCAGATTGAGTTAGCTAAGTCCTGCCTGAGGGGAGAGGTCTGGACTAAAATGGTTTCTAGGTTCTTTGCTCTATAATTGACCTGCTGGGACCAACTTGGTGCTGGAGCCAAGAGATGGTGTTTGGGCACAGAGCCAGGGCTGGATGACCCGGTGCCCCAGCTTCTTTCTAGATCTCCCAAGGCTGGGTCGGGTGTATCCCCATTTAAGTGCCAGTTTTACCTGCTGAACCCAAAGTGTTCTCAAGCTCAGGAATTAATCCGCGTTCACTGTATTAAATCTGTAACACACTTCTCTGGTTGGGTCTTGTGATTGCTAATTGACTTGGAGTGGGCTGGGGAGCCACACCCACAGATGTCAGGCAGACACTTCAGCTCCCGGGGTCACCACAGCCATTCCAATTTGGAAAGGATACAAACCCAGTAACGGAGGTAACCTGGGGCAGAACAGTAATCTGAGATGCAGGCAGGGAGAGGGAGAAACAAATGAGACAGATGTGTGGGCAGAGCAGGGATGGCGTGGCTTAGAATTAAAACTCAGAGCACAGGGAATGGAGAAAGGAAGGCTTCAATGTGTGCCGTCTGACCTAGGACTCTGTCTCTCTCTGCCCTGGCTGGGCTGGTCCTCTTTCCCATGCGTGGAACCTCTGGCTCCCGTTCCTGTGCCCTACTTACCTGTTAGGCTGCCAGTCGGGTCACCCAGCTGTGGCGCGTAACTTCAAATCAGTATTCAAATCTAGTCACATACTAGGCACTCAAATACTTTCTGCTTATAAATGGTAAGCTCAGAATTTCGGAACACCTGACAGTTTAATTTCCACTGGCAGATACTTTAGCAGTGACCAATCTAAGAATAGAACCTAGGAATTACTGTTCCTGGTACCATAATACATATAAGCAATAGCCTTTAAACACAAATGCAAGGGATAAAAATTAAGCCATCAATGCTTTTTTTTTTTTATATGTATATATTTTATTGATTTTTTACAGAGAGGAAGGGAGAGAGATAGAGAGTTAGAAACATCGATGAGAGAGAAACATCGATCAGCTGCCTCCTGCACATCTCCTACTGGAGATGTGCCCGCAACCCAGGTACATGCCCTTGACCGGAATCGAACCTGGGACCTTTCAGTCCGCAAGCCGGCGCTCTATCCACTGAGCCAAACCGGCCTCGGCAATGCTTTTTTATTATAAATGTTTTCTTCGGACTGACCACTGTGTACCAGGGACGCAGTGTGTGACAACAGGAGCCCTTACCCAGACATTGTGTCTCCTTTCCCTGGTCTCTTTAGTCCCTGTTCCCCAGAACTGTAGCCACGGAGCCGCTCTCTCTATCCCGCCCACCACCCAGGGCCCCCCACTCTGAGATGAGGCCCCATTCACCTGCTGGTGGTGCTGGGCTGCTTACTGCTCTCTGTGCTGAGAGTTGTTCAGGAGCCCCGTGTGGTTATAATTGCTTCGCAGCACAAGGTCTTTGAAGCAACCGCTTCTGTGCTGGTTGTAGGAGTGGCTGGTAGTTGCACTGCAGTAATTTTCCAGGCCACGGAGCCTGGTTTTGCCCCCCTAGTGCTGGGCTTTATGGAGCAGCGCAGCGCAGCCATCAGAGCAGAGTTTGCTTTGGAATGGGGCCTAGAGGCTGTTCTTGGAGTTAGCCGCTCACTGTCTAGTTTTCTGCAAAGTTCCACCAGTCTCAAAATCTACCCTTTTATTTTCCATGAGCACTTTCCTTTATATTCAAGGGTAATGAGGTCTAAACTAGGCCAACCATACATTTTGCACTTTCAGACAATCCTCCTTTGACTCTGCGATCCACAATTAATATATTTATATGTTATGTGATATAAGCAAAACACTATTGGAAGAGGTGAAAATAGTTTGGGCTGAATATGTTATATATTCTGAGCAAAGCATGGTGGATAGATCTTTAAATTTTTACAGACTCTTAGGTTCTAACAAGTGCTGCTTGTAGTGTTCGAAGTATCCACAAGACAAGACAGAACGAATATTATTTTTACCTTGTGATTTTTAGTATATAATTTATTTTTTATGCTAACTTTTTTTTAAAATTTCTTAACTACTAACCAACTTTTTAGAAAAGGGTGCAAATTGTCCTATGGTCCCTGGTTTTGTGTGTGTGTGTGTGTGTTTTAACTTTTCATTGAAGTACCTTATATGTACCGAAAAGTGCACGTATAAGTGTACAGCTTGGTGAATTTCCACAAATTGAGCATACCTATGTAATGAGCACCCCACTGAAGAAACAGAAAATTACCAGCCCCCCAGCAGCCCACTTTGGGCTTCCTTTCAGTCACTACCATAGCATAGGTATACTAACTTAGGAAGTGGCAAAGAAAGACCAAGGACCTAAATGCTATGAGATACAGCCCTGATAAATGCTCCACTAGAGCTGCTGCAAGGACAGGATTGAGAAATATTGCTTATCCTGTGTATGAGAAATATTAGAAATAGCTAGCTTCTCTTGAGCAATCGATTTGTTTTAATTTTATTGGCTATGTAAGTTGTAAAACCACTCCGGCTTCTCCCTTTTTTGTTTTTATTAATCCTCACCCAGGTATATTTTTTCCGTTGATTTTTAGAGAGCGTGAAAGGGAGGGGTGAGGGTGGGGAGAAAGAAAGGGAGGGAGAGAGAGAGAGACAGACAGACATTGATTGGTTGTCTCCTGCATGTGCTCCAACTAGGGCCGGGGATTGAACCTGCAACCCAGGTATGTGCCCTTGACCAGGAATCGAACCCACAACCCTTCAGTGTGTGGGTTGATGCTTCTCCCTTTGTGTTGGTCATTAGAAAGCTTCAGAATTCAATTTATGGCTCATCTGGGGAAAAGGGGAAAAGATTTTATGTCCTATATTTTGGTATCAATTTTATCCCTATACCTTTACTTTTTGTTTCCCCCACAACTTCTTCTAGTTTATGTCACTTTATATTCTGTCCTTATAAGCCACTTTAATTTTTTTTTATAACCAAACCATGGCACAAAATAAATCAATAAAAGTGCTATTATTTACATAAAAATATGAAGGAGAAATTTACACTCATCTATAATCCCACTACTCTGACCAGAGATTATTGAAAAAAAAAAAAAAGAAGAAGTATAATAAGCAGTGATAACCAGGAATACCTTAAACAAGAATTGCACATTAAAAAAACAAAAAAGCTCAAAATCATTTTTTGTGTGTGTCTTAAGTTTATTTAGATATTGATAAATTTGAATGACATTAAAAAATAAATATCCACCTTCTGTATATGAAAAGAATATCAAAAGCTTGGAATTTACTGACAGATGTTGGGGCCTAAGCCACCTTTATTTTAAACAATGACATAAATACAAGGAAAATTCAGTAATCCTTGGGGCACCACTGACATTACTGATGAAACAACCCAGGCAACTTGCCAAGAAGGCCAGGAAGCTCAAGCTCGTCCTGTGGGCCCCTACATACCCCCCCCCCCCCCCCCGACTCATGGGGACACTGTGAGCATGAATCCTGGGCTTATAGTCCCTTTACTAACAGATGAGAAAATAAGCCCAAGGAAGAGCTATTACCTGCCTCTTCTACCCATTTCTTTTAAACTGTTCTGTGGTGTGGAACAGAGGCAATGCTTTCGTCCCACTCTAGCCGGTAGAATTGTGCTTTATGGTGTCAGGACCTGGGAGGAGGGCCCAAGGATAGGAAAAGGAGAAAGAAAGGTCGGATGGGAATGGAGAAATGACATACCAGGTGACCAAGGATTTTATATATATAAATGCCCAAGAAATTGAGTGATGTGTATTTTTCAATTTTTATTTACTTTGCAAATCCTGAATGAATGGAGAGGTGATTCGTTTTAAAATGAAGTAAAATGTTTGTGGAGCATTTACTTTTTTTTAGTGGGGCACTAAGTGGGCTAAAAAGTATTGATGGTTCCTGGAAAAAATTAAGGAATTTGAAGACAGGGCACGGTTCAAATCCAAGTTCTACTACTACTCACCAGTTGCAAGACCTTGTTGTATAAGGTACTTCTTCCTTTTCAAGCCTCAGGTGCTTCATCTGGGTAAGAGGGTTATACTGTCCTCTCTGTAGAGCCTTTCTTATAACTAAACTAGTGGCCTGGTACACGAAATTCATGCAGGGGGAGGTGTGTGTGTCCCTCAGCCTGGCCTGCACCCTCTCCAATCTGGGAATGTTTGATGGGCAGTTGGACATCCCTCTCGCAATCCAGGACCACTGGCTCCTTACCGCTCACCTGCCTGATCGCCCCTAACCACTCTGCCTGTGGGCCTGATTGCCCCCAACTGCCTCTTTCTGGCCTGATCACCCCTAACTGCCCCCCCTGCTGGCTCGATTGCCCCCAGCTGCCCCCCCTGCAGGCCTGATAACCCCCAACTGCCCCCTCCCCCTGTCTGCTTGCCCCCAAATGCCCCCCTCCCCCACCTGGTCGCCCCTAACCGCCTCTGCCTCAGCCCTGCCATCATGGCTTTGTCTGGAAGGACGTCCAGAAGGTCTCCTGGTCTAATTAGCATATTACCCTTTTATTAGTATAGATAAGATTTAGTGAGCCTACCACATATTAAGTGCCCAATTAGATTTAACATAAAAGTAGCACATATTAGGAGCTCAGTGAATGCTGGTAGGAATTAGGGAATGGCTGGGCAGGCAGGCATGGATAGGTATGTTTTTCAACTAGCCCTTTTGCCAATACTTTTTCAATTTCTCAGACCAAGACACAGCTATGCCCAGTTTCTTAGCAGTTTCCAGGCCATCCATGGTCAGCTCCTGACACCAAATACACATTTCTTTTTATTTTTATTTTTGGTTAATCCTCACTCAAGGATATTTTTCCATTGATTTTTAGAGAGAGTGGAAGGGAGGGGGAAGAGAGAGACACATTGATTGGTTGCCTCCCTCGTGCCCCAGCCTTGGCCAGGATCAAGCCTGCAACTCAGGTATGTGCCCTTTACTGGAATCTAACCAGGGACCCTTCAGTCCACAGGCTGGCGCTCTATCCATTGAGCCAAAGCAGTGAGGTCCAAATACACATTCTTTAACCACTCTTTTCTCCTTGATGTTCAGCACTGCCTCCATCCTTCCTTTCGGATTCTAGGTAAATATTTGCATTGGGGGGAAGGGCAGGTCAGAAGGCAAGGATTTTGCTGAGAATGAGAGAAGTTGGGGAATGTTCCATGTCACAGAAGCTCAGCAGTTGGGAAAAGCTAGCCTTTCTCTCTGCTGCATGCCTCTTAGTACTCGAGGATTCCTGGGACTGGAAGGCAGGAACATTGGGTAGGTATCTCAGTTTCAGGCCTATCTTTGTAACTGACTTGTGGAGGATCCTTTTCTCTGGAGGGCTTTAGTTTCCATATTTTTGGAATGGGATTCTTCTTTCAGGGGTAGGTCAATCTTTGACATTCTGGCCCTGATCTTTCAAGACTCAGTTGCCTGAACTGAGAGGTGGCAGCAATCCCATGCTTCTGGCTACTTGGTCTCCAAGGTCATCTCTCACAACATGTTCTCCATACAAGCAGTTGCTTCAAAGATTAAAGGCCTCTCTGCTGAGATCTTCTTACAAATCCTCTGATCCACTCCTTTCCACCCTGCCTGCCAAGCCAGGGTTCAGATGGACACGTGCAGGCATGCACACATGCACCACACCAACCAGCTGACCTCCTAACTGCTCACCACCACCACTGAGTCAAAAATTGGTGGTGGGTGTGGGGTGCAATTTGGGGGGTGTGGGAGAGGAGGGAGGACATTGAGGATTTCTTCATGAACCAGGGACAGAGTCTTAATATATATTCTCAGTTCTTGGTTTTCTTTTTTTATTCCAGCTGAGTTGAAGTCCTGAGGAAAGGGCCAGGAAGATGAGGAACACATCTCAGGCAGACTTCCACCAGCAGCGGCAGGGAAATTGCACAGACACAAAGAAATGGGAAAACAGGGAGAGAAATTGAGGGAGAGACATCGACCCCATTTTTTCATTTGATTCAATGACTAGTTTTATTTGGCTCTATTTCAAACTTGGTTCTTTTAAAAATACTGTATTCTTTTGCTTTTAATAATTTAAAACTAATTTGTTGAATCTATTATCTGAAGTTGTTAGTTGCCCCAAATTAAGAGGCTGCCAAAGTATTAGCATCTGCGTGCTGTTCTGACATTCACAACTTAATTTATTTGGCCCCTGAAAATTTCCCTTACATTATGGAGAGGTTAACTATGTAAATAAAGAGAAGTATGCCAGATTCTATATGTACTATTTCTTAGTATTTTGCTGTATTTCTCAAAGTTCTTTTAAAAAAAAATATATTTCTTTATTGATTTCAGAGAGGAAGGGAGAGGGAGATAGAAACATCAATGCTGAGAGAGAATCATTGATTGGCTGCCTCCTGCACGCCCCCTAATGGGGATTGAGCCCTCAATCCAGGCATGTGCCCTTGACTGGAATCGAACCCAGGACCCTTGAGTCCATAGGCTGACGCTCTATCCACTGAGCCAAGTTGGCTAGGGCTGCTTAAATTTTTAAGGCCCTCTCCAGCTCCAGTAGTCTATGATCATGGGTGTATGTATGTATGTGTGTGTGTGTAAGTCTAATCAAAGGTGAGTATTTCCATTGGAGGAATATAGCATAAGCTAAGTAAAAGTTTAGGGAACACAAATGTTGTAGTGCAGAGGCTCACACAGTATGAAGGAGATGAGGTTGAAAAGGTGGTTGTGACACCTTGGAGTGTCGAGTGCCAAACTACTGAGTGTGGACTTGGTAGAGAGAGCAACATAAACTTTTTTTAAAAACTATATTTCTTTATTGATTTCAGAGAGGAAGGGAGAGGGAGAGAGAGATAGAAACATCAATGATGAGAGAGAATCATTGATCAGCTGCCTCCTGCATGCCCCCCACTGGGGATCAAGCCCGCAACCAAGGCATGTGCCCTTGGCCGGAATCGAACCCAGGACCCTTCAGTCCACAGACCGACACTCTATCTACACTGAGCCAAGCCGGCTAGGGCCAACATAAACTTTTTAAAGCAGGGATTTGGTATAATAGAAGGCAGGGTTGTCTTATAGCCACTGATCTAATTCTTCAGACATTTATTGGACACCTTTTATGTCCTAGGAATTATGATTATAGGTAGGTTAAGTTGTTGTAAGTTTGCAGGATGGCTTGGAGATAGGCCACTCAGGTGGTTATTGCAGTGACCTAAGGTGTGGGTGATGAGTGCATAGCTGAGAAGGGTGTCGGAAGAAAACAGAGCTGTCAAAGACAGAAGTGACAGTTGGACAGTAGAGTTTATATACATAGAGGCGAAAGAATACTCAAATTCTGGGTTTCACACATGGTTCCCTGGCCACGTTCTGCCATGATCATTTTAATTAAGGGCTATTTTGAAAACCTAGCATCACAAAAATGTTCTCAGGGGGGAAAAAGTGCTTTCATTTCTCTTTACACTTTCCTCTCTGGACCTTGGATACATAGGGACTAGGCACTTATTCATTGAATACATACTTAATGAGCACTCGGATGTGCCAGGCACTGTTGTAGGAATTAGGGACATAGAAGGGAACCAGAAACTTAAAGGCTTTACTTTCACGGAGCTTATATTTCATGAGAAAAAGACAGATAATAGACACATAAAAAAAGATAATTTCAGATGGTGATGAGGTTTTGGAAGAAAATGAAATATGGTAATGGCACAAAGTTTCTGGATGGAGGGGTAAGAGAAAAGACTAGCTTGGAGAGTGAGGGGTCTCTCTGAGAAGGGATTCCCTAAAATAGGTAATTTAGGGATAAAGGACACAATTAAGGATTAAGCACTAACTGAGTGTCAGGATTACTAGTACCTCAGGAATTCAGAGAATGGGAGCTGAGTAGAAGAGGGAAAAATGTAGAACGGGGTCATTGCTCATATCAGGATGAGCATCTCCTTCCTATCGCCTCCCGTTGTCCTGAAAACAATGCCCTTCTTCACCTCCCTGGCAGGAATAGAGTCTGCCTCAACTCCACTGGGAGTACGAGAGAAAGGTACTAGCCAGGGGCTCTGGCTGAACCTGAGGTGAAGCAAGGCTGGTTGTTTTCCTCCTTATAAACTTGGATCTCAAAACCAGGATGCGGGGAGAGGGTGGATTATTGACAGCCCTGTTGAAATTAACTCTGTTCCCCCTTCCCTCACAGCGGTTTTTTTGTACCTCCATTAGTGCACTTATCAAAGTCTGCCTTGCATCAGAGTTATTTATGTCTGTGTTTTTCTTCCCCCACGAGATTGTGAATTTCTAACGTGCTGGACCTGGGCATTCTTTCCCCTTTTATCATCCTGGTGCAGGGGCTTTTTTACCTTTGTGGCTTACATGCTCTTATAGAATTTGATGAAGAAACTGTGGACTCTCTCCCCAGGAATTTGCCTGCCCACTCATATATTTCGCATGCTACTTCGGGGAGATTCGCAGGCCCCTGACACCTATCCATGGATCCCTAGTTAAGAACCCTGCCTAAGTGCTTTGCCCAATACTTGGTACATGGTAGGTTCTCAGAGTTTGATTTACTTGGGGATGTCCTCCCAATTAAGTGTCTTTACTCTAGTTGTAGGGCAGAGATGTTAGGTGGGAGAAAGAGAGCCAGGAAGCAGTCCCTCTGATCGGAGATGCAGAAGAGTATGTGTAAACTCTGGAAGTAACCATCCAGAGAGCAATAGCTTCACCCTCGCTTCTTGTCCATGGAGAACCTGAGTTGGGGTCTCCCTACCTTGGGCTGGTCTTCTCTCAGATTCTTTAAAAAAAAAAAAAAGTTCGTATTGTAGAGAGAGAGAAGAAAGGAGAGAGAGAGAAACATCCATATGAGAGGGAAACATCCATGAGAGAGAAACATCAACATTGATTGGCTGCCTTCTGCACACTTCCTAATGGGGATCGAGCCCATAACCCAGGCATGTACCCTGACTGGGAATCGAACCGGTGACATATTGGTGCATGCATGGGTCAACGCTCAACCACTGAGCCACACTGGCAGGGCTTCTCTCAGATTCTTCTTTGTTTTTAATTTTAAAAATGTATTTTTTATTGATTTTAGAGAGGAAAGGAGAGGGAGAGAGGGCTAGAAACATCAATTATAAGAGTCATTGATTGGCTGCCTCCTGCACGCCCCACACCGGAGATCGAGCCCACAACCTGGGCATGTGCCCTGATCGGGAATCAAACTGTGACCTCCTGGTTCATAGGTCAGTGCTCAATCACTGAGCCATACCAGCTGGGCTCTCTCAGATTCTTGAATGCTGCTCTCCAGTGTCATGATATTCCTTTTGCTTGCCTTTCAAAACTGCCCACCATTCCCATCTCTTCCCTGAAGCTGCCTTTAATTATTTCAGTCCCAGCTGACCTCATTCTTTTTGGAAGTTTTGTTGCACTTAAGTGGTCTGAAACTCATAGTTGACATTTTCTTTTATTATTTTTTAGATATTTTCTTTTACTTCTACTTCATCCGGATTGGTCTTGTGTACTCCAACTAGGTTGTTTAGACAAGCCAAAGATGGCTCTAAGGTAGTGGTCGGCAAACTGGCCCCTTGAGTGTGGCTCTTCCACAAAATACCACGTGCGGGCGTGCACGTACAGTGCAATTGAAAATTCGTGGCCCATGCCATGGGGCCAAAGAGCCGCATGTGGCTCGCGAGCCGCAGTTTGCCGACCACTGCTCTAAGGTATTGGTCATGGCTGTTTGCTCCCCACAAGCATTGATGGCGTGCTTGGAAGAGACAGGTGGCTAACTTAGAATTGAGTCTGCACAGCCTTCACTGTGCCCATCCTTTCTGCCTTAATGTCTGAGATTGCTGTTGTGTCCTCCATTCCATCTGGTAATGTCTTTTACTCTTCTTTTTTTTTAAAATATATTTTTATTGATTTCGGAGAGGAAGGGAGAGAGATAGAGACATCAGTGATGAGAGAGAATCACTGATCGAGCTCTCAACCACAACTGGGGCATGTGTCCTGACCAGGAATTGAACTGTGACATCATGCCTGGTTCATGGGTGGCTCAACCACTAACCCATACCAGCTGGTCTACTCTTCCTTTTCTTTCTTCATCATAACATAGTGGTCAAGAGCAAGTCTCTAAAATCAGACTACCTGAGTTTGAATCCCAGTTCCAATGCTTGGTAAGCTGGGCCTCTATCAGCAGATTCCTGAGCCTTAGTTCCTTGTCCGTAAAATGGGAATAGTAACAGTAGTTACTTCACTGGGTTTCTGTTGTAACAATTACATGAAATAACGCATATAAAGGACTTAGAATGGCTCCTGATACATAATGTTTAATAAATATTAGCCACTATTATTATCATTTAACCAGCTTTTAGAGCCCAGTTTTTCTCTCTGATTGGTTTTTGGATATTGCCTTTCACAAAGAATCCTGGGACAGGAATGGATCTCAGAGATTTTAAAAATCTATGATGGAAAATATCTGCATTTAAAAAAAAAACGATTTTAGAGAGAGAGGAAGGGAAGGGAGGGGGAGAGAGAGAAACACTGATGGGCTGCCTCCTGCAGGGGATCTAGCCCACAACCCGGGCAAGTGCTGTGATCGGGAATTGAACCAGTGACCTTTTGGTGCATGGGACAGTGCTTAACCAACTGACCTACACCGTCAGGGCAATACCTGCATTTCTTATTCCAGGCCAATGGCAGACATCTCCAATAGAACTGATCACAGATACAGTCTCAATTTTTCTCAAATAGCTTGCCATGCAGTCACTACAAATTGATTTGAGTTGACTCTTTTTTTTTTTTTTTTTAGTATGTATTTTATTGAGTTTTTACAGAGAGGAAGGGAGAGAGATAGAGAGTTAGAAACATCAACAAGAGAGAAACATCGATCAGCTGCCTCCTGCACATCTCCCACTGGGGATGTGCCTGCAACCCAGGTACATGCCCTTGACCGGAATCGAACCTGGGACCCTTCAGTCCGCAGGCCGACGCTCTATCCACTGAGCCAAACCGGTTTCGGCTGAGTTGACTCTTAAAGAACATTAAAATACATCTGTTTGCCCAACCTCCTGATTTTACCAATAAAGAATGTAAGGCCTAGAGAGTGTTAGGCAACCTGCCTAGACAGTGCTGGGCTCAGCACTCCCCAAGCTTTGGCAGTGCTCTTTACAGCACGCTGCACCATTGCCATCATGCCATTGCTCATTCTCTTTTTGTTTGCTAAGAATGCTTCTTTCAATGTCTGAGTTTCACGAGGTCCCCTTTTTCTACCCGTCCAAGCAATCTGACATGCATATAACCTGTATTCAAGTTTATTTATGTGTTCTTGCCAGTGAAATAGCCTGAAGTTATTGCTACCTTGCTGGTGGTGGATCATGTGCCCAATTCAGCTGCTGGTAAGGGTGATCTGTGGGTTTTCTGAAATGTCTCCAGTGACTTCCTGTATAGATATGGATGGTTGAGAGTAACCTGTAAAAGAACTTGTTGTTGATATTAAATTGTCACATTGCAAAGGGCAGGCCAAGAGTTGACATTTCTCATCTAACAGGTCCCTTTGTTCCTCTCTCCCATCTTCAGAATAGAGCCCATACTATTAAAGAAGTATAGAGCTTTTTATTTGAGGGAAGGGGTTGGCTGAACCAACAAAAAGTTATTCTCCCAATTTAGGAGGCTGAAGTCCAAGATCAAGGTGTTGGCAGGTTTAGTTTCTTCTGAGGCCTCTCTCCTTGGCATGTAGATGATCCATGTCTTCATATGGTTGTCCCTCTGTCTCTAGAGCTGCTTTAAACAAAATAAAACAAAGCAAGAACACAAAATAGAAGTGGAGTTATGATTTCCTCTCTCACCTCTTTGAGTTGAGGAGGGATGGGGAATAAGAATAAACGAAGTTAATTTTAAACCAAAAAAGTCTCAGAATACAGGAATCATGAAGCCCTTTGGTAGGAAAGTACATATTTTTAAAAATTGTTGTCTTCTCCCTTATTCTCCTCTCTATAGAAAGATACAAGCTGGTGAGAGCTGGTATTTTCATAATCCTAGTCCTTGTCAGCAAATGGAAGTTCATTGCTGGCAGTTCTATGTGGGGGGAACAGGTATACTGGATGACAAATTGAAGAAAAATTGCAGAGGTAACAGTAAGTGGTTCAGAACATGTTTGGGAGAGTGCAGAGAGGAGGTGAAAAAATAACATTCAAGCTTGATTTAGCATATTGAATAAGAATTCAACTTTGCTCTGATGCATGAACATTGGAAAAATGTTCGCATAAGGAACATTCTACAGTGGTGACATTTTAATTGTATTTCTCAGGAAACACTACCTGTCTGTTATGGAAGCAAGAACTATTAAATTGAAAGTTTTTAATTTATCACTTTGAGAAAAAAGCAAAGGCACAAACTGCCTAAGGTATTTGTTGATACAAAAATTAGGCAAGTTCAATTTCTGGGAAATGGAAATATATTTTAATATTTTTAAGGAAATAGTTATGAAATATTTTTAGTGCCCCATACAAATCTAAAGTAGTTTTTTATTAGTTTAGCAAGATAAACATGTATTGTGCATAACCTGGTTTGCTCAAAATGACTATACTTGATATATTTAGAAATTGGAAGGCCTGAGAGGTAGAAAAAAAATCCATAGTTGTTTCTCCTAAAATCAAGGGGGGAAAAAAATTCCAAGAAAGAGTTGTTTTTCTATATTTTTCTGCTCCTTTATATCTCCGGGAAGGTTGGAAAGTTCTAGGGTAGTAAACACTTCCCCTAGCTGGCAGGGTGTTCGTGAGCCAATCATGTGAGGAAAGGAGTGGATGGCGAGAGAGAACAATAGAACCTTGTTTTCACATGGATCCTTTCTCTTGGGAACTTGAGGCAACTTAGGCTGCAGCCACAGTGTAGGATCACAGGTTGCTACTTCTTCGGAAAGGAAGGTTAGTCCTTTTCACCTGCTGGGGAAGGTGTCCTCTGCCGCAGCCTATGTATGGGTGTATATGAAGCAGTGGGGTTGGGAAATGACACCCATCTGTCAGGATCAATCCTGGAGTTGCCTGGGAGACAGAAGGCACAGCCTGCTGCCTCCTTTATACAGAGCAGAAACAGAGGCAAGACGAGGCTGGCACAGACATACCTTGTTAAGCCAACTGAAGGAGCTGGGAGCCTCACACACTAGGGAAGATAGATGGGGTGGTTCAGAATCTCAGCAGACCATCATCATATATAGTCTAGAATCTCCCTTGAGTAACTTAAATCTTGCTGAGGGCTCTTTGTTTCATGGCGTGGCTCTGATGGTGTCACTGTCCACCCTGCTCAGAGCCCTCTACTAGACCAGTCAGCTGATGTTCCTCGGACTGCTGAAGCTGTGGGGGCCGGGGCTTGGAATCTCGAGCAGTGGCAGGGGCTGCGCCTGGGGACCCTTTTGGCTACTTACAACGAGCCACCGAGAGAGACACAATGAGTAGTTAGAGAATTATGGAGGAGGGAATCATACTTCTAAGGCAGCGGTTCTCAACCTGTGGGTCGCGACCCCTTTGGCGGTCGAACGACCCTTTCACAGGGGTCGCCTAAGACCATCCTGCATATCAGATATTTACATTACGATTCATAACGGTAGCGACATTACACTTAAGAAGTAGCAACAAAAATAATTCTATGGTTGGGTCACAACATGCGGAACTGTATTTAAAGGGCCAGAAGGTTGAGAACCACTGTTCTAAGGAGTCTTGATAAGGAAAAAAGTGAGCAGCAGTGTCAGGTACAGATGACAGGGCCGGAAGGTCTAAGAAGAAAGCAGCATATTTGGCCAAGGAGAGTCACTGGGGAATTGTATGAACAGTTGGAGTCTGTTGTAGCAGAGGAAAAAAGTAGAAACCTTTATAGAATCATAGTGTATTGGAGCTAGAAGGGAACTTGGGCTTTCTTTTTCCCCCTTAAACACATTGTTAGGGCTAAGAACCTTGGGCTAGGAGTCGGGGGATCTGGGTTCCAGACTTGGCTCTGATCTGCACGGACTCTGTGACTCCGAGCAAGTCAGTCCTGCCTTCTGGGCCTCAGCTTTCTTATTTGTGGTTGAGGAGGGTTGGCTGCTGGGCCTCTGGTCCCCTCTGGCTCTGACATTATTCCCAGAGAAAGTGGTATTTGCACCAGCTCTGAGGATTCCCAGCTGAAGTGGCTATAGAAAGACTGGAAAAGGAGACTCAGAGAAGATGCCCAATTCAAATCCTGGCTCAAATCACCGAGCTGTGTGGCTCGGCCTTCTCATTTAGTCAGTACTGGGAGTTGGGCCCTTGATCCAGCTCTCACCTCTGAAGCAGTTGCTGTCCTCCACCTTCTTCCTCTCACATTGTCTCCTGTCCTGGAAATAGAAGGACAGGTTCCATAGGTGGGGGCAGTGAGGGGCAGGCTGAGGTTGGATGAGCCCTGCCTCATAGTCCTTAGGAAAAGAATCTCTGGGAAGCTTTCAACTGGAGAGTCTCAGTGACTTTGGGGGGCATTTCCACAGGCTCTGGTGACCATGATCATCTTTCTCGTAGCCCTCCTACTCCTCTCCAGTTATGGACCATGGACCAGTCCCCACTCAGAGCCTCACCACCCCCTCCCTGCTTCCTGGGCAGCCCTCACATAAACACCACTGTGTGCTTAGCCCAGGGGTGGGAGGGACATCTGCCCAGAAGTTGGCTTTTGGGTTGGCCGCTTATTTTGGCAGCTCCAGCCACAGGCTCCCTGACCAGACCATCAGAAGCTGAGGGAACTAGAAGTGGGGGTCAGTGAGTCAGGGGCTCAGGTTCTGCTTTTGGAAGGGAGCTTGTCCTAGAGATGCCTCTTCAAAAATTCTCCCCCAAAAGAAGAGGGCTGGCACTTCTGGAGTCTTCCTCACTGGGTCACCACCTCAGGTCAGCTAATTTGATGAGCTTCCCTGGTGTTCTTTTTTTTTTTTTAATATATTTTATTGATTTTTTTTTTTTTTTTACAGAGAGAAAGGGAGAGGGAGAGAGAGTTAGAAACATCGATGAGAGAGAAACATTGATCTGCCTCTTGCACACCTCCTACTGGGGATGTGCCCGCAACCAAGGTACATGCCCCTGACCAGAATCGAACCTGGGACCCTTCAGTCCGCAGGCCGACGCTCTATCCACTGAGCCAAACTGGTTGGGGTCTCCCTGGTGTACTGTATAATGAGAATAATGACCCTGACCTCACAAGGTTGTGGTGGCAAAACTGAAAACCTGGCATATCTTAAAACTCTCAGTGAAAGTTTGCTTTCCTTTTTGTGTGTTTGTGTTCCTTGAGTTAATAGTACAGGGTGTACCTTATAGGTGCAAACATGGAGGAAGAACAGAAGAAAAGCAAACGTTGAGTTCCATACATGCAAATGCTCCTGCTTTTAACGTGTTTCTCCGGTTTCCAGCTTGGGGCCGACCATGATGGGAGAGCAGGACTTTGCTCTGTGCTGCCTTTCCCTAACCCCTTGTTGTCCTGAGACAGACGGGCCTCAGTCGTTACCTCACCACAGGGCCCCCGCTGCCAGAGTGAGTGGTGGAACTGCCTGGGTGGAGAGCTGGAGGCTAATTTTAGACCTGGAGACTCCCTGCCAACAGTTGTGGCTGGGCAGCAGCTGGACTGGGTCGCCTGTGGGGAGTTCTCAGTCTCCTTGCAGGGAGCCCCGGACATGGCCCTCCAGGTCTGCTCTCGGGCACACTTCTGCCTCAGCTTCAGGGAAAGCCTGTGACAAGGTTCCTCTGCACAGAGGGTAGAACCTTGAAGCCACCCCTTTCTTCAAGGCTTCGTTTTTTCTTACATTAAGATATTCCTCTCCTCCCTCTCTTCCCCGGTGGCTCTGCCAGAAACTACTGATATGGCACCTCTACAGTGGGCCAGTGGCCTCTGAAAAGGGGAAGGAGAGTATCCACCAAATGCCCTGGATTTGTAGGCTGAATCTAGCCTCCCACTCACCATGCTCTAATATAGTGCTATCTATTGGCTCACATAGAAAATGGTAGGAAAAGATAAATATTTTTTAAAGACTTGGCTTTATGTTTTAATATTGCATGTTAAAAAGTATATTTTTATTGATTTCAGAGAGGAAGGGAGGAGAGAGGGATAGAAATATCAATGATGAGAGAGAATCATTGATCAGCTGCCTCCTGCACACCAGAGAATCATTGATCAGCTACCTCCTGCACACCCCCTACTGGGGATTGAACCCTCAACTCAGACATGTGCCCTGACTGGGAATTGAACTGTGACCTCCTGGTTTATGGGTTGACGCTCAATCACTGAGGCATATTGGCCTGGAATCAAATTTTTAAAAAATCATATATATGGGAGTAAAGCGATAAGGGTATTTGTGATTGGATGCAGTCAATCTTAGGGTTCTGCTGCCCCTCAAACTCAAGGGGTTGATACTTTGAACATCTTTTACCCATTTGAAATCCACTAGTGGGCCCTGGCACACCAGTTGGGATGCTCTGATATTTTCCACAGTAGTTTGCTGTATAGTCTTTATGAACACCAGGTCCCAGCCCCAGGAAACATCTCTTGGGTGAATCGTATACTTATGCTGGAAGGGAACCCTGGGAGTATGGAACCTATCTTCTTTTTACAGATGAGGAAACTGAGCTTTAGAGAAGTTTACCCAAGATTAAATAGCTAAGAAGTAAAAAGAAAACAAAACACCCTGTTCTGGTTCTAGTTCTGTTAGGACACTCATTTATTTACCCACTGTTTATTGAATGCCTATAAAGTTCAATATTCTGGTGATACAAAGACAAAAAATAATTGCTGGGATTCATCATTTTTTTTAAATTAAAAAGTTAATGTTCAGAAAGGGGGTTATTTTTTGGGGGAGAGATGGGGATGTGATTGGAGAGAAGAACAAAGGGTTTCAAGGAATTGTCAGTTTCTTAAGGGGAATGATAGGTACACAGGTGTCAGTTCTTTAAACTATTCGTGTATATTTTTATATATGTGTGATGTAATTCTTTTAAGAACTAATTTAAAAATGTAGGCACTTTACAAATGAGAGATAAATGGCCTAGGGAGTTACGTAAGTGGAGAGAGACAAGTAAATCAATTATTACATGAGAGACGGATAAGTGCTATGACAACTGGAATAATAACCCAAGCTTGTGCACTGAAACACGATCTCATTTACTCTTCTCAATGGCTTTGTGAGCAATAGGAACCTTTATATTGTTCCCATCTTACAGGTGAGAAAAGTGAAGTTAAGAAAGGTTACTTAGCCCTAGCTGGTTTGGCTCAGTGGCTAGAGCGTCGGTCTGCGGACTGAAGGGTCCCGGGTTCGATTCCAGTCAAGAGCATATTCTCAGATGGTGGGGTCAATCCCCAGTAGGGGATATGCAAGAGGCAGCCCATCAATGCGTCTCTCTCATCATTGATGTTTCTATCTTTCTCTCCCTCTCCCTTCCTCTCTGAAATCAATAAAAATATATTTTTTTTAAAAAAGAAAGTTTACTTACCTGTTCAGGGTTTTGTGGTGAATAATAACCTTTGTGGTCAAGTTTGAGTACTCACATCTTAGCCATTAAACTACCATGGTGAGGGGCAGGTGAGTTGACTTGCACAGTGAGCTAGCCTATGGGGAGGGGGTGGAAAGGTAGGAAAGTTACTCTCTAAACTTCTTTTTCCAATCTCTAAAATGGAATTAATTTTACTTGCTCCTTGTGCAAATAATTTGAATACAAAATGTCAGTGTAAAAGCTGTCATTAATTGAGACCTAATTCTGTGCCAACTACTTTTCAGCTATTCCTTCTTTTAATATTCCCTCTACCCCGTTGAGGGCATACAAATCATAATTTACAGGGCAGTCTGCTCCCTTGCTCTCAGCATTCCTATTAACCAATCTCTCTTCTCCTGACTTCCTTTTCCATGATGTTGGCTTCAGCTGTAAGTGACAGCCATTCTGGAGTTGAGGTGCTAGAGATATGAAGCACCCATCCTTACTCTACTCCTGGTGCAAGGGATGCCATCCTGTTGGCACATGCCAGATTTCCTGGTTATTTCTGGGCGCCATCACCCTCAGCTGAGAAGGTGCAGGCTTTTAAATCCTGCCGTGGTTCTTGGTCTGGCTGCCATTTGAATTACCTGAGCGCTATAAGAACTATACATATCAAGACCTCACCTCAAGTCAATAATTAGATTTGAGGGGAGGGAGAGCTAAACATCAGCTTTTTAGGTGATTCAAATGGGTAGCAAAAATTGAAAACCTCAAGTCCGTACTTTTCTCTCCAAATGGGATAAGCTAAGAAATAAAGCAGTAAGGGAACACCTAGCTAAGTACTGACCTGACCAGAATGTCCTGGGGCCTAGACTTAGGTCCAGGGTTAGGCCAGGGAAGACTGGAAATGGGACAAAGAACAGAGAAGGAAGGAGGCAATGAGGTAGAAAGGAAAGAGGAGAAAGTGGAGGAAAAAAAAGGCTTGGTGCTAAATTGTCCCCAATAATGACCCTGTACTTTTCCAATGGTACCTGGTGAGTTCAGGACCAGACATTTATCCTGTAGTATAGAACAGCCGTGGGCAAACTACGGCCAGCAGGCCAGATCCGGCCCGATTGAAATGAATAAAACTAAAAAAAAATAAAGACTGTACCCTTTTATGTAATGATGTTTACTTTGAATTTATATTAGTTCACACAAACACTCCATCCATGCTTTTGTTCCGGCCCTCCGGTCCAGTTTAAGAACCCATTGTGGCCCTCGAGTCAAAAAGTTTGCCCACCCCTGGTACAGAAGCTGCAGGAGACACAAAGAAGTGTGAACTACAGTTGGTATTCCAAGAGCTGTGATGATCTTGCGCAGACAGATGTGCACATCAGAAATAATACATCCCCTTGATATGTTTTCCCCAGCACCCAGGTAAGCTTTACCTCTCGGTGAAGGTTATTACAGTTGGTTAGACTCTGTCATGAGAAAGCAGGAACCATGTCTGGTTTGTGTCTTAGTCACCACTCTGTGGCCCAGAACCTGGCATTATGCTTAGATCAAATAAAGCTCTCACCTGACCCCATATTTGTTTAATTGAATTGGATTGTTTACAACTAGAGCAAGGTGAGCTCTCACCTGGAGCATGATTATGTGCTCAAATGCCACATCATTTAGCTGGGGAGGAAGGTTTTGTGATGGAGGTGGGATTTGAACTTGGGCTTACATGATGCAGAGGGCTTAGATAGATGGAGATGAGGGCGGATGAAGACAGGAGGAATAAGGAGGGGTGTGCCAAGGGCATGATGAGGAACCTGGTCTGATGGGAAAAGAGGCTACTACATTCCTTAGGCAGCTAAAGTTGAGAGAAAGGGAGGAATTAGCTATGGAAAATGGGCACAGGCTCAGTAGATAACTGAAAGATAGATGAATTACTTGACTATTTAAACAAATTTTCTATCTCCACTATGAGCCTGTTTCTATAATATTAGGAATCAGTAAATTGGGACCCCTGTGGTGGGGTGGTGTTAACAGATGTTCCATCCAGAAACCAGAGATGTTAAGAAACCAAGACCAAGAAATAAGTAAATAACTTCAGAATTGATAGTTCCAAGGCCTTAGCTGGCAACTAAGAAGGACAGAATAGTGCTCAATTCTAGCTGCATACTAGATTATCTCAGAAGCTTAAAAACGAAGACAAAGGAACAAGGTTATTCATATACATAAAATAGGTAAATTTTGTTGTATATAAATCATACTTAAAAATGTAGTTAATTTTGCCTGGCCAGTGTAGCTCAGTGGTGAGCATCAACCTATTAACCAGAAGGCCACGGTTTGATTATCAGTCAGGGCACATACCTGGGTTGCCGGCTCGATCCCCAGTAGGAGGGGGTGTGCAGGAGGTAGCCGATCAATGATTCTCTCTCATCATTGATGTTTCTCCCTCTTCCTTCCTCTCTGAAATCGATGATAACATATTTTAAAAAAATAGTTAATTTTAAAACAAAACATAGTGGAGCAGAAACCTCAATGTGAACCAGTGCCAGAATAGGAAAACCTAAACTGTAATTGACAAATTGCTAGAGGCTCAGCATGGGCAAGTCAGTTCAGGGGGCAGATCTAATGCATAGCATAGTGATTATGGTCAACAATACTGTATTATAAACTTCAAAGTTGCTAAAAGGCTAGATTTTAATTGTTCCTACCACAAAAAAGAAACAGTAATTATGTGACATGATAGAGGTGTTAGTGTTAGCTGATGCTTTGGCGGTAATCATACTGCAATTTATAAATGTTTCAAATGAACACATTGTACACTTTAAACTTACACAATGTTATATGTCAACTACTGACCCTGTGCACGGATTCGTGCACATTGAAAGGAAATTAATTAGAAGGTGGCCTGCCAGGTGGGACTGGGCAAGATGGGCTGGACATGCCCTGGAGCCAACCTCCCATGGTCCCTCCCTGGCTGGCTGCACCTGGAGTGCAGCTGCTGCCCTGCGCCTCGTGAGCGGGGGTCCCTCCTGCAGGTGGGGTCCCTCGGCCTGGCCTGCAGGGATCGGGCCAAAACCGGCTCTCTGACATTCCCTGAGGGATCCTGGAGTGCGAGAGGGCACTCTGCAAAGTTGCTGTCATACAGGGTGTGGAACGCAAATGCAAGTGTGTAGTAAACCAGATTCGGGGCGACAGTGTCCCAGCAACAACATAACCCACGGCCGAAGGTGGAATCACACAGCCCTGTGAGGAATCAGGCTCCCTCCTCTCTGGTTCTGGGGGAACTGCTGCTGCCAAGTCACTGTAGCTCGGCAGCTCCTGCGTTGAGCGTCTGCCCCCCTGGTGGTCAGTGTGCATCATACCTATCAGTCAGACAGTTGCTTAGCCGTAAGCAATTGGTGCACGAAATTTGTGCATGGGGGTGTGTGTGTCCCTCAGCCTGGCCTGCACCCTCTCTAATCTGGGATCCCTCACGGGATGTCCTGTGGGATTGGGCCTAAACCGGCAGTCGGACAAAACTCTCGCAATCCGGGACCGCTGCCTCCTAATCGCTCACCTGCCTGCCTGCCTGATCGCCCCTAACCACTCTGCTACCAGCCTGCTCGCCACCTACTGTCCCCCCTGCCAGCCTTCTTGCCCCCAACTGCCCCCCCCCCACTGGCCTGATTGCCCCCAACTGCTCCCCCTACCAGTCTGCTTGTCCCCAAATGCCCGCCCCCCACCTGCCTGATCACCCCCAACTGCCCTC
Source organism: Myotis nattereri (assembly GCF_964212035.1). Taxonomy (NCBI): domain Eukaryota; kingdom Metazoa; phylum Chordata; class Mammalia; order Chiroptera; family Vespertilionidae; genus Myotis; species Myotis nattereri. Next base: position 121,490,034 of record NC_138076.1, on the reverse strand, counting down.
CCCTCCTGGCATGATCGCCCCTAACTGCCACCATGGCTTTGTCCAGAAGGTCTCCTGGTCTAATTAGCATATTACCCTTTTATTAGTATAGATATAGATTATAGCTCAATAAAACAAAACAACTGAATCTTCGGGGGACCTAGTCATGGAGCCCTCATACTTTTGTGAATTTTGCCTCCAGGAGCTCTAGCAAGTCCTCACAGTGAATACTGGAGAAGCCCTCTTCTCCCACCATGCTTCCAACAGGGGGAAGCAAAAGTAACTACTTTGAAATATGCCAGAACACTCTGTTCTTCTTAACAAGGCCCTAAGGAGAAAGTACTTTATCAGAGCCTAACCTACCCGGGGGAAGGGAAATACCCAACTCCAGCCCATTCTAGCCATACTGTTCCACCTAAGGTGGGAATGGTAACTGAGAAGCACTGGTGAAGTTCAGTCCAGGGACACAGGCTCACCAAAAGATTGAGGCCTAATCATAGGACTATAGAACACTTGCCTTCCTCCCACACCTTACTGACACATCGCTAAATCCTATTTACTGCAGTTCCTTTTACCCAGTATATCATACCTACCTTTCAATAAAAAATTACAAGGCATTCTAAAAGGCAAAAACACAGTTTGAAGAGACTAAACAAGCATCAGATCCAGAGTCAGATGTGGTGGAAATGTTGGAATTATCATACCAGGAATTTTAAAACCTATAATTAATGTGCTAAGGGCTGTAATGGAAAAGTAAACAACATGCAAAAACAGGTGGATAATGTAATCAGAGAGATGAAAATTCTAAGAATAATAAATTACACAGCTCAAAACACTATAACAGAAATGAAGAATGCTTTTATTTTTATTTATTAAAAAATATTTTATTGATTTCAGAGAGGAAGGGAGAGGGAGAGACAGAAACATCAATGATGAGAACCATCGACCAGCTACCTCCTGCACGCTTCCTACTGGGGATCAAGCCACAATCTGGGCATGTGCCCTGACTGGGAATCGAACTGTGACCTCCTGGTTCATAGGTTGATACTCAACCACAGAGCAATACCAGCTGGGTTCTGTAGCAGTTTTAACATGTGGAGCTGATGCTCTGATATGCGCTAAGTCATGCCCAGCCATGTGCATTTGTTTACTTGGGCTGACTGGTGAATGTACACATTCACTAGATCTATTCAGTATACATTTAAAAAAATTTTTTTTAACATATTTTTATTGATTTCAGAGAGGAAGCGAGAGGGAGAGAGGGTTAGAAACATCAATGATGAGAGATAATCATCGATTGGTTGCCTTCTGCACAGGCCCACACTGGGGATCGAGCCCGCAACCTAGGCATGTGCCCTTGACTGGAATCGAACCTGGGACCTTTCAGTCTGCAGGTTGATGCTTTATCCACTGAGCCAAACTGGCTAGGGCTATTTAGTATAAATTTAAAATTACAGTAACGCACATAGAAAACTGTTCTGTGAAATTAAACTTTTCATACATACTTAATTACACAAACATGTCTACATAAGTAAAAACAGGCAAGCTAACTAATTTGTCAACTTTTTAACATATGCATTTGGAAAACCTACTTTATTATAGAATGGACTTTCAGCTTTAATGGACACCCCCTTGCTGAATCAGTCCATTATATTGAGGTTTTATTGTATGTGACTAACAATAGAGCATCAAAATACGTGAGGTAAAAAATGATAGAATTGCAAGAAGAAACAGATAATCCACTGTTAGAGTTGGAGACTGTAACACACCTCTATCAGAGATGGGCAGATTCAGCAGGCAGAAAATAAGTAGGGACATAGTTGAATTTAACAGCAGCATTAATCAACTGGATATAATGAACATTTATAGACTTCTTCACCCAACAGCAGCATATTATACATTCTTCTCAAGCTCACATGGAACACTCATCAGGAAGAACTACATTTTGGGCCGTAGTGTACACTTTAACAAATTTAAAAGAATAGAAATCACACACTGTCTGCTCTTTTAGACCACATGGAACTAAACTAAAAATGAATAGCAGGTAGCTAGACAATCTCAAAATACATGGAGATTAAACCACATACTGCTATATAACTCAGGATTCAAAGGAGAAATTTCAAGAGAAATTTAAAAATATTTTTAATTAATTGAAAATGAAAATATGACATCAAAGTTTGTGGGATACAATGAAAGCAATTTTTAGAGGGAAACTTATAACATTGATTGAATGCATATATAAAATCAGTAACTTAAGCTTATACTTAGCCGCGGTCAGCAAACCGCAGCTCGCGAGCCACATGCGGCTCTTTGGCTCCTTGAGTGTGGCTCTTCCACAAAATACCATGTGTGGGCGCGCACATACAGTGCGATTGAAACTTCGTGGCCCATGCGCAGAAGTCGGTATTTTGTGGAAGAGCCACACTCAAGGGGCCAAAGAGCCGCATGTGGCTCGCGAGCTGTGGTTTGCCGAGCCGCAGTTTGCTGACCACTGCCTTGGGGTATTAGAAAAAGAAGAACAAGTTAATTATAAAATAAGCAAGAAAAGAAATAATAAAATTGCATCAGAAATCAGTGAAATTGGTCGTGGACGGTTTGGCTCAGTGGATAGAGTGTCAGTCCTCAGACTGAAGGGTCCCGGGTTTGATTCCGGTCAAAGGTATGTGGAGTAGGAGTACTCCTAGTTGGAGAGGCAGACCATACTTCTCCATAGGTCACTTAGCCTGAGGCTCCTCAGTGAAGTTCTCATCTTCACTGGGCATAGGTCATTTTAGAAAAGGGCCTATTGTCCATTCTTTAAAACGTAAAGTTCACATTGTGTTCTCTGGCCTTTCAAAGTCAACCCCTTACATTAAACTGAATTCTGCTTACCCAGCCTCAACCTGAATTTAGGAACCAAGAGTTCAGGAGTGTGAGTCCTTGGGCTCTGTGTCTCTCCTCTCCTCTCTCTCTCCCCATTTGCCACCACTCCGTAGAAGTGATGCAGGGTTGGAAGGGACCTCAGCTTAAGGCAGTGATGGCGAACCTATGACACGCGTGTCAGAGGTGACACGCGAACTCATTTTTTTGGTTGATTTTTCTTTGTTAAATGGCATTTAAATATATAAAATAAATATCAGAAATATAAGTCTTTGTTTTACTATGGTTACAAATATCAAAAAGTTTCTATATGTGACACGGCACCAGAGTTAAGTTAGGGTTTTTCAAAATGCTGACACGCTGAGCTCAGAAGGTTCGCCATCACTGGCTTAAGGCATTGATGCCAACACCCAGTTCTCCTTTCTATGGGGAGAACTTCCTGAGGGGTATGTGATTCCCTGTTCCAGACACATGAGTAGTATTGGAAGCCAAGGCATTAAGACAGGGATGTAGGAAGACCCACAGATGGGCCCTTTGTCACCAGCCATGCTGATGAGCAAGTGGCACGAACACCAAAAACTGGAGCACACGGGCTCCTGAGGGCAGTGATGGGAGAGTAAGCTGGAAAGACAGGCTGTGGCCTAATGGGATGGTGTGGTCTTTCTTCTTTGGTAACAGAGTTGTTAATCAGAGCCTTTACAGGATTTAGACTCAGCTTTCACTTGTTTTGTTGGGATTCTTGTGAAAGCCCCTACCTAGCCCCTTGGTTGGGAGTTAAGAAATCTGGGGGTGTAAAAGGAGACCAGCATTTTAGTTAGCTGCAGGCTCTGCCATAAACATGGTGCTGAAATATTAGTAATAACTAGTATTTGGGGAGTACTTTGTATGTACCAGGCACAATGTGACACACTGCATGCAGTAGCTCATTTAAATCTTCAAAGCCTCCTTGTGAAGCAGGTATTATTTTTCTTTTACAGATAAATAAACGGAGCCTCAAGAACGGTTAAATAATTTGCCCAAAGTTACACATTCACACTGTAATGGAGTCAGGATTTAAAACCAGGTCTACCTGACTTCAGAACCCATGCGTCTAATCACTTCAATATACTGCGTTTCTAGAATGGCTTAGGGGTTTACCTTACTGGGGGAAGACTTCCAGTTGCCTCGTTGAGATTTCTCATTTCCTCCTGAATCCTTGGGACTTTCTCTTTTCCCTTAGTCACCTTGACTTCCAGGGCTTTTGTGTGTACAGTTGAGCAGGTTGTAACCATCTGGTATGCTACACAGACCTGCCCCTTCCAGGAGGTGAGTGGGGTCATCATCAGCATGAGCTCTACCTACCAGGCTGCCTTCTTGGAGGAAGGGCACAAAGGCACCAGACCGGCTAATGCTGACCCTGATTGTGCTGGAGGGTTAAATCTTGCCCTTGGGGCCTTAACCGGTTTGGCTCAGTGGATAGAGCGTCGGCCTGCAGACCGAAGGGTCCCTGGTTTGATTTCGGTCAAGGGCATGTATCTCGGTTACGGGCACATCCCCGGTGGGAGGTGTGCAGGAGGCAGGTGATTGATGTTTCTCTCTCATCGATGTTTCTAATTCTCTATCCCTCTCCCTTCCTCTCTGTAAAAAATCAATAAAAATATATTAAAAAAATAATTTATAAAAAAAATCTTGCCCTTGAGTAGCTTTCTTATCTTTACTTAGAATTGTATCCCCATAAAATAATGGAAGCAGGGGCCACTTGGTTGCTAAGAATTACAGGAATATCAATGTTCATAATGATTTACATTTTTTTTAAAATATATTTTATTGATTTTTTACAGAGAGGAAGGGAGAGAGATAGAGAGTTAGAAACATCGATGAGAGAGAAACATCGATCAGCCGCCTCCTGCACATCTCCCACTGGGGATGTGCCCGCAACCCAGGCACATGCCCTTGACCGGAATCGAACCTGGGACCCCTCAGTCTGCAGGCCGATGCTCTATCCACTGAGCCAAACCGGTTTCGGCATGATTTACATTTTAAAAGTATACATTTATATATTTTACTGTTAGTATGCATTTTGTGTTTATATATGTATCTGTTTATATAAAAGAAGTTTCACATCCTTCTTCCTCACTTGTATTCAACATGTATTCTTTAAAAAAAATATCTTTATTATTAAAAGTATTACAGATATCCCCCCCTTTTTTCCCATTGACCCCCTTCATCCCATACGCACCCCTCCCAGGCCTTCACCACACTATTGTCTATGCCCATGGACTATGCATTTATGCATATAAGTTCCCCAGTTAATCTCTCCCCTCCTACTCCTCCATCCCCACCTTCCTTCTGAGATTCGTCAGTCTGTTCTGTTCTATATCTCTGGATCTGTTTTGTTCATCAGTTTATTTTGTTCATTAGATTCCACATATGAGTGAGATCACCAATATGTGTTCTTGATGGGTAGAGAAAAGTTGTAATTTATTAGCTCCTTGAGAGTTTTGAAGAAACCCAAACATGCCCATAGATGTGCTGAGCCATGTCACCTGTCAAGGATCATAGCAGGAAAAGATTGAGCGCTGTGGAACTAGATAACAAGTGGTAGTAACTCGGCTTCGTGCCCATCTCTAGTCCCTGCTTTTCTGGTATCTCTCAGCTTTGTTCCTTGGACTCCCTTGCTGCCTTCATTTATTCTTTATTCATTTGTTAAAATTGAAGTGAAATTCATGTAACAATTGACCTTTTATTTATTTTATATTTTTAAATATGTTTTTATTGCTTTTTAGAGAGAGGAAGGGAGATTGATAGACAGAAACATCGATGGGAGGAATATCATTGATCGGCTGCCTCCTGCACACCCCACACTGGGGATAGAGCCTGCAACCCAGGCTTGTGCCCTGACTGGGAATTGAACCAACAACCTCTTGGTTCCTGGGTCAATGCTCAACTGCTGAGCCACACTGGCCAGGCAACATCGATGTTTTAAAGTGTACAATTCAGTGGCTATAGTATATCCACAATGTGCAATTGTCACCTTGGTCTAGTTCCAAAACATTTCCATTACCCCCCAAAGGAGACTAGCCATTAAGCAGTCACTTTTCATTCCTCTTACTCCCAGCCCCTGACAGTGTCTAATCTGCTTTCTGTTTTTATGGATTTACCTATTTTGAATATTTTCTATAAATGGATTCATATAATATGTGACTTTTTGTGTTTGGCTTCTCTCATTTACCATGGTTTCAAGAATCATGCATGTTATAGCATGTTATTAAGTACTTCATTCCTTTCTAGGGCTGATTGTATGGATATATTACATTTTCTTTATCCCTTCATCTGTTAATGGACATGTGAGTTGCTTCTCCCTTTGTTTATTGTGAATAATGTTACTATGAACATGGGTGTACAAATACTGTTGAATACCTGTTTTCGGTGCTTTTGGGTATATACTCAAGTTTAATTTTCTTTCTCTCTTTCTCTTCCTTTCTTTTTTATTTTTAAATCTCTATTGTTGAGAGTATTACATATGTACCCTTTTTTCCCCCATCAAACCCCTCCAGCCCAACCCTTGCCCCCCCAGGTCTCCCTTGCACTGTCTGTGTCCATGGGTTATGCATATATGCATACAAAGTCTTTAACTGATTACCTCCTACCCATCCACCCTCCCCCGCCTTCCCTCTGAGATTCCACACTTTGTTCTATGCTTCCATGTCTTTGGATCCACTCTGTTTATCAGTTTATTTTGTTGACTAGATTCCACATATGAGTGAGATCATGTGATACTTGTCTTTCTCTGACTTATTGCACTTAGCATGATATTCTTCAGGTCTCTCCATGCTGTCTCAAAGGGTAAGAGATTATTCTTTTTTACAGCTGCATAGTATTCCATGGTATAAATGTACCACAGCTTTTTTATCCACTCATCTACTGATGGGCACTTGGGCTATTCCAGATCTTAGCTATTGTAAATTGTGCTGCTGTGAACATAGGGGTGCATACATTCTTTATGATTGGTGTTTTGGGTTTCTTAGGATATATTCCTAGAAATGGGATCACTTGGTTAATTGGCAGTTCATATTTAATTTTTTTTAGGAAAAGGAGTTTAACTTTCTTGTTGAGCATTGAACCATGTGGTGGCTTCTTCCCTGCCATGGTTGGCCTTTCCTTCATTCTTTGCTGGTTTTTTTTAAAGGTTTTTTGTTTTTATTTTATTTTATTTTTATTTTTATTTTATTTTATTTTTTTTTTTTTAATATATTTTATTGATTTTTTACAGAGAGGAAGAGAGAGAGATAGAGAGTCAGAAACATCGATGAGAGAGAAACATCGACCAGCCGCCTCCTGCACATCCCCCACCGGGGATGTGCCCGCAACCCAGGTACATGCCCTTGACCGGAATCGAACCTGGGACCTTTCAGTCCGCAGGCCGACGCTCTATCCACTGAGCCAAACCGGTTTCGGCTATTTTTATTTTTTTTAAGAGAAAGGGGGTAGGGGAGAGAGAGAAGGAGAAAGAAAGAGAAACATCAATTTGTTGCTTCACTCATTAATGCATTTATTGATTGCTTCTTGTATGTGCCCTGACTGGGGATTGAACCCGTGATCTTGGTGCATTGGGACAACTCCAACCAACTGAGCTACTCAGCCCTCCATTCTTACACCTTCACTTCATCTCCAAGTCAGGATTTTGACATTTTGTTTTTCTTGTTTTTGTCACTGGCATTCCCGAACCCAGGGTCTTCCTGAGCTGTTCTTGGTGACGCCTACTTGCTATATCTTTTTACTGTGCCTCTCCCTTCCTTCCTTCTTTCTTTCCTTCTTTCCTTCTTTCCTTCCTTCCTTCCTTCCTTCCTCCCGTCCTTTTCCCCCATACCTCTTTTTATTCATTGCCACAGCCATCCTCTAAAGTGTTTTTATTTCTTACCCTAAGCACTTCCTAGTCTGTTTCCGGTCACTGTGATACTATGCCCCTTCCTTGGTGCAATGTACACTAGGCTTCTTAGTCTCTTCCCACATTTACTCCTCCACTTCCACACCTACCCCTGATTTCCTGTGCAATGGCTAAACAATTAAAGGACCCGCCTCAGCTCTTCTAGTTTTATTGCCCTCTCCCCATGCCCTGGCTACTTGCCAAGTGCTCTGTGCTTTCTCCGGGGCTTATTAATACCTTAACAGTGCCCCTCAGTTGACCTGAAGAGAGATTGTTTTTCCTCTTCGCATTTGATGCTGCTTTTTATTGGGTACCATGAAGCTAGCCTTATTCTGTGGTTTTTTTTAAAATATATTTTATTGATTTTTTACGGAGAGGAAGGGAGAGGGATAGAGAGTTAGAAACATCGATGCAAGAGAAACATCGACCAGCTGCCTCCTGCACACTCCCTACTGGGGATGTGCCCGCAACCAGGGTACATGCCCTTGACCGGAATCGAACCTGGGACCCTTGAGTCCACAGGCCGACGCTCTATCCACTGAGCCAAACCGGTTAGGGCAAGCCTTATTCTTATTGCTGAATGAGATGCTTTCCTCTCCAGCTTCCATACCACCCTTTCCACCCAAATCCAATAGCCTCCCAAAGGCTAGGTACTTCAGACTGCAGGTAGGTCACTACAGGGCCACACAATGCTGGCTTTGGATGCTCCAAACCAGTGTCCTCTACTAGAATGATGCTCTCTGATTCATGATGAATTTTTTTTTAAAATATATTTTATTGATTTTTTTACAGAGAGGAAGGGAGAGAGACAGAGAGCCAGAAACATTGATGAGAGAGAAACATCGATCAGCTGCCTCCTGCACATCTCCCACTGGGGATATGCCCACAACCCAGGCACATGCCCTTGACCGGAATCGAACCCGGGACCCTTCAGTCCGCAGGCCGACGCTCTATCCACTGAGCCAAACCGGCTCCGGCCATGATGAATTTTGATAGCTACATCTGTGGCCCCATTTACTGTTGACTTCCTGATTTTATTTTGTTTTTGATATATTCCTTGTATATTTGTCCATACCTGTGTTGTTGATTTTCAATTAGCTCTCATGAAGCAAGGATTCCTGCATTTGTGAGATCATAGGCTCAGGGTCAGAGGGAGAGGAAGGTATGGCTGGGATGGCACCATTGGTAAAAGAAAATTTCCAGATTGGAATAACAAGCTGAGGAAAGTAGATACGTGTGGCTAGGTTAGAAGACCCAAAACACCAGAACTGAGGAATTTACAGTGATAAGGCAACATCTGTAACTTTATCTTCTTGAATGTTCCCAAGTCCATCCTTAAAGAGGCTCCTTCCAGCAAGCTAGTCATTCAAGGGAGCATTGCCCTGCCCTGAAAAGAATTTCAATGATGGGGTCACCTGGATAGTGGAATTGGAAAATCAAATTAAATGGCAAGTTGGTGAATCTAGGACATGACAATGGAGCCTTGTTGTGGTGAGAAGACACAAAATCTGGTGGGGGTGTTCTGGGTCAGAACCCAGAGATCCCAACAGTGTTGAATCTGAGGAACAATCTTAGGGGGTTGGGAAGGCTTCTAGAGACTGATGTTCCTTTGGGAAGCTTGAGCCTACTTGACTGTGGTCATTGTGACCTTTGTATGTTTAGCTCAGGAGGGTAAAAAACTTAGGGTCCAGTCAGGTGTCTTAAGTAAATGAAGCACACCGTATGTAATACAAACACATACTTTGTGTGACTTATGAGGACCTTGGTTCACAGAATTGACTGATGGGCCAATGAGAACCAATGAATGCTTCTTAGTTGGAGTAGAAGCCCTCCCTTACGGCTGACAGCAAAGGACATAGGGAGAAGAAGCCGGAACACCTTGTTGGACTTCAGGATAAACCAGATACAAAGGATAAGGATTGTGTTTCCTCCCCAGAAGGGGAGATCCCATCTAGGCAGATTAGCTTGCTTATGAGTATTTTCCTCATTAAATCCCCTTAGGGCATGTACCTAGTTGGCTGACCTTGTGCAAGCCACCTGTTGACAGGACGTCCTGTGTCCTGAGCTGGGCCTCCAGCACCCTCTTGTCCTCTTGTCCTCATATTCTCTGACTTTGAGCAGCTGTCACTGTTGAGTGCCTCTCCTACTAGGCACCTGCGCGCAGTGCCTCCTAACGGTACCCTCAAAGGCTCCCTTGGATGTAACCAATACTGTAGCATAGCCTTGGAGGTTCTGCTTCCAGTGTTGCATTAAGGACAAGGAAGATGGCTTAGGGATATAGGGCCTAGAGATAGCTACAAAGGGATCAGAAGGAGAAAGGAGAAACCAATGAGAGGAAAAAGAGGAAGTGATAGAAAAAGACTCAGGAAGAGAGGCCAGCAAAGACCTAAGGAAAGAAAAGTTAAAATCTGGGAAGGAAATGAAGAGGTGAGTGGTATTCTTTGTGGAGAGTGTGATAATCCTTGCCATTATTTCAGGAGGAGTGGTCCCCATGAACGCTTTTTCCTTTTTGTTTAAACAAATTCCTGAGTAGGAACTCCTAGGCAGACACAGGGGCTCAACAGAGGCAACAGGTAGGATGTTTTTGGGTTTGCAACCGCTAACTGATATTTTCTCAGCAGTGAGACCCTGGGAATTGTAGGGAGTGTCTGCAGTGACTCACATGACCAGAGGGTTTCCCTGATTTACAGCCCTGTCTTGCCTCCTGTTCTTTCTTATCTACACACCTGTCTATCTACTTAGTGACCACACCCCCGAGTCTCCAAGGTCTTCAACTCTGCTTCCTCACCACTGGGCAGGCTGTGGCTCACACACTCTCTTCCCTCTGCCACCTCTCTTGAAGCCTGGTTTCCTGGGAGTCATGATTTCTCTGCTCTCAGGTGTCAAATCCTCCATGAGCTCTTGCACAAAGCATTTTTTCCTGTCTGTTTCTCAGATTTTTGACCTGTAAAATGAACGCAGGCTTGCTGCTAGCCCCTCCTTGTTGTGTGGAGCAGTGAAATATGTCTTTAAGGAACTTGGAGCTTGTCAGATGAAACATGCCAAGGTTGCTTCTACTCTTTTCCCTCTCCCCACCCCCACCTGCACTCCTGATGGCCAAATCCTGTTCTTCCCTCCTTATTGTTTACCATGCAGGTAAAGCCCCTGATTACCATAGCAAGTTACCTGAGGTCTGTGAGCCTTGGTAGACCTCAATTCACAGTCACTGACCTCTTAATAGCCTCATTCCACTCAGCTCTGCAGCACTTGGCACTGTTGACCACCTACTTCCAATTTAAAAATTATCAAAGTAACACATATTCATTGTTAAAAAGAAAGAAAACAAACCCTAATACTATAGACTTGAATTTAAGTAAAATATAACAATCACTAGCTCTTTCTCTCCCCTCCCATGTAATGATAAAATATGTCTTAAATTCAGTCCCCTCTCTTTAGTCCCTCTCTAAGCATTTACCAAATTTATGTGTTTAAGTGTCTGTTACCTCTTATTTGAGTTCAGGATCCATTCATCTGTTGGGCACAATTCCTAGCATATAGTAGGCATTCATTATCTGTTGAAAGAATGAACAAAAGAATGAATGAATGAGGTAATAAGAAAATTTGGACTAGCATTCAAATCTCAATCTCTGCTGCTTACTTGTTGGGTGAACCTCATTTTTTCACCCTTAAAGTTGAGATAATTTATGGCATCCCATGGGTTTCCTTTGAAATTAAATATAACATCTGGCATGGTGTGAAGCTTCAATAAACGCTTATATGAGAGTCTAAAGCAAGGGTTCTCAACCTGTGGGTTGTGACCCCTTTGGTGGTCGAGTGACCCTTTCACAGGGGCCGCCTAAGACCATCCTGCATATCAGATATTTACATTACGATTCATAACAGTAGCAACATTACAGTTATGAAGTAGCAACGAAAGTAATTTTATGGTTGGGTCACAACATGAGGAACTGTATTTAAAGGGCCAGAAGGTTGAGAACCACTGGTCTAAAGGGACCAAATTGTCCTTCTCTCGCCACAAAGCCGGGCCTGCCCACCTGCTGATGAATGCTCTCACTGTGCAGAGCACTCACTGCCAGCTATTGAGAAAGGGTTAAGTAGCTGCCAGCCTGCCCTTGGGGAGCTTATGGTTTGACTGGGGAGACGTAGCTGCGCCCCACCCAGTGCAGCTGCCGTACAGATGCTGAGCCAAAAGCCCCGTGTTCTGGGAGAGGAACAGGAGAAAACACCTGAGGGGAGCTTAGGGGAGTATGTGTGGTGATGGGAGTTGGGTAATTAGTTTGAAGAATGGATGAATGAATTTTAGGCCAATGTTTATAGGTTCAGACAGGATATTCCATGTGGGAGACACGTGTGACCTCACCTGCTACCTCTTCTCAGATCTCAGCTGATCCTTCCATGTCAAGGATTGAAACTTTTTTACATGATCCACAAAAGAGTTCACTTCACATTGGCGCTACAAACACACACTTAGACATTGTAGATACAAATGAAATAAAATTTTAACAACACAATATTTACACTATGTGGGATGATTATAATAAGTTTCATTTTTTATATTTTAAATTTTTATTACTTATTTTAGAGAAAAATTTTATAACAGTATTTTTGAATCAAACTGACAACATATGGCAGGGAGTGAGATCTCAAGTGCTCCCTGCCTCTTTCCTTTGGGAAAAAAAAAAATACTGTTTGTGGCCGAAACCGGTTTGGCTCGGTGGATAGAGCGTCGGCCTGCGGACTCAAGGGTCCCAGGTTCGATTCCGGTCAAGGGCATGTACCTTGGTTGCGGGCATATCCCCAGTGGGAGATGTGCAGGAGGCAGCTGATAGATGTTTCTCTCTCATCGATGTTTCTAACTCTCTATCTCTCTCCCTTCCTCTCTGTAAAAAATCAATAAAATATATTAAAAAAAATACTGATTGTGACTTACTAAATTGATTTCATGGACCACTGATGGATTGTGATCCTCAATTCAAAAAATACTGTCTGGCTCAGCAGTTCTACTTGAAGTTTTCTTTCAGTTCCATTCTGCTTTTATCTTATTAGCTCCAATTTTCAGTTGAGAAAACTAAAGCTCAGTGAGGGTAAGAATTTGTCCAGGACTATATACCTACTAAGTGACAAAGCCACTGAGGTCAACACAGGTTTGTGACTCCAGAGCCCATTCCCCCAGCATGTCCCTTTCTCTGGCACTTTGGGGGCCTATTTTTTTGTACCCAGCATGTTTGGCCAAAGTGACAGTCAAGCCAGCCTTGTATTATCAAGTGCTACATAACCCAAAGCTGAGCAGGCAGCCCTTATAGACAATGAGATTTTAATTCCCTCCACTTTAGTATGTAGAGTTGGTTATAGAGGAAAGGTGCAATAAGATTAACCTGCTGCACAACAGCCAAAGATAACAAGATAAAACTATGTCTCCACTGCCCTCACCTCTTCCTCCTTTGGGTCCCCTTAGTCTCCTGTACCTCCCCCAGGGAAAGAAGGAAACCTTAAGAAAGGCAACCAGTGCCCAGCTGGTGTGGCTCAGTGGTTGAGTGTCAACCTATGAACGAAGAGGTCACGGTTCAATTCCTGGTCAGGACACATGTCTGGGTTGCGGGCTCGATTCCTGGTGAGGGGAGTGTAGGAGGCAGGTGATCAATGTTTCTCATCATTGATGTTTCTCTCTCTGTCTCTCTCTCTTTTTTTTCTCTCTCTCTCTCCCTCTCTCTTTCCTCTCTGAAATAAATGAACATGTTAAAAAAGAAAGAAAGGCAACCAGAGAAGAAAGGATGAGTTGGAGAGAAAGGAACTGAAGAAAACCAGGAGTACAGATAGAGGAGGATTTCCAGAGAAGGCTGTTCCTAAAGCCATAGGCCTCTAATATCTTTGAAATCCCGAAGCTGCCAGAAGTCGATGGGTTTTATGGGGAGAAGGAGGAAATTAAAGGGATTATCCATTCACAGTTATAAAATCATGGCAGTTGGAGGGGTGAGGGGCAGGGGAGTCGGAAGCTCTTAGTGCCCTGTTGAGATAAAAGGGAAGCAAGCTTGCCCTGGCCAGATAGTTCAGTTGGTTAGAGTATCGTCCCATTACACCAAGATTTTGGGTTTGATCCCTTGTCAGGCCACATAAAGATTCAACCAATGAATACATAAATAAGTGGAACAACAAATTGATGTTTCTCTCTCCTCCCCCCCCCCCTTCCTTTTTCTCTAAAATAAAATTAAATTAAAAAAAAGGAAAGCAAGCTAAGACAGTGAGTAGAACTGGTGTCCTGCCAAGCTGGTCTTTTCCCCTCTGTGTGCCAAGTGGTGTGTCACTGATAGAATTGTTGTACATGCTGACATCTGCACAGGCCAGAATGAAGCTAAAGACTGTATAACAAAGACCACTGTTAGGTTAGGTTTGTTTTCATATTGGAAACTAACACACAGACCTGGTTTGCACTTTTTCCCTCCATGGACCTTAGAGCACAAATTATCTTCTATAATAATAAAAGCTTAATATGCTAATTAGACCAGACAGTTGAACAACCTTCCCGACGACCCGGATGAAGCCAGGGCTGCGAGGGCTGAGTTCCTTGTATGAATTTCATGCATCGGGCCTCTAGTATGTATATAATGTTTTGTTGTTGTTGTTGTTTTTGTTAATCCTCACCTGAGAATATTTTTTCCATTTATTTTTAGAGAGCAAATGGAGAGGAGGGCGAGAGATGGAGAGAGAGAAACATCAATGTGAGAGAGACACATCTATTGGTTACCTCCTCACGTGCCCCAACCAGGGTCAGGGATGTAGCCTGCAACCTAGGTACATGCCCTTGACTGGAATTGAACCTGGGATCCTTCAGTCTGTGGGCTGATGCTCTATCCACTGAGCCAAACCAGCTAGAGCTATACTCTTTTTGTTCCTTTTTCTCAAAGATTCTTTCAACATCCTGAAAAAGGCAGTGCTTATTATTCTATGACATAAAATGAAAACAGAAAATGGCTCAACACTCACTGAAGGTGACAGCAGTAGTGAGGGGCAGAAACAGAATGAAAATCTAGGTCTGATTTCTAGATCCAAAATTCTATCTGCCTTGACTGCCAGGGTTAGGACACTCACCTCATAAAGGGACTGTGCGCAGACTTACTCGGACTGCCTCCCTCCCTCTGAGCTCCAGTGCTGGGATAGCAGCTCAAAAGGCATGACGGGCCCAGCTGGTGTGGCTCAGTGATTGAGAATCAACCCATGAACCAGGAGTTCACAGTTTGAATCCCAGTCAAGGCACGTGCCCTGGTTGCAGGGTGGATCCCCAGTAGGAGGCATACAGGAAACAGCTGATTAATGATTCTCTGTCATCATTGATGTTACTGTCTCTCCTCCCTTTCTCTCTCTGAAATCAATAAAAACATTTTTAAAAAAAAGGCACCAGGTGCATATAAGGAGGAACTGAATTGTCTGGCATCAGGGCGAGAGTTGGGGGGGCAGCCTTCTCCCAATTAGAAGAGGTTCCAGAGGCCAGTGTTCCTTTTCTGAGCCCTTTTCCAATAGAACTGTCAGGTGGGTGTCATAGCTGAGTTTCCATCTACCTGGCTATTACTGTTCGCCCTGCCCTGGTGATTCCCTGAGACCCCGCCCCACCCAACTTGTGGGCCCACCCAAGCTGTTTCCAGTGGCTTTTCCACACCAATGGCCTATCTTGGCTCATACTTCAGACTTTCCTGAAATCTCTGAAACAAGTAGTCTGGCCTGGCATGTCCCATACCTCTTGCTAAGTGGCTCCAGATCTGGCACTAGGGCAGCAGGCCTTGGTTTGCAGCTTGGCTTCTCCTGGGTACCTCCAAGCCCAGCAGAGGTAGCAGCCATCTGCAGATGGCTTTATAGCTCATGATGGGTGGCCTCAGGCACCTTGGCCTGCACCTCTTGGGAGGCCTCAGAGCCAGCGCCCCCAATGGACAGTTTTAGACTGTGTTGAAGCACCACCCAACTACTACCACAAGCGACACACTCAAGGGGTGGACTCAGTGAGCACCAGAATCCTGCTCTGTGGGGTGGCCCCTGCACAGCTGATCCTACACAGTGTTTGCAGCCAGTCCCCAGTGGATCAGCCTGAGGTTAAAGCTCTCCCATTGACATGCCAACAGCAATCAAGACTCAACTGTAACAGGAGGGTGTACACAGTCCACAGGGTGAATGTTGCTCTTGGATTGCCCAGCTCTGGTGAGCGGGTAGACTGTCCCACTGAACCTTACACATCAGGCCACTCTACCAAGCCTGGGAGACATAGCAGCTCTACCTAATAAACAGAAACAAATGCAGAGAGGCTGCCAAAATGAGGAAACAAAGAAATGTGTCCCAAATGAAAGAATAGAACAAAATCCCAGAAAAAGAACAAAAAAAAAGGAGACAAGCAATCTAGATGCAGAATTCAAAACACTGGTTATAAGGCTATAAGTCAGAAATGAAGAATACATTAGCAAATGAAGACTACGTTATAGGGAATCAGCAGTGGAGCAGATGAGGCAGAGGGTAAACTCTGCCTCATTTGGAAGGTAAGGAAGCAGAAAACACCTAATCAGAACAGCAAAAAGAAAAAAGAATACAAAAAAATGCCCCTGGGACAATTTTAAACATGCCAATACTCACATGATAGGTGTACCAGAAGGAGAAGAGAAAGAGCAAGGAGTTGAAAACCTATATGAAAAAATAATGGAAAACTTCCCTAACATGATGAAGAAAATAGACATATAAGTTCAGGAAGCATAGAGAATCCCAAATAAGATGAACCCAAAGAGGCCCACACCAAGACACCTCATAATTAAAATGCCAAAGGTTAAAGACAAAGAGAGAATCTTAAAAGCAGCAAGAGAAAAGCAGTTAGTTACCTATAAAGGTGTTCCCCTAAGACTGTTGGCTGATTTCTCAGCAGAAGCTATGTAGGCCAGAAGGGTTTGGCAAAAAGTATTCAAAATGATGAAAAGCAAGGACCTACAACCAAGATTACCCAGCAAAACTATCATTTAGAATTAAAGGATATATTAACAGCTCCCCAGACAAGAAAAGGCTAAAGGAATTCATCACCATCAAATAAGTATTACATGAAATGTTAAAGGGTCTTTTTTAAGAAGAAGAAGGGGGGAAAAGATTTAAAATGTGAATAATAAAATGGCAATAAATACGTATCTTTCAATAATTGAATTTAAAAAACAAAATAAACTAACAAGCTGATCAGAAACAGACTCATAGGTACAGAGAACACTTTGACAGTTGCCAGAATGGAGGTGGGGTGGAGGTGAAAGGATTAACATGTTAAGCGCCATGTCAGTCACCGGTGACTGACACTATACTTTTCATCCAGACCTCATCAGTCAGTGGTGACTGACAGTATACTTTTCGTTCAGGCTGTGTCACTGTTGACTGATGATATACAGTTTAAAAAATTATATTCTTCTATTAATAAATTTTAAATAATTTGGAGATCATAAAAGAATGTACCTAAATATTGTACAAAAATTTTTTTAATGAATATTATTAAAACACAGTATACACAAAAATGGTTGTCATGTGCAGGTTTCACAGAATGTTATAATTTGTCAGCTTTCTGGCAATATTTCGTCCAAATCTTGCTGCATTATCTTTTGTAGCATTTTTTACAATATCTTCGAACTTTAGACACTCTTCCAGTTTTTTGTTGCAGTTTGTGATGAGATATTTGAGGTATTTTTACAGTACTGCTACTTGGAATTTCTTCATCCCGACAATTTGTTAGATGGATAGCTAATTTCTTCCAAAATTCTGTGATACTCATATTCTTCTTGCTAATATGTTTAAATAAAATATGAGCATTGAGAACAGCAGTATTTAGTAGGAGCTCAAAGGCTAGCTTTTTGTACCATTTCATGGGTTTATCGAAATGGATTATTATAGGCACTCATTTGATCAAATATATCAACTGCTGCTTTTCCTGCATTATAATTCACTACAATTTTTGGTTTCAAGTAGTGACCTGATCTATTTTCAACATTCACCATCTCTGATGTATGCTTTGTTGAAAGAAGATGTCCTGCTTATCTTTCCATTTTAAACTGGTTATTCCTTTTTGTTCTTTTTTGCTATAATTTTTCCCTGTGTTATTTTTTTTGACGTTACTTTATGAGGATTTCCCCGTTGATTTGAACATAATGTTCCTGCTAAATGAGTATTATTATCGAGTAATTTATGTGCTAAATCTAAACTCATGTACCAGTTGTCTGTGTACAACATGTGTCCCTTATTGAATACATTTCTACAAAGAGACATTACAACATTAGTTGGTGTCATATTTTCTGTTTCTAAACTTTTCCCTGCATATACACGAAAAGCATATGTGTACCCAGATCCGCAGCACAACTTAAATAATTTAATACCATAATTGTGGCGTTTTGTTTTAAATATTGCCTAAATATTATGTAGCCACGAAATGGTATCAAAGATTCATTGATACATATAGCTTCAGATGGATCATAATATTTTTTGAAATTTATTTCCATGTTATCTATTAGTTATTGTATTTTGCATAAACCATTGGAAACATCTGTCTCCCTATTGTCTGAAAACTGCAGCATTCGGTAATAATATTTCAAATCTATTTGACATTTTTTTCGGGAAAGTTTGCATATATGCAGGATCATGGGACCAATATAAACGTAAAGATGGTAGTCTAACTAGTCCCATCCATAGAATCAACCCAAAAAACCTTTTCATTTCATTTTTGTTTGTCACAGTCCACCTACACAAACTCTGCGAGTTTTCAACCCCTAGTTTTTGCGACGCATATAAGTTCGTTTGGCGCTATCCTTAAACAATTCATTAGGTACACACAGTTCATAAGAATTCTCTACTGCTGCACATGACTTTACATTCAAGTCTTCAATCCTAAACCCAGACGGATAGGTGAAAGGCATAATCCTTGGTTGATTACCTCTCAGATCATGCCATTCTTCAAAATCCTCATCCTCATCCTCTGATGATGAAAAAGGAACGACTCTACGACGTGTTTTTAGGAAAACTGATTTCACTTGAATCTCTTTCACACTAGAAGCGTGTGAAATCTGTCACTGTTACGGGTAAAGAAAAAATTTTTAAACTGCACTGGAACACAAACCACAGACAACTGACTGAAGAGAAAGCATTTCTAAAAGAATACAGAGTACAGATTGCGATAAATACATACAAGAAATATATCTGAAGATATACATGAAGTCTTATTGCAACCTTACACAAATCTCCGGCCGCCAGCATATCGGTGAAATCAGATCTCGTGGGCTAAACGGAAAGGAAGACAAAACAGGCTTGGTGCTTAAAGTGTTAGGAAGTACAGATTGGCAGTTACAGAATAGTCACAGGGATGTAGCGTACAGCACATGGAATATAGTCACTAATATTCTAATAACTATGTATGAGGTCAGATGGATACAGTATTCATGGGGATGACCCCTTATAATAAGTTACATAATGCCTAATCACGGGATTGTACACCTGAAACTAATATAATATTGTATGTCAATTGTAATTGAAAAATAAAAAAATATTTGAAGTAAAAAAGCATACAACTCTTAACCAGCCTTCTAAGAGTAACTCTATTAAATTCTAATCACTCCTTTATTTTATGACCTCTGTTCACTTATTAGTTTGTACTATATTAACTTGTATCTGTTGGTGCTTTTGTAAAAAAAAAAAAACACCACAATTTTTATCTCCAGTTGGTGTTGCTCAGTGATTGAGCATCAATCCATAAACCAAGAGGTCACCAATTCAATTCCCAGTCAGGGCTTATGCTCTGGTTGTCTGTTTGATCCCAGGGGTGGGGGTTGGGGGAGTGGGGGTGGATGCAGGAGGCGCCAATCAGTGTGTCTCTCTCACTGATGTTTCTCTATTCATTTCCCTTCCTCTCTCTAAAATCAATAAAGACATATTTTAAAAACCTTTTTATTGACTTTTAGAGAGAGAGGAAGAGAGGAGGGGAAAGAGAAACATCGATACGAGAGCAGAACATCATTAGTGAGTACACTTTAAGGAGTTTATACTCCTAAATCTTCTATTTCTTTAAGTCTTCTTCCCTCAATCCACACCCCTTCCCCCCAAAACCCACATGCATGTACTAGTACACATCCCACTGTCTTATGAAGAAGCCACCGTAAGATTAACAGATATTCCACACTATGTAACAGGTGACTTAGCTAGACATTTGGTAGCTCTTCCTTGAGACAATTTGGGATTTGACTCTCTGGAACAAACTAACATCAGGTGAAAGAATAAAGGGGGGCAAGGGTGACCTCCATGCTGACCTCCCCAAGAGAAATGGCAGTGGCACTGGTGGCTCTCACAGCATGCTTCTTTCCTGTTTGTCCCCACTGCAGCCTCCAACCTTGGATCCCTAAGAGCCAGGGAAAGGAAGGAATGTCTACACTGCCTCTCCACCCCACCCCCCAACCTTCTTGGATTAGAGAATTGCTTTGGATAAACCCCAAATCACGTATTGGCTCTTGCTGAAATTTGTCTGAGGGAGAAATGTACCCCCATCCTTGGGTTTGGCTCTTGCGATTTCTGGCCTTTCTCATGCTTCCTCGTCCCATTTTCAGAATGTTCCCACTGGATGAGATATGGTCTCCCTGACACACTTCATTGTCATGGGGAGAGTGTCCCGACGACCCTTGTTTCACATTACCAGATCCAGGATTGCTATCTTCAGAGAGATAGGGGTCTGAATAGGTCTGCTTCTCAAATTGTCCTGCATCTGGAGTTGATAGGAGCTGGGGGAGGTGAATGGGGAGCTAGAAACAAAGCTCTGTGGAGCCCGCCAAGGATTTCCAACTCTCTCCCATGAAGAGCCCTAGATCAGTGACAGGTGGGAGCATTGCCATTTGCAACTCCATCCATCCTTTTTGTCTTCCTTCATTTGCATAGATTTGAGCCAGTTAAGCATCAGCCAATACTTTTCTTATAAATCAGACTGTAACCCAGTTTTTCTTTCTCATTTATTTTAACTTCTGAAACTGCACAGGTACAGTATACCTAGAAATATGTCACTGAACAGTTCTATGCACTTAAAAAAATGTTTTTTTAAGGACCAAAATATTTTAAATGCAATAGGGAGGCTTTATTATTTAAAGGGCCCCATGATGGATCTGCTAGCAATATGAAGTCATCATTTGCATGTGTTTATCATCAGATCACAGAAGGTAACATTTGAAGCAATCCCTAAATGTCATCATCCTATTGAATGGCTTACCCCCATCATTCACACTGCCTTGGCAGAGAGCCCCTGTCTCACTATCAGAGGCAGAGATTCAAATGTACCAGAAAATGAACTGACAGAGCTTAAATTTAACTACAATTTGGCACTGCCACCCCCATCCTTCACCCTACACCCTTCTCCCCACACAAGGCTCCACATGTATGAGGGTTAACATCTCAGGTTGAAGTGCTTTCCCATAAAAGGGTTGGGCTTGTTCTGGGAGGCCCTGCAAAAGAAAAGAACTCAGTAACAATGTGAACCATCCAGCTGAAGGGCTGACTGCTTTGACATGCAGAACATTCCATGTCGCCTTGAGCCCCAGCTTGGAGCCCAGCTGTCAGGAGTGCTTGAGTAGAGGGTTGGTGTTAGTTAACCTGTGAGAGAAATGTCTGATGATCACCATCACCCTTTGTAACTGGAAGAGATGTGAAAAAATGACCTAGCCCAAGGTCCCATAGCCAGTGGGGGCAGAATGTCTTTCCTCTTCCCCTCCAGCCTCAGACTGGACCTAGGTTGGACTTCCCATTAATATTAGTTGATGAAGAGAAAGCTTTCAGAATCTTCCCATTGTGTCTGTCACCTCTGAAGAGCCAGTACATATTTTGAAACAACTTTTTAATTTTCATTTATTTTTTAAATATATTTTTTAATTGATTTCAGGGAGAGGAAGAGAGAGATAGAAACATCAATGATGAGAGAGAATCATTGACCGGCTTCCTCCTGCACACCTCACGCTGGGAATCTAACCCACAATCCGGGCATGTGCTCTGACTGGGAATCCAACCATGATCTCCTGGTTCATAGGTCAATGCTCAACAACTGAGCCACGCCGGCTGGGCCGATCTGCCTCTCTCTTAAACATTATACTCCACTCTCAGTCTCAAGTTCACCACTCAGCCCTGGCCTTTCCCTCTGACCTCTCCTTTACACAGGCCCCTATAGCCGAGCTTCAGCAGTTCTTTCCCAACCAGAGATTGCAAACACACTCCTTTTAGAACTGGAGACTTAAACCACAGCAAGGGAAGAAATAGACAACCTCTTTGTCTTATCCCACAGCAGACTTCCCACACTGCAAAATAAAATAATCATTTCTCCAAAAGGAGCCCAGAAACCAAAGTCTTTTGTTCCCATGGTTCCTAGTGAGGCTGACAGGACAGTGTGACCGAGCTGGGCAGAGTTTGGGCAGAGGCACCAGGCTCCTAAACCTTGCTAGGGAGCTCTCCACGTGGGGAAGGTGGAGACACAACACACTCAGCTGTTTTTTCTCACCCGGCACAGAATCTCTGCCAGGTGCCAGCAGGCATTGGAGACAGACATACTCCCACGACACTGCTTGCCAACACTTCAAAGATGATGGACAACTTGTCCTGAGGACGCTGGCACCTACTGACCTTCGCTGTACCTTTGCTGCCCTCCCTCAGACCCCATTTAGGGGTGAGTAGATAGGTTTGATGAGCAGAAGGGCTGTAGCCAAGAAGTACTTTGCAAAATGCAACTGCTTAATAATAAATGAGCATCAGAAGGCAGCCTGGGGCCACTGTGCTTTAGAAATGGACTGCACTGGGAGGACAGCAGTGAGGGAGGTTTCCAGGGCCGGAGAAACTTGGGAAGCAGCACCAAGCGGGGGAAGGGAGAGGTTTCCTGGGGGATTTGGGTGATACTGAAACCCGGATATGGATTAGGAGAAAAAATAGCAACTTTGCTCTCAGGGAATCCTACTCTCCCAAATGCAGATTGCATGGACCCAAATCAGGTCTCTGCTCTTGTTGGCTGAGACCTATTTTAAGAGACTCTTATAAATATACAAAGACGGAAATGCCTGGGTGGGGGTGGTAAGAGGATGTGGTTCGACTCCAGGACAGGATCTGGCTCAAATCACACCTCCCTTCTGGATTACATGCTGTCAGGAGGGATGCCTCCGAGGTGGTGTTTGGAAGGAGGTGCTGAGAGCAGAGCTGGTTGTGCCTAGTGAAGTTCCTGCCAGCCTTGATGTGTGTCCCCACCAGTGCCCTAGAGGGCAGGACAGAGAAGCGCACTGTGGGGTGGGTGGTGGGAGCAGGGAGGAAAGGAGACCAGAAGCCTCTTCTCCACTCTCCTGAGAGCCTCTGTACTCTCACCCCTTGTGCATGATATAAAACTAGAGGCGCGATGCATGAAATTCGTGCACGAGTAGGCCTTCCTTCCCTCGGCTCCCTGCACGGGCTTCCCTCTGGCACCCTGGCACCCTGGACCCGGGCTTCCCTTGCAGCCCCGGCTTCATCTGGAAGGTTGTGTGGAAGGGCGTCCAGTCTAATTAGCATATTATGCTTTTATTATAGATTATCCACTTAGGAGTCAGTCCTCCTTTCCCCTGCTAGAGGGACTGAGTCTTCCCTGAAGATGAAGACCTTCTTCGACATACCTTTGTTCTCCTGCAGGACCCAGTGAATTCAGTCAGTACTTTAATGATCTGAACATTCATTCTTAAGATTCTGGACAAATATTTAGACCCTTACCCTTATTTTCCAGGTAAGATGAGTGATGGGCCCAGATTCCTTCAGCTAGTTAGCCGCATGTCATCCCCACCACAGCCAACTCCAGCAAATTTTGGCAGGGTTGGAACACCCAAAGAAATGCCAGTGGGGTAGTGCTGGGTGGGGCTAAAATGTGGCAGCAAAGGGCAGGCTTCAGATATCCTCCTGGCAGTTTTGCACATAAGTTTGTACTGGGGGATTCTACAAGCATTTATTTGCCCAGATGCTGAGTTGGTTGGTTACCTGTGGGCTTTGTAAGCAATGAAAATAGGGCGTCTATTGTTTCAACTCTTTGAGAGGTTGATGTGTACTTCCTTGGGGGTGAGAAAGCACTGTGGTTGCTAGAACTCCCCTGATCCTCAGGTTTCTTCCTGTGATCTGAGAACTGCTTTGAGGGGGGTGGTAGGCAGGGGGAGGGGCTGGTAAGGGGAGCTGGAGCTGAGAGGGAAGCAGGCCCTTTCAAGTGCAAGTCAGACTCTTGTGAGTCAGACACTTCATGCCCTGGGGTGCAACGTGAGTCATTTAATCTAATTGGTTTAATAAGTAAAGTATCTTGGTATAAAGAGGAGGGGTTTGGGTCTGAGTAGGAGGGGCACTTGCTATCTATAAACCCTACTTAGGCAGCTTTGAAAAGAAACCTGTTGCCTGCTCTCTAGGGATCATGAGAATTAAATCGGGGGTAGAGATGCTTGGAGAAGGAGGGAGAATAGAGACCTGGATGTTGGGGTGGAAAATGAAGTAGAGGCCATGGGGGCATTATTTGTTCATTAAAGTGTAATTCAGTGGTTTTATTATATTCACAAGGTTGTGCAACCACCACCACTATCTAATTCCAGAACATTTTTACCATTTCCAATAGGAACCCAGTACCCATTTAGTACTCACCCCCAGCACTGGCAACCTGTAATCTACTTTCTTTCTCTATGGATTTGCCTATTCCGAACGTTGTCTGGCTTCCTTAAAACTGTGCTTTCAAGGCTCACCCACATGATATCCTGTATCAGTATTTCATTTCATTTTCTTGCTGAATAATACTTTATTTTGTTTATCCTGTCATTATTGATGGGTTTTGGATTATTTTTACTTGTTGGCTGTTATGAATATTGCTACGATGATGTTTTCATTTCTCTTGGGTAGAAGAAGTAGAATTATGGTAACTATGTTTACCTTTTTGAGGAACTGCCAGAATGTTTTACAAAGTGGTCACACCATTTTATATTTTCACCAGCTGTGTTCTAGGGTTCCAGTTTCGTTCACCGCCTCACCAACACTTGTTATTGTCTGTCTTTTTTATTATAGTCATTCTAGTGGATGTGAAGTGATTCTGCACTTGTTTTAACATACTTTTCTACCTTCTCTTGCCAAGTAAGGTGGGTCGCCATTGTCATCCCCATTTCACTTATAGATCAGATGTCCCAGTTAAATTATAGGACATAAACATAAAACATCTAAACTATTGAAAAGATGACCTTGACATTATTGTTGAGGGAATAAAACAAGTTGCAGCTAATATAGTATAAGTCCATCTATAAATACTCCCATCAGATTGGCAAAAATTTAAATATTGTGTGGTGCTGATGAACTTGCCTGGAAACAAACATTTTAAAATAATGTGGTTGACTATGTAAATTGCTTTCAAAGATTTCTGGAAAATAATACGTTAATTACTGAAATTTAAAAAATATACTTTACCTCGTAATCACTTTGAAACTTCATCTATAGAAAACATAGCCGCCACACATGCTTGAAGCATTATTTGGAAATGAATGTCCATCAATAGGAAAATTGTTCTCTAAATTGTGCTTTACTCATACATGGAATATTATTGCAGTTATTTTAAAAAATAAATTATGTTTTGACCTATTATTATGTCAATAATGTGAGTGAGAAAAGCAAGTTCCATTGTAATATATGTAATATGAGCATACCTTTTAAAACAAACAACTAATAAGTCCTATTAGTGTGTGAGCAAATAGAAAGTGATAGAAATCTGCTTAACTGCTAATATTAGTTATGGTGGAGAAGGGTGGAAGGAGAGGATATACTTTATACAGGGTGGGGCAAAAGTAGGTTTATTCTTTTATTATTATTTATTGTTGTATTATTTTCCATATGACCAACTGTAAACCTACTTTTGCCCCATCATATATATATCTGTAGTTCACTGGCTGTGGTGAACACTTGGAATTTTTAGGAAATGGATGGAACCATGCATAGGAAGAGTTTGTGGTCAAAGCAGAATAGTGGATAAAAACAGATGCTGGAACCAGAGACCTAGGGTTCAGGTCCTGGCTCAGTCACTTACAAGCTAAGTGGCTTTGGACAAGTTACTTAATCTCTGAATTTCAATTTTCTCACCTGTAAAATGGAGATAATAATAGTACCTACCCCAGAGGGTTCTTATGAGAATTAAATGAGGTAATATTTGCAAAATGTTTAGCTCACTGCCAGGCACATAGTAAATGCTAAATGTATTAACTCTTTTTATTATCACCTCCAATACTTATTGAGCACTTACTTTTTGCCACTCTCATTTGATCTTCATAATAACCCTATAATGTAAATCCTACTAATATCTATTATTAGAAGGAAACCAAGGTTTAGAGATTAAGATTACATAGCTAGACTTCATGGCACTGACTCTAGAGTTCTCCCTTTTAACCATTGTGTGAAACTAGATGGACACTGTTAACAGTGACATCATTCATTCAACAGATGCCCACCATGTGCCATGCAAAAGGGACAAAATGTGTGGGGAGAAGATAGCTTTTATACACATACACGTGTAATACGTCTAGTGGGTTCCAGCCAGGGAACCAAGGCAGGTGCTTGGGTGGGGTTTAGAGCAGTCAGATGGAGCAGAAACAATCCAAGTTGTCCTGTACAAGCTAAATCTCCAAAAGGGTAGTAGCTTCTTCCCTTCCTAGACCCAGTAACCACCTACTTCCCAAAATACCTACTCTAGACCTGCTTCACCAAGAAGTCTTCTCTTCCCTGGTCACCAGGACCCTCCTCTCTGAATTCCAGAATCTTATTTAGGGCTTCATTGTGCACCATGTCATGTTACCAAACCCACCGCTCATGGCTGAAACAGAGTTGTGTCGTGGAGAAGCACAGGAGAGATTCAGACCTGGGTGTGAAAATCCAGCCCGATCGATCATGCACTAACAGCGATGGCAGGGCCACCAGCTGTGACTTCCTGACCTGGGCTGGTTCCTTAGCCTCCATTTCTTTATCATAAATGCGTCTCCATAAAATGAACTTCACAGGGGTGTAGTGAGGGTTCATTGGGCAGCAGTGGGAAGACTGTGGACTTTGGAAGCAATAAAAGTAGTTTGAATTCCAGTTTGGCTACTTACAGGATCTTCAGCAAATCCTGTAAACTTATTAAGCCTCAGTTTTATTATTAGGAGAATGGGAGAGTAATACTTTACAGGGTTATTGTGCGTTGGACATTAACGTAAAATGTCCGACCAAGAGTCAAGAGCTAGTACTATGAATGCGAAAGGAGCTGCCTGTTGCCTGACTGCATGGAACAAATGTTATTTTAATTCATTCATTGGACTTAATTATTCTTTCTAACTGAATGAGAGGAGGTAGGGAGATGAGACAGCTGAGCCTCTGAGAGGTTAAGGAATTGCTGAAGGTCACACAGATAGACAGTGGCAGGGCTGGTATTCAATTCCATATATTTCTTGCTTGAAACTGATTGTGAACACAATGCTTGATCAATCACCCACCCAGAGCCAGGCAAAGCAGCTATGTATATATAGCTCAAAAAATGCAGTTAATTGACTGCTCATGCAGCTTCCTCTTTAAAAAATTTTTTTTAAAGCTTCCTTCCCACTATGAGCCATTTAGTGCAACCATCAGAGCTCTAATAAACTGATCCAAAAAGCCAATTCAAAATAAATAGCAGACTGTGCAGTCTTTGTGAGAAAGCTGTACTTGTTTTTGTATGGTGGTGAACTCCAGGGAAACCTAGCTCAGTGCCTCAGCCCACTCCTGGGAATATTTGCATCTTACTACAAACCACCTACAACAGGCTCTTTGAAAGATGGAAAACATATTCCCCTAAGACCTGGGATTGCTAAACAGTTAATAGATCCCCAAGGGTTTTATGTATTACTAGGATACCGACTGCTATCACAGGTCATTAAATATCAAAGTTTATGCTCAGGAAGCCAAAAAATGATCTCAGTTCTCTGTGCCTCACTGTTTTCACAAGTGCTCCCGGTAGGAGAAAGTTCCAGAAACCATTTAGGTATCACATAGGTAAAATGAGATTCGCACAGATCAGAAAGATTGAAATATTAAACTGTTAGCAGCACGCGGCTTAGTGGTAGTGAGTTTCCCTTTGCTTTTCATCTTTGGAGTTTTCTTATGCACTGGTTCGTCCTCCAAAGCTAGCGTTCTCTCTCTCTCTCTCTCTCCCCCTCCCTCCCTCCCTCCCTCCATGCCTCCATGCCTCCATCTTGATAAAAATTACAGTAGTTGTGTCCAATTTGGAGAGCAGGTTTTTTAAAAATATATTTTATTGATTTTTTTACAGAGAGGAAGGGAGAGGGATAGAGAGTTAGAAACATCGATGAGAGAGAAACATTGATCAGCTGCCTACTGCACACCCCCCACTGGGGATGGGTCCCAACCAAGATACATGCCCTTGTCAGGAATCAAACCTGGGACCCCTCAGTCTGCAGGCCGATGCTCTATCCACTGAGCCACACCGGTTAGGGCTGGAGAGCAGTTTTTATCAGCTCATCTCTAGCTGTCCTTGAGTTCTTCTTTGGTTCCCACCAGACCTAGTTCATTTGTTGGTTCACTAAGGTTCGTTAAGCCAAATCTGGCACTCACATTCAGGTTGAGTGACTGTTGCTTTTTAATTCAGTCTCCTTGGCAAAAAGTGGATAGAGTTGAGTTAGTTGAGTTGCTCACTTAACTTTTATTTTATTATTTTTTAAAATATATTTTTATTTATTTCAGAGAGGAAGGGAGAGGGAGAGAGAGAAACATAAATGATGAGAGAGAATCATTGGTCAGCTGCCCTCTGCACACTCCACACTGGGGATAGAGCCCGCAACCCAGGCATGTGCCCTGACCAGGAATTGAATGGTGACTTCCTGGTTCATAGGTCCACGCTCAACCACTGAGAAACGCTGCCCGGGCACTCACTCAACTTTTAATAGTGCTCATGATAATTCTAGGGAAGTTTACCTAGAAATTTTTCTTTGCTAGGGTAGTCATTTTCATATTCTTGGTTTTCTACCACCTCCATATGTCCTCTGTGTGTGGGAATTTCAAATTGTATTTGACTTTGCAGTGATTCTGTGTTGTCTCCACTTCTGTGCATGGTTTGGGCAGCTGTCACTTCTGTCAGTTATGGTGGTAGACCTGCATCAGCCCGCTGGCTTAAGGGAAACAGAGTGCTGGAAGAAATTGTTGGGGCGGTTGGGAGGGGACAGGGCATGGGATACAAGGTCCTAGGATGAACTTTTATCCTCTTGAACTACTTGTGCATTTTTAGCCAACATTCCTGTCAATCCAACTATGAATGGGCTAGATAGGGTTGTTTAGATCAGGCCTGGCTGGTCATTTCACCAGAGAATTTAGCGAATTTGGTGAGAGTGAGGACAGTAGAAATCTGTGAAACTGATCATTTAGTGTCAAACAATGTGAATTTTTAGGTCTGGGTTTTCAGGAACGATGAACTGTTTCAGACAATCTATTGCCTTGGTCAGACCACAAAGCCTGATTTGGGGTTCAGAAAACATAATCACTGACACATGAAATAACCAGTTGACTTAATAAAAATTTCACTTTTCTATTTATTGCACTTTTCTCTGTAGACATAGAGCTGGTACTTTGATTATATGGTGTATAAAAACCATATACTAACAAGTTTAATCAGCCATGGTAGGAGTCAGTGTTTCACTGCATTTGTGAAGGAAAGAGTAGACTGGCAGGAATTACCCAGTGGTATTGTGACCAATAGTATCTGAGCTAAAGTAGATATTTTAACAAGCACACTGCAGTCTAATGAGCAGATTCTTTTTTGTAAAGGTAGGAAACAGATAACACTGACCGGGCTGACTACTGGAGCTCCTATTTAGCCTCTTTCCTACTGAGTCTAAATTTCTCTCCCTATTCTCAAGTATACTTACGTTTGCTCATTTATATTATTTTATTTTCAAAATCTTTATTGTTGAAAGTATTACATATGTCCCCCTTTTTCTCCCATTGATTCCTTCTAGCTCACTCCCACTCCCTGCCCCAGACTGTTCATTTATTTTAAAAAATGGTTTTTAACTCAGAGAAAAGGTTATTTTTTCCTCCCATGCAGAATGTGAATAGATATATGGCAAAGGAATGTTTAATGTGCTTGTGGATATTTCCATGTATGTTGATTACATGTTTTAAAAATATTTTTATTGATTTCAGAGAGGAAAGGAGAGGGAGAGAGAGATAGAAACAATGATGAGAGAGAATCATTGATTGGTTGCATCCTGCAAGCTCTCTATTGGGGATCAAGCCCTCAACCAGGACATGTGCCCTGACCAAGAATCAAATCATGATCTCCTGGTTCATAGGTTGACATTCAACCACTGAGCCAAGCCAGCCAGGCTGAATATTTTCTAATAAATGTGCTTAGAGCCCGGCCGGTGTGGCCCAGTGGTTGAGTGTTTACTTATGAACCAGGAGGTCATGGTTTGATTCCGGGTCAGGGCACATGCCTGGGTTTCCGGCTCAATCCCCAGTGTGGAGCATACAGAAGGCAGCTGATTCATGATTTTCTGTCAGCATTGATCTTTCTATCTCTCTCTTCCTCTCTGAAATCAATAAAAAAGATATTTAAAACATAAAGATAAATAAATGTGCTTAGAGAACAAAATTTAGTAAAAGAAAAACACTATAAAAGATATTTTAATGCAATAGCCACTTAATGAACATCTTTCATATTTAAAGCTGTGGCTAAGGGGAGTGGCAGAGGTGTGTGTGACACAGCCTCTGCCTCAGATAAGCTCAAAAGCCTTCCTCAACACAATGACCAGTGTAGACCCAAACTCTCAAATACCAGAGAAACTTCTTCTCTAGGCTGCCTCTTTCGACCACAACCTTGTTTCCACAAGAGGGGCTGTGCTCAGTCCATTTTCCGAACTACAGAATGCTACTTTACCACTCCTGATAACCTGGGAACCACCTCCCATTTTAGCAGGTTATTTGTGGTCCGAACTGAAGCCTGAACCAGAAGAGAGGAGACCTGGGATCCAGTCCTGCTTCTGCCTCTGACTTGCTCTGGGACCTCAGGCAGGGACTCCAGTGTTCGAGCCTTCAGCTTTCTGATATTGTGCCATGTGGGGGCTTGCTCCCATGGTTTCTGAGCTCTCCTAGACTACAAACAGTTCTGTTTTTTCTAACCAAGGTTAATTGAATTGATGGAGTGTTACTTTCAAATGCTCTGATAGATGATTGTTTCACCTCATCTTTCCAAGACGTGTTTTGATCATTGCCTGGAACTCACTTTTCCTGAGGATATTCTAAATAATCAGCTCTCCTGCCTTCCTCATATTCTGTAAAGCCTCTTAAGTATTATAGAACTAACTCCATGTGTCGGTGTCTTTAATACTCAGCTATATCTGCATTTTATGTTATCCTGCTTTAAAAAAATATAATGACTCTCAGATAAGCCTCACTTTTGTTTTAGGAATACCAGCTACTCAGAGTTGAGCTATTTTGTCATAGAAGCATCAGACACTTGCCACAGTAAAACTGCCCCTCCCTCCACCTGTTCTTCTAATGGAGCTGCAGGAACCTCACCCAGAAACAAGCCCCACCCTTTCACCACCAAAGAGACACCTGACCCCAAGCCAAGGCCACCCAGACTTCTTTCCTGGGAATTTTGATTCTGAGCAGACACACAGAGGTGTTTGGAGCTGAGTCATTGACTGGCTGCTGAGATTCGTCACTGATCTGGTTCTTGGCCTTTCTGGGGCCTGCTTGTGAGGTTCTCTCCTTTATTCTGTGAGCTACTCTGGAGTCTTTCTCAAAATTTACCTTTTGCCTAAGTTAGGCAGGAAGAGGGAAGGAAGGGAGGGAGGAAACGAGAGAGGAAGGAATTCCCCTGTGGTAAGTGCAAGGACCCGCTTTTCTAGTTTTGGTTTTTAGTTCCCAGCCTGCCACTGACTGACAGGCAATTATTCTACACACTAGGCAGCTTGCAACATATGCCACTGACCATAGGAGTTCAAAAGGTCCAGAATGGTCTGTTATGTTCGGTGAGGTGATTCCACTGTTCCATGTTGATGTAGCTGCAAAGTCGGATTGCACTAAAAGGTTCTAGATGCTTATCTCACTGAGGACAGGTAACCAACGGTTCATGGACCACTGTCAGCACTGAGCTGAATTTCTAGGGGCCCAGGTAACTTAAACCCCTCTCTGAAGCTGGGATATGTGGAACTTAGACTAGGACATCACTGTCCTTGGGGAAAGCCCTACGCTGGCTCACTCAGGATTTCTGCTTTTCCTCTGTACGTATGGGCTGGGATTGCTCCAGCCTGATCTAACCCACTCAGCACTCCTCCTCTTTCAACCCACTGTCCCCCAGACTCCCTGCATTCTCAGTCGAACATGGTTTGCCACCATGTCTCTACTATGAGGATAGCAGCCTGACCTGGCCCCCCTTGGCCTTCAGCTCCTGCTTTTATCTTTGGAAGAATGGATCGAGGTTAGCAGTTTAAAGGGGAGTGCCCTACCAAAAGAAGAGAGAGCAGGGACTGGGACAGATACTTGTGCACATCCATGTTGATAGCTGCATTTTTACAATAGCCAAAAGGCGAAAACTACCCAAGTGACCATTGATGGGTGAATGGGTAAACCAAATGTGGTATATCCATGCAGTGGCATATGGTTCAGCCTTAAAAAGGAAGGAAATTCTGACAGACGCTACCACATGGATGAAACTTGAGGATATTATGCTGTGACATAAGCCAGACACACAAGGCCAAATATTGTACTTATCTGGAACTCACTTTTCCTGATGATATTCTAAATAATCAGCTCTCCTGCCTTCCTCATATTCTGTAAAGTCTCTTACCTAGCAGAGTCAAATGCACAGAGACAATGTAAAATGGTAGTTGCCAAGGCCTCGGGAGAGGGACAGGGAATTAGTATTTAATGGGTATAGTTTCAGTTTGTTCTGGAGATGGATTGTGGTGATGGTTGCACAACAATGTAAATGTACTTATGCCAATGAGCTGAACACTTATAAATGGTAAAGATGGCACAATTTTGTTTATTATATTTTAATACATACACATATACACACATCTAGAAATTAAATTTTTTTAAATTGATTTTAGAGAGAGAGAGAGGAAGAGAGAGCAAGAGAGAGCAAGAGTCCTCTAAAGGAAGAGCTTCCTTAGAGGCTCCTTTGGGTTGTGACTTTGACATCTGTGCCATTGTGAGTGCCCACAGGGTGCTGAAGACAGCCTTCAGCTGGTCAGCTTTTCAGAATATTAGGGCCAGTGTCTGTCATTCATTCAGTCTCTGGCCAGAATACACCTAATTAGTTCTATGATGATAGATATGTCAGGCCCCTCCCAGGACCCTGCTTGTCATTCACTCATTTGTTTATTCTACATGCATCAAGTGCCTGATTTATACAATGGGAATATAAAATCAGGCCAAATAATTTAACCCCTTTCTGAAGCTGGGATGTGTTGAAACTGCTCATTTCAATTGATTTATACAGTGAAAATGTATTAACAAACAAGACCTAGTTCCTGCTAGCACCGTGCTAATTTTCAACTTCTTCCTAGTTTGGGGTCAGAGTTCTCCCCAGACACCCCCGTCCTACAGCCCACTTAACTGTAGTAGCCACAGATGAGCACTGTGCTATGATGCACTGAGCCTTGAGCCGAGAACCAAAGGCCTGGGCTCTAGCCTGGTCTTAACACCGGCTTCCTTGGATATTGGACAAATCTATTAACTGATCTGTGGGTCTCATCAGCAAAATGGAAATAACTCATGGGACTGGGATAAAAGTAAGAGTGAGACTGTCCTTCCTGAGTCTAGTTCAGTTGGTTGGAACATTGTCTGATATGCCAAGGTTGCATGCAGGTTTGATCCCTGGTCAGGGCACATACAAGAATAGGCCAATGAATGCATAAATAAGTGGAACAACAGATCGATGCTATCTCTCTCTCTCTCCCTCTCTCTCTCTCTCTCTCTCAAAACTCAATTAAAAAATAAAAAAAAAATGAGACCAAGATATGAAAGAGCTCTGATATAAAAACATTAGGTGGATGGGTCGTGGTGGGATGGTTGACTTAGAAATGGGGCTAACATACAACTGAGGCCTCTGCCCTTGGTGTGGTCGAACCCTTAGGTTCCATTAAAATGGTATTTTTTGGGGAGAGGAAAAAGCAGAGTTCCCAAATTCCATGCCTCTCCTGTCCCATTCATCACCTCTACTTCCCAAGAACAGGTTATAACAATCTCAACTTGGCTTTGGCAAGTCACCTTAAAGAGACCTCACGAATCTAGCAGTTCGCAGCCCTTAAGACCAGACAGTGGATCTCATTTGTTTTCAAGCCTGATGCAGAAAAGAGAAAGGACTCAATAAGATGCTTAGAAGAATGCATTGTTCTAAGAGGAGATATCTTGGGGCGAGAGGGTTGGGAGGCTGTGGCTTCTGGCTTCGGGTCCCAAACCTGGCCCTGTTTTGCCCTGGAAAACTTGCTTGGCTTCAGGGTCCCTAGTTCGTCCTGATTTCCTTGTTGTTGTTGTTTCTCCCAACAAACAAATGGGTATGCAAGATACTTGTTAACAAATTTTTAAAAAAAGGAGTCAAGTAAACTGGGTTTGAAAAAATTCAGCTCTGCCCTCCAGAGGTAGTGAGGTCTTGGGCAGATACATACCCTCCTAACTGACCTCGGTTTTTTGATCTGTGAAATGAGTCATATAACACCTACCTGAGGGTTGTTAATGAAGGTTAAATGTGGTCATGCATGTGAGGTGCTTAGCATACTGCTGGCCTGGGCTAATGCACATGGCACTAGCCTGTGAGTGGGTTAAGTAGTTAATGTAGGAGGAGGGCTTTGTAAAGTGGTGTTCTCTGTCCAAGACCCTTTTGGCATTTTACTGTAGTCACCCACAACTTTCGTAATTAACATAATTATTATCAAATATTCTCCACTTCTCTCCTCCTGTCTCAGTAGCTGGCTAGGTGCTGCTCTCTTTTCTCGTTTTCAAAGCCACATTCCCCAAACTTTGTCCTTTTCCCTTTTTGGTCTTTTTTCAGTCTTCGCGCCCCCCGCCCCCCCCAGTTCCTATTCTTTCTATAATGCCTTTGTCCCTGAATGTCCTCCAAGAAATATAATTATGGAAATCACACCTTTCCCTCAGGTTGGGATGGAACCACCTCCACTAGTTGGGAAGGAGAGTTCCTGGGATCTTGGGCCTCCACTGCTCCTTCCTTCCCCTTGGAAGGCAGTAAGAGAAAGAGTATTGGCTTTTGACTAGCTGCTAGGCTATTGTCCCACTACGGCTCCAACCCCTTAGAGCTTCCGTGGCAATGTCAATCTTCAGGTGAGTCCTGGTGACATTTCTGCTGAAACACTCCATTGCCATCTTAAAGAGTTAGGGTTTTGCTATATCTATGTTGTGTCTCCTGAACTCTTTGGGACCCTGAAGGCCAGCTCCCTTATCCCAGAAATGTTTGCCGAGCATTTTGCCTGAGGTCCCTGTAAGTCTGAAAAATCATCGAGCAATATCACATCATTAGCATCCAGTTAGCCTGCTGTCTAATGTGCAGCTGCCTATTACATAAAGCAGAACTGGCTTCTGTACGCCTTGCATGTGGGCATGGGTGTGAGTGCCACAGCACACACAGGAGTCCACAGACACATTGGTCCTTTCATTTAACATGATGTCTGCCCTAACCGCACCTAGGGATGGATGGAGCTGAACTTCTCTGTTGGTACCTCTCTATCACAGCAGCTGGCAGAGTACTAAGTATACAGTGGTGGTAAATAAATGCCTGGTGGTTGATTCATTTATTTAATCTTCCCCAAACTGTTGATTGCTTACTTTTGATTCCAGGAAGGGGAAAGATCGGCCCACATCTTTTCCATGTTCTGAAGCTTGTCTGTGTGCCAGTCTGGAAAGAATGGAAATGACAAGCCTACTAGTTCCGAAAGATCCTAAAAACACCAGAGTGGTCCTTGCCTAGGTCAACCAGAGATTAAAGCACCTTTTTAGTGGGCTTGGCCCTGTTTTAGAAATCCTGAACCCTGTTACCTCTAGGTTTTTCTGAAACCATCCCATTTCTTTAAGGGTCTTCAGTCAAAATTGCCCTTGGAAAGAACGTGTTTGTGGCTGTACTTGTTCTGTCACTTACTAGTAAATGGGGCCTTAGATGTTGTGGGATTTTATTTGTTTGTTTTTTTGTAACAGATGGTGGTGATGATGACATATCCTGGAGGTGCCCCAGAGCCTGGCCAAGCCTTCTGGGGTCTCTACTGATCATATCTATGACTTAGGGCAGTGATGGCGAACCTATGACACGCGTGTCAGAGGTGACACGCGAACTCATTTTTTTGTTTGATTTTTCTTTGTTAAATGGCATTTAAATATATAAAATAAATATCAAAAATATAAATCTTTGTTTTACTATGGTTGCAAATATCAAAAAATTTCTATATGTGACATGGCACCAGAGTTAAGTTAGGGTTTTTCTTTCTTTTTTTATTTTTTTTTTAGAAATTTTAGTGGTTAACAGTTGTTTTTTTAAATATATATTTTTAATGATTTCAGAGAGGAAGGGAGAGGGAAAGAGAGAGAGAAACATCAATGATGAGAGAGAACCACCGATCGGCCGCCTCCTGCACGCCCCCCACCGGGGACTGAGCCTGCAATCCAGGCATGTGCCCCTGACTGGAATCGAACCTAGGACCCCTCAGTCCGCAGGCCGACGCTCTATCCACTGAGCCAAACCGGCCAGGCAAGTTAGGGTTTTTCAAAATGCTGACATGCCAAGCTCAAAAGGTTCACCATCACTGACTTAGGGAATGGAAAGTTCCTAGCTGGGTTGTGTACAGACCCTATTTCCCAGAGCAGCTGCATCAAACTAGAAAGGGCATTTGCCTTCTATTTCCTCTCCTTATCTACCCCCTTGAAGAATTATACATGAATCTGGAAGTTTGGGTGAGCAGGAAACACTGCCAGTAGCGCCAAAACATGAGCATATACCTGGCATAGCTCTGATGCCCCCTTGGGCCCCCTTTAGGCAGCATCCATCAGGGCAACAGGTATAGTCCCTGGCTGGCGTCTTGCTGACAAGCCTTGACTGGCCGGCAGCCACAACCATTACAGCAGCTCAGGTGCTGGCTTGACAGGGAGATGGGGAGCAGCAGCAGCTTGAGGGAGGGAGTGGCTGTGGGGAAGAGGTTCATCAGGGGCCTACTCATCTCTCTCAGACAAAGAGGAGTTAGGGAGACTCAGAATTCCATCTCTCTCCTGCTCCTCACTCCTCCTCCCCTCAACACCTGTGCTTTGAGGGCGAGTGAGATGG
Organism: Myotis nattereri; assembly: GCF_964212035.1. Taxonomy (NCBI): domain Eukaryota; kingdom Metazoa; phylum Chordata; class Mammalia; order Chiroptera; family Vespertilionidae; genus Myotis; species Myotis nattereri. The sequence goes on along the minus strand of NC_138076.1, from coordinate 121,452,967 downwards.
AGCTGACCAAACCATTTAGAATCCTCTGAGCCAACCCCTGCCCGCAGACACACACCTGGATTGTTTACCTCAGGTTGAGAAGGAAGAGGTGCAGAAACTAGGAGGAGGGGAGCAGGCTTATGCTCAGATGTTTCATGTCCAGTTTTCTAGCTGTTTTGGTATAATTAGGTCCCCATACTCCCTTTAGTTTTTCTTTGGCTTTTCAGAGTGTTTGTTAACGGCCAAGTTGGAGTGTGTGTGTGGCAGATATGGGTGGGTGAGTGGGAGGTAATTGCAAAGGGTTGAGAAGGGGCTAGACTGGTGACTAAATGAGTACCTGACACAGATAGTAATGGCAATGATGGTAGAGGTGGACAAAAATCCTCAAGTATATTCAATAGAAGGTAAAGGAATTAAGGTCACAGTCTTTTGTCCTGACTTCACATGTACTGGCCTCTCTCACTTAGTACCTTAGTGACTTTCAGCAAGATTTTAACCTCTAAGCCTTGTTTTCATGAAGGGTTGTTGTATTACTTAAAATAATCTATCTTTCATTTAATATGGATATAAGTATACATATGCCTGACACATAAATGTTAACTGTTAAGGGTACCTCAGTAATAATTTCTCTTGAATCAAGTTCCCTGGGGTGTTAGGGGCTGGAAAGGAAAGGTGAAGCCAACAGACATTGGAGCTTTGGTTTTGCCTGAGAGACTCCCTCCCAGTCCCTGGCTTCCTCCCTGGCTGTCTGTGCCACCTTAGGTTTCTGGTGGGGTCCAGGCCCTCGTGTTTTCTTGCCATAGCATCTTTGTTCTGCTGAGGATGTGTGACTAGCCCTCGCAGTCCCTCCTTTGTTGTCCTAGGTCTCAGTGTTTATTCCTGGCATTTGTGGAACTGTGGTCGGGGTGTCACAACCTCCTGTTTCCTGGACAACCTCCTGTTCTCTCGAGGGACAAGGGCTCCAACTCTGCTCAGCTTCTCCGGATTTCATCACCTTTTCTCTGTACAGATGCTGGGCTTCTTAGCACATTGTCTACATTCACCTGGATCTTCGTGTCCTTTACACCTGTGGGGCCAGCTCTATGAGGCTCCTCCTTCAACCCCATGTTCCCATGTTCCCATGTTCCCATGGCCTCTTTGCAAGAGGGGAAGGAGCCCTGCCCCACAGCTGGAGATAGAGCTCCAGAAATACAATTTCCATGGCCTCTGCCTCCTGGGTGTGACCCCCTTTACGCCCCCCGGCCCCCCGCCCACACACACACCCCTTCTGGATGTGACCACCGCCGCCTCCAATGCTTCCACTTCTCTTTCAGGCGTTACTCTTTACACCCCATCCTAGGTTCCTGTGTTAGTAAATGGCAACTCCAGCCTTTCAACTGCCAAGAACAGAAATCTTTGAATCATTCTCAGTTCCTCTCCCCATATCCAATGCATCAGCAGGCCCGTCAGCTATACTTTCAAAATCCAAAATCTGCCTGAGCAGCAAGGGGCTTACTTTCTTCTTGGTACGAATGTCCCGCTTGACCACATGACATATCAACCAGAGAATCAAACCAGAAGTCAAGAGAAATGAATGCAAGTTTCAGATCTGCAACACTGGGACTAAGAATGAAATGATAACTTGCAGTGTGTTGGGTGTTTTTTATGTTCCAGGCACTAAGTCCTTTACATGGGCTATCTTACTCTGTGACCTTGGACTGATGACTTCGCCTCTCTGTTTCTTTATCTCTAACATGGAGATGACAGTGTGAAGCTGTAGCGAAATAATGTATGTGAGAGTGTTTGGAAAAAAGTACCAAGAGATATATGTAGACCCAAAGCGATCATCTTCAGGCCTTTGAAGAGTCCATATTAGACAGAGGAGGAATGATGGCAAAGTTCCGGCTGATGGTGAATTTGATAGCCCAGTTTTGTGAAGGCAGAATGTGAGGCCCATGGTGCTGCTTTATCTGTCACCTGAGCTCGGGGTGTCTGTCTTCTGGCACAAATGTGACACCTGTTGTAGGAGAAATAGGCCTTGGCAGCTGGCACTCTGGGAGGAGAGGTCTGGCCAGGAGCAGGAGGAGTTCACTTACTAGAAGGCAAGTGACAAGCGTCAATAGTTAAATCAGCACATTCTTTAGCTCCATGTTCCCCAAGGGGACTAAGCAGTGCCTGGGTCTCCACTAGCTGGGTTAATACAGAGGAAAAGGCAGGGGAAGAGGACCTACCAAATGCCTAGCCCAGTGCCTCACACTTAATAGGCACTTGGTGAATATTAAGTGTGTGTGTGTGTGTGTGTCGGGGGGGATGGCTAGGGGGACAGAGGGATGGGGGATGGGAGAACAGAAAGCAGTACCCATGAAACACAGGAAGTGTTATCTTGCTCTACCACTGAGTCACTGCTGGCCCACAGTCCACTTACTTCTCTGGTCAATAAGCCCAGAGAGAAGAGAGTGAGAGAGCTACTGGCCATTTGCAGTTTATAGAATTTTTTTTTTTTAGATCTTTTTACTGATTTTTAGAGAGAGAATAAGGGAGAGGGAGGGAAAAATTGATGTAAGAATGAAACATCAATCGGCTGCCTCCTGTACACAATCCAACCAGGGATCAAGCCCATAACCCGGGTATCTGCCCTAACCAGAATCAAACCGGCAACCTTTTGGTGTACAGGACGATGCCTAAACAACTGAGCCACACTGGCCAGAACTGAAGTTTATAGAATTTCAAACGGGCTAGAACTCACATCTCCTGACTCCCAAGTCCAAAACCCCAAAGTCAGAAATTGTCAGGGGAAAGGAATGCTTACTGAGTACTTACTGAGTACACACTAGGTCTGACATGCATAATTTAGTCCTCACTGGTGCTATGAGGCAGGTGTGTTTTTATCCCACCATCCAGATGAAGAAACTAAGGTCAAAGTGGTTAAATTACTTGTTCAAGTAGTCACTGTTTCTAAGTGGTGGGTGTACAATTTGACCTTTCTGACTCCAAAGCCTTGCTTGTCTTTCTCCTATATTGTGGCGTTTGCAAAGGGAATTTCCTTTTCCTTCAATTTACTGAAGGCTGGCCTGTGGACTTAGCACGTATTTCAAAGCCATTCAGACTCACCCGTGACCCAGGGGCAGGGCATGGTTAGGATCACTTCCACTCCCCACAGTGGGTTTTCCTTGTTCACTGAGAGAGCCACTGCTTACCTTCTTTTAAAGTAGTGGTTCTCAACCTGTGGGTCGCGACCCCTTTGGGGGTCAAACGACCCTTTCACAGGGGTCGCCTAAGACCATCGGAAAACACATACATAATTATATATTGTTTTTGTGATTAATCACTATGCTTTAATTATGTTCAATTTGTAACAATGAAAATACATCTTGCATATCAGATATGTGCACTACGATTCATAACAGTAGCAAAATTACAGTTATGAAGTAGCAATGAAAATAATGTTATGGTTGGGGGTCACCACAACATGAGGAACTGTATTAAAGGGTCGCGGCATTAGGAAGGTTGAGAACCACTATTTTAAAGAGAAATAGAGCTGAACAGTAGTTAAAGGTGATAAAGAGAGATTTTTGTTTAGTACTGTCACAGTATGGAAGAGAGACTTCAGTGTAGAACTGAGCTCAATTCTGAGTATGACGAAGACAACTGGGGATTAATAGTCAAGAAACAGAGTGCGTGTGTCAGTGCATGAAAAATTACTTAAAAGAGACATTAAGGGTATGGGGATTCTTGCTAAAAAGATTTAACAGGATTCTTCCTAAAAATGGCTAGGCAGGCCAATACAGGGCCCAAAGACGGGGCCCAGTCTACAGGAGGGCTCAGAAGAGCCTAAGACATGGTCAAGGAGAGAGTCTTTGTCAATGCCCAGTGAATGCCGGGAGAAGACATGCTGAAGACCAAGTGGTAGTTCATTGACCTTAGGATAAGTTGTCTCACTTTTGGTGTGACTTTTAAGAGTCAAAAGAATTTGATTGGAATTTAAAACTAATTATGAGAAAGAATGCATCTGAGACCTATAACTCCCACTGATAGGACAAAAAGCATTTTTATTTTTATTTCTTCACAACTTTATCTGAAGTAGATGGTTTTTAGTCATAAGTGCAAAGTCAAGGAAGAAATGACCCAGTCATTCAGAGACAGAAGCAAGCAGGGCCTGCCCTCTCCTCCCACAGGGTGACTTATTTTTCACTGAGTCACCTGAGCCTCCAGCCACTAGCCAGCAGCTCCCTGGGCTTGCGAAAGGATGGGCTTTTACATGAGATGTGGTTGAGTTGGGATGAGCAGATGGACAAACCAGCTTTCCCCTGAGCTCATCCAGAAATGCAGGGTGTAAATCTAGGTGCATTTGTTATCTTTCTGCCTCACTCCCATATCCTCACCTCACTTCAGTGGCCCCAGAATCCTGCTTCCCCAGAACATCCCCTACATGAACTAATCTGACCTGCTGTTTCTGACTGCCAGCTGGCCAGCCATGGAAACAGGAGAGACCTTGATAACAGGCAGAGGGATAAATCTGCACAAGTTCCTATAAACATAACATGCGCAGAGGTTTGATGTCTGTGTAGAAACCCAAAGGCGCAGATCCTCAGCTGAGGCCTCTGTCCCCAGAACTCCTTAAAGTCTGTGCCAAAAAGTCCCACAGAAGCAAATGTAGGCAGAATGAGAAAACTCTGGCTTATGAGACAGAGGCTCTCTGTTCTGATTCTGGCTTTGAAACAACTAACTCTGTGACTTTAAACTCTGAGCTTCTCTTTCCCCATCTATAAAATGGGAATAATCAGACCTGGTCTATTTCATAGATTCTCATAAGGCTCGAGTGCCTATGAGGTGCTTAGTAAACACTAAAGGGGCACACGAAACTGTAAGAAAAGCACCCACACACCCTCATAATCTATCTCCTCCTAGAGTCAGCTACATAAACACTCATGCAGAACACTGATGTCCACCTTCTGTGGGCCCATATTTGTGGGTTGTGCTCTTTCCTCTGTCTGGTTGACTATCTCTCTCCTGGTGCCGCAAAGGGGCTCCTGGGACACTTCTGCTTTCGGCCTGCTATTGGCTCCCAGGGATCAGAGATGTTGGTCTAACTCCTGTGTGCTGTGTCCACTGTAGTACCATGGTAGTGTCTTAATGGAGCTGTTGGAAGGAAAGCAGAAGCTCATTGAAAATCCATCTGAACACTTGCGTTCTAGTCTTAGCCTTGTCACTGTATATTAAGTGAGCCCAGATAAGCCATTTGACCAGCCAGGGTCCCATTTTCCTCACCTGGAGATGACTGCATGATCCTGAAAGCCCCTCCAGCCCTTGATAGTCTATGATTCTGATTATGGCTAACAGTGACTTGGTTCCAAATATTCACAGTCTAACATCCACGCCCAAGCCGTCTCCTTGACACGCAGTAAGCTCTGACCCCCCGTGAACAGCAGTGTGACCACTGAATTCTGATTTCTCCCCACCCTCACCCTCAGTGCAGCTCCTTGCCTCTTTGCTTGGTTGTGAATGCGAGCGGTTTCCTGTGCCCTCTCACTTTCATCATAGTTTGGCTTTTAGCCTTCCCAGATTTGTGTAAGCCAGATTTATGAGGTCAAGTGATGCTGAAGACCTAGAGCTGTCAGGGTGCAGGCATCAGTAGTCACACAGCCCCCATGTCAATCCAGGAATATCTAGGCCTCGAATCTTATAAATGTGTTTGACACACACCAAGTCCCAGGCCCACCCTTTCCTGCCTCCCCCAGATCTGGATGGAATGCTGTGCAGTTGTGGGGTGGGGCTCCCCAACTAGATACCATGCTGTTTCATTGGGCTTGAAGGAAAAAGACTAAGCTGGAAAGGGAACTCATGCAGGGAAAAGCTTAGTTCTACTGCCTTTCACACCATTTCTCCACTGCAGCCTTGGGAGAAATCTGCCTCCAGTGGAAACTGGGGAAGAATCAGCCTGTACTGGGTTACCAGTGGGAGGATAATGCTCCATTTCCACCTGATTTGTAGAAGATAGCAAATCCTAATGGGCTACCAGCTCACTTCCTCTCTCTCTGCCCAAGTGACCTTGGCCAACATTGTAATTTTCTCCCAACACCACCATTCACACTTCGTACCCACCATATGAAGAGGAGTGAGGAGCAGCAGAAGGAGAGATGATTATCTGTAGTATTCCCCCCAAATCTTACAGATTTATGAGGTCTTCAAGTGATGTTGACCTGTTCCTCTCTTCTTCTTTCCCTTCCACAGGGTATGGCAGTTGGAGAGAACTGGCCAAGGCTCTAGCCAGCAGAAACATTCCAGCTGTGGATCCAAATCTTCAGTTCTACCATCCCCGGAGGCGAGGCCTCCAGGTATGTGGCAGGGCCAGCCCATTTTCCCTGCCAGTGAATTAACATGGGACCTTGGCTGCCTCTGCCCCTGTAGCCTTAAGGGAAACCTGCTTTTCTGTGGTAAGAGAGGCAGAGGAGAAAGAGTCCCTGGGATGGCAGCCTGACCTCAGAGGATTTCCTAGCTGGGTGGGTAGAGATGTGCATCCTGTCCTCCTCAAAGCCTTCATCACATAGTTCAAGGTGCCCATGTCTGACCCTCCAGGTATGTGACCGCCATCTCCAGCAGCAACAAGGGCTTGAGGTGGGTCCCACATGTCCTGCCCTCTGCCAGCCTGAAGACTGGGCTCGTCCTTTAGTTACAATTCCAGATCCTTACTTCTAAGAGTCAGAGGTGATGCGATAGACAGACACCTCCTCCCCTGCAAATAGCTGGGGGACAGATTTGTAATGGAGCATTTTTCCTGTAGTGTTTCTTGGACCAACAGTTCCTAGTGAGGAAAGAGCAGCATTGAGTTTGGGGGTTTAGGGGTGGGAGATTAGGGAAATTGCGATTCAATTTAGCCTAGAGCCCAGCGGTTGAGTCTAGAACAGTATGGGTCCTGAAGACTGGACCAGAACCAAACTGAACCTGTGGACTTGCACAGTAGGGAACAGTTGGGATGTCCCCAAGGGACTCCCACTTGTTAGGACAAATGAGTGAGAAATCTGGACAGAGTCCTGGGGGATACAGAGGAAGGGAGGCAAGGTCTTGCCCTCTGGAGAGCCTGATCTAATTAGAAAAAGTTTCTTTCCATATGGGAAGACTGAAAAAAATGCAGGAAAGTAAAAGAACCTCAGGAGATACATTGATGAAACTGTAAGGAGGTATATTCCTGAGGGATACAGTGTGAATGATAAATGGAGTGTCCCTTAAGTGGATAAGCTTCCTGGGGCCAGGGCTGTGTCTCCTGACCTCTACTTCCCCAGGGGCACTTTCAAGGGGCCCCAAATCCTGTTCTCACCCTAATTCCCACCAAGTTCATTCTTCACTCTTCTGTCAGGACCAAGACTTTGAGCGAGGTGGGAGCAGTAACAGCAGCTACCTGCAGTGGAATAAAGCTGTTCCCTGGCTCTCAGAGGTAAGGGCTGTCCCTGCTCTTTGAGAGGGTTATAGCTTTTACAGATAATTCTGGAGACCACAGAAAAATTTTTTTCCAGTGGTTATTGTTAAAAATGTTTACCTAGACACCCACACCCACACCCACACGCACACGTACACCCACACCCACACCCACACCCACACCCACACCCACACCCACACCCACACCTGAGGGGAAAAAATTTTTTTTTACCTAATTTTGGGGAAAAAAAGATTCCAGGCTTACTCGATTTTCTTGCTTTAGAGAAGAACTAACATTTGCTATGAGCCTACTATGTGCCAGGCTTTGTGTATCATTTCATTTCAGCTTTAATACCCTGTAAAATAGTATCACTATCCTCATTTTATAGGCAAGAAAAACAAGGCTCAGGGAAGCCATGATTTCCATGTTGCTGCCAATTCCCCATATTAAAGATAGGCTTTCCAAACTGTCTTTCTTGAACCATTAAGCCCCATAAGATATTCCAGGAAGAAAGGAGTTCATTGTTAAATAAGGTTTAAAAGCTATATATTGCATCCACTTCTTGGAAATACACATTAGCACATGAAAGTTTCTGAGAAGTTCTGTAATAATCTGTTTAACTTGGTTTAGCTCAGCATGTACCAAACTCATTTGCCTCCTGAATTGCTTTTTCCCACGGAACAGCTATTAATAATCTATGAAACTAGTTTTTTAAGGAACATACACTATGAAAACAGTGTTTTAAGGAATATATGTTGTTTCAGAAAATTTTTACTGGAAGCAGTTAAACATGTGAATAAAAAAAGTTGTCATAACCATCATGATACCTTTTATTTATATAGGATTTGAGATTTTTTCCTTTGGTCAAGAAACTGGAGCTCAGAGAGGTTAATTAACATGCTTAAGATTACCTTGAGTAAACACATATGCCAAGACTCCATAGTACCATGGTGCTTTGGGGGAATATTGTAAATTGGGGTTTCATATTTTACAACTTGTCCACATAGATTACTTTTCTGGGCTGGGTGGTACTGGCTAGCCCATTGTTTTTATCTATACTCATCACAAATTGACCTCTTCAGCCTGGGTGATCTTATTTCCAATCTACCCATTTGCTGTGGGGCGGGAGAGAAGGAGGCAGTATCATGCTAAATGTGACATTAGGAGTAGGTTATTCATCCTGAGAAACTGCCTGTTTAAAGCCCCGAGAGAGGATGGATTACAACACTGGTACACTGACATCATCAGGTAATTATGCCCCACCCCAACTAGAGATAGTATTTTGAAAAGAAGGTGTCTTAGAGACTATTGGTCCAGTGATCCAGCCTTGTCTCCTTTGAACACAGTTTGGATCTTTTTTTTTTTTTTAAATATATATATATATATATATTTAAATAATATATATAATAATATATATATTATTTCAGAGAGGCAGGAAGAGGGAGAGAGAGATAGAAACATAAATGATGAGAGAGAATCATTGAGCCCGAAACCCGGGCATGTGCCCTGACTGGGAATGAAACCATGACCTCCTGGTTCATAGGTCAGTGCTCAACCACTGAGCCACTGTGGCCAGGCTGGATTTTTAAAAATATTTTATTCTTTTTTCAGATGTTTATTGACTACTGTATTTCTTCTCTTTGGATTGCATATTTGTATCTCTTGCCCATTTTTCATTGGGTTATTTTCTGTCCATAAATTAGCTATATAAATAATAAGTTACATAAAGTATTTATAAATTAGTTTACCAATTAGTGATAAAAACTATTTGTCACATGCTATAAATGTTTTGGCAGTTTATTTATTGTGACCAGAATATTTTTATTTTCTTTTTGCATCATTATTCTTCTTTTCTGAAAAACAATTTTATTTATAATGTCAGATATTTTATTTGTAATCTCTTCTTTTTCTTTATTTTAGAGAGAGAGGAAGGGAGAGGGATAGAGAGATAGACACATCAATGAGCAAGAAACATCGATCAGTTATCTTCTGCACACCCCCTACTGGGGATTGAACCACAACCCAGGCATGATCGAACCCGTGACTTCTTGGTTCATGGGTTGATGATCAACCATTGAGCCACATGGGCCAGGCTGGATAATTTTTCTTGATGAACTAATTATTTTGAAAAATTATAATTACTCACCAGCTGGTGTGGCTCAGTGGTTGACGGTTGACCTGTGAACCAGGAGGTTGCTGGTCTAATTCTCGGTCAGGGGACATGCCAGAGTTGTGGGCTGAGATCCCCAGGGCGGGTGTACAAGAGTTAGCCAATCAATGATTCTCTTATTGATGTTTCTATCTTTCTCTCCCTCTCCCTTCCTCTCTGAAATCAATACAAATATATTTTTTAAAGAAGAAAAATTATAACTACATAACATTCTGCATTTATTTATCATTAACGTTACCACTTTTTTTTTTTGCCCATCAAAAATAGAGATATACAGGGTGTCCCCCAAAAATGTATACACGCTTAAACAACTGATAGCTTAATTTTGAAAATGAAACGTATTTTAATAAACACTGCCTTTATAATCATTCAGTGTGTGTGTATACATTTTTGGGGGACATCCTACATATAAAATGGCAATAGTGAACAATAGTAAATAGTGATTAACATAAAATTAACTTTTTAAAGAATAGTTGATCTTTTAGTAAGAATATATGGCCTTTTGGTGGTAAATACCTGATTTCCTTTTTTTTTTTTTTTAATACTCACCCAAGGGTATGTTTTTACTGACTTTAGAGAGAGAGAAGTAGTGAGAGAGAAATAGTGATTGATTACCTCCTGTATGCACCCCAACGGGGGATTGAATCCACAACCTAGGTATGTGCTCTGACCAGGAATCAAACCTACAACCTTTTGATGTATAGGACAATGCTCCAACCAGCTGAGCCACCTAGCTGTGGCTGACTTTGTGTTTTGTTTTTTTTAATAATATGGAAAGTAGCTTACAAAATCCCCATTACAGTCTTCAGGGATCTTCAGGGAGTCACTGATCCAATCTTCTTATTTTTTTAAAAAAATATTTTATTAATTTTTTACAGAGAGGAAGGGAGAGGGATAGAGAGTCAGAAACAAACATCAATGAGAGAGAAACATTGATCAGCTGCCTCCTGCACACTCCCTACTGGGGATGTGCCTGCAACCAAGGTACATGCCCTTGGCTGGAATCGAACCTTGGACCCTTGAGTCCGCAGGCTGATGCTCTAGCACTGAGCCAAACCAGTTAGGGCCCAATCTTCTTATTTTACTAACAAGGAAAATAAGGGCCTGAAAGGTTAACTAACATATGAAGGCACATATGTTCCAACTCTCTTCCAGCCCATCAAAGGGACCTCTTCTTTTCTTCCCATCCCCTTACCTGTCTCCTGTTTTGACATATAGTTTCAGCAAGGAGTGATATGTCATTTATTGAACAAGTACTAGCTGCCAGGAGCTGTTAGGTAATGAGAGGGGTTAACTCACTCACTCAAGGTGGCATAGCTAGTACATAGCCCTGGTCTGGTGGGAGCAAGGAAGAATATAAGAAGGCTGACAGTCTCTTTGACTGTCTCCCTGCCCCAGACATTGGCCACTCAGTCTCTGAGGCCAGGAGTCACTCTCAAAAGCAGAACAGTCTTGGACATTCTACTTGGTGAGTCAGAAGCCATCAGAATGGATGCCGGGGAGGCTGGCCTTCATGGGGTAACTGCCCTCAAAAATTTATTCCTGTCAACCCAAATCATAAATACTAACTAGTAAACCCACTAACTAAACCTCAATGCCAGTTTATTCATTTACCAGTCAATATATGGGTCCTTTGACCGAAACACTGCCTGCTATTCAGGATACTCCCCCTGGAAAACCAAGAGAGTTATAAGAAAGAAGTTTGGTGATACAAAATCAGATCAAAGCAAGTCAGAATTTTCGTGGGCCATATCATGTGGGCTTTGGTGAGGCAGCATCCCTTAAGAGAGGGTTGGGATGTAGATTTCTTCTCAGGCTCTCCTTTTTTGGGGGGATGTGGTGGTGGTTTATAGTTTTATTGAGATATGATTTATATACCATATTAGAGGCCCAGTGCACGAATTCGTGTACAGGTGGGGTCCGGCCTGCCTGCTCTGATTGGGGTGATCCAGCCAGGCGACTGGGGGGAGGGGCCATGGGCGGTTGGTTAAACTCCCAGTCGAACTGGTCGAGGGGACAATTTGCATATTAGCCTTTGTTATATAGGATAATTCACCCATTTAAAAACACTAATCTACTTTGTGTCTCTCTAGAGTTGCCTGTCCTAGACATTTCATGTAAATGGAATCATATAATATGTGGCTATTTCTGTCTGACTTCTTTCACTGAGCATCACGTTTTCAAGGCTCATCATGGTGTAGCATGTGTCAGTACTTCTATTTCTTATTGCTGAATAACATTCTATGTGTGGATATACCACATTTTATGAATCCATTGACACATGGATATTTGGGTTGTTTCTGCTTTTTGGTTATCATGACTAATGCTGCTGTGAATGTTTGTGTACAAGTTTTTGTGTGGATCAGACTCTCCTGTTTTCAGAGCCCAGAAACACCACATCATCGTACCAAGTGATACAAGTGGCATCTCCGTTTGTTTACAAATCATCTATTCAGATGGGAAATCTTACCTATCAGGATTTCACCAAATGGGCCTTTGGTCCTTTCCTCAAAACCCAGAGCTACCTCTTACCTTCATGGAGTTTGGAGCTCTTAATTTCAAGGCAGAGTTCCCTCAAAGGACAGGTGTAAATAGGGAATCAAGAGTAGCTTGAGTAGAAACTCGGAACAGGAGTCTGGTATATAGGAACCAGTGACCTCGCTGTCTTGCTGTGTTGGGGTCCTGTGGTCCAGCCTCTGTGCTTCTCCTGGGCGAGGCCTCATTGCCCCATGAGGTGAGCCTGCAACCAGCCGTGCTGGTTGTGTGAGTGTGAATCTGACTGAACAGCAGTGCGGCCAGTGGAGGGCCAGTGAGGGAGGCTCACATCCTGTGACGGGCTTCCGACCTCTCCTGGAGGTAGAGCTGACGCTCCTGCCTTCCTGCCCTCTGCACCCCACACCTCTGCATACCACACCTTTTTTGAGGACCACATCTCTTTTTATCTTTAACTGGCACAAAGCCGCCACTCAGCGCTTATAGAATAAATGAGGGAACATGTGGTTCTGGGCTTAACTTCTCCAAAATAATTGAGATATGCAGGGAATACAGAGGAGGAAAAAGGCCTCGGGGAGAAGGATTTGAGAAGAGCCTTGAAGGATGAGCTGCAGTTTGCAGGTCAGGAGGAAAGGAAAGGGCCTTCCAACCAGGAAATAGTATTTGCAAGGCATGGAGAGGTAAAGGAGTTTGCTGTGGGTGGAGTTTGGATGTGTGACAGAGAGTGGTGTGAGGTGAGGCTGGGAAAGTAGGTCAGTCATGCCAGGGTGAGGTTTGTTCTGACGCCTTCTGGGAACATCCAGAGCAGCAATTCTGCAGGCAGGGGGAAGAATTATGGGGGGGGGGGGGGGAGCTTCGATCCAGTTGGAGGCTCTGCTGCAGGCCTGGCAAGCCCAGTGAGGCCTGGCAAGCCCAGTGAGGCCTGGTAGAGGCAGCTTCGTGAGGGTGGAAGACAATGGATTTCCCCGTGGAAGGACCCATCAGGCTGGCCTCACCCTTTTCCTCCCACACTCCAAGACATCCTCCCCACTTCCACAGGATAATTGTTGTGTGTCCTTAGAGAGTCAGTTTACCTCTGTGAGCATCAATATTCTCACCTCTAAAATGAGAGGGTTCCAACAGATACTTTCTCCACTGCTTGTAACTGGGAAGTTCCATATCCTTCATTGGCTGTGGATGTGCTCTGGCAACGGGGGTACCCACGGCCCTTCCCTGGGTCTTAGCCACTGCTAAACTGGAAAGTGGGCAAGTGGCAGTGCTGATGAGCTGGAGTCCCACATCCCTGCCAGATACAAAGTCTGCAAAGCTTGGAGGGACACAAATCCTGGTGGGGTTGCAATGCTGAGCCTGGGAAAGAAGGTGGTGCCTGCTGGTCCCTAAGAGACTCCCCACCTACAGCCTGAGGGTGGGTGACGCCTGGTTTGAGGGCTAGCTTAATGCTGAGTGAGGCCTAGACCTCCAAGGAGATGGAGGTCCTCTTTCTGCGCTCACTCCCGCCCTGCCTGTGGTTTCCTGCAGCACCTCAGGCGAGACCATGAGAGGGCGGTGGGAGGCAGCAAGCGCTGCTCTTCCCTCCTTCCCGCCTTCCCTCCTTCCTGCCTTCCCTCCTTCCCTCCCTCCCTCCTTCCCTCCTTCCCTCCTTCCCTCCCTCCCTCCTTCCCTCCTTCCCTCCTTCCCTCCTTCCCTCCTTCCCTCCTTCCCCTGCCCAGACCCATGGTGGCCTCTGGCCTCCTGGCTGAACACAAAGACTTCTCCAGTGGCATGCCCTGCCTCCGCATCTTGTGGATCTGAGCACACTGCCCAGAAAGTCCTAGGAAGGGGCAGTGAGGAGGCCATTGGCAGAAGACACTGAGTCTTGTAAATGGAGCACAATGTACCCATTCTTTCCTTCCAAGAAGCCTGAACCCGCCTCCCCCCCCCCCCGCCCCCCACCTACCCAGCCCACATTCTCTCTACCACCCATCCCAGCCCCCCACTCATATTCCCTGGAGTGATGGCTGCTTCCCAAGATCCCACATTCCTAGCACTGACCAGGCCAGCACACCCAGGAAGTGCCAAGCTGCTGAAGGGATGGGGAATGATGGGCCCTCCTTGGTCGTTTGTGGATCCAGCTGTGAGCTAGTGAGCTGGCGCCTGCGCCCACCCCACCAGCCACATTCCTGCTGAGGAGTTCTCCCCCACCCCCATGTTCTCTCCCCTCCCATCTCTCCCTCCAGATCTCTTGCTGGAGACCTTATGTCACTTCCTTCTATCTGGGCTTCCAGTCTGGGGGGCCCTTCCTCTGTTTTCCTAAGGGCAGCGTAGATTTTGATAACTGATGGGCCACAATGGGGAGGGCAGGGCAGGGTCTGTTTGTGTAGAGTAATTGAGGTCCCACCTCCCACAACCTGGAGATTAAGCTCTGGGGGAGGGGAGGAGAAAAGAGCTGAGGTGGGGTAATCTGAAACTCTGTCAGGATAAATTGGGACAGTATCCCCATGCTTCGCCTCCCCCCGCCTCCCCCAAGCTCCAGGCTTCCACCCACCCTGAGTACTTGCTGCTGCCTTAGTCCTTTCATTTGAAGGGGGCCCTCTGCTCCAGGACTTCATGCCCTGTTCTGAGGAGGAGAGAGAGAACACATCCTCTGCTCCCGTCTTCCCAGGAGCCTTCCCAGGATTGCCTGGAAGACCGGGCACCTGGTTCATTATTCAGGTGAGGCCTGGGCAAAGTGAGGCTTTGAGCTCCTGAGAGCGGTGGGAGGCCTGGTCTGCCGATGAGTCCCCAGAAACCTCCTGCAGCGCTTTCCCAGCTGCTTCCCCACAAGGGGAGCCCCCAGCGTGGAGACCGCTGGGTAGATAAGATTTCACCCGCAGACAGCTGTGGAGCTTTTCTCTCCCTGGGCATTAGGGGAAGAGGAGAGGAGGGAGCAAGTCTTCGGCTGAAACCCCAGCTTGGCACTTCCTTCCAGTTCCCTCTCATTTCTACCATTCTGTGTGGCTGTTACTCCCCCGCGCCTGGGGAATGCAAACCAGCCCCCTTCCTGCGTGGAAAGAGCTGGGAGTGTGTGTGTGAGTGTGTGTGTGTGTGTGTGTGTGTGTGTGTGTGTGTGTACACATGTACATTTGCACACATGCATGGCAAGAAAAACACGCAAGCCTCAGGGCCAGGCCATGAGGATGAAGTTTCTGAAAGAAGCCAAGGGTCCCAAGGATGGGAATGGGACTAAAGTGGGCCATGACCTTCAACAGTGAGAGGAACACTCGTGCTGGGGCTGTGGTGGCCCGTGCCTCTGACTCTCCACCCAGCCTCTTCAAGTCATGGGCCGCAGGGGCAGGTTTGGGGTGCTCACTCTCACCTGCTTCTCCGCCCGTACAGTTCCGGGGCCGCGCCAACCTGCATGTGTTTGAAGACTGGTGTGGCAGCTCCATCCAGCAGCTCAGGAGAAACCTCCACTTCCCTCTGTACCCCCATGTGAGTGCTGTGGGCCCCCCTCTCCTTTCTCTCTCCACACCATCTCCTCTTCCTCTGCCTACTTCTGTCTCTTATCCCCCCCACCCATCTTCTGTCTTCCCCATCTTTCTTTTTACTTCTGGTTTGCTTTCTTTCCTTTATCTCGTGGGCCCTTCTTTCCTCTCTGCACAGTATCTGCTTGTTCCCACCCTAGAGATTCCTTCGATGTCTCTGTCATCCTCGCCACCATTTCAGCTTTAGACCCTCATTTTGGTTCATCATCTAGTTTTCCCAGGGCCATCATGTGCAGTTGTGCTGGTGGTGTACTCTTCACGGTCACCTGGACAAAGTGGCCCAGTGGGAGTGGAAATCTTCCCCATATTTCATACCAAGCCATGCCCTGGCCCAGCCTGTCGCCCTCCCTCCTGATCTTCCCACCAGGCCTGACTGGACCAGTCTCCACTTCCTCTTCCCTCTTCTGGGTAACAGTTTTCCTCCCCTTTCTTGGCATAGATCCGCACAACTCTGAGGAAGCTGGCCGTATCTCCCAAATGGACCAACTATGGCCTCCGCATCTTTGGCTACCTGCACCCCTTCACCGATGGTGAGGCCAGCCCCAACGTCCCACCCTTCCACTTCCTGCCCCGGAGTTCTTTAGGGAGTCCAGAGAACATAGGCCCGTGGCTGTGAAATAAGTCTGCCCTGGGACCCTGTTAGTACATCTTTGATGAGAAATCGAGTGCAGGTGCAGTCTCATCCGGTCCACCCCCACCCACAGGCTGTCTTCACTCCTTGACTTGCAGAGTCTGGAACTAGCTCACCTCTCTCTCTAGTCTTCCCACCTACGCAGTGTCTCCCAGGGTGGAGAAACCCACTCTACCGGGGGGAAGCCACGCACCAAGGCCCCAAGAGAATTTAATGACTACACATAACACAGGCCTCAGCCCTGACACTGATGTTCTTGCTCTCACCTGGACTCTCCCCCGCTGCCTAGGGCCAATCCAGTTTGCCGTTGCTGCAGACGACAATGCGGAATTCTGGCTGAGCCAGGACGACCAGGTTTCAGGTCTTCAGCTACTGGCCAGTGTGGGCAAGGTAGGGTCAGCTCAGCCCATCTCCCTTGGTCCAGGTGCCAGGCATTGAAGGGGCCCCGCCTCCATCAGTAGACTCTCATCACCACTAGTGACTCTGGTGTGATTGCCAGGGAAAAGGTGGGAACAAGAAGATCCTCTCACCCCATCCCATTTTACCCCGCGGAGGAGGAGGAGGAAGGAGTCAGTCTGAGGCTGGGAGAAGACCCCACGGAGATTCATCTTTGGGCTGGGCCTGGGCCACATAACACCTTTTGGTTCAAGACTCCTTAGCTCAGTGCGAAGGACTCACCCAAGGGGATGGATGCTGCGGCCCTTCTGGAAGCGGGGAGGTGCTTCTTGCATGGGTCACTTGGTCACTCCCTTAACTCCCTTCTGTTTTCTCTCCCATCGTCACTCACCATCTTCCTTCCTCTGTTCACTCTCTCAACTTTTCTCCTCCTCATTCCTTCCTTTTTCTTCACTCACCACCTCTCATCCTTCATATTTTCTCCTTCCCTCCTTCTTCTACTCTCTCTCCTCACACTTGTAGACTGGAAAGGAGTGGACTGCCCCTGGAGAGTTTGGGAAATTTCGGAGTCAAATTTCCAAGCCAGTGAGGTGAGTGTGCAGTGTCAGGACATGCACAAGAGCGCCAGAGAAACCCCAGCCTCCCCCAGGGGCTGAGGCCAAATCCAAGTCGTAGAGCCCAGCCCTCCTTCCACCTGCCCCCTCCACTCTCCAGCCGTCCTCATTCACAGGCCTCAGTGGTCAGGGCACCGTGCATTTTGGTAAATGAAGTCTTTGACTTAGAAGCCATCTGGCTCATCATCCCTCATTTCACAGATTAAGAAACTGAGGCCCAGGGGGAATGACTTAATGAAGGCCTCCCAGCTGTTTGGTGACACTCAGGACTGGAAAGCAAAAATAGGCCTCCCTTCTCCCAGTCCTTGCCTTCCACAGGTTCTCTGTACCCAGAGATGTCCACAGCTATGCAGCCCGAGCACCTGCTGCTCCGCCTGCGCAACGCAAAGGTCCTAGTCGCAGCGGACTTGCTAGACTGGAGGGAAACAAAGGCCCTCCCCGCCGGTAGTGGCTGGAGTCACTTTAACATGCTGGAAGGGGGACTTAGCCCAGCGTCCGAGCACCACCTGGTGGCTGGCGCGCACACAAGCGAGAACTTGCATTGGCTTGATGGTAATAATGACAGTCCAGCTTGCAAAGAGCGCTGCTCTGTGCCAGCCTCTGTGGTGCAATTCAGCATAACAGCTAACGACATGGGCTCTGAAACAAGCCTGCCGGTCCAGACCCCACTCCACCACGTTACCTCGGGGCTTGGGAAAACTGCCCAAGATTTCTCTGCCTCTGTTCTCACCTGCGAGAAGGATTAAGCGACTTAATATATACAAAGCTCTTAGAACAGTGCCTAGCCCACAGTAACAACTCTATAAGGGTTCATTATTATTTATTTTTTATTCTCTCTATTGTCCTGTGAAGTAAGTACTGTTATCATTGCCATCTTCCAGAAGAGAAAACCAGGGTTACACTGTTCGTCAGTGGTGGAGTGGGGACTCTAACCCAGGCGGTTAAGTGACAAGGGAGTTTATAGGTGGGCGCAGTGGAAGAGTGGGGCAGAGGGATGGCCACAGGGCTGGAGACAGCTTTCCCTTTCTCGGCTCTCTCCTCCCGTCAGCCTGTCAGCCTCCCGCAGGTACTACTTTGAGGTGCTACACAAGCAGAATGACGAGGGCACGGACCACGTGGAAGTCGCAGTGAGTGTTCCTGCCCCTCCTAGCTCAGCTCCTAGCCACTCCTGTTCCCTCGTCCCTTGGACCCTTTTCGAAATCTAATACCTGCCAACATCCATATTCTCTCCTCTTCTAGTGGCGACGGAATGACCCTGGAGCCAAGTTCACCATCATCGACTCCGCTTCCCTGTCCCTCTTCACAAGTGAGTAGGCTCAGCCCCTCGCCTGAGATGGAGGCCAGGGGCACCCCACGAGAGGCTCAGCCCACCTGGGGAACTGAGTCGGGGAGTGGGTGTGGAGGCTAAAGCTCAAGGTGCTTGGAACGTGGGTGTGAAGGGATAGGAATAGAACCTAAGATCAGAGGTCCTTAGCTCTCCGGGGTCAGGGGCCCCTTTGAGAACCTGATGGAAGCTCTGAGCCTTCGTGCACCCACAAACCGTATTGTGTGTATAATTTCAAGGGGATCCAGAGACCACGAGGCTCACTCCACATGAAAACCTGAGTAAGGCCAATCTCCTATGTCACAGATGAGGCAGCCATGGTTCTTTCCAAGCCATGGCAGAGCAGAGGAAACTGTTCTCACTGCTTTAAATTCTCAGTAAATGAACTCTTCCATCATACTCTTCATTGCTTATGATTTCCTTAGCAAGACTCTCATCTGGAGGTCCCACTAGGAATTGCCACCTGGCAGGTGGGGCCGTGTGGGCCCTGGGAGTAGGAAGAGCAGACAGGGCTAGAACCCTGTAGGAGGAAGGAAGTGCTGGGAGGGGACTGGGAGGCAGGGGGAGGCGTGTGTGTGAGAAGGGGGCAGGATGGAGAGAAAGGGAAGGTCTGGGTTCCCTGGAGAGGGTGGCATCTGTGGAATGGTGAGTGGGAGGAGATTACCGGTGACCAAAGCAAGAAGCCACAAAGTCAAAGCAGAGGGACAGGTTGTGAGTTGCTGGGTTGCTGCGAGAGGAAGAGGAGAGAATTGGAATCCATAGATTCTATGTGAATCAAGAGGAAAGAGACCCCTAGCAAAGTTTAGGTAAGAAATTAATAGATGGACCAGATGTAACTAGCCTTGGGTGTAGGAGAGCTCTAGTTGCCGCTGAAGACAAATGAACCCAAGAGGCAGAGAACAGAGACAGGCAACCAGCCCTCAGGTGAGGAGCAGGGCTGCTGGGAACGCTAGGGGGCACCCTGCTCATTGGCATTGCTGAGCTGTTGGAGCTGCAGCATAGTCTGCAGGCTGAGACTAGACTGCCAGGTTCAAACTGCCACTTATCAGTTATGTGATCTTAGGCAAATGACTTAGAGTCTCTTTGCCACAGTTCCTTTTCTGTAAAATAGGAATAATAATAATACATGTCATGTGGTGTTATGAAGATTAAATGGGTTATTTGGGTTGTTTGTTTTTTAATATATTTTTATTGATTTCAGAGAGAAAGGGAAAGGGAGAGAGAAACATCAGTGATGAGAGAGAATCATTGATCAGCTGCCTCCTGCATGCCCCACCCTGGGGATCGAGCCTGAAACCCAGGCATGTGCCCCAACCCGGAACCAAACTGTGACCTCCTGGTTCATAGGTCAATGCTCAACCACTGAGCCAAGCAGGCTGGGCTAAATGGGTTATTTGTAAGATGCTTAGAACATGCCTGGCTTATTATTTAGTAAGAACTATATATGTGTTTGTTCAATAAATTAAACATACTAGTACTTATAAAATGACAAATTCCTAGCAGACAGCTGTAAAACATTTTGAGGGAGATGTGTTCTTTTCCAATTCACACAGAAATTGTGGTGTGTGCTGGTCACGGGGCCAGTGGAGAGAGTCAAAGGGAGATAAAGAGCTGAAACCACAAGTTATGGGGGGCAGGGCGAGAGGGAAGAGGGTCGAGCACGTCCTGTCCTGCCTCTGGGGGTGTACAGGAGCCTTGACTGAGCCTCTTCCCCGGCCCCTCAAAGAGACAGGGCCCGGGTTCTGGGCTGGGTTTGCTCCAGGGCTCACAGCTGCCCTCTTTTCTTTCTTCCCTGGCCCAGATGAGACGTTCCTAAGGATGGATGAGGTGGGCCACATCCCACAGACAGCAGCCAGCCATGCAGGCTCCCCAGACTCTCTTCCCACAGATGAGCAGCCCCTCGCTGACATGCTTCGGCCTGACCCCCGGGACACCCTCTATCGAGGTGAGGCCTCGGCTGCATACTTGTCACCCAGTCTGGGGACGGTATATGGCCAGGCCCGTGGTGTGGGTGGAGACTCAGGAGACCTGTCAGTTCTACCAGTGTCCCCAAACCCAGAAGATTGTAGTGTGAAATATAACATGCACACAGAAAACTACAAAAACATACATGTACAACTTCACACTACACAAATCGTTACAGAGCAAACATTTGTGTAACTACTGCCCAGGACTAGAAAGAGAACTCGAACCCAGAAGTTCCCTGGGTGTCCCTCTGCAATCACAAACCCCATAGTTTCTAACTGGATTCTGGCTCTTCTTACCCAGTGAGAGAAATACTAGGATGTTCCCCCTAAGGTGTCAGAGTCTTAAACACTTGGGAGTGTGTACATTTTAAAAGATGACAAAATCATGTCCTGCATCCCCCGCTTCTCAAAGGAAATTCAGTTATTGCACTGCACTTGGAAGTCTCTAAACCTTTATTGAGGCCAGCCCTGTACAGCGATCCCAATGCCATACTGTGCCTTGAACTAGGGAGTCTGAGTCCTCTGCCGCCAAGGTGCTCCGTGAATGCCCCCGCCCCAGAGGAGTGGTGCCAGCCCTGGTCTGCCAACCTCAGCCAAGGGCCGTGGGCTCTGTCCACAGCTGCCTCCAGTGAATACAAAGGAGCTGCTCAGGGCGGAGGACTTCAGCCCTCCGCCCTCCGCCAGGAGCCTTTGTGGCTCTAAGCCAGCCCTATTTCTGGCTCCCACTCCCCATCCTCATCCCCTTCCCTTACTGTCCTCAGTGCCTCTGATCTCCAAGTCTCTTCTCCGCCACGTCCTGCCTGATTGTCCCTACAAACCCAGCTACCTGGTGGATGGGCTCCCCCTGCAGCGCTACCAGGGCCTCCGGTTTGTAAGTCTGGGGCCCGGACAGTGGGGGGCAGGAGTGAGAGAGGGCTTGCTGCCTATGGCTGAGATGGGGGGTTGCTGAAGCTGACTTCCCGCTCCTCCCCACGTCGCATACCAGCAGACAGACAGGGTGGCCTCCCAGGCCCCTGGGCTGGGAGAATGAGCATTCCAAGCTGCTTCTGGCCCAGGTGGACTGCCCTGCAAAGCCTGAGAGTGGAGTTCTGCCTTAGGGAACCCCATACACCAGTTCTGCCACAGTGATGATGTGAGGTGGGCTGGCATGAGGCTTCTTACACTCTTTGCTCCATGGGCTACACAACCCTGTCCTGCCCGGGTCAGTCCTACCAGCCAGTCGGCCAGCAGCACCTATTAAACTCATAGATAAGACACTGGAGAAATGAGCTATGGAGGGGAACGCGAGAGAACTTTCAGGCTATGTGGAAACTAGAGAGGCAGAAGAACAGAGAGTGCTGGAGGCAGGAGAGAATGACCAGGACTCAGAGGATGGCTGGGGTGGCACGGAGAAGGTTTTGGGTGGTGATCACCTTGAGCTATGTTTAAAGGGGGCAAAAAATAGTGAAGTAAATAACAAAAGGGGTTGTTCCAGGGTGGTGGGAGGTTGCAGGTAAAGGTGTAGAGGTTGCAGGAGAGGATAAGATGACAGGAGGAGGAGGTAGGGTCTGCAGCTGAGAGAATGAGCTGGGTCGGGAGATGAGGAACGTGTGCACTGGAGAACTAGCCTGTAGGGGTTATGTTAGGTCCAGAGAGCCCAGAGAGGAGGCATAGAGTGGAGTGGGCCCTGGCCAGTGTGGCTCAGTTGGTTGGAGTGTTGTCCCCTACACCAAAGGGTTGCAGATTTGATCTGTGGTCGGGCATGTACGGAAGACAACCAATTGATGTTTTCTCTCACATTAATCTCTCTCCCTCCCTCTCTAAAATCAATAAACATATCCTCAGGTGAGGATTTAAAAAAAGAGAGAGAGGAGTGGAATCCTGGTCTGCATGAGCAGATGTTGCATTCAGAGCTCAGAGCAGCCCTTCCCTCCCCATTAGGGCAGGTTCCTAGGAGGTGGGGAGGTGGGGGCAGGTGCAACTCTGGTTGGCTGATTTCTTACCAAGATCCCATCTTCTTTCTCCTGCTGCTTCTTTCTCTACCTCCAGGTCCATCTGTCCTTTGTTTACCCCAATGACTACACCCGCCTTAGCCACATGGAAACCTATAACAAATGCTTCTACCAAGAAAACACATTCTACCAGGACAGGTGAGCAACACTGAACGAGGCAAGAAGATGGCGCTCTGCAGGAGCCAGGGGAGCTGCCTGGACCAGAGGGACTCAATGGCCCTGCAGCCCAAGGAGCCTTGGCCTTTCCTAGGCACTTGCCATACTCACGGATACCATCCCCCCCCCCCCACACACACACACACATGGTCTAGGACAGGGGTGGGCAAACTTTTTGACTCGAGGGTCACAATGGGTTCTTAAACTGGACCGGAGGGCCGGAACAAAAGCATGGATGGAGTGTTTGTGTGAACTAATATAAATTCAAAGTAAACATCATTACATAAAAGGGTACGGTCTTTTTTTTTTTTTTTTTTTAGTTTTATTCATTTCAAACAGGCCGGATCCAGCCCGCGGGCCGTAGTTTGCCCACGGCTGGTCTAGGACATGACTTCAGACTGCTGCTGGAACTTCCAGCAGAGCCTTATGCTCTGCCTGCAGGGCACCTGTGCAGTCTGCTTTTCCCTTCCTCCTACAGGTTCAGCTTCCAGGAGTACATCAAGATTGACCAGCCTGAGAAGCAGGGGCCAGAGCAGCCAGGTACAGAGTGAGAACTGGGGCTTCCAGGTCAGGCTGGGAGGGATGACCATGGTCTATTTCTAAGAGAAGTTCAGACTGTGCTAGCCCTGCACCTGAGGAGCTTAAAATTCAAACGAGTCCAGCCAACATGGCTCAGTGATTGAGCGTTGACCTATGAACCAGGAGTTCACAGTTCAATTCCCAGTCAGGGTACATGCCAGGCTTGTGGGCTTGATCCCCAGTGGGGGCATGCGGGAGGTAGCTGATCAGTGATTCTCTTTCATCATTGATGTTTCTATTTCTCTCCCTTTCCCTTCCTCTCTGAAATCAATAAAAAAATATTTAAAAAAAAATCCAAACCACATGGCCACTCCTTCCACACCCAAGGGTGCAGAGCAGTATTCCCAGCTTTTCTATATCAAGGCACATGTTCTACAAGAACATGACTGTTGGTGACAGCAGGCTGGGTCAGCTGGAGGTTCCGAGCCCTGGAGATTACTTGGGCTGCCCCAGGGTGCGCTGTCGCTAGCACGTCATTTGAGAAGTTCTACAGAGAAGCACTGTCTTCCTGTGGCCTTTCTTCTTGAGGCGCTAGGGCCTGGGTTGGGCCGTTTGTTGGAATCCTCCATGTGCCAGGCACCTGCTAGGCATTTTGTGTATTTATATCACTCTGTCTTCACAAAAACCTGTGGAAGATGGCTCATTATTCCCTTTATGCAAATGGAGAAACTGGGGTTACTGCGTGAGTGACTCACCCAGGTCACACAATAAGTGGCAGAGCCCAGATGCCATCCCTGTCTGAAACCCCTTGAAGTATCACACATAATCACCAGGTATTTGTATGTCTTGGGAAAAGCTTGCAAACTCTGACGTGAGGAATGGTTGTTATTAATGACAGGTTTTGAAGAAGGCCTTCTAGAAGAGTCCCAGTATGGAGAGGCAGCAGAGGAGACCCCTGCTTCCACTGAGCCAGAGGGAAAACACGTGCCTACCTCTACCCCTGGGCAGGATGTCACTGACTACCACCTGCGGAGCCTGCGGAAACTCCTGGCCCGGCCCCGGGAGGGGCTGCCTGCCCCCCTTTCCAAGCAGAACTCTATAACTCCCTTCCCAGTGAAGACCAGCAATGTCCCAGTCCAGCAAGCAGAGAAGATGGAGAGAAAACCCAGACCTGAGCCCAGCCAAAATCCACCTCATTCTGACAAGTGGCCTAGGCACCGGATGGGGAACCTACCTCAAATCAAAAGGCCCAGGCCCACTGGTGATAGCCCCAGGAAGACTCTAGGGCAGTCCCAGTGGCTTAATCAAGTTGAGTCATACATTGCAGAGCAGAGGAGGGGTGACAGGATGGAGCCTCTGGCCCCCAGGAGGGGTTGGCCTGGGGAGGAGAAGGTGGTAGCAGCTGCAGGCCAGGAAGGGCAGGTGGAGGGAGAGGAAGAGGGTGAAGAAGAGGAAGAGGAAGAGGATGTGAGTGAGGTGTTTGAATACGTGCCCATGTTTGACCCAGTGGTAAACTGGGACCAGACTTTCAGTGCACAGAACCTTGACTTCCAAGCCCTGCGGACTGACTGGATTGATCTGAGCTGTAACACATCTGGCAACCTGCTGCTTCCAGAGCAGGAGGCTCTCGAGATCACACGGGTCTTCATAAAGAAGCTCAACCAGAGGAGCCGGGGGTAAGGTAAAGGGCTCTCCTGGGCCGGGGCTGAGGCATGCTGGCCCAGGGGGCAGGGACCTGGGGGCTGTAGTGGGTTCCCTTGTTGCAGACTCCTGGAAAGGACAAGTGCCTGGAGCCCCTGCTCCTGGAGGTGACCTGGACCAGTCAGGTCTTCGTCCCACCATCAAGCAAGGTTTTGAAATGCCTTGGCTCCCAGTCTAAAAGCACAGGGAAGACCTGGCAAATGTGGTCCCCTCTCTCAGGGAAGGAGCTAGTAAAAAGACAGATCAGGCAAAACGGAGGCTAAAAGAGACTAATAGGAACAAACCCCAGATGTGGGCTAGAAGGGCTAGAATGGCTGAGCTCTTTGTTGTTTCATTCATTTAACCAATCAACATTTTTTCCAATTAAGATAAAATTCCCACACCATTTAAGAGTATACGATTCAGTGGGTTTTAAGTATATTTATATATTGTGTGACCATCACCATTTTCTGATTCCAGAGCATTTCTATCACTTTTTTAAAAATGTTTTTATTGATTTTAAAAAGAGAGGAAGGGAGAGGGATAGAGAGATAGAAACACTGATGAAAGAGAAACATCCATCGGCTGCCTCCTGCACACCCCCTACTGGGGGTTGTGCCTGCATTCCCGGCACCCTGACTGGGAATCGAACTGGTAACCTCTTGGGTCACCGCTAACTACTGAGCCACACCAGTTGGGCCATTTCTATCACTTTTTAAAGGAACCCTGTAGCTAATAGTGGTTAATTCCCATTCCTCCCTCTTCCCAGTCTCTACTTTCTATCACTATAGATTTACCTATTTAGACATTTCACATAAATGCAATTATATAATATGTGGCCTTTTGTGTCTGTCTTCTTAGACATAGCAAAATGCTTTCAAGGCTCATCCATGTAAAATGTATTGCCTATTTCCATCCTTTATATTGCTGTATAATATTCCTTAGTAGGAATATACCACATAGTGTGTATCCATTCATCACTTAATTGACATTTAGGTGTTTCCACTTTTTGGCTATTTTGAATACCAGGCTACTCGGAACATTGGTGTACTAAGTTTTTGTGTGATCATGTTTTCATTTCTCTTGGGTATACACCTAGGAGTAGAATTGCTGGGTCATATGGTAACTCTGTGTTTAATATTTTGGGGACCTGCCAGTCTCTTCCAAATCAGCTACACCATTTTACATTCCCCTCAGCAGTGTATGAAGGTTCCAATTTCTCTACATCCTTTGCCAGCACATGTCATTTTCCTTTTTTAAATAACCACTCTAATGGGTGTGAAATGGTATCTCACATTGTCTTTTTGATTTACATTTCCCTAGTGACTAATGATGTTGAGCCAACCAATGAACATTTACCTAATTATGTATTATGTGCTGTTGTTTGAACAGAGTATTTTATTAATTAGAGTCAACTTCTGAAGGAAACTCATTCACCTTATATACAATCTCAGAGCTATGAAAGAGTTTAGAGATCATCACAACTCAATAGGTGCATTTTTAAAGATGGAGGCACAAAACACACACAAAACAACCAAAAACAAATAAAAGATAAAGGCGGAGGCAGGGAACACTAGAGAGGTTAAAAGCATCTTGCATAAGCAACTTAGCCAATGGCAAAGCGAGGACAAATACCAGAGTTTCTTGACAATTGGCCTTGTAGGCTTCTACCACACCACGCTGCCCCACAGTGGGGGAAAGAATTACTCAAGCCCCCCACCCTTTTTGCCATAGGAGATACCAGCTGCGGCGCATTGTGAATGTGGAGAAGCGGCAAGACCAGCTACGTGGGGGTCGCTACCTCCTGGAGCTTGAGCTGCTGGAGCAAGGCCAGCGCCTGGTGCGGCTCTCTGAGTATGTGTCTGCGCGAGGCTGGCAGGGCATCGATCCAGCTGGTGGGGAAGAGGCCGAGGCCCGGAACCTGCAGGGCCTGGTGTGGGGCCCACACAACCGCCAGAGACGTGTCTTGAATGTCCGGGCCCCAGAGCCCAAGCTGTGCTGGCCCCAGGGCTTCTCCTGGAATCACCGAGCAGTGGTCCACTTCATCGTGCCTGGTGAGCCTCCAGCCGAGCCTGGGCACTGTCAGCGGAGCAGGGACGCTAATAGTAATCTTGAGCACCAGGTCTCTGCTCACTGACCATCTTCCGGGAGCTTGTGAAAATGGCCACTTTACAGTCGCGGAACTGAGGCTCACAAGAGAAAAGTCACTAGTCTAAGTGTACATGTTTAGAAAGCTCGAGCTGAGAGTACATACTGACTCGAGGCCATCACGCTTTCTATGGTACCAGTTTCAAGGTTGGGTGTGATAATCCACTGGGGTTGTACTGGGGTTTACAGCTGACCTGGAGAGATAGGACAGAGAGGGAACCTAATAGAATGGGGACTGTGTGACAGATAGGAGTGTAACAGTGGGGTGGGGCAGGAAATAAGGATGATGAATAAGGCAGACAGATGACAGGTTTTAAGTGTCAGAGCATGAGGGGTAAATATGAGAGTCTGATGGCAAGTCCTGGCCGAAGGCCTTCTCAGAGGCCCTGCCAGGGGGGCTGTGCAGGGTGGAGAGGCCCCTCCATAGTGAGCTCGCCTGTGTCTGTACGGCATTGCTCCTGGTTGCCCACAGCTGCATCGCCCCTGAGCGGAGGTCTGATGGGACTGTCCTGCAGGGCCCAGGCGTGGGCATGCCTTCTTTGTGTCACCTCTGCTTCTTTCTCTCTGCCTGCCCCACTTGGGTAGTGAAGAACCAGGCGCGCTGGGTGCAGCAGTTCATCAGAGACATGGAAAAGCTGTTCCAGGCCACCAGCGACTCACACTTCAACATCATCATCACTGACTATAGCAGTGAGGACATGGATGTCGAGATGGCCCTGAAAAGGTCCAAGCTGCAGAGGTGAGGAGGTTTCCTGGCTGGCGTGCAGCCTGAACCCTCTTCCCCAAATCAGCACTGCTGGGTCCGGGGCAGAGCCACAGGTCTCATCCAGCTTTGCTGACCCCAGTCTCTGCCATAATCCCATTCCAGGAGCACATCGTCTCTCCTCTATGCCTGCAGACTTCCTTCAGGGACTGCCTAGTCCTAATGCTCAGCCCCTCTCTTCTCTCTTCCCCTGCAGCTACCAGTACATGAAACTAGGTGGAAACTTCGAGCGCTCAGCTGGACTTCAGGCTGGCATAGACCTGGTGAAGGTAAATGGACTGGGAGGGGCTTGGGAGATGAGATTAAAGGTTGGTTAAGAGGTAGAGACATTTGGGATGTGTAAGGAGGTCAGTTCCTCTGGGAGGAAGGAATGAGGACACGGGGTCCTCTCTGTTGTGCTGCCAGGGTGGAGCATTTTTCCAGAGTCCTTGAGTCCATGAAGAGTGGGGGAGGAGTCAGGATTTACTCTCTGATTGTAAGAACTGTGCTCTGATGCCCAGTACCGTGGAAATCTGCCCAATCGTTTGTTTAGTGGAGGTTTGTCAATCATGCAAATGGGAAGAGCCAGAGGATTGCCCTAGAGAGTGGCTTGGCCTTGTAGCCCTGGTTGGAGGGTCTGCTGATCCTCCCACATCTGTCCCCAGGACCCGCACAGCATCATCTTCCTCTGTGATCTCCACATCCACTTCCCAGCTGGCATCATTGATACCATCCGGAAGCACTGTGTGGAGGGCAAGATGGCCTTCGCCCCCATGGTGATGAGACTTCATTGCGGGGCCACTCCCCAGTGGCCTGAGGGTGAGCCCTGCTCTCGTCTAGGGAGGGTAGGAAAGACCTCCTGGCCTTGGTTTTTAACCCCAGAGCTGGAAACAGTCCTGTCTAACACAGCAGCAGCACCCTCCCATCCTGCCCTCCTGCTGCTCTGCTCACCTGGACAGTCCAGAGATGTGCCCCAAGGGCTGTGCTGCCAGCCACAGCAGCAGCAGCAGCAGCAATGATGAACATGGCCCTCCCCTCTTCCCCTTTACTCATTCATCACATGTTTATTAAGCATTTACTACGTGCCGGACTTGGCCGTGTGAGGATGCAAAGATGGAAAGACAGGCCCCTCCTCTGGAGAGGGAAATGGCCAAGGAAACCGACGCGCGCTACTGTTAGTAGCTACCATTGTGAGACCCTAATGTAGGACTGTCACCAGACCTCGGTCACTCCCTGGTAGGACTGCTGCTTTCACTGGACTCTGCACCTTAGCTCAGGGGGCTTCCCCCAAAAAACAGTCAAGGGACTTGCCCAGATCAGACAGTTTTCAGCCGCAGGCACGCCATTGTCCATCTTGCAGAGGAGGCTCTAGGGATGCCACCTGGAGGCCTTCTTTACTCCTTCCTCCTGGCCCCTGGCTCACCTCACCTGGAAGTGTGACAGAAAGGGTGGCCTCGAGGACTCAAAGCTTCCCACTTCCCTTTTCATCTCTTCCTGTCTGTCCGCAGGCTACTGGGAAGTGAATGGATTTGGACTGCTTGGCATCTACAAGTCAGACCTAGACAGGATCGGAGGCATGAACACCAAGGAGTTCCGAGACCGCTGGGGTGGGGAAGACTGGGAGCTGCTTGACAGGTGACTGGGAGAGGGGCATCTGAGGGCTCTGCTCTGGGGAGGGAGTGGGGCAAGACCATCCTAGACCCAGCCACCTAGGCTGCAGGTTCCCCACAAGCAGGCGAAGGCATCGGACTTGGAGGAAGTTCTACCACTTACTGGGCTCCAGTTACTTCTCTTGCGGAGACTCAGTTTCTCGGTCTGTAAAGGGGAGGATACTGCCTTTGTCTCTGTCACAGGGCTGGCATGGAAAGTGCTTGATGAACGGTCATGAGGTTAGCAAAAACTGACCGGTACAAATGTAAACGATAATGATCTGAGCAGCAAGCAAATCACAGTGGGAGCACATGCTGCATCTCCAGGTCAGCGCTTCCCCCCCCCCCCCCCCACCCCCGCAGCTGCCTGGGGAGGAGGATGAAGTTGTTGGATGGATAAGAGAGACAGGCCAAAGGGTCAGGAAAGACTTCTGAGCCAGCAAAAGAGGTCGTGTGGACCATTAAAGGTCAACAAGCCATCCATGAGGTCTGTGTCCCTGGAAGCCTGGGGCGAAGGGAGTTTCAGGGAGGAGGAAACAGTCGTGGGTATGGAAAACCTCAGAGAAGGACACGGCCGGGAGCTGGCTGGGCCGGGACCCCAGGTCACAGGGGTTACAGAACTTGTGGGTGTGAGGAAGTGGAGGCTGCATTAGGATGAGATTCCTCTTTCAGGAAATTTGCTGCCAACAGAAGGGGTGGGAAAGAGGATGATACTTGGAGAGTTGAGCTTAAGGGGAGGGGGGACAGGAGAGAGGGGGTAAAAATCCAAGTAAGAAAGGGTGTCATTGTAGGAACAGTGTCCAGGGGAGGGGGACAGGGCAAGGTCAGGAGCACTGGGCAGTGGGACTTGACAAGGAAGAGATGTGTTGCTTCCTGAGGGCAAAACACAGCCACCAGTCAGTGGGTGTCTGCCTATACTGGTAGGTGATTCACATCCATTTCTTCATTCAGTCCCCCCAAACCTCCGTGAGGTAGGTGTAATTATCTCCATTTTTCCAGATGAGAAAACTGAGTCTTATTAACTTGCCCCAAATCTTGCAACTAGTAAGTGTCAGAGGCATAAATGCTGCATGTGTTTATGCCTTTTCCCTAGAGGGAAGAAAGGAAAGGACGATAATAATACCAGGAGAGTTTAAAGTGCAAAGGAGGAAGGTTGAGGGAGCTTCTGTGAGATAGCCCCGGCCTCATAAAGCCAGATCCAAGTAGATCCCAAAGTGGACAGAAGCCTGGACTAGTGGCCACCTCCACCTGTGGTCTTCCTGCGCGGCCGGGAAGATGCAGACCCCGGTTCAGTTCTCAACCCTCCTTCCTCTACTGAAGCCCAAGGAGAAAGAAACTGCTTCAGATTCCAGTAACTTGTGCCCATGCCCAACGTACAGGTCTCTCTGGGAGAGGGAGTCCCCGTGGGCTGTGCATGTAGAAGGACAGGGGAGGGCTAGGATGAGGTCTCCCGCCTCTGTCTCCGTCAGACACAATGATGTGTCCCCTGCTGGCTGAGTGCCAGGCACTGTGCTGAGCACCTCTGTCTGCCATCTCTCCTCTGCCACCACCCTCGAGTGCCTGTATGTCACTATCCTCCTTCTAGATTAGTGAACTGAGGCTCTGAGAGATGATGTGACTTATATGGTGTGGAGCTGGGATTCAAACTCAGGCTGTCGGGCTCCAAAGCCCACACTCTGCACCACACCCCGCTCCTGCCTGCGGGGAACAAACAGGAAGACAGGGACGGGGCTGTTGTAGATGTGGCGCCTGGTTGCCTCCTGTGCTCTGTGGCTCATCCTGCCCCTCTCTCACTCAGGATCCTCCAAGCAGGCCTGGAAGTGGACCGTCTCTCCCTCAGGAACTTCTTCCATCACTTCCATTCCAAGCGAGGCATGTGGAACCGCCGCCAGATGAAGATGCCGTAATCCCAAGGGGTGGCCCACTGGACCGACCACTTCCTGCCCCTTGACTCGCAGCTGCTCCCCAGCACCCTGTGGACTGCTGGGGGAAGTGAGGTGGGGAGCAGAAGCCATGGCTGGGCCCCCAAGGCCTCAGCATAACACCCCCACTCCACTGGGAGCTGTCCCCTTGCAGACAGCTATCGAGGCCCCTCTCTCCATCCTCTGGGCCTGCAGACGGAAGACAGAAGACTTTGTGAAGGGCAGCTTGAGGGGCTGCTCGCTCACAGTCACAGAGGCTGTGCAGTTAGGTCAGGGAGGGGAAGACCTGCTTGAGTGACACCATCCTACATCTTTGAGGTGCGTGCCAGCACCCACCCTGCGCTCCTCACAGGAACAGCGACCAGGAACTGGAAGCTCTTCTATTGGACATATTTTATTGGGGTTTCATTTTTTTTTTTTTTATCAGAAAAGCAAACCTTAACTGTCCAAGACCCAGCATTGACTACAAGAGGGGGATGGAGTCGTGCCTTTAGAGAGTGTCCCCACTTGCATACCTCAGACCCACTCCCGTGTAGAGCTGTGTCCCTCGGTCTGTGATCGGCAGCTGATTTATAACCAGAGGAGCTGCCCCACGAGGAGCACTTCCTCTGCTCTACCCCCGGCCGTGCCTTGCAGAGACACACACATCTCTCCCAGGTGGTCACCGAACTGCTGGCCACCAATTAGGGCATTAGCCTTACCCTCCAGGCAGCGCTCACTTCAGGCCCATCAGAAGCACAGAACTGACATCCTCTTCCTGGTGCCACAGGGGTTGGGAGACGAGGAAGTGGTGGGCAGTGGGCTCACCCTGGTGTTGGGCATGTAGGCCAAGCAGGACAGGCAAGATGGAGGAGGCAGAGGGGAAAGAGGATGTGGGTGTACTAAGTAAACCATGACGTAGATGAGAGGAGGGGCCCGAGTCAGCAGGAAGAGATGAAAAGGGAAGTGGGAAGCTTTGAGTCCTTGCAGCCCAGCTCCCCGGACTTGCTGTCCTGCAGGGAGAGCCCCAGCCGTGGCCTTGAGTGGAAGAAGAGGAAGGGGTGTGGGTGGAAGGGAACCATATAATGGACCAGGGTAGGAGGCAGCAGGGTGGCAGGTTTGGGGAGGTGAGGACGTGGTTCTGAGTTCTCTTCCCCGAGTGGAAGGGAGTAGGACTAGGAGGAACTGAAAAGTGGAGCAAGTTCAGGGAAAACAGCCCTCGGCCTTTATAGTTGAGGCCACCCTTTCTGTCACCTGATGATCGATCACACACTTATCTTGCACTAATGATCCCCAGGTGCCTTTGTGGTGGGGATTTCTCTGCTGCTGCTGCTGCCACTGCTGCTGAATTCACCGCTAGTGCAGTGGACACTGGACCCTGAGCTCTGCGGCTGTCTGGGAGGCCAGCACAGGGCTCCCTGCTGTGAGCAAGGGCTGATGACAGTGTGGCAGGTCCAGGCAGCAGGCCCAAGCCCCCTGCTGGGACAGTCAGTCCCAGGCACAGCATTTGGAGGGTCTACTTAGTGGGCCCTGTATTCACCAAGAGCATAAACTTTGCATAGGGGAGATTGGAGCCTGTTGAGAACCCTCAGGCTTGAATCCTTGCCTCCATCTTAAGAAATCAGGAAGCACAGGGCTTTTCAGTGACTCGGTGGCTTTTGGATGCCCATACCTGCCCTTGGGCTATGGCTCTTTAGGGTCCCTGCTCCCGCTCACTGCCCTTGGGCAAGGTCTGTAGGGAGTAGGCAGAGCTACTGATGGCCAGCTGTGGTGCTAGGTTTCTTTCTGGGGCCACTCTCATCGTTGGGCATTCACTGGGAGGCCTGAGCCAGTCCAAACAGCCCTCCTGCTTCTCTCCTCCTGGCAACAGGGCCAGCCCAGCCTCCCCTGCCCTGCCCACCACCCCCTGTGCTCCTGGCCAGTGCCTTGTGTTTGTTACCTCCACACCATCTGCCTTAAGGGGGAGGACCTGGCAAGGGCTCCTACTCTGTAGGGAAATGTCTAGGGTGGGGGAGGGACTGGGATGGTGGGGGGAAAGCATTAAATACTGCATCTTCTTAGAAAACAGAATGGCTCTTGCATTTTCCTGTTGCCCATCCTGGTGGGAGAGGGTTGGGCTGAGGGCCCCATGGTTCACGTCTCTGTCCTTTGGCCATCTGGCCTCTGAAGGACGTGCCAAGGACCCTTCCATGCCACCCTCCACCCATTACCATTAGTTGGATGCCTGCTGTGTGGCAGACAGCCTGCCTGTGCTGTGGTTTTCTCCTGGAGGAAACAACATTGGTCCTGTGTGAGGAGCTCACAGTCTGATAGACCAGGCATTTCTGTTTTGCAGGTTAATGGAGCTTGGTGGTTTCAGAGGAGCGAGGCTGGTGGACACCCCAGGTGAATAAGGCTAGAAAGAGGGCCAGAATGGTTTTGGGGAATAGTGGAGAGGAGCTGAGGTGTGGCTTATTCTAAAATAGCAGACAATTTAAAAATATTTTCTGCTTGATCTGGGATGCCCTGTTGATGCTTTGCAGGTGCAGACTGACCTCCCTCGTTACATTTGGCGTAGGCATAAATCAAAGTTCATATTTCTCAAACACATGCCTAAGATAAGGTGCTAACATGAAAGCTAGAACAGGTTTAAAGGAGTTTTCGAAAGGAGTGTGCGTACATACGTCAATCTAGAACTGACTAATTGGCCATTGGTGTAGCTGATGGTCATTGGCCCAAGGCATGTGGGGCCTGGAAAGTTGACTCAGAGCGTAATCCAGAGGAGAAGAAGTGATTTAAAAGCCTTTTCTCATTCCAGGCTTGGAGTTTGATCCTTTGAGCCCTTTCCAGGACACAGATGGAGATGGCAGCTCAGATGCAGCTAAAAGCATAAAGGTTGACTTCAGTGGATTTGCAGAAACTTTTATAGATAGAAATCATTCCATTTTACCTGGGAAAATAGGCCTGGGAATGGATGGGACAGAGGGGAGGAATGGAGTAAGTCAGAACCAGAGTCCTTAAGCTGGTGGACTCAGCCTTGCGTCGACATGCCTCAGGTGCCACCAGGAGCAAAGGTTGGCACTATCCCACGCTGAGCTCAGGCCTGTGGACCAAGATGAAATTCACTTGGACCAGTAAACTATCCCATCTTCACTCAGGTGCTGTGGTAGGAAGCAGGCATCTACATTGCTCTTTCAGGAGCTCCCAGGGGAAGTGCTCATCAGCCTGGCAGATCAGGGAAGAAAGAGGCGGAAGCAGCTCCAGATCCAGTACCTGTGGGGAAGCCGAGAACAGGCGGTGAGGCAGAGTGCCCGCGATTCCCCTGCAGCCTTCAAAGATGCAGATGCTGACTCAGTAGAGCGGGAGTGGGCCTGAGATTCTACATTTCCAGCAAGCTTCCGGTGCTTTTGTTGCTGTTGGTTCATGGACCACAGTTTGAGTAGCCGGGACTGCTGGGCAATGCCAAGGGGGAAATCCCACATCTCCATCTTGCCTCTTGCTGTAGGAGTAGAGCCAACCACTATCCACATTGCCTCCCACCCATCTCAGGCGATGGAAAAACCCGAGCCTAAACTAGAGGAGAAGAATCGGTACCAGCACTGGGGGCCTTTCTGAGTCCCCATCCAAGCTCTTCTCCAGGATTCCCTCCTTGTCCCAGATCTACTTTCTCCTTTTGCGTGGCAAGGATTTCTCTCTTACCCTAAATCCCAGAGGTGAGAAAGGGGCTGCCTGGGGGAGCCATTGGGCCTGAGGACCTCTCCGCTTCCCTCACCTGGGTTCCAAGCTGAATTCAGAGAGGATTCCTTGAGGTCCTGGCAGCCAGGAACCCTGTCTGATGTGCCCCGAAAGCTGTAATGAAGACATTGATGACAACAGTGATGAAGACCAAGATGGTGGCAGCATTGTTGAGCTGGTTTAATTGCCACTGCCTTTCCACCTCATTCAGGTTCAGCCGTGCTGTGGAGAAGTGGAGAGTGAGACGTAAAAGTCAGGGTGGGGCTACAGTCTGAAGCTTCCCTCACAAAACCCACTAGAGTTCAGAGAAAGTCTGGCAGCTCAGAGATCCATGTGGCAGAAGTCAAGGGAGGTGGTGTCATTGCATTGGACACCTCTTCCCTCACTGATCAGTGTGGGGGCATCCATGTGGTGCTTCATAGAATCAGGGTTTGGGAACTTACCACCGGATCTTCTGAGTGGGGTGCATGCTCACACAGGTGATATGGGACTCTGCTACAAGTTAGTGAGGGCGTCACTCAGCAGTGTTGTGGAGTGGCCTCTGTATGGAACACCAAGAGGTAGGGCAGGGTGCCTCTCATCACTCTGTAGGTGTCACTTGGGCATTTGTAGGTGCAGAGGGCCTACACCAGGTTCGTGTATGGCTGAAGTAGGCATGTACAAAGCAGAGTGGTACAGGGAAG
Organism: Myotis nattereri; assembly: GCF_964212035.1. Lineage (NCBI taxonomy): Eukaryota > Metazoa > Chordata > Mammalia > Chiroptera > Vespertilionidae > Myotis > Myotis nattereri. The sequence continues at coordinate 121,417,314 of NC_138076.1, read as the reverse complement.
ACACTTGGGGCTCATCTTCCCACTAGGGGGCTCTGGGGCCAACTCCAGGCCTGGGCTCACCAATGACCACGAGGAGGATTCCGATGACGACCTGCAGGAGCAGAGAGATGCTGATGAGAGTGATGAGGGTAGCATAGTATTGAGAGGACGGCCCCTGCTCCAGCACCGTTTTCAGCCGCATGGCATTGGACATGAAGAGAGCCACATCCAGCATGCTCTCTGCCACGCTCTTCTTGGTGGCATAATGGTTCAGGTTGATGGGCTGGCTCCTCCCGGGGTTGGGGTTCTCAGGCTGTAAGGGAGAAAGCACAGGTTTACCAGGGAGGCTCTAGAAGGGAAAGGAGAGAGAGTTACAAAACTCACTCCTAACCAGGTGAGGGCAGGTAACACCCTGCTGAGTTTTATGGCCTGAAAGAAATCATGTTATGTTGTAATTTATATTTCACAGTGGGTAGAGTCGCCCTTCCGTCACACCTTCACACATTCATCTGAAGGATGCCAGGAGGAGTCTCAGCTGCTCCTAAAATGTGCCTTACTCATTTTATGCTGTTTTACCTGGGCCGGGCCAGGCCCAGGGCCACTCTGTTTTCCTCTGAGAGCAACGCCTCTCAGAAGACAATAGCAGGAGGCTTGGGCGCAATAGGAAAGGCACCTCTTCTCCCAGGGTGCTGTGGCCCCAAGGCGGGTGCACAGCTGAGCAAAAGGATCCTGAGCTGAGTTCTGATCCCACTCAGCCCTCGGCACTGGGCCACAGCTGTGCTCAGGCACTCTCGCTGGCTGTCAAACGCAGGCCCAAATCAAAACACACCTGTATGTGTGTGTGCACGTATGCTAAAATCCCTTTGTTTTTTACATTTGATTTGATTTTGAAATATAAAGTAAAGCTCTTATCCTCAAGAAGTTACGAACGCCAAAAGATGGAGTTACAATGCAGGCACATGGGCTGGACGCCTGGGCCGAGCCAGGAAATCCAGGCTGGGTGCTGCAGGCACGCTGCCATCACTCGGGAGAACTTGGGGCCATGCTAGGGAGACTTATTTAGGAGTGATGCTTGGGATGATTGGCCCAGTAGGGCCCAGAAGCAGGAGACCTGTTGAAAGGTATGGTATTGACTTAGGGTCAGGGTGACAAGGAACCGAACCTGAGTGGTAGTGAGAAGGAGAGCAAGGAAGGACTTTGAGAGATGTTACAGCCTGGGGCAGGGAGCTACCTCAGCAGATGACCACAGCAGGATAGCTGTTGAGTGGGTGGGTGGATGGATGGGTAGATGGAGGGGGTATCCAAGGGTTCTGGATGCTCCTGGATGCTGGGCTTGTTCGGTTAGTGCCGGGGTGCCAAGGCCAATAGCCCACAATAACACCATGGCTAAAACCTGTGGTCCTAGCCCATTTGGCAATGGGTCATTCTGGGTTCAAAGGACATATTAAGTGAGAGTCTGTGGAGCAGCCCAGCCCTCTCCACAATTCAAAGTGCTTCTGCCCGAGGGCCGCTTCCCTGCTTGGCTGTGCCCCCCCCCCTCCCCCCACCCCAATCCCACCATCAGTTTGCCCTGTAGCTACAAGCTTTGCACTTGTTCCTTCTTCCGAATCCAGCTCTCGGTTCAAGATCTGATAAACTGTGAAATTACTGTGAAAGCTTCAAGGGAGAAAACCCCTTCTCTGAAATGTTGTATATGAAAGTAGACAAAACCTTACATTCAAATAGTGTGTGAGGGGGTGGGTACTTGGGGACACAGATGTCCCCAGGCCTCAACAAAAAATATTGCCATTTGTAAGTTTTATGAGAACTTCTAGGCTTTTGTTATTAAGTTGATCTTAGAGCCTCATCCTTTCCGCCCTAATTTAGGGCCTGCTTTTATTTTTATTTGTGCCAGTTCAGGATTGCTCCATAACTGAGGATGCGTCTCAGCTATGGTGGTGGGAGGCTCTGCAGTGTGCGCCCGCCCTAGCTCCCGAAGGCACCAGTTCACCACAATGTCCACATGGTGTCGCGCTGCCTCCAAAGAAGTGACTTGGGCACCCAGGCTGCCCTGGTGGCGGCGGGTGGTGGTGTTTCTCCTCCCGAGGACTCCACTGACAGCCAGGCTCCTGTGGAACCTAGATTTCCTGGAGGCCCAAGACAGGGAGCCTGGTTCACAAGTCTGGATAGGCCAACCTGAAGCCCATCAAACGGGTGTCCAATGACAATCCAAGGATAAACCAGTCCTGAGATGGGGCCAGGACTGGGTGGGGAACCAACACTACCTGCCTTGGGACTGTGAGACCCTGGAAAAAGTTGCTTTGAAAGGGAGGGAAACAGTTTTCTTCATCCTTCTTGGTCAGCTCAGGTGCAGTCCTGCCCTGAGGCAGGGGGCTTATTGAAATGACCTGAGGGTCCTCTTTTATAGCCTGAGAATTCGATTGGATGAACCCAAATCCCACAAGGTGCCACCCTTTTTACCCCCTGCCCAGAAATTAGGAGCAACCCAACAAGGATTCAGGGTGGCAGGCCGGGTGATGGGCAGGGTGGCCCCCTCTCCTGCTTCTAGGAGCTGGCCCTTTAAGGCTTAGGCCCAGGCAGCCTGAACAAAGGCCCGGGAATGTGGGCTGGGCCAACTAGTGGAGCCACCCAGCCTGAGTCATTGGTATTTCACGGGACTAGGAATCGCTGCCTCGTGTGCTCCCTCCCCTGGCCCCTGCCCTCTCCCAGGGCAGATGGGCAGCTCTGGAGCAGCTTTCATTGCGGATCTGACAGAGCTTGCTGGGGCCTCCACTCCCCTCAAACCCACTTGCTCTGCCCTAGTTCCCAGCCCCTTTCCTCTGGTTCCTCAGAGCAGGGGCTGGAGGGACAAGGACTTCTTTCTGGCTTCTGGGCCCAGATCTGCCTCTGGGCTTGGCACTTTGGGCCTCAGTTTCCACATCTATAAAACAGGAGGAAAAATCCCATCTCTGGAGGGGTGGAAGCTATAGAAAAACTGATGAGACTTTGATCTTTTTCAAAAGGAAAGACAGAACTGCAAGCTCTTCTTTTTTTCCAGTCTGAGATCTAGCTCTCAATGCGTCTTATTCCATTCCACCGTACCCAACCCCCGTCCTGGAGGACAGCAGGTGGCCACACCAGAGATTCCAGTGTCCCTATTCCAGAAAGCAACCTATTCAAATCCTGCCAACCAATGAATGACACCTGAACACCGAGGGGGGATTTTGGTTGGTGTGAGCTTGGAGCAGGGGCGGGTGTGGGGGAGGTGGGTGTAGATCTAGAGTTCCTTTCTGGAGCACATGGAGGTTCTGGGCAACAAGAGGCCTTGGGTTTGGTGAGGCGGGTAGGGTGATGCAAGGGGGTTGGGGACACGACAGACACCCTCCACCCGGTTCCCAGTCTGCCTTTCTTCCCGGCACCACCATTTCCCTCCCTCTGGTTCCAGCTCAGACAGCCCTGGGTAACAGCTCTCCTGCCAAGTCCCCGCTCCCCAGGTTGGTGTGGATTCCAGCTCTTGAAGTCATGGATTGCTCCATTGCTCATTCTTTATCTCTTAATCCTTGATGGCCTATATTATTTCTGTTTCTTTACAAAACTTGTTGCCTAGGAAAGGAATGCCTCTTTTAACAGAAAAGTAAACAAATTTTTCATTGTTTATTGACATTATGGGGACCACAAGCTCTGAGATAGCATTCTGCATTTCTTGGAAACAAGATTTCAGAGGGGTAACTGTCCTACCAGAAGGCCGTGGGAACCACTGCTCAGAGTGTTTAGGACCTGGAGCCTGTGGCCGCAGTGAGTGGGTGCCCTGTGGGAAAGGAGCCGCCAGGAGGTGGGGGTTTGTGGCAGCCAGGAAAGTATCACGGAGGCACCCTGGGCCCAGGTTCAAGTCCCGGTTCTGCTACAGAGTAGATGCCTGAGCAAGCCTGGTCCCATCACTGGGGCTCCTTTTCTTTTCTGTGAGACAAGGGAGCGGGGAGGGCGGGGGAAGTCGGGGGAAGTCGTTTCTTGGGTCATTCTAACAACGAGTAATGTAGGGGTGGGGAAGCCCCTCCTCCGAGTGGAGAATTATCAGGGCCTGAGAGTATTTCCCTGAGAGAGGCAAAGGTCAGTCAGCTGTAGAGCCAGGCCCAGGGGCAGGTCCAGTGAGTCACTTTGCCCCAGGGCATTGGTGACCCTCTAATGTGTCATTCTTGTCAGCCCCAAGAAAAGCCATATGGCAGTCTCCCTGTGTATCAATTCAAACTCAAGGCTATGAACACAATAAGCTCAGGGGTGGTGGCCTCTTGACCCTTCTGTTGGTCTCAAAATGACTGACAATCCAGAAAAGCCAGGTCTCACCTGAAAAAGAGCGGTTGCTGAGCCAGAGCTCTCGCTGACTGGTTTTCCATAAAGGGCAGACAGGCCCAGCCCAGGAAGAGTACTGGTCGGGTAGCCTATTCTGCCAATTTGTTTTTAATTAGGTGCCCGAGGTCCCTAATCCTCTGTCAGAATTAAGTTTGAAAGGGTACCTGGGTCTGTCATACTGTGCACACACACACAGTAGGCTCATAGTGCACTGGGAATGATAGTAGTTCTCACTTACAGAGTACATACCTTGTGCCTGGTATAAGGTTAAACACGGGACATGAGCCATTGAATCTAGACCTCATCAGCCCTGTGAAGTTGGTGTGGGGACATGTTAATAATAGTTGAAAAAGCAGAGGCTCAGAGAGTCTACGTAACTTGCCCAAGTTCACACAGCACAGTTTTTACCCCAATTCTCTGTGTGCCAGAGACTGTAATTTTAACCCCTACTCTGCTACCACCCAGAAGTTGAAGACATACTCCCTGGCTCCAAGGAGTTTAGGATCTAAAGATAAAAATATATAGATGAACCTTAGCCGGTGGATCAGTGGTTAGAGCATAGGCCAGCAAACCAAAGGGTCTGGGATTTGATTCCAGGTCAGGGGCACGTGCCTGAGTTGCGGGTTCATTCCCCTGTCCAGTCAGGGAGGCAACCAACCGATGTATCTCCCTTACATTGAAGTTTCTCTCTCTGCCGCTCTCCGTCCGTCCCTCCCTTCCACTCTATCTAAAAAAGCAAAGGAGGAATGTCCTTGGGTGAGGATTAACAAAAAATAAAATGAAATAAAAATCTAAAGATGAAAGAAGACAATTAAATAGTCCCATATGGATACATATATATACACTTGCTAAGAGGAGGTAAAACAACTCTACCTGAGTGGGGCTTGCATTAGGTTTTCCTGAATTTGCAGTGGGCTTGTGTTCTTGAGCCCCGGCACCCCTGTGGCTGAAAGGGCACTATACCTGGAGTCAAAGGCTTAGGTTCAAACTGGTAGGAGGCAACCTGGGAGAACAGAGTTGAGACAAGAGAGACTTTTACCTGTGTCTTTTGAATTCTGAACCATGTGAATGTTTGAACTAAAAAATACAAATTTAAAACAAAAACAAATGTGCACTCCCAAAAGGCCAATGGTTAAAATAAAGCAGAAGCTATAACTTCATCTTACCCAGGCCTTACCTTCTCCACCTGTGAACTGGGAATAATATCTGCTCTGTTTAGCACAAAGTGCTGTTAGAGAGATCAATGAGATAATGTGGGTGAAAGTACTTAAACAAATATGAAAGAAAAATTTCTCCCACTCAGGATTATACTCCCACCTGTGGGCCTTGAGGCGTTTTAAATAATGTGTTCTGAATCAGGGCTTGTCCCAGCCCAAATTTCAAAGGCACCTTTTGTCTTCTTAGCAACCCCCATGGTCTTTGAAATGTCTCTTCTCTACTCCATTAGGCACCTTCTCTTCTTACCTCTGTGAGTTTCAACTTGAAGCTGCACCAGGCTTATGTCTCAGAGAGGAAATTCTCAGACAAGCCCACCTACTCTGGGTCTCCATGCTCTCTGCCGTGACGGGGCATTCCAGATGCTCCCAATGGCCTCCACCCACCGCTCTAGCTTGGATCCTGCTCCTCCTCCCACGGGGGATGGGGCAGAGGCTAACCCTCCTCAGGGCTCTCTTGTGCCAGGCTCCCTGATGCTCAGCAGTACTGGGTCACACCAGATTACTCACTGTTCCCTAACACACCCCGTCCTTTGCTCCAGGACTTAAGGCCTCTCTTCTCCATGCTACCCCGGCCTCAAGGAAGCCCCCCTCCCTTCTAGACCCTGTCCCCATTACCCTCCACCTAGGCCCTGTGCAAAGGCTGCCCTCTTTGTGCTGGCCTGGGCCTTGTTTAGACCTCTCTAGATGGCCCATCACTGCCCGCATTACTGCAGGGACTCCATCTTCCCTATTCCCAGGTCCCACAGTGCTTTGCTCAGTGACTTGCCACAATAAATACATGATAGATGATTGCCTTTTTAATTTTAGTTACTTCAAAAAGATTTTTTCAAAAATCTTAAGGATCTTTAAGGATGGGATTTCAGGCACAATGGCTTCTGGGTGAGGGGAGTTGGATTCGGACAGTGGATCTTTGCCTTTAAAATGAAAGGCTGTGGCCCAGAGATAGCCCTTTCTCCCTGGTATCCTGTCTCTGGGAATGAATGACTCAGGCTGGAAGCTGTCCCTGGTCTTCAGGCCAAAACCTGCAAAGGCCCAGACCCTTGAGGCCTGTGTCTGGGGCAAGAGCTCTGACTGCATCCTTCCAGTGCCAAGACAGTGAATCTTGCCCTTAAAAATCAGCAGTCTCTAATCCACTTGGGTGGGGTGTCTTTTGCGTGCTATTCTGATGATAACACCAAACCGGCCTGGAAATTTCCTCCGAGTCCTGGGCACAGTCTTGCTGTGAGGCTCCAGCCCTTGCCCCAGCTGCAAACCCAGGCTTCACAGCTGCAGCCCTGGCAGGGCACATGGAAGCAGCCCCACCCTGGGAAAGTCTGCAGTGCCTCCGTCGTCCACTAGGGGCCCCCCCGCCAGAAGACAGCTCTGCAGGCCCCGGGTGAGCTCAACCTGCCAGGGGACAGGAACCCAAGTGCTTGGATCCATTTATGAATCCATGAGGTCAACAGGGTTTCTCTCTAACAAAAGGGGGCTACATATAAACGGAAACAGGGTGTGCAGAAGAGACGGGAAGGCTTAGGGATTGCGATAGGAAACCCATGGGACCTGCTTGCTCTTCCTTAGGAAGTATTTTCCACCTCCCCTGCAAGAGGTCACCATGCCAGTGGCTTTCAGGAAACACTCATTTGTTAGGGTCCAAAGTTAATCATGGGTTTGTTACATAGAAATTTCCAAAGAATTTTTCTGCTCTCTCCCAATACACACCTTAAACAGGAGTACTTTCCGAATTAGCACCTTGCTCCTGGGTGTTTTTGCTCTAGGCCCCACTTTGGAGCTCCCAGTGCATTCCCCAAGCCCACTCAGACCATCTGTGCTCATTGTAATCTGACTCCTCTTTCAGGGGCCAACAAATTGAGCTAAAATTTAAAAAACAGAACCTAAATAAAGATAATGCTGTGTGTCAGCTCCCCCTCCCCCATGAAGTGGGTACTAATTGCCCCATTTTACCAGTGAAGACACTGAGTTTCAAAGAGATTACCTGCCCAAAGTCACCAGATACCAAGGGGTGGTCCCAGTGTCAAAATCCTAAACCTATATCTTTCTTCTGTTTACCAATAGTTCTTACATTGTGGTCCCAGAAGCAACAGCAGCAACAGCATCACCTGGGAACTTATTAGAAACGCAAATTCTCAGGTTCCATCCTCGACCTATTGATTTAGAAATGGGTGGAACCCAGCCATGCGTGTTTTAACAATCCCTTCATGTGGTTCTAATGCAAGCTCAAGTTTGAGGGCCCTTGGTCTACACCAGTGGTTGGCAAACCGCGGCTCGCGAGCCACATGCGGCTTTTTGGCCCCTTGAGTGTGGCTCTTCCACAAAACACCATGTTTTTAGCAAAGGCCAGCTTAGGAGTACCCTAATTAAGTTAATAACAATGTACCTACTTATATAGTTGAAGTTTAAAAAATTTGGCTCTCAAAAGAAATTTCAATCATTGTACTGTTGAAATTTGGCTCTGTTGACTAAAGAGTTTGCCGACCACTGGTCTACACTATCCTGCCAAACTGCTTACTATCTTCTAAACTCAGTGCTAGACATATTCATATGGATTTTGTCATTGAATTATGGTAACAACACCTACTTTACAGATGAGAAAATTGAGGCAAAGAAAAATTCAGTAATTTTGCCCAGGATCACCTAGCTGTTAAGTATTAGAGCTGTGATTTGGACCCAGGCAGGCTCTGGAGCCTGCGTCCTTAACCACACGGCCATCCAGTCCCTGGAAGCACAGGCTGCGTAAACTCGCAGGTGGACACCAGTCGGAAGTATGCTTAGGTAACCTACCTACAGCTGTCTGCTGAACAGTTTCAGTAGTTTGCACAAGCAGCCAGCCTGCTCCAGCAGCTTGTCTCCCCAGTGCCTATGGCTGCCCAGCCGCTGATCATGGGCCTGTTTATAAGAGTCTGATACATTTATCTTAGATCTTCCTCATGTCTTTACTCAGAAACATTTACCGAGTCTTTTTTTATTCTATAGAACCTTAGATTTTGTGGTGAAACCCAAATCCAGATAGAAGGCCTAAACACAGGGAACTAAAAATGACTTTCAGAACAAGTAATCATAACACAAAATATCAACATTCGACATAATGGTGTGTATGAGTTTCGTATGTCCCCACTAGATTATATGTCTCCAAAAGGCAAGAATTATTTCCTTGGAATTTCAGACAATTAGAATAAGAAGCATTAAGAACTGTTTCTATAATCTCTGGCTACAGTCCAGGTGAGGAGACCTCATAAAAGGGTTCCTATCACACTGAGCTGGGAAAAAAAGGGAAGGTGGTGAATTTCCCACTCCACCCAGCCCTGTGGAGAGCCTGCCAAGATTCCTACTCAGTTCAGTTCAACAAATATGTTTTTAGTTCCTATCATGTGCTACACATTTAAGCTACAACAAAGATCCCTGCCTTCCCTATGTCCCTGATCCCCTAAACCCCTATAATGACAGGCTTAGCAGAGAACAAAGTGGATAAAGAGGGAAGCCAGGAGATAAAAAGGCCTTTTCAATCCTACCCTGGTAGATAAACTTCACAGGAACAAGGACTTTATCTGTCCTGTTCACTGCCAGATCCCAGAGCCTGGCACCTAGCCTGGCATGCTGAATGAATGAATGAATGAATGAATGATGCATTTGTCACCCCCTGTATTTGTTCAGAAAGGGCTTAAGAGGCAGGACCATGATGAGCTGTGCTCCGTGGTCCTCTTATATGGAGCCCTCTGGGGGTGCCAGTAAATGGCTGTCTTACATGGGCATGTGGACTCCCAACTCCCTTCAGTACTTCAGCACAGCATTAGTGTATGTGGGGTGTGTGTGTGGGGTGTGTGTGTGTGTGGCGTGTGTGTGTGTGTGTGTGTGTGTGTGTGTGCTTCCTTGTGGTTGGTAGTGTCTAGGAGGTCCTGGCATAGATGAGACAGGCTGTAGATGAGGAAGAGAAACTGCTACACTTATTGGAAGAAGCCCAGATGCAGCTCCAGGGGCAGGTGAAATCAAGATAGAGAGGAGTCCCCAGGTCAAAGCCAGGGGGAAACAGCCCCCAAGGGCTGGCCAGCTCCGCGGCAGATGTCCCCTGCTGGCTTTAGCCAGTCCAGTGAGGCCTGGGCTCAGAAGCAGCCAGGATGGCCACAGCCCCAGCCCCAGCCCCAGTCCCCTATTCTCCCTGTCCTGGCCCAGCAATTCCCTCCTGCTTCTCACACCCACTCTCGCTCCCTTCCTCAGGACTTAAAAGCAGCAGTGAAGTGCAGGATCCCACGTTCCCCCAGCCCCAACGCCTGCACTCTGAGCAGCAGCTCTGATGTCGTGGGCCAGGGTCTGGGGAAATAAAGGTTGAGTGAATGGCTGGCGTTGCTCTTGGAGTGAAGGGGTCTGAATTGAGTCTGGCTCCCATTTCTGCTCTCGGGGCCTCTGGTCATGCAGCCTCTGTGCTTCTCAGCTTCCTCTTTTGTAAAATGGGAGGACGCCACCCCTCCCTCCTCACTGCCAGAAGCTAACGTATGGTCTGGTCCATACACACAAAGGGATGCCGAACTCTATAGAAAGCAATCCACAGCGGATTGCTGCTGAACATGTCCGACAGCCCACACTCGAATTCTTCCAGACTTACAGCCTCTTTTATGCAGTATTTACCACGTGCCAGCACCAGGGGAACCGTAGGGTCAGAGAGATTAAATAACTTGCCTGAGGGCATACAGCTAGCGATAGGGGACTCGATATTTGAACCCAGGTCTCTCTGAGGCCAGAGCACAAACTCTTAACCACTGTGCTGTTTTGAAAGCCCCTGTTTAGCTCTTGTTTTTTACCCTCTTCCTGGAAGGTCAGAGCCCTGAGGAAATCCTTCCTCTTGCCTAACACAATACCTGACCAGAAAGGCAGGCAGGCTAGTCCTGCCTCAGCCACTGGCCCCAAACTAGACTGGAAGCACCTTTTCTGCAGCCCAGGCAATGCCCCGGGGCAACAAAGCACTTGCTGGTCCCTGCTGTGTCCTTACTCCCTTTCTAAAAATACAAAGAGCACGAGCCCTCCAAGGCCTCCAAACAGATATCCAGTTGCTCTCTCGAGTCAGCCAGATCCTGGCACCTGGCAGCGGCTCCCTCCGGCCCCCCTGCCTGACAGCTGACCCCGCTGTCCCTGTGACTATTTGCTACAAGGCAAAGTGCAGGTCTGCAGAGGTGGGAACTCCCGAGCTGCCGGCCCGGCCCGGCCTCACCCATGGCAAACTCGGGAACCCCCTAAGCCCAATCAGAGCAGACACTTCTTTGCTGGGCTTCATTTCTACGACCATAAAACGCAAGCCTCCATCTTTCCAGCTCTTTGGAGTTTGAGCAGCAGCCTGGTTCAGGGGTATGGACACTCAATTCCAGCACTCCCCCAATAGCTGTGTGACCTGGGACCTCTATTAGCTACCTAGTCAAATGGGAATAATATCACAAATGCAGTGAGAGTATTATCCTACTTTTAAAGATATATAGATAAATCTGATATGATATGGACTAAAGTATTGTCATCTCTAGGCATTAGGATCTGAAGTATTTTTTTCCTTTTTGCTTTATCTGTATTTTCTAATTTTTCCTCCATGATCATGTACAGTAAAAAAATATGATGTTGGCCCTGGCTGATGTGGCTCAGTTGGTTAGAGTGTCATCCTATACACCTAACGGTGGCGGATTGGATTCCTGGTCAGGGTTGCAGGTTTGATCCTCAGTCAGGGACATACGGGAGGCAACCGATTGATGTTTTTCTCCCATGTCGATGTTTCTCTCTCTCTCTCTAAAAAAAATCAATAAAAACATATCCTTGGGTGAGGATTTAAAAAAAAAGGAAAAGAAAAAAATGTTAAAAACAACAACCACATGATTGTTATTTAAGATTTGTCTTGATTTGCAGGATAGTTTGAGAATAATGTTTATGAAAGTGGCTTGCAAACTTTATTTATTTATTTATTTAAAGTGCTTTAGAAGTCGAGTGTCAGGGATTCTTAATATAATTTTCCCTGAGGGCATTTTGGAACCATAGGGATGGCTAGCAAGTCTCCTTTCCGCTCTATACCAGGAAACCCTGTAGTTCAGAAGCACCACCCTGGACCTCCCAGTTCCATCCTCACTGGGCAGGAAGAGGAGAGGGTGATCATCCATGTGATGCCTTGGCGGAGGCAAGGGCATGGCCATGTGGTGTAACGACCTGGCCTGCTCTGTGGATGACTCAGCAGCACTGATTGTATGCCCACTGTGTGCCCTGGACTGTGTTCTGAGAATATAGCTCTGTTTGCTTTTCAGTCAGTCAACAAATATTTAATGAGCAACTATCTACTTTAGGCAAGTCAGAGCACAGAGGGCATGGCACAGAGGTGATGATTTAGACAGGGAGGTTGTGAGAACTGCAGGAAGGGACGGGTGCCATGTGAGATATACAAATGGAGTGGGAAAGCAGGACACCCATGTGGGAAGCTTAGTGAGACCTCATGGGCATCAATGCCATCTCAGCTGGATCTTGAAGGGCAAGAAGATTTCTTCAGAATCACAGAGTCCCTGCCTTGCGAACCAATACCCTAGTGCAGTGGTCGGCAAACTGCGGCTCGCGAGCCACATGCAGCTCTTTGGCCCCTTGAGTGTGGCACTTCCACAAAATATCACGTGCGGGCACGCACGTACGGTGTGATTGAAACTTCGTGGCCCATGCACAGAAGTCGGTATTTTGTGGAAGAGCCACACTCAAGGGGCCAAAGAGCCACATGTGGCTCGCGAGCCGCAGTTTGCCGACCACTGCCCTAGTGGGAGAGACTGGTAAAAAGTTTCCAAATGGGTACTAATGTAACCCACAGTAATTTGTGGGACCCAGTACAAAATGAACACGTGGGTCCCCAAGTTCAATATTATTAAGAATTTCAGATGGCCACATCAGAGCATTAAACCAAGCAGGGACCCTTCTCAGTGCTGGGCCTGTCGGAACAGGCCCTGGGGAGCCAGCTCAGGCAACCAGGAAGTGCAGGAGGAAAGTATTAAAATTTCTTTCTCTCTTTTTTGAAATCCAAAATGTGTTTATTGGGATGGTTTCCCCCTCATCTCGATTCGAGGTGCTCTTAGTGCTGCTACCTTCTGAAGGAGCATCCTTCTGTCAGCCTTGCTTTTCCTCCTGTTGGCTGACAGAGAACCGTGGCGCACCCAACAAGCAAAGCCACTGCTTGTGCAGGGCTAAGGTGGTGGTGACTTTATAGCCCCCTAGGCGTTTCATAGCCATGAAGTAGGAATTGGGGCTCTTCACCAGGCACTTCTAGTGTTTCCTCTTTTTCTCTCTGGAGAGAGCTGAAGGAGATCCTTAGCAAGAGGCATGTTGTCACGGGGAGGTCATCACCACCAGAAAGTTAGGCTTTCTTGTTGCCAAGAGGACCACCGGCCTTGGGAAACCCAGGGACTGTGTCACTGTTTGCATCTTGGGTTAAGGTTGACCTCCAGAAGGTGAGATAACCTGGCCAGATTCTGTACTTTACATTTTTATTTATTTATTTTGTTTTAATCTTTATTGTTGAAAGTATTACATATGTCTCCTCCCCGCGCCTCGCCCTCCCATTGACTTCTTCCAGCCCACCCCCACCCCAGGCCCCAGTCCTTCGCCACCCTACTGTCTGTGTCCATGGGTTATGCATATGTGCATATAAGTTCTTTGGTTGATCTCTTCTCACCCACCCACCCTCCCCTGCCTTACCTCTGCAGATTCTGGACTTAACTATTCCCTTTTGTGGCGAGTAGAGTGTTCTGCTACCAGGACCCTGCTCGCTTGAGAGAATCACTGCTGCTCACTGGAGAACGCTGTGCACTGGGCTCTAGTCGTGTGGAGAGGAGTGGCATACCCTCCCCACCTCTAAACCTTTAACTCTTACTTGTGAACAGATGATACGGTTGCCAGGGATAGAGACAGACCATGCCAATGTCTGGGAAAAACAAGGCCAAAGAGATGCAGTAGGTATCAGGGGGCAATTTCTAATTCTGCTACTAACAACTTGTCAGGGTAGGAGGCTCAGCCCTTCCTATAGAGTATAGAATCTTTGTCAGGGTGAAAGAGTATTAGAGTAGAGTCCTGACCTGAGTCAACAAAAAGATTAGGGCCTACTGCAAATATGAAGGTGGGATCCAACAGGAGGCTGTACCCTCTGCAGGAAGCAGGCTCAGGAGGAGCCGGGGAATGAGTTTAGGAATGAGAACCCACAGTGAAGCCCCTAGGCAGGAACCACTTCAGTGATACATTAACTGAAAAATTGCCCTGAGGCTGTCAGATCTTTCAGTTGTACAAGACAGAATGTTTGTGCGTGTGTATTCTTCTAGAATTTGCACAGCTGCCTAAGGACAGAAGCTGAGGCTGCATATTAAGGATGAGCAACGGGAGCCCCCGAGGGGCTTACAGCTATCTGACTAAGTTCTAGAACTGAGAAGAGAAGTCTTAGTCTGATGCTCTATGATCTGGCTTCTGATTACTCTTCATCTCACCACCTCTTTCCAGCACTACGGCCGCCTCTGTGCCTTCGTGCAGAGGGAGCAAGAGTGTCTGATGCGTTGTAGGCAGGTACATATTTGTAGAGCAGTGACTGAACATCCTGTCCCCACTGTTTGGAATGTTCTCTATGGCCTTTCTTGCCATCCGCCCAGTAAGCTCTTCCTTCCATCAAGGATGTTAATTTCACCACGAGGCCTTCGATGACACCTTCCCTCAGATGACTAGCCTGTTGTCTCATTGGACTGTGAACTCCTTCAGTGTAGGATCGCTGGTGTGAGGTTGGCACTTACTGACAAGTAGAAGTTGTTTAGTTTATGAAGGGAGGGAATGACCTGTCCAGGCCCACTCTTTATTTCTAAAAGTATATATTTTTATTGATTTCAGACAGGAAGGGAGAGGGAGAGAGAGAAACATCAGTGATGAGAGAGAATCATTGATCAGCTGCCTCCTGCACACCCCCTACTGGGGATCAAGCTGAGACTTCCTGGTTCATGGGTTGACACTCAACCACTGAGCCACACCAGCTAGACCAGGCCCATTCTTTTTTTATTTTTTAAGTATATTTTATTGATTTTTTACAGAGAGGAAGGGAAAGAAAATTACAAACATCGATCAGTGCCTCCTGCACACCTCCTACTGGGGATGTGCCTGCAATCAAGGTACATGCCCTTGACCGGAATCGAACCTGGAACCTTTCAGTCCACAGGCTAATGCTCTGTCCACTGAGCCAAACCGGTTAGGGTGAGGCCCATTCTTTAGACATGAAACTACAGCTAGCACAGTCCATTTCCCAAACCAGTGAGCCACAAAGGCTACCTTACCTAGTCCCTGTTCATGATGTAAACATAGGTAGGTCTCCCTTTTAAAAATACCCTGGTGTGAGAACAGCCAAATTAATTTATAGGACAGCAAAAAGGGGGGTGGGGAGGTGGAGGGAGATCCATATTGCAAATGAATTCCCCACAGATTACTTTAAATAGCACACTTGGTGAATATTTTTCTAATCTTAAAAGAAAGAAAGCCTTTATAAGCATGACCTGAAATCCAGAAGCCATAAAGGATCGATAAATTTGATTGCATGAAAATTAAAACTATTTGAATTTATAATAATGAGAATAACAGCATATACCCCTATAAGACTTATTTCATGCCAAATGCTATGCCAGACACTTTATATACACTAACTCATTTCATTCTCATAATAATTCCATGAGTTAAGTGCTGTCTTTTTTTTGATCCTCACCGGGGGATATTTTTTTCATTGATATTTAGAGAGAGAGTGGAAGGGAACGAGGAGGGGAGGAGAGAGAGAGAGAGAGACATTGATGTGAGAGAGACACACCTCCTGCACCCACCCAGACCAGGGCCTGAAATTGAACCTGCAACCAAGGTACATCCCCTTGCCCGGAAATTGAGCCTGCGACCCTTTAATCCGCAGGCCAACGCTCTAACCACTGAGAAAACTGGCCAGGGAAAAGTGCTGTTTTTATTCCTCAGTTTATAGGTGGGGAACCAGAGGTTGACTAAACCATGATCATTCATCTAGTAAATTAGAGATGACTCCAGGATTATCAAGTAGCCTGCCTTCAGACACTGTGCTCTAGCCACTCGTTAGGAGGCCACATACCATCAAATGTCAGGAGACAAAGACAAGTGAGGAATAAATTGCAACACGTAGGACAAAGGACTGACTGCCCTGGTATATGCTGAGGTCTTTAAAGTGAGCCCCATCAAAAAATAGAAAATATGAACTACAAGCCACTGAAGAATCATCACAAATGGCTATATATATTGTGTGTGTGTGTGTGTTTTCTATTACACTGGCAAAGATTTAAAAGCTTGATAATAGTCATTGTTGGTGAAGATGTAGATAAACAAGCATTTTTACACACTTGGTGGGAATCCTATATAATAAAAGGCTAATATGCAAATAGACCAAATGGCAGAGCAACCAGAACAACTGAACAACCAGTCGCTATGACATGCACTGACCACCAGGGGTGTGTGTGTGGAACATGGCGGGTGTTGGCCACAGCAGGAGAGTGGGGGCGCCAGACCAAGGTGGGGCACCAGTCGCTGTTATCGGGCAAGCCTCTGGTGGTTACTGAAAATTCTTTGCTCCCGTGTGCCGTGGTCCCGCCTAGCGCTCATACCTGCTGCCAGTGCCAGCCCCACTCATACCCACAGCTTGCGCTGGTCCCGATCACTCAGCACCATCAGCGAGTGCGAGCGGTGGCTGCTGGCCCTGGTGGCCCCTGAGGGCTTCTCCACCCCCTCCACTCCCCCCCCCTCCCCCGCTCCTGAGGGGTGATCAAGGCAGCAGCCGCCACTCATACCCACTGCTGGCGCTGGTCCCAATTGCTCCATGCCATCAGTGGGTTCGAGCGGGGCCGGCACCGTCAGTGGGTAGGAATGGCGGCAGCGGGAGCAGGGCTGCCGGCAGACAGGGGACCAGGGGCTGCGGCAAGAGGGGACGGATGGGGCGTGGAGGATGGGCAGAGACCTGCCCCCGGGCCTACCACAGCCTTGTGGCCCACAGTTCCTTTCAAGATTCACGAATTTGTGCACTGGGCCCCTAGAGTAACTATGAATTACTGTCAAATATCCAAATTTCTACAATATTTTTTGAAGGACAATATAGCAATTACCTATTAAAATTTAAGATATTCTTAACAACTTACCTAATAGGTCTACTTCTGGGAGTTTTTCCCCACTGAAAATGCTCACAAAGTGCATTTCAGCCACACAATGAAATACTCTGTTTTAAAAAAGAAAGCGGTAGATCCCTATGCATAAGATATATAAAGGGAAGATATATAAAATGTATTTAGTGGGGTGGGGGGGAATCATTATGAATATGATATGTTCCTCTATCATAATTTTTGGTAAAAATTAAACAAAATATAAATATACTTTATATTACTATGCATTATTATAAGCATAGGGCAAAATACTGAATTTATATCATAATAAGAACTTTCCCTTTCTAAGTTATATATTTTCTGAATTTGAATTTTTGACAACTAACACACCATCCTTTTATAATCAGGAAAAGCATAATAAGGATAAAATTAAGTATATGATAAATAAATAAAGAGCAAACACCCTTCCCTGTTTGTTCATTTATTCTGCAAGCATGTACGAGGTGTACCTACTGAGTCCCAGGCACTGATGCTAGATGTTGAGGGTATGAAGACCGATAAACAGAGCTCCATCCTCAAGGAACTTGTCTAATGGCAGAAACAGATGGCAAATCTGGTGAGAGCCATCAGGTGTGGAAGGTGCTGGGAGAGAAGTGTGTTCTGGGCTCAGTTCTCCTGGGCTGGGGGAAGGGCCCTTGGGGCAGAATCTTGAAATATGAGCAGATAAGGTATCAGCAATCTCAGGAGAAATGCAGTGGGCTTAAAGCTCAGGACCGAAGCAGTTCCTGGATATGGATGGATAAGGTTGGAAAGTGTGGGGGTGGGACTGACCAGGAGGTCTGATAAGACACCTAGACTTTGTGGGAGCAGTAAATGACTGACATCCTTACAGCACCATTTTAGAAGGATCGTTACAGAGGCAGCAGGAAAGATGGATTGGAGAGTCAGGAGTCCCAGGGTGACATACTGGGTCTGACCAACAGCAGAGACAGTAGGTATGGCAATGGGACTGCCCACAGACAGGTAAAGGAAGTAAAATGTCAGGACTTGGTGAATGATTGGATGATGAGGGTGTGGGAAAGGGAGGGGTAAAGGATGACACCCTGTGTTTTGGGTTGGGTGGCAACCTCTGTGCACTCATAGCCTGGAATCTTGCTCTCAGAGTTGCAGCCCCAGTAGAAGTCGGTTAATGAACAACTTCCCAGGAACGCAGCTCTTGTGTAAAGAGGGTACCTTTGGCAATCTTCTGCACATATCTATTTGCCAGTTACAACAGTCTTCCGGGGCCATTGCACCAGGGCCTTGGGAAGCTTGTCAGGGGCAAAAGTCCTCTCTGACTGATGCTCACTGCTGAGCATAACCTGGGACAATATCACTTCTAAGCAGGTGGTGAACAATGCATTATGATCAAATAACAGGGAGATGAGAGAGGGAAAATATCATAGTGAGTGATGCCTCTTTTCAAAATGGTGTGGGCATCTCCATGTTCTCTGGCTCCTGTCCCTGGATGTCAGAGGCATTAGCACCCCTCACCTTCCCATGGTTTTAGTGAAACAACAGTGAAAGGCAGTTTTAGGCCCTTAGGCTGTTGGAGCCCACCCCTTAGCAAGAATCAAGTGGCACTGCCTGCGGCATCACCCTCACCTCCTGCTTGCTGACAGCACTCTGCTGGGGCAAAAATAGCCGCCACTCTCACAGTGCTCAGCCCCACACACGTCAATAACCTGGGCTTGCTGGCTCTCTTGACACAGGTCCTCTCTTTCTCTCAGTCATCACTGCTTGGAGTTCGCTGCAGAAGACTGAATGCTGACTGTCTGCTAC
Organism: Myotis nattereri; assembly: GCF_964212035.1. Lineage (NCBI taxonomy): Eukaryota > Metazoa > Chordata > Mammalia > Chiroptera > Vespertilionidae > Myotis > Myotis nattereri. The sequence continues at coordinate 121,398,851 of NC_138076.1, read as the reverse complement.
CTTGGTCAGAGTGCTGGGGCAGTTCTGATTTCAGAAGCCTCTGGATGGACCGTGCTATCGGAGCTCCATAGAGCTGGTCTTAAAATAGAGGCCTCTTAACTGAGCCTTGAGTCTCTGGAGGGATGGTGTCTGCTGTGGACAGACGTCACTGAGGGAGCAGTGGGGCGTCACCAGGCTAGCTTCTTTCCCCAAGTCCCTTGGCATATCTTATCTTATCAAGTAGCTGGGCTGGGGGTGCTGCCAAGCTTTGTGGGAGCTGCCTCTGAAGGCCAAGGGTTTTGTCCTGAGGTATTTCTCAGGGATGTGGGGGCAGAGTCTAGGCCTCATTTTCAGAGGAAAGCCTTCTGAAAGAGTAAATTGCTTAGTGAGCAGGTGTAGAATATGAAATAACTTGTCATTTTGAGAAAAGATTACTCTTCATCTCACCACCTCTTTCCAGCACTAGGGCCTGTCCTCTCTGCCTCTGTGCCCCTCCTGCTCTGCTTATCCCTACAACTGTTCCTTAAACCTAAAGGCCAGGCTATAGCCAAACACATATCTTGTTTGCATTCCTGGTGAAGTTTCCATTCATCTATAATGGAAAAAAATATGGAGTTGCCCAGCCAGTGTGACTCAGTGGGTTGAGTGTCATCCCATGCACCAGAAGGTCGCCAGTTTGATTACCATTCAGGACACATGCCTGGGTTGTGGGCTTGATCCCCAGTTGGGGGTGTTGGGGAGGCAGCCAATTGATGTTTCTCTCTCTCACCAATGTTTCTATCTATTTCTCCCTCTCCCTTCCTCTCTCTGAAATCAATAAAAACATATTTTTAAAAGTCTACTTAAGTCAGAATGGGGTCAAATCTGGCTTTTCTACTTGCTTGCTTGACAAGCTGAGTTCTCTGAGTGCAAAATGGTAACAGCTCTAACCGGTTTGGCTCAGTGGGTGGAGTGTTGGGCTGTGGACTGAAGGGTCCCAGGTTTGATTCCCTTCAAGGACATGTACCTTGGTTTCGGGCACACCCCCAGTAGGGGGTCTGCAGGAGGCAGCTGATTGATTGATGTTTCTCTCTTATCAATGTTTCTAACTCTCTATCCCTCTCCCTTCCTCTCTGTAAAAAAATCAATAAAATATATATTTTTTAAAAAGGTAACAGATGACAGTCCCTACCTCACTGATTATTATGAGGATGAAATAGAATAATATATGCAAAACAGTGCAGTGCCCGCTACAAAATACAAGGGGGTTACTATCATTGCTGGAGGTATTCAGAACTGAATTTTTCATGTCTTTCCCCCATTTCTAGAAACTCTATTTTGTCATTTTGTTAATCTTTTTTTTTATTTTGATAGTCTCTGTTCCTTCTTCATCCTCTCAATCTTCTACTTTATGTCTTTAAGCATACTCATAATCCTAAGTCTTTAGAATTCAGTGTGTATTTTATACTATAGCACATCTCAATTCATGTACTAATATATAACCTTCTCAAAGGTTAAAGAGAAAAATAATTCTACCAATGCAATAAAGTTGTACTTTAAGAAAAAAAATATTTTACCTGTTTACACATTTAAATTAAATAAAATGGAAACAATCTAAATGCCCATCAACTGGTAAATGCATAAATAAAATGTGATAAATAAAATGTGATAATTCAGCAATTAAAAGAAATGAAGTTCAGCCGAAACCGGTTTGGCTCAGTGGACAGAGCGTCGGCTTGCGGACTGAAAGGTCCCAGGTTCGATTCCGGTCAAGGGCATGTACCTGGGTTGCGGGCACATCCCTAGTAGGAGATGTGCAGGAGGCAGCTGATCGATGTTTCTCTCTCATCGATGTTTCTAACTATCTATCTCTCTCCCTTCCTCTCTGTAAAAAATCAATAAAATATATTTTAAAAAAAAGAAAAGAAAAGAAAAGAAATGAAGTTCTGGCACATGTTACAACATGGATGAACCTTATAAATGTGAAAGAAGCCAGATGTAAAAGACTACAGACTGGATTGTCTGGCATCAGGACAGGAATTCTAGGGCAGCTTTCTCCTGTACAGGGCTTACAAGGGTAATTGTTCCTGTGCTGGGACCTCCCCTGTCTCAGGGCTGACTGGCAGCCATAGCTGAGTCTCAGTCACCCTATTTAGTCCACCCTGGAGATTTTCTGAGACCCCGCCCCATCCAATTTGCAGCCCCACCCATGCTGTTTATAGCAGCTTTTCCATATGAATGGCCTGTCCTGGCTCAGACTTTAGACTTTGCTAAAATCTCTCAAACAAGCTGCAGCTAGTGACAGCATGCATCAAACCTATCAATAAAAGGCCCAAGACCTGACTCTAGCTCCAGCCTAACTTGCTTCACACCTGGGCCTCACCTCCTGCACAGCAACTCTTCCACTAGTTGCAGCTGATCCTCACAGAGATGCCAACAGCAATCTAGGCTCAACTACAAGAGTGTGCACACAGCCCACACAGGCACACACCTAGAGTGCCCAGCTCGGTGACTAGGGAGGCTGAACCACTGGACTCTACAGGACACCTACTACACAAGGCCACTCTACCAATTCCAGGAGACATAATAGCTCTACCTAATACATAGAAACAAACACAGGGAAGCAGCCAAAATGCAGAGACAAAGAAATATGTCACAAATGAAAGAAATGGAAGCAAGCAGACTAATGGCTACAGAGTTCAAAACCATGGTTATAAGGTTACTCAAGGATCTCCATGAGAGCTTCAAGAATCTTAGTGAGAATGTCAAAGACATGACAAAAGACCAGTCAGAAATTAAGCATACACTAACTGAAATAAAGAACAATTTACAGGGATTCAACAGTAGAGTAGAAGATTCTGAGAATCAAATCAATGATTTGGAATATGAGGAAGCAAAAAAGACCCAATCAGAAGCACAAAAAGAAAAAAGAATAAAAAAATATGGTGTAAGGAGTCTCTGGGACAACATTCAAATCATAGGGGTGCCAGGAGGGGAAGAGAGAAAGCAAGATTTTGAAAACCTATTTGAAGAAATAATGACAGAAAACTTCCCCTACCTGGTGAAAGAAATAGACTTACAAGTCTAGGAAGCACAGAGAGTTCCAAACAAGAGGAACCCAAAGAGGCCCACACCAAGAAACATCATAAATAAAATTCCAAGGGTTAAAGACAAAGAGAAAATTTTAAAGGGGCAAGAGAAAAGCAGTTAGTTACCTACAAGGGAGCACACATACAGCTGTCAGTTGATTTCTCAACAGAAGTTTTGCAGGCCAGAAGGGAGTGGCAAGAAATAGTCAAAGTGATGAATAGCAAGGACCTACAACTAAGAATACTTTACCCAGCAAAGCTCTCATTTAGAATTGAGGATCAGATAAAGAGCTTCACAAACAAGAAAAAGCTAAAGGAGTTCATCACCACCAAATCAGTGTTACATGAAATGTTGAAGGGTATCCTTTAAGAAGAAGAGATAAAAAACATGAACAATAAAATAGCAACAAATACATACCTATCAACAATTAAATCTAAAAATCAAAATAAACAAGAAATCTAATGAACAAAATAAACTGGTGAATAAAATAGAATCAGAGGCACGAAGCATGAAACAGACTGATGAATTTCAGAGGAAAGGGAGCAGGAAGAGATTAACCAACAATCTTACCTATGGACACAGACAATAGGGTGGTGAAGGCATGGGGTGGGGCAGGAACTGAGTGGAGGAGGGCAATGGGGGGAATTAAGGAGGACATCTGTAATACTCTCAACAATAAAAAAAGTTTTTTAAAAAGAAGTAAATCTTTGTGACCTTGGGTTAAGCAATTATTTTTTTAGTTATGACAAGAAAAACATATGTTCTAAAATAAAACAAATTGAACTTCATTAAAGTTAAAAACACTTGTGTTTCAAATGACACCATCAAGAAAATGAAAAGGAAATTCACAGAATGAGAGAAAATATTTGCAAATCATATATCTAATAAGGGTTTAATATAAAAAATGTATAAATAACTTAAAAACTAATAAATAGACAAGAAACCCAATTTAAAATGGTTTATATCTAAAAAGTTCCATGATCATCCAACAAGCACATAAGAAAATAGTCAACATAATTAGTCATCATAAGTTGTCATTGCAAATTAATGAGATACACTTCATACCTACTAGAATAGCTATAATGAAAATGATTGAAAACAAATGTTAAAGATCTGAAGAAAGTGAAACTCTCACTGCTGATGGCAATGTAAGATGGTGCAACTACTTTGGAAAACAGCTTGGCATTTCTTCAAAAGCTTAAATATAGAGTTTCCATATGACCTAGGTATTATACTTCTAGATATCTACCAAGAGAAATGAAAACATGTCCACATGAAAACTTGTACGTGAATATTTATAATAGTCTTGTATTCACAGTAGCCATAATAAAATAAACCCAAATGTCCATCAGCTAAAGAATAGATAAGTCAAATGTAGTATATCCATACAATGGAATGTTATTCTGCTAAAAAGGAATACAGTATCTATACTTGCTATAATATGGTGAACCTTGAGAACATTATGCTAAGTGAAAGAAGACAGACACAAAAGTCCACATATTATATAATTCTATTTACATGAATGTCTAGAATAGGTAAATTGATAGAAATAGAACATAGTGGTTGACAGGGACTTGGAGGAGGGAAGAATGGGAAGTAACTGATAACAGGAGTAACAAAACTGTCATAGAATTAGAATATAGTAGTGGTTACACAACTCTCTAAATATATTAAAACCCATCGAACTTTAAACAGGAGAGTTTGATGATATATAAATTATATTCCAAAAAAGTTGTTTTAAAAAAGTCAATTAGAGTCTTTAGTTAATTATGAGAATCAGAACATATTATGGACTGTGGTCAAAGCTGATAAAGGTAAATGCTGCCAGACCCTGGCCTGTATGGTTCAGTTAGTTGGAGCATTGTTCTGTACACTAAAAAGTGGTAGGTTCAATTCCAGGTCAGGGCACATACCCAGGTTGTGGGTTCCATCCCAGTTGGGGCCCAGGTGGGAGGCAACCGGTGGATATTTCTCTCTCTCCCTCCCTCTCTCTAAATATCACTTTTTAAAAAACAAGTAAATGTGGCCAGTATAAAAAATGATGAAAATAAACAAATTGAAATTTATTTCAGAAAAGATAGGAAAAGAACAACAAAACACACCTAAGAAAAATAGAAATAAGGAATAAAATTAAGATGATTCAGAAATTTTTGAGTTACAAAGCAGATTAGTAGATTTAGTAAATAAACCGCTGGAATTTATTTTTTTCTGAAAAAAAAGTATAATAAACCATTTTCTATTAATGTAATCAAGAAAAAAACAAAAAGAAAAAATATGAATAAAAAAAGTAAAACTGATAAAAATGTTATAAATATAATAGAAGAGATTTTTTTTTAGCAGAGATTAAAAAAAAAAATGGAAAAATAGTTGACCTGGCTCAGTTGGTTGTCCTGATACACCAAGTTTGTGGGTTCAATTCCTCCCATGGGGGTACATACAAGAATCAACCAATGAATGCATAAATAAAGTGGGCCAACAAATTGATACCTCTGTTTCCCCCTCCCTTCTTCTCTCTCTCTCTAAAAAAAAAAAAAAAAAAAAAAAAAAAAAAAAAAAAAATCAATAAAAAGATTACAGATTTTTCTAAACATTAAAAAATGGCAAGAGAGGAGGTTGAGCTTACCCTATGCCAAAATCAAGGGAATGGCTATATTTAGAGCAATTTATCCTGAGAACCAATTGAATAGTTTCTGCACAACAAACAAGAAAGAGACTGAATAGAGAATGTTGGGGAACCATGAGAACTCCCTGCGAGCTGAGGAAACTAGCTAGAAGTGGAGGAACCATTGTTTACGTTTTCCCTAGACTTGGATAACAGGTGGGCATGCTATCCAGGTTCTCTTGCCAACCTGCAGAGCTGCTGTAGTGCATTCCCAGCCACCCCTCTTGAAGCTAGATCCAGCAGGAATTGGAATACACCATAGCATGCATAAATGGGGTCACTTCACCTAGAAATTAATCAAGTGAGTGCAATAGGACTCTGCTAAGTGCATCCACTGGGCTGCATCTGCACATGGGGCTCCCCAACCTCGAGAGATTGTGGAGCAAACAAAATGCTGTGGTACCTGTATGCAGGGCTACCACTCTGGAAAAAGTGTGGAGACAGTGGGGCACTCCTACACACACATTTTGCCTGCATGCAGGACTGCCCAACCCAGATAGGGTGCAGAACTAGCAAGGTGTGGCAATGCATGCATGTAGGTCTGCCCACCTGAAGAATGTGCAAAGATAGTGGGGCACTGCAATGACTGAACTCAGAGCAGCCCCTCACAGATCTGATTTGGGCAACAGACAATTAAAGCAGTAGAGAGGTTGCTTGCACATTGGGCAGCCTAGCCCACGCCAGGCAGCATTGCCTAGAGCAGAAGGGCAAGAAAGCACACACACACACACCAGATTGCCCTAGTTGGAACCCACTCCTTCTGGCCAGGCAGCACAACAGGCACCCCATATGGCCTCCCCAACTACAACTGGCCTGCTAAACTGTCCAGCACATAGTCTAACAGAGGCCACTTTTTTCAAGATTGGGAGAGATACATATTTTATCTAAGTCATGGAAACAAACAAAATGGGAAACAGAAGAATATGCCCCCAAATGAAGGAACAAGAAAAAAACAAAACACAGAGAAAAACACTAATAAAATGGATATAAGTAATTTGACTGATAAAGAATTTAAAGACATATTCAAGTACTAAACACACTTGAGAGCAGAATAGAGGAACTCAGAGAACACTTCAACAAAGAGTTAGAAAATGTAATCAGAGATGAAGAATACAATAACTACAATGAAGATTACATTAGAAAAAAATCAAACAGCAGATGAGTTATACAGAAGAATAGATTAGTGATTTGGAAGACAGAATAGTAAAAATCACCTAATCAGAACAGATAAAAATTTTTTTAATGAGGATAGCAATAGTGAAAAAGACCTCTGGAACAACATTAAGTGCTCTAACATCTGCATAATAGAGACTTCTGAAGGAGAAGAGAGAAAGAAATTGGAAGAAAATATTTTTGAAGAAATGATGACTGAAAACTTTCCCAATCTGGAGAAGGAAACAGACATTCAGGTCCAGAAAGCACAGAGTTCCAAACAAGATGAACCCAAAGAGGCTCACACCAAGACATATTGTAATTAAAATGACAAAAGTAAGGATAAAGAGACAAGCTTGAAGGCAGCAAGAAGAAAATAACAAGTCACATACAAGTGAAAACCCATAGACTATTAGCTGATTTTTCAGCAGCAACTTTACAGGCAGAAGGAAGTGGCAAGAAAATTTGAAGTGCTAAGATAAATAAATCTAAATACTATACATAAAATACTATATCTGGCAAGGTTATCATTCAAAATTGAAGACGAGATAAAGTAAAAAGTAAGGGAGTTCACTGCCACTAAAAACCTACAGAAAAAATAAAGAGAAAGAAATCCAGTCAAAACACTGAAGAGAACCAGCAAATCAAAAGGAACCAATTCAGACAAGCAAAAAGTAAGGGAGTTCACTGCCAGTAAACCAGCTTTATAGGAAACTAGAGGCCCGGTGCACAAAATTCATGCACAAGAAGGGTTGTGTCCCTCAGCCTGGCCTGCCTCCTCTCATAGTCTGGAGCCCTCAGGGGTGGGAGGTGACCCTGCAATCAGGGGAAGGAATTGCCCCCATCACATCTCTGCTGCTGCCACTGCCAGCAGCACAAGCCTGAGCCAGCCCTGGTTACCTAAGCCTTGAGTAGCCCTGGGTGGCTGGGCACCTGACATATGAGGCTTGCCTGTGCCTCAGGCTGGCCCTGGGTGGCTGGGGGACTGAGGGGACTGGGGGACTCTGGAGGCCACGTGCCTGCCACCCTGGCAGGGCTGAAGGGACTGGGCACCGCCATCTTGTGGCTGTGGGTGCCGCCATCTTTGAGGGCGTGGCAGTCAATTAGCATATTCCCTTCTTATTGGCTGTGGGAGCCACCATCTTTGCAACAGTGTGAGGGTCAATTAGCATATTCCCTCTTTATTAGATAGGATGTTAAAGGTTTTTTTTTATTCTGGAAAGAAAGGCCATAAGAATAAATAAGGAAATATAAGGAAGAAAAAATATCATTGGTAAAGGCAAATATATAATGAACACAGTGAATCAACCTCTTAAAAAGCTAATATACTAGTAAAGGTTAAAAGACAAAAATAATAAAATTAACTATAACTATAATAGTCAGGTGATACAAAAATAAAATGATATAAAACATGACATAAAAAACATAAAGCATGTAGGAAACTAAGATGGCGGCATAGGTAAATAACGGGAAATTGCTGCCTCCCACAACAACTTCAAAAATACAACGAAAAGACAAAACAGACATCATCCAGAACTACAGGAAGGCTGGCTGAATGGAAATTCTACAACTAGAAGGAAAGAAAAGCACACTGAGACCCAGAGGAGCTGCAGAGTAAAGTGCAGAGGTACGGAGGCTTGCGTGCGCGGAGGGGGGCTGGCACCTGAGGACGCGGGTGTATTTTTGAATCGGGAGGGAGGCACAAGCTCCCGACTGCTCTGAACTCTGGTTCCAGGAAGTCTCTGGGGACCCAGGACTCATACGGGGAGAAACTGGACTGTCTGGCAGCAGGAAGAACTGGGAGCTTAAGGGCGGCTTTCCCTCAGAGGTGCTTGCAGCAATTACTGGGACACTGAGACGCGTGGCCCCTTAGGGCAGGGCTGAGGATCCGCCATAGCTGCTTGCTCCGCCCTTTGATTCCCTGAGACCCTGCCCCACCCAGGCTGCGGCAGAAGCTTTTGCATATGAATGCCCCGGCCCTTTGCAACCTGAAAATTACCTAAAAAATTGCAGCTGGGCCAGACAGACCCAGAACTTCCAAGAGAAGGCCCAAGGCCCCACAGCAGCTTGCATTGCTTCACAGCTGGGCCTCATCAGGGCACCTCCAAACTCCAAAAAAGGAAGAGGAATCTGCAGTTCTCTTCGTAGCTCCTGCCGGGTAACTTCAGGCCGAGGCTAAATTAGCACCTCCTTAGAGATCCAAGAGCCAGTGTACCCAGTTGTCAGAGGGGGACCACCCAGATTACAACTCCTCAGATCCATGGGGGACACACTCAGGGGGCAGACTCAGTGAGCACCAAAGCCCCACTGAAGCAAGTCTTGCCCCAGAAGGGTGTCTTCAGCACAGAAGTTCTCCCACTGCAGACACAGCTGATTCTCACTGCCAGTTGGCATGGAGGTCAATTCCTCCCAGTGATCCTACAACAATCAAGGCTTAACTACAACAAGACTGTGCACAAAGCCCACAAAGGGGTGTACCAAGAGTGTCCACCTCAGGTAATTGGGGAGGCTGAGCTACTAGGCCCTATAGGACACCTAGCACAGAAAGCCACCCTATCAACACAGGGAAGCAGCCAAAATGCGGAGACAAAGAAACAGGTCACAAATGACAGAAATGGAGGAAAGCAAACTACTGGATATAGAGTTCAAAACCACATTTATAAGGTTTTTCAAGAATTTTATGGAAACTGCCAATAAATTTAGTGAGACCCTGGAGGATATGAAAAAAGACCAACTAGAAATTAAGCATACACTGACTGAAATAAAGAATAATATACATGCCTTAGCCGCTGTGGTTCAGTGAGCGTCGGCCTGCGGACTGAAAGGTCCCAGGTTCGAATCTGGTCAAGGGCATGTACCTTGGTTGCAGGCACATCCCCAGTAGGGGGTGTGCAGGAGGCAGCTGATCGATGTTTCTCTCTCATCTGTGTTTCTAACTCTCTATCCCTCTCCCTTCCTCTCTATCCCTCTCCCTTTCTCTCTGTAAAAAATCAATAAAATAGACAGCCACTTGGCCTGGAGGTCAAACCCTCCCTGGTATTAGCTTCAACAATCAAGGCTTAACTACAAGGCTGCGCACAAAGACCACTAGGGGGTGCACCAAGAAAGCATAACAAAATGCGGAGACAAAGAAACAGGACAAAATTGTCAATGGAAGATATAGAGTTCAGAACCACACTTTTAAGGTCTCTCAAGAACTGTTTAGAAGCCGCCGATAAACTTAATGAGATCTACAAGAAAACTAATGAGACCCTCGATGTTATGTTGGGGAACCAACTAGAAATTAAGCATACACGGACTGAAAAAACGAATATTATACAGACTCCCAACAGCAGACCAGAGGAGCGCAAGAATCAAGTCAATGATTTGAAATGCGAGGAAGCAAAAAACACCCAACCGAAGGGGCAGAATGAAAAAAGAATCCAAAAATGCGAGGATAGTGTAAGGAGCCTCTGGGACAGCTTCAAGCGTACCAACATCAGAATTATAGGGGTGCCAGAAGATGAGAGAGAGCAAGATATTGAAAACCTATTTGAAGAAATAATGACAGAAAACTTCCCCCACCTGGTGAAAGAAATGGACTTACAGGTCCAAGAAGCTCGGAGAAGCCCAAACAAAAGGAATCCAAAGAGGACTACACCAAGACACATCATAATTAAAATGCCAAGAGCAAAAGACAAAGAGAGAATCTTAAAAGCAGCAAGAGAAAGAAAGTCAGTTACCTACAAGGGAATACCCATACGACTGTCAGCTGATTTCTCAACAGAAACTTTGCAGGCCAGAAGTGAGTGGCAAGAAATATTCAAAGTGATGAATACCAAGAACCTACAACCAAGATTACTTTATCCAGCAAAGCTATCATTCAGAATTGAAGGTCAGATAAAGAGCTTCACAGATAAGGAAAAGCTAAAGGAGTTCATCACCACCAAACCAGGATTATATGAAATGCTGAATGGTATCCTTTAAGAAGAGGAAGAGGAAGAAAAAGGTAAAGATACAAATTATGAACAACAAATATGCATCTATCAACAAGTGAATCTAAGAATCAAGTGAATAAATAATCTGATGAACAGAATGAACTGGTGATCATAATAGAATCAGGGACATAGAAAGGGAATGGACTGACTATTCTTGGTGGAGAAAGGGGTGTGGGAGATGTGGGAAGAGACTGGACAAAAATCGTGCACCTATGGATGAGGACAGTGGGTGGGGAGTGAGGGCGGAGGGTGGGGCGGGAACTGGGAGGAGGGGAGTTATGGGGGGGAAAAAGAGGAACAAATGTAATAATTTGAACAATAAAGATTTAATTTAAAAAATCAATAAAATATATTTTTTTAAAAAAGAATAATATACAGAGATCCAACAGCAGACAAGAGGATCCCAAGAATCAAGTCAAAGATCCGAAATACAAAGAAACAACAAATACCCAACCGAAAAAGAAAAAAGAAAAAAGATTCCAAAATTATGAAGATAGTGTGAGGAGCCTCTGGGACAACTTCAAGCGTACCAACATCAGAATTATAGGGGTACCAGAAGAAGAGAGAGGGCAAGATATTGAAAACCTATCTGAAGAAATAATGACAGAAAACTTCCCCTACCTGGTGAAAGAAATAGACTTACAACTCCAGGAAGCTCAGAGAACCCCAAACAAAAGGAACTCAAAGAGGACCACACCAAGACACATCATAATTAAAATGCCAAGAGCAAAAGACAAAGAGAGAATCTTAAAAGCAGCAAGAGAAAGAAAGTCAGTTACCTACAAGGGAGTACCCATATGACTGTCAGCTGATTTCTCAACAGAAACCATGCAGGCCAGAAGAGAGTGGCAAGAAATATTCAAAGTGATGAATAACAAGAACCTACAACCAAGATTACTTTATCCAGCAAAGCTATCATTCAGAATTGAAGGTCATATAAAGAGCTTCACAGATAAGGAAAAGCTAAAGGAGTTCATCACCACCAAACCAGCATTATATGAAATGCTGAAAGGTATTCTTTAAGAAGAGGAAGAAGAAAAAGGAACTCTTACCATTTGCCACAGCATGGATGGAACTGGAGAGCGGATAAATCCCACATGATCTCACTCATTTGTGGAATATAATGAACAACATAAACTGATGAACAAGGACTGATTCAGAGACGGAGAGGCATTGATTGGACTGTCGGGCCTTGGAGGGAAGGTAGGGGAGTGTGGGGGTAAGGGGGAAAGATCAACCAAAGGACTTATATGCAAGCATATAGGCCTAACCAATGGACGTGGACAACGGGGGGTGGGGGGGGGGTGAGGGCATGAGCAGGGTGGGGGGGTAGGGGGTAACGTGGGGATAAGGACAAATATGTAATATCTTAATCAATAAAAAATATATTAAACAAAAAAAACAAAGCATGGAATAGGGCGTAAAAATATAGTGCTTTCAGAATGCCTTTGAACTTAAATGCTAACTTAAAAAAGACTATTATTGATATAGCTGAAGACAGCCTGGCTGGTATAGCTCAGTGGATTCAGCATCAACCCATGTACCAAGAGGTCACTAGTTTGATTTCCAGTAAGGGCACATGCTTGGGTTGTGGGCTCAATCCTCGGTAGGGGGCGTGCAAGAGGCAGCCAATTGATGTTGATGTTTCTTTCTCATCAATGTTTTTATCTCTCTATCCCTTCCTCTCTCTCTAAAAATCAATAATGAAAAATGTTCAATTTTAGATATAGCTGAATATATATATAAACCTCATGATAGCCACAAACCAAAAACCTACCAAAAATACAGAAAAATTAAAGAGAAAGAAATCCAGTCAAAACACTGAAGAGAACCAGCAAATCAAAAGGAACCAATTCAAGAGAAGAAAAAGGGAAAGCGAATAACAAAAACAATTAACAAAATGACAATAAGAACATATCAGTTGATAATTCCCTTTAAATGTAAATGGACTAAATGCTTCAATCAAAAGGCATAGTGTGACTGCATAGATAAAAATGCAAGACCAATATATGTGCTGCCTACAAGAGACTCACTTTAGCTAAAATATATATATATATATATATATACAGATTGAAAGTGAAGGAATGGAAAGAAATATTCCATGCAAATAGAAACAAAAAGAAAGCGGAATAGTAATACTTACAGCAGACAAAATAGATTTTAAAACAAAGAATGTAAAAAGGGACAAAGAAGGATGCTACATAATGATGGGGTCAATCCAAGAAAATGATGCAATAATTGTAAACATCTACACACCCAACATAGGAGCACTCAAGTATATGGAGTAAATATTAATGAAGATAAAGGCAGAAATTAACAGTAATACAAAAATATTGTGTACTTTAATAGCCTACTTACCTCAATGAATAGATCATCCAGATAGAAAATTAATAAGGAAATAATGGCCTTAAATGCTACATTAGATCAAATTAATAGACATTTATAGAACTTTAGACATGTCTAGACATCCCCAAACTGCAGATTACACATTTTCTCAAGTGCACATGGGACATTTTACAGGATAGACCTCATATTAGGCTGCAAAACAAGCCTCAATACAGTTAAGAAGATTGAAATTTATATCAAGCATATTTTCTGACCACAGTGGCATAAAATTAGAAATCAACTACAAGAAGAAAACCAGAAAAAAACACAAATACAAGGAGTGTAACAACATGCTACTAAACAACTAATGTATTAAAAAGGGCATTAAGCAGGAAATCAAAATTACCTTAAGACAAATGAAAATGAAAACACAACTTTACAAAATTTATGGAATGCTTGCAACAAAAGCGGTTTTAAGAGAAGAGGTTAGAGTCATACAGGTCTACCTCAAGAAGCAAGAAAAATCCCAAATAATCAATCTAACTTTACAGCTAAAAGAACTAGGAAAAGAAAAACAAATGAAACCCAAAGTTAGTAGAAGGAAGGAAAAATGAAGATAAGAACAGAAATAAATGAAATGGAGACTAAAGAAAAACAATAGAAAAGATCAATGAATCTAAGAACTGGTTCTTTAAAAGATAAGTAAAATTGACGAGACCCTTCAAGCAAAAAGAGAGAGTGTCCAATAAAGTTTTAGTAATATCCTCTTGGATATGTCCCTAGAGAAAGGGAAACAAAAGCAAAAATAAACAAATGTGACTACCTACATCAAACTAAAATGCTGTACAGTAAAGGAAATATCAACAAAACAAAAAGACAACGTTCTGAATGAAAGAGTATATTCTCAAATGATATATCTGATAAAGGGTTCATATCTAAAATATATAAGGAACTTATACAATTTAATAACAAAAAATTAAACAATTCTATAAAAAATGGGCAGAGGACATGATGAGACATTTCTTCAAAGAGGACATACAGATGGTCAATAGACATATGAAAAGATGCTCAGCATCACTAATCACCAGGGAAATGCAAATCAAAACCGCAGTGAGTATTCACCTCTCACCAGTCAGAATGGCTATTATCAAAAAGTCAATAAATAACAGATGTTGGTGAGGATGTGAAATAAAGGGAACATTTGTGCACTTTTGATGAGACTGCAAATTGGTGCAGCCACTATGGAAAACAGTATGGAGATACATAAAAAACGTGCAATGAGATGTACCATATGGCAATTCCACTTCTGAGTATTAATCCAAAGAAAATGAAAGCACATTTAAAAAGATATATGCACCTCTTGTTCATTGTAGCATTATTTATAATAGCCAAGATATAGAACAACCTGGTTGTTCATCCATACATGAATAAAGAAAATGGTACATATATACAATGGAATATTACTCAACCATAAAAAGAATGAAATCTTGCCATTTGCGACCACATGGTTGAACTTAGAGGATAGCATATGATTTCACTTATATGTGGAATATAAAACAACAAAACCAAAACAGACTCATAGAAACAGAAACCAAATTAATGGTTATCAGAAGGAAACAGATAGGGATGGGTGAAAAAGATGAAGGAGAATGTAGTCAATAATATTATGATAAGTATGCATGGTGATAGGTGATTACAGACTTAGTGTGGTGATTTCATTGTAAGGTATATAAATGTTGAATCACTATATTGTGCTCCTGAAGCAAATGGAATATTGTATACCAACTATCTATAAGAATAAAAGCATAATATGCAAATTGACCGAACGACTGAACAGCAGAACGACTGTCTGGATGACCTTCCCGATGACCACGCTATGCACATACTGGTGCCAGGCCAGCCAAGGTGAGTGAGATGTGATTTGTCAGGGGATCCCACCATCGCCCCATGATCACCCCGCAGAGGGAGGCCCAGACCAGCCAAGCGATCACACCTCACACCTGTTGCCCACAGAGGGAGGTGACCAGTGGCAGGGGAGGAGGGGTGAACACCACACAGATGGCAAGTAGTGGTAGTAGCAGGGGCGGGGCCAGCTGCTGGCAGCCAGGGGAAGGAAAGCCCTGATAGGCCCTGATCACCGGCCAGGCCTAGGGACCCTACCCGAGGGGTCCTGGATTGTGAGAGGGCACAAGCCAGGTTGAGGGACACGCCCTCTCCCATGCACAAATTTCATGCACCGGGCCTCTAGTACTTAAATAAAAACAATTTTTTAAAAAGGCAAAAATCACAAAGGAAAAGAATAATAGATATCAAAAATATTAAACTTCTATTGCTTGAAGAACTTCTTAAAATTAAAAGGCATTGCCGAAACCGGTTTGGCTCAGTAGATAGAGCGTCGGCCTGCGGACTGAAGGGTCCCAGGTTCGATTCCGGTCAAGGGCATGTGCCTGGGTTGCGGGCACATCCCCAGTAGGAGATGTGCAGGAGGCAGCTGATCGATGTTCCTCTCTCATCGATGTTTCTAACTCTCTATCTCTCTCCCTTCCTCTCTGTAAAAAATCAATAAAATATATTTTAAAAAAAAATTAAAAGGCATGCCACAGGTATTACAAATTTATACCCTGAACAAAGAAGCACACTTAACATCTGTTAAGTATATTTATGATCCTATTTTCCAAAATAAATCAAAATGCCGTTATATACACATGGGGGGAAACAGCATGTTAAACACTAAAGTGAAAATAGTTATAGGTTGTGAGCTTATGAGTACTGTATGGTTCTACCATCTGTGTGACCTTGGGCAAGTCAGTTAACCTCTCTGTACCTTAATTTTCTCACATGTAAAATGAAAATAACAATAGTGCCTTCCTGATAGGACTAAATGAGTTAATGCATGTAAAATAATTACAACAGTGCCTGGTGCACAGTAAGCATTCAATAGTAATATTAATATTGCTATTATTATCATATAGTTGATTACAGATGGGCTTCCATTTAGAGGCCATTGTAGGGGTATTGATGGGCCTAATTTCAGTATGATTGTGTCTTAAGGAATAGGGAGGACAGAGGAGAGGGAGAGATAGGGGAATGGCTGTTTGGAGGAGCAGTCAGAACATACATGTTTACCGTCTTATATGGGTATGGTTCATGGTGCTCCAAAGCAATTACAAAGAGCACTGATTTCAGATCACTATGACAAGTATATTTTAAAAGTTTGAGAATTATCAAAATGTGATAGAGACATGAAGCAAGCAAATGCTATTGGAAAAATGGCATCTATAGACTTGCTCAACACAGGGTTGCCACAAACCTTCAATATGTAAAAAAGCACAGTATTTGCAAAGTGCAATAAAGTAAAACATAATAAAATGAGGTATACCTGTATAGTTGGGAGAGGATGGAAGCATCTGACTGAAAATCTGCATTCTGAATAGTGCAGTATCCAGCCTTCCTCCCACTCTCATTCAGAAAAACTGTCAGGTCGGCTTATACCCTCCCCCAACACCTATCTCCATGTAGGAGTCTAGAAGATTCTTATCAGAAAATATTTAATGGCCCAGAGAGAAACTTAAACACTGACACTTGGAAGTCACCTCAAAGGAAAAGCTGCTTGACATCCCATCTCTATATCTCTAGAGTGAAGTTCTCCAATGGACAAGCCATACCCAAGTACATAAAGCTTAAAATACACTTTAAAAAGTATTGTTTTTCTTTTTCTTTTTTTTTTAAATAAGGTTTATACTAAAACTAGAGGCCTGGTGCACAAAATTTGTGCATGGGAGGTGTCCCTCAGCCCCACCTGCACCCTCTCCAATCTGGGACATCCCTCTCACAATCCAGGACTGCTGACTCCCAACTGCTCACCTGCCTTCCTACCTGATCACCCCCTAACCACTTCCCTGCCAGCCTGCTTGATGCCTAACTGCTCCCCTGCTGGCCCAATTGCCCCTAACTCTCCCCCCCCTGCTGGCCTGGTTTCTTCCAACTGTCCTCCCCTGCAGGCCTGGTTGCCCCCAACTGCCCTCCCCTGCTGGCCCAGTCACCCCTATCTGCCCTCCCTTGCCAGCCTGGTCGCCCCTAACTGCCCTCCCCTGCAGGCCTGGTTCCCCCCAACTGCCCTCCCCTGCAGGCCTGATTGCCCCCAACTGCCCTCCCCTGCTGGCCCAGTCACCCCTATCTGCCCTCCCTTGCCAGCCTGGTCGCCCCCAACTGCCCTCCCCTGCAGGCCTGGTTCCCCCCAAATGCCCTTCCCTGCAGGGCTGGTCCCCCACAACTGCCCTCCCCTGCAAGCCTGGTCATCCCCAACTGCCCTCCCTTTCAGGCCTGGTTCCCCCCAACTGCCCTCCCCTGCTAGCCATCTTGTGGTGGCCATCTTGTGTGTTGGAGTGATGGTCAATTTGCATATTACTCTTTTATTAGATAGGATGGCTCAGAGTTCAAATGATTCAAAAGAGTACAATGAAAGGCCTTCTATCCATCACTACTTAGTTCCCTTTTCATTCAACTGTTTAGTGCCTCACTAATGTAAACAGAAAGCCTACATGGAAGACAGAGACAAAAATCTATAATAATAAAAATGTAATATGCTAATTAGACTGGATGTCCTTCCGGAGGACCTTCCGGACGAAGCCAGGGCTGGGAGGAAAGCCCGGGTCCTGGGTGCCGGAGGGAAGCCAGTACCGGCAGCCGGGGGAAGGAAGGCCTACTTTTACACAAATTTCATGTATCAGGCCTCTAGTAAAGAAATAAGAAACACAGAGAAAAAATATAAAGAGAAGAAAAGTTCAAAAAGGAAAGGGATAATAATATCCTGGGGACAGAAGAAAAGCTATTACATAAATGAAATAAGACTAGTATTCTATTAAAAAAGAGAAATATTCAGAAAATAAAGAGAGAACTTCTGAAAATTGAAAATATAAAATAAAAATATTTAAAATTCAATTTGAAAAGTTAGAAAAGAAGTTTGTAAAACCTCACAAAAAGTAAAACAAAGAGATAAAGAGATGGGAAATTAGGCACAGAAGATAAGAAGATTAAAGGGTGGGCACAGGGGATCCAACATGCTAATAACAGGAGCTCCAGATAAATTAAACAAAGAAAACAGAGGGAGAGAAATAATTAAACAAATAATCAACGCTTTTTTTTCTACGGCAGGGCATAATTTCCCAGGTCAAAAGAATTCATCAAGTGTCCAGTAGAATGAATAAGAAAAGACCCATCCCAGAGCACATCATTGTGTACTTCCAGATACTGGAGGTTAGAGAGGAGAATCTAAATGCTTTCAGACATGAGATACAAAAGATAGAGAATTAAAATGGCCTTGGTATCACATAGCCACTCTGGAAGCTAGAATTACATACTTCAGCAAACTATTGATCAAGTATAAAGACCCTTTCAGTAGCATAAGCAAAAATTTTACTTCCTTTGTTCACTTTTTAGGAAGTTACTGAAATATATGCACCACTAAAGCAAGAGAGTAAATTAAGGAAGACATGGAATCCACAGGACTGTGGGTAGAATTGCCTTGCACTAAACAGTTCAGAGAGGAAAGGAAGAAAGGAGGGGACAGAGGAAGAATGAAACAATAAGGTAAGTGCAAGAAGAAAGCAGAATCAGGAGACAAAGAGAGTCCTCCCTGGCTTCAACTCTTCTTGAGGCCCATTTTTTATCCTGTAACACCCCATATCTTTGTAATAAATTCTGCTTCTTACTCAACTAGTTCACATGCAACCAAAAGTTTCCTCCTGATATCATTGCTACTCTAGAGTTTGAACCAGCAGCATCAATATCACCTGGGAGCTTGTAGAAATGTAGAACCCCAGACTTACTCAACAGAATCTGCATTTAATTTAATTTATTTAAAATATATATATTTTTATTGATTTCAGAGAGGAAAGGAAGAGAGATAGAAACATCAATGAAAAGAGAGAATCATTGCAGAGGATGTGGAGAAAAGGGAACACTTGGGCACTGCTGGTGGGAATGCAGACTGGTGCAGCCACTATGGGAGACAGTATGGAGTTTCCTCAAAAAGTTAAAAATGGAACTCCCATTTGACCCAGTGATCCCACTTCTAGGAATATATCCCAAGAAACCAGAAACACCAATCAGAAAGGATATATGCATCCCTATGTTCATAGCAGCACAATTTACCATAGCTAAGATTTGGAAACAACCTAAGTGCCCATCAGCAGATGAAAAGATTAGAAAACTGTGGTACATCTACACAACAGAATACTATGCTGCTCTAAAAAGGAAGGAACTCTTACCATTTGCAACAGCATGGATGGAACTGGAGAGCATTATGCTAAGTGAAATAAGCCAGTCAATGAAAGAAAAATACCACATGATCTCACTCATTTAGGGATAATAAAGACCATTATAAACTGATGAACAAAAATAGATACAGAGGCAGAGCAACATTGAACAGGCTGTCAAACTACAGCGGGAAGGCTAGGGAGGGTTGGGGGGTGAAGGGCGAGGAGTGAGAGATCAACTGAAGGACTTGTATGCATGCATATAAGCATAACCAATGGACACAAGACACTGGCAGGTAGGGGAGGCCAGGGGAATGTCAAGGGGGGAAAAAAGGAGACATATGTAATACTCTTTGTAATACTTTAAGCAATAAAACAAAAATTAAAAGAAAAAACATCTCCCCCACTAAAAAATAAATAAAATTAAATTAAAAAAGAAGAGAGAATCATTGATTGGCTACCTCCTGCATGCCCCACATGGGGGTCAGGCCCACAACCCAGGCATGTGCCCTCATGGGGAATCAAACCATGACCTCCTGGTTCATAGGTTGATGCTCAATCACTAAGCCGCACCATCTGGACCAAAATTTGCATTTTAATAACATTCCCAGCCCTAGCCAGTTTGGCTCAGTGGATAGAGCATCAGCCTGTGGACTGAGGGGTCCAAGGTTCAATTCCAGTCAAGGGTACATGCCTAGATTGCAGGTTCGATCCCCAGTAGGGGGCGTGCAGGAGGCAGCCAATTAATGATTCTCTCTTATCATTGACGAGAGGCCTGGTGCATGAAATTCACTCGTGGGGGCAGGGGGAGTGTTGGTCCCTCAGCCCAGCATGCACCCTCTTGCAGTCCGGGACCCCTTGCTTCTTACCACCTGCCTGCTAGCCTCTTACCACTCAGCTCGCTGCTCCTTAGTGCTGCTGCGGAGGCGGGAGAGACTCCCACCACCACTGCTGCACTCGCCAGCTGTGAGCCCGGCTTCTGGCTGAGCGGCGCTCCCCCTGTGGGAGCACACTGACCACCAGGGGCCAGCTCCTGTGTTGAGCGTCTGCCCCTGGTGGTCAGTGTACATCATAGCAACTGGTCGTTCAGTTGTTCCACCAGAATGGTAGCTTAGGCTTTTATTATATAGATGTTTCTATCTCTCTCTCCCTCCCCCTTCCTCTCTGATATCAATAAAAACATATATATAAAAAACGGGAGTCAATTAAAAAAAAGATTCCCAGGTGGTCTATATGCAAATTAATGTCTGAGAAGCAGCCCTGGCCAGGTAGCTCACTTGGTTAGAGCATCGTCTTGATACACTAAGGTTGTGGGTTCGATCCCGTCAGGGCACATGCAAAAGCCAACCAATGAATGCGTAAATAAGCAGAACTACAAATCAGTGTTTCTCTCTCTTTCCCTCTCCCTTTCTCTCTCTCTCTAAAATCAATCAATAAATATTTAAAAATCATTTAAATAAAAAACTCTGAGAAACACTCTCTTAATGTATCTACCTTGCAAGGTTGGGTACCAGGCATATTAAAGATAATATATATGAAATACTTAATCACATAATAGGTACTCTGTTAGGTATTCTGCAGATGATGATGATGATTATGAAGAAGAAGGAGAAGAAGAAGAAGAAGAAGAAGAAGAAGAAGAAGAAGAAGAAGAAGAAGAAGAAGAAGAAGAAGAAGAAGAAACTAGGACAATTTTGGAATGACAATCTCAGGATGGGTTCCTGGAACCATGGCAAATGGTAGCTCTGAACCAAACTACAAAAACTGGCACACAACAGAAAAAGTAGAAAGTACATTTATGACAGGAAACAGGTTTCTACTCCAGGAACCTGTCAGGTTAGTCAGTCCACGTGTTGACATGGGAAACCATTAAGAAAAGCCATCTCTCAGGTGTGGCAATTGGCTGTGAATGAGTGACAGATACTCAGCATCCGGGATGACGCTTGGCTGTGGGAATGTTGAGTTAATGCTACCCTTCTCAGCAGAGCAAGCATTCTGCCCCTGCACTTAGGAAGTGGGTCAGGAGAAAAGATCCTGAGTGAGCAGCTCCTAATTGCTTTTTCAGGCAGAAACCTGTAGCCCATAGGACTGGGGGCGAAAGGGGGATGGGAATGAGAAGAGGTTGGGGGGCCCGCTGTGGGGCAGGGGTAGGGAATCATGTCCCATTCTTGGCAGGAGCTAGGTTGCCTCTCACAGAGTTTTCCTGGCTCAAGTCCTTTGGCATTCAGCCACCTTCTTTGTGCTTGGGGATTCTGTTGTCTGTCCATTGCCGAGGAAATTTGGATTGAAGCAGAGATTTTAAAGATTTCAAAGGAAAAAGGAGATGTGCTTGCAGAAAGCCAGTATCCCATCTTAGCCTCGGTGCACTGTGGATAGAGGATGGTTACACCAGGTCTGTACCTCCCCAGGAGTTATTGGTCATTGCTTTATAATTGTCCCCCACTTGTATGTCACTGTCTCAATCCTTGAGGGTCTTTACTGGAGAAGTGCCTTAGCCCTCCAAGAATTTACAGTCCTCCAGTTCTTTAAAACACCCATAAGAATCTTATTCTATTCAGAAATAACAAACCAATATTATGTAATGACTGTCCTATTGAAGCTGATTATAGTTACCAACTCAGTTGCCACCACTACAGCAATAAAAGCTTGAATAGCACTAAATACTTAATGATGTGCTTACTATGTACCAGGCACTCCCTGAGTGCTTTTCATATTTTAACTCATTTAATCCTCACAACCTTGTGAGGTTAAGTACCATTTCAACCCCCATTTTACAGATGGGAAAGCTGAGGCATAAAGAGATTAAATGAGGTCAGAAAGCTAATAAATGGCAGTCTGGCTCCACAGTCCCTGTTCTTTAACCATTGTACTTAAACCAAGGGCACTGATGCCCTTGGTGGACAAGGTGTCAGCAACAACTCTCTTGCCAATGAATCCAATTTTAGGCTTAAGCTCTCTGATTTTAGCCAAATAACTCAGAGGCAATATGGTGAGGGGCAAGAGCAGCGGTGTTAGAGTTAAAAGATCTGAATTCTACTCCTGGCACTGCCATGTAAAAAGAAAGGATACAATGCTGATTGAATGTAGAGCATGTGCCAAGTGCTTAATCTCCCCAAATAACCTGTGTGGCCTTACACAAGTCACTGTCCCTCACTGGGTTTCAGTTTCCTTACATGTAAAGAGGACAGGTGGTTTCAGTGATTCAATCCAGACAACACTCAATGAAGAGTTACTATGTGCACAGTGTACACCAAGTGCTGAAGGGACAGGGAGACATTAAACACAGTTCTTGCCTTTGAGAGGCCCACAGTCCAATTCTCTCTCATTTTGTAATCCTTTGGAGTTGAGCAAGTCAATTATTATCCCTGTTTTTTAAAATGGGTGAAATAATGTTTGAATATGGAAAGGTCACGCAATTCAGTTGTAGCCAAATAGAGTGTGACTCCAAGTTGACTTCTAGCTTGGGGCTCTTTCTGCTCCCGACTGTCCTACCTCATCTTGACATCACTGTGATGAAAAGCTACAAAGTCTACTTTGAGTTCTTAACTTCCCAGTCATTTTGTAACACCCTCTGCCTTCCCCATCCCAACAAGCTCAAACACACACACACACACACACACACACACACACACACACACACAGTCTATGCTGTCAAGTGCCTGGAAATCCCCTCTGATTTCCTTTTTTGCCGAAAGTCGAGTGCAGCACTGAGATGGCAAATGCACTGTCAGCGAAGCCACAGTTACCATATGCATCATGACTCATGACCCTATCCGCTGAGTCGGAACTGAAGCTCTTGTCCCACCAAGTAATTACTGGTGAACAGGAAGACCTCAGCTAGAGATAAGGTTACTCTGTGGCTGAGAGGAAGGGGTCAGTGAATACCACCTTCTCTTAGATACGCCTTGTACCACCATGGGCTCTTCTACAGAAGTCAGCACAGTGCCCTACATACAGTAGGTGCTCAACACAGCTTTGCTGGTGGTTTAGCTGCTCTGAACTTCTCTGCCAAACACAGCTGCAGGATGGGGTTGCTAGGCAGGAATATAATATGTGTGTCTAGCACCTAAAGGAAATGACTTCAACTCCCTCTTGTTGAGCAGAGCTGAGCTAGGCTTACAAGAACCACAGCACTGAAAATCCATTCCTTAAAAAAACCGTTATAATCTCACTTCTGCAATCTATCCTAAGAAGTTCCTTTTCTGTACTCTAGGATAGGGGAAAAGGCACATCTACCCCATGCCTTTCTTGAAGTGGTGTTAAGAATACAGAGGATTTAAAAAATTATTTAGTCTAACCTCCTCCTAGTCACATCTTCCTAAGCTTCTCCATGTTGACATTCTTCCCAGGCTTTGCCACATCTCTTCCTTGGTAATAATCTCCTCCCATAGCTAGAGTAAAATGAGATAAAAACTTTGGTGCTTTTCCAAGAACCAAGGCCACTATTGCTCATTGTAGGAGGTCATCCCCCAATATCTATTTGACCTTCTTGGGATTTTTGACTGGGTTCATGACTATCTAGCTAAAGTCAACCTTTCTCCATCTCTTTTGCAGAATGTCCACCTGACCAGATTCTGGTTAATGAGAAGTTAGTAGGAATGATTGCACCTTTAAAAGGAAGGCCCATGCCCTCCCTATCCCCTTTTGCCTTGATTGAAATGTGGACATTATGGTGAGCCTTCTTTAACCACATGAATAAATCAAATATCATAAGAGCAGAGCAGCAAGCTAGAAGGAGCCTGGGTCCCTAACACTGTGGAGCCACCATATTATCCCTGAACTGTTTGCACTCAGACTGTTACACACAGGAGAGAAAGAAACTTCCATCTTGTCTAAGCCTTTATTATTTGGGGTTTTGCTATAGCTGCAAAACTTGTATCCTAAATAACACAACCCTGTTTGGGGTATCAGGGCAGTCCCAAACTCCCCCTCTCTGAGATTTCCCCAATTCTACTCACCCAGGAGGTAGCCCAGAGAGAATATATTTAAGAGATTATTTTAGTGGTTTATGAATGCTGAGTGGACTATGGGTAGGTATTCCATCCAAGCAGGGCCAGTCACTCAGATTCTTTCTCTCATGAATTTGCAAAAGAGATTCACTGTTGCTATGTAATTGATTGCATAAACCAAGATGCACAGGAAGAAGCAAAAATGAGAGGCCAGGTGCCCCAGGGAGACAGAGTAAAAGCAGCTGCCTGGATTGGTATGGGCTTCCTACTTTCTGGTTCCAGGCCTTGGTATGGCCTTCATAATCACTCTGCACATCGCTCCTGGAGGAGACCCTGATACCATATAGGACCCTTTTGGCCTTAGATGCTTTAGGTTCATTTCTGTTACCTGTAATCAAAAGTGTACAAGTCTCGCCCTAATCGGTTTGGCTCAGTGGATAGAGCATTGGCCTGCAGACTGAAGGGGCCCAGGTTCAATTCCGGTCAAGGGCATGTACCTTGGTTGTGGGCACATCCCCAGTGGGGGGTGTGCAGGAGGCAGCTGATCGATGTTTCTCTCTCATCGATGTTTCTAACTCTCTATCTCTCTCCCTTCCTCTCTGTAAAAAATCAATTATATATATATATATATATATATATATATATATATATATATATTTAAAGTGTACAAGTCTTTACTGATCTTTGTAAAGATCTGGCTATCCTTGCAAGCCAGGCCTCTGCAGCCCAGCCACTGGCACATTAGATCCTTCCATCATTGCAACCATAAAAGACGTGGAGTTGAACTAAATGAACAGATAGGCTGATTGCCTGATTGATTGGCTAGCAGATCAATCACGGATTTGCAAGGAGTGCTAAGCAGGCCTCATGGAATCACAGATTCCAAATCTGTGATAAAAGGGGCAAAAGGCATTAGGCAAACTGTGTCCATGGAGGCTTAGCGATGTGCCTAAAGCCACACAGTTCACTGGCAGAGCCTGGGCTTGGATCCTAGCCCTGGACCCCAGCCTCATTCTTCTTCCCCTGCCATCCCTGGCTGGCCTGATTTTGGGAGGTGCTCTGGCACACCAGGAATAGCTCCCACAAACTGATGAGCAACCCCCCTGTGACAGCTGTGTTACATCTGTCGTTTCTGTGGCTTCTCAGGAAAATGTAAAATGACTTTTTTCTCTAATTCTAAATCTCACCATGTATTTTTAAAAAAATATATTTTTATTGATTTCAGAAAGGAAGATAGATAGATAGATAGATAGATAGATAGATAGATAGATAGATACATCAACGATAAGAAAGAATCATTGATTGACTACCTCCTGCATGTCCCCTACTGGAGACCAACGCTGCAACCTGGGCACGTGTCCTTGACTGGAATCAAACCTGGGACCCTTCAGTCTGCAGGTCAATGCTCTATCCACTGAACCAAACCAGCTAGGGCCTCACTATATATTTTAAAGACTAAATGGCTTATCTTCCCTGTAAGGAGAAATGAATGTACCTCCACTGTGTCAGGCACTTACCAGCTATCATTTCATTTAAATTCTCTAAGAACTCATTTTCTAGGAGAGGAAGGTGAAGTTGAAAAAGAATAAGCACACAGTACAGGTAACACTACTTGCCCGGGAATACAGTAACACAACTTACCCAGACCCACAGCCAGTAGGAATGATACTAGGAAAGGAATCGGTTGGTCTGGCTTGAGCCTCCCAAAGATCAGGCTTTCCAATCCTTTTTGCCTTTATTTTCCAGATTTCTCCATGGGCACCTGCTCACCAGGGTTTGATTTGGGTCAGTCAGTGCTGGGCTGGTGGGAAGGGGCAGTGTGCCTCATGGTGCCCGTGGGAAGCTCAGCAGATGGCACTCTTCTCCCAGCTGTGCCCTCTCATTTTCTCCTCGAGTGGCCTGTCCTCCCTCCCTCTCTACCTCCACTGTTTCCCACTTGCCTAGGCCATGCTTCCCTCCTCCATCTTCAGGCATTCTTTAGTGCCTGGCCCTAACATGATTCCGGCCTCTCTCTTATCCCCATCAAAGGACATCTTGGCTACTCCCTCTGAGTGCCAGCTTCTTCAAAGAAGTAATGTAGTTAGCTCATTTTTTTCCCCCAGAGAAGGAAACAAAGGCCCCACATCTCAGGGCTCAGCCTGCCTGCCTTTTGAGCTGTGTTTGCACCCAGAGCTGAGTGCCTCTCCAGCTCAGGTCCCAGAGGCCTGAGGGCAGGACTATGCCTTCACATGCCGGGTGGCATGCATTGTCAGTGCCCTATGAAAAACAAACAGCTGTCACGCAAAGACAGGGAAGCTGCCTGGCGTGAGGAGGCTGTGGTCCCAAGCGTGGTGAAAGACCTAAGTAAGCCTGAGGTCTTGACCTCTTCCATTTAGCTCACAAGCTCATAACTCTGACATTAAACACAGAGACCAAGCAGGGATTCCAGGGTATTTTTGCACTTCCAAGGTCTCTCTGACTTTTGGGGGGAGTAGCAATATAGATATAGAAATACAGAGATAAAATTTCTATTATAGACATAGTCTCTATATTAGAGATAATTATAATGGCGAGAGGGCTTGATCTGAGGAGGATACTTGTCTGGATCCTTGGGTGGTGGCAGCACAGTTTTCAGGAATGAGTTGCCAGAAAATCATCTGTGTGGGTGCTCTCTTTGTTACAGCGAAAAATGTGATTGCCCTGGTCCCAGGGACGACAATGACATTGTCACAGGATTCATCAGGAAACTCACCCCCTGCAAATAGGAAGGAGGCCAAGATGCCAAGATCAGGGACTTCTTGACTATGAAATGAATCTATCTATCAATTTATAAATTGGAAGCTAGACTTCTGAATGGTGTAAGGAAACTGCATAGTGTTTTCCTTTCCTATCCCTTTAAAATTCATCCAAAAGGGAATATACCCTCCCATACGGCAGCTCTTTTTTTTAAAACTAACTTTATTGATTTTTAGAGAAAGGAAGGGAGAGGGAGAGAGAGAAACATCGATCTGCTGCCTCCCACAGGGTGCCACCCAACCAACTGAGCCACACCAGCCAGGGCTAGCAGCCTCTTATATGACCTAATTCTGGAGAAAAGAATCCCTAGTTATGCTAACAAAGGATTAAAAATTTCTGGGTGCTCATCTTCCAAAATAAATGCCGAGAGCTGCTGGCACTTGCAATGCTAAAAAAGAGTGTGTTGCCCCTGCTGTTGTCCTGAGTCCTCTAACCTAAGCCGGGCTGTGCAGAAGCCTGGAGCATGCTAAGAGGACGCCAGAAGAAAGACAGTGGGGAGGAACATGTGGCAGCCAAAGCCTACTGTCCCTGCAAAGGCTTCCCAGGCGTCTCCCTTGCAGTTAAAACCCTAGTCCCGTGCTGAGAAGCCCTCTAACCCTGCCTCCTACTCCTTCCCCGCCCCCGCCCCCAGCCGTGCTTCTGCCTCCCAGACCTGTCTTCACAATAGCTGATGAGGTAAGTGTCCTGGCCAAAGCACAACTCGCCTCCCCCTTTTTCCTGGGCTTGTAATGAGGGGTGTCTGTAAAGCTCTCGAGCTCCTTGGATAAAAGGACCAGCCTGGCCCTGTGCTTTTTCTCAGGGTCCCCTGAGCTCCCAAGGAGGTCACTGCAGGTGGAGGCTCACATAGCCAAGTGCAGAGGCTCTGGCCACAGCCCTCAGCCAGGCTCCCGGGTGCCCTTGACCCTTGGCCTCCAGGCCCCATGGTGTCTGCGCATTTTTCTCTCTGCTCTTTCCCCAGGATGTGCTGATTTCCTCACCTCGACTCTCTTTATTTAGCCCCAGAGGCTGGGTAACTCTAGTGGGGCAGTGGGCCAGGGCCCTCTTCCTAGCAAAGGGCTCTCTAAAGTCACCCTCAAGCCTGAGCCTGCACCTGGCTGGTCATTCTCTGGGCATCGCTGTTCAAAGTCTCGTGCCCAGAGACCTCTGTCCACACCCAGCTCCCACATGGAGGCAGTGCTGTGCTCTGGCCAGGAGTGCAGGCTCTGGGGTCACCCACCCTGAACACCTACTAGCTGGTGACTTTGACCTTCACCCCATGTAAATGAGGTTCAGAATAGCTCCTCTGTTACAGAGATGTTGTGAGGATTAAACAAGATAATTTGTTTGACGTTCCTGGCCTTTGGTAAGTGCAATTGGAGTGGTTGTCTTTTCTAAGAAATGTTGACGACAGCCCTAGAGTCACCCGATGGATTCAGATCAGCAAGTCTTCCTTGGAGAGCCAAAACAAACAGCCCTTCCTGCCTCACCCAGTGCCTTTCCTGCCTCCGACTTGTACTTTCTGGTGGGCCCAGGGCACAGAATATAAAGTTCCAGAAGAGGTACCTGGAGTTCAACTGATTTACTCTCCAGACAGGAACATGAGTGTGAAGTTTCGGCTTTACCATCTTAAGCATCACCTCATTTTCCTTTGCCCAATTGCAGGGTGATCATAGTGTAACGTGGTCACTATTTTCAGTCTTTTCCTTTCTAGAGAAAAGAATCACACTCTGCCACTTTCTAGAAGTGAGCCTGAGTCACGGCAGGCATGACCGTCATTAATCAGACCTGTGGTGTGTGGGAGAGATCGCAGCCGAGCCTCCCGCTCCCACTGCAGACTTTCATTGCTGCCCTTCCATAGTGGGAGGTCCTGGGCTTCATGAAGGAAATGCAGGTCTCAAGAGGGTTCTCTGATCCTGCCTCGCTCCAGGCAGAAGCTGTGGGGTGGGAAAAGGAAGGGGAAGGGGCCATACACAGGGAGCTTTTTCCTCTTTCCCAAGGTCTTGACTGGCCAAAGATCCCCACATGCCTTTCCACTCTCTCTCTCCCACACAAAAATGATCCGAAGACAGAACCAAGCAGGCTGGAAATGGCCCCGTGTCCTTTCCCTCACGAGCTCCTCGGAGTCCTCTGCTCTTGCTTGTGGGAAGGAGGAGAATGAGCACTACAGCGTCCCTTTGCACAACACCAGCAACCTCTTAGTTCAAAAACTCCATAACCAAGCCTTCATATTATTTGCATATAGTGTGTATATTATCAAGAGGTTCCTTCAAATGCTCACACTGAGTTCTCTCACGGTAAAGTAATCATCCTGAAAAGGGTACGTGTTTGCTCCTGGCGTCTAGGTCCCTGTGGCTTCTATTTGGGACACAGTACATCCATTCTCAGCTTTATCATTCTGGTTGAGTAACTTAGGTTACCTATTTATCTGGTCTGCAAAATGGGAATAATAATCCCTATCTTATACATGGAGTTGTCATGAGGTTTTAAAAATGAGATAGGAGCCCTGGCCAGGTGGATCCATTGGTTGAAGCATCGTCCTGTACATCAAAAGATTTCAGGTTCAATTCCCAGCCAGGGTGCGTGTGGGAGACAACCAATTGATGTTTCTCTCTCACTTGATGTTTCTTTTTCCATGTCTCTCTCTCTCTCTCCTTACCTCTCTCTGTAAAATCAATAAAAATATATCCTTGGGTGAGGATAAAAAATAAATAAAAAGGAGGTGGTAGATGTAAAACCATTTTATAAACTGTAAAGAAGAGGTAAAATGTTCAGATATTATTATTGTTATTAAAATTATCCAGTGGCCTGTCTGGTAGCTCAGTTGGTTAGAGCGTCATCCTGAAATGCCAAAATTGTGGGTTCCATTCCCAGTCAGGACACATACAAAAAGCAGCTAATGAATGCATAAATAAGTGGAACGATAAATCAATGTTTCACACACTCTCCCTTCTTCTCTCTCTCTCTTCATCTCTCTCTCTCAAATCAGCAAATAAATATTTTTTAAAATTATTCAGTGAGTAATAGTACTCTGGTAGTTGGAAACGGATAAAGCATTTCCAAAGGTAACTAGAGGAGAATCTGATTTATTGATTTAATGTCAAATGTCATAAAAGACCCTTCTGTGCCCTTCTGCAGTTTTCTCGGGTGCTGATAATGTTAACCCTGTTCTGTCAATAAAACTACCCCAACCTGTAGGAACAATGCCAAGGTCCAGCCCTGGCTATAGTGTGGTTAATAATCCTGTGGGACGCAGTGGGGGCTGGGAGTAGAGGTGGGGAAGGGCTGGGAAGGCAGTGCTATTTTAGAACTCTGGGACATTACTGCAAGAAGGAGTTTAGGGATCAATGCCCACCTCTCCATTTTACAGATGAGGAAACTGAGGTTCAGAGAGGTGTGTGACTTGCTCAAGACTCCCAGCAGGCTTCAGTTAGCAGTTTAGGTTGACCCAATGAAGGTCAGTCTACAGCACTGTGGCTGGAGGGCCTGCTCAGTCACAATGCCAGAGTCCTGGGCTCTGGGGAGACAGCAGTGTTGGATCAGGAGATGAATTGCCTCTTACCCCAGACGTCCAGTCTCAGTCTGAAGAGATAAAGAGGTTCTCAGCCTCCCTTGGGAGGAAAAGGCAAACACACTTGGTTAACAAGAGCCCTTGAGAAAATGATGAGAGTGTTGAAGAACAGTGCACACACCTTTCTGTGTGTCTTGCCTTGAACCCACTGCCTGGACTCAGGTGGTTTTAAAAGGCTGAACTGCTAAAGCAGTGGTTCTCAACCTTCTGGCCCTTTAAATATAGTTCCTCATGTTGTGACCCAACCACAAAATTATTTTCGTTGCTACTTCATAACTGTAATGTTGCTACTATTATGAATCATAATGTAAATATGTGATATGCAGGATGGTCTTAGGCGACCCCTGTGAAAGGGTCATTCGACTGCCAAAGAGGTTGCGACCCACAGGTTGAGAACCGCTGTGCTAAAGCCTTGCATGGTCTCTTAGGGCTTTATGAGAGCCCTGCTCAGGTGCAGAAACACTGGAGTCATGTCTTCCAGGCAGAGCCATGTGGGCCCACAGACAAAAGAGTCTCAGAAAGATCAGGCTTGTTTCTGACAAGGCAGCAAAAACACATCCCAGTACTTTCAAAGTTCATGAGCCTCATGGGGAATTGGGTAGGGATTGGGAGAGGGGAAACACCAATTACTTTAGAGGGAAGCTGTAGCCAGAATAAATGGTCCAGGAGGGAGGAAATTTGTTCTAAAGACCACCAGATTTAATTCAGCAAGTATTTATTAGTAGTGTATGGCATGGGGCTGGGCACTTGGGGTGGGGGTGGGGGGGTGGGGTCACAGAATGCTTTCAAAAAGCTTGGTGGGATATAAGACTCTTACACATGAGTCAAAAGAGGTAAAAAACAGCCCTAGTCGGTTTGGCTCAGTGGATAGAGCGTTGGCCCACAGAGTCAGCCTGTGGACTGAAGGGTCCTGGTTTCGATTCCCATGAAGGGTATCGGTGGCAGGGGCACGTGCAGGACCCAACCAATCAATGTGTCTTTATTATATTGATGCTCCCCTCTCTCTGTCTCTTCCCCTCCCTTCCACTCTCTCTAAAAATCAATGGAAAAATATCTTCGGGTGAGGACAACAACAAAGAGTTAAAAAGCAGAAGCTGTGTTTAAGGCCAAAGAGAAAATGAGACAAAAACAGATTCATAGAGTCCTGAAGAGCTCCATGAAGAAGGGGAAGCTTTACCTTAGCCTATACTCTTTCATTAATCGGTGAACTGGGGAAGGAGCATTTTAGGATGGAGAACAGCCTGAGCAGAGGTAGATGAGCACAGGAACTCACCATTTCCAATCCCTCTGTACAGGGGTTATGAGCTAGAATATTAAAAAGTAGGTGTCTCTGCCCTTAAGGATTAAGTATTGTCCATGGAATCCACCTGGGTCCCTAGAAGATGTGGCAAAGACACTTTCCGTCTCCTGGAAGAGAGAGGGTTACACATTACTGTTAAACTGGGACTAGTTTTAGGATGATTCCTTGAGTAAAGGGGTAACAAAACAATTTAGTCCTAAAGAAGATGTGAGAATCTGAGCCCAGTCAGCCTTGCATAACATAGTCCTGTGAAGCACAGTGGTCACCATCTCAGGGTCTCAATTTAGACTTGGCTTTGAATCCTATCTTTGAGGCCTTTAGTAACTCTGTGCCATTGTCATTCACTTTTTTAAGCTTCAGTCTCCTCATCTACACTAATAAAAGAGAAACATGGTAATTAGTGTCACTCCGCTACCCTTCCCATTGGCTAATCCCCCCGTCACTCACAGAGTAGGGCCAAGATATGCAAATTAACTGGCAGCCAAGATGGCGGCCAGCAGCCAGGCAGCTGATGCGAACAAGGAGGCTTGCTTGCTTCAGTGACAGAGAACTCCAACGTTCCCCGCCTGACTTGCCGGCCTCTCAGCTGCAACTCTCAGCAAGTATGTTGCAAATATAGAAGCTAAAAACCCCCCAGAAACCTGCTTTACTCAGCGGAGCTTCAGCCAGCTGGACCACAACATTGTATCAAATACAGACGGTAAACAAAGGCCAGAAACCTGTTTTCAGCAGCCGAAGCCTCAGACCTAAAGCTGGCCCAGAATAAAAAAAGAAAAAAGAAAAAACGGAGCGGTTGGGAGCTTCAGTCCCAGCCTGAAAACAGCCCTCAGCCCCTCAGCCAGACTGGCCAGGCACCCCAGTGGGGACCCCTACCCTGAAGGGTGTGTGACCAGCTGCAAACAGCCATCATCCCCTCAGCCAGACTGGCCAGGCACCCCAGTGGGGACCCCCACCCTGATCCAGGACACCCTTCAGGGCAAACCAGCCAGCCCCACCCATGCACCAGGCCTCTATTCTATATAGTAAAAGGGTAATATGCCTCCCAGCACCGGGATCAGCAGAGCTGCGAGGCCTCCCCGCACCGGGATCAGCATGACAGGGGGCAGCGCCCAAACCCCCTGATCGCCCTGCGGCTCTGTGTGTGACAGGGGGCGGGGCCCCAACCCCCCCACCCCACGGGCCCTACTCTGTGTGTGACGGGGTAGAGCCATAACCTCCCCATTGGCCCTGCCCTGAGTATGAGAGTGGCAGCGCCCCAACCACCTGATCGGCCCTGCTCTGTGGGTGATAGAGGGTGGCGCCCCAACCCCCCCCCCCCCACGGGCCCTGCTCTGTGTGTGATGGGGTAGAGTCATAACCTCCCCATCTGCCCTGCCCTGAGTGTGACAGTGGCAGCGCCCCAACCCCCTGATCGGCCCTGCCCTGAGTGTGACAGGGGGCGGTGCCCCAACTCCCCTATTGGCCCTACTCTGTGAGTGACAGGGGGGAGCTCCTCAACCCCCTGATTGGCCCTGCTCTGTGCATGACAGGGTATGGAGCCCCAACCCCCCTGATGGGCCCTGCTCTGTGTGTGACAGGGGGTGGCGCCACAACCTCCCCATCGACCCTGCCTTGAGTGTGACAGGGGGCGGTGCCCCAACCCCCCAATCGGCCCTACCCTGAGCGTGACTGAGGGTGGCATCGCAACCTCCCAATCTGCCCTGCTCTGTGCATGACAGGGGAAGGCGCCCCAACTCCCCAATCGGCCCTGCTCTGAGCCCAACCAGGGGCTGTGCCTAGGGATTGGGCCTGCCCTCTGTCACCCGGGAGCAGGCCTAAGCCAGCAGGTCGTTATCTCCCGAGGGGTCCCAGACTGCAAGAGGGCACAGGCCGGTCTGAGGGACCCCCCCCTTCCCCCAAGTGCACAAATTTTTGTGCACCGGGCCTCTAGTTGTATATAATAAAACCCTAGTATGCAAATCGACTGAACAGTGGAACGACCGGTTGCTATGACACACACTGACCATCAGGGGACAGACGCTCAACGCAGGAGCCAGAAGCCGGGTTCACGTCTGGCAAGTGCAGTGGCGGTGGTGGGAGCCTCTCCTGCCTCTGCTGTAGGCGGATGGTAAGGAGCAAGGGATCCTGGACTGAGAGAGCCCTGGACTGGGAGAGGGATGTCTGACTGCTGATTTAGGCCAGCAGGTGGACATCCCCCGGGGGGTCCTGGACTGCGAGAGGGCGCAGGCCCGGGCTAAGGGACTCACTCTCCTACCCCCGCCCCCTGAGTGCACAATTTTTGTGCACCTGGCCACTAGTCTGTAAATGAAAAGGATAATGATACTTAACTCACAGGGTTGCTGTAAGGACTAAATGAGGTTGGGATAAGCCCTTGGCTGGCACCCAGAGCCCATGACAGCCATTGTAACAGTTTGTGTTCCAGATTATGGCCAAGACCTGGTGTTGCAGCTGACTCTCTTATCTGATTGTTTCCTAGCTCTGGAAAACTCTCAAGAGTCATTTCTTCCCTTAGGTGACCTTTGGAGACTTCTCAGTGAGGGAAGAGAGGGGGAAGTGTGGTTGTGGGTGTAGGAGATGAGCCTGTTCCAGGGCCAATGGGAGACTGGAGGCCCTAAGAGCATATATAGCTGCCTGGGCATCCTGCAAAAAGCCCAGGAGATGATTAGGAGGAATAGGTTCTGGAATGGGCTCTATCCTACCTTTACTAGGAACTTCATTTTCCTAAACCAAAGTTTCCTCATCTATAAAGTGAAGACATTAAATCAGGCCAGTGATTCCCACTTTGTGGGAGTGGGAGAGGGTCCTCAGTTACAGCATGGGGGCCTTGCATCCTGATGCACACCCAACACTGCCTACACCCAAACAGATAATTCATCTCACAGGTAGGTGCTGAGCTAGTTTTCGAACACACACAGATGTTGCTATGATTTTTAAAATATTAAAGGATTATTTAATGCATACTAGCTTTTTATCAGCATGCAATTTTTCCTTCACAGATACTGAAAGTATAATTACAATTCCTTGGAGGAATCCAGAGGTGTTTTTGAAATGTTGTAAGCTTGAAAAGCTTGGTAATTACTGAATCACATAAACGACATACTCAACCTTTCCTGGACCCTGACTCCTCATTCCAGACTGACAAACAAGCACCTCTTCCCTTCTAACCTTAATCCCGTTGAACAAGTAGCAGCTGCTAGAGTAGGTTCTCCTGTAGCAGTGAAGACAAAATGGAAGGAAGAGGGACAGGTAAGAAAGGGTAGTGTTACTTAAGGAGAGGAGGACAACTTTTATAAGAAAATCTTGGAAATTCTCAGGGTTTGGAAGTCTTTTTAAAAAAGTGACCCGTCACTTCCCTGTATTTGTCATTGTTTCCCACTGTACACATGTTTGCAACACATGGGAAGTGGGAGGAGCTGGAATGTCCTCCAAATTCCCCTGACACCCTATTCCCACCTTTATCCTCTAGAAAAATTCTTTGTTTTGTTTAACTTTTGAGGAGATCTGATAGAATTCAATGAAGATACTGATAGCCCAGCTGGTATGGCTCAGTGGTTGGGTGTGGATCATGCAGCAAGAAGTCACCAGTTCAATTTCTGGTCAGGGCACATGCCCAGGTTGCGGGCTTGATCCCCAGTAGGGGGTGTGCAGGAAGCAGCCAATCCATGTTGATGTTTCTCATGGAGGTTTCATCTCTGTCTCTCCCTCTCCCTTCCTCTCTCTCACTAAAATCAATAAAAAAATATATTTAAAAAAAAGAATCTGATAAAGATTATGAACCCTGTTCCAGAAGAAATGCAGCCACACCTACACATACATATATAATTTTACACACAATTTCATTCGTTTGTCCACCCCTGGATTTGCCATAGACTTCCTTGGGGATTGATGGACCCCAGGTTAAGAAATCCTGCTTTTGTGTTGGTTGCTTTCAACAAGTTTAAATTTATCTTCTCTTGGTTTTCCATAGATGTAAGCTCTAAAATTCCCATACGACTTTTAATGGGACCTCTAATATCCCCTTATCCAACTGCTATTATAGGCTTCTTAGATTTTGGGACACTGAATGGGAAAAGGCTGCATGCTCTAAGAGGGAGCAACACAAAGGTGGACTGCTTCAAGGCTAGGTTCTTTGGGTAGCTGGTGTGAGGTGAAAGGAACCAAGAGAGAGGCTTAGGAACAGAGTCCACTGGAGATTGAAGAGTCCCTCCTGACAGTGCTATTTTTATAAGTTTCTATCCTAAGAACTGTGGGCCTGCAGACCTGTAGTCCTTAAAATGGAAAGCTGCTCTCATCTCTGGGAAGGATCTCCCAGCTCCACCCATCCTCCCAACTACCCCCTGGGGCAGCTCTCCTTTTACCTTCAGATCCTGTGTGAAGACACCTTTTCCTAGAGCTCGTCTTCTTGCTGAGGCAGCCCGCTCAGCCTGCTCAATGCTGTGAGTCCCTGAATGATTGAACCCAAATCAGGGAGGTTTTTCCCATGCACACAAGGCATAGTTCTGAATCTAAAAGCTCAGTGGTTATTTACCAATTTGAGTCCAAGCTCAGTTGTCCCAAGAGCATCTATCCTTACACTTAGTTTGCACCCAATATGTGCCCTGAGATGAATGAGAGTGTAGTAGGTCTGGAGGGGCTCAGGGGAAAACCAACAGCTCCACAGTGACAGTCCAGGCTGCCAGGCTTGGCTAGGGAGGCCACAGTTTGTATCAGGCAAGGGAGGTAAATTCCCCAAATACCAGGATGTTGGGCAATATTTCAAAGAATGAAATTCATTGCTATTACAGCCCTTCCTCTACCCCCGTCCTGAACTCTATGTTTCATCCTTTTCCTCTACAACAGCGGTTCTCAACCTTCTGGCCCTTTAAATACAGTTTCTCATGTTGTGACCCAACCATAAAATTATTTTCGTTGCTACTTCATAACTGTAATGTTGCTACTGTTATGAATCATAATGTAAATATCTGATATGCAGGATGGTCTTAGGCGACCCCTGTGAAAGGGTTGTTCAACTGCCAAAGGAGTCGCGACCCACAGGTTGAAAACCGCTGTTCTACAATGTACTATGCAAATGATTCATTGTTTATCATTTTACCTTGCTGGGCTCAATTCTAGACTGGCTTTCTAAGACCCTAAAATTATAGTTGTCTAGATATCTTTACAGGTTGTATAAGAGTTTGAGCAGTTCAAAGGAGGATTGAAGGGGAGGCCATACATATTCAAATTCTTCGAACTAATTATTCTTTTCTTTATTTTTTATTTTTTGGTGATTTTAATGCCATTATTTTTATTTATTTACTTAAATTAAATTTATTGGGGTTACATTGGCTACTAACTTATTGTCTGATTTTTAAAATTACCTTATCCAAGAAATATTTTTGGAGCTCTAATTAGGTTAGGATACTAGGATTTGGGGGACATGGGGGAGCATAAATATGTACTAGGATATAGAAAAATATATGAATAAATATGATTTGAATTCTGCTTTCAATAACTTGCTGTATAGTGGAGGAAATAAGATGTACAAGTAAACCACAATGAAATATCATATACTGGTAGTTTCACTTATATGTGGACTCTAAAGAACAAAATAAACAAACAAAATTGAAGCATATTGCCCTAGCCAGTTGCTCAGTGGTTAGAGCATCGGCCTGTGGACTGAAGGGTCCCAGGTTTGATTCCAGTCAAGGGCACATACCTTGGTTGCAGGTTCCCCAGCCCTGGTTGGGCTGCATTCAGGAAGTAACCAATCAATGTGTCTCTCTCATATTGATGTTTCTCTCTGTCTCTCCCTCTCCCTCCCACTCTCTCTAAAAATCAATGGAAAAATATCCTTGGGTGAGGATTAACAAAACAAAATTGAAGCAGATTCATAGACAAAAAGAACAGATCGATAGTTGCCAGAGGGAATTTGGGGGGCTGGGTGAAAAGGTGAAGAGATTAAGAAGTACATATTGATAGTTACAAAATAGTCACAGGGATGTAAAATACAGCATATGGAATATAGTCAAAATATTCTAATAACTATGTATGGTGCCAGGTGGGTACTGAAAATATTGGGGGTCACTTTGTAAAGTATATGATTATCTAAATACTATGCTGTATACCTGAATAATACAAAACAATATTGAATATGAACTCTAATTTTTAAAAAATTGAAAAAAAAGTAAAAAAGCCCCAAAATATATATGGATATATATATGTATACACAATATATGGATATATATATATATATGTACATATATATATATATACACATATATGTATACACACACACACAATCACTAACTTGACAAATATCGAGAGAAATTCTGAGGGAAGCTGGAAGCTGGTACATTTGGAGACAGGATGAGTTTGTCCTCAAGACAGAACATTTGCAGTTCTAGGCAATGTTTGGGACTCCCTTGTCCTGGTAAGAATTAACCTGAAGTCACTAATATTTCTGGGCCTGTCCTTTTTGTTGTTGTTGTTAATCCTCACCTGAGGATATTTTTCCATTGATTTTTAGGGAGAGTGAAAGAGGGAAAGGAAGACAGAGAGAAACATCGATGTGAGAGAAACACATTGATTGGCTGTCTCCTGCATGAGCCCTGATCAAGATCCGGACTGGGGAAGAGCTTGCAACCAAGGTACATGCCCTTGACTGGAATTGAACCCAGGACCCTTTGGTCTGCAGGCCAAAGCTCTATCCACTGAGCCAAACTGGCTAAGGCAAGGGCCTGTTCTTAATGTCCATGGTATGAAGAGGCCTTCCTTATGATCAGCTGGATGCCTCCGTGGTAACGGAGGAAGAACTGGGTTAGCAAGAAGGCAGTGAGAGTAAGAGGTAGTACACAGCAGAATTTGGGCCCTGGACTCCTGATCTCTTTTCCCAATTCTGTCACCCCAGAACTAAGAAAAACCTTGGACAATCCCTTCTCCTTTCTGCTGCAGGGCCTGTGAACTATGGCATCCCTGAATACTGATTAAGTACTTACACCTATGTCTGCCTCCTACCTGCAAGGCAAGGATGTACTAAACGCTGCAGGGGTTGTGGGGAAGGATGAGACAGGCGCCTGCCTTCAAAGAGTTTCATTCTACTGAAACAGAAAAGGCAAAACTCAGGAAAAATATGACACATGATTAAGATATGAACAATGGGGTCAGACTGTCTGACTCAAATACTGACATTGGGCAATATTGAACCTGTCTGAATCTTGGTTGCTTTATCTGTATAGTAGGATTAATAACAACCTTACCTTATAGGAATACTACTATTAAGGCATCAGATAGCTTAGGTAAGTTTTTAGTACAGTACTGGCACATAGCAAGGACTCCAAATTGTTTACTTATCATCATCATCATTTAGTTAAATATTAACATCAGACCTGAAAAGGAACATATGACAATAGGGATCTTTTCAGGCCATCCCCTTAGAGCAGTGGTTCTCAACCTTGGCTGCACATTAGAATCAGCTGGGAATCTTTTTAAAATCCTGATTTCTGGGCCTCATCCTCTGGAAATTCTGTTTCTTTGTTACTAATGCTGTGGCCCCACCCCATAACAAAGAAACAGAATTTCTGGAGGATGAGGCCCAGAAATCAGGATTTTAAAAAGATTCCCAGGTGATTCTAATGTGCAGCCAAGGTTGAGAACCACTGCCTTAGAATTTAAGCTTCTTGATAGATGATCTGTCCCCAATGCCCCCACCCCTGTGCTTTGTAACCAAACAGGTACTCGGATATTTTTGGGAACTATAATTAAGCACATTTCTTATTTCCAAATAAATGGAATAATTAATTAGGAAACTTAGGACAGTGAGGCTGGTGGTGTGAGCTGGACAGTCAGGGAAGGCTTCATGGAGAAGTGTGGAGAGCGGCTACAGTGCTTGGACAGGTTCAAGCCTCAGACTAATGAGCTATAGTTGTAAGCTTGACCTTATGGTCCAAACCTGTGGTCCCACGTGGCTGTGATATGAGCTTCGGGAGGTGCAGCAAGTAAACAAAGCTTGATCAGGTGCATGTAATTGAGTAGATTCTAAACCCATGAGAACATTGTAAACATCTTGACCACACCCTTACTTTGTCTCGTGGAATCTAGCTATAAAATAAAGACTAGGCTTGCAGGCCGTGGCATTGTCTCTCTAATCAGAGGGCAGCATCCCACCTAGCCCCAGCTTTATTCTCTTGTATGTCTTTTCTGATCCTTCACCGCCCCCCCCCCCCACTCCCTCACCCCCCCACCCGCCTTGCCTCAGGTTCACCCATGGCTGTGCTGGTGCAGCACAGAGAAGGTAAGATTAAGTGGACCTGATAGATTTGGGTAGGATTTGGATGCATAAGACAAAGCAAGGAGGACTCTGATCATAAAAGCCTAGAATGGGCTGGGGGTTCAAGAGAAGTGGAGGCAACTTGCTGGGCACAGCCATAGAATGCCACAGGCACACTAAAGATGGTACCACTGTGCCCAGAGCATGGGCTCTGAGTGTGGGCCAGGCCTGGAGGTGGAGCCAGAATCACCTGGGGCAGATTTCTGGAGCCCATCAGGTGCTCAAGAGACCCTTGCCAAAATCCCAGTTGGCCAGGTCAAGTCCTTCCACACCCTGGGCCAAACAGGAGGCCTTGGGTGTAAGGATTTACCACAGGGACAGGCCAATCACTAAGGCAGGGAGCTGCAGTCCAAAGATCAAGGCCAAGCATGTCAGAGGCCTGCATGATCCCTCCACAGCTTTCTTTGATCCTCAGGCTGCACTGATACGCTGTTCTGAGTAGAGAAGTGACCCTGGGTCCCCAAGCCTCTGACAGACTCTGTGTCATGACAGTCTCCATAAGGGAAAGCAGTGTCTGGAATTCTTTTCCTTTTTGCATGTTCTCTGAGAATCTCTCTGCAAAATCTCCCTTCCCCTCCCAGTGGGTAAGAGCATGTCTTTATTTTCCTCTCCATCTCCTCATAACGTCATGTACAGTAAGTGTTCAGCCCACAATGGGTGCTCTTCCTGTTGTAGTGCAGAATGACCAGCATAACATTAATAATAGCATTTCCTCATTTTACAGACAAGGAAAGAAAAAACATAATCACAATATTGTTCTATAATATATGCCAGTCCCTATCCTAATATACACTTTGCATGTATTAACTTATTAATCCTCACAATAATCCTTTAAGGTAGATACCATTATTCAGGAACTTGCCCAAGTTCACACAATGAGCAAGCAGGTCACACAACTAGTAATGTGGGATTTGAACCTAGTTGGTCTGGCTCCATTGGCCATTGTGTGATGCTATCTGGATGGAAGTAGCATAGGTCTGATTAGGGGGAAAGTGGGTACACAATCTAGGAATCCTGTCTTCTAGGTCTGTCTACGCAATGAACCTACTCAAGACTTCACCAACTGGCGAGGTGATGAAAACAAGAATCTTCAGTCCCTGCTGTCCCTAAGGCCCTACCTCAGTTCCTCCAAGATAACTCGGGTAACTCCAAGATAGCAGAGTGACATTTTACTAAACAGCCCCAGGCTCCTTCCTCAGGAGACAGGATGCACTGGGGACCACCTGTTTGCAAGGCCATTTTAAAAAACAGCAAAAACGTGAAAATAGAGTTTTTGAGAGAAAGTGATTTTCTAGTCATAATTATAGCCAGAGTGGGCCACTGCTTTCTAGAAGCAGGAAGACTGCTTCTAAATAGAGCCTGCAAAATGCAAATCCCCAAGGAGCACAGCCTCTGCCCCATTGGGTCCCTCACTCAAAGACGAGGCTCAAGCTCCCTTCTGAGAGGCCCCAACTCAGCAGCACACCCCGCTGGCCAGACCAAGTGTGTGAGGGAGGAAGATGCTCAGCTTTATGCCTAACGTTCTGGAGGGTATGGAGCTGCTTAATAAATATGTGCAAGGATCAAGGGTATATTTGAAAACATTTAAAAATGCCTTCAACTGTTGAGTGAGGATGGGGTTAAGCTCTGGGGATCTGAGTGGGGTGGAGAAGGAGAGGCAAAATACAGAAGGGCTTGTGGGGGAGGACTGCTGAGTGCTATTTCTATTTCTAACCCAATGCCAGGCACTTGAGTATTGTTCTCCACCTAGCAATTTGAAGGCTGCAGTGGGT
This sequence comes from Myotis nattereri, assembly GCF_964212035.1. NCBI lineage: Eukaryota > Metazoa > Chordata > Mammalia > Chiroptera > Vespertilionidae > Myotis > Myotis nattereri. The sequence continues at coordinate 121,356,782 of NC_138076.1, read as the reverse complement.
ATGCATATAACAGAACAGGATGCTCCCTGGACAAAAGTTCTGAAAGAAAACCAAAACGGAAGACTGGCCCCCTCGCCCCCACTTGTCAGTCTCTAATGACCGTCAGGGACTGTTCCGGACACGCATGGGCATCTGCGAATTTACTCACCTGGAGTTGCCTCTACCTCCTGAGCCCTGGGTCAGAAATGGGAAGTGAAAAGCCTCTCCGTGTGTTTGTGTGTGCATGTTGTTTTTAAGGATTATGATTCACAATCCTTTTTCTTGTTCCTCACGATTTTCAGTTAAGTGTGTGTGTGTGTGTGGGGGGGGGGGGGGTGGTGAAAAAACACACACACATACCAAGGAAAACACAAAGGTTTCTCAGAAATTTTACCTGAAACTCTGGGATGGCTAGAATTAGGTATGCAGATTACTGCAACATCCCTTAGGGGGCTGAACTTATTGTGCACCCTTTAAAATAAGAGGAGATTTTTCACTATTTTAAAATTATACCAGAAAAGCATGCAGATGAGAAGATAGCTAGATTGTGAGGAAGCCCAAAATATTTGGTAAGAATGCTCAAGTTTGGGAAAGTTTAGCTGAAATAACAATTTATGGGTAGAATATTAGCTGGGAATTGGCTGTAGAATTACCCATAGATTGAAGGGCTTGGGGGGGGGGGGGGGTAAGGGGAAGGGTGAAGTTTGTACTCAGGATATGGAAAAGGATTCAGTAAAGCTAGGAGTCCTATGTGCTCAGAGTTTAATGTCCTAACCAGCCCCACAATGTCTAAGGCATGACCAGTAAGTAGAACCAAGATATTCTATTCAGCAAAAGCAGACAGAAAAAGAAATCTCTTTTCTTTGTTTGTCCTGGTTGAAAACCAAACACGGTCATCATCTGAAGAAATTCCAGTGTTGGGAGTGTTGAGGCCAAGAAGGGAGGGTAAAAATGCAGGCAGCTCTGACCTCGGGGGAAATCACCCAAAGGCTCCTCAATGCCATTGTCCAACACTGTGCTCTGGAATGCTCACAGGTGTCCTTGCATGTCCCCTGATTCCAGCACACAGGACACTCTTCACTCTCCTGAATGTCATCTAGCAAGACTCGGCATACCTGTCTGGAACTGAGCATCCGGAACCACTTGTGTGTATCACATGCAATTTCCAGCTGTTGTGGGAAAACAATGAATGAAGAGAAAGTACTAGGCCCTGACAAGGCTTAGCAGCTAGGGGAGAAGAGGGAGACGTAGGGAGAAGATCCTAAAGGTCAAATGCAATGTCTCCCGTTGTTCATGTACCTTTTCAAAAAGAGACAATTCCATTTGACCCACTAATACAGTGGTTCTCAACCTTCCTAATGCCGAGACCCTTTAATACAGTTCCTCATGTTGTGGTGACCCCCAATTTCATTGTTACAAATTGAACATAATTAAAGCATAGTGATTAATCACAAAAACAATATATGTGTTTTCCGATGGTCTTAGGTGACCCCTGTGAAAGGGTTGTTCGACCCCCAAAGAGGTCGGCCGCGACCCACAGGTTGAGAATCGCTGCACTAATATCTTTAGAAAACTTTGACCTTCTGCAAAAAGAAGGAAACTAAAATTATAGTCTTGCCTGTAGCTTGGATGCTTTACAAACACGGCACCACAGTGAGGCAATCTAGATAGAGTGCCGAACCAAAGCAGAGCTAAGAGTGGGAGTTTTATGCCATTAACACAAAAGGTTAGGGGGCCAGGTTGAATCTGGACAAAATCACATAGGATCTTGAGTCCAGAGCATTTTCGAACAGTGAATTTCAGTAAGAAGTTTTGGGAAATACCTCAGTCTTGTATTGGACACAGGGCAAAGATCTACTGCTTTTTCCCCCCCCAGGGAAGTCCTGTGAAAACGGAATCAATTCCCCTGCTCTAATAATTTTTCTCACACCCCCTCCTGAACTATCCTACCTACACCAGTGTTCTACTCCTCTGTTAGAAAAAAATTAACCATGTCATGTAAACACTTTAAAGGCTGTCCTACTGTCTACTAAATCAAGTGCACATTCCTTTGCTTAGTTATTTAAAAAGCCTACATAATTTAGCCCCACCCCACATATGCACCAGTGCTCTCCCACACATACCCTCTCATTTAGTCAGGCTGGCCCTCTCACTGTCCCCAGATAGCTTACTCATTCCTGCCTTTGCATTTTAATATCAGTATTCTTCATCCTAAACCTGGAATCTAAATTTACTCTTCCTCTTTAACAATCCCCAAAATGCCCTACCTTTGGAATTTTTTTTAACTATTTCAATTTTCCCCTTTCCCATCTCCAAGTAATTATCAAGTCATAGATAGATAGACAAATAGAAAGAGGTAGATATTGTATATATAGAGATATAGCCTCCCCAACTATACTGTAAGCTACCACCATGTATATGAATTTTATGTTATAATGTCCCATATAAATTGTGCTCAATAAATAATTAGTGATTAATTGCAGTCCTTCTTCTATGAGTTAAAGGCTAAACACACACACAAAATTATTCTCATTCCCATGTGGGATTTCAAAAGAACATGACTTGTAAGTATACTTGGTTCCTTTAAGTTTGGTAACACAGGGAAAAAATGGAGAGAATGGCTGTGCCTAAGATAGTAAGGGAATGGATTCAAGATAGAATAAAATGCTTCCTCAATACTGACAATTTGAATGCTTATCTGAAAATTGGGCACCTCCAGGATGTTGCATTCTTCCTGGCATTCAAATACAGTTCACCAAAAAATCAAATTATTTTGCCTTTAGGACTTTTCTTCTCATTCTCCTTTTCTTTGAGGGAGTGGGTGTAAATATGAGAAAGAGGTTGGAAGAGACCATATACTTCTTAAAATGGAGCATAGCAGACAATAGACCAAAGTAAAGGAGAGCAAAGAAATAATAGCCAGAAATAATTGATTTTTGACAAGCATGCCAAGACAATTCAATGGGGAAAGGGAGTCTTTTCAACATATGGTGCTGAAAAAAACAGATATTCCCACCCACAAAATAATGAAATTGGACCTATACCTTACACCATATACAAAAATTAACTCAGAATGATTCAAAGACCTAAACTTAAGAGCAAAAACTCTTAGAAGAAAACAAGGAAAAATCTTCATGACATTGGATTTGACAGTGATTTCTAGAATATGACACCAAAAGCACGGACAACACCAGAAAAAATAGGTAATTTGGACTTCAAAATTAAAAACTTTTGTGCATCAAAGGACACTGTAAGAGAGTGAAAAGACAATCCACAGAATGCAAGAAAATATATGCAAATCATATATCTGATAAGGGATTAATATTCAGAACATAAAAAGAATTCCTATAACTTAAACAAAAACAAAAAGCACCCAAAAATCCCAATTCAAAAATGGATAACCAAGTTGAATAGACATTTCTCCAAAAAAGATATGGTCAATAAGCACATTAAAAGATACTCAGCATTTTCAAACCGGTTTGGCTCAGTGGATAGAGCGTCGGCCTGCGGACTCAAGGGTCCCAGGTTCGATTCTGGTCAAGGGCATGTACCTTGGTTGCAGGCACATCCCCAGCAGGGAGTGTGCAGGAGGCAGCTGATAGATGTTTCTTTCTCATCGATGTTTCTAACTCTCTATCCCTCTCCCTTCCTCTCTGTAAAAAATCAATAAAATATATTTTTAAAAAAAAGATACTCAACATTATTAGTCATTAAGGAAATGCAAATGAAAACTACAATGACATACCACTTCTTGCCCATTAGGATGACTATTGTAAAAAAGGAAGAAAGAAAAGTGTTGGCGAGGATATAGAGCAATTGGAAACCTCCTTAGAATTGGAAGCTGGGCCCTGGCTGGGTGACTCTGTTGATTGGAGCATTGTCCTGTGCATCAAAAGGTTGCAGGTTTGATTCCTGGTCAGGATGCAACCGATTGTTCTCTCTCTCTCTCTCTCTCTCTCTCTCTCTCTCTCTCTCTCTCTGTATGGAGTTTCCTCAAAAAGTTAAAAATGGAACTCCCATTTGACCCAGTGGTCCCACTTCTAGGAATATATCCCAAGAAACCAGAAACACCAATCAGAACGGATACAGTGGGACCTTGACTTACGAGTGTCCCTACTAACGAGTTTTTCGAGATACAAGTCGTCTCAGCCGATTTTTTGCTTTGAGTTGTGAGCTAAAATTCAGGTTACGAGCCAGCTTCAGATACCCCACCGCTAGTTGGTGCCCCGAACGTCACAGTGAACGCCACAACATTAGCCCAGCATCACGTGTCTCAATCATTCACTTTTGATTTGACATACGAGTAATTTGAGTTAGAACTCCGTCACGGAACAAATTAAACTCGTAAGTCAAGGCCCCATTGTATATGCATCCCTATGTTCATAGCAGCACAATTTACAATAGCTAAGATTTGGAAACAGCCTAAGTGCCCATCAGCAGATGAGTGGATTAAAAAACTGTGGTACATCTACACAATGGAATACTATGCTGCTATAAAAAAGAAGGAACTTTTACCATTTGCAACAGCATGGATGGAACTGGAGAGCATTATGCTAAGCGAAATAAGCCAGTCGGAGAAAGATAAATATCACACGATCTCACTCATATGTGGGATATAATGATCAACGTAATTTGATGAACAAGAATAGATCCAGAGACAAATGGTAGCGGGGGGTGGGGGGGTGGGGGGGGGTGGGGGGGTATTAGAGAGCAACCAAAGAATATGTATGCATGCATATTAGCATAACCAATGGACACAGACACTAGGGTGGTGGGGGCTTGCCTGGGGTGGGAATGGCTAGGCAAGGGGTCAATTGGGGGAAAAGGAGACATATGTAAAACTTTAGACAATAAAAAAAAAATTAAAATTAAAAAAGGAAAAATTATTCAGCCTGAAAAAGGAGGGAAATTCTGATACATGCTGCAACATGAATGAAACTTGAATACATTATACTAACTGAAATAAGCCAGACACAAAACATCAAATTCTACTTATATGAGGTGCCTACAATAGGCAAATTCATAGACAGAAAGTAGAATGTTGGTTGCCAGGAGCTGGGGGATATTGAAATGGGGGGTTATTCTTTAATGGATATGGAATTTCTGTTTGGGAAGACAAAAAACATTCTGGAAATAGTGGTAGTAATATGATTGTACAACATTATTAATGTACCTAACACCACTGAATTATATACTTAAACGTGGTTAAAATGTAAATTTTGTGATACAGATATTTTACCACAATAATTAAAAAAAAAAGAAATAGAATCTGAATCCAATCATGAGGAAATAATCAGATAAATCCAAATTGTGGGTCATTCTCCAAAACAACTGATCTGCAGTCTTCACAAACGTCAAGATGAGGAAAGAACAAAAGTGGGGGTTAGGGTAATGTTATAGAGTAAAAAAGATTTAAGAGACAGGACACCCAAATACAGTGACTAATCCTTGATTTTATTTCAATTTTTAAAAAGGAGAAGAGTCTAGAGAGCATTGTTGTATAGATAATTGGGAAAAGTGAATATGAACTGTATACCAATGTTCAATTTCTTCCAAGGTAGGAAATTAGCACTCTGAGAAGATATATGTTGAAGTTTTTAGATATATGTAGACATTATATCTAATGTCTACAACTGACTTTCAAATAGGTTGGATAGGGTGGGAGTGTATAATACAGAAAGATACAGTAAATAAATATAGCACTATTGATGAATGTAGGTGAAGAGTTTAAAGACATTGTACTAGTCTTTCTGTTCTTCTGTATTGGAAAATAAAAAGCTAGAGGAAAAAAAATGGAATCGTCATTTTGGTTCCCAAGTGATCAGGGGAACACTGACTTCCTGTGACCTCTGTGAACAAAATGTTGATCTGTTTGCCACGTTGGGACATCCTGTTTTACTGAACTCACATTCCAGGGTTGCCAGAAGGAGCTGAGAGCTGATTGCTTGGAGGTGACTTGGGTGAGGCATATTGTCTATGCCACTTCAGGGTCTACTGTGTTGTGTTCTTGTGTGTGTGTCAAAGTTTTAAGCCCCAAGGTGAGGGTCATGTCTCACTTTTCTTATAATCCTCCCTCCCCCAACATCCTAATCCCATGCTTTATACAGAGCTAAATACATAGTAAGTGTCCAGTAAATATTTTTCCATTATTGACTATCCCATCAGTATAGAAAGGCATGTATAGAAGTATAAGAGGTCAAGGATGGGGTCAAAAGGTTTATCTCAACTAAGGTATTAAAATGCTCCGGGATAGGGCCTTGCAGAAGGAATGGCAAGTGTGGGCTTTGACACAATCTAATTCTCTATGGCAACCAGGTGTTACTGACTTAGGTGCTGACTAGTACTGAGGGGTGGAGTAAAAGAAGTACAGCTTTGGCAAAAGCTTATGAATACCTAAGCACAGAATGTTCTCAGCTTGGCCCTACGGTACAACTGCTCTCACAACCCTGTGAATTCTTCCCAAGGAAGCAAGATCAAACAATGGTCTGTGGACCTCAAAAAGGAGAGCACCCATTTTGGCTCCTTGAGCAGGGTCACTGTGCTTTGAGGGATCTGCACTACTTGGGATTCAGGGAGAACAACGCCAGCCTTTACCAGAAGGTGGAAGTGCGAACACTCTCCAGCACAGCTTTAGGAGGAAGGTGCTGCCCACGTGCCTAGCAAGTTGCAGAACACGTAGGCCTGCAGCATTCCACCTCCAGCTGAGACACCAGTGTGCTGCTGTGTTGCAGCTTGTTAAGGGAGTGTAGACTTGTCCTTCTTGTTTTGAGCAATTTTTCAAGAGGCTGGAAGAATTAATGGGTAAATTCGTTCTGTCTCAGACAGGCCTTCCAGGATGCGGGTCCTCAGCTCCATTGTTATATACAATGTGTTATTTCCTATTAAATCACTAGCATTGACACTTAGTTTTAAATTCAATTTACTATTTTATTACATACCTTCTTGTACTGGTCTCAGATTATTTAAGTTCCAAATTCCCCCACAAAGTTGCAAGCTTCTTAGGGAACCATGCTCTCTGCTGCTTTGCCACCTCTATTTCCTCCCACATCCTGTATTGTACACAATCACTATAAGGGATGTGTAAATAATCTACTTATATCCATATTATGTAATACTATGTAGCAGTTAAAAGAACGAGGCGGAGCTACATATTCTGATGTGGAAAGATTTCCAATTCATATGATGGTGTCAAAAAACAAAGCAATAATCAGGCACAGTATGAAACCCTTTATGTAGAAGGGACTAGTAGAAGAAACAAGGGCTTGATTTATATATCTGTATATTTCTTTCTTCATACATACCTTAGTCACAGACATTGTTATAACCAGTATAATAGGACTCAGTAATTTCCTATACGTTTCTTTTCAAAAGGAATTGTTAATATTAGACAAATCATATGTGTAAGGCAGTTAGCATAGGACTTGCCGCAATAAGTCGCACTTACACAGTACTTATATGGGGCAGGCGTTGTTCTCAGTGCTTTACAGAAATTAATTCATGTCACCCTCATAATAGTACTAAGGAAACGGAGGCGCTTCCAACTGAAGTAATTTGCCTTTGGTTAGACAGTACAGCCAGGAAGTGGGAGACCCAGGATTCAAGCCCAAGCAATCTAACTCCAGCGCCTGTATTCTTTTTTTATTTTTTGTGGAATTTATTGGGGTCACATGGTTCAGAAAACTATACAGGTTTCGAGTGTACAATTCAACAAAACATCACCTGCACACTGCATAGTACTCCCATCACCCCAAGCAGCCTCTTTCCATCCCCCACTCTCTCCCCGTTTGCCCACCTTCACCTACCCCACAGTGCCTGTATAGTTGACCCTTATGCTGATGTTGTTCAATAAATGTGACCCTTTCCCTACCACTCTCCTCCCTTCTCTGTGTTTCTACATATTTCATATACCTCAATGATGGCACTCAGAAAATTGTGTAAGAATTCACTAAAAAGACAAAGAATCAATTCCTCACCCCAACCTATTGCTTCATCTATGGATTTGAAGGTCTGAGGTACCTATAAGGAGATACTGATGCCTATTGGAAACCGTGTGTGGGTTGTCACTTTGAGATTATGACCATTTTGCGACAACTTTCTTTAATCATTTAATATACGTGGATTACCCAAGTGCCTCCTGAGGATGGTTTTAGCCCCAACTGTGGATCATCATATCAAGTAGAACCTCGGCCTAATGGACAAGACTGAGGATGGTTCAGATGTAATGAATCCTATGTGATCGAAGATGGGGGTGGATCTGGTAACTTTCTGAGGATTCTTGGTAGGTGTAAGGTTTCTAGGACTCTGATTCTTGGCTCCTCAAAGCCCTGGAGCATTAAGATTGATGCTGCCCTGAAAGCAAATTCAGAGGCTTTGCCCCAGGCCCAGGTCTCTAATGCTGTGTTGGAGACTGCACCACATTTAGTGCTGTTCTTGATTAAATCAGCATGCCTCAAATTTGCCAGAACTATTGTCACAGCAATATGTATCCCCAGTTCACACATGGAATGTTTGCTCTCTGGCAGCCAAACGCACTTGGAACTGGCAGTGATGATCTCATAAAGCAGGAAAGCTGAGCAGTTGGTCAGATGATTAACATATTATTGAGATGGAGGAGCTGAGCATCACTAAAGAAAACATCTGGGCACTGCAGAGTAAGGAATTTCCCCAACTTGGGGCAACCTAGGAGCCATTAAATCCAACCTCCTTAGCTTACACATGTGGAAACAGAAGCTTTATTTTTGTTGTTGTTAATCTTCACCCAAAGACATTTTCTCTATTGATTTTTAGGGAGTGGAAGGGAAGGGGAGAGACAGAGAGAGAAACACCGATGTGAGAGAGACACATCGATTGGTTGCCTCCCACACACACTGGGGATCGAGCTTGCAACCCAATCCACTAGGGTGAAACTGACGCTTTAAAACAGGGTAAATATTAGGGGCTTCTGGCCTGAGAAACACTAAAGTGTAGTTCTTCTGATACAACATCAGCTGGATGAACAGCACTGTGGCTGCTGAGACCTTTTCAAAGGCTTCAAGACCTTCATTAACAATCTCAGGGACTTGGTAACTTTTATTTCTCTTCCCCATATAACAGTATTTTTTAAATTATTATTCTTTAAATATATTTTTATTGATTTCAGAGAGGAAGAGAGAGGGAGAGAGAAATAGAAACATCAATGATGAGAATCATTGATCGGCTGCCTCCTGCATGCCCCCAACTAGGGATTGAGCCCGCAATTGGGCATGTGCCCTTGACCAGAATCTAAGCCGGTACCCTTCAGTCCGCAAACTGACGCTCTATCCACTGAGCGAAACTAGGGCTAACAGTATTTTTTTTTTAAATGTCCAGTTTGTATTGTGTTTACTCGAATGTGAACGGAGAGTCATACTGCCCCAGCCCTTTATGGCTCCAATGCTGCAGATTTCTCCCCACTTCAGTACCAGATGGAGGGCTGTAGGTTGGAAATGGGAGTAAGAGATGATCTTCACAAACTGTTGCATACCATGTCTAAGGATCTTAAGGTTTGGGTCCTCGAGGTGGTTTTCAGGCTTTTCTCTTATGTAATTATGTTCACTAGGTAGAATTATTTGACAAATTGCTTGTAACTATTTTTAAATAATAAAAACCATACGTTGCCTTACTGATGTCTCATCAAAACAGAAACCCTGTCTTCCATGTGTATAATGCTCTCTGGTTTTCAAAGCTACCACTTATACTTTCTTCAATGGTCCTACCCCTTCACTGATAAGGGGTTGTTCTGGGGACTTGGGATGTGTCTATTCTGTGGCGGCAGGTAAGTTAGGATCTGGGAGGTTGTAGTCCTTCTCAAGCACCCTGAGCACCTGAAAGTAACTGCACTGAGTTGCTCCCTGACTCACTTTCTCTTTCTCTAGATTTATATTTATGGCTGATCTGTAGGTGAGTTCCAATTGGTGAGACATTGAAAGAACAGAATACCTTGTTTTTTCTCTCCAGAGTTCACCATTTGAAATCTTACATTTGCAACAGCATGGATAAACCCAAAAGGGTGGCAAAGGGTCAGGAGGATGGAAGGAGGAATGTGCCTCAAGCTAGAATGCTCCTCGCCAAAGTCAGGAAAGAATTCCAGATCACTAGCTTTGCTTAGATCCCTGTGCTAAAGAAACAGGTTCTAAGGGAAATCTTTTCTAACATTGCCCTAGTCTGGTCCCCAAAAATGTCTTTGATGTGTTCAAAGAGAAAACTACAGGTTCAACATGAAGTCACTTGTACTAAAGCCCATGACACTGAACCTGGATTTACTACCTGACTTAATTGCAGTTTTAACCTTCTCCAGGAATGTAATCTTATTATCAATCTGGAATTTTCTGGTCAGTACCAAAGAGGTCATTTGTCATACGGGCCCTCTCCACCCTACCCCTCAAGAAATTGAGGCAATTGGCCTGATGAGACATGTCCTTTCCCATAAAGGAAAGTAATGAAACAATCTTTCTTTTCTTTTGTTAATAACTTTCTTTTTAAAATTTCATCTTTCAATTACAGTTTCTATTCAATATTATTTTGCATTAATAATGCAAAATAATCATAGACAATCATATACTTTACAAAGTGTTCCCCTCCCACCTGCCCCAATATTTCCAGTACCCACCTGGCACCATACACAGTTATTACAATATTTTTGACTATATTCCCTATGCTGTACTTTACATCCCCGCGACCATTTTGTGACTATCAATTTGTACTTCTTAATCTCACCTTTTTCACGCAGTCCCTCAAACCCCCTTCCCTCTGTCAACCATCAGTATATGATGTCTATGAATCCCTTTCAATTTTGTTTGTTCATTTATTTCATTTTTTAGATTCCATATATAAGTGAAATCATATGGTATCTCGCTTTCTCTGACTAACTTATTTCACTTAGCATAATACTCTTTAGGTCCATCCATGCTGTCACAAATGTTAAGATTTCATTCTTTTTTTTATGGCCAAGTAACATTCCATTGTATATATGTACCACAGCTTTTTTATCTACTCTTCTATTGGGCACGTGGGTTGCTTCCATATTTTGCCTATTGTAAGCAATGTTGCAATGAACATAGGTGTGAACTCATTCTTTTGAATTAATACTATATATAGTATTAATATATATAGGATATATATATATATATATATGTATGAAGCAGACAGCAAAGGCAGTAGATACTTCAGAGCAAAGTTAAAGGCCTTCCATATATATATATATATATATATATATATATATATATATATATATGGAACCACTGGGTTGTTAGGGGCAGAAACAGAATAGTAGAGACTAGCTATAGTTAGAAGAAATTGTTTTCTGATTATTTATTTATTTTTCAATCTTTATTGTTGAAAGTATTACATACTGTACTTTCCCCCATTGACCTCTCCCAGTCTGTTCCCGCCCCCACGCCAGGCCTTCACCACCCTATTGTCTGTGTCCATGGGATATGCATATATGCATACAAATTCATGGATTGACCTCTCCCCATTCCCCCACCCTTCTCTTTATTCTGATTAAAGGAAGCATATTTTGATCTGGCTGGGAGTTGTGCTCTGGAACCTGGGAGTTAACTTTGGAATGTGGTCCATTCTCCTTATCCTAGAACTGTCTATTATGGAGAGACTAACAACCTTGCCCCAGCCCACAGTGCATGTAATCTGTAACCATTCTACCAACTTTTATTTCCTTTGCATACCCATTTTTATTCCTTTTGCCGACATTCCCATATAATCTTTGTCCTTCTACCCAATATAAGCAGCTGGCTTATGGGGGTTGCAGAGTAGATTTCTGTAGATGACCTGCTGCTCTCCTATACTGCCGACATTATTGGAATAAACTCTCATAAATGATTCAACTCTGTCTCTGCTTAATTGACTCAAGTAGTGCCTGGCAGCCAGAACTCATTGGTTGTCCAGTTTCAGGGGCACAAGACAGTACCATTTAAAAGTTTTTGAGGACCCTCCACAGTGGCTGCACTAATCCACATTCCCACCAGCAGTGTACCAAGGCTCCCCCTTCTCCACATTCTCACCAACACTTGCTGTTTGTGGATTTACTGATGATAGGCATTCTGACAGATGTGAGGCGATATATTGACGTGTCCTTAATCTGTATTCATTTGACCATAACTTTCTTGTCCCCACCCAGCTTCTGCCTATGAAAACCTTCCATATTGTATGCTCAGCTCTACTTGCTGGACAGCATGCTACCATGAATCACTCAATAAAGCCAATTAGATCTTCAAATTTACTCGACTGAATTTTTGTTCTTCAACAGTAAACAATGATGCTCTAGGGTAGAATTTAGCTGACCACCACATTCTACAACATAGACCTGGCGTAGGCCTCATCCAGAGGCCATGGCAGGATTAAAGTGCTCAGCCAGCCAGCCAGCCTAGGACGCGAATCCCAGTTAAACCACTTACAATAGCTGTGTCATCCAGCAAAGTGGCTTTTCTTCAAGTTGTCTCACCTGTAAAATGGGGTTAATGATACACAGTTGACCTAAAATACCAGGAAAATATATATATGTAAAGTTCCTACTTGATACAAGGCAAGTGCTCAGAAAGTGGTAGCTATATTATTAATAACACAAGCATAGGGGAAACTAAGCAGGAAACCAAAGGCTGCTCTGAGAAGAAGGAACCGAAATAGTTCTGACTGGGCTCCACCCACCCGTTAGCAAGTCCGCTCCGGAGGGGGAGAGGCAGGAAGAGGCTTCTCTGCCCTCCCACAGCCCGAAGCCAGCCCGACCGCCCCGTGACAAAGGCTGAGCTGAGCTAGTAGGTGGGAGGGGGTGGTTTTGCTTTAGAAAAGGGTGAGGACTGCGCTCCATCTTCAGTGAGGGAAGGAAGAGATAAAGCCCCGTTACAAAAGCTCAAGGCCAGACGCAAGGCAGGCCCCAGGGCCGGATGGGGGAAGGGTACCCTCAGGCCTGCTTCCCCTCCCAGCAGCGTGCCCAGCCCGAGTCAGCTGATTCTGTGGTCGTGGTCCCGGCCCTCCAGCTCCAGCCCCGCGCGCCCCGCCCCCGGGTCCCGCGCGCCCCGCCCCTGGGCCCCGCGCGCCCCGCCCGTGGTCCCGGCCTCCTCCCAACCAATCAGATGCTGCCTGAACGTTCTGCCTTTTTCGCGGGGCTCTCGCCGGCCTTTCCGGGGCCAGTTTGGGCTGGGTGGGTGGGGGGCGGGGAGCCAGGTCTCCCGTGTTTGCCTTCAGGAGGCACAGACTTCTTATGAAAAGAATATTCATATATCCACGAAGGTGTCTGCCAGGGAATGCCTCACGTAAGCACAGGCAGGCTGCCCGAGGTTCACCGTGGCCGCACTGTGCCGGGTCTGTTCAGGAGCTTTCAGAACATCCATCATAGGTTGTTAAGGGCCCTGGAAAACAGTGGCCTTTTCTTCCCTCCAAACTCACCCCACATGTGCCCCTAACTGACCCGTCCCTTCCAGCTTGCTCACGGGCACGATTGCTGCCTATCTCAGCCTCCCAGCACCGGTTGGGGGCGGGGAGGGGGAGCGGTAGTTGTAAGAAGGATGTTTCAGTGTAGAAACTCCAGCCCCCAAGCCCAAGTCCACCCAGCTGCTACACGGCGGGCCGGGCGGCGCACGAACTAGGCAAAGGGAGAAGGGACACGTGATTCTTCCCCTTCTCTGTGTCTGGAACTTTACTTTAGTCCTCTCAGTCCTCACAAGAACACTGTAGAGAGGCGTATCCTTATTCAGATTCTGGAAATGAGGAAACTAAGGCTCTGAAAGATTAAGGATTTTATAGCTACCGAGGGTCTGGTTTGCAGTGAAGCCAAAGTTTTCTCTAAGTGCGGGGGCTTCGACCTGGACCCCAAGTAGTGTCTAGAGTAGACTCAAACCTCCACGGTCCCAAAGGCAGTAGATACTTCAGAGCAGAGTTAAAGGCCTTCCCAGGCCATCTCACACCTGGATGCAATCAGTTCACTGTTTGAGTAGAGACCACTTTGTCACTTTGCGGGGGGAAATCTTGAGATACTGAAGCATCTTTCAGGTCGTCGAATAAATAGCACTTTCCTTGACCCACAAGCCTAGGTTAGCTGCCTCCTACAGGACTTGGGAGTCCTTTTTTAGTAACCTTTGCCACACCACATATTGCAGTTGCCTATTTCCTTACTTGACTCCCTCTGGATGGAGGGAAGCTAACTGAGTGCAGGAACCCTGTTTTGACTGGAGCCTCAGCATTTAGCGGAAATGCCATGGTCCAGGTCCCAAGATGCCAGTGCTCCCCAGGAACACTGTGCATAAGCCGCTGAACTAGAGTTTTGAAACTAAAAGTAGGTGTGAAGGAAAACGGAGGGCGATGATAACAATGGTATCATTTATTGAGTGTTTATTATGTAACAGGCATTGTTCTAAGTCAGTGATTTTCAACTGGTGTGCCACAAGGATTTTTAAAACATGGAATACCTGACTATTTAGTCAGGGGCACTGACCTCTCTTCCTTTAGATTGACAAATAAAAACATGACAACAGCCAACACAACAATAGCCGTCTCATATGAAGGCCCTGCTTGAACCATAAATATATAGGTCATATAATAGAGTTGCATCTTATTGGTCGATGTGGCATAATAAGGTTGTGTCTGATTGGTTAATTCTTGGTATTAGAAATCCTTATATACACATACAGGCTACTGATTTTTTAAAGTCATATTGAAGCAAAAGGGTAGGTAATTACATGTTTTGTAACTAAATCAAAATTACACCTATTTTTTTGCCCATCAGCAAAAAAATATATTTTTTGGCATGCTGTAGAATGTTAGTAATTAGTTTGTGTGTGCCATAAGTTGAAAAAGATTGAAAATCGCCGTTCTAAGTACATTAGTGCAGCACTTAAATGTGCATTCGAATCACCTGTGGATCTTGTTAACCTGCAGATTCTGATTCAGTGTGTCTGGGGTGGAGCCTGACAAGTTCCCAGATATCATACTTTGTGTAGCAAGGCTCTGGTATACATACTAACTTATTTTATCTTTTTTTTTAAAATCCTCACCCAAGGATATATTTTCATCGATTTGTAGAGAGAGTGGAAGAGAGAGGGAAAGAGAGAGAAATATCGATGTGAGAGAAACACATCGATTGGTTGCCTCCTGCATGAGCCCCAATCAGGGCCCGGGCCAGGGAGGAGCCTGCAGCGGAGGTACATGCCCTTGACCAGAATTGAACCTGGGACCCTTTGGTCTGTAGGCCAATGCCCTATCCACTGGGTCAAACCAGCTAGGGCTTATTTTATCTTAGCCATATGAAGTAGGCACCACTATTACTACTATCACTCTTATTTTATATACAAAGAAACTGAGAGGATAGGCTTCTATGAACTTAGGTCAAAATAAATAAATTTCTGGGCAATGAGGGAGTGGAAACGGTATGAACAGGGCCACTGCTATAGAAGGAAAAACAAAATTCTTGGCAGAGGCAACAGTATTTACAAAAGCCTGGTATGCAGCGGAAGTGGACAGGGGCCACATAGAGGGCTGTTTCACTCATTAGGCACCATATGCATAGTCCTTAGGACTGTGAGCTTTCCAAAGGCCCCAAGTATTTGAGACCTGAAAAAAAATGATTGGTACCTACATGTGAAAAGTAAACATTTAAATTCATCATTCTAAATCACAAATAATGAAAAACCCTTTCAAAATTTTTACATTAAAAATTTCACATTTGGGAGTGATATAGGTATATTTTAATACATTTTATAAAAAATAGTGTAGGGCCTCTCAAGTCTAGGGCCTACCAAGGACAGGACAGGCCGTGGCCACATTGAGTTTGGATGTAATCCTCAAGGCAGCTCAGTGACAGAAGCAGGAAAATGTTCTCTGTGGCTACAGTGAGAAGAATGGGTTGGAGGGAGGCTAGACTGAAGGCCCAGAAGCTAGGCAGCCGTGGGCAAACTATGGCCCATGGGAATAAAACTATTGAAAAAAAAGACCGGACCCTTTTATGTAACGATGTTTACTTTGAATTTATATGAGTTCACACAAACACTCCATCTATGCTTTTGTTCTGGCCCTCCGGTCCAATTTAAGAACCCATTGTGGCCCTCGAGTCAAAAAGTTTGCCCACCCCTAGAGACCAGATAGGCATTTATAGTTTTCCAGACTGCAAAACAATATCCTCCTTGCCAAGATTTACATAAAATGATAGCATTATACAACCCAATTATTCTTTGATTTCTCAGGGACTCAATCTGACTCAGCATTCTAAATTTACTTAATATTTGGGGACAAGGATGTTTGCCAGCTACTTTGTCATTAAGGCCAGTGATGTGACAGTCTCGGGGAGGCCAGACAGCCATGAGTGCCAACCTCAGCTCTGCTACCTGCTAGCTGTGTGAGTTTGCATAAGTGTTTTAACTTCTCTAAGTCTTGGATTCCTTATTGGTTAAATGATCATAATACACTAGAGGCCCGATGCATGGAATTCGTGCAAGGGGCTTGGCCCTTGCAGCCCTGGCTTCGTCTGGAAGGTTGTCCTGATGGTCGTTCTGCTATTCAGTCTAATTAGCATATTACTCTTCATTATATAGGATTCCTCACAGAATTGAGATAAACTCTATATCCAGTGCTTCCCACAAAAGAGGTACATATAAATGGTAGTTATGATATGTGCCATTGATCTGAGACCTAGTTGAGTTTTCTTTAGGAGGGAACAGAGGGTGCCGTAAATAATTTAATCTTTTTATCAATCTTCTGAGGTAGAAATTGTTGTCCAAATTTTGCAGATAAGGAAACGGGCTCAGAGATGAGATCGCTCAGCTCAGTGAACTAGGAGGAGAAAGCAGGGAACTTGCAAGAACTGGGATTTTATGTTTATTCTGTTTGCACATTCTTTCCAGGAGTCAGTGTTGGCTGCTTCCACTACTCTTTGCTGGGCCCAAAACCTGTTCCCCATAGTCACAGCTTGAAGAGTCCTGATGTCCAAGAGCACGCCACTGAACACTCTCCTTGGAGCCCCAACCTCCATTTCCCTTTTCCCCCAGCCTTGCCTAACTCCCTACTGCCTTGCCCTTGCCCCATGATTTTACAGCTTCTGGATTTCACTTACTAAGAGCTTGTCTCTTTGAGACTCAGACAGAACCGCCCTGGACTGGGCTGCCTTCCAAGGTACCTTCCTTTAAAGGGAATAGATAAATAGGTCACATCAGGATGGTAGGGGAGGAGGCTGACTTCTTAGTGGAGGAGGAAAACTACTGCCAATCACATGGAGAATGGGAAACAAAATAACAGGGCTCTTTTCTGTCTCTCTCATATGCATATTCATTTCTCTCTCTCTCTCTCTCTCTCTCTCTCTCTCTCTCTCTCTCTCTCTCTCTCTCCTCTTTCTATCTCTCTATTCCACACTTGCAGCCCTCTGATGGCTGCTATTGCTATGAAAAGCACTCATAGGCAATGCTGAATTCTGTGCTTTAGGAACACCAGTAGAAATTGGAGCAGAAAGCTGGTCTATCATTTGTTCCCCTCTCTCCCACCCTGCCTCCTCTTCAAGCCACTCCTACAACTGCCAGGAGAGGAGTAATCTCAACAGAGGATTTGGAGCTTCTGCCCAGGTGACTGCTCCTCAAGGGCCTGAAAGCACAGACATCTGTAGCTTGGAAGCTCCATGGAGCTAGGAAGGTACTGGCTTCCAGTGATTGCTTGGAGTAGCCCAGGATCTGGTTAATAGAGAGTCTGTCCTTGCAAGATTTCTGTTCCTCATCCCCACCCCTAACCCTCTTGAAGGTAATTCACAAGGAGTGTGGATGGGCATTACATTGTATATCACTCTGAAAACCAGAGAGTCAGGGCGTGGCATTTTAGGTCCAACACCGCCAACTCCACCCAGCCCTGCTATCTATCCCTGGGGACTGAGCCCTGTTTGAATCATAACACTGGGCGGTCACACTTGTAGGAAACTGCAGCTGAAGGGGAAAGGTCCTGGCTGTGCGAATGAGACCAGCCTGGCTGTGTACAGATTAGGACTGAAAATGTGTATCCAGGCAGAGATCAGTCCCTGGACTCTGTGCCCAGGGCACAAGGCAGGCACGCAAAAACAAAGACCAAAGCCTGGTCCTCGCACCCGGGGGTCAACAACTCGGTTTCCCTGGACAGGGGTTGTGGAAACAGGGAGTTCACCTCTGGAGAGGCCCAGGGGCTTTCCATTCTCTTGGCATGGAGCCTGGTGAACTTGCAGCCCTGAGGCTCACTGGTTCAGGACGCTGGTAGCCCTTTCACAGAGATCCTCCGGCAGACGCACTTCTCTCCCACTGCCTGATGTTTCAGCTCTGCCCCTTCCCTCCTGACGCCTGTCCCCAAGGCCCTGGGCATACTACACCCCTCTGCTCTTCCTCTCTACCTCTGCAGGGTGGAGTGCCCCCACCCTGGGTGTCTGTGTTCCTGTGCCCTGTGGGAAGGTCCCACTCTTGCCTGCAGTTGCTCCCCTCCCTCCCATGAAAAGCAGGGCTAGGTGACAGGAGAGAGACATCTCTCCCCGGTGGGGTAGGTCTAACATACCCCTTTTCTAGGCTGGAGTAATCCCAACCATCTCTCATCAGAGTGGGCGTAAATCACCACACACAGGTAATCGCAGTGACTGTGGTGGTATCTCGCCTCGAAACAAGAAGTTTAGATTTGTGAGGCTTAGATCCTTTGTGCTCTCAAAAAGTGCCTGGCAACCCCTCCTCTGGATGAGTCCTATGCCAGGACTATGTTGTAGAATGTGGTGGTCAGCTAAATAGCTAAATTCTACCCCTAAAGCCAACATCCCTGCCTGTTCGGGGCGGGCAGGGGGTCTGCATTACTCCAGGTCTGGTGCCAGTGCTACCTCTTGGCTTATCTAGAGTTCCCTCGGAGAAAGAAGGTCAGTCTTGGAGCCTCCATGTCCTCCTGCATCAATTAGCCATATATTGCGCAGTGGTTCTGAAACTTCAGTGTGCATCAGAATCACCAGGGGGCTTGTTAAAATACAGGCTGCTGGGCCCCATCCCCGGGGTTTCTGATTCGGTAGGTCTAGACTGGGGACAGAGAATTTGCATTTCTAACAAGTTCCCACGTGATGGGACCACATTTGGAAACCACTGAGCTAAAGCAGCGAAAGGAAAATCTAGGTTTAAGTCCTAGCCCTGCCACTTTTCTGTTCTGTGATCTCATATTTGACCTCTCAGCTTCAGTTTCTCACCCTTTGGAGGTGGAGTAATGACCATTGCGTAGTTGGGAGGATTAGATTACATCTTGTATTTGAAAGACACTTTCACTGTGCATAACAAATTGAATATATGAACTTTTCAATAAATACAGTGTTTATTGAGTAGTTTATTGTCCATTGGATGCTCTGCTCCAGTGGTCGCCAACCTGTGGTCCTCGGACCACTGGTAGTCCGTGAGGTCCAAAAGGTTGGCCACCGCTGCTCTGCTCAATGTCATGGCTAACTTTGGGCAGATCATATGGGATTCTAAAGCCCAATTAAACATCACACATTTCTGGACCTGTTTTCTCCTCTATCAAACAATGCCTTTGGTCTACAAGACCAATGGCCCCTCTAAGTCCAAATCTGGGAGGGGCACTAGGTCTTGGGAGGCACAGCCAGATTTTTTATTACTTGCTCACCTCTTTCCAGGACCTCCACCTGAGAGCCCAGGTGCTTCTGCAGAGCAAAGAGTCATTAGTCAGTTCCTCCTGAAGGAAAGTAACATGGCCCTCAAGGACCATCATGATCTGGTTCCATCCTACCCTTATCATCATATTTCCCCGGTTTCTCTTCCATTTACCTTATCAATCTAGACAAATTGGATTATTTGTTCTTTTCCAAATATGCCCTATGTTTTTTCTGCTTCCAGCTTTTGTTCACACTGTTCTCACCACTAGAATATTTCCACGAGTTAAAGTCCTATTCATCCTTCAAAGTTCACTCAGTGCCTATCTCCTCCAAGAAATCATCCCATACCTTCTTCCTTTTTTTTATTTTGTTAATCCTCACCCAAGGATATTTTTTCTATTGATTTTTAGAGAGTGGAAGGATGTGAGGGGAGGGGAGGAGAGAGAGATTAGCTGCTTCCCATACCCACCTTGATTGAGGGCCAGGGATCGAACCTACAACCCAGGTACGTGCCCTTGACCTGGAATCAAACCTGCAACCCTTTGGTGTGGGGGTTGATGCTCTAACCATTGAGCAACATCTTCCAGGGCCCAAATCCTTCTATCATCTGTCTGTCCATCTAGCTGGCTAACTATCATCTTATATATCTACTTAATACAAGTACTTTTTAAAGTTTTCTACAAAAGTGGTAGTAAGACATGTATGTTACTGAAGTTGTCAGGTATAAGATCTAACTAAATCAAGGATGCAACCTGGCGGGTAGGGGAGGCCAGGGGATTTTCAAGGGCGGGGGAAAAAAAAAGGACACATATGTAATACCCTTTGTAATACTTTAAGCAATAAAACAATAAAAAAAGAAAGGATGCAACCACCTCAGCCCCTTCTACTTGTGTCAGATATTGTACCTCTGAAGGGGCTATATAGAAACTCAGTCGTCTGAAGTTTTGTCCCAGGATGAAACATTGATAAAGTCTGTTCTTGGAACATATTCAGATATGAAACACTTAAAAGGAGTGCCCACTTAAAAAAAAAAAAAGATTCATCAGCTGTCTATTTTCTGTGGTAATCAGAGACAGGAAATAAATATATATGTGTGTATATATGCCTTTAGGGCCCATGTCCAGAAATATATTCATTTGCATATAGGCACATCAGCTTTTCTAATTTCTTTTTGAAACTACAGGTTTTTCTTTTCTATTCTAAATATAATATATGGTTTGGGAGAAAATGTTTAGCAGAAATAAAAAGTAAAAGTAAAAGAAAAAAAAGTCATTCATAATCCAGAAATAACCATTCTTAACATTTTGGTGTATGTCTTTTGAACAGTTTTTTTGCGTGTGTTTATTGTATATGCTTTTTTTAAAAAAAAAAGAAATTGGGATCAGATGTGTGTATATTTATATATCCTACTTTTTAAAAAAATATTTTTTTATTGATTTCAGAGAGGAAGGGAGAGGGAGAGAGAGATAGAAACATCAATGATGGGAGAGAATCATTGATCTTCTGCCTCCTGCAGACCCCACACTGGGGATCAAACCTGCAACCTGGGCATGTGCCCTGACTGGCAATCGAACCATGATTTCCTGGTTCATAAGTTGAAGCTCAATCACTGAGCCACGCTGGCTGGGCTATGTATCCTCCTTTTTTGAGTTAACATGTAATTAGTATTTTGGTATTCCTTTAAATATTCTTCCCATACACTGAAGAAATTATTTCATGATATCTGTCTACAGATGTACCAAAATTTATTTAACCATTTCTTTATGTTGGACACTCCATTTTTTGGCTATAAATAATATTCCAAAAACATCCTTGCATAACTGAATACATCTCTGATTATTTTCTTAGGCTGTTTCTAGAAGTGGGATTACTAGGTCATTTTTAAGTCTCTTGTTACATACTACCAAATTGTTTTCTGGGACTTCCATTTGAAAATACTTCCAGAATATTTTATCTATAGCTCTCCTTTTACTCAAAAGTAATTTTTACCTCCACTCTAGTTGCATTCCATTTCTTTCTTGCTGTACTTCATTAACCCTACATTGAATTTACATTCAGTATGTAGAAGTCTTAGTTCCTCCGCTAGGAAACCATTTCTGACCATCTTGACATCTCCCTCAATATTCAGTTCAAGGAGAACAAAGGGGCAGGGGATGAATCTACTTTGGCAACTAGTAAGCAGAAGCTCCCTTTTGGGAAAGAGCAAGGCAAGTGGCTTGAACTCCATAGTGAGTGGTGGGGTTGCAACACTGGTTGAAGGGGAAGCAAGGGATTTTTCTCAACCTCATACATTCAGACTCGAGCTGCGAAAAGACGGAAAACTAGTCAAGGCTAGAGTCTGGGAGAGAAGAAGCCTTACCTCCCTGGCATAGCAGGGGAGGGGCAGAAGCTTGGAGGCCACAGCTACAGGAGAGGGGCAGTTAGTCACAGGCATTCACCTGGTAGTGGAAACTTGCTTTGAGTCCTGTGTGTCAATCTTTTTTACACCCAATTGTATCACTACTAACCATCCCAGTCTCATAGGTTCTGACCTAGGGAAAGACCTGCAACACTAATTATAGTGGCTTAAATTAATGTTTTTTAGATTAGAGTTTCCCAGACTTTAATTGTACTCTGTTTGTGATTTCAATGTAGTGAGAATAAAGCAGCAGTAGATACAGACACATACACCTGTGATTTATATCATCCAAGCCAGCTACAGTCTGAACAGTGAAGACATAAAATTATTAAAATATCCAGAGTGTGCCCACATTATTTACAATGTCTGCATAAGGTGTTAAAACATACTGTGCCACTTCCTTTAGCCTCATCCTAAACAATAACATTTTTGAAATCACAGGTTTGATGGGTTAGCTATGATTTTGTAATACACATGAAAACTATAAAGATTACCATTACAATGAAAAATTGTCAGTCATTGGTAATGCTTATATTGCCCATTGGTGATACTGAATCATGTTTTTTGGAAAAAGTATTTTAACTAAACAGTTCCTTTGTATAATTGTGTATATTTCTTCCACTTGATGATCTTTCTAAAATCAGGCATCATGGTTTATTTGCTACTTAGTACAGTGTTGAAGTATCTTATATAATAAAAACCTAATATGCTAAGTGTCTGGTCGTCCATTCAACCAATCAAAGTGTAATATGCTAATGATATGCTAAGGCCACTCAACCGCTCGCTATGACGTGCACTGACTACCAGGGAAGAGACGCTCCAACTGGTAGGTTAGCTTGCTGCTGGGATCCAGCTGATTCGGACTGAGCGAGATGGGCTGGACACGCCCTGGAGACCTCACGGGGTTTCTCCCTGGCTGGCCAACTTCCTGCATCCCTCCCCAGCCCTGATCATGCAGATCGTGCACTGGTGAGGTCCCTCAGCCTGGCCTGCACTGTCTTGCAATCCAAGCTGAGGGAACCCCCCCACCCCCCGAGTGCATGAATTTCGTGCACCGGGCCTCTAGTAGTAAATATTTGTCCTTTCCTTGATTTGTTTTGTTTTGGTGATAGGATAGTGATCAATAGGAGTTAATCATTGTACTAAAACATAAATGACCTCTCCAAGATCAAGATTATAAAGGGGAGAACAGTAATTATATGGTAAAAAAAAAAAAAAAAGTTGCCCTGGTTTAAATACTGTGCCATTATTGTTTGGATTTGGGCTTTAAGGTGTTCAGGATGGAAAACAGCAAATCATTAGCATGTTTTCTACCTGTTCTTCTTGTAATAGATAACACATTTACAAGTTTAAGAATTTGTCTTGGAGCTATAAAACAGCAACATTATTGAGCTTATGCAAAAAACCAACCCACTATAATGACTTCATTAACTAAGATAACTTTTCCATATCTAGCAAGCATAGAGTGAAATAGTCATTAATCAGTAACTATTAGTTGAATGAATGGATGAAATTGACTTAGCTACAGTCAATAGATTCTTACCACCCCTGGGAAACCATTAAACACACACACACACACACAAACACACACACACACACACACACAGCCAAGCCAGTGTGGATCAGTGGTTGAGCTTTGACCTATGAACTAGGACCAGGTTGTGGGCTTCATCCTAAGTGTGGGGGCGTGCAAGAAGCAGCCAATCAGTGATTCTCTCTCATCATTGACGTTTCTAGCTTTCCCTCTCCCTTCCTCTCAGAAATCAATAAAAATATATTTTAAAAAAATAACAACACACAGAGGAAGAACTTTAGTACATAATGTTCTAGGGCCTTTTCTATGTTTTTCCTCTGGATTTCATGCAGCAGTTGCCTCATGAAGAGAAGATAAAATCATGCTCCTAGAGCAGTGGTTCTCAACCTTCCTAATGCCGCCACCCTTTAATACAGTTCCTCATGTTGTGGTGACCCCCAACCATAACATTATTTTCGTTGCTACTTCATAACTGTAATTTTGCTACTGTTATGAATTGTAATGTAAATATCTGATATGCAGGATGTATTTTCATTGTTACAAATTGAACATAATTAAAGCATAGTGATTAATCACAAAAACAATATGTAATTATATATGTGTTTTCCGATGGTCTTAGGCGACCCCTGTGAAAGGGTCGTTTGACCCCCAAAGGGGTCGTGACCCACGGGTTGAGAACCGCTGCCCTAGATGAAAGACACCTGGACCTGTCCATAGCCAAAGCTCTCCTTTTTCTCAGAGTATGGAGGTGACTCCGTTTTCAAAGAGGATTCAAGACCTAATTTGATCCAGAACTGGAGGGGAAGTTGGAGGAACTAATGGATAACCTTCTGACTAACCAAATTTAGAAATGATCAAAAGAAAGCATGAATAAGATACCAGAATAAAAGAGTATATTGGGAGAGAATAGCTCTAATGATTAAGAGAAAGGTACCCCAACACTTTAGTTATCTGCCAGAGATAGAGACATTTATCAAGGTCTGGCCAGTAATTTCCTTGTCCTTAGTCCTGCCTTCCTCTTTCTTTCTGAACCTTTCAAATGCAGAGCCTTTACCCTGCAACTCAGGATTGTTTAGTCCATCAGCACATAAAAAACTTGTTCTTCAGAACCTGAAAATGAGCAATACTGTTTCCTTAGCTGCTATGAATCCAATGGAAGCAAGAACTAGATGAAATATCAGAAGGCCTGGGTTGGAGTCCTGACTCTGTCATGTTCTGGTTGAGTGACCTTATGCCTATTAATGATCTAACTCATGGCTTCCTTACCTCATTCATTTAACAAATGTTTCCTGAGCAGTCACTGTGTACCAAGCACTAGTGACATAGCAATGAATAAAATAGATCCTGCTCTAACAGAGTTTATGTTCTAGTGAGATTATAATAAGTAATCAAGCAATAAACAATGTAACTTCAAGAAGTAAGCAGTACTGAGGGAGAAATAAAACAAATAATAAAGTCAAATTAGAAGGAGGGTTCCTATGAAGAGGGTGGGGAGAGGGTCTCTTTGAGGCAGTAACATTTGAACCAAGACCTGAATGCACTAGAAGGCAACCAAAGAAAAGAGAATTCCAGGCAGAGGGCCCAGCAAGCCCTGAGGTGGGTCCGCGTTTCCTGGATAACAATCAAGGAAAATGGCACTGGTATGTGGTTGTACTAGATCAATGGTTTTGACACAGCACTCCAAGTAATGCTAGAACTTCCCTGGTTGTGTTGCAGGGGAGGGACATGGGGGGTCAGGGCCAGAGGCTCTTACCAGGCTCCCACACTCTGTAGAACACACAGCAGCTCCTCCTGAAGCATATACTGGGGTGCTGCTTAAGATTTTGCTTGAAGAACATATTCTGTGACCAAAACTTCTTGATCTCAATAGTCCTTCCCTACTTTAATTGTTAGACACTATGAGAATTTATCACACAACCACTGTGATCCCTATAGAAGGTGGACTGAACCTCTGACACCCTACAAGCCTGTCCCAGGTAGGGACGATGCATGTCTCTGCCTCGTCCTAGTGGACTATGCTGATGTTCTTTCCTTGCACTGTCCGGTTGAGACTCTGTCCTACACAGCAGAGCTTTGTGGAAAGAGCCAAGGAATGGCTCCGGTTTTTTCCAACCTATAAAATGCAAAGTTGGCCAGCTGCCTTTCTTCCTAACCCCAAAACTCATATCTTTCCTTGTCTCCAGAGAACTGTCCGGCAGCTCTCAAATAACTCTCTGCTGTCCTGGGGTTTTGGGAAAAGCGACGCGCAGAATGTGAAATCACTTTCTGGTAACACGAATCTAATTAGCTCTTTGACTGACAAAGGGAAGCAGAGGCCAAGAGGGATTTTAACAATCTGTTTCTCACATATTTAAAAACAAGTGAAGAACCCGGCAGAGAAATGGAGAGAAAGAGGAAATAAGGATGCAGAACATTTGGAAAAGGAGTAAGAAAGAGAAGGGGGCGGGGAGTAGAATATCAAGTGACCAATATATTAATCCTTTCTTCCCCCAACTTCACCCGGGCTCCCAGCTCCAGTCTCCTCTCTCAGAGAGAACTTACTTGAAGGTCGGTGATTTCTCTTTCTGATTCCATCTTGCTTCCCTCAATGGCCTTCGCATGTACCGAGTGCCCTCACAGACTGCGTGGGCGACTCCAGGCTTTGCTGTCTGAGTCTCTGCTGCTTCCTTTGGGTGGGAGCGAGCACACAGCTGGCAGGACAGACGTGCTATTCATCCATCTGATGTGGGATGCCTGTGTTAGCCTCAGCCCCTGGGAGAAGTGTACACATGCATACACGTGAGAGGGAGTGAGGAGGGGGGGGGGGGGAGAGCGAGAGAGAGCGAGAGAGAGCGCGAGAGCGAGCGCACTCGTACTCTAATGGTGGCGTGCGACACATTGATAGGTGGCCTTTTGAATTGGAGTGGCAACATCATTTTCTCCAGTGGCTCCAATATCCCTCCAGTCCCAGGGGAGCCATCTGAGGTCACCCAGCCTGCTTTTAGTCAGGAACTTGAAAAACAGCCCGAGGATACTGTCTGACTTCACAATGGTGGAGCTGAGTAGGGTTCCCGAGTAGGGATGACCTCCAGCATTTACCCAAGACTCAGGCGTAGGCACTTCCCCTGTTATTTCCTATGTTCCCTCTATCTTTAAAATATTTTTTAAATTATAGTTTACCCAATGGGCCCAAAGCATAGGCTTATTCTACAAAGTAAATAAACAACACGTTGTTATTGACAGGTTGGCTGATGCGCTCTCATTTTCTCCCTTGATGAGGGAAAAAGAGAGCAGGAAAAGTAATGCCTTCAAATTCTGTTCATGCAAATAGTTGCGTTTCCCCGGCTTTTAAAGTAAATCTACCAGGAGTGAATCTTTTTGCGGGGAATGTTTTCTTTCTGGTGTTTATCTCAGAGCCTCAAACTCCTGTGGCTTGTTCCTAAAGCTGGTTTTACACTGACGCTTGTGTCTGTGTGGGGGTGGGTATGCCCCTGAGTGCATGAGGGGGTGGTGGTAAAGGGGAGGGGAGTAATCCAATTCAGAGTTTAAAGGAAGGGGGGCGGGGGGAGAGAAGCAAAGTCACAAATTTACTCTCACCACATCCAAATGTAAAAAACGGGGAATTTCTATTAGATGATATAATGTCTTCATAAGTCCCTACACTGCCAGACAAGTAGTGAGAGGAGGATGAGCTATATTTCAGCGTAGGCTAATTTAAGTTATAAACAGTTCAATTTCGATAGAATGGTCAGTCTTTCAGATTTCCATGCATCTCCCCAAAGATGGCATTTAGAAGAAGGGCGTGGGTTATGTATGCTTGGTGATGGAGAGGCCATAGCTCTTGGATGTTCCCTGTGGCCTATCTCTGCAAGTTTCTGCTATGGAGCTGCTGGGCTGCCCCCTGAATTGATGAGTGCTAAGGAGAGACTCAGCCTGCTCCTGGGCCTCCTGCTGGCCTTGGTGGCTGATGTCTGTGGCCAGGACAACTCATGGTACATTCTCTGTCTGCTCTTAAGGATCCAGGGAGGCTCCCTTGTTGACTCTGCCCTATCTTGGCTCCCATGGTGATGTGGACCATCCTGAGATCTGCTGTGATTTGTATGTGCTCCATCCCAGTGGTACCAGCTCAGTGGTCCACCCCACCCCCCACTAAGATAATTCCCTCTGAAAATCTCCTACCAGACCTTCGGCTAATGCTCCTGTTTCCCTTCAGGTACATGGGGACTGAGAACTGCTGACAGTCCAGGAGAAAGGCAAGCTCAGCTCCACTTCTGGTAAAGAGTTTGCTTTGATGTGGCTGCTCCAAGTTGAGTTGATCTTCCAGACTCCAAAGTGGGAGAGAGATGTTGAACCTACTCCCAGCGTTCCTTCAAAATCCACCTGTAATACCCACCACTCCCATCCCCCATAACCATGCCACTACACAATAATCACCATTCTAAGCACTTTAGTACAACTCACTTACTTAGTTCTCATAGCAGTTCTGAAATGTAGGCAATGCTTTTATCCCTGCTGTGCAGATCAGGAAACAGAAAAACAACTTAACATTGCCCAGGCATTCCGATTCAGAGTCCATGCTCTTCTCCACCATTCTGGCTCAGAGAGGAGGGATTGAGACACGTGTTTGAATACCTGCTTTCTCTTCCTTTGCTTTCTGTCTTCCTATAATCCCCACAGCCTAGGGCAGTGATGGCGAACCTTTTGAGCTCGGCGTGTCAGCATTTTGAAAAACCCTAACTTAACTCTGGTGCCGTGTCACATATAGAAATTTTTTGATATTTGCAACCCTAGTAAAACCAAGACTTATATTTTTAATATTCATTTTATATATTTAAATGCCATTTAAAAAGAAAAATCAACCAAAAAAATGAGTTCGCATGTCACCTCTGACACGCGTGTCATAGGTTCGCCATCACTGGTCTAGGGTCAGAAAAGGTGGACTTTGTTTTCTTTCTCTTCCTGTTTGAGTAGGATGTGCCTTGTGAGGAACTCTATGATAACAATTCAAAGAAGAAATAAAGAGATTTAGAAAATCCTCATCCTCAACAAACCTGTCTGTCAGAAATATTGTCTTGCTGGAAGGATATATGTATCCTAGTGATAAGTACATTGGTTTTTAAAGGAAAAGCTGTGATTCGCTATAATAATAGTTTTAGTTTGGCAAGATCTTTCTGGATTTAGACCTTCCCCCACCTTATATGCATCATTTGGAAGTAAGTAGCAAACAGAATTTGGAAAGTATTTTATCTACTGTGACTCTGTGTCAGCAAATTTTTTCTGCAAAGGATCAGAGAGAAATATTTTTTTTTACCTTTGTGGGTCATATGGTTTCTGTCGCAACTACTGTACTTAACTCTGCTATTGTAGCATAAAGCAGCTGTTGATTATATGTAAACAAATGAGTGTGGCTGTGTTCAATAAAACTTGATTTACAAAAACAGCAGAGCAGATTTGACCCCACGGGTCATAGTCTGCTGACTTTTGTTCTAGAATATGAGCAAAAAGAGAATCTGGAGTTCTAAATATCACAACCATGTCCAGTCTTCTAGATCACGTCTTTCAAATCTAGTTCCCACTTGCGAGGTAACAGCTGAGCCCCCTCCTGCAAGGATAATATGTTAAACACTATGGGGAAATGAAATCACAAAATGCATGCCCTTGTGAGACACATACCTGGAAAGTTAATCTAGAGTGAAGAGTGCTTCTGACATTTGGCTGTAATACTGAAACCATAGCTACATGAAGGTTGTTCAATCTAGATGGGAAAGTTTACAGTGTGAAGTTCAAGGGACAGTTTTAGGGAAACTGCCTCTTGGGAAGGATTTTTTTAGAACATGCTTGAACTTACAGATAAGTGAACACCCAGAGCCACTCAGGCAGTGGTCACGGAATGGGGACCTACAATGGGCCCCTGCGGGTGACTTGCTATGGAGAGGTGCAAATTGTTGCAGGGCACTGAAGAAGCCAGCAGTGAGAAGATCTCTTAATGCTGAACAGTGAGAAGAGCCCTACAGTGGAAACCAGATGGCCCGGTTCCTGTGTGTGCGGGATCACTGTGTTCTTAGGCACGTCACTGAACTTCGCTGATCTTCTCCTTTGTGAAAAGTGAAGCTGTCCAAAAAGATGATTTCTAAGATCCCTTCAACTCTCAAATTCTGTTTCTAATGTGTGTTTTTATTAAACACTTCCTGTGTAACAGTATAAGATCTCAGATCCAGGTCTGAATTTTAGTATGTAAAAGTTAAGGATTCCTAGTGGAATATTTATGTAATTAGAAAAATTTTAAGAAAAGTTACCCCTGTTACCTCTGCTAGTAAAGACTGGACAGGACAGATGCACGACAAACAAGATACCAGAGTGAGAATAAAGGCATACTTCAGGAAATGCTTGCAAACTCATGTATGCTCACTTACATATTCATTCAGCCACTTCCCAACTCACTGCCCCAGGAATCCCAGGCCCAGAAGGAAAGGGAAACTTTGGAAGAGGGAGCTACCAGTGCAGGACCTGATGAGGGGCCTACGTTGGCCAAATGGATAATTAAGAGATTGGGTGACTCTAGCACTGTCCAATAGAACTTTCTCTCTAATGAACTAAGTATTCAGTATAGCAGCCATTAGCCACGTGTAGGTATTGAACACTGGAAATGTGGCTAATATGACTGAGGATCTGAATTTAAAATTTAATTTAATTTAAATATATTTACATTTAATAGCTAGTAGCTACCATATTGGGCAGTGGAGCTCTAGACCAAAATTCAGTATATTTAAAACATTGAGCAAAAAAGAGAGAGAGGGCCCTAACCGGTTTGGCTCAGTGGATAGAGTGTCCGGCCTGTGGACTGAAAGGTCCCAGGTTCGATTCCGGTCAAGGGCATGTACCTTGGTTGTGGGCACATCCCCAGTAGGGGGTGTGCAGGAGGCAGCTGATCGATGTTTCTCTTTCATCGATGTTTCTAACTCTCTATCCCTCTCCTTTCCTCTCTGTAAAAAATCAATATAATATATTTTAAAAAAGAGAGAGAGAAAGGGAGAAAGAGAGAAAGGGAGAGAGAACTCATGGACATGGAGAACAGTGTGGTGATTGCAGGGGTGGTGGGGAAGTGGGTGGAGGGGAAGTGGTTGGAGGTGAAAGAGGGGATAAATGGTGATGGAAAAAAAGGAAAATAAAATAAAGGGAAAAAAAACATTGCTGAACTGTGGTCATCACTTATTTAATACTCCCACCCTGGCTGCTCATCTCTTGATAGATTTTCATTAGACAAAAGTCTGATTTGACATAAATAGGAACAGGTCACACAGCCCTCATGGGAATGCCCCCCTGAGACCCGGGGATGCTCTTGGTTGTGGTAAGTAAAATTCCCCTTTGGTCTTTTGCACTCAGGGTAGGGGGATTTTAACTGTGACTCACTATTCAATGAATGATTAATAACAGAGCCTTGTCATGTTGATAGGGAACACTTCTCACCTCTCACCTCTGTGATGAAGTTAAAAGGTGCCTGGCACTCCTTTGGTGGCTTAAGGGATTGAGAAGGGTGAGAGACGATCTCTTCTTAATAAGAGAGACATCAGTGGTTTTCAAAGTTTTTAAAGCAAGGGGTTCCTTTAAAAAAAAAAATTGAGATCTTATGCAGAAGTTAACATAAAGCAGATTAAAGTGAAACTGATGGGACCTGGAGTCACGTTCCACCCTCTATTTATCAAGCTACCCCTTAAGGCACCTCTTGGGAATTCCTGGAATTCTGAGCAGGTGACATGGTTTATGGGCCTCTAAGGGCCTTGGGTGTGTTAGGGCTGAGCAATCACAAGTCATACAAAATTGTGTGGCTTTTTTCAAGTCTTGAAATGACATATTGAACAATAAAGAAAACATGAAAAGCACAGTCAAAATTGTGCCCACTGATCCCAGCAGCAGATGGGATGCTGGCCCACAGGGCCTTTTTTATTGACGGTGTTCCGCAGTGAAGGCTAAGTCTCACTGTTGCACCTTTTCCCAGAGAGCACAAAGGACTCCAGGTTGGAATGTGGGGAAGATGAAGGCTGGAAGGTGCCATGGGGAATGGGTACAGGGCTGCAAAACTGGTGGGAAGAGGCGGGCAGGCGTGGGTGGGAGGGGGTGGAGTGGTGGTGGTGGTGGTGGTGGTGGTGAATCACACAGCACAACAGTAGAGTTCTTAGTAGAGTATGGAAATCAGAGCTCTGAAAAAAACCTCAGAGATGGAGGTACCAGTCTAACCACTCTGTCTTATAGTTGACAGAGGAAGCTTAGTGGTGAAGGTGGATTAGAGAATTAGTAGGTAAGTGTCCTGGTTATCCTTTTAATCACGTGGATGTATACATGTGAGTGTGTGTGCATGTTTCATGGAAGACAACTAATATGGGAATAGTTGCTTATAATTTCAAAATACTTTGTACATATTTTATTTGACACTCACAATGACCCAGTTGCAATTTACAGATGAGGAAACTAAAACCAAAGTGATTTGCCAAGATCATGCAGCGACTAGGTGATAGAGCCAGAAATATTCAATTCAATATTTCTTCTTTCCAATTCTTTTTCTTTTTTTCCACATGCTACTGTTTAACATATCCCCTCAACCCCTGCCACACACTCAGACACAAATCCTATCATTATTGCTACTTGTGCAGTGGAGCTACACCAGTGTTGATGACAGTAACTCATTATCAACCAAGAAAGACCTACTTTTGACTTCTGGTCCTGCTATTTACTAGTTGTGTGTGCGTGTGTGTGTGTGTGTGTGTGTGTGTGTGTGTGTTTTAAAATAGACTTTATTTTATAGAGCAGTTTTAGGTTCACAGCAAAATAAAGCACACAGTACAGAGATTTCCCACATATCCCTGACCCTACACATGCACAGCCTCCCCCACTAGCAACACTGGGCACCAGAGTGATACCGTTGTTATAATCGGTGCATCTACACCAAGATATCACTGTCACCTGAAGTTTATGTGTACATTAGGGTTCACTCCTGTTGTACATACTATGGGATTTGACTAGCTGTGCTTTTGAGCAAGTTACTTTTTGCTTCCTTTCCCCCTGTAAAAATGGGGATCATAAAATCCAATTTGTAAAGATCACTGTGAAATTAAACTAAATCAGATCATGGTTGTAAAGCGATTACCTGCCTTGCACAGAGTAATAAGAACACATTAGGTGGAGCTAATATGAGCTTTCATATGAAGGTCATCAGCTAAGGTCATAAGCCTAGCTGTAAAACCTTCCTGAGTCTTTTTCTTGTTCTCCTTTAGCTCAGCCCAGACCCTCTAGTCTATACTAACATAATTCAGCCAGAGATGAGTTTTAGAAGTTTCTTAAATATATTTGTCCACAAATATTTACTGTGCTACTGAGAGAAACTTCAGTTGTAAGTTTGGTTCTTAGAAGAGGAAGGGTTAGGTGAAGCAGGGATAAAATGCATGGACATTTACCAAACCCTTAAGTTGGGCCACAGGACAAGAAAGTTCTGATGGGATGACCTGCCACTAGAAACAGAAGGGGAAGAAAAAGTGCAGAAAGGGAAAAAAAATCAGAGTATGGGAGAGAGCTGCTGCTTGAGCTACTGTGAATGTGAAATAAATAAATGTTCTCAATGAAAGTTTACCAAAGGAGACATTTAATACTGCAAACTATAGACTATGCAAACCGAATGAGCCTGCATACTTATACCCACTTCTCCTTCACACCGCCTACCTTCAGACATCTTCCCAGAGGGCAGCTGGGGGAAATTGAGAGAAGCAAAACCAGCTTCCCTCATTTTATTTTTTTAATATATTTTATTGATTATTTACAGAGAGGAAGAGAGAGAGATAGTTAGAAACATCGATGAGAGAGAGAAACATCGATCAGCTGCCTCCTGCACATCTCCTACTGGGGATGTGCCCGCAACCAAGGTACATGCCCTTGACCAGAATCGAACTTGGGACCCTTCAGTCTGCAGGCCGACGCTCTATCCACTGAGCCAAACCAGCTTCGGCACTTCCCTCATTTTAACTTGTGAACAGCCTTGCCGAAAAGGTCTTGTGCCAAGTCAAGTGCTCTCAGTTGCTCCTTGACAACCAATTCCTCCCCATTTTGTTTGTTTTGAACAACATTGAGAGTCTGAACAACAGTATTTACATCACTGTTTCATATACAACCAGTCAGTAAGCTTTTCAAAAACAGGAATCATGGCTTCTACTTCTGAACCTCCCCTGGTAGACAAGCACAGAGTGGGTGATGCTGGGTTTCTGCAGAGTTTAGTGCCGGGTTCCCCAACCAAGTCAGATGCACAAAGAGGTTCTTGTTAGAAAAACTGTGGGTAACTGAGACCCAAGTGCGAGGGCACAGAACTGGACGTGCAGTTTCCTGAGGACTTGTCATAATGCGGCATCGATTGCTTTGTGATCTGAGGTTAGTCATTTCCTTTCTGTTACCTTGGTTTCACTTGTCTGCAAAATGGGGAGTACAATTTTACAAAGGACATGTATTTGCCTTTTTTTCCTGATTAAAAAAAAATATATGTTCATAATGGAAAACAGAATATACAGAAGAGTAAAGTATAAAATAAAAACCACCCAAAAGACAAACACTGTTAACATTTTGGTTTATGGTTTTTCAATCTTTTCTGTGTGTGTGTGTGTGTGTGTGTGTGTGTGTGTGTGTGTGTTCCCAGAACCAGCTGCATAATTTGCAGTGCCCAGTGCAAAATGAAAATGTGGAACCTCTTATTCAAAAAATATTACAAATTCTAAGACGGTGACAGCAGAGCATTAAACCAAGTTCAGAGCCTTCTCAAGCACCAGGCCCTGGGTGACTACACAGTCATATGCTCATGAAGTTGGCTCTTTATAGTGCCTCCTCCAAATAACAAAATCATTTATCTTTTTAAAAAAAATATATTTTATTGATTTTTTTACAGAGAGGAAGGGAGAGAGATAGAGAGTTAGAAACATCGATCAGCTGTCTCCTGCACACTCCCTACTGGGTATGTGCCCGCAACCAAGGTACATGCCCTTGGCTGGAATCGAACCTGGAACCCTTGAGTCCGCAGGCCAATGCTCTATCCATTGAGCCAAACTGGTTAGGGCAAGAAAATCACTTATCAACTGCTTTCTATGTGTCAAAGATTTTACCTAAATTATTTCTAATTTAATTCAACTTCCCTAAAATAAATGTGATTCTTCCTCTACCGTCTTCATTTTTCAGACAAAAATTATTTTTATGAGAGAGGAAGGGAAGGAGAGAGAGAGAACATTGATGTGAAAGCAAAACATTGGTCAGCTGCTTCCTGCACGCCCCCCACCAGGGATGGAGTCTGCAACTAAGAATGTGCCCTGACCAGGAATCAAACTGCAACTCTTCGTGCATGGATGACACCCAACCAACTGAGCTACACTGGACAGGGCAGTAAAAAATTTTTTTAAATGAAATTGAGATTATACTATATATAAAATACATTGCAATCTTTTTCATTTTATATCATGAGTGCTGTTTTCCCTATGTGTCTTAGTCTGTTCAGTCTAACAGCATAGACTGGGCACCTTATAAATAGCAGGATTTGTTGCTCACAGTTCTGGAAGCTGGAAGTCTGAGATCAAGGTGCCAGCAAGGTCAGGTGGGAGCCCTCTTCCGGTCACAGACTTCTTGTTGTATCCTCACATAGGGGAAGGGGTTAGAGAGCTCTGTGGGATCTCTTTTATAAGGGCACTAATACCATTCACCAAGATTCCAAGTCATGATCTAGTTACCCCTCTAAGGCCATACCTACTCAGACTATCACCTTTGGGGTTAGAATTTCAACATACAATTTTTTTTGGGGGGGGGGGAGGTGGAGACATAAATATGTAAGTAAATATAGGAGGAAAAAAGTGGCTATTTGTAAGAAAGATTTAAGTGCCAGATGATTAGGTATTGAAAATAATTTCATTACAAGATTATATTAATAGAAAGCACCAATGAGGCAGAGCAGGAGCATGTGGCCAGTGGAAATTTAACCTATACCCCTCATCTGGTCAACAGAACATAAGCTTTTCATTCTCCTGCTCTGAATACGAAGGAAGATATCTTTGCATATCCCCAACAGCCAAGAAGATTTTTATCAATCTCACTCTTTATTGTTTGCAAAATAAAAGCAATATAATTTTCCATCTCCCCCTTAGACAGATAGACACACACACAAACTCAAGTATCCCAATAGGGAGAGTGCATTCCCCCTCTATCCCTTGTCAATCACTGAGCTACATGTAAAAAGAGCCAGTTCTAAAGCTAATAATAGAAACCTTATAATATACTACTTCAGACTTTGGGAAATTTGCTTAATCACTCTTAAGTCTCAGTAGCCATATCTGTTACATGGAGCTCATAAGAGCTACTTATGAGTGTAAAGAGGAAAGGACCTAATAGATAGGCCTTTCCCAAAGCCAGGAATCTCTACGCCAAGAGCCAAGCTTAGGTCACTGCAATTAGACTTTCTTTGGAGGCCTTAATTCCTTAATGAAAACTGCAACCATGATAGTGGTGCCTGGGATCAGGAACTGGAAGAGGACAGTAAGGCCTATCACTGTACACACTTCCTCTCACATGTCAATTTTTTTTCTTGGTTGATAAACTGTGGTTAAAAGAAAGCCAGGATAGCTAGGGAGAAAACCAAGGTGGCGGCATAGGTAAACACCGGAAATTGCTGCCTCATACAACCACTTCAAAAATACAACTAAAAGACAAAACAGACATCATCCAGAACCACAAGAAGGCTGGCTGAGTGGAAATTCTACAACTAGAAGGGAAGAGAAAAGCACACTGAGACTCAGAGGAGGTGCGGAAGTAAAGTGCAGAGGTACGAAGGCGCACGTGGAAAGGGCTGGCAACTTAGGATGCGGCTGTCTTTTTCAATCGGGAGGGAGTCTCAAGCTCCCGACTGCTCTGAACTCCAGTTCCGGGCGAGTCTCTGGGGACTCAGACTCATACGGGGAGAAACTGGAGTGTCTGGCATCGTTCAGAACTTGAGGGCAGCTATCCATTGAGCCTAACTGGTTAGGGCAAGAAAATCACTTATCAACTGCTTTCTATGTGTCAAAGATTTTACCTAAATTATTTCTAATTTAATTCAACTTCCCTAAAATAAATGTGATTCTTCCCCTACCGTCTTCATTTTTCAGACAAAAAAACGGGATCAGAGAGTTTAAGTAACTTGCCCAAATTTACATAGCTAGTAAGTAGCAGAGACCATATTCATACCTTAGAGGTGCTTGCAGCAATTACCGGGACACTGAGACACGGGGCCTCTTAGGGTAGGACTGAGGATCAGCCATAGCTGTTTGCTCCACCTTGTTGATTCCTTGAGACCCCAACCCACCCAAGCTGTGTGCAGAGGCTTTTGCATATGAAAGGCCTGGCCCTTTGCAATCTAAAAATTAACTAACAATCTGCAGCTGGGTCAGAGAGACACAGAACTTCCAAAAGAAGGCCCAAGGCCCCACAGCAGCTTGCATTGATTCACAGCTGGGCCTCATCTAGGCACCTCCAAACCCCAAACAAAGAAGAGGAACCTGCATATCTCTCCATAGCTCCTGCTGGGTAGCCTCAGGCAGAGGCTAAATTAGCACCTCCTTAGAGATCCAAGAGCCAGTGTACCCAGTGGTCAAGTGGGTCCATCCAGATTACAACTCCTCAGATCCATAAGGGACACACTCAGGGGGCAGACTCAGTGAGCACCAAAGCCCCACTGAAGCAAGTCTTGCCCCAGAAGGGTGTCTTCAGCACAGAAGTTCTTCCACTGTAGACACAGCTGATTCTCACAGCCAATTGGCCTGGAGGTCAATTCCTCCCAGTGATACCTACAACAATCAAGGCTTAACTACAACAAGACTGTGCACAAAGCCCACAAAGGGGTGCACCGAGAGTGTCCACCTCCGGTAATTGGGGAGGCTGAGCCACTGGGCCCTATAGGACACCTAGCACAGAAAACCACTCTATCAACACAGGGAAGCAAAAAAAATGTGGAGACAAAGAAACAGGTCACAAATGACAGAAATGGAGGAAAGCAAATTACAGGAGATAAGAGTTCAAAACCACGTTTATAAGGTTTTTCAAGAATTTTCTAGAAACCGCCAATAAATTTAGTAAGACCCTCAAGAAATCTAGTGAGACCCTCGAGGTTATGAAAAAGGACCAACTAGAAATTAAGCATATACTGACTGAAATAAAGAATATTATACAGAGTTTCAACAGCAGACTAGAGGATCACAAGAATCAAGTCAAAGATCTGAAATATGAAGAAGCAAAAAACACCCAACCGGAAAAACAAAAAGAAAAAAGAATCCAAAAATATGAAGATAGTGTACGGAGCCTCTGGGACAACTTCAAGCGTACCAACATCCAAATTATGGGGTGCCAGAAGAAGAGAGAGAGCAAGATATTGAAAACCTATTTGAAAAAATAATGACAGAAAACTTCCCCTACCTGGTGAAAGAAATAGACTTACAAGTCCAGGAAGCGCAGAGAACCCCAAACAAAAGGAATCAAAAAAAAAAAAAAAAAAGGAATCCAAAGAGGACCACATCTCTCAGAGGTGCTTGCAGAGATTACCGGCACATCATAATTAAAATGCCAAGAGCAAAAGACAAAGAGAGAATCTTAAAAGCAGCAAGAGAAAGACAGTTAGTTACCTACAAGGGAGTACCCATACGACTGTCAGCTGATTTCTCAATAGAAACTTTGCAGGCCAGAAGGGAGTGGCAAGAAATATTCAAAGTGATGAATACCAAGAACCTACAACCAAGATTACTTTATCCAGCAAAGCTATCATTCAGAATTAAAGGTCAGATAAAGAGCTTCATAGATAAGGAAAAGCTAAAGGAGTTCATCACCACCAAACTAGTATTATATGAAATGCTGAAAGGTATCCTTTAAGAAGAGGAAGAAGAAGAAAAAGGTAAAGATACAAATTATGAACAACAAATACACATCTATCAACAAGTGAATCTAAAAATCAAGTGAATAAATAATCTGATGAACAGAATAAACTGGTGATTATAATAGAATCAGGGGCATAGAAAGGGAATGGACTGACTATTCTCGGGGGGGAAAGGGGTGTGGGGGGTGTGGGAAGAGACTGGAAAAAAATCATACACCTATGGATGAGGACATTGCTGGGGGGGGGGGGGGGCGGCGAGGGGTAAGGGCAGAGGGTGGGGTGAGAACCGGGTGGAGGGGAGCT
Source organism: Myotis nattereri (assembly GCF_964212035.1). NCBI lineage: Eukaryota > Metazoa > Chordata > Mammalia > Chiroptera > Vespertilionidae > Myotis > Myotis nattereri. The sequence continues at coordinate 121,318,078 of NC_138076.1, read as the reverse complement.
ATGGAGGGGGGAAAAGAGGAACAACTGTAATAATTGAACAATAAAGATTTAATTAAAAAAAAAAAAGAAAGCCAGTGTACAGCTACCTTTTAGGGGAAAGAAGAATCACAGAATGCAGGATATGGGAGGTGAAAAAATATTCAGTAGTTATTTATCCCTGAAGTCAACTGAGTTCCAGGGAGCTGAAGTAGGGACACCAGCATGAATCCAGTTTCTTCTTTAACAGGAGCTGGTGTTGTTACCCCCCTCACAGAAGATGAAGGGCATTGGGGGAGGAAAAATTCCTCCCCGTTTAGTATTGTTTCCACCTATCAAAAGGTAACTTTCTAGATGCCATGGTGACCTTGACTGGCAAGCACTCGCAACCCAATGTTTTATAAAGCGATTTTCTTAAGAAATAATATTATTAGACTTTAAATATATACAGTGCAAAGTGTTCCACCGCCCCCCCCCCCCCAATAAAAATCCCTGTGTTCTGAGGATCTGTAATTCCAAGTCTATCTCAATGGACCATGAAGGAACAGGGATGTTTTGGGCCCCTGTGTCGTGTGCACTGGCACTGCTCTCTCTGTCATGGGCACCCTTCCTACTTGGAACTCTCTCTCTCTCTGCTCTTCACTAACATTCCTCTGGTACCCTTTTATCATTACTAATAACTAACCCGAGTTTGGAACTTCAGCATTTACCAAGTATATTCACAGACATTGTTGCATTTGGGACTCATGACAGCCCTGGGCGTCACCTTCATTTCTCAGATGCGGTTGAGCGACTTGCCTGTGGTCAAACACTAGTTAACAGCAGGGCTGAGGCTAACATGCAAAGCTTTTTACATCACATCTTCTAGAATTCTTTCCTCTGTACCTTCTTGCCTAGTTAAATCGGGTGTAAAAATATGTTCTGTGCCCCCCTGAACTTGGCAGAGCCACCGCTTTCCCCCCTTGTTCCATTCTGTTCCTCCCCGGCATCACCAGTTTTTCTCTACTCTTCTCAGTCACAGCATTTGGCCACTTCCTCCCCATCCTAGGTAAGCTGCAGTTTTCTAGCACTTTCAAATTTACTTAGAAAAGCTTACCAATGGGAAAGACCCTTACACTTTTCTGTCTTTGATTTCTCCCCCAACTAGAAGTGAACGCCTACTTGAGAAACTGAGAATCCCTGTAATTACTGTGGGTTACATTTGGTTTTGGTTCTCATTATGATTTTTGAATTATTAATATAGTATACGTCTTTTATAGAATATTTGGAGACTACAGAAAAGGGGGGAAATACCATAAATAACTTCATGGTCTTAACACACTCTAGCACATCGTCTACCTTGATAATGATGATATTTTAGAAAAAATTCGACTCTCCACTTACTCCTATAATTATCACACTATTTTTGCACTTAGAATGTTTTTTAAGCTAATGGTTCCTTTTCAAGACACCACTGCCAATTCATGAGCACAGGGCACCACTAACTGCTCTGCCTTGGCCTGTTAGAGAGAACCACAAATCCTGTTTCTTTTGAAGGACGAGTCAGCTTATTTTAAACAGTTCTGCTGCCCACTAGGTCAGAGAAGGCCTCTATGAGGAGAGTATTTGAACTTGCTCATCTCTGGGTAACAGTGATGGTGCTTGTCCAGATCTGGCCATTCAAAAGTTCTTTGTAATTTAGGCAAATTCAAAATATGTCTTCTTTTCAGGAAGAAGGGATATATAAAATGCATCTATACAGTATATTTAGAAGAACTCTTCATAGTTTGGTTTAAAATTTCCTAAGTTTGGGTGTATATGTATATGTGTGTTAAGTCATGACATAAATACATAAAATGTTAGATATAGAAGTGACCTTAGTGATCATGGTGGGTGATGTGTAAGTGAAAGATACACCAGAATCACTGAGAGATGGACACATATGTAACAGAGGAAGCATTAGATCCAAAAGGTATAAAGAATTATTACAAACTAACAGGAAAACGTAAACGATGACATTGGCAGAGAACTTGAACAGATGATGCACAGAAAAATTCAATTGCTAAATATGAAAAAATGCTCCACCTCACTGGTACTCAGAGACATGAAACTTAAAGTGACAATGAGATACTGTTTCATATCCATGGAATTGGCCAAAAATAAAATGTCTGAAAATAGCAAGCGATGGAAAAGATGTAGGAAAAGGAAAACTGTCATACGTAACTGATAGAAATTATAGTGTCTATTTTGAAGAATAATTTGGTAATATCTAGAAAAGTTAAAAATGTCCACATTCAAAGACCTTGCAATCTACTTCTAGTTATACTCCAAGCAGCTTTTCTCAAATAGGATTCTTCATCTGAACCAGAGAACACAAACAATTATTGGAGTGACTATTTTCTCAACTCTCCCATGGATGGTACATAACCAGTATCACTCTATATGCATAGGAGGGAAGTTACTTCATTACATACAGTCATTGCATTATGACATTAGGATTTGTCTCATTAAATGCAACTGAGAAAGACTACCAAGGACTCTGTCAAACATATTTACAACACCATACCACAGGTAATAATGAAAAAATGAAAATAGTTTGTCCATGTGTAAGGGAAGAGATGAATAAATCACAGTGTGTTTATAGTATGGAATTCTATGCAGCAGTTTAAATAAATGATCCAGATCTGCATGATTCAGCATAGATAAATCCTGGAAACAAAATATGATTTAAAAAATTTAAGACATTCTAAAAGTGTGATATCATTAACAAATATTTTATAAAATGCACAAAGTAACAATATATATCATTTACAAAAATGTTTACTAATATTTTGTAGTAAAAAATATAAAACTGGGTCTAGATATGCACTAAAATTCATGACAAGGGCTGCCTCTGAATGGAGAGGAAAATAGGTCTGGGGAGGGAAGCAAAGGGGACTGTGACAGTCATTGGGTCTGTTTGTGAATATTCTGGCTTTTCTTTTAGGCACATTCTTTGAAGTTAGGCATGACCATCTGACTTACCTTAATCAATAAAATGTGAGTGGAAGTGTTACTTTTGAAAGGAAGATTTAAGAACCATATGCACAATTTACTATGTTCTTTTTCCTTTTGCTATAGTAACTAGCAGTATTTCATATGTCATTGTCTCAGGCTATTTCATCAGCTTGAGTCCTGGAGAAAGGACAATGCACAAAAGAGTTCCTACAGTAAACATGTGTCACGATTCAGAAATAGACTTTTGTTGATTTCAGCCACTAAAATTGTGGGATTGTATGTTTCTTACTGCATATAGCCCAGCCCATTGTAACTGATATAGAGACTTCATCTTGTTCTATAATGTTTTATTCCTCTTTTTATTCTTAACGTCTAAAGAAAATATAACTAAATATATTCATTTCAGAGGCGCGTACATAAGTATTATATCACTCTCAATATTTTTTGGTACTAAAAGAAGTCACCTTGGCCCTAGCCAGTTTAGCTCAGTCGATAGAGCGTCGGCCTGCAGACTGAAGAGTCCCGGGTTTGATTCCAGTCTAGGGCACATGCCTGGGTTGCAGGCTCCATCCCCAGGAGGGGACATGCAGGAGGCAGCTGATCAATGATTCTCTCTCATTGTTGATGCTTCTTTCTCTCTCTCCCTCTCCCTTCCTCTCTGATTATATATATATCTATCCCTGGCTGGTATGGCTCAGTTGGTTGCACATTGTCCCATGCATCAAAAGGTCACCAGTTCAATTCTAGGTCAGGGCACATGCCTGGGTTTCAACCTTGATCCTCAGTGGGGGGCGTGTAGGAGACAGCTGATGTTTCTCACATCAATGTGTGTTTTTTTCCTCCCTTCCCCTATCCATTCCTCCCTATCTAAAAATCTATAAAAACATGTTTTTAGAAAGAATCATCTAGAATAATTTTTCACAAGACATTTGATATGCAAGGGTGTAGGATAATATAAGAGGCATGTGCATTTTGAACAAACTCCCCAGATGAATTTGATAGGCTTCCCTACCTCTTCTCTGATCTAAAAAGCAATTCCTTTATTTATAGGAGAGAAAACTGTGTCCCAGAAACAATAAATATCTGGCTCTTCATCAAAGATTAATCTAATGCTGTAGCCACGAGGCCTTGTTTTAATAATTTTGACTCCAATCCAAAATTGTTACAGGAAACAGTCCTATGAAAATTTTCTGCATTTATTATAAAGCTACTGTCTAGGACATTGTCTATTATATTGCACAATAGCCCCTAAAATAAGATCTTATGTGTGAAAAAAATATTTTAAGAATTTAGTTCCAGGAAAACCTTACTCTATTATGGATAATTGGTAGGCATCCTCCTTTCTTTACAACTTGTTTTCCTTTTTGTTATGGTTTCCAGGAGGCTTAGAGGCAAAAGTATATTTAGCACGCATGATAGCCTTCTTGGTTTGCTTCGTCTTACCTTATACAACCCTGATACTAACTTTATTGTATGCATGCCCTTTGTTTAAGCTATCTCAAACCTCTTCAGAACAAAAGCAAAGAAACGGTAAAGGCTGTGTCATACTACCTCCTTTTTCAGGCTCCCTGTTGACTGTACTTCATTTCTCTTACATCAAGAAAACCCCAACTGCAGGAGGTACCTGCTTATCAGTCCTTAGCATGGCACAATGTTAAGTAAAAGTCTGACGTAACCCAGGTTAATTTATAACTGAGGGTAAGTTTTGATCACCTACATCAGTATAAATCAGGGGCTCCTCTCTGTGGATATATATTTTTGGGTCTACGTCATATTCTAAAGCAGGTGTTTCCATAACTATCTCTTCCTTTCCTCCTCACAGAGTATTTTATACTAAATATCCTAATGAAAAACACAGAATTAAGATAAATTCAAAGGGTTCACTAATACACCCAGACCTGTAATGTAAACAAAGGAATCACCTCAGTAGTGAAAAACTGTGCCAGGGGACAGGGGACTTTAGTTCTATTTCTAGGAGTGCTATTGTCTTGCTGTGTGACTTGTCCGCATTAGGATTTTGTTTCGTGTCTGTATAATGTGATATTTCTTCTAATTCTAACTTTCATTAAGATTTTATTTTTAAAAATAAGTAATTACTTTCTCATATTTTTTAAATTCTCAAAATTAAAAAAGAAGAAAACACAAACTTTTTAAAAAAACAAATAAAGAATTGAAATATTACACATTATCAAGCATGTAATCAAAGACAGGCTGTGGAGGAAATCAGTTCCCAGACAGGTAATGGCTTGTGATACAGGACTGGAATCTTCATCTCTAGGTGGGACAAGGGTTATGTTTGCTTGAGGGAGGTGGGGAGTTCGGGGGAGGAAGGGGGGTAAAATGACTTCAGACAAGGTTATTTTTCAGCATTCCAAGACCAGCTTGATTTTTATAAAAGCAAGGAACTTGAGAAGTAGAATTCATGCCAGTATGATCAACTAAAACCCTGTTTTCAAAATAGTATTCTGAGGAAAACTACCTTGAGAATTGCTAAGTAGTGGTCAAATCTGGAAAATTAAGTATGCTCTATTTCTTTGCTGGAGAATCATAATGAGCACGGAGCACTTTTCCTGCTCACTTCTGTGAACACCTTCCATGTTGCACTAAGGCCGTATCTTCCCTCTGGATCAGGAGTCCTGGACTCTTCTGTGTGGTCCTGCCACAATGTTACTCAGTTACTAGGTCAGGCCTATTGGGGTCTTGATCCCCCACCTAAAAATTAAGGAAGATAACACTTGTCCACACATAATAGGGATGAGTTAGGGAATGTTCATAAGGGCTTCCTCACCTTGGAAATTAGGTTCTATAGAAACAATTGCATTATCTCAGTCACATCAGCCCAATAGAATAATGTCACATCATCAACACAACAAATCTGGACCTAGCAGACACTCCATACTCAGCTTTCTATTCTGGTCTCTGAAGGGATTAATATAAATTCCATACACTTCAAGAAGCAAACCCATTTCATGCTGGTGCCTGTTTCAAACATAAGGAGGAATAAACAAAGGGCAGAACGAGAGGGCACAACAATAGTAGTTAATATCTATTGAGTATTTACTATATGCTAAGCATTGTGCTAAGAAGTTGAAACACACTATATTTAAACATACCCCATTTTATCCTCACCAAATCCTGAGGAAGGCATGCTTATTATGACAAAATTGAAGTTTAGAGAGACTAAATGTCTTGTTCAAGGTCATAAGGTATTAAGTGGCAGAGTTAAGACCTGAACTAGGCCTGTCTGACTCCAATGCCCACACTACATTAATGTTTCTTAAGGTGGCACACATAAGATGATCTTAATGTATTTTTATTGTAATAGTTTTACATTTTAATGTATATTAGAAAAATATAATATGCATAGCAAACCTATGATTTCATTAATGAATATTATAGGTGAGGGTAAGCAAAAGAAATTTTAAGTATATTTCTAAAAATATTCAGAAAACTATGCCCCGACTGGTGTGGCTCAGTGGTTAGAGTGTGATCCCATGCACCGCAGGATCGCAGGTTTGACTCCCTATCAAGGCACATACCCAGGTTTCAGGTTCAATCCCTGTTTGGGGTAGGTATAGGAGGCAATCTATCGATGTTTCTTTCTCACATCAGTGTGTCCTCTCTCTCCCTCTCCTTTCCTCTCTCTCTAGAATCAATGAAAAACATACTCTCTGGTGAGGATTAAAAAAAGAAAAAGAAAACTAGAAATCATAAAGGTAGTCTGCTAGTGACTGAAGTTGGAGAATCTCCGCAACATACCTATCTACCTTCCAACAGAGACATTAGAGGGAAAATGCTGGCAAAAACCAGTTAGATTCACTTTATCAAGGCTTTAAACTTGCTTCTTTCCCTAAAAAAACAAGTGTCCTCTATGTTCTTCAGAAGGAAGTGCATGAGAGCACATGAAGTTTTGTGATGGCTGAAGGCTGGCAACGGTTGCTGTGTTTACCTGGATGGGGGCGGGGGACTGGCAGAAGAAAATACCTGTGATTGTGAGATCTGTTTCACAGAAAATCACAGATGAAAAGCACTACCCCCTACAGAGAAATAAACAATGTCTTCAAGTCCTTGCAATCCTCTCCTTGACCTCCCAACCATGTGCAATTGCCCGGTTCATCTTTCAGTTCTATGAAGAAGGGGAGGGAGGGTCTTACTTAAGACTTCTTGGTTACAAAAGAAACCTGCTCAACTGGTTCAAGCCAAGGGGAAAGAAAAGCAACGGCAGAAGAAATAGAGGGGTTTTGATGAGCTTACTCAGTTTCTCACCACCAGGAGGTGGTACCAGGAGTGGAAATCAGTACCCAAGATCGCTGACCATTTCCTTGAGTGCCTCATTGCTTCTCTGAGGTTCTGCTTCATTCTCTCTCTTTCACAGCGTCATCAGGGATGACCATCTGGACTCTAGCTTTATATAACTTCACAAGTACCAGTGTTTCTAGGCCTCAATTCTAAATTGTCATAAGAGAATCAGATTGGCCCAGCTTGAGTCAGGAGTTCATTGCTGTTCAATGCATTACAACCACAGTGTAATGGGCTCTTCTGAAATCTAGTACCTTCATACTACTTGGTATTGGGTTCTGTGAATTCTAATAGACAAGAGTTGGGTCAACTTCCATGAAATTACGTTCCTTATGGTCCCCGTGTTTCCTGCTCTTTCAGTTTAGCAAGTTGTATTTTCGTATTTTGCATTTCAGAAAAAAGAGTGGATTTACTGCATCAGTAGCACTGTTTCTTTCATTGTACCAACTTTGTTTTCCTTGAGGCTTGACAGTGATGGACACTCACAAGGTGATAAAGCTGGAATCATTTGGGATATAAGGAAAAAGAGTTAAGGAGTTGGGCAATCGGTAATGGTTACTGAGTATCCACTGGCATATGCAAAGTGCTCTCCGGAATGGCTGAGTGATGACAATTGACTATGATTATGATAATGGTAATGGTGACAAAGAAATTAGAAGGATGGACATTTCTTTCTAGCTGGTGTATTTATTTTTTAATATCTTTTTGTTGTTGATAGTACTACAGCTATCTCCCATTCCCCCAGTCCCCCTTCTCCCCTTCTCCCAGTCCCTCCGTCCCTCCTCCCCCTCCCCAGGTCTTCACTACCCTATTACCCGTGTCCATGGGCTATGCATATAAGTATATAACTTCTTTGGTTTATCTCTAGAAGGATGGACTTAATGAGAAGACATAAGAATGTGGATAGAGAAAAGAAGCACAAACAATTGTTTCCATGTAGTAATAAGGAATCTTGAACTAAGGACTCAAAGACTTGAGTTTTAGACTTGGCTTTGTGATCTCAGACTAATGACTTAGCTAGTTGGGGTCCTTTAGTATAAAAATTAGGGTGCTCCTCTAAGTCAGAAATTCCTGTGATCCTACAGTCTATAATTCCGTGCCTGGAAGAGAAAGAGAATCTTGGAGTAAAAGGAGTGATCAAAGCCAGATGAAGATCAGAAAGGTCTGGTTTCTTACGGGAGAAAAATTTTCAAGAATGATTGAAATGTTTGAGGACAGGCTTTTGTAGAAAGGAGAAAGCAAGGTTGAGGTAATAGGGAAAGCCTAAGATAATAGCTTACGGGTAGAAATGAGAAGTGTGATACTAGAGAAAGAGCCCTAGACCAAAATATAATCTGGATAAATCATTTCTCTTTTCAGGGTCTCAGCTTTCTCCAGCTCTGTTTTTCAGAGCAGAAAATTGGATAGGGAAAGAAAGCAATCAGGTTTGCCTAGCTGAACCAGAGTCTAAGTTGAAGTATTAAAAAAATTAAGGTGGGTTGGAGTGAGGTATCTTGAAACTTGTATTAAGGAATTTCCCTGGCTTAGAACAGGGTAATTGGTTTTTACCATTAAATTCCCTTTGGTTTTTACCATTAAAATTCCAAGATTGCAAGCCGCTCTTCCTCATTGTAAATGTTGGTTACTATCGAACATTACCAATGTTCAGAGGACAGAAATCAGGATTGAGACAACTATTGTATACATCGGCAGCAATAGCAGTTCTATAAGATGACTCCAATAGAGTGTAAGGACAGTGTTGTTGCAGGCAGACAAAGAACATGAACTACAATCCCACAAAGGAACCAAAAAAGGCAATTTCAAAGAAAAAAAAATACTCCCAATATGCAGAATTACAGTGTCTGAACACAACAACTTGCTGGGCTCTGTTCTGATTTTGGTGACTGCATGACTCAAGATGAAGGGCTGACAAGTTGAGATCTGAAATCCCCTTCAGCTACATCTGGGAAAACTTGGAGTGGTAGTTGGCCATAACCTGTATTCACCTCTTTTTTTTTAATCCTCACCTGAGGATATTTTCCTATTGCTTTTCAGAAAGAGTGGAAGGCATGCAGGGAGGGAGAGAGAGAAAAACATTGACATGAGAGAGAAACATCAGCTGGCTGCCCCCCACACACACCCTGAGGGGAAGTGAACTGCAACCCAGGTATGTGCCCTGGACCAGTGGGAATCGAACCTGTGACCCTTTGATGTACCAGCTGACTCTCTAACCCACTTAGCAACACTGTCCAGGGCATCACTTATTTTTCAAGTAAAGTCTTTAAGGATCCTAGCAAGGCAACTGAAGGGAATGATCAGTTACTTAGGCTAAAAGAACAAAATGAGAAGTTGCTGGGTTGAGGTAGAAGATAGGAGGGACATAAAAAAAATATAATTAGTCCAGAGGTCTTACTTTAAATTGTATATTAAGGTAGAGGAACGGAGTGAAATAGTCTGAGTTCTCTTTGAAGAACTTCGGTGTGCTTTCCCTCTATAGCTACACTGAGAGCTGAGAGCAGAGTAGTAGCTTACCAGCTGGGAGAGAGAGAAAGAAAAAGAGAGAGATAGAGAGAGAGAGAGAGAATGATGACAATAATAATTGTTTTCTCTGAGCTAACCCCCCCAAGCTCTGTTCTTTCCTAAAGAAAGAAAAGTGTCTCTCTGGGATTTTTTCCCCTTCAACCCTCATGTTTTATTCAGGATTGAATAATGAAAGGAAGAGAAATAAAAAAAAAAATGCTAATGTTTATTGAGGGCCTTTGTATGCTAAACACTTTCTCAACTACTATTTCTTTTAATCTTAACATCTTTACAGATGAGGAAACTGGAGGGTCAGAATATTTAAGTAATTTAGGGTCTTCCCATTATAAAAGGAATAAGTGAGATTTGACCTCAGTCAAGCTCTGGGTCCACACCAAAGGGCAACAAATCAGGGCTGCTGTAGGCCATTAGCCACCAGGGGGACCAGATGAGTTTCGTGGCTTAGAGCAGTGTTCTCAAACTTGAGGGTGCAGCAGAATGTCCTGGAGGGCTTTTTAAAATCCAGGCTGCTGGAGTTCATGCCAGAGATTTTGATCCTGTAGATCTTGAGTGGAGCTCAATAATTTACATTTCTATCAAGATCCCAGTGGTGCTGATGCTACCATTCCCTCCAGGTTCGTACTTTGAGAATCACTGGCTTAGAGCTATTACATATTAAATAACGGAAGAACATCTCCAAATACATGCTCTAAAGAGAGTGGAGTTAAGGAACACAGGAGTGTTACATTTATATATGAAGGCCTGCACATTCCAAAGTGTCCTTATTCTGAATTCTCCATATTCTGAAAGCTGATAGAACCACATCTTCTTAATTTCTGGTGTCATGCAAGATTTCACCCACAAAACATTCTAATTTGCAAATGTGTACAGTTATAGGATTCTGCATTTGTGAGTTTGTATACTTGCTAATACAATTTTATTTGTAACCCCAAAATCAATCCTAGCAGTGCTTTTGAAGTCATACATGAGCATGTTCAGAGCTGGGAAAAATGTGAGTTGCCCTGAGCACATGCATGTTCTCAGCTGAGGTCAAACAAGGTGACATGCCTCCTTCTTATTTCAGCTCTCATTCTGTAAACACCCTATTTGAGGTCCACTTAGCCATGTTTTTCACAGTTTTGTGTTGTTGGTTTTTTTTTTCAGTTTTGTGTTTTCTCTTGGTGATTTTGCTGCTTAAAAATGTCTCCAAACATAGTGCTGAAGTGCTGGCTAGTGTGCTAAGTGCAAGAAGGCTGTGACGTGCCTTACAGAGAAAATATGTGTTAGATGAGCTTTGTTCAGGCAAGAGTTACAGTACTGTTGGTCATAAGTTCAATGTTAATGAATCAACAATGTGTATTAAATGAGCCTAAAGGAGCCAGACCAATAGACGTTGTGAGAATTTAAGAAATTTAATTGCTTTCTCTCACAGCAGGCTGAGACCAGTGTGTCGGTGACAGCCCCAAGGGGGTGGTTAGGTTCTCTTATATTGGGTAAAAGTATGAAATATCGGGCCAGGGTGTGGGAGTGTGAGTTGGTCAAGCAGAGGGGAGGGCAGAAGTGAGTCAAGGGAGTCAAGGGAGAAGAGTGCACAGGTTGGTCAGGCGGAAGGGAGTTCTTCTTACCTTGTTTCTGCAGACACCAGCCATCTGCCCCGACCTATGGGAAAAGGCTTATAACATATATTTCAGAAAACATGTCCAAGCAGGAGAGATTAAGGGTAGTTCACCCTAACAATCAGTTGATAAAAATGTGTGACAGAGTTGTAGGACTCTAACCCTGTGTTTCCCCTAGGAGCAATGATTCAGTATTCACTAATTCAATAACATCATAGAATATAGCTACCATGAACAATGAGAACTGATTATATATTATAAGGAATCTGAGGGGGTAAGGTGCAGGAAAGTACCACAAAAATCAAGATACGAATAAAAAGAGCAAGACTTGAAAATTAACTCAATGACTACATAAAGCTTGGCAAATGCAAATGCATGTGTATAAATTGTATGCAAAACTATGTTGTTTCTCTAGTTATTTCATATGCAGAATATAGGGGAATATTACTGATATTTGTTATTGTAACATGTCAGCCTTCTCCTGCTATTTCCTTTCAGATATTTTGTGTTTACAAAGTGGCTTTTATGCCCCCATCTCCATCCACCCTGTCGCTGGAGAACTGTGAGAACCCTCTGTACTAATGCCAGGCTTCTCACATTCAGTACCCAGGCCTCTGAGGAAGAAGGGCAGGGGCCTCACAGTTGCTGTTTATCTCACTCCTGTTGTAACCAGAGAACAATGGGTCCTGCTGGTGAGAAGAATACTTCCATTGTTGGCATGGTGGCTTAAGATGGGGCGCCTTTCCTTTGGTTCTGATTTTCTCAGATTAGCTACTTTTCAAAGATGAGCTATAATGCTGGGAAGCCAGAAGAGAAATCTAGTACCCGATACAATGTAAAACCATCCACACACAAAGAGTGCAAATACGGCCTGGAACTCAGATCATACTTGACATAGAGAACTTGGTTCCCACAGGTTTGGGTGGGGTTAGCTGTGTAGAAACCTACTGTCCTCAGCATGAGCATAGTAGTAGTAGAACTAAACTGTCTGGGGAGGAGAGATCCAGCTCAAATGGAAGGGAGAGTGGCAGCACTCTCATTGAGTCAGAACAATTCAAGATCATTGTCAGTTAAGTATACGAAGGTCCTTTCATTTTGTTTGTTGTTTGTTTTTATGTTCTAACTGAAAAAGTTTGTGATTTTTATGCTCATTGTCATAGTCTTCAGTCTGTCACTGGATCAAGATCAATTTTGTGTGCTATTGACAGTTAATTCCACAGTTTTCTCCCCTGTGACACTTGATGGCCAGTGTGAAAGAGGTTGGGAGTGCCTAGTTCCTCAATTTATGCTAATGAGTATAAACTCTGATGCTTTCTCTTACAGCACATTTGCTTTGTCTTTAGCTATTACTTGATGGAATGATGCATCTTGGGGCTAATCAGAATATTAATACTTTTCCTCCCATCATTTAAGTACTTCTGACTGGGCTAATAATCAAATTAACAGAGACAGATTAACAGGAGAAAATCAAAGGGTTTAATACTTGCACATGGGGAATTCACATAGACATGAAATTTCCAAAGACATTGAGGCAACATTGGGTATGTAAGACTTTTTTAAGACAAAGGAGAAAAGTGGGAAAGGTGAGGAGGTGGAGTATTAGATTTCAGAAGTGAACATGGGTAGGCTACAGGTAGTTGAGGAAGACTTGAAACCATACCTAGTAGGAAAATTCTTGCCAGGTGACTCAGAAGCAATAGGACACAGAGGGTATCTAACTCACAGGCCCCTGCCAGAAGTCCTCTTCTTTACTATAATTAATTAAAATTAGACTAAGGCAAACATCCTAAGATCTCCTTCCTGAAGCTGGTTTCTCTGAATCTCTTGGGCAGGAAAGGGGAGAGGGTCAAAAGTTTTTCTCTGAGTCTTATTTCTTAATAAACAGCTTAAAATCAATATCCCAAAAGGGCAGCTTCAGGGTAGGAAAACTTTGGTTCCCTTCATGTGCTTATACTCATCTTTCATGTAGTCTCAGCTGTGGTGAGCCCCTAAGCTCAAGGTCATGTCCTTTCTAAGGTAGTCCATATCCAATGTCCAAGGAGGGTATAAAGTCATGGAATTACTTGATGACCAATTTTAGTTCCAGACCTAAAATTGGGGTTGAATGAGGCTGTCATCAGGCCTGCATGGCAGCTCAACTTCTCCTTCAACTCAATTCTACTTCCCCGCCCTTTCTTCCTCAGTTGTGATCCCAAAGCGACTTTCTGATAAACTGAGACCATTATTAGAAGCCTCAAGCTCTCAAAAAAGTACAAGATCTTCTCTCTGTAGCTAAAATTAAACAGAAGGAGACAGGTGTATGGAAAAGCCAAGAACAAAGAAAATATTGATGATAAATTTTTAAATGCCAGGCTTATATTTTGCATCACTTTAATTCAGTTTCTTCTATTGATCATTTCTGGATGACTTTGTTATCCTCTAAAATTTGTATGGAACAGTATTGTTGCCACTGGATGTGGGGTACTTTCCGTGTTGCGAGGAAAAGCATTTCCAGGGACCCGCACGAGAAGATGACGTCTGGTGGCAAAGTTTATTCGGGAAGCAAATTAAAGAAGTTCCTCAATGTCTCATCTCTGTTCGTCTTGCCATAGAAAATCAGGACCAGAAATAGAGTCAGTGTTCAGAGATTCTGTGCCATATTAAAGCTTAATTCAGTCTAGCATCCGGCTAGCTTTGCTCGTGTTCCTGGCTGCACTCACTCTGTTGCTGTGCCTCCCTAGCTAGGCTCCAGCCTGGAGCCTGTGTTTGGAGTTTGAGTGGCAGTCAGCCATGCAGCTGCTGAGGCCACATGGCTAGGAGAGAGAACATGCAAACACATGGGCAAGTGCAGGTGAGAAAGAGAGAGAGGGAGAGGGAGAGGGAGAGGGAGAGAGAGAGAGAGAGAGAGAGAGAGAGAGAGAGAGAGAGAGAGAAAGCTTGGGAGGAACCAAAAGCTTTTTCAAAATAGCCAATCAGCTTCCCAAACTTTCCTGCTGGCTTACATTGGCGTCCACCCTTAGCCAATGATCTTTTCCCCAGGTTAGACTTACAGGCCTTATGGTTGAGTACCTCCCCCGTGCCATTTTTACTTTATTGCTCCTGTGTTTAGTTCCCGCTTTGTTCTATCCCATCCCCCAGTGATGTGTGGGGAATGGACCAGTGGTTTGGGGGAGGGAGGGTGGTGAAGCTGTTGCTTCCTGGTGAAGCAAATAGGCCTCTGCTTCCCCACTGAATATGCTCAACAATGTCTCCCCCTTTGCTTCCCTTCCCATCAATAATGAGCTAACTATGGTAACAGTATGCCAGTTCCCCAAAAAATTAAAAGTAGAACTGCCATATGATCCAGCAACTTCACTTCTGGGTGTATATCCAAAGAAAGTGAAAACAGGGTCTTGAAGAGATATTTATGTACCCATATTCATAGCAGCGTTATTCACAATAGGCAAGAGGTGAAAGTGAACAAATATTCACCAACAGATGAATGGATAAGCAAAATGAGGTGTACACATACAATCGAATATTATTCAGTCTTAAAAGGGGAGGAAATTCTTACACATAGATGAATCTTGGAAATATTATGGTAAGTGAAATAAGGCAATCACAAAAAGACAAGTAGGTATGATTACATTTATATGAAGTGTCTGGAGTAGTGAAATTTGGAGACTCAAAGTAGAATGGTACTTGCCAAGGGCTTGGGGGAGGAGGCAAGGGGAGTTGCTGTTTAGTGGGTACAGAGTTGTAGTTTTACAAGATGAAAAGAGTTCTAGAGATTTGTTGCACAACAATGTGAATGTACTCAAAACTACTGAACTGTACACTTAAAAATGGTTTAGATGGTAAATTTTGTTTGGTGTTTTTACCACAATTAAAAATAAACTTTTACGTGGCAAGATGTCAGAATTAAATTTTGGCAAGGGAACATTTAAGAGAGCATTTCTCAAACTTTTTTCTGTGTACACAACTCTCTGAAAATGGTTGTCGACCTGAGATCCTGCCCAGTGTAAGCCTTTGAAGGAGAGAAGTAAATTTTTCCCTGAAAGATACAAGCAGAGAAAGATAAAGCCTGGAAGAACCCTGGAAAAGAACAAGCAGGAAGTTCTCAGAGAAGTAGTGCCAAATGCAGGAGTTGCTCACCACAAGCCTTGCCATGTGGTGGCTGCAACAAGGACAGGCACTTCTTGTGTCCTGCAAAGATCATCTGAAGACAGAATGGGGAAGAGTGGAGAGAGTGCACGGGTTCAGGGCTGCAAACGAGCTAGAGCTGGTTGTACGCCACAGGCAAAGAAAACTGGAAGGAAAAACGATTTGCTGTGAATCTCAGAGGGCAATCACAATAGCAGGTGCTAAACAGGAAGAACCAGAAAAACAGTTTTTGAAGCCCTGCCTAGGAGGGCTCACAGACTGACATTTTAAAAGCAAAATGATACAGCAGTACCATTAGTCAAGTAACAGGCTGAGGATTCTGGCAGCCAGCGGCAAAAGCTCAAGAGACTCTGATGGTGCATCAAAGTCTCTCTTGAATTCTTGAGTGCCAGGTGGGGATCTTGGCTAATAATATTTGTCCTTTCATGTCTGGTGTAGTTCATATAGTACAATGTTTTCAAGTTTCATTCTTGTAGCATGTGCCAGAATTTCCTTCCTTTTGAAGGCCAAATAATATTTCATTGTATGTATATACCACATTTTATTTACCTATTCATTTGTCAAACGTGGTTGTTTCTACCTTTTGGCTATTGAAAATAATTCTGTTATGGACATGGGTGTATAATATCTATTTGAGTTTCTGCTTTCAATTCCTTTCGGTGTAAACCCAGAAGTGGAATTGCTGGATCATATGGTAATTCTAACTTTAGCTTTTGAGGAACCATCAATCTGTTTTCCATAGTGGCTGCACTATTTTACATTCCCATCAGCAATGTACAAAGATTACAGTTTCTCCACATCCATACCAACATTTATTATTTTTAGTGGTTTTTAAAAAATATATAATAAGCATCTTACTGGGTATGAAGTAGTATTTCTTGTAGTTTGATTTGTATTTCTCTATGTCTAATGATGTTAGCTATATTTTCATATGCTTACTGGCCATCTGTATATCTTTGGAGAAATATCTATTCAAGTCTTTTGCCCTTTTGTGTTGGGTAGTGATTTTTTGTTGTTGTTGTTAAATTGTAGAAATTCTTTGTATAGTTTGCATACAAATTCCTTATCAGATATATGGTTTGCAGATATTTTCTCCCATTCTTTGGGCTATCTTTCCACTCTTTTAAAAAAATTGATCTTAGAGAGAGGAAGAGAGGGAGAGAAGGGTGAGAGAAACATCGATGTGAGAGAAAAACACAGATTGGTTGCCTCCCGCATGCATCCCCATCAGGAATTGAACCTGTGACCTGGGTATGTGCCCTGACCAGGAAATGAACCGGCAACATTTTGCCCCAACCAAGTGAGCCATAGATTTCTTTGATGTAAAAAAAAATTTTAATTTTGATGAAGTTCAATTTATTTACTTTTTCTTTTGTTGTCTGTGCTTTTGGTATCAGATGCAAGAAATTATTTCCAAATCCAATGTTCCCTATGTTTTCTTCTGCGAGTTTTATAGCACTTACGTTTAGGTCCTTCATCCATTATTGAGTTAGTTTTTGTATATGGTGTAAGGCCAAGGTCCAACTATGGTTTTTTGCATGTGTATACCTAGTTTTCCTAGCACCACTTGTTGAAAAGACTGTCCTTTTTCAGCCTTATTATCTTTTATGTTTATGTCTTCAGGTTCCCTCCTTTGGTAAGAAAAACAGGAATTACCTAAATTATCCTCAGGTAAGCAATATTTAAGTAAAATACATTATATGTAAGTAATTTGGAAACAAAACCAGGTTACTAATATTAGAGCTATGTTAATCTTATGAATCTTAAGTTTCACCTCTTTCATGCTCCTCTACATTTTCTCAGCTTGAAATGATTCCTTCTTGTATTGATCTCTTAGCATTTATTGTCTGTAATTTTTTTACTTTTGCATGAATTTAAAAAATTAAAATAGATTTGACATTAACATTGTGTAAATGTAAGGTGTGATAATATTTATTAAATTATTAATTGGCCCACCTTTTTCTCCAGCAAAAAAAATTTTATTTTTTTTGGCTTGCAAACAGAAATTTATTTTTCACAGTTCTGGAGGCTGGAAAATATTATGGTGCTGGCATAGTTAGTGTTCGGTGAGAGCCTACTTCCTAGACAGGACCTTCTCCATGGCTGGCAAATTGGTGCTGGCTGTTGTCAGGAACCTCGGTTCTTCTCCATAGGGTCTTCTTTACAGGGCTGCTTGAGTGTACTCACAGCATGGTAGCTAGCTAAAAACCGCAGGAGGGGCAATCTAAAAAAAAACAAGGAAAAGGCTCCTATGATCTTTCTGCAGCTGAACAGCTCATTATTACTCTCATAATTTAATGTTACGGGTTTCATGTTAGGGATGATTTTATATGCATTCAGTGTCCGGTAGTACAATGTCATCAAGGGAGTATATAATTATGGAAGCTGAGACATCTCACAGTCTGCCGTCCGAAAGATGGATGCCCAGGAAAACTGGGGTATAATTCCTGTCCAAATTCAAAGGTCTGAGAGCCAGGGGAGCCAATAGTATAAGTCCCATGGAGGAGCAACAAACTTTTCTTGGGCATAATTCTTGTATTCTGTCCCAGAACTCAGAGACTGAGGTGAAGAATACTGGCAAAATCCACACAACCTAGATGTGCAGGGGACTCAATGCCCCATGGGGCAACTTTGACCAATGGGGCCAGGAACCAATTCTTCCTGCTCCAAGGTGGATACCTGTGAGACCATTCAACATAGCTTTTCAAAAAGTCCTTAAGAGACAGAGACTCCATTTCCTACAACAACCATTTTGAGACTACACCTTTGTATTGGCTCTCCCTCCTTTCCAGTTTTACTGTCCTCAGTTACATGGGATTATAGATCCTCCACCCCACCCCAATAGTTTTACTCAAGCCTTGGTCTCAATCCTAGCTTTCCAGGAAGAACACAGGCTAATACAACAACCTTAGTCTTTTGATATCTTTTGTACTTTTTAAGTTCAAAAATAACAAATGATTTCTTGATATAAGATTAAGAGGGGCCTAATTGTTTTGGCTCAGTGGATAGAGCATCGGCCTATGGACTGAAGGGTCCTGGGTTTGATTCTGGTCAAGGGCATGTACCTCCGTTGCAGGCCTTGGTCTGGGTGCATGCGGGAGGCAACACATCGATGTTTTTCTCTCTGTGTCTCTCTTCCTCCCTCACACTCTCTTTAAAAATTAATGGATATCCTTGGGTGAGGATTAACAACAACAACAACAGGAAAGACTAAGAGGATAGTAAATGTTGGGAATCAGCAAGGATTTGGCTATGTGATTAAGATAGAAATATTTAGTTTCTACATAAAACTAAGCAAGGCAATAGGCTGAAAATAGCCACTATTATGGAACCAACTATTTTGAAGGCACTGTCAGTTGACCAGAAGCTAACATTTCTCCTATTTGCCTCCTTCACAAGGCATCACTCTATGTAAGGAGAGCTGTAGGGCTCAGCTATAGGGTTAAGCCTCAGACAGACCTCTTGGCAAAGCCAGAAACAAGTCCCAGCTTAGAGGGCACAGCCCTCTTAGCATAATTAGGCTTGACCTTATCACGCTGCTCCTGCTCAGTAGATCTTATCTGGGTAGCTAAGTGCTGCCAAAACAAGTGAAACTCACGAGAACACTGTAACTATGGTGACCACTACCTTGTTTACCTCTGGCTATAAAATAAAGGCTCATCTTGCTGTCTGGGTCTCTCTCTGTGGCCTTAGCCAGGCACAGGAGATCCCCGACCCAGCTTATTCTCTTTGTCTGTCTTTGCTTATTCTCTTTGTCTGTCTTTTCTACAACCTTCGCTGCCCCACCTCAGGCTCACTGAACCCTTGGCTGAGCTGGCCCGGGACAGAGAGTTGGTGTGATAATTTCTCATATGTAACTATGCCATACTCTTTTCCCTTGCTTTTTAAAATAAGGTTTATTTGTTTTTAATGTGTACAATTTAGTGGTTTTCATTACACTCACAAAGTTGTGCAACCATCACCAATATCAAATTCCCAAACTTTTTCATCACTCTAAACAGAAACCCATTTTTATTAACAGTCACTCCCAATTCTCCCCTCCTCCAAATCCCTGGCAACCACTAATCTACTTTTTGTCTCTATAAATTCTGGACTATTCTGGACATTTAATATTAAAGAAACAATACAATATGCGGCCTTTTGGGTCTATACTCTTTCACTCAGCATGTTTTCAAGGTTCATTCATGCTGCAGCATGTGTCACTACTGCTAAGGTTCTTTCTTCCTGACATCAACCGATTCTTTGCCACCAGCCGGGGTCCTACAATTCAATTCTGCCAATAACTCCGGGAGTTGGGGTCAGATCCCACAGGATAAAGGCTCAGTCCCACAAGACTCTTCCCATTTCAGATATCAGCTGCAGATGGAGTGGCCAGGATACCCATAATTCTGCACAGCCAACTACAAATTCAGGGTTTCCCAAGGTCCCCCTATTAGGTTTGATAATTCACTAGAATGACTCTTACAGAACTCACTTACTATTACCTGTTTGTTATAAAGGATGTAACTCAGAGCAGCCAAATGGAAGTGATGCATGGGGCAAAATATGAGAGGAGGCACAGAGCTTCCACGCCCTCTCAGGGCACTCTAACCTCCCAGCACTTTGATGTGTTCATTAACTCACAAGCTCTCTGAGCCCCATTGCATTGTTTGTGGGCTTTGAGGAAGTTTCATTATGTAGGCATGGTTGATTAAATCATTAGCCATAGGTGATTGAATTCAATCTCCTGCCCTTCCCTCTTTGGATGTTGGAAATGGGGCTAAAAATTTCAACTCTCTAATCATGGCTTGGTCTTCCCCAAAACCAGCCCCCAAGCTGAAGCTATCCAGGGACCCACCAAGAGTCAACTCACTAACATAAACTCAAGTGTGGTTGAAAGGGGCTTGTTATGAATAACAGAAGGTTCTCCTATCACCCCTATCACTTAGGAAAACCTAAGGGTTTTAGATAAAGCTGTGTGCCAGAAACTAGGGACAAAGACCTAATTTATATTTCTTATTGTACCATAATACATCATTCCTTTTTATGGCTGACCTATATTCCATTGTATGGATATACCATTTTGCTTATCCATTTCATAGCTGACAGACCTTTGTGTTGTTTCCACCTTTTAACTATTGTGAACTATACTGCCGTGAACATTCATGTACAATTTTTGTGTGGGCATTTGTTTTCTTTTACCTTGGATAAATACCAAGAAATGAAATTGCTGAATTAAATGGTAACTCCATGCTTAACTTTTTTAGGACTTGACAAACTACCAAACTGTTCTCAAACACTTGTTTGCTTTTTAACTTTCTATGTGCACTATTTGGGTTTTATCTCCCAATTAACTTTATAATCTTAAAGAAAGGACCAATGTTTTCTACTTCCCTGCATCTGTATTTATCTTAATGCCTTACACCTAATAGAAACTCTCTAAGTATTTGTGTGTGATCATGTAAGTAAGATAATATGCCCTTTATCCTGGGAATCTAGTAACAAAAACAGTCTTACTGTCAGCTGGTTGGTGGACATATCTATGGCTTTCTTTGCTTTCCTTACTTTCCACACTGGAGAACTTTAGGCAACTGTTGGTTTGTGTGTGTTGTGGGGAATGGACAGAATGTAAGAGGGAGTGGAATTAGAAGGAATGGCTTACCTTATCTTTCTAGTCAAATGTTTATACTGATTCCCAAAGAATGTTTATCAGTGCTTATTCAAAGCATGGCATCCAATTTATACCATGCTCACAGTCTGGCAATGATTTGAAGGATCTTCCCTGTACTATTCAACTCAACTCAACTCTCCAATCATATATATGGAGACTTACTCCAGGGGTTATTCAGGATTCTCATTTGCAAGTAACAGAAAACCAATTTAAACTAACTCATGAAAAAAATTAAAAGTAGAGAGGATGCCATGGCCAGTTGCGCAGTGTTTAGAGCATCAGCCTGCAGATGGAAGGGTTGCAGGTTCATTTCCCAGTCAAGGGCACATACCTTGGTTGCAGGTTCCCCAGCCCCTATATAGGAGGGAACCAATTGATGTGTCTCTTTCACATCAATGTTTCTCTCTCCCTAACTCCCCCTTCTCCCTCCTTCCACTCTCTCTAGAAATCAATGAAGGAAATACCATCAGGTGAGGATTTTTTTTAAAAAGTAGAAAAGAAATTTATTGGTTGGGTCTTTGGTATCAGATTGTTCATGCTTGCTGTCTCCCTGAGTCTATTGGTTTCATTTTATTCTGTCTTGACTTTATTCTCAGAAAGATTCTTTCCAACTGGCAATATGACATCCCCTGGCAGTCCCTTTGATTCTCATGATCTCTTTGACACCAACACCAGAAAGTAAGGCAACTATCATGAACGTGGCTAAATTGTTTACCATCCTGCTGTGGTAGCCTAACATCAGGCTACAGTTTATTCTTTTTAGGGTGGGAACTCTGGAGATACCCGAACAGTCTAGACATCCATCCATCACACTGGTGTCCTCTACTTCTCTCCTCACCACAACTTCCTCTGGAAATTATTGGCTCAATAATTTGCGCCTCATGCTTGGATAGGAAGCACCTAATCTTGTTCTTAGAAAGGAACATAGAAGCCATAGAATGATTGGAAAATATATTGTCTCAGGATCCATTATTCAAAACTTCCTGCCATGCCTTTCCTTCTCTACTTGCACCTTTGCATTGGGCTTATCAAGCTCATTGAAATAGTCCCAGTCCTGCTGGGCAGCCATTCCTGACAGAGAACCTCAACAAGCATGCGAGGTTCAACCCAACGGTGTGCAGGGCTGAGGCTAGGACATGCAACCTCAGCCCTTTCTTCACTTGACCCTAGTATTCTTGCGTCTTTTCCAATACTGATAAATGCATCCCTATAATAATAAAAACTAGGATGCTCTTACAAGCCCAGATCAACTCCACGGTGAGATTTGGAAGTTTTCTATTGCTTCTTTTTCTGTCCTTCTGTGGCTATTGCTCTATCATTCCCCCCAAACTTTGTGAGCCAGGAATGGAAAAAGACATAGACACAATTGGAGCCTGGCTCACCCCACACTATTATGTTCCAGCAAGAAATCCAAGGAATCCAAACATGCTAAATTTAAGTCTACCCAACATTATAAAAATATAGTTACCAAGGTAGAAGGATATACAGTTTTAACAGTTTGTTAGCATAAATTATAAATTGTTTCTTTGTCTGTATTTGAGTGTTGGGCCCTGGAAAAGTTAGAAACAGACCTGTTTCTCCTTTTTTTCTTTCCTTTTCTTACTAACTCTGATGAGCTGTTGTCTTAGGCACCCTCCTAAGAAGCAGAGGACCAAAAGCATTAACTTTGCCAAGTAAGTCTTGGATTTGTATCTGCTATGCCTTCCACATAGGTCAATCACTGATGGACCCAAACCCTACCAAGCAGAGACACCTAGGGAAAGAGGATGATGTAATCAGTGTATTTATGCCTCATTTAGAAAAGTTTGTTGGTACGAAAGGAAGAAAAAAAATCATATTGGTGTGGGTTATGAATAGAATGCCTCAGCAGCAGCTTCAAGAAACCTAAGCATGCTGAGAAGTGGTATGCAAAACAAGTATGAGAGCTCTCCTAATGTGAAGAATCGCCCCTTTGGAAGAGCTCACAGAACTTTACATTCATTGTCATACCACCTACCTAAGAGGTGAGATTTACTATTATGGTTACATGAAGATGAGGAAACTGAGGTACTAATTAGTAACTCTTAACACTTAATTAAAAGTCAGTCCCTCCATGCCAGGGTAAAAACAAGTTTTGCAGGTGCCTGAAATATTTATGGTGTGTAAATTATATCTCAATTAAAAAAAATATTTTGTTATTGATTTTAGAGAGAGGAAGGGAGAGGGATAGAGAGATGGAAACATTGATCGGTTGCATCCTACACAGGGATCAAGCCCACAACCCAGGCATGTGCCCCGGCCAGGAATTGAACCATGACTTCCTGGTTCATGGGCCAACTCAACCACTGAGCCACACCAGCTGGGCAAATCATATCTCAATTTTTTAAAAAATCAACTATAACTCTTGACCAGAACCAGTTATGTAATTTGCAGGGCCCAGTACAACAAGAAAATGTGGGACCTTTGTTTAATATTATGAGGAAATTCAAGACAGTACAGCAGAGCCTTAACCCAAGCATCGGTCTTTCTAAGCAGGGGGTCCTGGATGACTGTACAGGTTGCACAGCCATGAAGGCAGCACTGTACATTGTGCAGGTGAAGTCAGATGTAAAACTCAGGTTCCCAATGTCCCAGCAGAACAGTGATCCTCAAACTGGGGGACATAAATTCCTCTAATAAATTTTGGGGCATCTTGAGACTTTTCTCATTGTTTTATTTTCCTGTCATCACTAAAGTTTGATAAACACAGGGCCATCTCGTCTTCTATCAAAAGTCAGTCCCTCCATGCCAGGGTAAAACCGGCTTTGCAGGTACCCGAAGCCTATATAATTTTAGGGCCTTCTGTAGGAAAAAGAATACAAAATTACAAATAAAAACTAGGTCTTAAAGAGGCCCATGCCAGCAAGGAACCCTGAGGCATCAGCTTCATTAGCTTCGGGATAAATCTTCTCTTCCTGCACCTATGTCCCAAATCTCCTCTCCTCTCAACAACTGAAGGCTTTTTCTCCTTTGTTATCCCTTCCCTGTCCTGTGTCATTAACCTCACTGCATCTATTATCATTCCTCCACTCCTGCTTCCCCATTAACTCCTCCTCTCTTTTTAGGTGCCTTCCTTTCTGCTCTTTTCAGAGCCAAACTTCTGAAAGCGTTGTCTTCACGGGCTACTACTGCACCTCCAACCCACTGCCTTGTTTAGTTCCCACCTCTCCACTGAAAATGGCTTTGTAATGCTTCTTAACAGTAAATTATATGGCTCCTTATTGCTTGAACCTGTGAACACTGTTCTATGCTTACCTGTTTGAACTCTCAGCAGCATTTGTCACAGCTGAGATCCCTCTCTTTCTTCAAGCTCCTCTCTTGGTTCAATGGCACCACAATCTCCGTGTTCTCCTCTTAGGCCTCTGTTCCTTTTGCTCTCCTTTGCAGGTCCCTTTTGCTCACACTCTAACAGTCTTTATGGCATATGAACTGATTAACCCACCTGGGGCACAATCCTCAAGTTCTTTTCTCTTCTCTTCCCTTCCCTTCCCTTCCCTTCCCTTCCCTTCCCTTCCCTTCCCTTCCCTTCCCTTCTCTTCTCTTCTCTTCTCAATCTATACCACCTTCCTAACCTCATGTACCTTTATGGGCTGAGGACTCCGATTTTTAGAGAGAGGAAGGGAAAGGGATAGAGAGATGGAAACATCAATCAGCTGCATCCTGCACAGGGATCAAGCCCACAACTTAGGCATGTGCCCCAGGCAGGAATTGAACCATGACTTCCTGGTTCATGGGCCGACTCAACCAGTTCCAGTCTCAGATCACTATCTGCCAGTTTGGCATCTCCACTGGGATGTGTCACAGATACCTCAAACTTAATATGTCCAAAATGGGTCTTGGGGCTCCCTTACTACCCCAAAGCCAACTCTCCCCTAGCTTTACTCATCTCAATATATAGCACCATCACATAACCAGTGGCTCAAGTGAGAATCATTCTTGATTCACCAGTAAGTTCTATAGAAACCAACCCCTCAACCAAAAACCATATCTCAAAGGTATTTTCTTCTCTCCATTCCCCATGATCACACCCTATCCCACCTAGCCCGTGATTTCTAATTCCAGTAATAGCCACATCACTGGTCTTCTCCCTTCCTCTGCTGCTCCCTGTTTTTCATAACAACCAGAGCAGCACTGTCCCATAGAAATATAATATGATCACATATGTAAGTTTAAATTTTCTAGTA
This sequence comes from Myotis nattereri, assembly GCF_964212035.1. NCBI lineage: Eukaryota > Metazoa > Chordata > Mammalia > Chiroptera > Vespertilionidae > Myotis > Myotis nattereri. Next base: position 121,292,738 of record NC_138076.1, on the reverse strand, counting down.
GCTACATTAAACTAAAAAGAAACAGGTAATACTCATTTCAACAATATATGCTATTAACCTAATATATTCAAAATATTATTATTTCAACATATAGTCAATATAAAAATCAGAGAGAGCCGAAACCGGTTTGGCTCAGTGGATAGAGCATCAGCCTGCGGACTGAAAGGTCCCAGGTTTGATTCTGGTCAAGGGCATGTACCTGGGTTGCGGGCACATCCCCAGTAAGAGATGTGCAGGAGGCAGCTGATCGATGTTTCTCTCTCATCGCTGTTTCTAACTCTCTATCTCTCTCCCTTCCTCTCTGTAAAAAATCAATAAAATATATTTTTTAAAAAATCAGAGAGAAACCAAGATGGCGGCATAGGTAAACACCGGAAATTGCGCCTCCCACAACAAACTCAAAAATACAACTAAAAGACAAAACGGACATCATCCAGAACCACAGGAAGGCTGGCTGTGTGGAAATTCTACAACTAGAAGGAAAGAGAAAAGCACACTGAGACTCAGAGGAGGGGCAGAAGTGCAGAGGTACGGAGGAGCATGCAGCAGGAGCACACTGGCGACTGAGGACGCGGCTGTCTTTTTGAATCAGGAGGGACTTACAAGCCCCTGACTGCTCTGAACTCCAGTTCCCAATGAGTCTCTGGGGACCCAGACTCATACAGGGAGAGACTGAACTGTCGGGCAGCAGGCAGAACTCGGAACTTGAGGGCAGCTTTCTCTCAGAGGTGCTTGCAGGGATTACCGGGACACTGAGACTCGGGGCCCCTTTGGGCAGGGCTGAGGATCAGTCATAACTGCTTGCTCCACCCTGTTGATTCCCTGAGACCCTGCCCCACCCAAGCTGTGGCAGAGGCTTTTGCATATGAATGCCCTGGCCCTTTGCAATCTGAAAATTACCTAACAAACTGCAGCTGGGCCAGAAAGACCCAGAACTTCCAAGAGAAGGCCCAAGGCCCCACAGCAGCTTGCATTGATTCACAGCTGGGCCTCATTTGGGCACCTCCAAACCCCAAACAAGGAAGGGGAATCTGCAGATCTCTTTGTAGCTCCTGCTGGGTAGCCTCAGGCAGAGGCTAAATTAGCACCCCCTTAGATCCAAGAGCCAGTGTACCCAGTGGTCAGAGTGGGACCATCCAATTACAACTCCTCATACCCATAAGGGACACACTCAGGGGGCAGACTCAGTGAGTACCAAAGCCCCACTGAAGCAAGTCTTGACCCAGAAGGGTGTCTCTAGCTCAGAAGTTCTCCCTCTGTAGACACAGCTGATTCTCACAGCCAATTGGCCTGGAGGTCAATTCCTCCCAGTGATACCTACAACAATCAAGACTTAACTAGAACAAGATTGTGCACAAAACCCACAAAGGAGTGCACCAAGAGTATCCACCTCAGGTAATTGGGGAGGCTGAGCCAATCCTATCGGACACCTAGCACACAAAGCCACTCTACCAACACAGGGAAGCATAAAAAATGTGGAGACAAAGAAAGAGGTCACAAATGACAGAAATGGAGGAAAGCAAACGACTGGATATAGAGTTCAAAACCACACTTTTAAGGTTTTTCAAGAATTTTCTAGAAACCGCCGATAAATGTAGTGAGACCCTCAAGAAATCTAGTGAGACCCTGGAGGTTATGATAAAGGACCACCTAGAAATTAAGCATACAATGACTGAAATAAAGGATATTATGCAGAGTTCCAACAGCAGACTAGAGGATCACAAGAATCAAGTCAAAGACTTGAAATACGAAGAAGCAAAAAACACCCAACCAGAAAAGCAAAATGAAAAAAGAATCCAAAAATACGAAGATAGTGTAAGGAGCCTCTGGGACAGCTTCAAGCATATCAACATCCAAATTATAGGGGTGCCAGAAGAAGAGAGAGAGAGCAAGATATTGAAAACCTATTTGAAGAAATAATGACAGAAAACTTCCCCTACCTGGTGAAAGAAATAGACTTCTAAGTCCAGGAAGCGCAGAGAACCCCAAACAAAAGGAATCCAAAGAGGACCACACCAAGACACATCATAATTTAAATGCCAAGAGCAAAAGACAAAGAGAGAATCTTAAAAACAGCAAGAGAAAGAAACTCAGTTACCTACAAGGGAGTACCCATACGACTGTCAGCTGATTTCTCAACAGAAACTTTGCAGGCCAGAAGTGAGTGGCAAGAAATATTCAAAGTGATGAATGCCAAGAACCTACAACCAAGATTACTTTATCCTGCAAAGCTATCATTCAGAATTGAAGGTTAGATAAAGAGCTTCACAGATAAGGAAAAGCTAAAGGAATTCATCACCACCAAACCAGGATTATATTAAATGCTGAAAGGTATCCTTTAAGAAGAGGAAAAAGAAGAAAAAGGTAAAGATACAAATTATGAACAACAAATACACATCTATCAACAAGTGAATCTAAAAATCAAGTGAATAAATAATCTGATGAACAGAATAAACTGGTGATTATAATATAATCAGGGGCATTGAAAGGGAGTGGACTGACTATTCTTGGGGGGGAAAGGGGTGTAGGGGATTCGGGAAGAGACTGAACAAAAATCGTGCACCTATGGATGAGTACAGTGGGGGGGGGGGGGTTATGGCGGGGGTGGGGGTGGGAACTGGGTGGAGGGAGCTATGGGGGAAAAAAAGAGGAACAACTGTAATAATCTGAACAATAAAGATTTAATTAAAAATAAAATAAAAATCAATGAGATATTTTATTTTTAATGTAATTTTAAATGTACAATTTTACATATACCAAATCATATATATTTTATACTTAGAGTATACCTCAATTCTGACTAGCTATATTTCTAGTGCTCAATAGTTATAGGAGGCTATTGTTTACCATATTCTGAAGAGCCAGAGTGATTTAAAAAAAAGTAATTCGAATTACTTTTAATAATTTAGTGCTTAATAACTTTTCGGTGGATTCACGGTGCATTTGGGACAACACCAAAACTCTTCACTGAGGCCTACAAGGGGATCCATGATCTAGCCCTATCTTTTCCACATATTCATCATCCTTGTGCCTCTTTTCTTGTTGTTCACTTTGCTCTAGCCATCTTGGCTTCCTTTCCATTCTGAGAACACACCAAGTCTCTGTCTGTCTGTATGTCATGGTTCCTTATCCTCAAATTTCAGCTTAAATATTATCTCATCAGACAGGCCTTCCCTGCCTGCATCTAAAAAGGTCCATCTGGCCCTGAGCAGTTTTGCTCAGTGGATAGAGCATCGACCTGCAGACTGAAAGGTCCCAGGTTCGATTCCAGTCAAGGGCATGTACCTTGGTTGCGGGCACATCCCCAGTAGGAGGTGTGCAGGAGGCAGCTGATCGATGTTTCTCTCTCATCAGTGTTTCTAACTCTCTATCCCTCTCCCATCCTCTCTGTAAAGAATCAATAAAATACATTTTTTAAATAAAATAAAAAGGTCCATCTGTGTTATCATTTATCACAATACTCTGTTATCTTCATAGTGCTTGTTATTTTCAGTTTGTAATTATATTAGTTTATTATCTATCACCTCTATTAGGCTATAAGTTTCATGAAGGCAGGAATTATCTCTAGCACTGTATACAAATCTTACCTCTAATTGGCACTCAATAAATAAATATGTGAGCACCCTAACCCCCTCACTAAGGGAATAGGAAACAAATTCATTTCAGTAGAGTTGTGCATCAAATTATAATAAATGCATAAATAAATAAATATATCATGGCTAGAAGATATTCTTTCCTATTAACCAAGGAAAGGTTTTAATGTAGATAAAGCTAGATTTGGTTTGTTATCTTTCTTTTTGAAGATAGCTTAATATTTTCTCTGCAGATAGGGAAATTTCCTTGAAAAATATTCTATTAAGGGGATGTGCTTCTGGGACCTTCCAAATCTTAATATAATAGTTCCTTGAAAGTGAAACTCTTATTCTATGAGACAAAACTAGAGACTCCAAAGCCTCTGGCTTTAGGGAAAGGTAGCTGGAAGATGAATGGATGTCCTTGATGCCAACCTACAGTGATTACTAATTTATTCACTCATTCAGCAAATGTTGATAAATGCCTTTTTAGCAGGCACTGTTCTAGGCTCTGGGGATACGGAAGTGAGCCAAACAGACAAAAATTCCTGCCATTTTTTTTTTAAATTAAATCTTTATTGTTCAGATTATTACATTAGTTACTCTTTTTTCCCACCATAACTCCCCTCCACCCAGTTCCCACCCCACCCTCCGCCCTCACTCCCCACCCACTGTCCTCATCCATAGGTGCACGATTATTGTCCAGTCTCTTCCCTCACCCCCATACCCCTCCCCCCACCAAAAATAGTCAGTCCATTCCCTTTCTATGTCCCTGAATCTATTACAATCACCAGTTCATACTGTTCATCAGATTATTTATTCACTTGATTTTTAGATTCACTTGTTGATAGATGTGTATTTGTTGTTCATAATTTGTATCTTTACCTTTTTCTTCTTCTTCCTCTTCTTAAAGGATACCTTTCAGCATTTCATATAATCCTGGTTTGGTGGTGATGAACTCCTTTAGCTTTTTCTTATCAGTGAAGCTCTTTATCTGGCCTTCACTTCTGAATGATAGCTTTGCTGGATAAAGTAGTCTTGGTTGTAGGTTCTTGGTATTCATCACTTTGAATATTTCTTGCCACTCACTTCTGGCCTGCAAAGTTTCTGTTGAGAAATCAGCTGACAGTCGTATGGGTACTCCCTTGTAGGTAACTGATTTTCTTTCTCTTGCTGCTTTTAGGATTCTCTCTTTGTCTTTTGCTCTTGGCATTTTAATTATGATGTGCCTTGTGTGGTCCTCTTTGGATTCCTTTTGTTTGGGGTTCTCTGTGCTTCCTGGACTTGGAAGCCTATTTCTTTCACCAGGTAGGGGAAGTTTTCTGTCATTATTTCTTCAAATAGGTTTTCAATATCTTGCTCTCTCTCTCTTCTTCTGGCACCCCTATAATTCGGATGTTGGTATGCTTCAAGCTATCCCAGAGGCTCCTTACACTATCTTCGTATTTTTGGATTCTTTTTTCATTTTGCTTTTCTGGTTGGGTGTTTTTGCTTCTTTGTATTTCAAATCTTTGACTTGATTCTTGCGATCCTCTGGTTTGCTGTTGGGAGTCTGTATAATATTCTTTATTTCAGTCAGTGTATGCTTAATTTCTAGTTGGTTCTTTATCACAACATCGAGGGTCTCACTAGATTTCTTGAGGATCTGACTACATTTATCGGCGGTCTCACCAGTCTTCTTGAAGATCTCACTACATTTATCGGCAGTCTCACCAGTCTTTTCAAGGGCCTTATTAAATTTATCTGCGGCTTCTAGACAGTTCTTTAAAGACCTTAAAAGTGTGGTTTTGAACTCTATATCCAGCAGTTTGCTTTCCTCCAATTCTGTCATTTGTGTCCTGTTTCTTTGTCTCAGCATTTTTTATGCTTTGCTGTGTCGATAGAGTGCCTTTCTGTGCTAAGTGTCCCAATTACCTGAGGTAGACACTCTTGGTGCACCCCCTTGTGGGCTTTGTGCACAGTCTTGTTGTAATTAAGCCTTGATTGTTGTAGTTATCACTGTGAGGAATTGACCTCCAGGCCAATTGGCTGTGAGAATCAGCTGTGTCTGCAGTGGGAGAACTTCCGTGCTGGAGACACCCCTCAGGGGCTAGACTTGCTTTGGTGGGGCTTTGGTGCTCACTGAGTCTTCCCCCTGAGTGTGTCTTTTATGGTTCCATGGAGCTATAGACTGGATGGTCCCACTCTGACCTCTGGGCTTCCTGGCTCCTGGATCTCTAGGGAGGTGCTAATCTAGCCTTTGCCTGAGGCTATCCATCAAAAGTCTCCCTGCAGGGCTTAGGCGGGGCAGGTCCCATGGGATCAACAGGGCGGGGCTAGCAGTTATGGCTGCTCTCAGTCTTGCCCGCAGAGGCTCTGCTTCTCAGTGTCCCGGTAATCGCTGCAAGCCCCTCAGAGAGAAAGCTGCCCTAGGGTTCTGACCGATGCCAGACAGTCCCGCTTCTCCCGTATGAGTCTGGGTCCCTAGACACTCGCCCGGAGCTGGAGCTCAGAGACTGAGACTCCCTCCCGTTTGAAAACGACAACCACGCCCTCAGCCGCCAGCCCGCTCCGCATGCACTCTGCACCTTAGTATTTTACTTCAGCACTGCGCCTCCTCTGAGTCTCGGTATGCTTTTCTCTTTCCTCCTAGTTGTAGAACTTCCACTCAGCCAGCCTTCCTGTGGTTCTGGATGATGTCTGTTCCATCTTTTAGTTGTATTTTTGAAGTGGTTGTTTGAGGCAGCAAACTCCGGTGTTTACCTATGCCACCATCTTGGTTTCTCTCCTGCCCCTTTTTGAGTTTACATCCTAGAGTGGGAGATAGATACTAAATAAGAAACGAAATCTATAGTATGTTAAATGGTAGTAAGCTCTACAAAGAAAAATAAAGCTAGGAATAAAAATAGGGCATCCAGGACTTACAGTTTTAGGTAGGATGACCAGAAAAGGCCTCAGTGAGATAGTGATACTTGCATAAAGAACTGAAGAAAGTGAGCCATGTGGCTAAGTTAAGAGAGTTCCAGACAGCAAGGCCAATGTACCTCGTAGCTGGAGTAGAGTGAATGACAGAGAGAGATGTTGGGGATGAGGTCAGAGATATTGGGGATTGGTGAATAGAGCCAGAAGTTGGTCATAATAAGGCCTTGGGCTTTTGCTCTGGGTAAGATGAAAAATCAATGGAGGGCTATGAGCAGAAGAGCGACATGGTTCTGATTTGCATTTTTAGATGATCACTCTCACATATGTACTGGATGAGTGAGTGAAATTGATGAATGAATGAATCTACCAACCAATCAATTAATCAGGGCAAGAAAAAATAGAACTAGTAGGCTTTGACTCAACTTGGGAACAAGAAACAATGTTTAGAAATAACCCCTAAAAAGCAGTGAACCTCCTGATTCACTTTTTTTGTTAGATTAAAGACATAAAGACTCAGTTGAGGTGCTTGCACTATTTACTGCAGATCCTCTTTAGGCTTGTTATCTATATCCTAAGGAGGGTCAGGCAAGACACTTGAGCTTGTGAGAGGAAAGCAGCTGGCTGCTGGTGAGCCTGGTGGAGGATCTCAAGCAGCTCCTTTGTCACTAGAAACCTGACTCTTTTTGGTTTAGAGAGACAATGACAGGCTTGGCTGGGGACCAATAGAAACCTGCCAAGTATACAGTCTGCTTCTCTCAGCCTAGACAATCTTTGAGAAAGGAGTGTATCTTTTGAATTTGCAAAATGAGACAGCAAAGGGGAGAACTAACATTTCTCATTAGTATAACACTCAGATTGTGTCAAAATGTGTTGCTGGATCTATTTTGTTCTAACTGTGAGAAAGCAAGACTTATCCATAAACAGAAGGGAAGATATAATTGTGGGATTTAGAACTGAAGGAGCTCCAAAATGGCTCCTCTAGAAAATTTATCTCTGCTAACCATTGTCTACCCCTGCTATATTCTTTACTTTTCTCTTTTTAAAAATGGAAATTAATGTTCTAATTACAAAAAATAATACATGTACATAGTTTAAAATTCAAATACGAAAGAGTAAAGGATGCTAAGAAACAATATAGACATGCAAAGTCTCAATAATATAAGCATGTAAAATCTTCCTAAAGTCACATATGTATTTGACCCTATCCCAATATTAGGATATTTTTAGAATTATACAAAGAAATGCTAAAGTAAATGCTGAAAAACAAATGTGCAAAACTAATGATGAAATTTCTGAAAAAGAAAAATAACAGGGCAGGATTAACTTAATCTGATTCCTACCTCATTCCTTATACCAAAACAAATTCCAGATGGATCAAATATTTAGACGTTAAAAATAAAACCATAAAAGTACTGGAAGAAGCATAGGAAAGTTTTAAAAAATAATCTTGAGTTATGTTATGATTAAATTGTGTTCCATCAACTGTGTTTCCTATGTTGAAGTCCGAACTCCCAGTATCAGAATGTGACTGTTTTTGGAAATAGAGTCTTTAAAAAGGTAACTAAATTAAAGGTCATTTGGATGAGTCCTAATCCAGTCTGACTGGTGTCAATATAAAAGATGAGATTTGAAACCAGACACACACAGCGACAAGACCATGCGAGGACTCACAGAGAAGGTAGCCATCTACAAGCCAAGGACAGAGGCCTCGGAAGAAACCAACCCTGCCAACACCTTGATCTTGGACTTCTAGCCTCCAGAACTGAGCGGAAATCAATTTCTGTTGTGGTACTTTGTTATGTCCAGCCTAGCAAACTAAAAACAGGTGACTGCTGAAACCGGTTTGGCTCAGTGGATAGAGCGTCGGCCTGCGGACTGAGAGGTCCCAGGTTCGATTCCGGTCAAGGGCATGTACCTGGGTTGCGGGCACTTCTCCAGTGGGAGATGTGCAGGAGGCAGCTGATCGATGTTTCTCTCTCATCGATGTTTCTAACTCTCTATCTCTCTCCCTTCCTCTCTGTAAAAAAATCAATAAAATATATTTAAAAAAATAAAAACAGGTGACTGAAATCTTTCTAAGCAAGATATAGAATTTAAAAGCCATAAAATCAATGATGAATAAATTTAATGACAGAATTTAAAACTTCTGCACAGAAATAAAAACAAACATCCAAAAGCCCACCCCACCCAAAAAAATTAATAACCAGCTGGGACAAATATGACTACCAAATGGCTAATTTCTTTAATTAAAGAAAAGAATAAAGGAACCCAGGATTGCCAAATTCTTCTTTCTTTCTTTCTTTCTTTCTTTCTTTCTTTCTTTCTTTCTTTCTTTCTTTCTTCTCTCTTTCTTGTAATAGAAGCTGGAAATTCAAAGTCTTATGTGATATCACCTGATGGTTTCACATTGAATACTAATTTCCAATTTAAACACTGTATGGGCCAACACTGTATGGGGCTCTGAGTTTATGATCTCTAGTCCAGATTACCAGCACAAGGGGCCTTCCCTTCAGCAAATCCATCCAAAGTGGGCTGTGAGTTCTTTTTAAGATTTCACTGCCATTGAGTGATGCAGAGTGTTTCTTCTTAGTCATCCAAAAGCATACTTACACACAAACACACACACATGCCACAAATGCATGCACACACACAGGCAAACCCAATTAATATTTAACTCTCAAATACAGTAAAGGTTGGAACTACATTATAGAAGAAAACCATTTTCCAATATGCAAGATAATATTTACTATCCCTGCCATGCTAAATGGGAATAGCTTTACATTTTTTTTGTGCAGAGGTATGTCAGTCACTTCCTCTTCCCCTCAGTGGTAACACAGGTCAAGAGGCCTGCCATGAGAAACAGGAGCCTTTACAGAGTTGTCTGTTGATTGATGGCTACACTGAGAACCTGAAGTAGCTTTTAAACACACACACACACACACACACACACACACACACACACACACACCTTCTATGTACTTTAATCCAAATCACATTCCCAAGCAGACATCTCCAGAAAGGAGAGGAAATGAGAGAATTTATGATCTACTTGCACAAGAATCTCCTCCTATGAATACCAGTAAGTGTGAGGTGAGGGATGGTGTGCCTGTTTGTGGAGGTAGGGGTGGGAGGGTTGTAAAAATTATAATTAAAAATTTTAACTATGGCTAATCTTGGATAGTAAGATTTGGGATGATTTTGCTTTTCCTCTACATGATTTTCTGTAATTTCTACAGTGAACTTGTATTGCTTTTAAAAACCAGGAAAAGAATAATAAATATTATAAAAATCATTTTGTATGCTAATCTTATCTTTCTAACTCCTTTAAGTAAGGGGTCACATTTTTTTTGGTATCCTATCTCATACTATAATTTAGGGCTCATTGTTGGCACTTAATATACTCTTGCTAATTATCATTAATTTGGAGTCTTTTCCACAGCTAGTCCTGATCAAAGTCACCTAGGCAGAAGTTTTGCCTGGGTAAGAATGATCCTCATGAAACTGTCTGGAAAGCAGAACCTATGGGGTGTATGTGTATTGCCTATTTGGACTTTTAGCCAGCCTCATAATGCTGTGTTCCAGAAATCTGCTCCAGGAGTGTATTTGGCATTATTTTAAACTTTCAATAGTACTTATTGGTTTACAAGATTGCCATTCACAGATTTAATACTAGATGGTGTGCATATCATCCATCAAATGGAATGTTATTTTATCCAAGAAGCATGCTCTGATTTCCTCACCTAGAAGTAATCTTTCCTTCCTCTAATTTTTATTACATATGGTTTCTACCTCCATATCATGCATCATTTTCTAAATTTTTGTTATAGTTATTTGTGCATACATCTTATCGCCTCTCCTTAATTCTGTGTTTCCGGAATTGGGACTCCTTCTTCAGTCACCTTGCTTCTACAATAAGAGAATAGCTACCACTGATCAAGTAGTTGTTTGTGTGCTAAGATCTTCATGCTATAGGTGGAAGTGGAGTTCTTGCGACATCACAAGGAAAAGAATTTCCTGAGACTTGCATGGGAGAATGAGTAATATTCATTTGGGTGGAAATAAACCCCTGGGTTCCCAATGTCCCATTTCCCTCCATCCTGTCATGGAGAAAGTCCAACTGTGTCTTCAGCAGGGCCAGAATCAAGGCCACTGCCCATAGTTTCTGCTCCATATTAAAGTCCAGTCCAGTCCAGCATCCTGCGTATGGAGTGTGGGGCGTGGTTACAGTGTTTTGGCCAGGTTTAGGCCTCAGACCTATGAAAGGACAGGGTCCTCTCATTGCCACATGCAAGTCCCAGCTGGAAGGCAAGGCCCTCCCAGCACAATCATAGTCAATGGCTGTGGTTGTAAGCTTGAATCTATGGTCCAAACACGTAGCCCCACGTGCCTTGTGCTAGAGTTCAGGTGCATGTAGTTGAGTGAGGTTGAATCTCACGAGAATGCTGTAAACAACTTGATCACGCCCCTACTTTGCCTCGTGATCTCTGCTATAAAATAAAGACACAGCTTGTGGGCGGTGGTGCTGCCTCCTCATCAGGGAGCAGCGTCCCACCGAGACCCAGCTTTCATTCTCTTATCTTTTCTCAATCCTTTCACCCCCCCCACTCAGGGTCACTGAACCAGGCTGAGCTGGCATGGCACATAAGGCGCCCTGGGGCTGAGTATACCATGGCCGTGTCGGCTCCCCACAATGGAGTCCACACAGCTATGGTTCATGTGGCTGCTAAGACCACATGGCTATGGAGAGGGACCACGTGAACGCACAGGTGAGCAAGAGAGAGGGAAAAAAGAGAGGGAACTCTGGGGATTTTAATCAGGAGCTTCTTCAAACTAACCAATTAACTTTCCAAGATTTTACATGCATCTCATGGGGTTCACCCCCTAGCCAATCCATTGTTCCCCAGGCTAGACTGACAGACAAGCACCTCCCCTGGGCCACCCCAACTTCTGCTTCATATGTGCCCACCTCTCCTTTCTCCCTGCAACAATCCAGTATAGGAGCGGGGAGAGAGGGGTGTTAATCTCCTTGGAGAAACAATGGTGTGTGAAGCTGTAGCTTCCTGGTGAAGATTCCCAGGTAACCATGCTTATAATGTCTGACTTTTTACAATGTTTGCTTTCTTTCCTTTATTAATATTAACTAGCTAATTATGACAATAACATTCACGTGGACAATCCCATTTAAACTTCACAACTACTCCTAATGAAGTATTCTTTATCTCTCTTTTATAAGTGAAAACAGGGGGACCTAAAAGATTAATATCTTGTACAGCAGATACCTGGTAGGTCACTAAGCAATGGAGCCTCGATTAAAACTCAAGTACTTTGACCTCAGAGCCTATGCTCGTCATTACTGGGTCATAGCACCCCCCAATAATACTTCCTGCACATTGTAGGCAATAAAAATGTAGTAAATACTTGTTTAATGGATTCATTAATTAGTTAAACAGTGATACAAGAATGTTTGGTCAGCTGTTAGGAGACCTTCTCAGTTCCAGATACCTCCCCTGACCTACAATTTTGGGACTGTAAAGCATTTAGGAGCAAAATCAGGGGATATTCAAGGGTTAGATATCTAGACCACCATCAAACCAAGTTCTACCAATACTAAATTAGTAACATTAGAATTAACTTAGTATACTGTTTTACAATCCTATGCAAACATAGCTGAGACTTACTAAAGAGGAGAGATTACACATCTCAAAGAACTAAATAACATAACTTTTGAACCTTGATGTTCAGGGGAGAGGGCAGATATTGATATATCTATACTAATAATAGCTTAGAGCCATCATGACCTAAACGACCAGACGGACAACTGGTCACCAGGAAGTGCATGGAGCACCTCTCGGTCCCTCCCCCACAGCCCACAGGCTCCTATCACAGCAAGGCTGGTGGCAGGCTGGTGGCAGGCTGGTGGCAGGCTGGTGGCAGGTGGGTGAGCAGGGTGGCGGGGGTGGGTGGGGAGGGCCAGGCAGGCACAGCTAGGTTGTTAGCCTCCGGCCCGGCCTAACAACCTTGCTACTGTGGCGGCTTCAGATGAGACCCAGAGAGAGGCCCAGAGACAGGGGTGGGGCCTGATCAGCAGCTGCTGGCTGCTGGTGAGGCCTGGAAAGAGAGAGGCAAGGCCTGATCCACAGCTGCCATGGAGGCTGCAGATCAGGCCCAGAGATAGGCCCAGAGAGAGCAACAGCTGTCAGCGGGGCCATTCTGGATTTCCCAGAAGAGCCAATGGCTGCCTAGGAGGTGGAGCTTTTGACACTGACTGGCATAGAAACCAACCAATCAGAACCTAATCTGGATAACTGCAAAGGCAGAACCTAAGGTGGGGGCTGAGGAGGGGTTTTAAGGGCAACAGCTGTTTGGTGTAAGGTGTAAGAAAGTGGTTCAATTTTTTAATAACCGGTTTGGCAGTATATTGCATATGGCTGGCTATCAGTCCAGATATAGGGATTATGTATCTTTGTCTGCACAGAGCATCTCCTCCTGCTGAAAAAGGCTCCCCCCGCCCCCCCCCACCCCCGCCTATTTAAGCAATCCTATCCTATATAATCTATCTATACTAAAAGAAGGGTAATATGCTAATTAGACCAGGTCAACCGGCCATCTTCCAGATATCTGACTTCTTTCCAGACAAAGCCATGGTGGCGGGGGGTGGGGGGGGGTGGTGGTGGGCAGGGCCAAGGCAGAGGCAGTTAGGGGTGACCAGGCCAGCAGGGGAGGGCCGTTGGGGGCAATCAGGCTGGCAGGGGACCAGTTAGGGGTGATCAGGCAGAGGGGTTAGGGGCAATAAGGCAGGCAGGCAAAGAGGTTAGGGGCAATCAGGCAGGTGAGCAGTTAGGATCCAGCGGTCCCAGATTGTAAGAGGGATGTCTGACTGCCAGTTTAGGCCCGATCCCTGGCAGTCAGACATCCCCCAAGGAGTCCCTGATTGGAGAGGGTGCAGGCTGGGCTGAGGAAACTTCCCCCACCCCCTCCATGCACAAATTTTGTGCACCAGGCCTCTAGTAGAAATATAATATCTATAGCTATATGTATCTTATAAGGTTATTTGTGAGGTTTATTGAGATAATGTGAAATATCCATACAGTGTTGGGTACATAGTAGGAACTCCATGAATATCAGCACTACCCTACACTTTATTCTCATTTCCCACTTTGCAGTTAAGTTGAAAGAAGGCACAAAGCCAAAGCAGAGATGAATGGGCAACAGCTGGCAACAGGAGATGTTAGTCACATTCCACAGGACTGAGTGGTTGTGAATCAGAGGTGTTAAGGTTCACTCCCAAGATTCCAAAGAGCAGCTTTTAGTCTTACAAAAGTAGTCGGGAGGGTAATAAGTAAGAGGCCTACCGGAAGGCAGAGGAAGTCTTATTCCTAGCAGAGGGTGAAATGGTTTTTTAGGATTCCTTCAAGTAATGAGTGACTATTTTGTAGTTAGAATTGGATTAGCCCAAGGCAATGCAGAAATTCATGTATCTCACTGTACCGTCTGCATTTTACTGAGGAATAGAAAGATTAATTGCAGGCACCTGCCAGGCTGGTCATCCCACTTAGTGTAACCAACCCTGGAGAGTTCCTCTCACATTCCAGAAACTGCTCAGTCTCCTGCCTCTGTGAAGTTTACGTGTCTGTTTGGAAAAAGACAGTTCAGGCCACATTTTCCCCAAGTAATAGAAAAAACCTATCTCAACAAAGCTAGAAGTTTTCTGACAAATCTAGGTTACTTAAGAGATATTTCAACAACCTATGTCTTTGGCACAGGTTCCGTGAAAAAGACTCCTAGATGCAGATATACATACAGGGTTGTTGTTGTTTTTTAATCTTCATTGTTGAAAGTTTTACAGCTGTCCCTTTTTTTTTACCCCCCGTTGCCCCCTCTCCACCCAATTCCTGCCCCACCTCAGGCCTTCACCACCCTATGGTCTGTGTCCATAGGTAATGCATATACTGGTATGCATGTAAGATCTTTAGTTAATCTCTTCCGGACCCTCCTCCCCAAAACCCGTCCCTCTGAGATTTGTCGGTCTGTTCGATATTTCCATGCCTCTGATTCTATTTTATTCATCAGTTTATTTTGTTCATTAGATTTCCTGTTTGTTTATTTTTATTTTTAGATTCAATTGTTGATAGATATGTATTTATTGCCATTTTATTGTTAAGATTTTTTATCTATTTTTTTCTTCTTATTCCTCTTCATAAAGAATATCCTTCAATATTTCATGTAGTTCTGGTTTGGTGGTGATGAACTTCTTTAGCTTTTTCTTGTCTGTGAAAGTCTTTATCTGACCTTCAATTTTAAATGAGAGCTTTGTTGGGTAATCTTAACTGTAGGTCCTTGCTAGTCATCACTTTGAATATTTCTTGACATTCCCTTCTGGCCTTAAAAGTTTCTCTTGAGAAATCAGCTGACAGTCGTACAGGTGCTCCCTTGTAGGTAACTAATAGCTTTTCTTTTGCTGCTTTTGAAATTGTCTGTAACCCTTGGCATTTTAATTATGATGTGTCTTCATGTGGGCCTCTGTGGGTCCACTTGTTTGGGACTCTCTGTGCTTCCTGGACTTGTAAGTCTATTTCTTTCACCAGGTAGGGGAAGTTTTCTGTCATTATTTCTTCAAATAGGTTTTCAAAACCTTACTCTCTCTCTTCTCCTTCTGGCACCCCCATAATGTGAATGTTAGTACACTTGAAGTTGTCCCAGAAGCTCCTTACACTATCTTCATATTTTTTTATTCTTTTTTCTTTTGCATTTCTGATTGGGTGTCTTTTGCTTCCTCATATTCCAAATCATTGATTGAGTCTCAGAATCCTCTACTTTACTATTGAATCCCTGTAAATTAGTCTTTATTTCAGTTAGTGTATGCTTAATTTCTTACTGGTCTTTTTTATGTCTTTGACATTCTCACTAAGATACTCGAAAGTCTCACTAAATCCCTTAAAGCTCTCATTAAATCCCCTGAAGCTCTCATTAAGATCCTTGAGTAACCTTATAACCATTGTTTTGAACTCTGTATCCAGTAGCTTGCTTGCTTCCATTTATTTCATTTATAACATGTTTCTTTGTTTCTGCATTTTGGCTGCTTCCCTGTGTTTGTTTCTGTGTATTAAGCAGAGCTGTTATGTCTCCTGGAATTGATAGTGGCCTTGTGTAATAGGTGTTGCATATGGCCCAGTGGCTCAGCCACCCAAGTCACCTGAGCTGGGCAATCGAGGTGCGCCTCTGTGTGGGCTGTGTGCACAGTCTTATTGTAGTTGAGCCTTGATTGTTATTGGCATCATTGGGAGAAATTGGCCTCCAGGCCAATTGGCTGTGAGGTCCAGCTGCATCAGTCTCAATGCACTTTCTTCTTTATTTCTCTAGTTGTAGGACTTCCTGAATTCAGCCAGATTTCAGGTGATTCTGAGTGATGGTTGTTCTGTATTTTAGCTGTGATTTTGATGTGGCTTTGGGAGGCAGCGGGTACCAGCATTTACCTAGGCTACCATCTCGGTTCCTCAGGTTTTCTCCAGGGCTTTTTTGTTTTTAGGTTTTTTTTGGTGGGGGGTCTTCTTAGGAACAAAGCCTGTACAGGAGTAAGGGAAGCAGAATTAGGCAGAGAGAGAGAAGTTGAACTCCAATGCCCTTGTAACAGCTAAGCCTATAGAATGCTTGTTAACAGTGCACAGTTGTCCCCAATAAAATAAGGTGTGGCCTTTGTATCTCCTATTGCCGTAGTCGGCAAACTGGGCTCACGAGCCACATGCGGCTCTTTGGCCCCTTGAGTGTGGCTCTTCCTAAGCCTCAGGAGTACCCTAATTAAGTTAATAACAATGTACCTACCTATATAGTTTAAGTTTAAAAAATTTGGCTCTCAAAAGAAATTTCAATTGTTGTGCTGTTGATATTTGGCTCTGTTGACTAATGAGTTTGCCGACCATTGCCCTATTGAATAGTCTTTGATTCTGGCTGCTTGGGGAAGGAGGTAAAACTTTGTGCAAGGTAACTCCCTTGTTCAAGGCTATTCGGAAGGGGACTCAGCTGTAAACCTCCAATAGCAAATACCTGCAGCTGTGGAAATTCATCCATTATAACCTGCTATGCCACTGGGAGTCATGTTCAAAATCTATGAGAGATTTTAACTTGTCATAATTTTCAAAGGTAGTAATAGAGGAGAACTGCTACCAGAGAGCTGCCTGAGTTAGAGGGGGCTCTCCCCAGCTCAGCTCTTGTCACACTGGCAAGAAAGAATTCCTAGGAGTGACAGAAATAAGTGTTGAAACAAAGCAAGCAAATTTATTAAGAATACACTCAGGCCCTGACTGGTTTGGCTCAGTGGATAGAACATTGGCCTTCGGAGTCCTGGGTTCAATTCTGGTTGAGGGCATGTACCTTGTTTGCGGGCTCAATCCCCAGTAGAGGGTGTGCAGGAGGCAGCTAATCAATGTTTCTCTCTCATCAATGTTTCTAACTCTCAATTCCTCTCCCTTCCTCTCTATAAAATCAATAAAATATGTATTTTTAAAAATAATACACTTGGCATAAAGCACAAATGGGCAACTCAGGTAGTCTGAGCACCCTGCCTAGTGGGGGTTCAAGGGTTTTATACTTTCCCCCTTATAAGATTCAAGGTTCCCCTGCTGGATATCTTGGCTAGAGACTAGGTTTCAAGGTTGCCCTTTTACATTATTGTGGCTTTTGCCAGAAATTATAAGAACATCTGGTGAATTTATCTCGGCAAGACCACTGACTTCTTTATTCAGTTGGTGAGATGACTCCCCATTTCTCCCCACCCTCTTTCTCTCCTCCTTCCCTATCAGCTATCTATACTGCCTAACAAAACATCATCTAGAATTTGAGGTTTGGAAAGGGGTGAGATAAAGGGACATACTGTAATTTTCAACTTTCTGCAGTGTAGACAAGCAGAACAAGAATTGGATGACCCTTAGGGTACACTCCAGCTACATTTATGGCTGATGGAGAAATCTGTGCATTTATTCTTGACTGCAGAAATTAGGGAAGTACAATAAATGGATTTCTACACCTGGAAACTTAACCCAGTAGCCTGGAATTATAGACATCACAGACAGTAGGTCCTCAATAAATGTCTTTTTAAATTGAATTATATTGCATTGATTTGGAGTTCCTAACTGAGGGATCCATTGTGTCTCTTTGCAGAAAGTGTGGAGAGAGATTAAAAATGGCGGTGGAGTAAGTGGATGCTACACAGACATGCCTCAAGGACCAAACTAGAATTACACCTAAAATACAAAAAAAAAAAAAAAAAATCCTAAATAATCAACTGAAGACTAGCTGGAGAGAACCTTGATAATGAAGAATGGAAAGTGGAGACCACATAAAGACTGGTAGGAAGGGTGGGGCCATGAAAGGGCTGGTTGTGCTCCCATAGACAGCAGCTGAAGTTCCAGAGAGATATCGCAGCTGTGAGGAGTTGCCACTGAGAATTCTGGGGTCTAATCCCCAAGCTGGACTCCCCAGAAGAGAGCACCAGAATGGAGAAAGGTGCCCACATAACATCTGGCTGAATTAGGAAGAATCAGAAAACATGAATAGGCCAAAAACAACTGAGGAAATTGAAGCAATAATAATAAAATAAAACTTCCAGCAAACAAAAGCCCTGGACCAAATGGTTTCACAGGGAAATTCAAAGAAAAACTAACACCTATACTCCTCAAACTATTCCAAAAAGTCCAAGAGGCAGGAACACTTCCAAGCTCTTTTAATGAGGACAGCATTATCCTAATTCCAAAACCAGATAAAGATACTACAAAGAAAGAGAATTACAGGCCAATATCCCTGATGAACATAGATGCTAAAATCCTAAAGAAAATATGAGCAAATCAGATCCAGCAATATATTTGAAAAATCATATACCATGACCCAGTGGGATTTATTCCAGGCATGCAAGGCTGGTACAATATTCACAAATTAATAAATGTGATACATCACATAAACAAAATGAAAGACAAAAATCACATGATCATATCAATAGTTGCAGAAAAGCATTCAACAAAACCCAACACCCATTTTTTATAAAAACTCTCAGCAAAGTGGGAATAGAGGTATCATACCTCAACATAATAAAGGCCATATATGACAAACCAACAGCCAACATCATACTCAATGGGCAAAAACTAAAAGCATTCCCTCTGATAACAGGAACAAGACAGGCATGTCAATTTTCACCACTCTTGCTCAACATAGTACTGAGAAGCTTTAGCCACATTGATCAGACAAGAAGAAGAAATAAAAGGAATCCAAATTGGAAAGGAGGAAGTAAAACTCTCATTATTTGCAGATGACATGATATTGTACATAGAAAACCCTAAAGACTTCTCCCCTCCCCCCCTGCAAACTACTAGATTTAATAAATGAATTTGGCAATATAGCAGGATACAAAGTCAACACCCAAAAATTGGTGGCTTTTTTATACATCAATAATGAATTCTCAGAAAGAGAAACTAAACAAACAATGCCATTACCATTGCAACAAAAAAATTAAGATACTTAGGAATAAACTTTGGAGGTAAAAGACTTGTACTCAGAAAACAACAGGACATTGAAAAAAGAGATAGAGGAAGATATAAACAAGTGGAAGATTATACCGTGTTCATGTGTTGGTAGAATTAACATAATTAAAATATCCATATTACCCAAGGCAATCTACAGATTCAATGCAATCTCCATTAAAATGCCAATGGAATATTTCACAGATTTAGAACAAATACTCCGAAATGTATATAGTATAGAACCAAAAAACACCCCAAATATCCACAGCATTCTTGAGAAAGAAGGACAAAGTTGAAGGATTCACAATACCAGATATCAAGTTATACTACAAAGCCACTGTAATCAAAACAGCCTGGTACTGGGACAAGAACAGGCATATAGATTAATGGACCAGAACAGAGAACCCAGAAATTGACCCAAGCCATTATGCTCAATTAATATTTGACAAAGGAGGCAAGGACATACAATGGAGTCAAGACAGTCTCTTCAATAAATGGTGTTGGGAATATTGGACAGATACATGCAAAAAAAAAAAAAAAGAAAGAAAGAAACTAGACCACCCACTTATACTATACACAAGAATAAATTCAAAATGGATAAAAAACTTAAATGTAACTCGTGAAACCATAAAATTCTAGAAGAAACCATAGGCAGAATAATCTCAGACATCTCTCATAGCAATATGTTTATGGATACATCCCCTAGGCCAGTGATGGCGAACCTTTTGAGCTCGGCGTGTCAGCATTTTGAAAAACCCTAACTTAACTCTGGTTCCATGTCACATATAGAAATTTTTTGATATTTGTAACCATAGTAAAACAAAGACTTATATTTTTGATATTTATTTTATATATTTAAATGCCATTTAACAAAGAAAAATCAACCAAAAAAATGAGTTCGCATGTCACCTCTGACACGCATGTCATAGGTTCGCCATCACTGCCCTAGGCAGTGGTCAGCAAACTCATTAGTCAACAGAGCCAAATATCAACGGTACAACGATTGAAATTTCTTTTGAGAGCCAAATTTTTTAAACTTAAACTATATAGGTAGGTACATTGTTATTAACTTAATTAGGGTACTCCTAAGGCTTAGGAAGAGCCACACTTAAGGGGCCAAAGAGCCGCATGTGGCTCGCGAGCCACAGTTTGCCAACCACGGCCCTAGGGCAAAGGAAACGAAGGAGAAAATAAACAAATGGGACTACATCAAAACAAAAAGCTTCTGCACAGCATAAAAAACCATCAACAAAACAACAAGGGAGCCCACTGTATGAGAGATCATATTTGCCAATGATACATCTGATAAAGGGTTAATATCCAAAATATATAAGGAACTCATACAATTTAACAAAAGGAAGACAAACAACCCAGTTAAAAAATGGGCAAAGGACCTGAATAGATACTTCTCCAAAGAGGACATACAGATGGCCAAGAGACATATAAAAAATGCTCAAAGTTACTGATCATTAGAGAGATGCAAATTAAAATGATAATAAGGTATCACCTCACACCTGTCAGAATGGTTACCATCAACAAATCAACAAATGACAAGTGCTGGTGAGGATGTGGAGAAAAGGGAACCCTAGTACACTGCTGGTGGGAATGCAAACTGGTACAGCCATTATGGAAAACAGTATGGAGTTTCCTATAAAACTTAAATATGCAACTGTCATTTGGCCTAGTGATCCCACTTATAGGAATATATCCTAAGAAACCTGAAACATTAATCAGAAAGTATTTATGCAACCCTATGTTCATAGCCGTGCAATTTACAATAGCTAAGATCTGAAAACAGCCCAAGTACCCATCAGTAGATGAGTGGATAAAAAAGCTGTGATACATTTATACCACGGAATACTGTGCAGCAATAAAAAAAGAAGGATCTCTTATCCTTTGACACAGCATGGAGGGACTGGAGAGTATCATGTTAAGTGAAATTAGCCAGTCAGAGAAAGACAAGTATCACATGATCTCACTCATATGTGGAATCTAATGAATAAAATAAAATGATGAACAAAATAGATCCAGAGACACAGGAGCATAAAACAGAATGTGGAATCACAGAGGGATGGTGGGAAAGGACGAGAGGGTGGGAAGTGACCAACCAAAGAACTTATATGCATAATAGAGGCCCGGTGCGTGAAATCTGTGCATGGGGAGGGGGTCCCTCAGCCCAGCCTGTACCCTCTCACAGTATGGGAGCCCTTGGGGGATGTCCGACTGCCAGCTTAGGCCCGCTCCCCCCAGGAGGAGCTGGCAGTCGGACATCCTTAGCGCTGTCGCAGAGGTGGGAGAGGCTCCCACCACCACTGCTGCACTTGCCAGCTATGAGCCTGGCTTCTGGATGAGCGGGGCTCCGCCTGTGGGAGCACACTGACCACCAGGGAGCAGCTCCTGTATTGGGCATCTGCCCCCTGGTGGTCAGTGCGTATCATAGTGACCTGTAGTCCTGCCATTCAGTCAATTTGCATATTAGCCTTTTATAATATAGGCTATGCATACTCATGGACACAGATAATAGGTGATGAAGGCCTGGGGTGGGGGGCAGGGGCAGGCTAGAAGGAGTCAATTGGGGAGGGGGGAAGGGGACATTTGTAATACTTTCAACAATAAAGATTTTTTTTTAAGTGGGGAAATTTTTCTTGTAATATAGGTGCACAAATATGACCATCTTGATTTAATCTTACAAAGGTCCAAAAGTCTTATTTGTGTAATTTGTCAAATCCTAGGAAGGAAAGGTAAGAGGATGAGTGTTTATTATACCTTGGCAAAACAATGGAAAAATCCTAAACATCATCCAACCAGTTGTTCCCTCTGTACACTTATATTGACCCTTTTAAATTAAGTCTCCATACCCAATTCCACTGTGTGCATGTGGGGGTGGGGGGGAATCCCACACACAAACAAACAATTCTCCGATATCAACAGGGTGTTTGAGAATCAACTCAATTCTGACATTATCTACCCTAAAATAGCATCAGATTCCACAAGTTAAGCTTTCAGTCCTACTAGACCAGTGATGGCAAACCTATGACACACGTGTCAGAGGTGACACGTGAACTCATTTTTTTGGTTGATTTTTCTTTGTTAAATGGCATTTAAATATATAAAATAAATATCAAAAATATAAGTCTTTGTTTACTATGGTTGCAAATATCAAAAAATTTCTATATGTGACACGGCACCAGAGTTAAGTTAGGGTTTTTCAAAATGCTGACATGCCGAGCTCAAAAGGTTCACCATCACTATACTAGACTGACCCCACCTCCACATACTCTTCAGATGCCAGTCTTAAGTCCAGGCTTTCTGTGCTTCCACCAACCAGCTACAAATTGGAGGTTCCAATGATCTCCTCCAACTCAGAATGCCAATCCCTAGTCCAGGTTGCTTCTGACCAGCTGGCTGTAAATCAGATGTTCCTGCAATCCTCTCCTTGGGTTCAGTTGATTTGCTAACCGGCCCACAGAACTCAGAGAAATGTGTTACTTACTAGATTACTGATTTATTGTAAAAGGAAATAACTCTGAAATAGTCAGATGGAAGAGAGGCATAGGGCAAGGTACGTGGGAAGTGTCCTCTCTAGGTGTGCACCACTCTTCCCACATCTCCGTGTGTTCACCAACTCAGAAGCTCTCCAAATCTGTAAGTCCTCTTGGGTTTTTATGGAAGCTTTCTTACATAGTCATGATTGATTAAGGCAAGCATGTCAAACTCAAAGGCTAACATGGGCCAAATAAACAAGGTTTATGTGGGCTGCAAAAAAACAAAAGCTTCAATTTTCATAGAAACATAGGTTTATTTTGATAGAGACATGCTGAATACAAAGAGCTGAAATAAATGAGTAATCGTTAACATAAAATAATAGAACAGTTTAATAAAAATTAATATATTTTTATTGATCATTAACTTACCAGACACTGAATAACTGCAAAATTTAATAAGAGTAACGCAAACGAACCTATTTTTCTTGTTCTCCAAAAGCGAAATATTTCCTGTTGCACACACCAAACAAGTCAGTCCAAGACTAATGACATGGCAGTCAGATGCTAAAATACTCGCTGCTAGTACTAGTGGAGAGAAATGGTGCACTTGCGCATAAGGAGTGTAAGGGAAATGAATGCAACATGATTATAGTAATTAGTCATTAGTGAACATTATAGTTTGTTATTATTTATTTTTCTTTATATATATTTATTGATTTCAGAGAAGAAGGGAGAGGAGAGAGAGAGATAGAAACATCAATGACAAGAAAGAATCATTGATTGGCTGCCTCCTGCATGCCCCCTACTGAGGATCGAACTCACAACCCTTGGCATGTGCCCTTGACCAGAATAGAACCCGGGACCCTTCAGTCTGCAGGGTGATGCTCTATCCACTGAGCCAAACCAACCACGGCTGTAGTTCATTATTAATAACTAGTGACCCGGTGCATGGATTCATGCACATTGAAAGGAAATTAATTTAAAAAAATATTTTAATATCGCTATTCAATGCCCTTTCTCTATAATAGAAGTGTCAATCAAATTCGTGATCAACAATGACAGATCGAAACACACCCATGCAATTGGTGCTAGAGAGAGCTTTATATGTATCGCGCATGCACGAGTCAATGTTTATTTTTAAACTAGAGACCTGGTGCACGAAATTCGTGCACAGGGGGGGGGGACGGGCTGTCCCTCAGCCCAGCCTGCACCCTGTCCAACCTGGGACCCCTCGGGGGATGTCCGACTGCCGGTTTAGGCCCGATCTAAACCGGCAGTTGGACATCCCTCTCACAATCCGGGACTGCTGGCTCCCAACCACTCGCCAGCCTGCCAGCCTGATCACCCCCTAACCACTCCCCTGCCAGCCTGACTGACACCTAACTGCTCCCCTGCTGGCCCGATCACCCCCAACTGCCCTCTCATACTGGCCCGGAAATCCCCAACTGCTCTCCCCTCTGGCCCAATCACCCCCAACTGCCTTCCCCTGCAGGCCTGGTCCCCCCCAACTGCCCTCCCCTGCAGGCCTGGTCCCCACAACTGCCCTCCCCTGTGGGCCTGGTCACTCCTAACTGCCCTCCCCTGCTGGCGTGGTCGCCCTTAACTGCCCTTTCCTGCAGGCCTGGTCGTCCCCAACTACCCTCCCCTGCAGGCCTAGTCACCCCCAACTGCCCTCCCCTGTAGGCCTGGTCCCCACAACTGCTCTCCCCTGAAGGCCTGGTCACCCCCAACTGTCCTCCCCTGCAGGCCCAGCCACCCCCAACTGCCCTCCTTTGCTGGCCTGATTGCCCACAACTACCCTCCCCTGCTGGCCATCTTGTGGTGACCATATTTGACCACATGGTGGCAGCCATCTTTGACCACATGGGGGTGACCATCTTGTGCAACAGCATGAGGGTCAA
This sequence comes from Myotis nattereri, assembly GCF_964212035.1. Taxonomy (NCBI): domain Eukaryota; kingdom Metazoa; phylum Chordata; class Mammalia; order Chiroptera; family Vespertilionidae; genus Myotis; species Myotis nattereri. The sequence goes on along the minus strand of NC_138076.1, from coordinate 121,268,373 downwards.
TTTGCATATTACCTCTTTATTATATAGGATTGCCAGTGCGTGTCATATGTACTGGCTGGTTGGTGGGCTGGTCGGACAGACAGTTGGTCACTTAGCCTTTTATATGTATAGCAGGATATTGTAAACATTCAGTTACAAAATATTAATTAAAATGCTTCTTACATACTGTTATATTGGCTGGGCTGCAAAAATATTTGTTGTGGGCCTCATGTGGCCCACAGGCCGAAAGTTTGACATGCTTGGATTAAGGCATTGGTCATAGGCAATTGATTCAACCTCCAGCCTCTCTACCCTCCCCAGAAGTGGGGGCTGGAACTGAAAGTTCTAATCCTCTAATCACATGATTGGTTCTCCTGACAACTAGCCCCAAACCTTAGGTTACCTGGGGGCTTTCCAAAAGCCATCTCATCAGCATAACAAAAGACACCTTTTTCACTGTCAACACTGAAAATTTTGAGTTCTAGGAGCTATGACATAGAAATTGTAAATGAGAAATATGGATCAGTTGCCGTCCATACATGCCCGAACAGGAGGTTGACCCCGAAATCTGGGTATGTACCCTGACTGGGAACCTAAACTTTGATCCCTCAGTGCACAGGATGACACTTCAACCAACTGAATCACACCGGCCAGGGCTATATTTTACAAGTCACAATATTGCACCTTATATTCCCATAATATTTACCTCATATATATCACTCAATATCTGTCTCAAATTAAAGGACTTTTGTTTTATTTTGTTTGTTTTTAAAGTTGGTGTCTACTTTTCTACTAGGTTATAAACTCATGGAGAAGAAGATACCAACATATCCCTCCTTGTTTTCCTCCAAGTCAAGGATAATTTACAAAATAATTAACACCCAGTACAGCACAGGCACCAATCAATCCAAATGGACACTGGTCTTAAGCAATTTGTATGGCCATACTGGGGTTACAGCTGGATATGTTCTGCATACAGAAGGCATCTAATAATCAACTTTGGTTTGAATTTCCTTGGTTTGATAATCTTGGCCCTAGCATCTAATGACTTTCGTTAAGGAGACAGGCTATGTTTTTTTATTGCCAAAATATGATCATAACCATTTCTCCTTCTTGATTTAATCCCACAGAAATCTTTGAGTAATTCTGAAAACTTTGCAATAAACAGGACAATTCATCCACATCTGCATTGTCCAATATGGTAGCCACTAGCCAGATGTATAAAATATAAGACACTCAGTTAAATTTGAATTTCAGATAAATGAAAAATAATTTTGTAGTGTGTGTTCCATGCAATATTTGGGATATACTTCAAACTACAATATTATCTGTTGCTTATCTGAAATTAATAATTAACTGGGCCCTAGCCAGGTAGCTCAGTTGGTTAGAGTGTCATCCTACTATGCCAGGGTTGTGGGTTCGATCACTGGTTAGGACATATGCAGGAATCAACCAATGAGTACATGAATAAGTGGAACAACAAATTGATGTTTTTTTCTCTGTCTCTCCCTTCCTGTCTCTAAAATCAGTAAGTTAAAAAAGTTAAAAATATATAAAATAATTAACTGGGCGTCCTGTATTTTTATTTGCTAAATCTGATGACCCTACATATGTGGATATCTAAATTTAGATTAATTAAAATTTAGTAAAAGTTTAAAATTTAGTTTCTCAGTCTCACCAGCTGCATTTCAAGAGCTTAATAGTCACACATGTGGCTAATGGTTACCATCTTGAACAGCAGAGATTGGAACATTTACATCATTGCAGAAAGCTATATTGAACACCACTTTTGCCAAGCAAAAAATAAAAGAAAAATTTTGTGCATTTTACAGGTTATAAAATATTACATTTGGGGTTGGGAAATTGCCAGCAAACCCTAGGAGAGTCCTTTTTAACATAGCCAAGAAGCCACAGTCTTTATTTTCCAGTCTGTTACTATGATTGCATATGCAGGATATTTGACTAAAAGGGAGGTGAGTCTGTATAAGAAAAGTAGCTCTCATACAGCTACATGGTAGATTCTGTTGTTCTGCTTTTCTCCTGGGACTGCCAGGAAATAAGTTATCAGATCAGAGCAAGCCAAAATTTAAAAGGTCCTAAATAGAAAATAAATGTGTTATTTGACTTATTAATATCAATATTCATAGATTTTCTTAAATTAATAATCAAAGAACATCATCAACTACAATATCTGTTTATAAGTCAAATCTGTGATGAACTTGGTAAACACAGAATTATTCCCTTTCTTAATTAGCCTTTTGGGAGAAACCTGTAGCCCTGGGAGAAGATTATTAAAGTCTAGCAGAGATATGTGCTAAAAGCTGGTTTTTACATAAGACTTAGTGAATCTAAAAAATAAACTGGCTAACATACCAAATGTGACCAGCTGAAAAGTGAGAAGACTGTTTCACCATCAAAGGCAGGAAACATATAAAGCACTTGACACAAGCATATTAAAAGGTCATATATCAACAAAATAAAATAAAAAATTAAAAACAGATGACATTTTTAAAAAAATTGCTAAATATGTAACAGGATCGATATCATTGAGCAATTCTGAAAACTTTACAATAAACAGTTCTTACAGATCAATAATAAAGAGACAAATGCCTCAGTAGAAAAATAAAAAAAGATAGGCAAGTCACAAAACACAAAATAGAAAAGGGTAATAAACATTTAGTGTCTGGAATAATGCCTGTCACATAGTTGGCACTCAATAATATCCATTGTAGAAATGAATGTCTATGAACACTGTTTTATTTAATAACTAATCAAATTAAAGTATCAGTGAAATATTATTTTCCTCTGTCAGATTTGCAACAATAACAGATACCCAGTGTTGGTAATAATGAGGGAAAATGTGCCATGCAACCCACTGTTGATGGGAAGTTAAAGTGGCATAAACTTTTTCGTGGGGAAAGTTGACAATATGAAAAAAAGCTTTCTCTAAAACTTTTGACACAGCAGTTTCTAGGAAGTTATTCCAAGAAAATAGTTACAAACGAGAGGCCTGGCCCACAAAATTAGTGCACGGGTACGGTTCCTAGACCTGGCCTGCAATCAGGGCCATCTTCCCTGGCTGCCTGCAGCCAGCCCCGCCCCCCGCTGCCACCCACCCTCGGTTCCCCATTCAACATCGAGTAAATTTAAAAGAATCTACAGGAAGGAATAATTGTGTGTGTGTGTGTGTGTGTGTGTGTGTGTGTGTGTGAATGTCTGTTTGTAAACTGATGACCATTCTGGTCCAGGCACTGCTGATAACTCAAAGCAATGGAATAGCAAAGAACTTCTATAATATATGTATAATTCATGGACCAGGACAATATTGCGATGGAGGGGTGGGGGAGGGGCAGGAGCATGGGCAGGGTGGAGGGGGTCAATGGGGAACAAAAGGGGACATCTGTAATACTTTCAATAATAAAGATACATTTTTTTAAAAGCATAATTTCATTTGGTATTTGTGCTCCCTCAATTGGTCAATGTTGCCAGTTTTATACAGTAAACTTTATATTTTATGTATCCCCATTAAAAAATGTTTAGTGCCACTTTAGGATAAATTTTCTTTGTTCAAAGCTTAATCTGGCTTCATCTATTATTTCAAATCAGTTAAACCTGAGAAGACGTGAAAATTAAGGAAATTATCAGCTGTTAAAGTGTGTATACATTTTTGGGGGACTATATAGATAGATATAGATATATAGATAGATAGATAGATAGATAGATAGATAGATAGATAGATAGATAGATGCACACACACTGACTAACTAGGAAGACTTTTAAAAACCCCATTTAGTATTAAATAGCACTAAAAGATAATAGTGTGTTAGAAGCTGACAAGGTATCATACTATCTAAATGGATTTGTTGACCTTTAAAATAGACCTTGGCTCTCATGTCTATTTGTCACAATTTCCTACTTATTTCCTTCCCCACCTTTTCCCCATTGTCAATTCTTGTTATTCTCAGTGGTCATGGAAAAAAGGTCACGAGGGCCTTAATGTGACCAAAACAACATAGCCTGGCTGGTCATCTCTCTTCCTTACTGGACTATTTCTTTTCCTTTTAGTTTTTGTTAAATATATTTTTATTTATTTCAGAGAGGAAGGGACAGAGAGATAGAAACATCAATAATGAGAGAGAATCATAGATTGGCTGCCTCCTGCATGCTCCCTACTGGGGATCGAGCCTACTACCTGGGCATGTGCCCTGACCAGGAATCAAACCGTGACCTCCTGGTCAACCACTGAGCCACACCAGCCAGGCTGAACTATTTCTTTTTCTAAAAATGTTTATTAAGGAATAATTGATGTACAACATTATATTGGTTTTGGGTATACAACATAATTCAATATTTGTATATATTGTGAAATGATCACAATAAGTTTGGTTTAATACCTGTTTGCTAAACTATTTCTAATTGGGCTCATTACAAAACCTCTAATAGTAAGAATAAAAGCCTTTAAAAAAAAATCTTGTACCAATAAACAGAATCTCATTAAGACGTTCATTTGGTCTTCCCCCCAACTCTTCAAGAGAATGCTCAAATAATAATATCCAATCCAATATAAATTTTCTACATGTAATTAAATGCAACAGAATTATTAGATTGCAAAACTTGGAAGTGGTCATTTTATGAAGTAAACTGTCATTAGTATTAGTGTGAAGAGAGAAAACAATTTTTAGAAGGGAAGAGTGAATAAAAGATGAGTTAGGGCAAATGGACTGGGAGAGTCAAGCTGGAATGGAGAGGTAGAGAAAACGAAGCCCTGTATTTTATATTTAGAATTTAAATGATAGTTCTAAATTCTTGTTTAAAGGAGATCTGTTAATGTGCCAAGCCTGGAAGAGAGGAAGCAGTTCTCTGTGACAGTGGAGTCAGTTTACATTTACCCTATGTCTCTTCCCCATTGCATGTAACTTCCACTTATAAACCTGGGAATAGAGACAGATCTCCCCAAAAAGTATCTTAAAAACAGCAAAATATTAGTAACAACTTATAAGTCTAAAATTGAGGTAGTGTTTAAACAACTTTTGGGTCAGCCATGTGATGAAAGCTTATGCTATCCTTTAAAATGATACTGTAAGTATAAAAAAAATAGTAAAAAAATTTATAAAAATACTAGAGGCCCCGTGCACAAATTCGTGCATGGATGGGGTCCCTCAGCCTGGCTGGCGACTGGAGCCAATCACGGCCATCTCGACCAGTCCTGATTGGGGCCACTGGGGGCCAGTTGGCCAGGGAGGAACCACGGAAGGGTTCTAGGGCATGTCCAGCCCATCTCACCCAGTACTGATCAGCCGGACACCAGCAGCAAGCAAACCTACCAATTGAAGTGTCTGCCCCTGGTGGTCAGTGCGCATCATAGCAACTGGTCGAGCAGTCAACTGAACAGACACTTAGCATATTAGGCTTTTATATAGAGAGAAGATGATTATTTTGTTAGGTAAAAAATGTAAAACAACATGTAAGTAAAAAACAAAAGAAGAAGAAACATACACATAAAAGCACAGAGAAATATTGGAAGAAAATATATCAAAATGTTAATGTGGTTTTCTCTGGTAGAATTATGAGTGGTTTTCTTTTTCTTTTTTTCTTGCTTATCTTTATTTTTTTTCTCCTTTTTTTCAGATTATAAGAGAAAGTTTACTTTTAAAGTTACAGATGTAATAGAAATGAGCCATCTGGGCTACCTGGATTCAGGAAACAAGTTACAAAGGCAAAAGAAAGGCTTTGGAGCTTAGTAGAAAGGCAATGGCAACACACCTGGAAGAAGAGAGGGAAGGGAAAGAGCAGGCATACTCCTGAGAGGGAGAACTCTGCTTATCTTTATTTTCTAAATTTTTTAAAAAGAACCTGTACACTGCTGGAATGAGAAAACAACAAAAGTTAGTTCTTAAAAGAATTAATTAAATAAATAAATAAGAATCTTTGCTGAACTTTAAAGTGAAAAATAATGTAATTTTAAAAGTACATCCTTTACTATTATGATGAACAGAATTTATTAAAAGCCTAGTTTGTTGTATGTATAAATATGTGTGTAGGAGGTGATCTTGGATACACAAGGTTACATTTAATATTTTTTTTCTATTAAATATATCTTTATTGATTTCGGAGAGGAAGGGAGAGGGAAAAAGCGATAGAAACATCAATGATGAGAGAGAATCATTGATCAGCTGTCTCCTGAATGTCCCCTACTGGGGATCAAGCCTGCAACCCAGGCATGTGCCCTTGACTGGCATCAAACCTGGGACCCTTCAGTCTGCAGGCTGATGCTCTCTCCACTGAGCCAAATCCGCTAGGGCACATTTAACATTTTAAGTTAACCACATAGTTAACATTCCTCATAGATTTTGTAGACGACAATTCATTATAAGACACAGAACTTGTTTTCACCAGGCTTATATCTGATTGTGGGAATAAAGTTTAAACATGTGGAAATGTCAATAATAATTCCCATGGCTACCTAGTATGTTTTTCTACAAGTCATTAAATGATGTTTTATTCTCTAACTTCATGACCAGAAGAGTATTTTTGTTCATCAGTTTATGTTGTTCATTATATTCCACAAACGAGTGAGATCATGTGATATTTATCTTTTTCCAACTGGTTTATTTCACTTTGCATAATGATCTCCAGGTCCATCCATGCTGTTGCAAGTGGTAAAAGTTCCTTCTTTTTACAGCAGCATAGTATTCCATTGTGTAGATGTACCACTGTTTTTTAATCAACTCATCTGCTGATGGACACTTAGGCTGTTTCCAAATCTTAGCTATTGTAAATTGAGCTGTTATGAACATAGGGGTGCAAATGTTTTTTCTGATTGGTGTTTCTGATTTCTTGGAATATATTCCTAGAAGTGGGATGACTGGGTCAAATGGGAGTTCCATTTTTAACTTTTTGAGGAAACTCCATACTGTTTTCCACAGTGGTTGCACCAGTCTGCATTTCCCCCAAGCAGTGCACGAGGGTTCCTTTTTCTCCACATCTTTGCCAGCACTTGTCATTTGTCAGTTTGTTGATGATAGCCATTCTGAGGTGTGAGATGGTATCTCATCATAGTTTTGATTTGCATCTCTTGGATGATTAGTGACTGAGCATGTTTTCATATGTCTCTTGGCCTTCTGTATGTTCACTTTTGAAAAGTATCTATTTAAAGTCCTTTGCCCATTTTTTGATTGAATTGTTTGTCTTCCTTTTGTTAAGATGTATGAGTTCCCTATAGATTTTACTGATTAGGCCCTTATCAGATACAACATTGGCAAATATGTTCTTCCATGCAGTGGGCTTTCTTGTTGTTTTGTTGATGGTTTCTTTTGATATGCAGAAGCTTTTTATTTTGATGTAGTCCCATTTGTTTATTTCCTTCTTAGTTTCTATCGCCCTGGGAGTTGTATCGGTAAAGATATTGCTACGATAAAGATCTGATATTATGCCTATGGCTTCTTCTAAGATTTTTATGGTTTCTCATCTTATGTTTAAGTCCTTTATTCATTTTGGGTTTATTTTAGTGTATGGTGTAATTTCATGGTCTACTTTCATTTTTTTGCATGTATCTGTCCAATTTTCCCAACACCATTTATTAAAGAGACTATCTTGACTTCATTGTATGCTCTTGCCTCCTTTGTCAAATATTAATTGAGCATAATGGCTTGGGTCAATTTCTGGTTTCTCTGTTCTGTTCTGTTGGTCTATATGTCTGTTCTTTTGCCAGTACCCAGGCAATTTTGAGAACAGTGGCTTTGTAATATAGCTTGATATCTGGTATTGTGATCCCTCCAACTTTGTTATTCTTTCTCAAGATTGCTGTGGCTATTGGGGGTCTTTTTTTTATTCTATATGAACTTCTAGGTCTTTGAAGTATGCCATCAGTATATTTTTTTATTTTTTTAAAACTGTATAAGGACATTCTCTCTTTTTATAAAAATATATATTTTATTGGTTTTTTTACAGAGAGGAAGGGATAAGCATAGAGAGTTAGAAACATAGATGAGAGAGAAACATTGATCAGCTGCCTCCTGCACACTCCCCATTGGGTATGTGCCTGCAACCAAGGTACATGCCCTTGACTGGAATCGAACCTGGGACCCTTGAGTCCACAGGCTGACTCTCTATCCACTGAGCCAAACCGGTTAGGACTGCCATTGGTATTTTAATGGGAATTGCATTGAATTTATAGATTGCTTTGGGTAGTATGGACATTTTAATGATGATGATTCTACCAATCCATGAACATGGTATATTCTTCTATTTGTTTATGTCTTCCGTCTTCCTCTACCTGTTTTTTCAATGTCCTGAGGTTTTTTGAGTACAGGTCTTTTACCTCTTTAGTTGAGTTTATTCCTAGGTATCTTAATTTTTTTGGTGTGATGGTAAATGGGATTGCTTTTTTAGTCTCTCTTTCTGTAAGTTTACTATTGGTGTATAGAAATGCCATAGATTTCTTGGAATTAATTTTGTATCCTGCTACATTGCCGAATTCATTTATTAAGTCTAATAGTTTTTTGATGAAGTCTTTAGGGTTTTTTATGCACAATATCATGTCACCTGCGAAAAATGACAGTTTTACTTCTTCTTTTCAAATTTGGATGCCTTTTATTTCTTCTTGTCTGATCACTATGGCTAGCACTTCCAGTATTATGTCAAACAGGAGTGGTGAGAGTGGGCATCCCTGTCTTATTTCTGTTCTTAGGTGAAATGGTTTTAGTTTTTGCCCATTGAGTATGATATTGTCTGTAGGTTTGTCATATAAGGTTTTTATTATGTTGAAGTATGATTCCTCTATTTTCACTTGCTGAGAGTTTTTATCAAGAAAGGGTGTTGGATTTTGTCAAATGCTTTTTCTGCATCAATTTATATGATTATGTGATTTTTATCTCTCAATTTTTGTGTGTGTTGTATCACATTTATTAATTTGAGGATATTGTACCATCCATGCATCTCCAGAATAAATCCCATTTGTTCATGGTGTATGATCTTTTTAATGTAATGCTGGATCCGATTTGCTAGGATTTTGTTGAGGATTTTAGCATCTATGTTCAACCTGAATATTGGCCTGTAAAATTCTCTTTCTTTGTAGTGTCCTTATCTGGTTTTGGGATTAGGGTAATGCTGGCTTCATCGAAAGAGCTTGTAAGTGTTCCTTCCTCTTGAATATTTTGGAATAGTCTGAGGAAGATAGGTTTTAGTTCTTCTTTGAATGTTTGGTAAAACTCCCATGTGAAGCTGTCTGACCCAGGGCTTTTTTTTTTGGCCGAAAGTTTTTAACTTAGGCGTTTATATATAGATAGATGTTTTATGTAGATTACAGAGGGATCTGTTCTCTACTCGATAATTGAAATGACAGAGAAAAGAAAAATACTATTAGGGATATATTAACGAGTAACAGAAAATATGTTAATTGAAAGTTGGTAAGCATTTAAAAAGGTGTCTGTAATAAAATAATCACACTAAATATTTTAACCTTTAAATCTAACCATTGTACATAATGTAGTTATACTCAACTTAAAGTTGTACCTGTTTTCATAGTAAAACTAATGTTGCACAAATAGGAAAGTGTGTCATGTGGGCAAGTAGGGCTTTAAATCAAGTTAATTATTTACAGTATATTTAATTGTTCTTGGTTGAAATAACGTGTTGATAGGACATGGTGATTGTCAAGGGACTTGTGTCCAATGCATTGTGGCCAAAGTTTCAACGCAGAGTAAACAGGAATGGGTAATAATAAAGTTTTTAAATGACCATTCACACAGAAATAGCATCATTTTTTTGTGGTGCCAACATTTGAACATTGTGATTTACTGATCTTCTTTTAACTCACCAATTTATAATTAGTTGAATTATGTTTAAAATCAGACTATTTTTCCTAGTAAAGCAACAACTAAGCAAGTTCTAAGAATCTGCCTCAAGATGTACAATAAAAATGTACTTTAAAGTCATTTTCCCCCCTGCTTTACATTAAAATTTAGGATTGGAGACAAACCACTAATTACATATACCATAATGAGATTTATCATTATCATAGCAAATGAGTTAACGATATATTTTCTAAAAAATGGAACGCTATTTTAGCTCTCGAGTTGCCCCTACTGAATTTGTATTTTAAAATGTTCATAATCTGCTAGCTTCATGAAACCTAACAACCGTTGGTTTTAAAACAAACTTTTTTGTATGTCTGAAAGTGTAGCTTTTGATAAATAAAAAAGCTGTAAGCGTGTATAACTATTTTACTTAACAGGTAAATTAATATGAATTATATAGCAAACTGCTCTAAGTGGAGCTCATCCAGATAAGTTGTAGGCGTTTCCTAGGAAACTAGTGTTAACCAACGAATCTTCTGTCAACTTGCTTCTAAAGTACTCGCAGTCTTAGCGTGGTCCTCCGCTAGACTGCGCGCTACTGAGCTCGTTCCACAGCGGGCGCTGAGGAGAGGCAGGCGTGTGTTGACGCTCTGATGCCCTTGCATACATTTCAGGGCTTCCCGCTCTTACCCCGTCGGGCTTAGACATTTTTAACTGCCATCCGGCTCCCCACCCTGGCTTCCAACTCTGTCTGGTGCCCCCTAGTGCTCATCACCTGTATAATCCTGAGTAGTTGTGAGAAGCAAAGGGGTCCAGGGAGCCCAAGGATACTTTCCATTACTGTGAACTGTGTGGATCCAAATTTCCTCTATGTCCAATGCCATACATTACATGTGTACTTTCATACACCCCTAGAGAAAGAGGGGATGGTGTTTTACTAAGCCACCAAAGGAAAGATGGAAATTGTTTCAACCAACTACAGAGAAGTCAACTCAGCTCTCTCAAATTGGGGTAAAAGAGGCAAATTTCCACTTCCTCCCTCCCCGCACCATTTATTTTATTTTATTCTGGCAAAGAGTTCACTATGATCCTTGATTTCAGTAGGGTAGCCCATCTTTGAGAGCCAGAATGTATTGGAGCTGGAGCTGAGAATGCCCACAACTTATCTTGATTGCTATGGAAGGGAGGAGGATAGAAGATAACTCTCCCTGTTTCCTTCCCCAACCCATTTAATCAATATTAATCTCATGCGCAATCCACAAAGTTTCTTTTGCCTTCCGGAGCTGTTAGCTCTTCTGGCTGAGCCTAGGCTCTGGTTCTCCTGCTTTGCCTTTCCCCTCCACCCCAACAGCTCTACAGTCACTCAACACTTCAGCAGCTTTCTCCATTAAAGATGAACAACAGATCATTTTTCTTTGCATGGCAACCCTAAGAGTTTTCTCTAGCTTCAGCAGAACATTGATGGGAATCTATTCTCTCGCCTGCCTCCCTTTTCTTTTTACTTCTTTCTTTCCTTTTTTCTTTTTTTCCCTTCCTTCCCTTCTTCCACAATTAACCCCTAAATAATGATTTTCCCAGCTAGCGCTGATTTTAAGGATGGGGTTTAGCGACTCACGGTGACGCTCCCATCAGCCTTCCAGAAGGGGCGGTTTCCAAAAGAAAACTACAATTCCCATGAGGCGTCAAATTAAAACTGCCGCAGGGCATCACGGAAGTCGTAGGCTCCTTCCGCCTGAGCCCCTTTCATTCCTTAAGCGAGTAAACTACAAGTCCCAGGAGCCTCGGTACTGGCACGCCTGCGCGAGAGTCCTGAGGGTGAGGTGGGGGTGGGGGTGGGGGTGGGGCTGCCCCGGGCGGTGGGGGGCGGGGTTCGAGCGGGCTGTGTGGAGCCTTCAGACTCCCGGCGCCATTTAGCGCGGCGAGTTTCTCTGTGGGACGCGCCTCTTCACACTCGACCACTCTGCACTCCAGTCTTCGGTGACAGAAGGTGCCTGTTGGGGTTACTACTCTTTTCTCTCCCTGTCCCCCTTCACCCAGTCCTTTCGGTCTCCTCTGCTCTTGGCCCAGAGAAGCAGCGGAGCTCGGGCCCCGCGGCGAGCGGCCCTCCCCTCCCCACCGTTCCCTCCCTCCGTCAGCCCCCGGCACCGGCCCGGGAGGAGACGGGGGTTTGCCAGGCCCGGGGCGGGCGGGGAGGCCTCGGGGAAGGGGGGGCCCGCTTCTCAGGCACCGAGGCTTCGACTCTTCAGTCCGGGCGATGGACGCCTTGTGAGACTGGTCCCCCTCGCTGGGGGCGCGTTTGTGAGGCGGCGACCGACTGACTGTCCGGGAGCCCCCGGGCCCGGCCCTCCCTCGCCTTCCTCGGCCCCTCCCACTCTCTTTGGCCCTGGAGCTGCCACCGCTCGGGAGTCGGTGCTAGTCCCTGCCTCGCGTTGCCGCCGCCCTCCGGGCCTAGCCCGCCCAGTCCGCGCAGCGGCGGCGGCGGGGAGCCGGAGCCGGAGCCGTCGCCGCACCCGCCGCATCCGCTTCCACTCGGTGCCGGCTCTTTGCCTTGCCCCTCATGACTGCGGCGTCTCTGCTGCTACAGCCTTCCCGGCCGCCGCTTGCCGCAGGATGGCTGCGGATCGCGAGGCGCTAACCCCAGTGGCTCAGCTCCTCGATAGCCCGCCGGCGAGCCCGCCTTGTGAGCCGAAGCAGCAGTCGCAGCAGGGCCCCGTGTCCCGCCTCGCCTTCGGGGCGACTTGTCAGTGCTAAGCGAGGAGTCGTCCGGTTTGATCCTAACCCGTCGGGAGCCGGAGCCGTCGTAGCGGTACCTGCCAACCTGCACCGCTCCTCCGGGTCGGCCCCTCACCCTCTCTTCATTCACAAATTCGGCCCGGCTCGCCTCGCTCCAGCGGACCGACCATGTCCCGAGGCGCCGCGGAGAAGCAGGGCGGCACTCCGAGCTCCCTGTTCCTCTCGCCGCCGGCGCCTACCCCCAAGAATGGCTCTAGCTCAGATTCCTCTGTTGGGGAGAAACTGGGCGCGGCGGGGACAGACTCTGGAACTGGCAGGACCGAGGAGTACCGGCGTCGCCGCCACACTATGGACAAGGACAGCCGTGGGGCGGCCGCGACTACCACCACCACCGAGCACCGCTTCTTCCGCCGCAGCGTCATCTGCGACTCCAACGCCACGGCGTTGGAATTGCCCGGACTCCCGCTTTCTCTCCCCCAGCCCACCGTCGCCGCAGTGGTTCCACAGAGCACGCCTTCGGAGCCCCATCGCGAGGAGACCTTGACCGCGACCGTCGCTGCCCAGGTAGCCCAGCAGCCTCCCGCCGCAGTTGCTGCCCCGAGAGAACCCGCTGCCCCGGGCCCTGCAGCCACGACTGCCCCCAGCAGTATCAGCAAAGACCGCCAAATTTCCCAGCCCGACCATGTGGGGAGCAAAGAGGAGCCTCCATCAGCGAGAAGCGGCAGCGGCGGCAGCAGCGCCAAGGAAGCGCAAGAGGAACGGAGCCAGCAACAGGATGATATCGAAGAGCTGGAGACCAAGGCCGTGGGAATGTCCAACGACGGCCGCTTTCTCAAGTTTGATATAGAAATTGGCAGAGGCTCCTTTAAGACGGTCTACAAAGGACTGGACACTGAAACCACTGTGGAGGTCGCCTGGTGTGAACTGCAGGTATAGCCCCGCCTACTTTATTATACGGTGGTTTGGGTCCCAAATGTGCTCGGTTAAGCCAGTTTATCGAGTTCACTCGTTACTTGTCATTCTTTAACTGTTCGCGCAGACTGGGGGGGGGGGGGGGAGGCCACCTTTTCAAAGAGATTGAAACTAGATTTTGGGGGATTATTGATAGCCAGTGAGATTTGCTGCTAGAGAAGGAGTTGTGAAAATCTTTGGTACAAACGCATTGCCTACTTGTTGTTATTATAGTATAGTGTCTGGCAGGAAACTTGGAAATAGTGGAGGACGTTTTTGAGTTAGGAAAGTACAGTCTTCCTGCCTTGTACATTTCGGACTCATCAGAGACTCTGCAGTGATGATTTGCTGGTGTGTTACTGAGATCAGACTGTTCTTTTTTAATAAGAACGACCTTGTTCATGAATGACCTTCCTTTGGCTATATCTTTGTTGGCGGTTACACAGCCATTTAATAATAACCACTATAAAAAAGACTTTCTTCTGGCCAAATGCCTTGGTACTAGTAAGGTACAATAAGTATTCGATGTTGTACCACCTAATGGCGCTTAAGCCTTATGCTAGCTAGCAGTGATCTTACATTGTTAATTAAAACTAGTATGTCTTTAGCCCAGAAACTATACAATGAATAGTACTAGCCCATGCAAAATTATTGTTTTAGTTTTGTTATAAAAGATTTTTAAGCCAAGCTTTCCCAAAAGTTCATAGGAGTTACTACAATGCTTCCTTTTTAATCTCTGGGAGGTTTTCATGGTGTAAATAATGGTGTGCCATTCTGGTTGACAAGTATATTCTAGGTTTAAATACCTGGTTTTGGGTTACTTGTTGTTTGACCTGTATCAGCTTGATTTCCTCATCAGGAAATGAACGTAGGTTATTGGAAGAAGCAGTGTTAATACTGAATGTAAAAGGCAGGGTTTTTTGTTGTTGTTTTTTTAATGAAGAATGCCATTATCTATATTCTTTTTTGCCAAGAAAAAGGAGCAAGCTGAAATAGGATATGAAAGTAACTGAATGATCTAGGAATTTTGTTTTATCTATGTTAATAATACGTAATTCTTTGAACGTCACCTTCCAAATGACCAAGGCCATATCAAATGTGAAGGGAAAATTAACATGTGGAAGGAAATAAACTTAAAAACTGACAAGTTCTTTAGAACATAATATTGTAGGTTTTACAGTTAGTGATATAGAACTTCTAGGCATTGTGAAAAAACTACACTGTTTTATAGTGGTCTAGAGTTGGGAAGGTGACAGATCTTTAAAAAAATTTGTCAAACTATGATTTTATTCTTATTGTTCAGTCTTATTCAGAAACTTAGGTCTGCCTGGCTCTACTGCGTGGGGCAGTGGTTGAACTTCCACCTATGAACCAGGGGGCAGGGACGGAGAGAGAGAGACTGAGAGAGTGAGATAGAGAGAAATATCCATTGGTTGCCTCCCCCACACTCCCCAAAGGTAGATCCAACCTCCAACTCCAGCTGGGGCATGTTATATCAAAATATTCAGTTTAGTTAAGAAAAACCACACTAATTATTTCTGTAGATGTATTTTGTGCAGCCAAGGTTTAGCTTCTCAGAAACAGATGATCTTTTTTTTTTTTTTAGATGGTATTGTGTTAAACACAAACATATAAACCAAACAGTAAGAGGTGAAACTAATTAGTGAATCAAATAATAATTAATGTGCACACTTTCTATATTAGTACATAAAAGTAAACAGATTGCTTAGGATAATGACAAGATCATCTTGATAACTAATAGTTTTGAGCTTAATAACCTGATATATTCATCTCTATGTGGATACTCTCCTTACTTGGACTGGTAGGTCATTGCAGATTAAGGTAAATTTGGAAATGCAACAGATTATCTCTTTTACATGCTGAAGAGTTCCAGGCATTCTCATATTTATACTAAAGGCCGGGTGCATGGATTCATGCATCAGTGGGGTCCCTCAGCCTAGCCTGTGCCCTCTTGCAATCCAGGACCCCTTGGGGGATGTCTGTCTGCTGGTTTCGGCCCAGCGGGATCCCCGCAGGCCCTGGGATCGGGCTGAAACCAGCAGTCGGGCATCCCCTGAGGGATGTATTAGTGGTGAAGCAGCAGGCGGTGGGGAGGAGCCCGGGCCAGGTGCTGTTCAGCTCCCACTCTCCCAATGCCAGTGCTGGCATGTAGGGGGAGTGTCCACAGGGGAGGCTCGTGCCACGCAGCTGCACTCGCCAGTCACAAGCCCTGATTGGTCAGCTGAGCAGCTCTCCCACAGTGGGAGCACACTGACTACCAGGGGGCAGCTCCTGCGTTGAGCATCTGCCCTCTGGTGGTCAGTGTGCATCCTAACTACCGGTTGAATGGTCGAACAGCCACTTAGGCTTTTATATGTATAGATGCTCTTTAACTCTGCATTCATCCCTTCCACACAAGCACTCAGCTATAGGTAGTAAAGAGTAGATAAAGAATTCTAAATAAAGAAGTAAATTGGTTAGATTTGCATATTAATAGTTGTGGAGAATAAATTTAAAGAGTACAGTGGTGTGGAGTTTAGTTAGGGTCTGAATATGAGACGTATTAGAGGAATGGCATCTTTAAATACTTAGGAGATAAAGTATGCAGGGTTTAGTGATTAATTCAATTTGGAGGAAAGTGAAGAAGGGTAAGAGGGTGGGGCTAGATCAGGGGTGGGCAGACTTTTTGACTCGAGGGCCACAAGGGGTTCTTAAACTGGACCGGAGGGCCAGAACAAAAGCATGGATGGAGTGTTTGTGTGAACTAATATAAATTCAAAGTAAACATCATTACATAAAAGGGTACGGTCTTTTTTTTTTTAGTTTTATTCATTTCAAATGGGCCGGATCTGGCCCGCGGGCCGGGCCATAGTTTGCCCACGGCTGGCTAGATGATGGTGCTGTCAATTGAAGGAGGGAATGAGAAAGAAGAGTGGTTTTAGTTTTTTTGAGATGATGACTTTGAGGTCATTGTAGAAACCTCCAGGAAGAAGTTCAATTGTCGGTTATATTACTGAACATCAAAAAATAGGTCTGAGGTAGAGATAGAGGATGATGATCCCCGAATTTCTATATTAGTCATAGCTGAAATAATGAAAGTAAATGAAATCCTCTAGAGAGAGGAGATATACATATGTATAGTGAGAGAAAGAAGTAGAGGAAGAGACTAGGGCAAAATAGGAATAACTAATGGATAAGCAAAGGAAAAAAGAGCCCAGGGGTTAGACTAAATAGAACACTAGAAGAGTAGTAATATCAAGGGAATAAAATTTCAAGAAAACATTATAGCAGAGAAGTCCAAGTTGCTTAGCAGTAATTGTTCAGAATGAATTTTTGAAGGAGTAGGATAAGAAGTATAGAGATTAGGCTATTGAAATTGTATATTGCATTTGGTTATTAAGTCATTAACAATAAAATTTAGGATTATCTAAGGGAGATTAAGGAAGAAGCTCATAAGTAGATGTAAATCACTGGTAATATTCTATATTTCTGAATTAGTTTGCAAGGGAGAAGTACAGAAATAGAATCTATAAGTAACTCATGTGGCTATTTAAATTTAAATTAATTAAAATGAAACACAGTTTTAAAAATATGTATAGTTTTAAAACTCAGTCCTTTAGTTGCACCAGCCACATTTCAAGTGTTCAAAAGCCGCATGTGGTTACTATATTAGATGGTGCAGTTGCGTACCATACTCACACTGGCTAGGCATCAAACCTGCAACCTATGTGCCCTGACCAGGAATCGAACCTGTAACCTTTTGTTGTAAGGGACAACGCTCTAACCAACCGAGCCACCTGGCCAGGTTGAGTTGTATGTGTTTTAAATAGCTTTATTGAGATATAATTCACACGCCATAAAGAATATACCGTACTATTTTATAACTTGTTACAATTTAAAACATCTATACTCTATCCTACATAATAAAAGCCTAATATGCTAAGTGTCTGGTCGTCTGGTCGGCCGTTCACCAATCAAAGTGTAATATGCTAATGATACACTAAGGCTGCTTAACTGCACCGATGGAGTCCCTTGGCCTGGCCTGCACCCTCTCGCAATTTGGGACCCTTCGTGGGTGGGGATGTCGGAGAGCTGGTTTTGGCCCGATCCCACCGGCCAAGCGGAGGGACCCCACTGGTGAACGAATTTGTGCACCAGGCTTTTAGTTAGTAATAAAGAAAAAAATAGCCTTTCGTTTTGTGGAAAATATGTACAAAGGATGTTATTACAAACTCACATATACATGCAGAGTTGACAAAGATTAACATTGTTACATTTGCTCCAAATATTTGGTGACCTTATAGTTTCAAAAGAGTGGAAAATTTGCGGTGGATTTAAGGAATAGCTGAGGAAGGTTAAGAAGCAGAGGTAATAAGAGAAGGTAATTTATCATTTATTTACTTTTTAAATTTATCTTTATTGTAGGAATTACTACAGATATTTCCTCCCCCCATTCCCTCCTTAACCCCCTGCACCCTGCTCCCACTCCCTCATCAGGACTTCACCTCATTATTGTCTATCCATGGGTTATACATATATGCATATAAGTTCTTCGATTAATCTCTTACTGCCCCTGCTCCCCTTTCCCTCTGAAATAGGTCAGTCTGTTGCATGCTTCCATGTCTGTGGACCTATTTTATTTGTCAGCTTATTTTGTGCATTAGATTCTACATATAAGTGGGATCATGTGATACTTGCCTTTCTTTGACTGTCTTATTTCATTTAACATAATACTCTCCAGGTCCCTCCATGCTGTCTCAAAGGGTAAGAGATCCTTCTTTTTATAACTGCATAGTATTCCATTGTGTTAATATACCACAGCTTTTTTTTTTTAATTGATTAAGGTATTACATATGTGTCCTTATCCCCCCATTCCCCCTTCCCACACCCCACTCATGCCCTCACCCCCCTGTTGTCTGTGTCCATTGGTTAGGCTTATATGCATACATACAAGTCCTTTGGTTGATCTCTCTCCCTTACCCCCACCCTCCCCTACCTTCTCTCTGAGGTTTCATGGTCTGATCGATGCTTCTCTGTCTCTGGATCTGTTTTTGTTCATCATTTTATGTTGTTCATTATATTCCATAAATGAGTGAAATTTATCTTTCTCTGATTGGCTTATTTCGCTTAGCATAATGTTCTCCAGTTCCATACATGTTGCAAATGGTAAGAATTCCTTCTTTTTTACTGCAGCGTAGTATTCCATCACAGCTTTTTTTTTTTTTTTTTTTTTTTTTAATCCATTCATCTACTGATGAGTACTTGGGCTTTTTCCAGATCTTAGCTATTGTAAATAAAACTGCTATGAACATAGGGGTGCATATATTCTTTCTAATTGGTGTTTCGGTATTCTTAGGATATATTCCTAGTAGTGGGATTACTGGGTCAAATGGCAGTTCTATTTTTAATTTTTTGAGGAAAGCCCACACTGTCTTCCATAGTGGTTGCTCTAGTCTGCATTCCTATCAGCAGTGTACTAGGATTCTCTTTTCTCCACATCCTTGCCAGCACTTGTTGATTTGTTGATGATAGACATTCTGGCAGGTGTGAGGTGATATCTCATTGTAGTTTTAATTTGCATCTCTGAGGATTAGTGACATTGAGCATTTTTTCATGTCTCCTGACTATTTGTATGTCCTCTTTGGAGAAGTGTCTATTCAGGTCTTCTGCCCATTTTTTAATTGGGTTGTTTGTCTTTTGTTGAGTTGTATGAGCACTTTATATATTTTGGAAATTAGGCCCTTATCAGATGTATCATTGGCAAATATGTTCCCCCATACAGTGAGTTCCCTTTTTATTTGATGCTGGTTTCTTTAGCTGTACAGAAGGTTTTTAGTTTGGTGTAGTCCCATTTGTTTATTTTTTCCTTTGTTTCTCTTGCCCTAGGGCCTAGGTGATGTATCTGTGAAAATTCTGTTATGTGAGATGTCTGATATTTTGCTGCCTTCATTTTCTTCTAGGATTTTTATGGTTTCACTACTTACAATTTAAGTCTTTTATCCATTTTAAGTTTATTCTGTGTCTGGTGTAAGTTGGTGGTCTGGTTTAATTTTTACATGTATCTGTCCAATTTTCTCAACACCACTTACTGAAGAGACTCTTTATTCCATTGTATGCTCTTGCCTCAATTGTCAAAGGTAATTTCTTTAGACTAGTTTGAATGAATATAGAGCAAGAAAGATTGGGTGGGTAAGTAGAAGATGTTATCAAGGATAAGGTGGATAGGTGAGCAAGGAAAGATCTTTAAAAGTTGAAACATTGAAATGTAATATTTGGTTATTCTTTATGGATAGTTAAATTCAATCTAAACACTTTATACCATATATCAACTAGTTTACAGAACACTCAAGTACTGGGAGCAATGTGCTGATTTTTAAACAGTTTGCTTTTTTTATGTAATCTGGCATTCATGCTACATTTGCATATCAGTATGGTGATGTGTAAGTGGAGCAGCTCTCTGAAATTACCATCCTTGTTTGCCACTTGAGGAAACAGCCAGATTTCTTGTAATTCCATTGCAAGAAAGTTCTGAATTATACTATTTCTAGAATATAGTCAAAATGGACTTTTCTACAAAAGTAGAGTTTGACATGCTTGTGAGGGTAACGAGGGAGACTTTACTACTCATGGTTACTCACGCCACCAAAACTGGAAAAGAACAAGACAATTCTTTTAGAGCAGTTTTAGGTTTACAACAAAAT
The DNA here is from genome assembly GCF_964212035.1 of Myotis nattereri. Taxonomy (NCBI): domain Eukaryota; kingdom Metazoa; phylum Chordata; class Mammalia; order Chiroptera; family Vespertilionidae; genus Myotis; species Myotis nattereri. The sequence goes on along the minus strand of NC_138076.1, from coordinate 121,248,212 downwards.
TGAGAGGGAAGTACAGAGATTTCTTATGTACCTACTACCCACACCCCCAACATGCTAGCTTCAACATTCTCCATTATAAACATTACTCACCAGAACAATACTTTTTGTACTATATTGACAGAACAGTACTAAATTGACAAATCGTAACCAAAAGTCTATAGTTTTCCTTCAAGGTCACTCTTAGTGTTGTACAATCTGTGGGTTTGGACAGACACATATATCTCCATCATTATAATATACAAAATATTTTCACTGCTCTTCATTCTTCTATCACCCTGACTGACCCCTGGCTACACTAATCTTTGTTACATCTCCGTGGCCTTGCCTTTTCCTGAATAGTTGGAGTCATACAGTACCTGTAGCCTTTTCAGATCGACTTCTTGTGCCTAGTAAAGGCAGAAAATTAACCGATGATTTTGTATTTGAGTCATAATTGTTGACTAGAATGTTTACAAAGACCAAGTCACAGAGGGTAGGTGTTCATTCAGAAGTGTTGAGGATAAAGGATTGGACTAAATGACCCTTTTATTACTACTATTTTGTGATGTGTTGAGAATTATGTGCATAGTTATATTCATCGCATGATTTACAGTGTTTCTTTTAAGTTACTATTGTCATTGGATAAAATCAGTCAGTATCTGTGCCTTTCATTTGCATCTTTTTCTTTTTTCTTTTTTTGATGTATAAATATATTTAATTTAATTTGGCTTCTTTTTCCTGAAGTTCCAGTGGGGGAATAATAGGCTTCTCTGCCCAAAGTAAAGATGTCTACTGACTGCAGGGATTCTGGACAAGCATGTTTGCATCCTGCTTGTCGATGACCGTGTTAGGGGCCGGTCAGAATTTTCCAGCAGTGAATTCATTTGCAGTTTTTAAATAGCTGAAGAGTTATATTTGTTTCTGCATGAAAGAGAAGATTTTATCATGGAATTAGATGCTTGTGTTACTTTGGGCCAAATGTAGTCTACTAGAATTTTGATATAGAACTAGCTGTGGTCTATCACAACTATTATCCAGCTGTGTAATTTCTCAAGTATAATATTAATACTTGATTTGAAGAGAAATAGTGAAATCAATGCTTGCTATAAGTATGGTATTTCTTTTGAAATGACAAGTGGTAAATATTTAGTATCATAGTTACTGTAGTTTAGTTCAATGAAACAAATATTAATATTACACGATAGCTATTTTTTAAAAAATAATTTATCACAGACTCAGGAAACTTTAGACTGTTTAGCTTCCAAAAACTGACAGTATTTTTCATCTGTCTTTGTGTCTGGTTCAGATACGGCAGAATTGTACTATTAAATGTAAGCTTTGAGTGGTACTTAATTTTGAGTTGTAGCCACAGGTAACTATGACTGAAACATAATTCAAAACTTTTGACAATTTGCCCTTGCTGGCTTGGCTCAGTGGATAGGGCGTCGGCCTGTGGACTGCTGGGTCCCGGGTTCGATTCCGGTCAAGGGCACATGCCTGGGTTGCAGGCTCGATCCCCAGTAGGGGGTGTGCAGGAGGCAGCTAATCAATGATTCTCTCTCATCATTGATGTTTCTCTCTCTCCCTCTCCCTTCCTCTCTGAAACCAATAAAAATATATTTTAAAAAACCCAAAAACTTTTGGCAATGGATAGCTTGTTAATTGCTTTAGAAGGATTTTAAGCCTTGCTTCATATTTAGTGCTTTAACTAGAAATATGTAAGTAGCTGGCTCATGGTTTCCTAATGATTTAAATTAAGTTGGAATTATCTTTCAAATTAAGTGATTTCACATTAGGGTTAAATTTTGTTTATACTGTTTACTTGAACTGTGGGAAACCTGAAGGGGGGCGGTTACGGTATTTAATATTTAGATTTGATGCTTGAGTTTTTAAGAAATCTTATAAAGATGTTAAGATTTGTGTAGATGTGCTAGTGGTAAAATATTTTTTTAAAATTATATATTACATATAACATAAACCTAGAAAAGTTAACATATCGTGACTAATTGGTTATCATAGTGAGTAATTTGTTATTAAAAAGTGAATTGTGGAAATTATCAAAGGAAATACATTTTGTTGTAAGCAAAAATATTAATAAAATATAGATATTCAGGCATATGGAGAATAATTTTAATGTGTCAATGAAAATGAAAACTCATATTCTGTAAGTCTGGGTTTTGGACAACTAATAAATTCCTTATGTAAAAAATGATTTGTGGAAATTGAAAGGCAACAGTCATTGTGCTAACACTTGTGATTAGGGCTTGAGATTATGAATGACTTAATAAAATAATATGGGACAGGACATACCCACTTTTTAAAGAGATTAACATAACCAAGCTATGGGGAAACATGAAAGATTTTAAGAAAGAAAAACACTAGGTTTATATTTTTTAAACAATGGATAAAGTCTGATTCCCACACCTCCCCACCATACCCCTCAGTCCAGGAGGATAGCATTCTCTTCTTTAAAACGGCCACTGACTCTGTTTCTCTTAACAGTGATGATCATATTGTCACTCTTTCTTTTTTTTTTTTTTTTTATTGATTTTTTACAGAGAGGAAGGGAGAGAGATAGAGTTAGAAACATCGATGAGAGAGAAACATCGATCAGCTGCCTCCTGCACATCTCCTACTGGGGATGTGCCCGCAACCCAGGTACATGCCCTTGACCGGAATCGAACCTGGGACCTTTGAGTCCGCAGGCTGACGCTCTAGCCACTGAGCCAAACCGGTTTCGGCACTCTTTCTTAAGAGTTGAATAATATGTTCAACTTATTTTCATAATATTTTAGAATAATTAGTGAGTGAACTTTGTCAGCTCATATTTGGCATACGAGTGGTAGTTGCTTTCCGATTTATAATTCTCAGTTGGGAAAATAATCTAGGTTATGTTGTGAATATAATTTACAAATATACTCATAACACATATATATTTATAAATTTCCTTAGTCTTCTAAGAGAAAAATTCATATGTAATCTCATGAATTGACTGAACTATGGAATAAAAATATTGGGTTTTTTAATATCTCAACTACTATATTCTGGTTTGAGAAATAAAGAATAACTAAGACATTTTCTCCTCTTTGAGTGTGACAGAACTACCTCAGTCAACCTCTATTTCCTCTTCTTTGAATTTGTTTGAAATTCCTATTTACTACACTGATTTGACTAGCCTCCATTAGTCTCAAAAGTCAGAAGAAATAACTTGCTATCTGCCATTTCTAATGTTAGTAATTTTAAAATCTGAAAATTTGTTAGTAATCATTAACAGAATTGTTTAAGGGTTAAACAATTAAAGTTGTATATAGAAATAATTTGAGGTACCTTTTTGGGTTCTTTGCCAGTAATATTATGACTTTATTATGACTATAGGACAGGATGTAGAAATAAATCTTTGCTTTATTTATGAAGCAGTGATAATCCCACCTGCAGTGTTTAATTTTTTTTTTTAGCTCTTTGTAGAGAGATCACCTTTGTTTAGCCTTCAGTTCTTCCATGCTAGACTTCAGTCCTTATATGCTTCAGTCCTTATGGACTCCTGTTGTTGGTGAAGATTTATTTGTCAAGAGATGGGAATAAAGGATTTCAAATTTTTACTGTTTTTAAATGGGGCCTTTTAAAATATATATAATATCTAAAATATATATAATGTCTAATACTGAGTGAGGCACACAGATAGTAAAAATATGGCCTCTTTTAGATTTTATAGTACTTTGGTTTTAAAATTTGGACAGAATATAGAAATGTAGGAAAATTTCGGTTATATTATGGCCCCAGCCATGCATTTTCAAAAGCAGTGTGTTGCATTTCTAAAGCTAGTGCATTGCATGCACCACTGAGCATAATGGGAAAAGAAAAGTGCCATAAAAAGCTAAGTACCAAGTAACTAGCTAGAAAAGGCTTTTAATGGGAGAGCTGGTACGGTCATTAATCTAGTAGAGTAATACTTGAGGAAATGGTTCCTTGTGTTTAACTGCAATTTCTTTTAGTTATTAGAGACCAAAATAGGAAATTCAGAATTAGCACTTAAATGCTGATATAGGTTTATTTTTTTTTAAAGTGCCTTTTTGAAGCCCAATTTAGTACAAAGAAAATTAGGATGGGAGGCTTGGTTCTCATGCTAACTACAGAAGAATGACCTTGAGTAAGTATGCTGTCTTATTAGTGAAGTGAGTGGTAGAATTGTTTAAGGATCTTTTCAGCGTATTCTCTTGAACAATTGATAAGGAGGATTTTTACCTTGATTCAGTCTGATTTCCCCTAACACTCCTCCGGTTACTAAGTGTATAGTAGTTTTGCTCTAAATAGACTACTTTTCAGTGACTTTCAAACTTTTGATTAAGACCCATTCTAATCTAATAATTAAATTTTACATTATGACTTAGTACATGCACACATAAAAAGACAAAAGTTTCACAAAACTTATGTTTTCTGTCCTATTTCACTTAAAAATAAAGGCTATTTACAGTCCACTCTGAAAAAACCCCCACTTCATTTAGTTTTTTTTACTTAATTTGTTAAATCAAGTGGCAAGTTGATTAAATATTTGCCACAAAATGAAAATATAGTGACTATATGAGTTTTAGTTCCTGCCATTGTTAATAAACACAAACTCTGAACAGTATTCATTCTTAGGAAGGGAACAAATGATGGTGACTTTAAATAATAGCTTATTAGGTACATGTAAAGTTCTACAGTTGCTGGTTTATAGATAATTTAGTGATTTGTTAGTTTTATTTCTACTTTCTATTATTTAGTCCCTTATTAATAGATACAATACTGGCATTCACTGTATCAAACCAGTGGGACTAAAATTCTTTAGCACCTTTTTGGATTTGAGTTTTTTGAGTATTTTGTGGTTAATTTAAAAAAGTTTTCTGCTTTTGCGTTCTAACCATGAAGATATATTTTGTAAAAAAACTTGCCAATCTTATAGTTCTGTCAAATTCCTTTATTCTTCTACTCCATGACTTTCTTAGGGGATTTGTGTCTTTTTAAATCTAAGAAAGAATTAAAATAAAAATTTTTGGGAATGTTAATATTTGTGTGACCTTGGACATCCCACTCACCTAAATCCTGAGCCTTATTCATCATCTGAAAATGGTAACTTGTGCACTTGACTGGACTATTTTAAATAACAAAGAAAAAATGCAGTATACTCATTTACTCAAATGATGTAAAATTTTATATAATTGTAAGTCATTATTATAGACTTGATTTTGGAAATGAACTTCTGAGCTTTTGGGCTTAAAATGACACTAAAAGTTCAAAACCTAATTGTCATTTGTTTAAGACTTTGAATCCTGAATTCTTTTTTTTTCTTTTCTTTTTTTTAAAATGTATTTTATTGATTTTTTACAGAGAGGAAGGGAGAGAGATAGAGAGTTAGAAACATCGATGAGAGAGAAACATCGATCAGCTGCCTCCTGCACATCTCCCACTGGGGGTATGCCCGCAACCCAGGTACATGCCCTTGACCGGAATCGAACCTGGGACCTTTCAGTCCGCAGGCCGACGCTCTATCCACTGAGCCAAACCGGTTTCGGCAGAATCCTGAATTCTTTAAGAAAATAATAAAGGTGGTGACATAGCTGACTATTTAATCTAGCAAGTTTATAACAATGCCACCTGCTTGTTCTGTAGTACATTATCTCATTAAATTCTCTCAGTAACCCCATATATAATATGTGTCATCTCTATTTTTTAGATGAGGAAACCAAGGGAACTATTTGGTGGAATAGTGTTTCTAAAATTGGAGCTTTTAGTTGTGTATCATTGAATATGTCACTTTGGGATTCCCAAATCTGTGAAATTAATTAGAATTTAGAAATCGAATTAAAATCTGAGGAAACACGATGGAAATAAAATTGTCATGACTTTATCTTAATGTCACTAATCAGAGAAATGCAAATTAAGACTATAATATTTTTATCTATGACAAATTAAGTATATCTATACTGATAATAGAGAAATATGCAAATTGTCTGGGACACAGTCACAGTAACAGTAATGAGTGAATAGCAGGCTGCGTGGGGTAACAAGGCCAGCAAGGGGGTTAGTGAGGGACGACCAAACGACTGAACAGCAGGCTGCGTGGGGCGACCAGGCCAGCAGGGGGGTTAGTGAGGGATGACCAAACGATTGAATAACAGGCTGCATGGGGTGACCAGGCCGGCAGGGGGGGCATTTGGGGGCAACCAGGACGGCGGGAGGGGACAGTTGGGGGTGACCAGGCTTGCAGGGGGTAGTTGGGGGTGACCGGGTTGGCAGTGGGGGCAGTGAGGGACAGTTGGGGGTGACTAGGCCGGCACAGGGGGCAGTAAGGGACAACCAGGTTGGCAGGGGTGGCAGTTAGGGGCAACCAGCCCGGCAGAGGGGGGAAGTTGGGGGCGACCAGGCTGGCGGGGGTGGGGGCAATTAGGGGCGACCGGGCCGACAGAGGGGGGCAGTTGGGGGCAACCAGGTCGGTGGGGGGGGGCAGTTAGGGGTGACCAGGCTGGTGGGGGGGCCAGTTAGGGGCAACCAGGATGGCAGAGGGGGGCAGTTGGGGGTGACCAGGCTAGCAGGCAGGCAGGTGAGCAGTTAGGAGCCAGTGGTCCCGGACATCCCCCGAGGGGTCCCAGATTGGAGAGGGTGCAGGCTGGGCTGAGGGGACCCCCCCCCCCCCCCGCCCCGTGCACGAATTTCGTGCACTGGGCCTCTAATTAAAAAAATAAATGTCCTAAATCAGCACTGTCTAATAATATGTGTATCACATATGTAGTTTAAATTTTCTAGTAACCACATTAAAAAAATGCAGGTGGAATTAATATATATTTCCAAAGAGGACATACAGATGGTCAAGAAACGTAAGAAAAAAGAGATGCAAATTAAAATGAGGTATCACCTCACACCTGCCAGAATGGCTACCATCAACAAATCAAAAGAATATATATTTTGTTGCTCTGAAGTGAAATTCTCTTTTCTTATTAATTCAGCCATACTATGTCTTTTGATTAGAGCATTAATCTATTTGCATTTAAAGTAATTATTGATGATATGTAGTTATTTCCATTTTATTCTTACTTATGATAATCCCTTTTCCTTTTTTCTCTTAAAGAAATCTCTTTTGATTTAATGAGGCCGTGGAGCCTCATTTTTTAAATTTATTTTTTATTTATTTTTGTTAATCCTCACCCACGGATATTTTTCCATTGATTTTTAGAGAGAGTGGAAGGGAGGTGGGGAGAGAGAGAAAGAGAGAGAGAAACATCAATATGAGAGAGACACATCGATTGGTTGCCTCCTGCTTGCGCATGACCAGGGCTGAGGATTGAGTCTGCAACTGAGATACGTGCCCTTGCCCAAAATTGAACTCAGGACCCTTGGGTCTGAGGGCTGACACTCTAGCTAGCCACTAGGCAAAACTGGCTAGGGCTCTTAAAGAAATCTTTTAATTATTTTTTGCGGTACTGGTTTGGTGGTGATGATCTTCAGTATGTTCTTGTCTAGGAAGCTCTTTATATCTCCACTTCTAAATGATGGTCTTGCTTGTTAATCTTGGTTGTAATTTCTTGCTTTTTATCACTGAATATTTCCCACCAATCCCTTCTGCCCTGCAAAATTTCTGTTGAGAAATCAGCTGGCATTCTCTGGGAGTTCCCTTGTTTTGCAACTAACTGCTTTTCTCTTGCTGCTTTTAAGATTCTCTCTTTGTGTTTAACCTTTGGCATTTTAATTATGATGTGTCTTGGTGTGGGCCTCTTTGGGTTCATCTTGTTTGGGACTCTGCATTACCTGGACTTTTGTGTCTATTTCCTTCTCCAGGTTAGGGAAGTTTCTAGTCATTATTTCTTCAATAAGTTTTTGATCCTTTGCTGTCTCTCTTCTCCTTCTGGTATCTCTCTGATGCAAATGTTGGTAAGCTTGGTGTTGTCCCATAGGTTCCTTAAACTATTCTCATTTTCTTGTTCTTTTTTCTTTTTGCTGTTCTGATTGGATGCTTTCTGCTACCTTGTTTGCTAAATCATTGATTCAGTCCTCTGCTTTATTTCCTCTGTTGGTGATTCCTTTTAGTGTATTTGTCATTTTGCTTATTTTTCATTTCTGACTGATTCTTTTTATGGTTTCTGTCTCCTTTTCTGTTTACTATCTCTTTGCTGAAATTCTCTCTGAGTCCATCTATTCTTCCCCTAAGTTCATTGAGCATCCTTATAACGAGTGTTTTGAACTCTGTATCTGGTAGATTGCTTTCTTCCATTTCATTCAGTTTTTTTTTCCTAGAGTTTTGACCTGATTACTTTGGGACATGTTTCTTTGTCTTTTCATTTTGTCTGCCTCTCTGTAGTTGTTTCTATATATTAGTCTATGTATTAGTTCTGCTAATGTCCCATTCTTCGCAGGGTAGCTTTATGTAGTAAGTGTCATGTGGGGCTGGGCCCAGTCACACATTCTCCATGTTCATATGAGGTGGATGCTCCAGAAGTGTCTCTTGTATAGCAAGTCCTGAAATAATGTTGATTTGTTCAGTGTCATTTTGTTAATGTTGATGAGATGTCATAGGAACTTAACTCTTGTTTTTAATTAATTAGCTTATCGTAAAATTGGTTTTGTTATGTATTGTTTCACTTAAAGTCACATAACTATGTACTACGTTGAAGACTTATTATACTTGAGTAAGTATACCTTTCATCAACATAAAATATGCATTGTCTCAAATTTTTTTACTTAAATTTCCCTTTTTATATAGTCATTTCTTTTACTACCATTTATCTCATTTATTTCTTCATCCTCTTCCTTCTTGTATCATTTTAATTTAGATGTTTTTTATAAACAACACATAGCTAGATTTAAAAGGGGGCAGAGAAAGCCTATTTCAAAGGTCTCTTTTAATAGAGGACTTTAATCTATTCACACTTATAGTGATCATTGATGTGTATGGACTTGGTCTTCTTCCTGCTTTCTAAGTGGTTATTTCTGCCTTCCCTTTCTTTAGCCTGATTTTCTTGGATGCATTTTTATCCCTAGTGGTTTGTATGTTAAATATTTTTAATTATTCAAGTGATTACTCTGAAATTTATTTTGAAAGCGAACATTTTAGAACTAGGTTGTTTTAGAAAATAAACACTATTTCTCTTATTTCTTTGGTGGTATTTTATAACGAAAAGAGTACAGATTCAAGATTAAGACAGGTTGTGCTTGGACCTTGCTACTTTTTGATGGTGACTCTCTTGTGTGTATTTCTCCATCCTTAAAGAGAGAATAATAACAGGGGTGTTAAGTTTATAATAATAAAAGGGTAATATGCTCATTAGACCAGACGTCTTCCAGACGTTCTTCCTGATGAAGCCGGGCCAGAGGGAAGCCAGCATGGGTCCTGGGTGCTTGCGGGTGGACAGTGGAGGGAAGCAGCCTGGGTCCCAGGTGCCTGTGGGTGGCCAGAGGATGGAAGCTAGTGCCGGCAGCCTGGGTCCCAGGTGCAGGAGGGAAGCCAGTTCTGGCAGCTGGGGGAAGGAAGGTCTATTCTTGCACCAATTTTTGTGCATCGGGCCTCTAGTATGTATATAAAGCACTGACACATAGTTAAGGACTCAGTAAGTGTTATTATTAGCTGTCACTTATTAGCAAAAGCTTGAAACTGCATTAGGTAGCATAGTTCTTAGGGGTCCTAGTGGTTGCCTGGTTCTTAATCTGTATTTGCTATTGTATTGTTTTAAGAAATTCATCTTTATCCATTTTACAACTCTATTTTCATTATTCTGTAATGTGCATAGTCTGTTTTGTAGTACAAAGTCAAGTCTGTCTTCTGTTCAGCTGAGTTTTCTACTTTTATGTCTTTCATTTTTACCTTTGTGTATTCTTTTTTTATCCTTCTATCCTCTTAATCTCTGGACAGGCTCAAACAAACCAACAAAAAAGGTTAATATCTTGGATGGTGTGATGGTGTCATGGTTATCTGAATGCCATTTTACATGTTTGTTTGTGTATGTGTATTTGGGTATGAGGCATAGTGTATCAGTCAAGCTTCTTCAGAGAAAAAAAAACTAGTAGGAGATATCCCCACCTACATGCCCGATATTTAACTCAATTCTGACACCAGTCTCATAGGATTAAGGGCTCAGTCCCACAAAACTGCTTCCTCTCCTCTTTCAGATGCCAAATGCAAGTCCAGATTGTTACCTATGTACTTTGGCTGGCTTTATAGATTAGAGTTTTTAACTACCCTCTCCTTGGGTTTAATTTGCCAGAGCAGTTCACAAAACTCAGGAAAACATCTACTATGCTATCGGTTTATTAAAAGAATTTATAATTCAGGAATAGCTACATGGCAAAGATGCATAGGGCAAGGTATGGGGAAGGGGCATGGAGCTTCCATACCCTCTCCAGTGTGCCACTCCCTCCACATCTCCACGTTTCCCACCCGGAAGCTCTCCAAACTGGGTCCTTTTGGGGTTTTATGGAGGCTTCATTATATAAACACTAGAGGCCCAGTGCACAGATTCATGCACCAGTGGGGTCCCTGGGCCTGGCCTGCACCCTCACAATCTGGGACCCCTCAGGGGATGTCAGACTTCCGCTTTTGACCCAATTCTTGCAGGCCAGGTCGAGGGATCCTAGTATGCCTATAAGATCTTTGGTTAATCTTTTCTCACCCTCCCCCCTCCCCTCTGAGATTCATCAATCTGTTCCATGTTTCCATGCCTGTGCGTTGAGTGTCTGCTCCCTGGTGGTCAGTGTGCGTCATAACTACCAGTCGAATAGTCACTTAGGCTTTTATATATATAGACTAGAGGCCCAATGCACGAAATTCGTGCAAGGGGCTCGTCTCCCCGCCACTGCAGCTTCATCCGGTCTAATTAGCATATTATGCTTTTATTATTATAGATACTTGGTTAAATCATTGGCCATTAGTGATTGAACTCAATCTCCAGCCCCTCCACTACTCCCTAGGACAGTGATGGCGAACCTTTTGAGCTCGGCATGTCAGCATTTTGAAAAACCCTAACTTAACTCTGGTGCCGTGTCACATACAGAAATTTTTTGATATTTGCAACCATAGTAAAACAAAGACTTATATTTTTGATATTTATTTTATATATTTAAATGCCATTTAACAAAGAAAAATCAACCAAAAAAATGAGTTCACGTGTCACCTCTGACATGCGTGTCATAGGTTCGCCATCATTGCCCTAGGAGTTTGGGGTGTGGTACTGAAAGTTCCAATATTTTAATCACATTGGTGGTTCCCCTGGCAATCAGCCACCATTCTTAGGTTACTAAGAGGCTTTCCAAAGTCACATCATAATAAACATAACAAAAGACACTTTTTATATTGTTTGTACCACTTAGGAAATTCCAAGGGTTTTCGGAGCTCTGTGCCAATACATATTTTTTATTATAAATCACAATATTACATATTACGGATTTATTTCATTTCAAGGAATAAGCTTATATGATTGTTGGGGCTGGCAACTCTGAAATCCACAGGGCAGGGCTGGCCATCACGTTGGGAAACTCTTGCAGGACCTTATACTGCAGTCTTGAGACAGAATTTCTTTCTCAGCTCAATTTTGCTCTTATTGCCTTTCAAATGATTGGCAAGACCCACCCAATTATTGAGGATAGTTTCTATTACTTAAAATCAACTGATAGTAGGTATTAACCATATCTACAAAATAACTTTACAATAACATCTAGATTAGTGTTTGAGGAAGTGGGTTCTATAGCCAATTGGACACCTATAGCCAAGTGGACACATTAAACCATTATAGATGGTCATACTGTTTCAGGATCAATTGTCCTTATCCATCAGCCTCTTCAAATTAAAAACAAAAGTTGTGTACAATACCACATGGAAATTAAGCATTATCCAGGTTTTTAGTAAAATATAGTTTATAGTTATACCTCATTGACATGAGGTCAACTCACATACCAATGAATTGTGGGTCATTTGTTTGATATCCAAGTGAAAAAGACCTATAATGCCAGCATGGGAAATGACTGTTTCTAGAATAGCCAGCAAAAGCCGATACCCACACAGTGTCTGAAATGTATTACATACAGAAGAGTGTAAAATGGATGAGACTAACATTAAATGCTGTACATCTCTTTGGTGCCAATAATGTTAATAGTTGTTTAGACTTTAACCTTTGTTTATAACACTTTCTGTGGGACTATTTATTACTTGAATGCTCCGAGATGAAGACCACATGTTCTTTTCAATTAAGACATAATAATGAAAGAGAATACTGAGCTTACATTACATCTTTGATGGTGAAATCAGAAGTGAAGGAAAGGGTAGTGAAACCGTAATAGAAATAGATTGGGAGGTTAGTAGGTAAGATTTATAGGCAGCCCATAATTTTGGGAAAGGCTACCTTTTTTATTGATGGCACTGAACAGGACTGCTGATTTATTCTAAGATTCATAAATCTAGAAAAAGCTGTACCACAAAACCCCAGTGGTTTTCCATTCTAGTTAAGTGAGAAGTGAGACAGTGTACTATGTATATAGTAACATCCTATATAATAAAAGGCTAATATGCAAATTGTCTCCTTGGGAGTTCAACTGACCGGGAATTCAAATGCTCACTATGACGTGTGCTGACCCCTAGGGGGTGGTGCTGAACAAAGGAAGGCCCCGGCTGGCAGCTGGAAGGCCCTGATTGGCCCTGATCGCTGGCCAGGCCTATGGACCCTACCCGTGCATGAATTTCATGCACCAGGCCTCTAATTAAAGAATAAAATAAAAACCACAGAATGTTTTGCTTTTAAGTAAAGCATAACCTTTAACCAGTATAGTATGGTGTGGTAAATGATGCACCCAACTAGTCATAAAATTTAGTTTCTCTCCTCAATTCTACTACCTGTATTAGTCTTCCTTTCTCTATTTAGTGTTCAGGTTAATTGTATCATTTTTGCCTTCCGTTTCCCTGAGGTAGAAACTGTGTGGTTATAACTCAACTCTGTCTCTTCCCATTTCATTAAACCCTACCTATCTTTTTCCAGAAATGTCTCTTCTATTCTCTCCTTTCTCTCTAATATCTTAATTTAGGTCATCATTTCATGTTGATGTTTGGATAATCGAAACGTTTAAGCATCTTTTACCCTTGTGCATGCACTCAGCACAACCCCATCCAATCAAACTTATAAATCTGTCATTTCCTATACTGCCACCGAGTCATTTTAAAAATATATATATTTCTTTATTGATTTCAGAGAGGAAGGGAGAAGAAGAGAGAGATAGAAACATCAATGATGAGAGAGAATCACCGATCAGCTGCCTCCTGCACACCCCCCATTGGGGATCGAGCCCTCAACCCAGGCATGTGCCCCTGGCCAGAATCGAACCTGGGACCCTTCAGTCTACAGTCTGATGCTCTTCCACGGAGCCAAGCTGGCTAGGGTCACCAGAGTCATTTTTATTAAAAACTTCATGTTATTTGCATTGCCTAAAGTTTCATTTTCCTGACTAACATTTGGGAGTTGAGAATGCATATTATAGGTTCATAAGAAGTGCTACATTGTAGAAACCTGTTTTACCAATTGATACTCTTAGTATGTCTTTTAACATGCCAAAACAGTGCTCTGTGTGACACTGTTTCGTGAAATCCTGGCCTGTTAAAAGATAAAGTCTAAATTCCTTAGCTTGGTAGGGTAATTTTAGTTTTGTTCCAGCTAACATTTTTAGCCCCATCTTTTTCTTCCTTACACACAGTTATTCAAGGAACACATAACTGAGGCTATTTGCTCAGCTTAGAAACCAATCTTTGCCTTTATGTTGCAAATAATCTTTGTAAAAAGTCCTGTGATAGTATTCTTTGTGTTACTTTTGCTTTGATAGAGTATCTTCTGAAAACATTGAGTTCAGGATGTTTTTGGCTACAAGTAGCAGAAAATCAACTTTAATCAATAAAAATTAATAATTTTTCTTAAGAGGTAGGGCATTCCAGTAGGCTAATTCAGTTATGGCATTAAAGGTCTCTTTACCATTCTCAGCGTGTATTTCAAACTAATGCTCTTAGTTTCTCATTTCCAAGTACCACACGCAACATGAATAACATTCAGCAGCAGAAGAAATAGTTTCTTTCAGATTGTTTCATGTCTCACTGGTCAGAGTTGTGGTCATTCCCTTGCCTAAATCAACTACTGAAATGGGACCTCTATGATTGGCTTAGGGAAATCATCATTTATTCCCTTGGACCAGAAATAGGTCCTATACCTTTATTCTAGCATAGCATTGATACTTGAATCAAATAAGTGATTATGATTAGCAAGGTGAAGTGGGTTAGGGCTGTGGTTGGCAAACCACGGCTTGCAAGCCACATGCGGCTCTTTGGCTCCTTGAGTGTGGCTCTTCCACAAAATACCATGTGCGGGCGCACACGTACAGTGCGATTGAAACTTCGTGGCCCATGCGCAGAAGTCGGTATTTTGTGGAAGAGCTGATATTTTGTGGAAGAGCCACACTCAAGGGGCTAAAGAGCCGCATGTGGCTCGCGAGCCGCAGTTTGCCAAGCCGCGGTTTGCCAACCACTGAGTTAGGGAATGGCTGGTAGATAATTGACAATGCCTGTTACTTAACTTAATCTTGAGGGATGGGAAGGAAGTAGTAGAGTAAAAGGAAACAACATTTTGGTTAAAGTGATTTCTAACCTGAGTTTTGTGGACCAGGGGAAATTAGTAGGAAGACTTTTCCTTATTCTTCAAAGCCATTCTCATTACTGCTTGTGTTTTCCTTTTTAAGAATAGTAAGCATGTCTAACATATTTCCCTAGGAATCTATCTTGACCTATGTATATGTAAAAGCTGTGTCATGGGCTTACTTAAAAAGAACATAACAACAACTGATTTAGTTTGAATGAAGCATGTTCTGTGAGATATAGGCCTTATAGGAAACTGCTCATCACTGTTTTAAAATGACAAATCTTTTGATGTCCCATACCTTAGTGTTAAGTTTTATTGTTTTTTAAGTTTTGTTGTTTTTATTTAGGATATTCTTTCTTTTCTTTTTTTAATAATATATTTTTCTTGATTTCAGAGAGGAAAAGAGAGGGAGAGAGAGATAGAAACATCTTATATAATAAAGAGGGAATATGCAAACTGACCGTCACTCCGCCACAAAGATGGCAGCACCCACAGCAGAGGGCAAGTTCCTGTAACGAGCTTAATGAGCAATCAGCAGGGACCTGAAGCTGCATGCCCCGCCCCCGCCCCCTCCCCCCGTGTGGCTTGACAGGGGACCTCAGGCTGCACTCCCTGCCCCAGCACCAGGCCGCAGGGGGGCTCAGGCTGTGCCCACCACCTTGCAGGGCTTGACGGAGGACCTCAGGCCATGCCCCTGCCACCCTGGCACCAGGCCAGGGGACCTGAGGCCGGACTGGGGGACCTGAGGCTGCACCCCCTGCCTGGCGGGGATTGACGGGACCTCAGGCCGCGCCCCCCACCCAGCAGGGCTTGACAGGAAACCTGAGGCTGCGACCACCTCCCAGTGGTGCTTGATGGGGGACCTGAGGCTGTGACCCTCTCCTGGCGCTGGGCAAGGGGACCTGAGGCTGCGCCCCCCCCGCCTGGTGTGGCTTGACAAGGTTGGGAACGGCTGGGTCTGGATCTAGCCCAATTGGACGGGGGAGGGCTGGCCTGGTCTGGGTTTTGCGTGATTTTGAGGCACACGTGGGTGGGCGGGGACATGACTCTGGGCCCTGTGGTGCACCCCAGATTCTGACAGGAGGAAGCTTTTCATATAAATTTTACTAATTTTCTTTCATCTCTGACACTTCTATTATAGAGAAAGGACAAATAGCAATATTAAAATATTTTTTCTAATTAATCCCCTTTTAATGTGCATGAATTTCCTGCACCGGGCCACTAGTCCTATATAATAAAAGCCTAACATCTAAGTTTCTGGTCATCCAGTCTGCTATTCAACCAATCAAAGCGTAATGTGCTAATGATATGCTAAGGCTGCTCAACCCCTTGCAATGATGTGCACTGACCACCAGGGGCAGACAGTCGACTGGTTGGCCAGTTGCTATGACATGCACTGACCACCAGGGTGCAGATGCTCCAACCAGTAGGTTAACTTGCTGCTGGGGTCTGGCTGATTGGGACTGAGTGAGATGGGCTGGACATGCCCTGGAGCCCTCCTATGGTCCCTTCCTTGGCTGGCCACCCTCCCGCATCCCTCCTTGGCCCCGATTGTGCACCATTGGGTTCCTCGGCCTGTCCTGCACCCTCTCACAATCTTGGACCCCTCAGGGGATGTTGGAGAGCGGTTTCGGCCCGATTACAGAACAACTGGTCGCTATGACGCGCACTGACCACCAGGGGGCAGATGCTCAATGAGGAACTTGCCCCCTGGTGGTCAGTGCACTCCACAGGGGGAGCACCACTCAGCCAGAAGCCGGGCTCACTGCTGGTGAGCACAGTGGTGGCGGCGGGAGCCTTTCCTGCCTCCGTGGCAGCGCTAAGGATGTCCAACTGCGAGAGGGTGCAGGCTGGGCTTTTGTGTACCGGGCCTCTAGTCTATGATGAGAGAGAATCATTAATTGGCTGCCTCCTGCACACTCCCTACTGGGAATTGAGCCCGCAACCCAGGCATATACCCTTGACCGGAATCAAACCTGTGACCCTTCAGTCCGCAGGCTGACACTTTATCCACTGAGCCAAGCCGGCTAAGGCTTAACATTTTTTTTAAACTTTGGGAGATAAGAGTTTACAGCCTAAGTATTATTTTGTTTAGTTTTTATTCTCTTTCCATCTTCTGTTTCTTCTCTCCCTCCCTTCCTTCTCTTCCCTATCTTCATTTTTTTCTCTTTTTGGAATGGAACTTGAGCACATCTTTTGATTCTCTCTGCCTAATCATGTTCTAATTTTAAAGGTAAAGATGTAGAAGTCCAAAAAGATTAGATGATTTTCTCCAGATCACTTTGGATATTAGAGCAAGATTTAGAAGTCAGATTGTTTAAGGAAATGAATTGCAGGGGTAGTGGAAAACTAAGAGAAGTGCATTATAAGACTAGAGGCTTGGTGCACAAAATTTGTGCACTGGGGGGGGGGTTGTCTCGCAATCCAGGACCCCTCAGGGGATTTCTGCCTGCGGCAGGTGGACATCTGTCACAGTCTGGGACTCCTCACTCCTTACTGCCCGCCTACTCGCTGTTTCTTACCGCTCGGCTTGCTGCTCCTTAGCACTGCCACAAAGGCGGGAGAGGCTCCCGCCACCACCGCTGCGCTCGCCAGCTGTGAGCCTGGCTGAATGGCGCTCCCCCAGTGGGAACACACTGACCACCAGGGGGCAGCTTCTGCATTGATCAGTGCACATCATAGTGACTGATCGTTCTGGTCATTCCACTATAATGGTTACTTAGGCTTTTATTATATAAACCAGAGGCCCGGTGCACAAAAATTTGTGCACTCGGGGGGGTCCCAAAGCCTGGCCTGTGCCCTCTTGCAGTCTGGAACCCCTGGGATCAGGCCTAAGCTGGCAGTCAGACATCCCTCTGGCAGCCCGGGAGCCCTCGGGGGATGTCCACTTGCCAGCGGGGAGCAGGCCTAAGCTGCAGTCGGACATCCTTAGCACTGCGGAGGAGGCGGGAGAGGCTCCCGCCACCACCGCTGTATTGGCAGCCATCAGCCTGGCTTGTGGCTGAGCAGAGCTCCCCCTGTGGAAGTGCACTGACCACCAGGGGGCAGCTCCTGCATTGAGCATCTGCCCCCTGGTGGTCAGTGTGTGTCATAGTGACCAGTCATTCCCAGTTGTTCTGCTGTTAGGGTCAATTTACATATTACCCTTTTATTATATAGGATAAATGCCTGGTGCACAGGTGGGGGCCGGCTGATTTGCCCTGAAGGGTGTCCTGGATCAGGGAGGGGGTCCCACTGGGGTGCCTGGCCAACCTGGATGAGGGGCTGATGGCCCTTTTCAGGCTTGCCACGCCCCCCGGCGTCCCAAGCTCCCAGCCGCTCTTTTTTTTTTTTTTTTTTTAGTGCCTCCTTGAATGGAGGCCAGGGCAAGCTGGAAGCAGGTATCTGGGATTTATTTATTGTCTATAATTGAAAGTTTGTAGCCCAGGGCAGGCAGGAAGCTTGGCTTCCTCCATCACAGGGGGCAACCCAAGCCTCCTGCTCACTCCAGCTCTGTAGCCGCTGCAATCTTAGTTGGGTTAATTTGCATACTCCTGATTGGCTGGTGGGTGTGGCTTGTGGGTGTAGCAGAGTGGTGGAGTGATGGTTAATTTGCATGTTTCTTTTTTATTAGTGTAGATTCTGTAGACAATTGCCTTAGGCTCTTTTTAAACCCAAGAGAGCCTGATATTTTTAAAAGGGTAAAAGTTGTTTTGGTTAGGATTGGTGTGTTATTATGAATTTTATAATGTATTAGTACTATAGTATATAGTAATAATAAAATAACATATTTGGAAAAGAAATATATAAATGTCAATAACAGATTTTATTATGTTTTTAAAAAATGTTAACCTATAAAACAAACAAAAAAAACCCATATGTAACCCAAAAAAAGAAGGTAATTTCCACATAATAGTGAGGCCTATCTGGAAATTTTCATGTATATACACAAATTTTAGCAATATCAGAATGCTGTTATGAATATTGGTTCTTTGTAACATTTACATAAGAACTTTGTGTACAATGTAATCCTTAGCTTACCTAAAATCTATATCTGTGCTTTTCTATAATTCCTGGATTAAGTTTATACTTGACCCAAGAGATACTGTGAAAGAGTTTTTTAAGGTTTAGTTTCATATGTAACCTGCTACCCTAACATCGTAACCTATTTTAGTCCATCAGGTATGTATTAATGATTCACTTCGTGAAAGATATTGCGGCGGGCAGATACAATTGTCTGTGTTTATGGCTAACTTAGTTCAGGACAATGTACTTAAAATTAAAGTATATAACATTAACTATTAATATGATTTTTAATGCCATTTCCTGATAATTTTATTTGTATTTATAATCTTAAATTTGGGAAGAATGTTTGCTTTTTTTAGTCTTTTAATTTTTATACATATGGCAATGCAAGAGTCATTTATTAATCCAGGTTTAAAGCATTTCATAATTTAGTTGGCCTGAATAATGTAGGGATTAGGTGCGTCAACATCCCTGAACACCTGTGTATAACTTTTGACTTCCCCAAAACTTCACCACCATTGTCCCTTGGTGTTGTTGGGGTAAGGGTAGGGAGAATTGATGTGATTTGAGGACTCTGGTGCATACCAAAATCTGGGGATGCTCAAGTCCCTTATATAAGGTGGCATAGAACAGTGCTTAGTTAGCCCTCTGCATTCACGTATTCCGAACTGTTGAGTGAGAATATGTTTTGTATCCGTGGCTGGTTGAATCCCTGGATGCAAACTCGTGTATATGGAGGGTCCACTTTGTATTTATTGGGGGGAAAAAATCCTCAAACTCGTGTTGTTCAAGGGTTAGGCTGCAAGGGGAATAGAAGTTTTATTCTATACCCAGGATCTGTAGCCAGATTACTCACAATGGAAGAGAGGAATTATGGGATTTCCCATTACACCAGTCTGCCTACCTGCCTGCTCTTTTCTCAATCTAGACCTCAGGAGAGGAAATTTATTTTACATTTTATTTATTTAATTTTTAAAAAATAATTCTTTATTCTTGAAAGCATTACATATGTCCCCTTTCCCCCCTACCCCCTCATTGACACCCTCCAGCTCCAGGCCCTCACTGCCCCATTGTCTGTGGCCTTTGACTTGTTGCTGAAACCACAATACTAACTAAACAAATCTGACTTCACTTCAATCTTTTTTTCCTTTAGAAATACAAGAAAGAAACAGGAAAAACACACACCTTTATTTAATTTTCATTTACTCTTTGAATATAAATCTGAAAGTGTAGGGCATTGGAACTGATCTCTTACAGCAGTTCAGAGATTCAGTTGCAGAGTTTAATGGTTAAGACTGGGGAGATATATATATATATATATTTTTTTTTTTAATTAAATCTTTATTGTTCAGATTATTACATTTGTTCCTCTTTTTTCCCCGCATAACTCCCCTCCTCCCAGTTCCTGCCCCACCCTCTGCCCTCACTCCCCACCCACTGTCCTCATCCATAGGTGCACGATATTTGTCCAGTCTCTTCCCGCATTTCCCACACCCCTTTCCCCCCCAAGAATAGTCAGTCCATTCCCTTTCTATGTCCCTGATTCTGTTATGATCACCAGATTATTTATTCACTTGATCCTTAGATTCACTTGTTGATAGATGCATGTTTGTTTTCATAATTTGTATCTTTACCTTTTTCTTCTTCTTCCTCTTCTTAAAGGATACCTTTCAGCATTTCATATAATCCTGGTTTGGTGGTGATGAACTCCTTTAGCTTTTCCTTATCTGTGAAGCTCTTTATCTGACCTTCAGTTCTGAATGATAGCTTTGCTGGATAAAGTAATCTTGGTTGTAGGTTCTTGGTATTCATCACTTTGAATATTTCTTGCCATTCCCTTCTGGCCTGCAAAGTTTCTGTTGAGAAATCAGCTGACAGTCGTATGGGTATTCCCTTGTAGATAACTGATTTTCTTTCTCTTGCTGCTTTTAAGATTCTCTCTTTGTCTTTTGCTCTTGGCATTTTAATTATGATGTGTCTTGGTGTGGTCCTCTTTGGATTCCTTTTGTTTGGGGTTCTCTGCGCTTCCTGGACCTGTAAGTCTATTTCTTTCACTCGGGGGGGGGGGGGGGGGGGAGTTTTCTGTCATTATTTCTTCAAATAGGTTTTCAATATCTTGCTCTCTCTCATCTTCTGGCACCCCTATAATTCTGATGTTGGTACGCTTGAAGCTGTCCCAGAGGCTCCTTACACTATCTTCATATTTTCGGATTCTTTTTTCATTTTGCTTTTCTGGTTGGGTGTTTTTTGCTTCTTCGCATTTCAAATCTTTGCCTTGATTCTTGCGCTCCTCTGGTCTGCTGTTGGGAGTCTGTATAGTATTCGTTATTTCAGTCCGTGTATGCTTAATTTCTAGTTGGTTCTTTATCATAACATCGAGGGTCTCATTAGATTTCTTGAGGATCTCACTACATTTATCGGCGGCTTCTAGACAGTTCTTAAGAGACCTTAAAAGTGTGGTTCTGAACTCAATATCCTCCATTGACAGTTTTGTCCTGTTTCTTTGTCTCCGCATTTTTTATGCTTTCTTGGTGCACCCCCTAGTGGTCTTTGTGCGCAGTCTTGTTGTAGTTAAGCCTTGATTGTTGTCGGCAATACCGGGGGTGATTTGACCTCCAGGGTAACTGGCTGTGAGAGTCAAGACTGGGGAATTATATTTATTTCTAAGTACAGGTATTATGATTCTACATAAACTGAAACTTCATTGGCCAGATGTGTAGCAAAAAAGATATTGTTGAAGCAGCAATTGATGTGTGTGTGTGTGTGTGTGTGTGTGTGTGTGTATCTAATAATAGAGAAACATGGTAATTAACCATAACTTCACTACCCTTCCCATTGGCTAATCAGTGAGATATGCAAATTAACTGCCAGCCAAGATGGCGGCTGGCAGCCAGGCAGCTGAAGCGAACAGGAGGCTTACTTGCTCCAGTAATGGAGGAAGCCAAGGTTCCCTGCCTGCCGCTACTGGGCTCTGAGCTGCAGTCTAAGAAACAATGTTGCAAATATAGAAGCTAAACAAGCCCCATGCTTTCAGCCAGCTGGCCGAGCTGGAGTTGCAACAGTGTTTCAATTATAGAACCCAAACAAACCAGATACCTGCTTTCAGTAGCCGAGGTCTCAGAGCTGGAGCCGAGCCTTAGAGCTAAAGCCGGCTCTCAGTTCCAGTGACAGCCATAGAAGGTAAATACATCCCAGAATAAAAAAAGAAAAAAGAAAAAAAGGAGAGGTTGGGAGCTTCAGTCACCCGCCCGCCTGAAAACAGCCCTCAGCCCCTCACCCAGACTGGCCAGGCACCCCAGTGTGGACCCCCACCATGAAGGGGGTGTGACCAGCTGGAAACAGACATCATCCCCTCACCCAGGCTTGCCAGGCACCCAAGCGGGACCCCCACCCTGATCCAGGACACCCTTCAAGGCAAATCAGCGGGCCTTCACCCATGCACCAGGCCTCTATCGTATATAGTAAAAGGGTAATATGCAAACTGACCCTAACAGCAGAACAAATGGGAATGACTGGTCACTATGACACACACTGACCACCAGGGGGCAGATGCTCAATGCAGGAGCTGTCCCCTGGTGGTCAGGGTGTTCTCACATGGGAGGATCTCTGCTTAGCCACAAGCCAGGCTGATGGCTGCCAGTACAGCAGTGGTGGCGGGAGCCTCTCCTGCCTCTTTAGCAGCGCTAAGGATGTCCGACTGCAGCTTAGGCCTGCTCCCCGCTGGCAAGTGGACATCCCCCGAGGGCTGCTGGGCGGCCAGAGGGATGTCTGATTGCCAGCTTAGGCCCAACCCCCCGGGGAGCGGGCCTAAGCCATCAGGTGGGCATCCCCTGAGGGGTCCCAGACTGTGAGAGGGCACAGGCCGGGCTGATGGACCCCCCTTCCCCCCCAAGTGCACAAATTTTTGTGCACCGGGCCTCTAGTATATATACATTTAGAGGGAGAGAGGGATAGAGAAGGAGAAACATCATTGATCATATCATCAATCATTAGCTGCCGCCTGCATGATCCCTAATGGGGATTGAGCCTACAACCTGGGCATGTGCCCTGACTAGGAATCAAACCAGTGACTTCTTGGTTCCTTGGTCGATGCTCACCGCTGAGCCATACCAGCTGGGCACAACTGATGTACTTTTCAACAGAGAAACTTTCCAGCCAGCCCAAAGCCATATATAAAATGCAGTCAGATCTAATTTTGTAAAGTTAGGTAGATATTGTGTTTCCTCCACAATATTCGTATTTTGAAAATTATGAGCAAGATTTAGCTAAAAGAAAATATGCATATTCTTTCCCCCCTGATTGACAAGCAGCTTCTAAAAATATGTTGATTCAAGTCGTAGTTTTATGTATTACAAACTATAGTTAGGTAAATAATGGTTACTTTGAAAATCCATAGTTATTGCTGATTTTTTGACAAGTATGTTTTATTTAGTCAGATACACTCTGAGGATGGCCTTTTCTGTAGGAAATTAGTTCATTAAAAAAATCATAAGCAAAACAAGACTGAGAAAAAGTTCAAACATAGCATTTGCACAAAAATAAAAATACTTACAACAGTACAATATATTATTCATGAATGTACATATGTTGTCACTCCACTGGAGTGATAAATGCCATAGTCCAGACAGTGGTTAACTATGGAGAGAGGGAGAAAGGAATGGTTTTATTTTTATTTCAAAGAAATATTAATTTGAGTTTCAGAATTAGTAAAACATTACATTAAACAAGTCAGACCTTGCCAATATGAAGATATCAAGTTTTTATTCTCAATATAAAATTCTGATAAGGCAGGTACACTTGTGCAAATCAGGCTTTCTGTTTTTGTTTTTCCTAACCCCTAACTTTGCAAATTGTACTGCTTACTGAATTCTCGATATCCATGTAGTGTTGAAATATTTATTCCTTGACCCCCAAGTGGGTATGGGAAAGAGGGAAAAAGTTAAGATTGAGCTGATAAGGAGAGAATCCTAGAAGAAAAGCTGACATAAAAATATTTAATTTTTTGTTAATCCTCACCAAGGATTTTTTCCATTGGTTTTTAACAAGGGTGGCAGGGGGAGAGGGCAAGAGAGAAAGAAAGAGAGAAATTGGTTGTCTCATATACCTGCCCCAATTGTGCCAGGGATTGAACCTGCAACCCAGGTACATTCCCTCAATGGAGTACCCTCGACTCATCAGTGTGCGAGCCAATGTTCTAACACCTAGCCACACCAGCCAGGGCAACATAAAAGTATTTAAAGTTCATATGAATGGATATGTTATGCTTCCCTCTTTTTTTGACGAGTCCTCCCTCTTCTTTTTTTTTTTTTAAGCTTAAAAATTTTTTTATTTTGGTCTTATTTCCTTAAGTGAATACCTCATTATGCACACTGGAAAGCTAGTGCATTGTTGTTTTTTTTAAATATGTATGTATGTATTTATAGAGAGGAAGGGGTAGGGGACAGAGAGAGAAAGAAAACATTGACGTGAGAGAGAAACATTAGTTGGTTGCCTTCCGCCCATACCCCAACCAGGGATGGAATCCACAACCTGGCCATGTGCCCTGACGAGGAATTGAACCAGCAACCTCTTGGTGCAGTGATGGCGAACCTTTTGAGCTCGGCGTGTCAGCATTTTGAAAAACCCTAACTTAACTCTGGTGCTGTGTCACATATAGAAATTTTTTGATATTTGCAACCATAGTAAAACAAAGGCTTATATTTTTGATATTTATTTTATATATTTAAATGCCATTTAACAAAGAAAAATCAACCAAAAAAATGAGTTCGTGTGTCACCTCTGACACGCGTGTCATAGGTTCACCATCACTGTCTTGGTGCATAGGAAGATGCTCAACCAACTGAGCCACACTGGGCCAGGGCTGCATTGTATTTTTATATACTACTTTATTTTATTGATTTCTTTCCTGAACAAAATGAAATAGTTGTATCAGGCTCAGTGAATTCTTTGATTAGATTCTGTCTTTGTGACATGCACCCACCACATATGTGTTCTGGTGGTGCTGATTCTGAACAGGATAATCCACTCAGTTTCAGTGCTAATAACTCCATTTGAGTTTTTTAATTCTGTTGGTCTCCCCTTTGTCATCCTTCATTACTCCATTAAAAAAAACAACACAACTTTGGAAACTCTTTTTCCTATTCTCTGCAGAATAACAGTTTTCTTTGAAGTATAAAATTTCCTTTCTATAATCAAGAAGTTTTCTCTTTGTTCCTATCCATATTCAATTTCCTTTCTTGTATCCTCCTGTGTTTTATTGCTTTCTTTAAAACAAGCATGTCAAACTCAAAGGCTAACACGGGCCAAATAAATAAGGTTTAAGTTTATGTGGGACGCAAAATAACAAAAGCTTTAATTTTCATAGAAACGTAGGTTTATTTCGATAGAGCAGTGGTTCTCAACCTTCCTAATGCTGCGACCCTTTAATACAGTTCCTCATGTTGTGGTGACCCCCAATTTCATTGTTACAAATTGAACATAATTAAAGCATAGTGATTATCACAAAAACAATATGTAATTATATATGTGTTTTCCTATGGTCTTAGGCAACCCCTGTGAAAGGGTCGGTCGACCCCAAAGGGGTTGTGACCCACAGGTTGAGAACCGCTGCAATAGAGACATGCTGAATACAAAGGGCTGAAATATATAACATAAAATAATAGAACATTTTAATAAAAATTAATATTTTTTCTTGAACATTAACTTACCAGGCACTGAATAACTGCACAAATGAATAAGTGTAATGCAAATACACCTATTTTTCATGTTCTCTGAAAGCGAAATATTTCCTGTTGCACACACCAAACAGATTAGTCCAAAACTAATGATGTGGCATTGGCTGCTAAAATATTCGCTGCTAGTATTAGTGGAGAAAAATGGTGTGCCTGCATGCAAGGTGCTTAAGAGAAATGAATGCAACATGATTATAATAATCAGTCATTAGTAAATGTTGTAGTTTGTTATTAATGACTTAGAGGCCCGGTGCACGAAATTCTTGCACTGGGGTCCCTCAGCCCAGCCTGCACCCTCTTGCAGTTTGGGAGCCCTTGGGGGATGTCCGACTGACAGCTTAGGCCCATGCAGGGAGCAGGCCTCTACCATAAGTCGGACATCCTTAGTACCGCCGTGCCAGCCATGAGCCCCAGCTTCTGGCTGAGCAGTGCTCCCCTGTGGGAGTGCACTGACCACTACAGGGCAGCTCCTGTGTTGAGCGTCTGCCCACTGGTGGTCAGTGAGTGTCATAGTGTTTGGTTGATTTGTATATTAGCCTTTTATTATATAGGACTAGAGGCCCGGTGCACAAAAATTTGTGCACTCATGGGGGAGGGGGGTCCCTCAGCCCGGCCTGTGCCCTCTCGCAGTCTGGGACCCCTTGGAAGATAACGACCTGCTGGCTCAGGCCTGCTCCCAGGTGGCAGAGGGCAGGCCCAATCCCTAGGCGCAGCCCCTGGTTGGGCTCAGAGCAGGGCCGATTGGGGAGTTGGGGCGCTGCCCCCTGTCATGCACAGAGCAGGGCGATCGGGAGGTTGTGATGCCACCCTCAGTCACGCTCAGGGTAGGGCCAATTGGGGGGTTGGGGCACCATCCCCTGTCACACTCAAGGCAGGGTCGATGGGGAGGTTGCGGCGCCACCCCCTGTCACACACAGAGCAGGGCCAATCAGAGTTGGGGCACTTCCCCCTGTCACTCACAGAGCAGGGCCCATCAGGGGGTTGGGGCTCTGTACCCTGTCATACACAGAGCAGGGCCAATCAGGGGGTTGGGGCGCTGCCCCCTGTCACGCACAGAGCAGGGTGGATCAGGGGGTTGGGGCGCCGCCCTCTATCACCCACAGAGCAGGGCCGATCAGGGAGTTGGGGCGCCGCCACTCTCACACTCAGGGCAGGGCCAATGGGGAGGTTATGGCTCTACCCGGTCACACACAGAGCAGGGCCCTTGGAGGGGGCGGTGTTGAGGCACCGCACCCTGTCACACACAGAGCAGGGCCGATCAGGGGGGTGAGGCACCGCACCCTGTCACACACAGAGCTGCAGGGCGATCAGGGGGTTGGGCAGCTCCCCCCTATCAGGCACAGAGCAGGGCTGATCAGGGGGTTGGGGCGCCTTCCCCTGTCACACACAGAGCAGGGTGGATAGGGAGGTTGTGGCCCCGCCCCCTGTCACACACAGAGCCGCAGGGCGATCAGGGGGTTTGGGCGCTGCCCCCTGTCACGCTGATCCCGGTGCCGGGAGGCCTCATGGCTCCGCTGATCCCGGTGCTGGGAGGCATATTACCCTTTTACTATATAGGGTAGAGGCCTGGTGCACGGGTGGGTGCCGGCTGGTTTGCCCTGAAGGGTGTCCTGGATCAGGGTGGGGGTCCCCACTGGGGTGCCTGGCCAGTCTGGGTGAGGGACTGAGGGCTGTTTTCAGGCTGGGGGTGACTGAAGCTCCCAACTGCTCCTTTTTTTCTTTTTTTCTTTTTTTTATTCTGGGCCAGCTTTAGCTTTGAGGCTTGGCTCCAGCTTTTAGGCCTCCACTGCTGAAAGTAGGTTTCTGGCCTTTGCTTACAATGTTGCGATCCTGCTGGCTGAAGCCCGGCGGACTAAAGTAGGTTTCTGAGGTTTTGTTTAGCTTCTATATTTGTTACATAGTTGCTTAGAGTTGCAGCTCAGAGGCCGGCAGCGGCAGGCGGGGAATGTTGGAGTCCTCCGTCACTGAAGCAAGGAAGCCTCATGTTAGTTTCAAGCTGCCTGGCTGCCGGCCGCCATCATGGCTGGCAGTTAATTTGCATATTGCTCTGATTAGCCAATGGGAAGGGTAGCGGTCGTACGCCAATTACCATGTTTCTCTTTTATTAGATAGGACTAGAGGCCCAGTGCACCGGTGGGATCCCTCAGTCTGGCCTGCAGACATTCCCTGAGGAGTCCTGGATTGCGAGAGGATGTAGGCCAGGCTGAGGGACCCCACTAGTGCATAATCGGGGCCGGGGAGAGACCGCTGGAAGGCTCCAGTGAGTGTCTGGACCGTCTCACCCAGTCAGAGCTTCTGCTCCCTGGTGGTCAGTGCACGTCATAGCGACTGGTTGAACGGTCGAATGAATGGTCAGACACTTAGCATATTATGCTTTTATTATATAGGATTATGTATAACAGGATATTATAAAAATTAAGTTTTGAAATTTTTATTAAAATGTTTCTTATATACCGTTATATTGGCTTGACCGCAAAAATATTCATTGTGGGCAGCATGCGGCCTGTGGGCCACGAGTTTGACATGCTTGCTTTAGAGTGTTGTAGTGTAAGTCACAGTTAATTTTCTTCACATTCAAATGAATCTAATCTATTTCATTAAAAACTATTTGAATTTATGTGAATGGCTAGATAGTGAGTGTTCTGAATTTTGCTTTGCAATTGATATTGTAAATCATTTTGTGAAAATAGTTTGCCTTGGGCTAAATGTGTTGACTGTCTTTTTATGATTCAGCTATTATAAGTATCTGCTATATTTTCAGCATTCACATAAAGCTGTTTATATGTGCCAAGTTCTAGATATTTTTGAATTATGTTTGGCTTTTGCGTCCCTCCAGAAGAGAGGGGTGGAGAGAATCTCTTAGGCCCCAAATTTACATATTTGTGGCATAGATTTGGGGATGAAGTGGAGAATACTTAATGATAGAATTGTATAAATTAGTACACATCTGGTTTTAGAAAGCATCCATCTTTCTTGTGTAAGTAGATCATATTTTCTTGCTGCATTGAATCTTTTATTAAATAAGTGAAATGCAAATAAAAATGAGCCAGATTTCAAAGAAGGGATGGATGGAAAAGGAGATTGTAAACAACCAGTTTTCTTTTTTACTTTTATTTATTTATTGTCTAAAGTTTTACATATGTCTCCTTTTTCCCCTGCTTGACTCCTCCTCCCCTCGCCCTCCCAGCTATTCCCACCCCAGGCAAGCCCTCACCACCCCAGTGTCTGTGTCCATTGGTTATGCTAATATGCATGCGTACAAGTCCTTTGGTTGCTCTCTAGCCCCCCTCTTCCCCTGCCATTTGTCTCTGGATCTATTCTTGTTAATCAAATTATGTTGATCATTATATCCCACATATGAGTGAGATCATGTGATATTTATCTTTCTCCAACTGGCTTATTTCACTTAGCATAATGCTCTTCAATTCCATCCATACTGTTGCAAATGGTAAAAGTTCCTTCTTTTTAATAGCAGCATAGTATTCCATTGTGTAGATGTACCACAGTTTTTTAATCCACTCATCTGCTGATGGGCACTTAGGTTGTTTTCAAATCTTAGCTATTGTAAATTGTGCTGCAATGAACATAGGGGTGCATATATCCTTTCTGATTGGTGTTTCTGGTTTCTTGGGATATATTCCTATAATTGGATGACTGGGTCAAATGGGAGTTCCATTTTTAACTTTTTGAGGAAACTCCATACTGTCTTCCACAGTGGCTGCACCAGTTTACTATTCTTTTGATGACTGTTTTTGTTGTTTTGAAACTAGTACTATTTCAGAATAGTTCTTAGAAGAGTCCATGGAGAAGCAAGGTACACAATGTCATTTTTTTAAATGTCCCATTGCTGCCCCCACCCCCATAATGATATCTATTGACCTATTGAGGAAAATTGATATAGACTCTCTTCTGTGTGGGATAGATCCAGTTCCTCTCCTTAAGGGTACCAGATAGGAAGATCATAAAGAAATTTGTATTAGCAGTTTACTCTGTTGCTTTGGCCACATAAAATCCATGTTAATTTTTATATTGTATTTCAAAACACCTTAAAAACCTGTCAAAACATTTTGTTGTTGTTGTTAACAATTGAGTTTTTACATGAGGATCATTTATTTTGTTTCTATTATTTATTTCCCCAGGACTTCAATCTCTAGTTATTCTGGAATTTTCAAAAGAAGAAAAGTTATCTATAGATGAAAATGCAATATATTTAGTAGATAGACATATTTATAAGTTCAAAAAGTAGTATGATATTAAAATTGTTATTAACTGTGTAGGCCTGTGAAAGAGAGATATGCCAGACTTAAGTAATTTTTGCAATTACTTTTTTAAAAAATACAGAATAATTCTTTAAAAATATTTTTTCTGTAAATTGTAACTGAAATCTATGTTTCATTGGAAAGCAGTGTTTTAAGTTGCTGTTCTCTCTCCCTGAAGACAAGTTTTTATTTTTGTGCCCCAATACCCAGCAATTTGTTTCACTTTAAAAGATGGAATAGGTAACCAGGTCTTTGCTAAGTCAGTGTGGTGTAGAAAACGATAAGAAGGGAGGACTCCAATATTGGCCTAAAATATTTTAATCAAGGAATTCCAGGCACTTATCTCCACCCATATTTTGATATGTAGACTTATCCTATAAGGTCTTAATTTAGCAGTAAAACTTTGAATATTGCTAAAAATAAAGTGCTAATGACATTTAAATATTAATAGGACTTGAGGGCCAGATATTTTTTATGTACAGCTGTTAGCTAATTAAGTGAATATTTCAGGTTTAATTAATAAAAACCAAGATCATTGTTTCAATCACAATTTATTTGGAAGGTTTGCTTCTGGGTCTAATAAAATAAGCAATAGGAAGGCATAAAATTGTTAAGAAAATAATGAAATTTAGGGGTAAAGAGAAAATGCCTCTAGGGGATATTTAAAATAAAATAACATTAAAAACAAGGAACTGAAGATGTGTAAGTTGCTCTAAGTCCATTGTACCAAATATCACCATTGTGTTTCTTACCCAAGAAGAAATTGCATCATCAAATAAATCTACTGAGCACTGTTATTTGATGGTACTGAGATGAACAATTGTTTCAGTTGTTGCCCAATTCCCCCCCTCTAACTCTCAGCAGCCTGGAACTGTGCATGTTATGGAAGTTCATGTGACAATGATCCTTGGTTTTGTTCATTTAGCTTGTCAAAACAATTTTATGTAGGTGGAAAGAAATGAATGAAATGAATAGAGTGGGTTAGCTGCATTAGCTCTAGCTGCACTGAAGGTAATGAATGTTGCAATTGGAATAGTGTTGCAAGCCCCCAGGAATATCCAGTTTGTTAATGCTGGGGAGAACTTCTAAAAAGCAATAGTGGCTAATCTGTTCTAAATCTCATTTGATATCATAGTCTTCATGATAATTTGATTGACAGTTGATAATATTTAAACAATGTGTATTTCTTTTATTTTACCTTCAGTAGTTTAGTAAAGTACTTAGTCCTTTTCAATGATCCCTAGTTAATAAGCAAAATATCAACATGGCTTTTCTGAGAAGAAAATTGTTTTAAAAGCTTTACAAATTTTTAACATACTTTTGTCTTCTTGTATAGTGAATAGAACATGAGCTTTAAATCAAACCTTCATTTAATTCTTGGTTCTGCTTTTTGTTATTGTTGTTGTTAATTTAAATTCTTTATTGTTTAAAGTATTACATGAGTCTCCTTTTTCCCCCATTGACCTCTCCCTGGCCGCTCCCACCCCCCAGCATATGCCCTCACCCTTGATTCTGCTTTTCATGTAACTTTGAGGGAGATACTAATTTTTTTTTTGTCTGTTCCTATGTCAAAAGAAAGTAATATTTCCACTTTCACAGGTTGTTTTTTTTTTTGAGAATTAATGAGAACAGAAGTAAAACATCCAGCTAGTAAATGGTAAACATTTGGAAAATTTTTTAAAACTCCAGTTCTAAATGGTTTGGGTGCTTATGTTAATTTTCATCTATTTTACTATTATCTTAAAAATTTTGGGGTGTTAAAATAACGTACTTCTCTGAGATGTTGACAAGTTATTGAAAGAAGCACCAAATTATTTGTGTTATTGTCCCCATTTAGTTGATAATCTGTACTCATCTAACTATATTTTTCCCCTTTAAAAATATTTTTAATAAAGATTTAAGCAAGTTTCTCAGACCCCTTAAAATCATAAATAACTTCAAGAAGGATAAAAATCTACGATATATAAAATAGTTTCTATTTACAGTAGAGATGGATTCTATGCAAAATTAGATAAAAGTTCATCTCACTTCGATAGAGTTTTAAGATTGCCATTTAGTGTATTCTCAAGAAAAAATGGTTGTAGATTTTTGGTGAGGAAGAAGTCCCTGTTTGTTTTTCTTCTTTATACTTTGCTATACATAAGTAGTTGGCATCACTTTTACAATGGTAGTTAACAGCTTTGACTTTTGCAAATTGGTCATTGTGTTTGCCTTGTGTTAGATGTACCAACATTCAGAGACCCAATTTCAATTCTCACCTTTCTTTTAATTTCTTTTGTCCCTGGGGGAATGCTAACTGCTTGTTAAATACATACACAAACTCTTTTTTATTTGGAAAACACATTCATAGATTCATTCAACACATGGTTATTGAACAGGTCCTTATACTAAGATGCTAAAGACGGAACACTGAAAAGCATTCGTCACTGCTTTTAGAATAAGTTTCAATATAATATTTTTTGTGACTAGAGACCCGGTGCATGAATTCATGCACCAGTGGGGTTCCTCAGCCTGGCCTGTGGGATCGACCCAAAACCGGCTCTCCGACATCCCCCCAAGGGGTCCCAGATTGCAAGTGGGTGCAGGCCAGACCAAAGGGACCCCACTGGTGCATCATCGGGGCTGGGGAGGGATACGGGAGGTTGGCCAGCTGGGAAGGAACCACGGGAGGGCTCCAGGGTGTGTCCCGCCTGTCTCGCTCAGTCCTGATCTGTTGGACCCCAGCAGCAAGCTAACCTACTGGTCAGAGCGTCTGCCCCCTGATGGTCAGTGCACATCATAGTAACTGGTCAAGTGATCAACTATCTGCCCCCTGGTGGTCAGTGCATGTCATAGTGAGTGGTTGAACAACCTTAGCATATCATTAGCATATTACTCTGATTGGTTGAACGGCCAACTGGTTGACCGGACACTTATCATATTAGGCTCTTATTATATAGGATTAAATGCTATAAAAGAGGTATATGCATTGTTTATAAAAACATATACTAGTATGGAGTGGGGATGACTTAACCTACATTGAGGGGCAGTCAGGGAAGGTGTTCCTGAAGAAATGAATTGATCCCTGAATGATGACTGGGCATTAACTAGGCAACTAAAGATGGACAGAGGGGCATCCCAGATTGAAGGAAAAGTATGTTTAAAGGGCATGAGTTGAAAGAAGTGTGGCATGTTTGGGAATGGAAAAGATCAGAACGACAAGATTAGGCTAGAAGAGTGGGCAAAACCATATAATGTAGGACCACATAGGTCACAGTGATTTTCACCTTTATCCTAAAGGCTGTAGAAAGCTATTTATTAAAGAGTTTTAAACAGAGTTATGGTATACATGATTTCATTGAATCTAAAATTCCTCTAATAGTATGACATTCTAATTTTAGAGAAGTTAAAAATAGGAAAAGTTGTATTTCTAAGAATTAGTTGGCATACCTTAGAATTGATTAAAATGATATAAAATATTCTGGCTGTATATGGACAAAGTGGAAAATATACTGTACAGGGAAAGATTAGATTTTTGGAAACGACTTAGTAGGTTATTGCAGGAATCTAGAAGAGATAATGATGGCTTGAAATAGGATAGTGGTAATAGAGAAAGACATAAATAAATTGCTTCAAGTAAGCTTTCATCAGAGAATTTACAAGGCTTGTACACTTTAGAACATTGTTAAAAATTTGGAATTGTATATATCTTTTAGTATATTTTAAATTATAATTAAAATTTAAGTAACTATAGAATGGTTTATGCTACAGTGTTAGTTCACATCTAGTGACTGTTCCTGTCTAAGGTTACATATAGCAGTTGAGAGAAAACATTTACAATTGAAGGTTTGTAGATCTTTTAAACTATATATAAGGGATTGTGTAAAGGCCCTAAACAGAATATTATTCAGACTTAAAATTTTGTTAACTTTCTGTTTGTACAACAGTGGATATGTGTATTTACATAATTTATTTAAGCTGCTCCATTAAGAACCATACTCTACCTTATTCTGTATAATATATATTCAAAGGTTCACCTACAGTGGTCTGATATTTTTTCCAGCAGTTAGTTCTAAACTATCAGTGAAAACACACATTTAAATAGCTAAATTTAAATTTTCTAGCTCACTGTTACTAATGTTTTGAGTCTTCACTCTTCCAATCTGCATCCTATATTCCCAGGTTTACCTTTAGCAAAAGGTCTTAAGCATTTCAAATATTATATGACAAGAACTATGGATACTTTCATACCCAGGATCTCACTTAATCCTTGGATTAGCCTGCTGATAGTGGTTCTTTCCTTACATGGCTAACTCTAGTTAATACATACTTGTGAACAAAGAATTGAGTGTTTTATGATATGCTCTCAAAGTACCCAATGCTTTTCTCTTCATCATACTTAATAAAATTAATGCCTCTGCCTCTTAACACTGTAAGGTCTAGGATAGCAGAAATCTTGTCTCTGATGCTCATCATATCCTGTTGCCTGACATAGAGTACCCAAATATTATTTACAATTTAAGCAAACATTTATGAAAGTGTACAGAAATTGCTAAAACTACAGTGAATGTTGCATGCTATATGAGAATTCTTATCAAGACAATCAGATAGGTAGACTGTATATTAAGTTATAAGAATTAAATATCACTTAACGATATG
This sequence comes from Myotis nattereri, assembly GCF_964212035.1. NCBI lineage: Eukaryota > Metazoa > Chordata > Mammalia > Chiroptera > Vespertilionidae > Myotis > Myotis nattereri. The sequence goes on along the minus strand of NC_138076.1, from coordinate 121,213,973 downwards.
TGGAATATACTTCATTTGATTTAAAATAAGTTTTCTTTTTAAAAAATATATATTTTTATTGATTTCAGAAAGGAAGGGAGAGGGAGAGGGAGATGGAAACATCGATGATGAGAGAGAATCATTGATCACCTACCTCCTGCACACCACACCCCCTTCTGGGGATTGGCCCACAACCCAGGCATGTGCCCATGACCAGAAACCAACCTGGAACCCTTCAATCTGCAAGCTGATGCTCTATCCACTGAGCCAAACCAGCTACGGCTAAAATAAGTCTTCTTGGTAGGGTCAGTAATAGATAAGAGAATCAACAATAGATCTAGATTTTTCTTTTTTCTATATAAATTTCCCCTAAATGAGGAACATTTAAGAATGTGTAGTGAGCCCTGACCGGTTTGACTCAGTGGAGCAGGGGTGGGCAAACTTTTTGACTCGAGGGCCACAATGAGTTCTTAAACTGGACCGGAGGGCTGGAACAAAAGCATGGATGGAGTGTTTGTGTGAACTAATATAAATTCAAAGTAAACATCATTACATAAAAGGGTACGGTCTTTTTTTTTTTTTTTTTTCAGTTTTATTCATTTCAAACAGGCCGGATCCGGCCCGTGGACCGTAGTTTGCCCACAGCTGGGATAGAGCGTTGGCCTGCGGACTGAAGGGTCCCAGGTTTGATTCTGGCCAAGGGCATATACCCAGGTTGTGGGCCTGATCCCCAGTAGTGTGCATGCAGGAGGCAGCCGATCAATGATTCTTGCTCATCATTGATGTTTCTCTCTCTCCCTCTCCCTTCCTCTCTGAAATCAATAAAAATATGTATATTTTTTTTTTTGTAAAAAAGAATGAATGGTGAATAAGATTTTTTTAAAAAACATATTGGGAAACCCTATTGTCAGTAAAGGGAAAAGCAAACAAGCTGAAAACTTCTTATTGTAAAACATGAGATATTTTGAAAATTTTGATGAACAGAACAACAAAAACCTATTATCTTCAATGCATAGCTGAGTTTGTTACAATGTAAGGGTAATTTCCAAGGTCTGAAAACTAAGAAGAAATGTAAAATCAGAGCAAGAAAAGTGTGAATTGACACTAGGACTTTTCTCGGACAGTTGCCAATCTGTTAACTAAGAGGCATAGTTTTACTGTCTATCTGAGGATAGATGAAATCTCAAGGCCAAGCAGTTATTGGAATTGAGATCCAATAACGTTGTTCTTTGAAGAGGAAAATGAAATGAAAAACAGACTAGAGATTGTGGGATACACTCACAACTGAGGATATTCCAACAAACATCACAATTTGAAATAACCACATAAAGAAAAAAACCAACAGAAGTGAATATCAGCAGCCAAAACAATAGCAAAATTAGATCCCTAGTAACTCAGATAAAAGTGGCAGTGAATTGAGTCTGTAAAGTAAGTTATATTATCAGGAAAAGGACTAGAAACTAACTAAACAACAAAAATCAAGATGGTGTTGGAAGAAGTAGTGAATGATTGATTTGATACCCAAATAGAGCTTCAAGGAATGAAAATGCATTGTGATTAAAAACTAAATGCTCCCTCCTGCCGGCCTGCTTGCCCCCAACTGGCCACCCCCGTTGGCCTGATCACCCCAACTGCCCTCCCCTCTTGGCCTGATCACCCTTAACCACCTCTGCCTCGGCCCCGCCACCATGGCTTTGTCCAGAAGGTCTCCTGGTCTAATTAGCATGTTACCCTTTTATTAGTATAGATCAGCTGTGGGCAAACTACGGCCCGCAGGCCGGATCCGGCCTGTTTGAAATGAATAAAACTGAAAAAAAAAAAAAAAAAGAAAAGACCGTACCCTTTTATGTAATGATGTTTACTTTGAATTTATATTAGTTCACACAAACACTCCATCCATGCTTTTGTTCCGGCCCTCTGGTCCAGTTTAAGAACCCATTGTGGCCCTCGAGTCAAAAAGTTTGCCCACCCCTGGTATAGATACATTGGATTATAATGGAAACTAATATTGAATAGTTATCAAAATTTTAAATTTGTGATATATTATATATTATTAGTGCATAATAAAGCCTGAAAGTCTAATAGCTATCATAATTTAAAAATAATGATTTGTGGAAATGCTATTTTGAGATAATCTGCATCTACTGTTAGGTGATATGAAAATAATCTAGGTCTGTTGGTGACAAAAATCACAGTTACTATTATGCTATTACGTGTACACATTAATAATTCAAGGAGATATTAAATTTCAATTCATGGTAAATGAAAAATATTTGTTTGTTTTCACACATATTCACAAATCTTCCTTAAAGGGTTTTGTGGACCCTAAGTTTAAGAATTGAGTGTTCTGCCTTGGCCAGGTAGTTCAGTTGGTTAGAGTTTCATCCTGATATGCTAAGATTGCAGATCCAGTCCCTGATCAGAGCATTTAAAAGAGTCAACCAATGAATGTATAAATAAGTGGAACAATAAATCAGTGTTTCTCTCCCTCTTTCTCTCCCTTCCTCTCTAAAATCAAAAAATAAAAAAGAACACGTGTCCTATTAATACCCTTAAATGTATGTCCAAGATTAACATTACAACACTATTATTACAGTATTAGAGGCCTGGTGCATGAAATTTGTGCACGGTGCGGGGGTCCCCTCAGCCCAGCCTGCACCCACCCTCTCACAATCCAGGACCGCTGGCTCCTTAACTGCTCGCCTGCCTGCCTAATTGCCCCTAACTGGACCCCCTGCCAGCCTTATCACCCCTAATCACCTCAGCCTGCTGACCTGATTGCCCCTGACTGCCCCCCCCCAACCTGGTCACCCCCAGCTGCCCTAGCCCCACTGGCCTGGTCGCCCCTAACTGCTCCTCTCCCCCCCCCCCCGCCAGCATGGTCACCCCAACTGCCCCCCCTGCCAGCCTGGTCACCCCCTACTGCCCCCCCTCCCGCTGGCCTAGTCTCCCCACACAGCCTGCTGCTCAGTCGTTTGGTCATCCCTCACTAACCCCCCTGCCGGCCTGGTCACCCCACACAGCCTGCTGTTCGGTCATTTGGTCGCCCCTCATTGCCCCCCGCCGGCCTTTTTGTCCCACTCAGCCTGTTCGGTCGTCCGTTCGGTTGTTTCGGATGTGATGGCCCCTGGCTCTTTATATATATAGATAGTAGTAACAAAAAATGGGGAACAACTTAAAGATTCATTAATAGGAGATTTTAGCTGAAACCGGTTTGGCTCAATGGATAGAGCGTCGGCCTGCGGACTGAAAGGTCCCAGGTTCGATTCCGGTCAAGGGCATGTACCTGGGTTGCGGGCACATCCCCCTCTCTGTAAAAAATCAATAAAATATATTTTAAAAAAAATAGGAGATTTTATAAATTGTAATACAGGATGTGGCAAAAGTAGGTTTACAGTTGTGAGTACACAAAAGTTTATTCTTGTATTATTTATTAATTATTGTATTTTCATATTAACAACTGTAAACTTACTGTTGCCCCATCCTGTATAGTCAAAGGATAACTGTAAAGCAGTGATAATGAATGGAGACAAGTTATAATAATAAGGTAGATATCTTGTCATATCTCCTTATATGCCATCAAAGATTATCTCAATATTGAGTGAAAAAGAAGCAAACTTCCAAAAACATACTGTATACCATCATTTTATGAAATTTTGACATTTCATATAAAGTGTAAAAACCCAGCCCTAGCCAGTTTGGCTCAGTGGATAGAGCGTCAACCTACGGACTGAAGGGTCATGGGTTCAATTCCGGTCAAGGGCATATACCTGGGTTTCGGGCTCAGTCCCCAGTAAAGGGCATGCAGGAGGCAGCCGATCAATGATTCTCTCTCATTATTGATGTTCTCTCTCTCCCTCTCCCTTCCTCTCTGAAATCAATAAAAATATATTTTAAAAAAAATAAAGTCTAAAAACCCATATAGGAATGGTATGTTCAAATTCAGGGTAGTGGTTATTCAAGGGTAAGGAATTGTGATGGGAAGGGCAACCTAATTGCACAGAGGGCTTTAAATTATGTTTGTGATGTTTAATTATTTAACTGTATGATGGACACATTACTTTATTATATACCTAAAATATTTTGTTAAAATATGTATTACTTGTTTTGACAGAATATTAATGTAAGAAAGATAGTTTCAATTTAAATTTGCAGGAAAATTCAGAGTTTGTGTATATATAGGACCTTGTTAAGGGAAAACAACAAATTCACTGCTTTTCCCCAGTTTATCTCAGACAGGAATTAACCTGTGAAGTGCCAGATGCTTTAAATATGTGATAAAAGCATACCTAGTAAATTATTTAATTCTTATAACAGTCCTGTGAGTTGAAGGTATATATTCATAAAGGGAATTCTAACCAAAGCAAAGACAGAACTAGGATTTATATTTAGACCTTTCTACCTCTAAAGTCCATACTTGTTTCCTGTTGTTAAATTGCACATTTCTAGCAATAGATGACTTATTTTAGAAGTAGTAAGTTAACTCACATACAAAATGAGACTGTATCTGAGGCATATTTAATAATACTGATACTAAAATAATCTTAAGTATGACTTTATAATCCAAAGTTTTCTTAAACATACTTTAGCCTGTTTCCACACTCATATGATAGACTGATGAAAGTATTAGTTATTAGTAAACTTGTTATAGTGTTCCTATTTTAACACTGTTGATCATTATAACTTAGTACATGTTTACCATCTAAATTTAACTGTAATTTGGTGTTTTATTATTTTAAACTACATTCTGTTTTCGTTTTTGATTGTAGGATCGAAAGTTAACAAAGTCTGAGAGACAGAGATTTAAAGAAGAGGCTGAAATGTTAAAGGGTCTTCAGCATCCCAATATTGTTCGCTTCTATGATTCCTGGGAATCCACAGTAAAAGGAAAGAAGTGCATTGTTTTGGTGACAGAACTTATGACATCTGGAACACTTAAAACGTAAGTCCATCAATATAAAAGCTGACCAAGAACTATGAGAAAACTTGAGTTTTCTTATTTTAGGCCTTATCAGTCCTACTTTTGTTGCCTTAGGGGGGAACTGTCCCTTCAACTGTTAGTACAATGGTGTTTCTTCAACATCAGCACATTTTTCTGTCCAGAGAGTCTTCTGGTGTATAAAGTAATTTAATAATTATTTATTGGTAAGTATTAAAATGAGATGTTATTGCCCAGCCAGCATGGCTCGGTGGTTGAGCGTTGACCTAAGGAGGTCATGGCACACGCCCGGGTTGCAGGCTCAGTCCCCAGTGTGGGGTATGTAGGAGGCAGCCAATCGGTGATTCTCTCTCATCATTGATGCTTCTGTCTCTCCTTCTTCCTTCTCCCTTCTTCTCTAAAATCAATAAAACTATATGTGTGTGTGTGTGTGTGTGTGTGTGTGTATTTTAAGAGATGCTATTGCAGAATAAACCCAGTTATTTTAAGTCATTGTACTTGGTGTTTCTAAAATTTGAGTGGCTAAGGGATCAGAAATCAAGTGTTGATAAGGGAGCCCTCTAGTGGTTAAAATGAAGTTGAAATTTACTGAGAAGCTTTACCTATTATGTTATCAAGCAGTATTAGGCAGTTTTTGTTGCACCTATGCAACTATTGTATCAAATGCACACTGTATTTTGAACATTATCACTACATAATTTCATTTCCCATAGCATCAGAAATTGAAAAGCCAAAACAGGTAGTCCTATTATTTCTTTCAGGAATACAGATAGGTCAAATGCAGAAATTCCCTGTTGCCTATTATAAAGAGTTTTAAGGTAAAAGTTGGAGTATGCCTCTGGAATCTCAGGTCTCTTTTTTGTACTCAGTATCTATTTGTACTCAGAGAGGAAATTAGTATAAATTATGTGGTGTAAATTTTTTATTGTGAAGGAATTGGATTTTAAAAAATTGTCTCTCTAGTGTATATTGATTATTTATTACTTTCTTTAATTAATACTACTGAGCTCATTAATCCAAGATCTTAGAACAGCCGTGGGCAAACTATGGCCCGCGGGCCGGATCCGGCCCGTTTGAAATGAATAAAACTAAAAAAAAAAAAAAAAATGACCGTACCCTTTTATGTAATGATGTTTACTTTGAATTTATATTAGTTCACACAAACACTCCATCCATGCTTTTGTTCCGGCCCTCTGGTCCAGTTTAAGAACCCATTGTGGCCCTCGAGTCAAAAAGTTTGCCCACCCCTGTCTTAGAAGCATAAGTCTTGTATCTCCTGGATGTAGTCATTTGAGTGTGCTCTTGGATGCTTAAGACTAACATGTTGAAAAGCCAACAAAATTTCCCCCCACTGCAGATTCTATTTTCTACTCAACCTCTGTAATATTTATGGCAACACCCTTATCCTAGTCATCCAGGCTTCTTGGTATACATATGTCTGTTTCTACTACACTGTGGTCCCTAGCACTATGCCTGTAACTTGTTAAGTAGTTGAGTGAATTAAGGAGAATTGTGTGATAGTAGTTTTGTGTATATCTGCATCTTGAGACTCTTTTCACTGTTTTGTATACTTCGTGGATTGTCAATAGACTTATCAGGTACACTCTACAACAGTTTACTTGTTTTAAAAACTGTAATAAGGGGCTTTGGGTAACATAGTGGGCTAAGTCCCTGTTGGATTGCCTCCCCCGTACCAACAAACTAAAGTGTAGAATGTCCTTAAAGCTTTTTCAATAAGCATCCAAGCTTCAGATAAAAAAAATAAATAAATAAAAGGAGATAAAAAGCGAAGGAGAAGTAACTCAAGGCCAAAACAGGAGCTGATACACTGGCATTCTATGGGAATTTCATACCATTTATGGGATTTGAGGATTGGATACTAGAATTTTAATGTCCATGCTAGGACTAAGCCTTAGAACTCAGTAGAAAGGAAAACTGGAACTTAGCTTCTGTCAGAAGACTGAATTACCTATTTAAGAGAGAACTCTGCATCCCAATGAGTGAAAATTCTAAGGAATTTTGCCTATCTGCCCAGGACTTTGGATGGGAGGAAAGTTCCTATGAAAAACGGAAATCTCAGCCTACATAATATATAATATAAATTTGTACTATCCACTTGGTGCAGGAATCCCAAGATTAGGAATAAACTTCATAATTGTTTCAGAGTCCAATGACAACTCCCAGAACATTTTCATACTTCATTGATCATATGGACAAAACAGTCTCTTCTAGTGAAGGTGACTTCATAATTAAATTACTAGCCAGTAAAGATGATCAGATACAACTGGAAAATAGCACCATAGAAATTAAAGATACTATAGACAACTCTGAAAGTGATTATAAAATAAATGTGTAATTATTTAAAAATTTCAGTAAAGATATATGTAAATATATAAAGTATATACAAGCATATAAAATAATAAAGAATAGAAACCATAATGAAGAAATACAACTTTGTCAAAAAAAGTTCAGATACAATTAGAAAAAATCCAAAGAACTAGAAATAAGAATAAATCATTAAAATTTTAATGGTTAGGTTCAACAGCAGACTAGATTGAATAGACAAGAATAAATATGAAGGTGCTTGCTTTGGCAGCACATATACTAAAATTGAAACGATACAGAGAAGATTAGCATGACCTCTGTGCAAGGATGACACGCAAATTTGTGAATTGTTCTATATTTTTTCTCAGCAGGAAGGCGGGAGTGGATGGTGGGTGGGAAGAGATGAACCAAAGAACTTGTATGCATATATGCATAACCCATGGACACAGTAATAACGTGGTAAAGGCCTGGGGTGGGGGGTGGAGGATGGGGACGGGCTAGACGGTGTCAATAGGGTAAAAAGGGGACATATGTAATACTTTCAATAATATTTCATATATATACTAGAGGCCCGGTGCATGGATTTGTGCACTGGTGGAGTCCCTCAGCCTGGCCTGTGCCTTCTCACAATCCAGGACCCCTTGGGGGATGTTGGATGCCCAGTGCATAGATTTGGCCCAATCTCCGCAGGCCAGGCCGAGGGACCCACCTCTAGTATGCATATAAGATCTTTGGTTAATTTCTTCCCCTCCCCCCCTACCTCCCCTTCCCGCTGAGATTCATCAGTCTGTTCCGTGTTTCCACTCCTGCGTTGAGCGTCTGCCCCCTGGTGGTCAGTACCGGTTGAACAGTCACTTAACATATACATATATATATATTACATAGAAAAAAATTCTTGAAGTTTGCTAAAAGAAAAGTAAATATTAAGAAATCAGAAAAAGGTGGAAGATACGAGAAAAGATGAGAAATAGAGTGAGAATTAGATTTAATTTTACTCTATAATAAAAAAAAATATATGAGGAAAGACAATATTTGAAAACAGGATGGCTCAGATTGAGAATGTGTATATAGTCCAAAACAAATAGATTTAAAGCAAATCTATATTCATACTGTAAGAATACAGAACAATGAAGAACATTGGTAGTTTTTGGAAATGCAAATGGAGTGAAAGGGATGGGATGTATTTCCAAAATACATGTATTTTGGATCCTTTAAGTTTCTATCTTTGTTCCACATATATAAATACTTAAATCGAAATAAATACCCATGCCTGAAAAATAAGATGGGAATATATGGATTAGAAAATTTTGTTTAAGTGATGCAAATAAAGTTAGGTTTTTTAAAATTGAAGTGAAATTACTAACATAAAATCAACCTTTTTTAAGTGTACAATTCAGTGGCATTTAGTACATTTGCATTGTTTTGTGGCCACCACATCTAATAAGTTCCTGAACATTTCATCACCATCAAAAGAGCACCTGGTACCCATTAAGTTGTTACTCCCATTCCTCTTCCTGCACAGTATAATTTGGTCATGAGGAGTTGCTTCTCTTGGTGATTTCAAGATTCTCTCTGTATCTTTGGCTTTCAGCAGTTTGAATGCAATATGTCTCATGTGGATCTCTTGGATTTTATTGAGCTTCCTGGGTGTGTAAATTCATGTCTTTTATCAAATTTGGAAAGTTCTTGGCCATTATTTTATAAAATATTCATTCTCTTCCTTTTCTCTCTTATTTGGGACTCCCATTTTGTATATGACTTGGTATCTCACAGGTCTCTTAAGCTCTGTGGATTTTTTTCTTTATTCTTTTTTTCTTTCTGCTCATCAGACTGGATAATTTCAATCAACTTACTTTGATTTGCAGCTTCTATCTTCTGCCTGCTCAAATCTGCTGTTGAATTCAGTGAATTTTTCATTTCAGTTATTGTGTTTTAGCTCCAGAATTTGTTTGGTTTCTTTTTATAATTTCTGCCTCTTTATTGATATTCTCTTTTTGTTGAACTAAAATATCCTATACTTGCCCTGGCCAGGTGTCTCAGTTGGTTGGACCATCATTCCAGACACCAACAGGTTGCATGTTAGGTCCCTGGTTGGGGCACTTTTGGAAGACAACTGACTCTCTTTCTCTCTCAGCAGTAAAACATATCCTTGGGTGAGGATTAAAAAATAAAAATAATAAAATTTCCTACTCAAATATTTGGCAGCCATTGTTCTTAGCATTTAGTCTTCCAATTCTGTGGGATAAGTACCATAATTTTTTATCCCACATTTAACCATAAGTTGGTTATCAGTTTGTATGAACTATTTCAGCACTTAAAAGCTGATTAAGAGCTATGGTTATGAGGCTGGAAGTTTTCAACTATTAGGCTTTTCTTCAGTGTGATTGGGCATGAGCAAACTGTAATTAAGGACTCAAAAATGTATCAGGAAGATCATCATTTATCTATCAATTAATTATTATGTCTTTTCTGCACTGATGATGCCTGATTGTCATATTTCTTATTTGGTTGTGGTGGTTTTAATAATGTTCCTAATTTTATATAAAAATAATAATAATAAAATTTTTAATGATTTTTGGTATTTTTTTAATGAGGCATAGTTGATATACAACATTAAATTAGTTTCAGGTGTAAAATACAATGATTCACAATTTGTATATATTGCAAATTGATCACCACAGTATCCAGTTAACATCTGTCACCATACATAAGACAATTTTTTTCTTACGATGAAGACTTTCAATATCACTCTTAGCAACTTTCAAATAAGCAGTATAGCATGATTAACTATATTGTATATTATATCCCCATGACTTATTTATTTTATAACTGGAAGTTCATACCTTTACTGCTTTCATCCTTTTTGCCCACTACCACCTGTGCCTCTGGCAATCACCAATTTGTTCTTTATATCTATGATCTTGGGTTTTGTTGTTTGTTTTTTTCTCTGTCTCACTTATTTCATTTAGTGTAATGTTGTCAGGGTTCATTCATATTGTCGCAAATGGCAAGATTTCATTCTTTTTTTATGGCTGAATAATAGTTACTGTAATTTTTATTATAATAGCTATTGAGAACACAATGTCACTTCCTACTGGCTAGGGTAGTCTTGAATGTCTTTGTCAAACTAATAGGATTAAAATTAGGTTTTAAAGAAGCGGTTCTCAACCTGTGGGTCGCGACCCCTTTGGCAGTCGAATGACCCTTTCACAGGGGTCGCCTAAGACCATCAGAAAACACATATATAATTACATATTGTTTTTGTGATTAATCACTATGCTTTAATTATGTTCAATTTGTAACAATGAAATTGGGGGTCACCACAACAGTATTAAAGGGTCGCGGCATTAGGAAGGTTGAGAACCACTGCTTTAAAGGATAGGTAGCTCTTCTGTAAAAAAAAAAAAAAAAGCTGCCCTAGCTGGTTTGGCTAAATGGATAGAGCGTTGGCCTGCAGACTGAGGGGTCCCAGGTTCAATTCTGGCCAAGAGCACATGCCTGGGTTGTGGGCTCGATCCCCAGTAGGGGGTGTGCAGGAAGCAGCCAATCAATGATTCTCTCTCATCATTGATGTTTCTATCTCTCTCTCCTTCTCCTTTCCTCTCTAAAATCAATAAAATGTATATATTTTTTTAAAAGGTGCTTTGGGAATTGTATAAAAAGAAAATAAAAGGTTAACTATAGGTTAACTCTTTTGGTTAAAAACAGAAAGTTTATAAAGAGGAATAATGACAAAAAAAGGCTCCTGTAGATATGTTAAAGATAAAATGTAGAGAGTTTTGAATGTAGGGCAAAAGATTAGCATCTGATTTAATTTAAGGATGATAGAAAACCACGGAATGTATTATGACCTAGCAGAGATACAGTGCTTTGAATAATTCAGAAAACAATTGAGCGCCTACTATGTGCCAAGGACTAATGGTAGTAAATACATAACAGATTAGAGATAGAGTAACCAGTCAAGCAATAGCAATAGCATAAGCTTAAGAGTTCACTTACCTTCTCTCTTGAAATTAGCTGTGTAACCTTAGGGTCACAATCCTCATCAGTAAAAATAAACTTAATATTATCTACCAAAAGTGGAGGTGACTTTCATTATTAGCATTGCCTGAAATGTATGCCAGATCAATTGTTTTAAAATCCAGTGTGTTTAAAAGTGAAATTCCTGAAAATTATAAACTTTTTGTTTATCAAAATATGTTCTCAACAGTAAAAAGCAAATCACAGAATGGGAGAAAGTATTTGCAAATCATGTAACTCAAAAGGGATTAATATCTAGAATATATAGAGAACTCTCTAAACTTAATAACATAAAAATAAATGATTCAAAAATGGGCAAAGGACTTAAGTAGACATTTCTCCAAAGAAGATATACAAATGGCCAACAAGTAGTACATGAAGTGATGTTCCATACCCTTAGTTATTAGGGAAACACAAATCAAAACCACAATGAAATACCACCTCACACCTGTTAGAATGGCTATTATAAAAAAGATAAGAAATAACAAGTTTTGGCAACAATGTGAAGAAAAAAGAACCTTTGTGCACTGTTTTTGGGAATGTATGTTGGTGTAGCCACTATGGAATACAGTATGGAGGTTCCTCAAAAATTTACAACCACCATATGATCCAGCAATTCTACTTCTAGTATTTATCCAAATGAAGTGAAAGCAATAACTTGAAAAGACATATGTTACCTCCAATGTTCATTGTAGCATTATTTTTAGTTGCCAACACATGAAAGCAACCTAAGTGTCCAGTGAATGGATAAATACTATTCATCCATAAAAATAAGTAAATCTTGCCATTTGTTTTCAGCAACATGGATGGATCTTGTTGGCATTACGCTAAGTGAAACAGAGAAAGACAAATATAGTATGATCTCACTTATGTGTGGAATCTAGAAAACAGCCAAGCCAAACAAACAAGAAAGTCCAAACCACCAACAACAAAATCATACTTACAGAGAACAGATTGTTGGTTGCTGGGTTGTTGGGAGCATGGGGTAAGGGGTGGAGATGAGTGACACTGATAAAAAGATACAAACTTCCAGTTATAAAATAAATAAATCTTGCCTGGCTGACTTGGCTCAGTGGTTGAGTGTCAACCTATGAACCAGGAGGTCACGGTTTGATTCCTGGTCAGGGCACATGCCTGGGTTGTGGGTGTGTCGATTCCCAGTGGGGGACATGCAGGAGGCGGCCAATCAATGATTCTCTCTCATCACTGATGTTTCTATCTCTCCCTTTTCCTTCCTCTCTGAAATCAATAAAAATATTAAAAAATAATAATTAAATAATCCTGGGGAATTCATATATAGCTTGGTGACTGTCCTGTATAATAAAACCCTAATATGCAAATCAACCGACTGGCAGAACGACCAGTTGCTATGATGTGCACTGACCATCGGGGAAGATGCGCAATGCAGGAGCTGCCCCCGACTGGCATCTGGCTCACATCTGTCCCGGATTGTGAGAGGACACAGGCCGGGCTGAGGAACCCTTTCCCCCGCCCCCCCTTCCTCCGCCACACACACACACACACACACACACACTCCCATGCATGAATTTCGTGCATTGGGCCTCTAGTCCTATATAATAAAACCCTAATATGCAACTCGACCGAATCGCGGAACTATTTGTTGCTATGACGTGCACTGACCACCAGGGACCAGATGCTCAACGCAGGAGCTGCCCCCTGGTGGCCAGTGCGCTCCCACAGGGGGATCCCCGTTCAGCCAGAAGCCGGGATTGAGTTGGCGAGCACAGTGTTAGTGGTGGAAGCCTCTTCTGCCTCTGCTGCAGGTGGCGGTAAGGAGTGAGGGGTCCCAGACTGTGAGAGCCCTGGACTGCGAGAGGGATATTTGACTACCAGGGTATCGGGCAGAAGCCAGGAGGCGGACATTCCCCAAGGGGTCCCAGACTGCAAGAGGGTGCAGGCCGAGCTGAGGGCTCCCCGCCCCGAATTTCATGCACCGGGCCTCTAGTCTATCCTATATAATAAAAGAGAAACATGTAAATTGACCATCCCTCCGCTATGCTCACCAGCCAATCAGACGTGAGCATGCAAATTAACCGACAAAGATGGGTTAATTTGCATATGCAGGCGCCGGGCAGAGAGCAGAGCAGGAGAGCTGGCAGAGAGTGGAGCGGCTTGGGGAACTTGGCTCCCCAAGTTGCCAGACGGAGAGCAGAGAGGGAGAGCTGGCGGCTTGGAGGACTTGGCAGAGTGGGAGGCCATTGGTTGGAGACAGAGCAGGAAGGGAAAACCAAAAGCACAGGGAGCACCAGGAATTCTGGGAATAGTAGTTCTGGTGGCAGCCCGAGGACCTGAAGCAGAAACCCAGAGTGCGGGGAGCACCAGGAATGCCAGGAATCGTAGTTCTGGTTGCAGACGGATCTCCTAGACCAGTGATGGCGAACCTTTTGAGCTCGGCGTGTCAGCATTTTGAAAAACCCTAACTTAACTCTGGTGCTGTGTCACATATAGAAATTTTTTGATATTTGCTACCATAGTAAAACAAAGACTTATATTTTTGATATTCATTTTATATATTTAAATGCCATTTAACAAAGAAAAATCAACCAAAAAAATGAGTTCGTGTGTCACCTCTGACACGCATGTCATAGGTTCGCCATCACTGTCCTAGACACTAGAGCAAAGTGAGCCTGGAGCAAGTTACTGTTGTGGTGGGGGATGGGAGGGAAAGCAAAGGTGAGAGACATAAGTAAAATCAGAGTGTCTAGGAAAAATTAAAGGGAAGATATCCTAAACTTCCAGGAAATCTCCACCAATGAAGCAAAGAAAAAAAAATGCCTCTATTCTGTGAGCAACAAGCCAAACTGAGTTGGATTCTCAGACAATTCACTCACATGATTGCAAAGACAGATAGAAACTCCCGGGTTGGAGAGGGCTCCCAGATTGAAGAGGGTGCAGGTCGGGCTGAGGAACCCCCAACACCCCCTAGTGCACAAATGTCATGCACCGGGCCTCTAGTATATATATAAAGCCCTAAGCAACCAGTCAACCGTTTGACCGGTTGCTATGACATCCAGTGACCACCAGGGGGCAGACACTCAACGCTGAAGCTGCCCCCTGGTGGTCAGTACGCTCTCACAGTGGGAGCGCCACTCAGCTGACAGATGTGAGCCAGATGCTGAGCTCACAGCTGGTGAGCAGCTGCGGCGGTGTGAACCTCTCCTGCCTCCACAGCAATGTTACCAAGCTGCAGCGGGGCTGGAATGAGTGGGAGCAGTGCCCAGCCTGGGCTTGGGCTCCTCCCCGGCCGCCTGCTACTTTGCACACTACTACATCCTCTGAGGGGTCCTGGATTGCGAGAGGGCACGGGCCAGGCTGAGGGACCCCACCGGTGCATGAATCCATGCACCGGACCTCTAGTAGTTAATAATAATACCGTATTGTATTTGAAAGTTGCTAAGAGAGATCTATAAACTTTTCATCACAAGAGCATCAGTGGAAAAACCTATAGCTAAAGTCATATCAAACTGTCATATTTAATCTTTTACCACAGAGATTTGGAACAAGCAAGGATGCCTGTTTACATTCAGTGTTGTTCTAGAGGACCCATGCATTGCAATGAAGCATAAAAACAGTGGAAAATTAATAAAAGGCATGAAATTAGAAGAAAATAAATAAAACTACCCATGTTTGCAGATTATGAAATTGTTTACATGGAAAATTCCAGTTGATTATATCAATTTTAGAGTTATGTGAGAAATGCTCGCCCGTCCGAATTCAAATAATGGACTCGGAGACAGAAGTATGGCAAAAACGAGACTTTTAATTTGTTCTCGAGAGCAGCTGTCCCTCCGGTTGTACAGGCACACATGGGGTAGCTATCAAAGCCTATTTATTCAGTCCCTTTTCCAGTTCGTTATTTGCTGAATACTATGGGTTCACCTGTTTCCTCATACGTCGCCTAGGTCTTAAAGTCTCCCATTGGGCCATTTAAAAAACAATTGGGGTGAAAACCAAGATGGCGGCATAGATAACACCAGAAATTGCTGCCTCCCACAACAAATTCAAAAATACAACTAAAAGACAAAACGGACATCATCTAGAACCACAGGAAGGCTGGCTGAGTGGAAATTCTACAACTAGAAGGAAAGAGAAAAACACACTGAGACTCAGAGGAGGTGCGGAAGTGCAGAGGTACGGAGGCGCACGCAGCAAGGGCTGGCAACTGAGGACGAGGCTGTCTTTTTGAATCGGGAGGGAATCACTAGCCCCTGACTGCTCTGAACTCCAGTTCCGGGTGAGTCTCTGGGGACCCAGACTCATACAGGGAGAGACTGAACTGTCTGGCAGCGGACAGAACTCAGAACTCAAGGGCAGCTTTCTCTCGGGGGTGCTTGCAACGATTACTGGGACACTAAGACACAGGGCCCCTTGGGGCAGGGCTGAGGATCAGCCATAGGTGCTTGCTCTGCCCTGTTGATTCCCTGAGACCCCACCCGACCCAAGCTGCAGCAGAGGCTTTTGCATATGAATGCCCTGGCCCTTTGCAATCTAAAAATTACCTAAAAAACTGCAGCTGGGCCAGACAGACCCAGGACTTCCAAAAGAAGGCCCAAGGCCCCACAGCAGCTTGCATTGCTTCACAGCTGGGCCTCATTTGGGCACCTCCAAACCCCAAACAAGGAAGGGGAATCTACAGATCTATTCATAGCTCCTGCTGGGTTGCCTCAGGCAGAGGCTAAATTAGCACCTCCTTAGATCCAAGAGCCAGTGCACCCAGTGGTCAGAGTGGGACCATCCAATTACAACTCCTCAGATCCATAAGGGACACACTCAGGGGGCAGACTCAGTGAGCACCAAAGTCCCACTGAAGCAAGTCTTGCCCCAGAAGGGTGTCTTCAGCACAGAAGTTCTCCCACCTTAGACACAGCTGACTCTCACAGCCAATTGGCCTGGAGGTCAATTCCTCCCAGTGATACCTACAGCAGTCAAGGCTTAACCACAACAAGACTGTGCACAAAGCCCACAAAGGGGTGCACCAAGAGTGTCCACCTCAGGTAATTGGGGAGGCCGAGCCACTGGGCCCTATAGGACACCTAGCACAGAAAGCCACTCTACCAACACAGAGAAGCAAAAAAAAATGTGGAGACAAAGAAACAGGTCACAAATGACAGAAATGGAGGAAAGCAAACGACTGGATATAGAGTTCAAAACCACACTTTTAAGGTTTTTTAAGAACTTTCTAGAAACCGCCGATAAATGTAGTGAGACCCTGTAGAAATCTAGTGAGACCCTTGAGGTTATGATAAAGGAACAACTAGAAATTAAGCATACACTGACTGAAATAAAGGATATTATGCAGAGTTCCAACAGCAGACTAAAGGATCACAAGAATCAAGTCAAAGATTTGAAATACGAAGAAGCAAAAAACACCCAACCAGAAAAGCAAAATGAAAAAAGAATCCAAAAATATGAAGATAGTGTAAGGAGCCTCTGGGACAGCTTCAAGCGTACCAACATCTGAATTATAGGGGTGCCAGAAGATGAGAGAGAGCAAGATATTGAAAACCTATTTGAAGAAATAATGACAGAAAACTTCCCCTACCTGGTGAAAGAAATAGACTTCCAAGTCCAGGAAGTGCAGAGAACCCCAAACAAAAGGAATCCAAAGAGGACCACACCAAGACACATCATAATTAAAATGCCAAGAGCAAAAGTCAAAGAGAGAATCCTAAAAGCAGCAAGAGTAAGACAGTCAGTTACCTACAAGGGAATACCCATACGACTGTCAGCTGATTTCTCAACAGAAACTTTGCAGTCCAGAAGGGCGTGGCAAGAAATATTCAAAGTGATGAATGCCAAGAACCTACAACCAAGATTACTTTATCCAGCAAAGCTATCATTCAGAACTAAAGGTCAGATAAAGAGCTTCACAGATAAGGAAAAGCTAAAGGAGTTCACCACCACCAAACCAGTATTATATGAAATGCTGAAAGATATCCTTTAAGAAGAGGAAGAAGAAGAAGAAAAAGGTAAAGATACAAATTATGAACAACAAATACACATCTGTCAACCAGTGAATCTAAAAATCAAGTGAAGAAATAATCTGATGAACAGTATAAACTGGTGATTATAATAGAATCAGGGGCATTGAAAGGGAGTGGACTGTCTATTCTTAGGGGGGAAAGGGGTGTGGGGGATGCGGGAAGAGACTGGACAAAAATTGTGCACCTATGTATGGATGAGGACAGTGGGGGGGGGGTGCGGGCGGAGGGGGGGGGGAACCGGGTGGTGGGGAGCTATGGGGGGGGGGGAGAGGAACAACTGTAATAATCTGAACAATAAAGATTTAATTAAAAAAAAATATTGGGCCGAGGCTTTTTCTAGTTGCCTCCACCTACCCCTGTCCTGGCGCTTCAGGGGTTTCCACCCATGATGCTGGCTCATGTCCACAGTTCTTTGTTCTTATATCCTCTTCCCACCTCCCTACATTCCATTTGCCCTAGGGAAATTCAGTAACCATTTTCATAAAAAGTTGCCTATGCTGGAGATGGATCACAGAGGCCGATTTCCTACTGTTATAAGATAAAGGTTTGCAATAATCTATATTTTATATGCTTTCTTATTTTTTAGATGTGAAAGAAATATAAGCCAGTGTCAACTTCCCCAACATGTTATTATACAATTTTCCAATTGCACAGAAAAGTAGAAAGAATTATGCAATGAATGCACACATAATCACTGTCCAGTTTCTTGAATTAATTTTTATAGCATTTGCTTTAACATATATTCATCTAATCATTCCCCTACCAATCTATTTTAATTTTATTCATCACAAAATAAGTTGACATTAGTATGCTTCACCTGTAAACATTTCAGTACCCATTTCATTAAAGTTCCAATATCTGTATGTTTTGTTTTTCCTTATGGTAAAATTTATATACAGTGAAAAGTATAAATTATCCTTGTATATTCATTGGACGAGGTTTTATTTTGTTATTATTATTTTTTTTAATCCTCACCCAAGGATATTTTTTTCCATTGGTTTTTAGAGAGAATGAAAGGAAGAGGGAGGAAAAGAGAAAGAAAGGGAGAGAAAGAGAGGGAGACATTGATGTGAAACACATCAATTGTTTGCTTCTTTCATGTGTCTTGACTGGAGCCATGAATCAAACTGGTAACCCAGGTACACACCCTAGACCTGGAATCGAACCCGAGACCCTTCGGGTGTGCAGGCTGATGCTCTAACCATTGAGCACACCGGCTGGGGCTGGATGAGTTTTGCCAAAGTAATTTACTCATAATCATAACTTTATTAGGATATGAGAACATTTCCAGTATCTCATTAAATGCCCTTATGCACCTTCCCTGGCAGCCTTTCCCTCACCCTTTTGAGGTGACTGTTTTTATATTTATTTATTTATTTTTAACTAATTTATTTATTTTTTAATTATAGCTGACATACAATATTATATAAGTCTTACGTGTACAATATAGTGATTAGATATTTATATATCTTACTAAATGATCATGTCTATAAATCTAGTACCCACCTGGTACCTACAGAGTTATTATAAGATTGACTATATTTCTTATATATTTATTTCTTTATAACCCAATGAATATTTTGTAAACCAATTTGTACTTCTTAATCCCTTTCCCTTTTTCACTTATCCCCCTAAGTCCTACCTCATCATACAACCATGAAAATGTTCTCTATAGAGCCCAGCAGGTGTGGTTCAGTGGTTGAGCCTCGACCTATGAACCAGGAAGTCATGGTTCGATTCCTGGTCAGAGTATATGCCCAGATTGCAGGCTCCATCCACAGTAGGGGGTATGCAGGAGGCAGCGGATCAGTGATTCTCTCTCATCATTGATGTTTCTATCCCTCTCCCTTCTCTGAAATCAATAAAAATAAAAAAATAAAAACAATATTTTGTATATCTGTGAGTATATTTTTTTGTTTGTTTGTTTATTTTGTTTTTCAGATTTCACATGTATGTGAAATATATAGCATGTTTCTTTCATTTGCCAGGTTAGGGAAGTTTTCAGTCATTATTTCTTCAAATAGGTTTTCAATTCCTTGTTCTCTCTTCTCCTTTTGGTACCGTTATGATGCCAATGTTAGTAGGCTTGATGATGTCCCAGAGGCTGCTTAAACTATTCTCATTTTTCTTTTTGCCTTTCTGATTGGGTATGTTTTGCTGCCTTGTCTTTCAAATTGCTGATTCGATCTTCTGCTTCATCTAATCTACAGTTGATTCCCTCTAATGTATTTTTTAAAATATATTTTTCCTAGGGGCCCAGTGCACAAATTTGTGCACCTTGAAAGGAACTGTGGGCAGCGAGGCTGTGGTGGGCACAGGGGGGAGTCTCGGCCCATCCTCTGCGGCCCGGCCCCTCCCACCATGGACCCCAACCCCTTTTTGCTGCAGCCCCGCCTCCTCAACCACTACCGCTCCTATGCACTGACAGCACCAGCCCCACTCTCACCCAGTGATGGCGCAATCGCCCCTCAGGTGCAGGGGGAGGTGGAGAAACCCTGAGGGGCAATTGGGGCTGGCAGCCGTTGCTCGCATACACTGACAGTGCCAAGTGATCCGGGCCGATGCTGGGTGCCAGCAGTAGGTGCGAGTAGGGCTGGTGCGCGGAAGCAAAGGATTTTCAGTAACCACCAGAGGCTTGCCCCGATAACAGCGACCGGCGCCCTGCCTTGGTCTGGCACCCCCTCTCACCTGCTCCATCATCCCACTGTGGCCAGTGCCCGCCATGTTCCACACGTGCCCCCTGGTGGTCAGCAAACGTCATAGCGACTGGTTTGTTCAGTTATTCGGTTGTTCCACTGTTCGGTCTATTTGCATATTAGGGTTTTATATAGAGAGATATTTTCAGAGAGGAACATTAGAGGGAGAGATAGAAATATTAACGATGAGAGAGGATCATTGATCCACTACCTCCTGCACACCCCCTACTGGAGATCAAGCCTGCAACTGGGACATGTGCCCTGAACTGGAATTGAACCGTGACTTCCTGGTTCATAAGTTGACTCTCAGCCACTGAGCCACAACGGACAGCCCTCTAATGTATTCTTCATTTCAGTTATGAGAGTCTTCATTTCTGGCTGGTTCTTTTTTATGTTTTCTATATCCATTTTTGTTTCCTCTTTTTCTTTTATATATATACTAGAGGCCCAGTGCATGAAAATTCATGCACTGAAGGGGGGTCCCTCAGCCTGGCCTGCCCCCTCTCACAGTCTGGGAGCCGACCCGGCAATCAGGGGAAAGCAACGCCCCCATCACACCTCTGCTGCTGCCATACCGGCAGCGCAAGCCTCGGCCGGCCCTGGTTATCTAAGCCTTGGGTGGCCGCCATCCAAGGCTTGCCTGCACCTCAGGCATTGGCTGGGCAGCCAACATTCGGGCCGACCCTGGGCAGCTGGGGGTTGAGGGGACTGGGGGACTCGAAGCAGGTGCGCGGAGTGGCCGGAGCCACCTGGGGGCCTGGCCATGCCGTGTGCCTGCCACCCCATGGGGCTGATGGGACTGGGCGCTGCCATCTTGCGGCTGTGGGCACCGCCATCTTTGAGGGCATGGCAGTCAATTAGCATATTCCCTCTTTATTGGCTGTGGGCACTGCCATCTTTGTGAGGGCATGATGCTCAATTAACATATTCTCTCTTTATTAGATAGGTATATATAATTGATTTCAGAGGGGAAGGGAGAAGAAGAGATAGAAACATCAATGATGAGAGAGAATCATTGATTGGTTGCCTCCTGCACACCCCCCACTGGGGATCAAGCCCACAACCCAGGCATGTGCCCTGGTAGATTGCTTGTCTCTATTTTGTTATTTTTCTGGAGTTTTGTTCTGATCTTTCATTTGGGAATGTGTCTTTGTCTCATTTTGGCTGCCTTCCTGTATTTGTTTCTATGTATTAGATATAACTGCCATAGTGTCGCCTTATGTAGTAGGTATCCTGTGATATCCAGTTGCACAATCTCCCTATTACCTGAGTCTGATGCTCTAGATATATCCCTGTGTAGGTTATGTGTCTTCCAATTGTAATTGAGACTTGATTGCTGTTGGTATTTCAGTGAAAAGGATTGACCCTCAGGCTGATTTGTTGTGAGGACTGGCCATGACTGCAGGAGAGGGGTTGTGTAGGGGTTGACCCTATGGAGCAGGATTTGCTTTTGCTTTAACTGGGCTCTGATGCCTGCTGATTCTGCCTTTGGAGTGTCATTTGTGGAGGTAATTGGGTGGTAGTGTGGTGTTGTCTGAAGCTGGCTACTGGGTTTCTTTGTTCTGGGGCTTCTTGGAAGGTGTAGGCCAAGGTCAGCTGCAGCCTATGCCCTGCCTGGGCCCACCTGACCTAGTAGAAGCTACAAAATGATTTGCAGATGATTGCTGCTTTTTCTGGGCTTGGAGGTGCCTGGGAATGGCTAAGCTGTGAATTGAGGCTTGCTGCTACTAGTTTCTGAGTTGGGGCTGCCTAACAAGAGGTTTGGTGCACACAGGGGCCAGATGCTGCTATTTGGGGTTTGTGAACCTCTGAGATTTTTTATCCACAGCATGAGCTGTTGTTATGGAAAAGCCACTAGAAGTGGCTTGGGGTGGGCCTACAAGTTGGGTGGGGTGAGTCCTCTGGGAATGGGGGTGGGAGATCAATGTTAGCCAGGTTAATGGAGACTCAGATATGATTCTCATTTGTGCATGGAGAGGAAGGACTCAGCAAAGGAACAGGGGCTTCTGCCAGCACTTCCATCTGGGAGGAAGCTGCCCCTCCAAGCCTTCATCATGAAGCTGGACAATTCAATTCTTCCCCTATGTCTCTGACATCTTTCAAGCTGCTGCCCAGTACTGCAGCTCAGAATGAGTGAATCTTAGTAAGTCTGTGAGCAGGTTCTTTAAGAGGAACAGCTGAGACTCCAGCAGCCCTCCATCTTATTCAGCCACAGTACCTGTGGGTCTTCACAGCCAGGGGTTATGCAGACTTCTCTTTCAGGCACTGGAGCTATGGGCGTGGGGCTAGGAACCCTTGCTCCTAGGGGGAGAACGTTGCAGCCAAGGTTTCCCTTTCAAGTTTTAAGCACCGCACATGGATGTGGGACCTGCCAATTCCACATCTCTGCCCTTCCTACTAATCTCTGGACCTGAATTCTTCTGTATATCCTTAGTTATAGGACTTCTGTTCAGCTAGTCTTTAGGTGGCTGGTCTCATTGCTCTCTCGCAAGCTCATTTGTGCCTGGCTGGTCTCATTCCTCTCTCTCCAGTGTTCAGTATCTGAGCCATTATCAAGTGAGGGCGTGATGACCATTTGGATGTTAACTCTTTATTATATAGGACTAGTGGCCCAGTGCACAAAATTCATGCAGGGGAGGGTGTCCCTCAGCCTGGCCTGCACCCTCTCCAATCTGGGACCCCACAGGGATCGGGCCTAAACCGGCAGTCGGACATCCCTCTCTCAATCTGGGACTGCTGGCTCCTAACCACTCACCTGCCTGCCTGATCGCCCCTAAGCACTCTGTCAGCCTGCTCCACGCCCCCGCCCCCAGCCGGCCTGCTCCCCCCCAATGCCCCCCACCCCCGCCAGCCTGATCACCACTGACTGCCCTCCCCTCCTGGTCTGATCACCCCTACCTGCCTCTGCCTCAGCCCCACCACCATGGCTTTGTCCAGAAGGTCTCCTGGAAGGTTTCCCAGTCTAATTAGCATATTACCCTTTTGTTAGTATAGATCAGCCCTGGGCAAACTACGGCTAGCGGGCCGGATCCGGCCCTTTTGAAATGAATAAAACTAAAAAAAAAAAAAAAAAAGACCGTACCCTTTTATGTAATGATGTTTACTTTGAATTTATATTAGTTCACACAAACACTCCATCCATGCTTTTGTTCCGGCCCTCCGGTCCAGTTTAAGAACCCATTGTGGCCCTCGAGTCAAAAAGTTTGCCCACCCCTGGTATAGATAGAGGCCTAGTGCATGGGTGGAGGCTGGCTGGTCTGCCTTGAAGGGGGTTCTGGATCAAGTTGGGGATCCCTTTGGGGAGCGGGGCCAGCCTGGGTAAGGGGCTGATGGCTGTTTTCAGGCTGGCCAGGTCCCCATCAGGGTGAGGGTCCCTGCTAGGGGGTGTGGCCGGCCTGGGCAAGGGGATGATGGCCATTTGCAGGCTGGTCATGCCCCCATTGGTGTGAGGGTCCCTGCGGGGGGCATGGTTGGACTGGGCGAATTGCCGAGGGCCGTTTGAGGGCAGTTTACAGGCCAGCCAAGCCCCTTGTTTTGTCCAGAAGGACATCCAGAAGGTCTCCCAGTCTAATTAGCATAATGCTCTTTTATTAGTATAGACTAGAGGCCCAGTGCACGGATTCATGCACTCGTGGGGGGCATTGCCAATGGGGATCCAGCCCGCTGTGGGAGCACCACTCATCCCGGTCAGCCAAGCGCCACTCCCACTGTGGTAGCGCACTGACCACCAGGGGGCAGCTCCTGCATTGAACATCTGCCCCCTGTGGTCAGTGCACGTCATAGCAACTGGTCTACCAGTCGTTCTGGTTGTTCCATCACTGGACTTTTATATATACAGTGGGGCCTTGACTTACAAATATCCCGACTAACGAGTTTTTCGAGATACAAGCCGTCTCTCGGCCGATTTTTTGCTTTAAGTTGCGAGCTAAAATTCGCGTTACGAGCCAGCTTCAGATACCCCGCCACTAGTTGGTGCAGCGAACGTCACAGTGAACGCCACAACATCAGCCCAGCATCACGTGTCTCTCTCGTTCACTTTAAGATTTGACATACGAGTAATTTGAGTTATGAGCTCCATCACAGAATGAATTAAACTCATAAGTCAAGGCCCCACTGTATATAGATATGCATCCATTAAGAATTGCTTCACCATTTATCAGAAGTTGAACTCCACCACTTAACTTGTAAATAATTTTAGTAATGATTTAATTTTAAGGTATTAATTTTTTTGTGTTTTGTTATCGACTCTACTTACCAACCACTTATTATCCATGCCCTTTAACCTTCCTAAAAGTATTATGTACCTTTAAGGTTCCTGGATCTTAATATTCTAAATTTGATATTCCTATATCAGATATGCTAGAATTTAATGGAATTCTTCAAAGCAGTAAACTCATATCATTGATAACCTGTTGGGTATACCTTGCCTTTTCTAGATACCTAAAAAGGTTTAAGGTGATGAAGATCAAAGTTCTACGAAGCTGGTGCCGGCAGATCCTTAAAGGACTTCAGTTTCTTCATACTCGAACTCCACCTATTATTCACCGAGATCTTAAGTGTGACAACATCTTTATCACTGGTCCTACAGGCTCCGTCAAGATTGGAGACTTAGGTCTGGCAACCCTGAAGCGGGCTTCTTTTGCCAAGAGTGTGATAGGTATGTTTCAGGTGTACCTTGCAGCCTAACTGGCTTTCTGACATTCCTTTTATTTAGAATCCCGACCCTGTCAGAGCTTTTATTATGTAACATAAACCTTCAAAAATTCATAACATGAATTTAAGAAGTGATAAGTTCTACTTATGAGATGTGTAGCTCTCTATATTTACGCTTCTAGAATCATCTTCTGTCAATGTTTTTATAAATTATATAAACAGAAATAAGGTGAACTCAATAAAACTTAATGTTAGCTATCAATCTTATTGGGTCATTCTTTTGATATTTAGGATTATATATTTATTTATATAAAAGATATAGTGAGTTACTTTCCCTGTGAAGGAAACAATTTCTATGTATTTTAGTTACTAAAATAGTCTGTTGGATTTATATGTATATTGAAAAATATCAGCCTATTAAAAGCTTATTTTAAAGTGTGAAAAAATGAGTTCATTCTGAAAGTTTGGTTTTATCAATTTTTTACCTTATTCCTATTCTTCACAAGATATGATATATCTAAAACAGGATTTTTCAACTTAAGTACTATTGAAATTTTGGATTAGACAATTCTTTGTTATAAAGGTTGTCTTGTACATTGTAAGATTAGTTAGCAGCATCCCTGGCCTCTACTCACTAATTGCCAGTAGCACACCCCTTGTTCTCCCCCTTGTTGTTATAACCAAAAATGTCTCTGGAAATTGCTAAATGTTAACCTTACAGCTACCATACAGTAGGGGGCAGACAAGTATTTTGATCTTTTTTAACCCATCATCCTGTCTTACAGGTAAATACATTGTGGTTACTTTATTTCTTGCTAGTTTCTTACCTTTTCCTTTTATTTGTTTTCAATATGAGATATCAGCTTATCTTTTTTTTCAAGGCTCTGCTTGGTATAGCAGTAATCCATTTGAAATAGTAAATAAGGACACTTGACCCTGTTCTAGTTTCTTTTATAAAGGCCTTGCAGTGAGAGATCTATAATATATTTGATGAAACAGACTAAGATTTTATTCCTCTTTCTAATACCCCTCCCTTCCTTCCCTCTTCCATTTTATTCTCTTTCTCAGGTCAACTCCTGCTTCTTCCCTGGGTGAGTAACATCTGCAGCTTCTACTTGCATTGAGTCTGAATCATTCTTTTAATTTAAAGGTACCCCAGAATTCATGGCCCCTGAGATGTATGAAGAGAAATATGATGAATCCGTTGACGTTTATGCCTTTGGGATGTGCATGCTTGAGATGGCCACATCTGAATACCCTTACTCAGAGTGCCAGAATGCTGCGCAGATATACCGTCGTGTGACCAGTGTAAGTCTTCCTCTCACTGACTGATGAATTTAGGTCACATTAAGAAGGAATCCCAAGTTAGAGAACATCAAATAATGCAGAAGGGAACAATAATGAAGGCATACTGAGATGTTGGAAGAAGAGGGACTTGAGGTATTTATTGCTCATGATACAGTGAGAGCAAACATAAAGATGAAAGAAGCACCAATTTATCCTGGACCCTCCTTGCATTCATTTAGATGTTTATTATGAGATATGTAAGTTCTCATTTTTCCCACCATGAAGCTTATTTGAGTTATGCTCTTAACTTAAGCTGGTTTGTTCACAGACTTTTTCTCTGAATGGATTAAAATTGATATACTAATTTATTAAATCATTTATTAATACCCACAGTTTTTAAGGTATATATTTAAACCATATTCTAGTTTAAATTACACATGGTAATTCATCTCTGTATTTTTTAGAGTGCCAATTGAAACCTAAAGCATAGTTGTTAGGTCCATAATATAAAGCACTGGAAGTTTACTATAAGAATGTGGAGGCTTTCCACAAAAGGCATAAAAGTTAAGCAAAGTAATTTTATTGACTATTTTTATAACTTTTTCTATTATGAAAAAAATTTAAACATATAAAAAATAGAGAGAATCATACAATGAATTCCCATTTATTCAACGCAACATGAATATTGGGGCCATTTTTGCTACACTTACTTCATCTGTTCTCTTTCTTTATTTCATTGTTTCATTTTACCACTATGTACTACATTATGCCTCTATAAAAATTAAAGATTTTTTTATTATATAACCATATCATACCTAAAAAATTTAATAGTAAATTTCTGGATCATTTAATACCCTAACCTATTAAAATATTTCCCCTATTGTTTCAGAGATGTCTTTTTACAGTCAGTGTTCAAAATAGGGTCCATCAGGATCGACAGAAGACATTTTGTTTTCATGTGTCTTTATCTAGAACTATTGCCCTTGCTTTTTTTTTTCTGTGTTTTATTGATTTGTTGAAGGAATTAGATGAATTGTTTTGGGAAATGTTTCACATTCTGGATTTGTCTGTTTGCTTTCTTATGATGTCATTTAACTTGTTATTTTATCTTCTACATTTCTGTAAACAGAAATTTACGTTAAAGTTGTAGAGCGGTGTTGGTGATATAAAAATAATTTGTCTTTTTAACTCATCCATACAAAAGTATACAGTGTCATTTTCTGGAGGCTAAATAATGTGTGATACTGCAGCAGATTTACAAAAGCAGCTATGACAATCCACTTGTCTTCTTTTAAGCCATATTCTGCTCACTAAATTTTTCTTTTTTGGGGGGGGGAAATATTGGGTTTTTTACTTTAAAGGTTATATATTATTAACATTTAATGAGGTTTATTATAAATTTTTATAATAAATTGTTTTTGTTGTTAATCCTCACCTGAAAATATTTTCCCATTGATTTTTAGGGAGAGTGGAAGACAGAGAAAAACATCGATGTGAGAGAAACACATCGATTGGTTGCCTCCTGCACATGCCCTGACCAGGGCCTGGGCTGGGGAGGAGTCACTACCAAGGTACATGCCCTTGACTGGAATTGAACCCGGGACCCTTTGGTCTGTAGGCCGACGCTCTTATCCACTGAGCCAAACTGGCTAGGGCTATTATAATTTTTGATGAATTAACATTTTACAACTTGCCCAGTTTTGATTTCTAACATGGTAAATAACAATACATAAGCAAAAGTCTTTTGCAGTCCTCAATCATTTTTAAAAGTGTAACGGAGGACTCCAAGAGAAATAAGTTTGAGACCACTAGTTCCAAATGCTTGATTAAATTTAGGTTCATTCTGGCCAGTGTGGCTCAGTTGGTTGGGTATTATTTTGTGCACTGCAGTCTCGGGTTTGATTTCTGGTAAGGGCACATAAAAAAGTTAGGTTAAAAAATTTTGCAAGAATAATTAATATGTGGTTCTGTGTATTTTATATTACACTAGAGGCCCAGTGCATGGATTCATGCACTTAGGGGAGTGGGGGGGTGGGGGGTCCTTTGACCTGGCCTGTGGGATCGGGATGAAACCGGCTCTCCAACATCCCCCGAGGAGTCCCGGATTGTGAGAGGGCACAGGCCAGGCTGAGAGACCCCAGAACTCTAGTATGCATATAAGATCTTTGGTTAATCTCTTCCTACCCTTTCTCGTCCCCCTTCCCTCTGAGATTCATCAGTCTGGTCCATGTTTCTATGCCTGTGGTTTCCGCTCCTGTGTTGAGTGTCTGCCCCCTGGTGGTCAGCGCGTGTCATAGCTACTAGTCTGCCAGGTCGCTTAGGCTTTTATATTTGACTAGTAGCCTGCACACTAATCCGTGCGCCAGTATCTTGCTGCCGTGCGCCAGTAGCTTGCTGCCGCCCTCCAGTAACTCTCCACCCCACCCTCCTGTAGCTCCCCCGATACCCCCTCCCTCCGCCCCCTCATAGCTTGCTGCCCTGCCCCCTCCTGTAGCTCTCTGCCACCCGCTTGTAGCCAGTAGCTCACTGCTGCCCTCCTGTAGCTCTCCGCCGGCTGCCTCGCCCTTCTGTAGCTCCCTCCGCCTCCCGCCCCCCCCATAGCTTGCTGCCCTGTCCCCTCCTGTAGCTCTCCACCGCCTGCTTGTAGCTCACTGCCCCACCCTCCTG
This sequence comes from Myotis nattereri, assembly GCF_964212035.1. Taxonomy (NCBI): domain Eukaryota; kingdom Metazoa; phylum Chordata; class Mammalia; order Chiroptera; family Vespertilionidae; genus Myotis; species Myotis nattereri. The sequence continues at coordinate 121,185,402 of NC_138076.1, read as the reverse complement.
CTGATCCGTGATTTGGTTGTTATGCTTCACAGCGTAACTACGATTTTCATATTACATCTTTATTATATAGAATTAAGAGGCACAAGTATCTAGTTAACTCATTTTTAGTGATACAGTTTTATTAAACTTTTATATATTAGAAGATGTGATTACAAATTGTTTATTTAGATTTGGATAGCTGGTTAGAATGGTAATTTAGTATACTTCTAAAAATCTTATGGCCCAGTGGTTGAGCATTGACCTATGAATCAGGAGATCACAGTTTTATTCCCAGTCAGGGCACATGCCCAGGTTGTAGGGTTGATCCCCAGTGGTATGGGTGGGCAGGAGGCAGTCAGTCGATGATTCTCTCTCATCATTGATGTTTCTATCTCTCTCTCCCTATCCCTTTCTCTTTGAAATTAATAAAAATCCTTTAAAAAAAAAAACCAAAAAAACTTAAGATAAACATTTTCATTAGGGTAACCAAATTAGTTTTATATCTTCACAAATAAAGTTTTGGGACATATCTTTGATTACCTCATTAATTATAATTGCTATGAATATTCCTATAATGTCCTCTTTTTTTTTTTTTTGTAGTTTGTATGTGATTCTACTGTGTGATAGGTATGCGACGATTTTGGACAGTTAATTTATTTTATTCAGCATGAATGATAAGAACCATTAGGGTCTTTATACCCAATAAAAATAATAGATATTGTTTGTATGGAAAAGAGCATTACTCTCAAGTTATTTCTCAGCTTTGTAAATTTTGTGGTATTTTATCAATTATTGTTACTATCTCCACGTCTCTTGAGTCCTTATTGTTATATTCGTCAGCCCCTTTTCAACACACATTCTCCATCCCACCCCAGTTTCTAATTCATGGTAGGGCTCTCTAAAGCATTGATCTTCAACTCAGGCAGGAGAAATGTAGTTTCTTTAGGCTTCAGATATTTGCAGTAAGTATCTTAATCATTATTCTATAGTTTTGCCCTTAAAAAGCTCATCTGCTTTGCCTCTTACAGTTCTAGATCTGTATTCCAAGTTCAGGTCTTTTTTTATTATTACATTTTTTCCCCTCAGTGCATAAAATAATTTCCATTTTTCCTTTTTTTCTTTGGAGATAGGGTGGCTTATTTACTGGATGATTTTCCCCTTTATTTAGAATTCGTAAAACCTCAAGAAGTATATGTGACTCATTTTTTTACTCTCTACTTCCGGTTTATCAGATTCTTACTTCAGAATAACTCTTAGATGCAAGCCTTTATTCTGATTGTCAAAACTCTGATTTTACATCTTATGTCACACCTTAACTTATTGTCCAGAAGTAGTTTATAATATAAATTATTTTTTTTGCTTATCACAGCATGTACAAATTTTTAACATTCTCTTTTGCTATTCCTTATCTTCTTCTAAATACTTTTTTAGTTAAGCTAGTCCTCTTTATTATCATACACATATGCCACATCCTTTCCTTTATTCCTCCCATTTGTACATGCCATTTACCTTCTCTCAATGATGAGAGAGAATTATTGATTGGCTGCCGCCTGCATGCCCCACACTGGGGATCAAAAAGTGACCTCCTGGTTCATAGGTTGACACTCAACTACTGAGCCATGCTGACTGGGCAGTTTTTACATTTTTTAAATGGTGAAAATCAAAAGAATAAGTCATAACGTGTGAACATAATACCAAATTCATATTTCAGCATCATAAATAAATTAACAAAACCCAGCCATACTCATTTATTTCTGTATTATCCATGTTTGTTTTTACATATAGTGACACTAGTGGCCTGGTGCCCGGATTCATGCATGTTGAAAGGAAATTAATTAGAAGAAATATTTTAATATCCTTATTCGCCCTTTCTCTATAATAGAAGTGTCAGAGATGAAAGAAAATTAGTAAAATGTGTATGAAAATAATATATAAATGATTAATAAACAATAACAGCATGATATAACAACAAAGACATGATATAAAAACAACAAAAAGCATGATATGAAAACAAAAACATGATATAAAAATAACATTGATAAAAACAATGACTGATAAATTGATTAAACTTATTCTAATATCTCCCTGTATACCACATTAAGAGTAAAAACACTTTCAGAGTGCTTGACTAATTTCCCTTGTGATGAAGTACTTACAACTTTAATGTCACACGTTCTTTGAACTTGAGAGGAAGCAACATATAACTGACCATGTCCAAAAACTGGTTCAGGTAGGAATATTTCTATTCTGCCTAGAGTTTGTCGTGATTTATTACTAGTCATCACAAATGCTGGCATCACGGGAAACTGTCTTTGAATTAATTTATATGTCAGACTGGGACAAATCAATTCTTGGAAACAGAAAAACCTCTCTTTCCACAGATCCTGTTAATACTTCAGCTTCGAGAAACACACTTGCGCAATTGCCACCAGTGAAAGCTTTATATATATCATGTGTATGCAAGTCAAAATTTATTTTTAAATTGCCAGCGTGCATCATATGTGCCGGACAATCAGTCAGATGGACGGACAGTTGGTCACTTAGCCTTTTAATATTTCTTTTTAATATATTTTTATTGATTTCAGAGATGAAGGGAGAGCCTTTTATATACATAGATAGTTGAATAATTGCAACAGACTATATGGGTCAAGAAACCTAATAAAATATGTTCTGTCTGGCTCTTAATAGAAAAAGTTGCTGATCCTATTCTTAACACGTCTCCACAACTTCTTGAAATTTTTTCCTTTAAAGAATCCTATCTAATGAGGAAATATGCTAATTGACCCTCACACTGTCGCAAAGATGGCGGCGCCCACAGCCAATAAGGAGGGAATATGCTAATTGACTGCCCCACCCTCAAAGATGGCAGTGCCCACAGCCACAAGATGGCAGAACCCAGTCCCCTCAGCCCCGCTGGGGCAGCAGGTGCACAGCCGCTCCATGCGCCTGCCTCTGGAGTCCCCCAGTCCCCTCAGGCCCCGAGCCGCCCAAGGCTCAGGTAACCAGAGCCGGTGAGGCTTGCGCTGCCGGCAGTGGCAGCAGCAGAGGTGTGATGGAGCGTTGCCTTCCCCTGATTGCCGGGTCCCCTCCCGCCCCCGAGGGCTCCTGGACTGTGAGCAGGCCTGCCTGAGGGACACCCCCTCCAGTGCATGAATTTTCATGTACCGGGCCTCTAATTCTATAAATAATTTCTAATCTGATATATGGTAATATTCTTACTAGCCAGCTTCTGTACTTAGGATATATATGAGAATCTTGGTGCAGGCAGGTAGCTTCTTGAATTATTAGCTCTGAAAATTTGTGAATAGTCTTCTCTCTGTTAAGAGTAGAGCTTTCATTTTAATTCTTTGATAAAAACATAAGATGTTTTAATGTAATAACCATTTTCATTGACCGTACTTATTCTTAGTATTGGCTTAAGAATAAATGACATCTTAAACAAACCCAGGATTACTGCTTCAGGTGATCATTCTGGATTTTAAGCATAAGGGTTTATGAACCAGTGTCTTTATATTACCTTCCAACAATTCTGAATGTTTTGATATCCAACAGACTAGAATAAAGTATACATAAGATAGCCATATTTTTAAACATTCTCCTCTCTCTCTCTCTCTCTCTCTCTCTCTCTCTCTCTCTCTCTCTCTCAGACAGCCTTCTCTGTTACTCTTGCAATATTTCTAATTTGAAATTGGGATAGATTTCATTATGTAACAGCAGACAAGGGCTCTACTGTTTTGTAGGCTGCTGTTAGAGCAGTGGTTCTCAACCTTCCTAATGCCACGACCCTTTAATACAGTTCTTCATGTTGTGGTGACCCTCAACCATAAAATTATTTTCGTTGCTACTTCATAACTGTAATTTTGCTACTGTTATGAATCATAATGTAAATATCTGATATGCAGGATATATTTTCATTGTTAAAAATTGAACATAATTAAAGCATAGTGATTAATCACAAAAACAATATGTAATTATATATGTGTTTTCCGATGGCCTTAGGCGACCCCTGTGAAAGGGTCGTTCGACCGCCGAAGGGGTCGCGACCCACAAGTTGAGAACCGCTGTGTTAGAGTATGCATTGATTGGGCTTTCTCTGTTACTTAGTGATAAGTGTTTTTGATTAATCTTGTGAATTCACTTCCTGATTATTTTTTTAAACAAAGGTTGGTACTTAAAATGTTTCAGGAGATCATGGAATTTTAGGTTTCTTTATATAAAATGAACTATAACCCAGCTAGTGTGGCTCAATGCTTGGGCGTAGACCTTTGAACCAGGTCACAGTTTAATTCCCAGTCAGGGCACATGCCTGGGTTGTAGGTTCGATCTCCAGTAGGGGAGTGTGCAGGAGGCAGCCGATCAATTATTCTCTCTCATCATTGATGTTTCTATCTCCCTCCCTCTCCCTTCTTCTCTGAAATCAATAAAAACAGGAAAAAAATAAATATATGAACTATAAAAGTAACTCTGCTGTTTAAAGAAATCATGTCAAATTATATGGTAGAACTAATTATCTAAAATTTATCCCCATTCCACACCCAACCCAGCAAATATAGTTAACTGGTTAGAAATAATGACTGTGTAGGTGAGTAGGTGAAAAATATGACAAAACCCTATTGATTAAAAGTTGCTTACTGGAGGATCAGGGTAAAAGCAGTATGTTTCAGACTGTCAGGCACAGTACCACCATAATATTAGATAAACATTTATATAAGCAATTATTTGATAAAAGTAAACAAATTGATTTTTTTAGAAAAAGCAGTTGAGACACTGCCTAATAAACAAATGCATCTTTATTTGCAAATGCTAACTCCAGCTCAGTTGAGAAGAAAATCCCTTTCTCAAATGAATGAAGTATTTGGTATTAGTTTAATAGAGCCTAGAAAGACCAGTATCACTGTTTCTATATTCTTTTTATATATATATATATATATATTTCTTTATTGATTTCAGAGAGGAAGGGAGAAAGAGAGAGAGATAGAAACATCAACGATGAGAGAGAATCATTAATCGGCTGCCTCCTGCACACCCCACACTGGGGATCGAGCCCGCAACCCAGGCATGTACCCTTGGCCGGAATCAAAAACCTGGGACCCTTCAGTCCACAGGCTGACGCTCTATCCATGAGCCAAGCCGGGTAGGACTCTATATTCTTTAGTAGAATACGTACCCTATTGTCAGTTTTTCTTTTTTTGAGATAAAATTCACATCATAAAATTTATCATTTAAATACTTTTAAGGTGTTCAATTCAGTGGGTTTTAGTATATCTACAATAGTATATCTGCAGTCATTGCCACTAATACCAGAACCTTCCATCACCCCCAAAAAAGAAACTCCATGCCCATTAGTGGTCACTCTTCATTCCCCCTTCCACTCAGCCAATAGTATACTTTTGTTTCCATGGCTTTGATTGGTCTGTTGTGTACATTTCATACAAATGTAATTATACAACATATGTCCTTTTGTATTGTGCTTTGTTTTTGTGTTATCTTTGACTTACAATAATGCTTTCAAGGTTTATCCATGTTGTAGCATGAATCAGTGCCTCATTCCTATTTATGGCCGCGTACCATTGTATGGATATACCACAGTTGTTATGTTCAACAGATTTTATTTCCCTTTAGTTCTGTAGTTTCTTCCTTCAACTCGGGAGAACAACTGGGAACAGGAAGGATGAAATATAACAAGTATCTTAAAAGGTATTATCCTAGAACTCAGTTTATTAAATCTTTGTTTATACATATTGTGTTATAACATAGCATACGGTACATTGTAGGCACTCTAGTAAATATTTTGAAGAATAAATGTTTCAATTAAAGGAATCCCAAATATTGTCAAACACTATGTAAGTTTGGGAGAGTTTAATTTGAATTCCCTGCAAAAGAGGAATGAAACTCAAGATCACCTTTGAAATATTAACAAAATTTTCCTACTACTATGAAATTTAATATTAGCAAGTAGAAACTGATACACCTATACAATCAATACATTTTATAGAATAGGGGAAACATTTGATACAAATAGAGCAGAAAACAATAACTTTAATAGTTAGAATCAAAATTCTAGGACTAGAAAGCATTTGAAAGAATGTTATCTGTTCACATGCTCTTCCTTCAATTTGTAGTTCTCATAGTTAAAATTTCTAAACTACTAGTTCAAGTAACTTTTTGCATTATGGGGGTAGGTCTGTGTTTTGTTTTGTTGAATTGTTTCCCCATAACTTTTACCCTATAATTACTTACTTTGGTCTCTGAATTTCATAGGGAAAAAACAAGTAACCCTAGCTTGTTTGGCTCAGTGGACAGAGCGTCGGCTGAAGGAGGTCCCGGGTTCAATTCCAGGCAAGGGCACATGCCTGGGTTGCAGGCTCCGTCCCCAGTAGGGGGCATGCAGGAGGCAGCCCATCAATGATTCTCTCTTGCCATTGATGTTTCTATCTCTCCCTCTCCCTTCTTTTCTAAATCAATAAAAGTAAATCTTAAAAAAAAACAACAAATTATAATTTCATGTTAGTCTCTGAAATGTTTTAAGACAGTTCCTGAAGTCATGAGCCCTTTCTGATTGAGACCCATGCTTTTCAATTTTTAGAACTATTCTTTTTAATTTCTTGAGGGAAGAGGCTTATATGCATAATTGGAAGAGGGAGGTGCACAGCAATTGTTTTCTTGACTTGGAGGAGACAATAAGCCCAGAAAAACTGTAATTGGACATAAAGAAATTGGTAAAGGAAACAATTAGAATAATGGATATCATTTTCTTACCTGTGCTTATATATTTATGAGTGCGTATATGTATCAAAATATAAAAATATGTATATTTCAAATTGTGTAGTGTATATTGCATCAATTATACTTCAGTAAATACTTAAAAAGTGGGGAAGCAAAAGGAGATTGGCAAGATTATTTTAAGACATTATAAAGGCCTACTGGTAGAGATTTAAGATCTGTCCATTGAGATCTTTTGAGAAAGGATCAAAAGATGGAAGCTATCAGACTTAAATGATTTAGCTCATGACTCTCAAATTCTCTTGTATCAGGCCCCCTTTATACTATTAAAAATTACTAAGGAACCCAAAGAGCTTTTGTTTACTTATTTTATATTTAGTTTGCCATATTAAAAATTAACATGGAATTTTATTATTAATTATTAATTAAGAAATAGTATAATAAGCTCAGTATATGTTGACATCAGTGACATTTTACCAAAAAATTTTTCTCCACGACTTACTTTTAAAATGAAGTGGAAAAGTGGCATTTTTACATTTTTTACAGATCTCTTTAATGTCTGGTCAAAAAAGGAGACAATTAGATTCTCAAACCTGCTTCTCCATTCAATCTATTGCAATACATTGTTTTGATTGAAGTGTATGAAGAAAATTAGGCTTCATGCAGATATGTCCTTGGAAAAGGAAGTACCTTGCAGGTCCCCTAAAAGGATCTTGGTACCTCACTTTTGAGAATCACTTGTATTTAGATCTTTGCTATGCAAAGTGCAATCCCCAGACCAGCAGAATCTGCATCTTTTGGGCACATGTTAAAAATGTAAAATTCTTGCCCCATCACAGGCAGATTGAATCAAGACATTCATTTTACAGGATCCAAAGATGATTCATGTACACATTAAAATTTGAAAAGGGAGAGCTGAAACAGTGTTCACCTGAGGTCCCTTTCGGTTCCGTGTAACATATTTTTGGTTAAATAAATAAAAAGTAGGGTAAATAATGTAATACCAAACATTATTTGAATAAGTTATTATCCTACCATTCATGAAACCTTTTTACTAAGTACCCAAATTCATTAAGGAATTTAACCCTATTTAATTACATTTTTTCTTCCTTACTCAGGAGTTGCTTTTTAATAAAGCAACATAATAAGCCAGGATGTAAAAAAGAATAAAAAGCTTGAGGAATTCTTTAAGTCAGTTGGAACTGTTTTAGAATCCTTAGTTTCTAAGTATATTGCAAGCATATACTTGTGCTTTATTTTTCCTCTCAGCTGTAAAAATTTAGTTCTGTATTATCTACAGTCCATTATTCTTTACTGTCAATTATATTTCTTATCTGGATAATGCTTTCTTCATTTCACCAACCTCAATTTCTGGCTTCCAATGAGGAATAAAAAGGGCTATGTTTTTTTTTAATTTCCCGAAGTTTTCTCCTGTTTTGTGTGCTGAGATAAATGGGGGATTTAAGTAAGTGCCTAGATTAGAGAATGATTTATATGATTATGTAAATGATAGTAATGACTGTGTTGAAATACGCCTGGAAGTATTGTACTTTCTTTTAACTCTGATTTGAATGTAATTTAACTAGTTTTTTTAAAAGTATGTGTTACATTAGTCTACCTAACCTATTGCACATTTATTAATGAAATCTGCTTGGTTATTCATTGAGAGATTATAGGGCTCCTTGATGTAAACTTACCCCTGCCACTTCAGAATTCTGCTTTCTATCCCAGATTTACTGTGTATAACCAATTAATCATCAGTAAATTGCCCCCTCCTAAATGCAAGGCCTTTGATAGGTTTAGTACTAACTTAGAAAAGGAAGGAAGAGTCCCTCTTTCACACTCAGGATTACTTTTTTAGCTCTGAAGATCACAGAACTTTAGTCAGTTGAACCATAAGCTCTAGTTTCATGTTTTTAAAAATTTGTTTAAACACTTATTCACTTATTTAACATCTATTAATTGGGTATCTTTTGCGTGCCAGTGAATGATGATACAGCAGTGAATGAAATAGTATGTTTTGTTTTTCCTCCCACTTTTTAGTTGGAAAGGTAAACATGGAAGTGGTATTTACAGTAAAAAGGATGGATTTAATAGACATAATGAAGTAGGGGTTTTGATCTCCTTGAGAGGCTCAAAGACAGTATTCCTGAGAATGTATACTTAAACTTAGAGCTTTATTGGCTTGCTATAACAGCGACACTGAAGCAAATCTGTATGAAGGTATGAGCCAGTATTTCAGTCCTCTGGCACTCTTCACCAGAAGTATTTCTAGGATTCTTAGAAGAAAGTCATGCCAATATCATTCCCTATGCTATGTTCCTACCACACTTTACCTCTGTTTTATTAATAAAATAATTATATTGATAGTAACTGTTGGCCCCCTCATAAGTACTGAGCCTCTCAAGGACAGGTTTTTCCTCTGTAGATCAACTTACTGTAACATGTCTGGCACTGCAGTGGTACACTGCCATGCAAATAGCTGCCTTTAGCAATGGGCATATAATAAATATATGCCCTCTGTGCTAGACATTGCATAAAACACTTTGCATGTATTATAATTCTTCCAACAACTCTGGAGGGAGGCATACTACTATTATCAACAGTTGATAAATAAACAATCTGAAACCCAGGATGGCTAGCTTAAGATTACATATTTACAAAATAACAGTTATGATTTCAGATCCCCTGCTCACATCAAAATGCTATACAGAATCCATAAATGTCAATTATAATGTCAGTCTGTGATCTGAGGGCATTTGAACCTGTCTGTAAGTGCCAATATGAAGGGGACAAATGTAGACGATGGTTTAGCAATCATATTCTATAGTGCACTGATGATAAATTGTTGTATGTCATTGTTCTGTACATGCAGTTCATTCAAGTCTAAGTGTTACTTGCTCAGAGGGGCCTTCCCTGCCTACCCTATCTAAAACATTCTTAAGTATTCACACATTTTACTTCTGTCCCTTTGTGGTTTTATTTTTCCTTATAGCTTTTATCACAGCCTTACAATATTTAAAGCCCCAATTAGAATACAAATTCTATGGGTTGGGGGTTTTATTTGACTTGTTCTTTGCTGTATTCCTTAGTATTTAGAAACTGGCAGGTCATTGGCACTCTGTATTTATGAAGTGAATACAGAAATGTAGGGAGTAAAACACAATTTTATGTTGCCTCTGGAGGAAATGTGCTCTAGAGTTGGGTCTGCTTGAATTAGACAAGTTACTTAACTTCTCAGAGCTTAAGATGTTTATGAGGATTAAGGATGTAGAACATAGTAAAGTGCCTGACATGCACTTATCACTCAGTATTTATTAGGTATTGCCGTTCTTACTGTTAACATCATTGTGAATGCCTAGTAATGAAATAAGTTGTCTCTTGTTCTAGTCTTTTCTCCATTGACATTCAGCAAATTGCAGTGATTAAAATGTGTTTAATGAACTTAAAGTTCAATTTTAAATGAGAGCAAATGAGCTTACATTTAATGTAATATTGCTTGTTGCCAATCACCTTGCAAAAGTGCTTTACATATACTATCTTGTTTTAACCTTTTGTGTCCAGGTAAGTAGTTGGTAGATAATATCTTCACTTCACAGGTAAGAAAATAGGTTCAGAGGCTAAACATTTTTTCCAAAGAAATGCAGGAAAAATAATAATAATAATAATAATCCTATATAATAAAGAGCTAATATGCTAATTAGATCGTATAGCAGAACGACTGTCCAGACATCCTTCTGGACGACCTTCCGCAGCCTGAGGTTGCAAGGGCCGAGCCCCTTCCATGAATTTCATGCATCGGGCCTCTAGTAATAATAATAATCATAATAAATGTCAGAAATCAAGCATCACTGACATGACGCAAATACAAACCTTGAAATTATTTCCTTTACCTGTTTCTGTTTTTTAACCTTTTTTCTAGACCTCAAGAGAAAAAAAACCTTTGGGTTACATGGGTAGCAGGTTTGAGCCCCCTGTTCAAAGAAGTCTTCAGTTAACTTGAAAATCTCTGCCATTGGTAACGAGAAGATCCAAATAAGCGTACTAATATACTAGGCACAATTTTTGTCCACTGTTAAAAGATCAGAAACTGCAATAAACAATAGCATCAATGAAGGATATCTGAAGGATAGTGCATTTTAGGTTGGAGCAGTATAAAGGCTTTCATGTATCAGAGAGTAATGAGCCTTGAGGAATTATGAGGTAAACTAATTTTCTTTGATACAACTAGCTGGATTTGGTAGGGAGTTTGAAGAGGCTTGTTTTCCAATGGGATCATAAGGTATGTTCAAATTCCTCTAAACTAATGGTTCATACCAGTAAGAATCTAGCTGAATCCAGCCTCATAACAACCAAGTTAGGAATAATGGGGATTTTTAATTACTTTGTTTGTGTAATTTGACTTTGTCACTAATTCTATTAGCCTTTCGATTGCAAGGTTTGGACATTCTGTCTGGGAAAAACAGAATTAAAGCAGTTAGGACAAAATTCCTTTTAGTTTTTATATAACAGATTGCAATTCACCCCCCCCCCCTTTTTTTTTTCCGGAGAGAATTGCAGCTGATTCTGATTAGATAGGGTTTGAAAAGTTGAGGGAAACACATTTTTTGTTTGTTTGTTTTTTATTTAGCAGCTGGAATTTTTGTGCTAGCCAGAGATCTAAATCCACTGGAATTAGCTGAAAAATTTTTTTTAATAAGTTTTATTTCTGTTTCCATTCAGTACGTTTGGATTATACATGTAAAAGAAAATTGTATATTATGGGCTATGTCTTGGGAACATTGTGAAAGATTTTTACAGTCATTCAATTACTCTACTGTGATTTGATTAAGATTAAAGGTTCTTAATATTAATCAGACTGTTAATCTTAAACCAGGCAGTTCTGGGTATCATTCCCAGTGTTTTAGGTGCTAGAGAACAATTATGAAATCCTTATTTCAAAATTTCCCAGGAAAGTTAGTTTTATTTATTCACACTGAATGTTGATCTATAATTCACAGGTTTTATCCTAAAAGTCATTAGACTATAGAATAAAAACTGGTAGGGTATAAAAAGATGGTTTCTACATTTAAGTACATTATAATAGTATTTAGTTTCCTAGTATTTTGTAGATAACTTATGTGCCAAAAGAGTCATACTTCAGCCTTTTTATTATATATGATTTAAAATATACCTTGGAAGAAGTGTAGGACTTAGTTGGCTTAAAAAATGGGGGAATAGGAAAAGTATTCTTGTTGGTGAAAACAAGTGTTAAGTATTCAGTGAACAAGTAACCAGCTTGATTGGACTTATCTTGGGTAGATAGGAGTAGAGAAGTAGATAGAGTTGGATTGTGAGAGCTTTTTCACACCAGATTAAAGACATTAAAAGTACTTTAACAAAGACTAGAAGCAACATTGAACCCCAGGCATTGTGGAATTTGGATTTGCTTTACCCACCCACTGGAATCTAGACTCCATTTCTTTTATTCTAGACACTGAAGATAATGCAGTGTATCTAGTAGGTACTAGGTTACACAAGACTAAACTAGACACTCCATACATGCCAGTTGAATTAAGGAATTAATTCTAACTTTGACATAGTATTAATTTCTGGCCCACCATTGTCATATTTGAATGGGGGTGAGTGGGGAGGACTTTCACTGAGATTCCTTTTTAGAGCTGAGATTCTGTGGCCATCTTATAGATGTGAACTGTTAGCCATTTTTGAGCAGTGTGATGTTAAATGATGTTAGGTGATCGGAAATGGTTAAATATCAGATGATTCAATGAAACCAGATGATTGAACTAGCCACAATGTAAAATACAAATTGGAGACAAGAGAATGGAAACAATGAGGCCTATCTTAAATTGGTCTAAGCTTAAAGAGGTTATTACAGTTTTGATCATCTGGACTTGGGTGGTTACAACTGTTATACAAAAGAAACAACAATTTTTAGAGGTAACAGGTCAGTAAAAATTACATTTTGCCTGGTCAGCATCTTTGGCTGTTGGAGGGGATAGTAGGAGTATTAGTTGCAGAACTGCTTATCAGCAGTTTTAAACATGTATCTTTGTTAAAGAGCTCATAGACAGTAATAGTACTTATATTGTAGGAAGAAGCATCCAAGAATGACTGTTTTCTGTCTGGAATATAGAAATAATGATGATACTATTGAAGAAATGGGGAAATCCAGAGAAAAGCATGGGCTTTCTGAACGAGGAATTAGAGTTTAGACATGTAAATTGTTATCTGCATGTGAATGGTATTTTTATTGTATATATTGAAAACTCTCATTTGATATGTAGAAAAGGTCGGTCTTCATAAATCTAGGTATCTGTGACTACATTATAACTTTGTCCTAAAAAAGCTACCTCATTTTGGTTTTGTTTGTTGCTCAATAGAGTTTAAAAACTTACCCACATCTTTATATCTGATAAATCTATGAAGCAGGCACCTGTTTTCTAGTTCTTCCATTTTCATTAGCTAACCATAATCTTCAACAGGCTTACTTAACCACTTAAGTTACAGGTAATACTATATTTCTGACCAATACCTGATATCCTATACTACCTACTTGGTAGGGATGAGCTGTGTTGAGCCAGAGATCAATGATAACTACTTTGAAATAGCTTGTTATGGTCTGGCTGGTGTGGCGTGGCTCAGTTGGTTGGAGCATCGTCCCATACACTGAAAGGTGGGTTCAGTTCCCATGCAGGGCATATACCCAGGTTGTGGTTTCGCACAGTCAGGGTGTATATGGGAGGCAACTGACCAGTGTTCCTCTCTCTCTCTCTCTCTCTCTCTCTCTCTCTCTCTCTCTCTCTCTCTCTCTCTCTTTCCTTCCTCTCTCTGGAATCAATTGAAAAAAATAAAAAAGAACATGTAGTAGCTTGTTAGAATTCATGGTCATTTCTACCTTTAGAGTAAAAGTATTTCTACCAAATAGCTCCCAAGCTCTTACCTTACACTACTGTTTAGTAATTGAAGCCTTAGTACCCACTGTCTTGATGGGGATTCAAGCTTACCAAATTACAGGCAATAGGATTTGATTCTGTTATATGTTAAAACAATTCAGTGAACAACACATTTTCTACCATCCTTTGTTAATGCCATGAACAAAACCTTTCCTTAATAACTAAAATCAAAGAAGGGGTTATTTGGGCCCATGCTTTCTTCCTGGCAATGGAAATGTCTTTAAGTAGATAAGCATATTGAGGCTTTTTAATAGAAGAGAGGGAGAAGAATAAATTCTTACTACTTCTGTGTACCAATTCAAAGCTGTTTATTTTTTTTAATGTACCATGAGAGAGTGGTGAGGCATTTACCTTAATATTAGCACTTTTTAAATTAGGTAAACAGAGGAACTATTATCCACACTTTTCAAGTGAATTTAGGGGATATAGCTCAGTTCACACAGACTTGGTTTTTGAAAGCTTGAACTGAGAAGTATTATGATCTCCTTGTCCAGTATACTTTTGGCTACATATGCTGAGTTACAGTTTGATCATTGAACTCAATCCCCATTTTTTTTTAAAAGCATAGTTTCAACGTGATTAGGGGGAAGGGAATACTTAGATAAATAGTTTTCTAGTGTAGGTTTTGATGTCAAGGAGGCAGAACTTGTGGACATAATGGGTGGAGCTTTGAACAAGTAAAAATCTCATTTTGCTTGTCAGGAATCTGTTGCTCTTGGAGGAGAAGCAGGAAGAATAGTAGCAGAACAGTTTCCCAGCTGTGTAGAATGTAGTTTTGTTTAAAGGGACAATCTAAAATAACTAGATTGTTGGTTAAGCAGGGCAAACCCATATCTGAGAGTTGGGGAAGTATGGCTAATGTGAAACAAGAAATTATGCTTCAGTCTGACTTTGATGTCTGCCTTGCTTATGCTGTGGGCTAATTTACTCTGTTAATTTACATTGTCATTTTCCTTTGTAACAAGTCTATTTTGCCTTTTCTGATGGATTTTACAAAGAAAGATTTTTGCTCAGTGTTTGTCATCGTAAATTCTCATTGCTGCTGCTGTCCTCAAAAGGATTGTGTAAATGAGGTGGGTAAGAATTTTCAATATACAAAAGATACACATGTATATATATATTTGGTGGTATGTGTAGAAAGCTTCACTTAAAGTGTTGAAATTATTGATTTTAGAATGGGCTTTTTAAAATATTTAAAGTTTTATAGTTGAGTTAATTTTACACTATATTTTATGTGAAGAGGAACGAGGCTTTTCTCAATTCTGAATGGTTAAGAGAAGTTTTACTTTTATGTAAAAATAGTTAAATGTTACTTAAACACATTTGAAATGTAAGCTTTTAAAAAGTAAGTGCTGACGATTTTTAAGAACTAGAAGATTGAGCCAGAAGAATACTATATAATGACTTTATTTTTCCAGTAAATTAGTTGGCAAATCATAAGTATATAGAATTCAAAGAAAAACTCAGAGTCTATAAAATGCATGTATATGTTTTTGTTTTTTCTTAGTTACAAAAAATAAAACAACATTTTATAATCATTTATATCAACTTGTGCAGTTATTTTTGTGTACTCCGTTTAAAATTGCCCAAAAGTGGCCTTTGTTTTTTGTTTTAAGAGAATACATAATTTTGTATAACCCTCAAAATATCTTAAACATTAGATGTTCAAGAAGTACTTTTGTTTAATGCAGAGAAACCTTGCTACTGTCCCATGTCAAAAAACATAATATGGTACTACTGCCCAGAGAAGAGATCCTGTGACTTACAAAAGTAGATGAATATTTCTAAAGCCAGTTGGTTGCTGGCTGAGGAAGACTGTGTACCTTTTAACTATTCATTTTTCTTAGGTGTAAAATATTAGCTAAACTTATCTACCTTATTATTCCGTTCTGTTTTGTGTTTTTGAACTTCATTCACAATAAGTGAGCAAAATTTTGCTTTCACTGGTTAGAACAGGGCTAGAATAGGACTGTGTGTGGCTAAATCATAAAGTAAAGAAAAGAGAGAGAAAAAAGAGTAAAGAGGTGGCAGGATTTTTTTAGGCTCTAAATTGTCCACCCTATTGAAGTATATGAACCAAAAGGGAAAAAAGATGAAAACTTTTTTCATCAAAACATTTTTTCTTCATTATTTTGTCCTGTCTGGTGCTTAAAATCATGTTTTAGAATAATCTCAACCAACTTTAAATAAAATTATTAAATATATTCGGGTGACACTGGTTAATAAGATCATACAGGTTTAAAGTGTATATTTCTGTGATACATGATCTTCATACTACATTTTATGCCCACTACCCAAAGTCAAATCATCACCATATATTTGGCCCTCTTTATCTTTTACTACCCCCCTCAACCAACTTTTTTACATTAACAATTACTTATTAAAATTTTTGAAAATACATAGAGCTTTCTCATCTCCTAAGAACAAGAAACCTGTGAGTATAATGTGTATATGAAAACCTGTACTCGTTTCTTTTAAGCAGCTTTCTATTTATATGAACCAGGTGACTTTTCTGTAGGCCACTTTAAGGGTCATGAGGTTTCATACTAATTTTTACATTTTTGGGTCTTTTTAAATAAACATCCCCTATAAAGTCCTGCTTCTCAAATGATTCAGAATATCTCTGCTAGATATTTTTATAATCTTGACTTCTTGATGGTAGCTGACTGGTGAAATACCTTTTTATTCTTTTCATTACCTGAGTGACTAACAATAAGCAGCCTTAATCTTTTAATACCAGCTGCTGGACTGGTAAGGTGTGTCTCCATTTTATTGGGCTACTTTGGCACCTGCAATACATTTTTGAAGGCAGCAGTAACATTTGAATATGTAGAGTTTTACTGCCAGAAGGCCAAACTCATTCCTCTAAATGTGTGTGTTGTATAGCATTGGTATGGAATTTTCCATACCTAAATCTTAGCTAGAGGTTGAAAAAGTAGCATAACCTAGTAGTTCAGGGTGTTATACAATGCACAGTTGGTTTTGCTGTTGGTGACTTTATATCTCATTTGTTCAACTCTTATTTCTATTTGTAAATAAGATTTGATTTCTTATTTGTAAAGTCGTGAGTGTATATATGTTTGCATGGATAGGATTAACAAAAGGACCAAGGATTGAAAGCAGATTCACAGTGGATCTTGGTGATTATTATTCAAGAGAATTCTCTGCTTCCTTTTAACTCTAAACTTTATTATCTTTGCTGATTTCCTTGAAGTCTAAAATGGCTTTAGATCAGCAAACTTAATAAGTCAAAGAGCTTTCAGCCTAGATATTACATTTGATTCTAGCTGCTGTGAATATAGATAAGTGAATTGTGCAAGTATTCCCATTTGCTTGACAAGGAATCTGAAGCTCAGCTGTTTCTATTTGCCCAGTTCACACGGAATTCAACTTTTCTATTAAATCCTTTTATCTTTCCAATATGCTTAAGCTAAATTGAAGCGACTTTTGATAGAATCAGTATATATGTACTTTATTAACTTAATATGACAGGGGTCCTCAAACTTTTTAAACAGGGGGCCAGTTCGCTGTCCCTCAGACCGTTGGAGGGCCGGACTATAGTTTAAAAAAAAGCTATGAACAAATTCCTATGCACACTGCACATATCTTATTTTGAAGTAAAAAAACAAAACGGGGACAAATACAATATTTGTATTTGCATGTGGCCCGCGGACCGTAGTTTGAGGACCCCTGATGTAGAGTTTTTCTGCCAGAAGGCCAAACTACATTCCCCTAAAATGTGTTTATGGAAGAAGGAACATTTTCCTAATCATATTCTTTATTCTGTTTTGCTGCTTTTCTGTATCGTTTAGAATGTTTTTACAGGCAAAGGCCAACTATATATGTGTCCACTTTTAGCAAAGAATTGTCTTTCAGATAATTTTCTGCCAATAGTGAATGTTCTACGAACTCAATATATAGTATTTTAGAATGTTTTTCCATTACATTTATGAATAGCATTTTAAAATTTGCTTTTAGCCCCACTGGCATGGCTCAGTGTTTGAGCGTCAGCCTATGAACCAGGAGGTCACAGTTTGATTCCTGCTTAGGGCATATGCTCGGGTTGTGGGCTCGATCCCCAGTCTGGGGCAAGCAGGAGGCAGCCGATCATTGATTCTCTCTCATCATTGATGTTTCTATCTCTCTCTCTCCCCCTTCCTCTTTGAAATCAATAAAAATATATTTAAATTAATGAATAAAATTTGCTTTTTTTTGTTTGCTACAGTAAACAGTTCTACATGTTTATTGTAGAACATTATAAACAAATATAGTACAAAATCTCTAGTGTTTCTACTACCAGAGAACTTTTAGTGTGCATCATCTATTTTTTTTTCTTAAAACAGTTCCTATTTTCTTAAGCCTTAATTTGAAATACCATACCACCTTGCTCAATTAAAGCAGCTTTTTGCTTCAGAAGCATTATTTTCTTATTTTTATTAGAATTCAAAGACCAGTTGGGAAAACTTAATTTGCTGGATTTGAAAGTAAGCAAAATACAAACTGCTATCTTTGTAGTCATTACTCAGAAGTGAACCTTTTAAATACATTGATTCAATTTTAGGATCAGCACTACTACACAGTTCCTTGCTGTGGAAGGTTAGCCATAGAGGCAGAATCCTCTAAATTAGGACTTTTGAATAATGCATTGAGTAAATAATGATAATTACTTCACTACAACTCTAGTATTTGAAAACTTTTTTTGAGCTAACTATTTGATGTTGAGTTGACCC
This sequence comes from Myotis nattereri, assembly GCF_964212035.1. NCBI lineage: Eukaryota > Metazoa > Chordata > Mammalia > Chiroptera > Vespertilionidae > Myotis > Myotis nattereri. Next base: position 121,167,014 of record NC_138076.1, on the reverse strand, counting down.
TTCAAATAACACAGGTTTAAACTATGCAGGTCCCTTTTTACATTTTTAAAAAAATAAATATGTATAGTACTATAAATTTTGTCTTATGATTTTCTTAACATTTTCTCTAGCTTACTCAGTTGTAGGAATACGGTATAATATGTACATATATATATATATATATATCATACAAAATATGTGTTTATCAGCTATGTTACTAATAAGGTCAACAGAGGGCTATTAGTTGTTAAGTTTTGGGGGAGTCAAAAGTTGCAAGTGGATTTTCAACTGCCCAGGGGGGTTCAGTGCCCCAAAGGTCAACTGTATTTCATTTCAATCTATGAGAAATTACATGCATTTCTGTGATCTATCAAATTATCATTAACTTTGGTTTAATATATCTTGTCACTGAGACTGTAGATTATTAGAATTTATATATATTCTAACTTTTCTAGTTCCTCTGCCCTGTTTTCCTATGTTTTGTGTATTTAGATGCCACTTGGATCGTGTCTGTGGTTAATCAGATGAGTTGGGAATAATGAGTTGGTTTTGAACACATCACCTCTCAGATAGGGGTATTTTGTTATTCTTGTATCTTTCAACACATTACTGAAATTTTTATTTGCAAAGAATTTTCATGAAGATTCTAAAATATCACTGTGATGCTATTTAATATTACATGTAATAGTTGTATTGACTGTTCTTCTGAAATTAATTAAACACTTAGTCTTTCATATGGGTCTAATGTATCACTCTTCATTTTGTGTTTCATATGTATAAGACAGTTTGCTCTTCAGTTCTCATGCCAAACCAGCCCAAATCCTTAACTCCTTCTATACTTGGTGAGTTTGTTAAAGAGTACTGTAATCATAGAATACCTGCCAAACTGAGCATGTGAATTCATGCCCACACATGAGTTCAGTGTTCAAAACAGTTAATTGCTGTGTTGATTAATGTGTTAAGTAACAAGGTTGAACAAAAGACATTCTAACCAATTAGAGTATTTGGCCTTCTTTTTAGCCAATAACTTCTTTTACTTAAAACAAAGCAGAAAATGTTGACAACATTCTAAAATTTTCGCTAGCCACATATAGAAGCCATGGAAGTAAGTGACCCCTACCGTCTGTTTCTTTCTTTTGTTTTGTGGGAGTTATATTGACACTACTCAGCTCAGCCGGCATGAACCAGCTCCTGCAGACAAATCAGAAAAAAGCCAGGTTGATAAGAAAGCAATCTAATGGAACCTTAAAAGTCAATTGAAAGTCAAAGTTCAAAGGCTCTGCTTTTATTAATGTGTTCTTGTCACTTTTTATGGGTTTCAGGGAGTGAAGCCAGCCAGTTTTGACAAAGTAGCAATTCCTGAAGTGAAGGAAATTATTGAAGGATGCATTCGGCAAAACAAAGATGAAAGGTAAGTTGCCTCTAGACCTGTTGCTTAAACAAAAACCTAAAATGTAACATGCTGTGAATATAACACTCAATCTAAGGTGTATTTTACTTGTAATTAGTTTTCAACTAATGTCATAATATCTTTAAAAGTAGAATTTTGTCCATTGAAGTATTCAAATTTGATATACTGAAAGGTTGTAAAACTATGGTTTAGTAGAATTTAAGTAAACCAAATTACCTGAAACATCAACATTTAATGATAACTTTGTATAGCATCAGTTTGATGTATAAAACTCAGTAGAGTTCAGTCCTGGTCAGTGTGGTCGGTGGTTAGAGAGTCAGCCTATGCTCCAAAGTGTTGTGGGTTGGATTCCCCCGTCAAGGGCATGTACCTGGTTGCAGGTTCCATCAGGTGCGTGCAGGAAGGCAACCAATCAACGTGTCTCTCTCACTTCGATGTTTCTCCTCTTCCCTTCCTCCCTTCCACTGTCTCTAAAAATCAATTGTAAAAATATCCTCACATGAGGATTAACAACAAAACAGAAAACTCAGTAGGGTTCCATCTCTAATGCAGCAAATCTATTCCTTAGTTTTTTATCCATTGAATTCTAAAAGGTAAAATAAAATCTTAGCTCTTGAAAATCAACTCAACTATACAGGTCTTGATTTGCTTTTATTGTGCCAGAATTGAAGAAGAGCAAAACATCAAAATTCCTTTGAGTAAAAGGAGACGACATTGCCCAAAGCTTAGGAGGAGATCTGGCTTAGTCATTTGTATTAACAGAGGACTTTTCTCAGAGGAGTGGCAAGTATCTGATCTGCCATATAGCTGATTCATCACCCGTTAGGCATGGCAAAGGTCCAATGTCTGTTTTTGAAAAATAATCCACTTTCAATGTCCCCCCCCTTACACTCTAAAAAAAAAAAAGATCAGCCTGTACAAATATAAATTGTAAGTTGAGCATAGTCTACCTCCAGAAGAATGTGAGCAATCAGGTATATCAACCAAATTAAAGAATTCCATATCTTCCCTTCTCCAGTCTCATGCTCTTTTCATAACTTCATTATTTGGAAGAGGTTAACATCATGATCTTTAAGGCTTTTTAATAGAAATTTAATTTGGGTTTCTATTTTTGTATGCACTGATTGGAGAGTCCTTAATCTCTTTAAGAACTTTTTTTACTATAAACAAAGGAGTATTTGTTTCCCAGTCTTCAAACATCTTACTCTGTTTCTTTTCTGGATGGACCAGTTCACTAGATTACTGGTATTTTGAGACCATTTATCTAAAGAAGATTGTTCCACAATCAGACTTCTGCCTAGTACACAAATTGTTGAACAGGAATTGAGAGAATTTTGGGGGGTAAATAAAGCTTCTCTAGTAGAAGGTAATGAACTTGAAATCAAAAGATTTATTTTTGAGTTTTAATTCCACCATTTACTACTTTTATAACTATGAGCAAGATTTTCAACCTCTCTGAACTTCCATATCCTAATTAGGATATCTTATTGAATGTTGGTCAAGGATCAGATGAGATCCTACATATGAGGATTTTTTTTTGGTAACTATAAATGCTATATAAACAATTATATGGTATTTTGAAGTTATGATAGTCTTTGTATTACTTGGTATTGTTAGTACACTATTAACTTAAATTAGATAATTATATTAAAAAGATAACAATACTTTCCATTTTTATTCATAAATGATATTGTTACATATGAGATTGTTATGATGTTCTGTAACTTGAGAGTAAAATTCTATAATCACTATCCAAATGGAGCAATGTAAAAATGAGTTACAAATATCTCTTGTTTTTTGTCAATCCTTTTCATTATTCCAAGCATAACAATAATTAGCCACACTTGAAAATTATCTTTTAAATCTAATGGCGCTTTATGTGTGTTTTTTTCCCCTTCTCTTTTCGGAAGATATTCTATCAAAGACCTTTTGAACCATGCCTTCTTCCAGGAGGAAACAGGGGTACGGGTAGAATTAGCAGAAGAAGATGATGGAGAAAAGATAGCCATTAAATTATGGCTACGTATTGAAGATATTAAGAAATTAAAGGGAAAATACAAAGACAATGAAGCTATTGAGTTTTCCTTTGACTTGGACAGAGATGTGCCAGAAGATGTTGCTCAAGAAATGGTAAATTATCACTAATCAGCCATTTAAAAATTGATGCAGATTTATGTATATTTATATTATTGAACAAAAAAGCAGTTTATGAAGCAGTGTATATGGAATATCCCATTGATATAAAATTGTGTTGATTAATGGCCCCAAAATTATTTTTGAGGAAAAGATATATAGACTTAGATAGGTATGGATGGATGTATGGATCTAATAGAATAGAATATGAATATGGAAATAAAAAAACTAGAATACATTCTGAAGTAATTTTGAGAATTTAATGTTAAATGACTCCTAGTTTGTATAAGCATATTTAGTGAGAATGCAAAGTTATGTCTTCTAAATATTGATACGTTTGCCTTTGACCAGTCATCTGTATAAACCCTAAATTAATTATTTTTACTTTTAAAATTGTTTTTACTTTTACTTGACATATTTACCACAATTGTTTTATCTGGTTAAGTGGTTGCCTAGTGCAGTGGTCAGCAAACTCATTAGTCAACAGAGCCAAATATCAACAGTACAACGATTGAAATTTCTTTTGAGAGCCAAATTTTTTAAACTTAAACTATATAGGTAGGTACAGTGTTATTAACTTAATTAGGGAACTCCTAAGGCTTAGGAAGAGCCACACTCAAGGGGCCAAAGAGCCGCATGTGGCCCGCGAGCCGCAGTTTGCCGACCATGGGAGTGAAAGGAAGTCAAGCAACACAGGTTAATAGTAATGATTATGTGTGAGTGGGAAATAGAATGAATAGAATCTACTGGGACTTAATTTGATTTAAAAACTTTGGTTTTAGGTTTCCCATTGTTTTGTTGTTGTGAGAAGTGAAGGTTTACCCACCTCTCAAGTTTCTACAAAGCCTTGGCACCCACCCCATGAGTATCTACAAAAATGGTGGGAAAATGCATAATGTTAGACCAGTAATTTCACAGTTAGTTTAAGATCAAGTCTTAGCCTTCTCCTTCTCTACTTTTCTCCCAAAAGGGCCTTTTTTGTTTTATATTTGGTTTGTTTTCTTTTGATAACCTACTGCTTCCTAATGTACATTTTTATCCTATAGGTTGAGTCTGGGTATGTCTGTGAAGGCGATCACAAGACCATGGCGAAGGCCATCAAAGATAGAGTGTCATTAATTAAGAGAAAACGGGAGCAGCGGCAGTTGGTGCGGGAGGAGCAAGAAAAAAGAAAACAGGAAGAGAGCAGTTTCAAACAGCAAGTAGATCAACAATCAAGTGCTTCCCAGGCAGGAATCAAGCAGCTCCCCTCTGCTAGCACTGGCATACCTACTGCCGCTACCACTTCAGCTTCAGTTTCTACACAAGTAGAACCTGAAGAACCTGAGGCAGACCAACATCAGCAACTACAGTACCAACAACCTGGTATATCTGTGTTATGTAAGTATTTTGGGAAGTGGACAAGTATTTTAAGGATACTCCTAATTGACTTTTTTAATAGAGGGCCAAATTATTTTGTTTTACTGTAATGGGGGAACTATCTTTTCTGATTCTAGATTTATATTGAGGTCTCGTTACTTCCTGTGGATGCAGAGTTGTATCATCCATCTCTAAGAATACTTTAATAGCCACCCCATACTTGGTAGGACCCATATCTGGATGATACTGTTTTCTCTGCCTCTCCCCTCTGGCCTCTGTTTGTTTTGTTTAGAATTTTTTTATTTAAATTCTTTATTGTTTAAAGTATTATATATGTCGTCTCCTTTTCCCCTATTGATCTCTCCCAAGCTGCTCTCACCCCACCCCCACCCTACCCCCAACCCCAGCACATGCCCTCACCTCCAATTCTCTATGTCCATTGGTTATGCTTATATGCATGCATACAAGTCCTTTGGTTGATCTCTTACACTCTCCCCTCCCTTGCCTTCTCTCTGAGGTTGGACGATCTGTTCGATAGATTCTGTGTCTCTGGATCTATTTTGGTTCATCAGTTTATTTTGTTCATTATATTCCACAAATGAGTGAGATCATGTGATATTTATCTTTCTCCAACTGGCTTATTTCACTTAGAATAATGCTCTACAGGTCCATGACTTTTTATCTTCTTATTAATGATGTTGCCCTGGTCTCTTGGTTTTGAATTATGAATGCAACATATAATAAGTTTGAAATGGTTACCATCTACCTGTTTCTATTCTTACATTCATGACTAATAGAAAGAAGGATGGGGCAGTGAGGAAATGTGAAAAGGATATAAGATAATTTTACAGATTCCTTCATCTTGGAAATTCCAATTTATAGATTTCTACTTTTCACAGATCCTTGAAATGAAACCCTGTATAATAAAAGGCTAATATGCAAATAGACCAAACCGCAGAACCACTGGTTGCTATGACATGCACTAACCACCAGGAGGCAGATGCTCAATGCAGGAGCTGCCCCCTGGTGGTCAGTGCGCTCCCACAGAGCCTCTCCCTCCTCCACAACAGCGCTAAGGATGTCTGACTGCCGGGTTAGGCCCACTCCAGGGAGCAGGCATAAGCCATCAGTCAAACATCCCCTGAGGGCTCCCAGACTGTGAGAGGGTGCAGGCTGGACTGAGGGACACCCCCCCACCCCACCCTTGAGTGCATGAATTTCATGCATTGGGCCTCTAGTGTAATTTATAATGAAAAATGAACAAGTTTATGTTAGCTACTTATAATTTAAGAGCTAACTTACATTAAACCCATTAATCTGGTTTAGCTCTTAACAAAGTTGAATAATGTATAAATTGGAAACTAATGAGACTGCTAGAAGTTACAGAACTACCTGCTTAATACTAAGAACCCACTGATCTCCAAATTCAGGACTTTGAAAGTTATGTCAAACTTAAGGCTAACAGCATTCCATTTAATTCCTTTATTTGTAAGATAATAAGAGTCTGTGATAGCCAGGGATTTTTTTCTTTTTAAGACATTAAAACTTTTTTCCATATGGATCTCTCATTTAAATATAGAAATATACTTAGTAAATAACTAGTATTCATTATTTATTTAGTTCAGGTCTGTGCAAAGAAAAGAACTATTTGATCCTAAAGTCATCAGTTTGTGATGAGAAAAATGTGAACCTCCATTTTATGATTTGTCTCTCTCTGTTTTTCTCCTTCAGCTGACGGGACTGTTGACAGTGGTCAGGGATCTTCTGTCTTCACAGAATCTCGAGTGAGCAGCCAACAGACAGTTTCATATGGTTCCCAACATGATCAGGCACATTCTACTGGCACACTCCCAGGGCACACAGCTTCTGTTGTCCAAGCACAATCTCAGCCCCATGGGGTATATCCACCCTCAAGTATGGTAAGTAACAGCTTAAGAGAGTGTAAACCTGTAATGAGAGCCAATAGATAATGTGCTAAATTTAAATTATTTATCATATCCAGGTAATAGCATGAGTCTGAAGTAGAAAATATACATGGTGTATTTCTGAAAGAAATAGGTTTATTATTGAGTGTATTAAGAGTAGTTCAGGCAGGGCAGGGAATGCACACACACACACACACATATGGAAAGGTCAGCTGGGTATAAGATTTAGGCTGTTCTGCCTTTGATTAAAGATAATGATAATGTTCTCTTTAGCACTTTAGAGTTGAAACTGTTCAGAGCAGCATAAGTTAGATATACAAATGTTTGGGGGTTGGGGGTAAGGAGAGTTTTTCAAAGCTTACTTATTAAAAGAATTACTAAGTATTTTCTGTAAGATTTTTTATTGTATAAAACACAGGTAAGACCTTCAGACCATTATAGAATGCTGCATGTGAGTACTCCAGAGTGAAAGAATCCTTTATTTGTATGACCATTTAATTTAGCGCTTGTGTTTAATCATTAGTTGCTATGTATGTTCCTTCTTAAGTCTGTGTTGGACACAAGTTCCTTCCTTATTATATGTTCATGTGCTTTTTCCCTTTATTTGGTATCTGTTTCTTACTGATTTATTTTTAGAATCAACTTGTGGAGATTATTTCCTAAAATGTTTTATACATTTATATATACATACATACACAGACACATATATACACATTATTACCCCATGTTTTACATTAGCCACTTTTGCTTCTTATAATATTAAACTAGACTATCAGATAATATCTCATTTCTTTTGATGATCCTCCGAAGCCTTCACAGGTAAATAAAACATACCATCTGGCTCAGGAAGGAATTGGAGAATAACTGGTCACTATATAACAGTTGTTTAGTGAAATCTTTAGACAGGTAGATTTCCCTTTCGCAGAAAGCTTTTAATCTGAATTTTGTGGAACTCTTGCTCTTCAATAAATGAAAATATTTCTCTGTTAAGAAAATACTTCTGCTTGCTCTTGTCTTTTATCCTACAGCTTGGGATAAAAGGTATTTATTTCAGAGTCCATTTATCAGTCCTACATTGGCTAGGTCTCAAGATGAATGGCCATAGTAACACAAAGAAAACTACTAATGTACAAATGTTTAACAATCTACTTTTCTGACCTTTAAGATAATTAGATAGGTTAGAAAAACTTTATAAAGAGTGTATAGATGTATTTCTGTGATCTGGCAAATATTATTTGTCAGAATTTCTTGTCAGTTTCTACTCTTGTTATAATTGACTTTTTTCTGATCATCACACTAGACTTTTTGAAAACTACTTTTAATTTTTGGCTTCATTCATTCATTACAGGGCTATGAACATTGGGCCCCTTCTTTAGAAAAAGAAGTGGAGTGATCATTTATGAAGATTTTAACTATTTGCACCACAAACATAGTTATATTTATTGATCTGCTAAAAGCAGGCTGCTAATAACATTCTTGCCTTTTAATGACAATATTCTTTGGAGGTATCATGAAGTTATTAAATAATGAGAACTTAATAAATTTTTATAATTTTGTTCTTATTCAAGAAAGATTTTATTGTAACTTACAATAATATATCAATTATATGTAGAATTTAGAAGTTAGAATAAAAGAGAAACAAGGGTGGAGAAAAATAGAACCAGGAATGAAATACATAATCATACAATGATACTTAAATACTTGCTGCTGGCAGGCCATAAATTTGGCTCATAGCATTCTATGCAGCCAATTTTAGGAGAGAAAAAAAATGTAATTAGTTGCAGTTTACAATATCCAAAAGGAAATAAAAATCTTGCTCAGGACAACCTTGCAGTATTAGATGTACTGCTTTGTAGCTGTATTATAACCTTTGTGTTAAGGTGCCTTAAACTTTGTAAACCTAAATTGAATCTCTGATGTACCTGAAAAAAATTTTTAAGTTAATTTTTAAAGATTCACATTTAAGCTATTTTCCATTGACTACTTTAATATAAATATACACTATTTCCTGTATCTACTGTGAATTACTACTAGAAAGATAATCCTTTTCCTAGTAGAAAATGACTTTTTAAATTACCTTTACAGATATAGGCAAGCGAAATAAATAAAATACTGTGAGCCAATAACTTTTTTAATCTGATGCCTACTCAGTAGAAATGAGAAACCTTTTCTGAGGCTTCCAGAGCTCTTGCAAAGTAATCCAGACTTAAAATCTTCTGTATCTTGTAATATGCATTCAACTAATAGAATTCATTCTTTTCTAATCTTTAGAAGTTTGCAGAAACTATAAGCCAATATTCATTGTTTACCCTATGTTCTGCTACCTCAGTCACTCATTCTTATTCATACAATCACAATAGTTCATGTTATTTTAGAATATTTAGGAAGATAATTGATCATTATCATGGTTCTTCATTAAAAAATCCTGTACTTGACCAACAGTATAGAGAGAATAAATATGATCAGCCCGGTGTGCTTTCTGGAATTATTTCTCACCAAAAAAAATTGGCTTTGTGGAATTGGGGGGGAAAGAATGTTTCTTTATGTCAGCTTTGCCCTGTTATCATTGTACATTTGGTTATTTTGTTTTCAAAGTACTGTGTTTTTCATGTGTGTGTTTGTTTTCTGTTTAGCCTCGTCGTGGCCGTAGCATGTCGGTTTGTGTTCCCCATCTTTCTGCTGTTCCCTCTCTGTCCCGCATCTCTCCCAGTGCTCCTTCCACCCCACCACCAGTGCAGTCTGCACCTCTTTCTCCTCCCCTCCTTCGGACTGCCCCTGAGGAAACTTTTGCCGAAAAGCTTTGTAAAGCATTGGAGAGTGTCCTGCCTATGCACTCTGCCACTCAGCGCAAGCACCGACGCTCCAGCCTGCCTTCCCTCTTTGTCAGTACTGTATGTAACCATAAACTTCCTGACAAATGAAAATTTATTACCAATGAATACATCCAGGCATCAAGTATTTTCATAAAAATTAAATAACAGCTCTGAACTTAGTATTACATTATGCTTTAGGATATCAGTTCTTCTGTAGAAAATTTTTTTTGTTGTTAGAAGGTTTTATGGGGGGAAAATGCAAGGAGGTAATGAGAGAGAATGCTTATAGCACCCTTGACACATATCAGTGTGCGCACAATAAAATTTAGCTTTTTAAAAATATCCTCCTATCCCCCACTGACCTATACAAATCCTTGCATTTTCATATCCTAGTAAAGAATATGAGTATTATTTAATTTTAAGTTCATTGTTGGCTTAATCAAAGGCAAATTTTCCCTTTATCAAACAATACCCAAAAAATGTTTTCTCCTCACTGTATTCTAAAGCGATGCTAATGAAACTGGATGAATCTATTTTTCCCCCATAGTCAGTGAATAATAATTAAAGAGTGAAAGTTGATTTTAATTTCTTAGCTGTTTGAAATGATGTGTCAGCTAACTAAAAGGCCACATAATGTTCCCTCGTGAAATTTTTTTTTCTTAGATTAAGGTGGAATCTTGACTCTAATGAATACATTAGTCACATATATAGTACATATGATTTTCGTTGGCCCATCCATGTCTATAAAAGATCTATCTTTTAAAGCTTTAAACACTGTGGGACCTTGCTGTTGCTTTTCCAGATAGAGAATATAGTTAACATTCTGATCTAGCAATACCAAATCTTCCAGATTTTTACCCAGGAGAATGATATGGCTTTTGAATACTAATAGAAGCCCTCTTTTAGATGTTGTGATGAAATAACAATAGAACTGTTTTGCTAACTTGATTGGGGTCTTCCCTATTGAAAAAATGAAACCATATTCTTTTAAAAAATGAGCCTATGAAAGTGAATTATTACAGTGTGCACTTTTTGCACTTGGCAAGGGCAAGGTAGGATTCTAAAGTTAGAGTTTTAAATCCAGAACTTCTTCTTTGACTCCCCCCCCCAAAAAAACTGTTGTATCAAGTCAGCTGTTATTTATATTCTTTTCAACTGATTTGAACACCAGATTATTCAACCCTTAACTAGAACCAGAAAAGTGGACATTTAGTAATTTGGCATCTGTCACATGTTTCATGTAGTAAAATTAACTGTATCTGGTTTGGGATAGACCAGAAAAAAGACATTACTGTCACTAGTCAAGTTGTGTATCTTTTACTATCCACCAAAAATCTCTTCTGATTTCTACTTAGAAGATATATGATTACTTGATAAGAAAATAACACTGAAGCCTCTAACAGGAGAGGATAATAAATAGAAAATATAGGTAGACTTTGTATAGTAGCTTAAATTAAAATGCATTTCTTATATTATAAAAATGGTTGGGTTTATTGTTTTTCCTTAACTCTTTCTCTACTGATGTAATTTATATTAAGTCTAAGAGTAAGCATGTTTAAAAAAAAGAGTAAGCATGTTAATTGTAGGTAAAAGTAAAATAATCACTTAGAAAGTTAAATTCTTTTGAGAAAGGAAAGTTGAGAATGGAAATTTGTGGAAAAGCAGCTTTTATCTGATGCAAAGAGTCCCACAAAATAATTACATGGACCCTGGATGTATTTAATGGATTTTCACTATGCACATAATTTCTACAAGTATTGTTATTTCTTTATTAATTATAAATTTGATGTAACCATTTCATAGGGTTACACAGAGCTATCCAGTTGTGCATGTCAAATGTAATTTCACATATGAATGTATGAATTACTTGTCTTATTCATGTTGATACAGCCTCAGTCCATGGTGCATCCGTGTGGGGGGACCCCAACATACCCAGAATCACAGATATTTTTCCCAACTATTCATGAACGTCCAGTTTCCTTTTCACCACCTCCCACCTGTCCACCGAAGGTGGCCATTTCCCAGCGGCGTAAGAGCACCTCCTTCCTGGAAGCCCAAACTCACCACTTCCAACCCCTGCTGAGGACTGTTGGCCAAAATCTTCTTCCACCTGGTGGCAGCCCAGCTAACTGGACACCAGAGGCCGTAGTTATGCTGGGTACTACAGCCAGTAGAATAACTGGAGAGCCATGTGAGATACCGGTCAATCCTTTGTTTGAACCACCTCAAGTTTACAGTGACTGTAGACCTGGACTAGTACTTTCAGAAGAAGCTCACAGTTTTGTTCCTCAGGAAGCGTTGTATCTAGCTGGGGTACAATACCAGGCCCAGGTGGCAGAACAGTATGAGGGTATTGCATACAACTCACCAGTACTGTCAAGTCCTATGAAACAGATACCTGAACAGAAGCCAGTACAAGGGGGCCCTACCTCACGTTCTGTCTTTGAATTTCCATCTGGACAGGCTTTCTTGGTAGGACACCTTCAGAATTTAAGATTAGATTCTGGATTGAGTCCAGGATCTCCCCTCTCTAGTATTTCTGCACCTATCAGTACAGATGCTACATGTTTGAAATTTCACCCTGTCTTTGTTCCTCATTCTGCGCCTGCTGTGTTAACTCATAACAATGAGAGCAGAAGCAATTATGTATTTGAATTTCATGTTCACACTCCAAGCTCCTCTTCAGGAGAAGGAGGGGGAGTTTTACCTCAGCGTGCTTACCGAAATCGACAGGTTGCAATGGACTTGAATCAGGAAGAATCACCTCCTCAACCAGTTGGATTACATGGCCACCTGCAGCCTGTGACTGAAGAACAGCATAATTATGCCCCAGAATTGACCGTTTCTGTGATAGAGCCTATCGGACAGAACTGGCCAATAGGAAGCCCAGAATATTCCAGTGATTCCTCACAAATTACTTCTTCAGACCCCAGTGATTTTCAATCACCTCCCCCTACAGGGGGAGCAGCTGCACCTTATGGCTCTGACGTCTCATTACCCTTTATCCGTCTGCCTCAGACAGTGTTACAAGAATCCCCACTTTTCTTCTGTTTCCCCCAAGGAACCACATCTCAGCAGGTTTTATCTGCCTCATATTCTTCAGGAGGATCTGCACTCCATCCACAGGTTATAGGAAAACTTCCACTATTTTAAACTACCCTACTACGCATCATTACATTTAAATTTTCTATCCCTCCTTTTCATTTATGAGGAATATTATTTAATTTAATTTATTATTGAATTTCTTCATTTGGGAGTATTATAAACTATTTGTATTTAAGAACAAAATATGAGAGAGAAGCTGCCTAATTTACCTATAATATATGCAAACCCTTAGAAAAAGAAAAACTAGAATTTTAGTTGGTTATCAAAATCAATTACTTTTATCCATAGATAGCATATTTAAAACTAGTAGTAAAAAAGTAGATGTCTATATTGTGATGTTGACTCAACATTAATTATTTATAAATACTAATGTAAAGTATTTCTTTCTCCCTAGAAATAAACATGGCTAGTTTAAAAAACAACAACCAAAAACCTTTTTTTATGTAGAATAAACAATACACAGAATTTTCATTAGTGTGGAAGGATTTTAAAAGACAGAAAGGAAACGTCTCAAGAGTTTGTTTTAACAAAATGAAGATGCCTTTTTAAAAAGGCATCAATCTAACAAGTCACTGTGTATATCCAAATAAAATGTTAATCCATAAAGTTAACTAATTCTAATTTATAGCAACTAAGTTAGAATCTTGTGTGGGTGGTGGGGTTTTTTAACATTTGTTTAAGAACTTGTGATATATGTTGCAAGCTAAGGAACATTAAATATCCCAGGCCTTGGTGTTTTTATCAACAAATATAAATTTTGTTATTTATGTTTATGAGCTTATGCACTCTTACAAATAAAGACCAAGTAATGTCCATAATAGAATTCAAGAAGTGGATTTAGTATTAGCTATTTTATATATTTTGATACATTTTTATCAAACTTATAAGTCTTATTAAGATCTGTGTAGGAGATTATGCAATTATATATTTAAGACATCATTTGGATCTTTAAAATATTCCACTCTTTTATAAAAAACTGTATGTTCTCCTTTGTACTTGCTTCCTATGTGGGCATAAACAACCCTGAAAGTGTACCTAACGTATCATTTACTTAGAATAGTAACAAGAATAAAAAAGATCCAGAAACTTTAAAATTATACTGCATGGGTATACAGTACACTCACATCATTACACTAGTTGTCAGTCTGTACTGTAAATCTTAATGCACTGCCAGCCGTTCTCCTTTAAATTTCCAAAATAAAATTTCAAATATCAAGTAGTTAATTTACAGACTTATTGCAGAAACAATGAATGTGTATAGTGGTTAAGATGTAGTGACATGTTATATCCAAGGAACCTTCAAAGAAACCTCTTGTAAAGCCCCACATTCATTTCTCACATTGTTATTTTAACTTAGACTTTTGTAGGTCAGGTTTTCTCAAATTCAACACTATTGATGTTTTACTTTGGATAATTGTTTGTTTGGGATAACTGTTCTGCACAGTGTAGGATGTTTAACAGCAACCTTGGCCTCTTTCCAGTAGATGCCAGTAGCATCAACCAAAAATGTCTCCAGATACTGCCAAATGTCCCCTGAGGTGAGGGCAAAATTGTCCTTGCTTGAGAACTAATACTGTAAGCAATTAATGATAACAGATTTTTTTTTTACACTTTTTCATAAAAATCACCATGGCACTACAAGAAATAGCAAAAGGAATCAAATTAGCATTATCAGATGCCCTTTTTTCTTTAATTGTTCACATACAGAGGGATATTTTTTACATTGATATTCTTACTTTTTCCTGATTATTGTCACTAACAATTATATTAGGAATCTTACAATTTTTAGCTAAAATTATAGCCTGAGCAGAAATGGTTGGGTTTTAACTATCAGTGGTTTTTGCATAGGATCAGAGTATGTTCTTTTCTTACAAAAGATTCCCCAACAGTCTCTTCATATATACTTTATCAAACTAATGTCTCATCTTACTCAAGCGAACTCTCAGGAGCTTAACATTTATTGCCAAAGCCTGACTTCTCTGTACATTTACTTCAGTGCTTTTCTAATTTGTTGTATTTACTTTTTTTCTATAGGCACAGGGGCAGAGCCAGGGTCAGCCGTGCTCAAGTATTGTAACAGGGGTTTCATCTTCCCAACCCATACAACATTCTCAGCAGGTGAGAGCAATTCATTGCTACATTTTATGGATTAGCAGTAGCCAATACACTGTTTTACATCTTTCTTGAATTAAATTTCTGATGTAAATGGTCTACTTACTAAGTGTTTGAAAGGAAAATCAAGAGGCATAACATCTCATATTCAGTAACATTTTAGAAACTCTCCTTTATTTAATGTATTTTTGAACAGTCTTCTAGATTAAAAGAATCATTGATGCTGGTCAAATTTATCTGCCTTCTTAAACAGATAATTCAATACATAATTTAACAATACAAAGAATATCAATTCTATTTTCACTTATGTATATATGACTTGTTCTTTTGTGAGCATCATCACTGGTGATATTTGTAATAGTTATTTGCATGGAAATAATGCTTTTTGGCACGATTCAATATTTATTAACTGTTTCAAATAAAATTTATAGTTACTATATGGTACATCGTTTCCTACAAAGTGTGTTTTTGAACCACCAAATTGTAAATTGGCTTCTGTTCCTATTGATTTTTGAAACAGAGCCTTTAATTCTTTTTTGTTGTTGTTAATCCTTACCTGAGAATATGTTTATTGATTTTTAGCAGGAAGGAGGGAGGAGGAGGAGTTGGAGGAGGAGGAGGAGGAGGGGAGAGAGAGAGAGAGAAACAGAGAGAGAAACATCATCTAACTCAGTGGTTCTCAACCTTTTGGCCCTTTAAATACAGTTCCTCATGTTGTGACCCAACCATAAAATTATTTTCATTGCTACTTCATAACTGTAATGTTGCTACTGTTATGATTGTAATGTAAATATCTGATATGCAGGATGGTCTTAGGCGACCCCTGTGAAAGGGTTGTTCGACTGCCAAAGGGGTCACGACCACAGGTTGAGAACCGCTGATACTGTTGCCTCCTATATACAAGCCAACTGAGGATTGAACCAGCAACCTTTTTTGGTATAAGTGACAACACTCCAACCAACTGAGACACCCGGCCAGGGCCAAAGCTTGTAATTCTTATTATAAATTGCCTGCTTTTGGTCCAGCATGTGACCATGTAGTCATATGATACTAGTTTAAGATCAGGTGTTCTTTGTACAAGGTTACTTTGGCTATATACACGTTTAACTCTGTGAACACCTCTATCTTATAGAATGTAGCTGTTGGGAATTATATGCTTTGTCTTGCTCCTGCTGTTTCAGACAAATATTTGAATGTATATATATTTATAGTTCAGTTGAGTAGTCATATTTTTGCCAACCTTAACAAATTCTATTTTAATATTAACCCCCAATAAGAATACAGATTAAAAGTTAAATAAAGCTGGTTGAGGATAGAAGCATTATCATGGATACCAGTCTCCTAATTTGTGTGTTTTTAGACACAGAGCCAATACCAATAAACTGAGCAAATATAAGGGTGTACTCTGTTTTTCCCTTTCTATAGGAATTTCTTATATATCTTACTCTATTTAAACAATTCCATAAATATCAGGTTAAAAGAATTAGGTAGTTGACTCTTCTTTAGAAAAAAATATGACTAAATGGCTATCTCTACAGTACAAATAAGAATTTATGTTTGTGATTTTTTTTTAGATAACTTTTATTTTGTGACTTATTTTAAATATAGCATGATATTTAAGTTAAGGAGAATCATAAAATTGAGTCAGGTATTTGCAGTTTAAAATACTTAATTTTCCATGCTCATATAAACCTGTAAATGAATAGAACTAAAAATTACAAGCCAGAATTCAAGGTTTCTATAGCGTTCTTTTTTTCTATATTAAAGTTCTGTAGGGACTTCAGATTCTGTAGAGGTACCCAAGAAGCTGCACTTATTTGTTGTAGCTATTGGGTTTCCATAAATTTTAAAGAAAGATTGTAAATCTTCTGTACTATATGAATAGAGTCTGTTTTTAGATATAATTTTTATTTTACCCCTTAGGAAGCCATATCTCTAGTTTTATTAGAGCTAGGCAAGAAATGTATTTTAGCTGAAATTTACTTTATTTCATGGGTTTCTGAAATATAATGGATAAGGGATTTGTTGCTTTTTTCATGTTTTTATTGAATACCTTTTAGTGGTATGAGGTACTAAAAAATAGCTGCTTCTTTCTACTGGAAAACTTAGTTTGTTTCCACAAGAAGACTCATGAGCTGCCCTACTTACTTAGTAACTTCTTCTGAAGGGCACATGTAAAATCTTCAGGTATTTCTTAGTTTCTGTTTAATTGAGGTTCATGAATATTTTTTTATTCAGCACCCATGTCCAATAGATAGTACACAGTCAGGATAGGCTGGTTTGAACTGGTTTCATGAGGCAAGTTTATGCAAAGCTGGTGCCAAGCTACTGTGCTAAATAATACCTGGTTGGCTGATGTGTTGGTTATTAGCCAGTGAGATTGTGCACACAAAAAATCACCACATACTCCTGGTCTATCCAAAAGAGCCACTTCTCCCCAAATGTTCTAAGGTATAATTGGCGTACATGCCTCTCAGTTATTTTAAGCAAAGAGTGAGGGTTTATGTCTATAAACACTGTTCATTTTTTACTGTTCTCATCAGCACCACCTCCCAACTAAGTAAGCAATTTATTTTCCTAATTGAGTTCATGCTCTGAAGAGCCACAGGTTATGCCGAGGCCCAAAAGGGACCAGCTCTGACTTCTTTCAGGGAGCCTAACTACCCTAGTAGACATATATGTCAACTCCTACAAAACAAATAAGGATAATGGCTAACATTATATACAGTGTACAGAGCACTAGCCTGCATTTTTATTTAATCCTTATTGAACCTTGTAGTATAGGTACTATCATTATTTCCATTGTGCAGATGGGAAAGCCAAGATGAGATCTAAAGAAGTAGAGTGATTTACTCAAGCTTATACAGCTTATAAAAGATGGATAACAATTTAATCCAAGTAATCTGATTTCATAATTCACCATTTAACTGCTACCCAATTGTTTCATGAAATGAGAGACATTACATAACAGTGAGGGGACTATCAGGAAAGCTTTGTGAAAGAGATCCCATTTGAACTGGACTCTAACTATCATTAGTCTCAGATGTAAGAATAAAGAATAGCCCTAACCGGTTTGGCTCAGTGGATAGAGCGTCGGCCTGCAGACTGAAGGGTCCTAGCTTCGATTCCAGTCAAGAGCATGTACCTTGGTTGTGGGCACATCCCCAGTGGGGGATGTGCAGGAGGCAGCTGATTGATGTTCCTCTCATCGATGTTTCAAACACTCTATCCCTCTCCCTTTCTCTTCCTCTCTATAAAAAAGCAATAAAATATATATATTTTTAAAAAGAATAAAGAATATTCTAAAGAGAAAAAAAAGGTTGATTGGAGTGAGCTGATTGAGTCTCAATCTTGATGTAAACATAGTTCTGCATTTATGCTGTTGGGAGAGATAATCACATACCCAAATATAAGGTAGGGATTTTTTTTCCTCAAATTTATCCGTTTTCTTTAGTATGAAGAAGGGACTCACCATATACTGTATTCAAGCTTTATCATACTTTCATGTCACAGAGCTCTTAATGTCCTTTATTTTAAACAATAACCAAAAAATATTAATGGAATAAAACTGGCGAGAACAAATGTAAGGATCTTAAAAATAGTCTATGTGTTTGGAAATATTTATAGACAAATTCTGACAGAATGGGTTTTAAAATAAAAGTCAAGAAATTACTATCCTATATAATAATAGATGAAAATGCAAATCATCCATTATAGCGTCACATCACAACAAGGTCAACAGGCTGCATCCCCACTCTCTGCTCAGGCAGCTGCAAGGCTCGGGATAGGATAGGATATGATAGGAGGGGATAAGAAAGGAGAGGGAGAGGAAGGCAGGCCTGCATGCAGACAGGCTGAGAGGAGAAAGAGAAATACAGAAACGGGACAAGAAAAAGATGCAGGAATAGAAAAGGGAAGGAAACACGGGGCTGCACGCAGGAGGGCGTGGCAACCATGGGGGGGAGGGGGGGCGAGCAGGTACACCTGGTGAGCGGCGGGGCACAGGTGGCAAGTGGGGAGCCCTACCCAGGTGCGGGAGGAGGGCAGTGGCCCCTGATGCGGGCCGTTGGTGGGGAGGTGCTCACGGGTCCAGGATGGAGTGGTGGACGGTCTGAGGCCTTCTATGTGGAGGCACTCCTGCTTCGTGGCAGCAGCGCCCAGGCTGTGCTGACCTCAGTCAACCCACTGGGAATGGGAGCAGGACAACCGCGGGGCGGGCAGGGAACCTGCGGGATGGTGAACCTCTGGCTGGGGCTGAACACTGGGCTGGGAGTTAATGCGCCTCCCCACCCCACCCCCGAACAGAAGTTTTAAGAAGGGAAGGAATGAGGGAACATTTTTATAAAGGAGTCAGTAGAGAGCAGAGTTAAAGAAGGAAAGAGGATATATGAGTGAACTGTAGGAGCTATAATGAAAATCAAATATAGTTGTGTACTGGGACAGATTTTAAAAGTAGGAGTTAGAAAAGAAAAAAAGATAAATGATAGTAAATAATTAGGCAGGTAGATAGATATTAAAACAGTGGAATTAAGTAGAGAAGAATGTATGGGAAAGGTAGGATGAGAGAAAGAGGGAGGGAAGGAAAGTTTTAAAGGGGAGCCGGTAGAGCTTAAAAGGAGAATGGGAAGAAGGAAGAAATGGGGGAGGGAGCAAAGCCGTCCGAGGGAGGAAGTGAAGAAAAATATTAAGGTGGGAAGGAAGGAAAAGAGGAGGGAGGGCAGGGTAAAGATAAAGGAAAGAAGGAATGTGGAGAGGGAGGGAGGGTAGGAGAAAGATGGGAAGAAGGATGATGGAACAGAATTAGGAAATTAGGAGGAAAAAAAAGTTTGTAAATGATGAGTTAGTAGGAAAAAGTGTTACAGTAAAGGAGAGAGAGAAATTGTGTGAGAGGGAGAAGCCAATAAGGAAGTCAAATACAACTGTGTGTGAAGGGGATAAGATTAAAAAAAAAAAAGTTAATAGGGGTGATCAGGCCGGCAGGGGAGGGCAGTTAGGGGGATCAGGTGGGCAGGCAGGCAGATAAGTGGTTAGGAACCAGAGATCCCAGATTGTGAGAGGGATGTCCAACTGCCAGTTTAGGCCTGATCTCTCATCGGGCCTAAACTGGCAGTTGGACATCCCCTGAGGGCTCCCAGATTGGAGAGGGTGCAGGTCGGGCTGAGGTACCCTCCCCCCCTTGTGTGCACGCGTGCACCAGGCCTCTAGTACTTATATAATCAATCTTATTTAGGTATATAAATTAATACCTTTGATAATTGTAGTATTTCCATGTAAATCCCTTAAAGTTTAAATATATTCAAGTTGACCAAAAAAGTGTGCCAGTTTTTTGTTGTTCTTTTCAGTGGGAAAACAGAATTTTCTTATATTCAGGGTTGCCTTATAGTTGCATAAATATGATAGATATATCTTAGTTGCTGAAAATATTTTACATAATTCAACAGCCATTTGTCCCTCTTTTTTTAAGTTAAAATAAGAAAATTGCATTATCAGAAATAGTTAAATAAGAATAAAATGAACATGACTACTGGTGATTTTATTTTTCTAAGAAATCAACGAAAATAGTCATCATTGGAACATTGATGCCATTGATAAATGAAATGAAAACATGTTAGAGAACACTTTTTTTATTATTACTATTATTAGTTAAGGTATTACAAATGTGTCCTCATCCCCCCCATTAGCCCCCAACCTCCCCCCCCCCCCCCCCCCCCCGCCCCGCACACTCACGATCCCATCCCCGTTGTCCATGTCCATTGGTTTGGCTTATATACATGTATACAAGTCCTTCGGTTGATCTCTTCCCCTTACCCCCGCCCTCCCCTACTTTCCTTCTGGGGATTGATAGCCTGATCGCTGTTTCTCAGTCTTTGGATCTGTCCCTTTTCATCAGTCTAGAGACCACTTTTTATATAATAGGCATGTTTTTATTTTAACAAAGGAAAATGTATTTATATATTTAAAAAAATCATAAAGATGCACTAAACTAATAGTGGTTGCCACTGAGAAATGGGGTTGGGGTATTTTCATTTAACTTTATAATCTAATGTATTCGTTAAAATTTTTATTACAAACAGGTATTGTTTTTGTATTATAATTTTTTAAATTAGTTATAGGTATTAGAAAACCTTAAGTCAGCTATGAAGTTCAGATTTTTGTTACACAAAAGGGAGCAATTAATTTATTATAAAGATTAGTATTTGAGTACAAATATGTGTCATGCATTAAGTTTAAGTGTGTTACACCAGAGTGGCCAGCATATGTTGACTCCCAAAAGTCATTTCCTTTGTCATGCTTTGTTTGACTTGAGTTGACAGTGTCCTTATTTTCAAAGAAGGAAACTTCATTTTGGCAGTAAAGTGAACAGTCTCTAAGGTATTACAGCTAGTAAATGATAAAACTAAAATTCCTAATACAATGCTCTTCTCACTATTTTGTAGCTATAACCAGAGCTATTTTTCAAGTAAATTAATTATACAGTTTATAAAATAGATTTTGGAAAGATTAAAGGGGGAGATTGGATTAGTTTAATAGAGGACCAAAGTGAAAGCTGATAATGGAGAAATAGGAAAAAAGGGGTAGTGGGGTTGGAGGAGGTAGGACCTACTTGGATATGGTATCTAAAGATCTTTATAAATGACATGCTATTGAGGCAAGGGGGAATGCTGAGTGAAGAACCAGTGGTGACTCAAGTTTTGAAACACTGGTTAATTGTTCTTGGTGGTACCACCACAAGTAAAGAACACCAGAGGAAAAAGAGAAATGTGAAGGGGAACTGATGAATTTGGGTTTGTCTTGATTACTAAAATCATTTTCAGGCACTGAAGGCCTTAGGCAAACGTAATTCCTTGAAAACATGCTCTTAATGACTTGAAATAAAACTGAGTAATTATATTTTATTCTCAGCAACAGGGAATACAACAGACAGCGCCCCCTCAACAGACAGTGCAGTATTCACTTCCACAGACAACAACCTCCAGTGAGGCCACTACTGCACAGCCAGTGAGTCAGCCTCAGGCTTCACAGGTCTTGCCTCAAGTATCAGCTGGAAAACAGGTAAATGGTTCCTAAGAGTATGCTAAAGGGAATTCCATGTAACCTGTTCTTTCATGTAGATAGACTTCTACTTTCTCTAATGGTGCAATATCAAAGTTGTTTGTTTCTTTGCAAAAATGAAGTAAAAAATTGCTCCTTTTGTGCATATGCATTGTTTAATGTAAATGGATACATACTGAGCAGTGACCATCTAAAAATATTTAACTTTTAGGTTTGACAAGAGTCTAAAATCATTTTGACAAGAATTAGAACTGGTGGGTTAATAAATGTTACATTTTCTAGAGTTGTGTCAGCTATCTAATATTCCAGGGAATATGCTGTATTTTCATGTAGATTTATGCATTGTTTTATCCCTCATTGCCTAATGATAGTAAGTCATAAAAACCCCTTTTATAGAATGATTTCTTTTCTAAGGCATCCTTTCAATCACTTGAAAAGTGCCCCATAGAAGGAATGCTCTTCTGAATTACCTTTTTCCAACTTTAACACTGGGGCTTGTTGTGCTTGTATTTTGGCACAATATATTGTTTCTGTCATATTTTATTGCTCTGAGATATTATCAGTTGTAAAATGCACCATTGTTTTATGTATCTCTAAGTACTGATACACCATTAATTGTAAGATATATCTCAGTTTCACAAATGTTAAAATGACAGAGTGCAGGAGAGGGATGATTACATCATAGAATCAGTGAAATACGGTAAATATACCTACTTTTATAGGCCTTTGTTACAGGCAATATTGATGAAATATAATTCCACTGGGAATAAAGAAATTCATTTGAATTTCGGTAACTATAGTAATAGCAGTCATAGATTTAGTGACTGCAAACCTGCCAGTGAATTATGGTATGGGAAATATATCTCAATTAATGCTATGAACAAAAAAGCCTTGCCTGTGGAAGGGTCCTCATTTTATTGTTGAAAAATGAAGCATTAGTAAACTTCTCTACAAAGATCTGGAACAGTAGCCAATCATCCTCTTTGTATCCTGCAATCCTTTCCCTATTTTTATGTGGCATATTAACTTACACTAATGTATCCAGAGTTTCTTCTTGTTGTTTTCTTTTTAAATTTTCATTCCTTTGAGCTAATACATGTCTTGCTTTGGTGGCCTTGCTTCTTCTTTTTTTTTTTTTAAATCTGTCTGTTTTGTTTTCTTTACCTTCTCAGCTTCCAGTTTCCCAGCCAGTACCAACTATCCAAGGCGAACCTCAGATCTCAGTTGCAACACAACCCTCAGTTGTTCCAGTCCATTCTGGTGCTCATTTCCTCCCTATGGGACAGCCACTCCCTACTTCCTTACTCCCTCAGTACTCTGTCTCTCAAATTCCTATATCAGCTCCTCATGTGTCTGCGGCTCAGACAGGTTTCTCAACCCTTCCCATCACAATTGCAGCTGGCATTAATCAGCCTCTGCTCACCTTGGCTTCATCGGCTACAGCATCTGTGATCCCAGGGGGATCAACTCTGGCTTCTAGTCAGCTTCCAACCCTTCTGCAGCCTGTGACTCAGCTGCCAAGTCAGGTTCACCCACAGCTTCTGCAGCCATCAGTTCAGTCCATGGGACTACCAGCTAACCTTGGACAAGCTGCTGAGGTTCCACTTCCCTCTGGAGATGTTCTGTACCAGGTATTGTGTTATCTAGCAAAAAGGAGGGCACCAGAGGGTTTTGTTCTTATAGTAGACCATCAAGGACTTGAAAATATAGTAGTTTTATATCAGAATAACTAGCAATAACAGTAGTTGCTGATCTTTCCTAGAGAAACTAAAATAGTAAAATTCTGAGAAAGGATAGGGTGATGATGTGTAATGATTCATTTCCATTTTTCTGAAGATACCTCTTGGGAGAAAAATGGTTCATTTAAAACTCAGTGAAAGCTAATTAAATGCTAGATATGGCTACTAAGAGTACATCAGGCTACTTTTGTAATAAGAATAAATAGAGTAACTAACATGGTATCAATAAAAAGCTTCAGGGTTTGGATTTAGAAGATTAGCAGGTCATGATATGACTGGAATGACTGATACCTTGAAGAGCTTTTTCATTCTTCCACTTAAGATTGACTAGAAAGTAGATATTTCTGGAAGGGAAAAAAAACCAAAACAGCAACTTAAAACACAGTTGTAGAATCCTGTCCCCTAAATTGAAATCAGAAATCTTTAAATTATTAGAAAAAGAGTGGGCTACTATTCTTTGCTATGTGCATTCTTTCTCTCTCTCCCTTTTTTTTTTTTTTTGGCATGTCTTGCTGTTTTGCTAATTTGATGACCTGACCTGCACTAACTCACCTTCCTCATTTCTATCACAGGGCTTCCCACCTCGATTGCCACTGCAATATCCAGGAGATTCAAATATTGCTCCCTCTTCCACCGTGGCTTCTGTTTGCATCCCTTCTACAGTCTTATCCCCTCCCATGCCTACAGAAGCATTAGCTACACCAGGTTACTTTCCTACAGTGGTGCAGCCTTATATGGAATCAAATCTTGTAGTTCCTGTGGGCAGTATAGGAGGACAGGTTCAAGTGTCCCAACCAGCAGTGAGTTTAGCACAAGCCCCCACTACATCCTCCCAGCAAGCAGCTCTGGAGGTAAATGGAATTTCTGCATGTTAACATCTAAAACATATATATGTAATGGGATAAAAATTACAGAGCAGAAACATAGGTTCCCTGGTTTAGAACTCATTTGGAGACTATTTCAAACTAACTTCTGAATGACTTTTTCTTACAGCAGAATGAAATGCCAATGTGGGGGCCTTGTTGCCACTGGTTGTTCTGTTGGGAAGTGAGTGTGCCTTGGAGAAGATTAACCCTATTAGCACTTCACTTCTCTAGCTAGTACTTTAGCCATTATTCTTCTCCTTTCACAAATTCTTGCCATTGGCAGTCGTAAGAATATCTTATCCTGCTGTGCTCCCAGTAATCATTTTTGCCCTGCTAGGAGAAAGATCTGAATCATCTTTGCACTTTACTCTGCCTGCCCTATTGCACACTTCTGGTAAGATGCTGGCTGCATGGCAAATTATAGTTTCTCACTATCTAGCAGCTATGTTGGCTGGTATCACACCATGCAGTCTATTTCAGAGACTAGCTTTAGAAACTTCCTTTGGAATTTTAAGACCACTATCTCTAGATGCTGAATATTGAGAATTACTAGTAAATTTAGTGCTTCTAGGACTTAGGGGAGGGATAAGAAAAGTAAAAAGAATAGCTTGTTGGGAATGGTGAATAGTAAATGAAATGTAGTACTGCCAAGATTTGAATTATCCTTTCTATTCACAGAGTACTCAGGGAGTGTCTCAGGTTGCTCCTCCAGAGCCAGTTCCAATAGCACAGCCACAACCTACCCAGCCTACCACTTTGGTCTCTTCTATAGACAGGTAAGTAAAATTCTCTGTCCTTGACTGGTAGTAAGATGATATGAAACTTAAAAATATCAAAACTTTAAGTCTCATATTGTAAACTGAACTCTTTTTTTGAAGTGCACATTCAGATGTTGCTTCAGGTATGAGTGATGGCAATGAGAATGTCCCATCATCGAGTGGAAGGCATGAAGGGAGAACTGCAAAACGGCATTATCGAAAATCTGTAAGAAGTCGATCTCGTCATGAAAAGACTTCTCGCCCAAAATTGAGAATTTTGAATGTAAGTATTGCTGATATGTGGGTTTCCTATAGTTTATATTATGTGGCTATTTCTAACTCTCAGGTGTACTGATGAAATTTTAGGACTTTCTAATCACTCAAATGATAGTTAAATTCCATATTTCTATGATAAGACTCTATTTACCTTTTAGAAAAAGAACAGTTTTAGTTTACATTTCTTTCAAACTAGTGGAAGATGAGTATGTGTCTCAAAGGCTAATATTTTCTTTCTACCAGTTTAAGAGGCAGAGTACCAGTGCCAGGAATACCAGTGGTAACATCAGGCTTAAGTTCAAGTGATAATCTGCATTACTTTCTCAAATTCAGTAACAAAGGTGAATGTGGTTTTCCAAGATATGAAGTACCTTTTCTTTTTCTTTTTAGGTTTCAAATAAAGGAGACCGGGTAGTAGAATGTCAGTTAGAGACTCACAATCGGAAAATGGTTACATTCAAATTTGATTTAGATGGTGACAATCCCGAGGAGATAGCAACAATTATGGTATGTCTCCATTTGGAATTCCAGTTTTACCTTAGTACTTGATCTAAGTAGCCACTGCCCTAGCCAAATATACAGTATTTTGTAATATATTTTTACATTTATTTCTATGTGAATATAACTAGTACACCAAGCCTGTGATTTAGGATGTTTTTGTATAGGACATACCTAACTAGTATTGAAGAACTTTCATATCAAGTAAATAATAATATAGGTGGTATGCAGATAGGACAGAAGTCATGAAGTTGGTAATTGAATGACTTAAAGCTTGAGAAACATTGTACTAATCAGACTGATATCACATTTCTTTTACAGGTGAACAATGACTTCATTCTAGCAACAGAGAGAGAGTCTTTTGTGGATCAAGTGCGGGAAATTATTGAAAAAGCTGATGAAATGCTCAGTGAGGATGTCAGTGTGGAACCAGAGGGTGACCAGGGATTGGAGAGTCTACAGGGAAAGGATGACTATGGCTTTTCAGATTCTCAAGTAGGTTCAACATTCCCATAGTGAAGGTTTGTTTGTTTAACATATTACTGTAGTGCCAAGCAAAATATCCAGTGATCATATGTCTGAGATGATCACACACTTGTGTTCTCTTTGCATGTGGCAATTTGCCTAATTCAGATTGCATTGAGAATGAATTGAACTACTTTTGTTTGTTGTAGAAATTGGAAGGAGAGTTCAAACAACCACTTCCTGCATCTTCCATGACACAACAAATAGGTGAATGAATCTCTTTTCTTTCTGTGTTTGCTCTTACCTTTGACCGAAGTGTGCTAATAATAAAATCTTAAAGCTTCATGTCAGTGACAGTATATACAGTATAATAATAATGCAATCAAGTGGTTTGTTTCTTTTAAACTAGGCATTCCTACCAATTCTTTAACTCAAGTTGTTCATTCTGCTGGAAGACGGTTTATAGTGAGTCCTGTGCCAGAAAGTCGATTACGAGAATCAAAAGTTTTCTCCGGTGAAATATCAGATACGGGTAAGGAATTGCTTCTACCACATACTTCTATAAATTTTGTGGCATCTCTGCTATATTGGAAGCTAGGTCATCTAGCAGTAGTTCAAATAATGACACAGACAATAAAAGAGATTAGAAAATTGGTATTATAACTAACAGATAAACATACGAAGAAAGGAAATAAGTGATGAATAGAGATTAAAGAAAAAGAGCCAAAGGTACAGCCATAACTAGATACAGTCCACGTAATAGATACTGTATAGATACAGCAATATGTATTTGCTTTTCCATTTAGTACTATTGCATATGCTTTGAAGTTACTTCATGGTTTTGTGTTTGTTTTCAGAAACAGATAATAGTATACACTAACTTACTTTGATCTAACTACTTTGCTATTTTAGAGCCTATCATTTCCTTGGGAGAGTTATTGTTTTTTAATATATTTTTATTGTTTTAAAAGAGGAAAGGAGAGGGAAAGATAGATACATCAATGATGAGAGAAAATCATTGATCGGCTGCCTCTTCATGCCCCACACTGGGGATCAAGCCCGCAACCTGGGCATGTGCCTTGACTTGAAATTGAACTGTGACCTAGTGGTTCATAGATCAACTGAGGCATGCCAGCAGGGCCCTTGGAAGAGTTTTTAAACCTTGTTGGTATGTGGCCTAGTTGGTAATCCAAAAACAGATTGCTAGGACATTCTTTTGAATCCACCCTTTAAAAATGGACTGATTCTGAATTTTTTCTTTTCCTTTGCAGTTGCTGCCTCTACGTCTCATGGTGCTGGAATGAATTTGTCTCACTCTGCTTCATCCCTTAGTCTACAGCAGGCCTTTTCTGAACTAAAAAATGCCCAGATGACAGAAGGACCCAATACAGCACCTCCCAACTTTAGTCAGACAGGACCAACATTTCCAGTAGTACCTCCTCCCATGGGTAGCATTGCTGGAGTCCCCACCACAGCAGCCACACTTTCAGTATCAGTCCCTGTAACTAGCTGCCCTCTTAATGACATTTCCACATCAGTCATTCAGTCTGAGATTACAGTGCCCACTGAAAAAGGGATTACCACCTGCACAAGTGTAACTTCAAGTGAACTCTGTATACCACCTGTGTCTGATGAATCACCAGTGCTTTCCAGCATGGTTTCAGGCATCACTATACCTGCAGTTGTCTCAACATCAGCAACATCCCAGTCGGTTCTGGCTCCCACATCTGGGAGTGTTGTTTCTAGTATAGGTACTTTACCCTCTAGACCGGTTTCAACAACTTCAGCCTCTGCAGTGAGCAGTGCTGCTGCTCCAGGGGCTAATCCTCCACCTGCATTATCTCAGCCATCAGCAGGCAGTACTACTACAGGGGCAGCCACATTAACCTCAGTTTCTAACACCACTCCGTTCCCAAGCTTAGCTTCACAGCCATCTCTTCAGCTTAGCAGCAGCACCTCTGCTCCTACACTAGCTGAGACAGTAGTGGTTAGTGCACACTCACTTGATAAAATATCTCATAGCAGCACAGCTGGATTGGCTTTGTCCCACTCTGCACCCTCCTCCTCTTCCCCTGGAGCAGCAGTATCTGGTTCCATTTCTCAACCTGGTGGGGTGCATCCTGTGGTCATTCCCTCAGTTATAGCTTCTACTCCTGTCCTTGCCCAAGCAGCAGGACCTACTTCTACACCTTTATTACCCCAAGTACCTACTATCCCACCTTTGGCACAGCCTGTTGCTAGTGTGCCTGCTGTACAGCAGACACTAATTCATAGTCAGCCTCAACCAGCTTTGCTTCCCAACCAGCCTCATACACACTGTCCTGAAATAGATGCTGATACACAGCCCAAAGCTCCTGGAATTGATGACATAAAGACTCTGGAGGAAAAGCTGCGATCTCTCTTTAGTGAACACGGCTCATCTGGAACTCAACATGCCTCTGTCTCATTGGAGACATCACTAGTAGTAGAAACCAATGCCACACCAGGTATCCCAACGACTGCTGTTGCACCCAGCAAACTCATGACTTCAACTACAAGTACTTGCTTACCACCAACCAGTTTGCCATTAGGAACAACTGGTTTGCCTGTTATACCAGTGGTAACACCTGGGCAAGTTTCTACTTCAGTCAGCTATGTTTCAGCCCCCGTCAGCACTACACCAGGAGTGAAACCTGGAACTGCTCCGTCAAAGCTACCTTTAACTAAGGCTCCAGTAAGATTCTTGTTTTGAAATAATTAAATTAATATAACCACTCTTTTTCCTTCTAATATATGCATTTTTCCACTCAGCCTTGCAAATTACAAATGAAGTTATAAAAATGTCTGCCTAATAATAGGCACTTGGTATTTATTAAATAAATAGATTGAAGGTGGTAGGGTATATGTACATTGAACATGAGAGATTTTTCCTTTTGAAATATGGCATGATTTGGGGGTTACCTATACTGCACGATTTTCTAAGAATTATAATAATCAGGTAAAATTACAGACATTTCTTCCTAATTGGTACAAATTGAAGGACTCTATCCCAAAAGACAGCTAAATGCTTCTACTGGCAATTATACACAGTAACAGAAGTTCATAATCTTTGTTTCAATGAGAATGAAGCAAATTATCTGCTTTGCTTAGATTCCACAGATGTATAATATGGGGTCAATAAAAAATTGGAAGTTAATAATGTGATACAAAGGAGAAGAATCTAATCTTAAGAATAAAATAACTAGAAGGTGTTTTCTAATCCACTATGGTGGGTTTCCTCTCATTCTGCCATCTTCAATCTCTCTGATCTTTTCCAAGTAATAAGGCTGTACTTTTTTTCTACTGTATTGTATGCATTGCCATTGATAGGAAATGCTTTTAACAGTAGTTAATATAGAGGTTTTACTCAGACAGAAAACAAATTGCTTGATAGTATTGGATTTCTGATGCCTTTTGTTATCAGGCCTGACCCTTGGTTACTTCTGAATTGTTTTTGTTTTCTCAGAAAAGTATTGTTTGTTTTTGGAAAAGCTTGATTATATTGTACCACGGCAGTGGTTCAAAAATATCTGGACTGTGCTTCTCATGTCCACACAACCTTTGTTCCCTCTATTTTCCCTGGAGAATAACTTCTTATTAAATTTTACTATTCATTTTATTGGTATGTCACAGTAATCCCTATAATAGTATCATGGTTACAATGTCCTTTATTTAAGAGTATAACCCAGATGACAAGCATGCGTTAACTAGATACATGTTATTCTTATGCTTCTGCAATTTGAATTAGTTGATTTGTTCTCCAGTCTTTACATTTCAGTGTCTCATGGACTTGAATTTCCCTTCATTGTCTGTAGGTTGTGTCAGTGGGTTCTGAACTTCTAGCTGGTATTCCATCCAGTGAGCAGCTGCCACCTTTTCCAGGACCTTCACAAACTCAGGTGCCCCAAGACTTGGCATATTTCTTAATGTGCCCCTATTTTCTTTCACAAAGGGTATTTAAATTCTTCATTGTGGGATCATGGCTTCTGGCTTCTATTTGGTTTTGACTTAGTAACAGCTTTCTTTTAAAATAGTGTAGCTAATGACCCAAGCCCTATTTAAAGTAAGAAGCTTCATAGTTCTTTTATTTGTAATGTTGCTTCAAGTCATCCAGAAAACATTTAATATTAATATTTTTTCATATTTTACGAAGGAAGAAAATAGCAAAATTGATATTTTGCCAAACAAATAAAATTCCTTCTTTCATTCGTAGAATAGTGAAATTGCATCTTAGGTATGAGGTAATTTGCTCTAGATTTCATGGAAGTAAAAATTACATGTATACAGAATTAACTTTGAAAGTTCCTTAGGAAAGGGTACCATACTAATAATTGATAATAGCCTTTTTCTATGAGTTTAGTACAACCATTTTTTTTCTTGAATTTGACATTTCTTTTAATGAACATTAAATTAAGTAATTGGTTTATATATAGATGGTTATAGGGTGCTATTTCATGAAAAAGATATATCTTTAAATAGAAAAATCACTCAGCTCAGGTGAAATGAGATTCCTCATAGAGGAATTAAGACCAGTGATGTGAATGTGAGATTCCTATCTCACACTCAGTTCTACCCACTGGGTAGGATGGTGGTCAGAATTGCTTACAGTATTTAAATTCCTTCCTTTTCCACCCTACTCTACCACCCCACACATTTAGTTGAATTCCCATAGGAAGTACTCGTTATGCATCCATTGTAACCATGAAAAAACTTCTGTGTGGGTCAAGCCTAGTAAACATTGAAACTAAATTAGAAATTTATTTTAGAACTGTAAAAGAAAAACATAGTAAATTGCTAATTTGAAAAGCCTGAATTTGTCTTTACTTCTTTGATCCCAGATATACAGTAGCACATAATTTAATGAACTTACCATAATAAAGTTTTAACTCCAACAGAGAAACCACTTCATCAGCCACTAAGTTTTGAAAAAAATTGCATTGTGGAAGTCTGTAAATTGGGAGTTTCACACCTATTTTCTCATTAGAAGCATGTATTTATAATTCTAAGAGAGCTGTAAGTGTGATGAGAAACAGCAATAAGACATGTGGAGGGATAAGTAGATAGAGCCTACATATAGACAGGGAATAGCATAAGTAAAAGCTATAGAAGAATAGGTTGCTGGAAGCCAAGATAGATAGATGTTAAGAGACTGTGGCAAGAGTAAAGTTTATGGCCTTGAGATGGATGGTAGTAAGACCTGGTTAATAGGATGGGATACTCAGACCTCCAGTTCCTCCTTTCTGTCATTTATAGGGCAGGTATAAGAGTATAGATTATTAAGGATTTACAAAAAGAATAATATTACTTGATAGTGCCATCTTTTATTTGTAAGGCCAAGGTCTCAGAAAGATGTACCAAACTGAAGAAGAAAATAGGGAACATGTGATAACTTTTAATCTACCAGTAGACCTTGATAAATTTTTCAGAACATATTTTAAGGAGAGGACAAATAGACAACTTTTTTATCACTTTCAGTAACATTAAACATAAAAGGTAAGAAAGAAAACTTAGAAACTATAAAAACAAATGTAACAGTTTTTCTAAGAAACTGTAAAAACATAAATGCAACAGTTTCTCTAAAGTTTGAGGTTGACATAACATTTTGAGAGACTGGTAAATCATTCAAGCAGTACTAGTATATCTAAATTGAATTTGGTATATTGAGTTTCATATTCCGTGAATAGACACACATTATGTCATGTCAATCTAAAGCATAAAACAGTATGTCCTATATAAATGGTCTATACATAGGGATTCTGAATATGCCAAAGACCTATATTTATTATGGTTGTTTTCATTCAATCCCAGCAACCTCTGGAAGATCTTGATGCTCAGTTGAGAAGAGCACTTAGTCCAGAGACTATTGCAGTAACATCTGCAGTTGGCGTAAGTTTTGAAAATCTTGATAAAATCTTCCCATAACCCTATGTATTATGTTCTTAGAACATAAACTGTAAATTTGACTATTGATACCTTTAACACCTATTTTGTCTTTGTTTGTTCAAGCTAGCAGAAATGAAACCGGTTAATGAAAAATTAACACTGACCCAGTAGTGTAACTGGAAAAGATTTTATTTGAAAAATGCTTTTCTTTTTCTCTGGTTAGAATTATACTAAAGGTTTTGTATTTATGATTCAGAGGAGGTTATACTCTAATCCTTTCAGGCATGTGACATAATAGTGTTCTGATTAAAACTAGTTTTCTATGAATATTCAAGTTATACTCAAGTATACCATAGGAAAAATTAAGAAAGCCATGTAGAAGCATTAAGACTCAATTTCTTCATTAAAATACTTTTTTCTTTACATTAGACCTATTTTTAGGCTGTTAAAAAAAAATACCCTCAGACCTAAGTGTTTCTTCACATATGCTCTTTATAAGAGGAAAAGCAGCAGGCCAAATTTTAAGACTGACCAAAGCTAAAGATTTTTGTGGTATCTGTATCTCTGTTTTGCAGCCTGGGTCCATGGTGCCTCCAACAGCAGTTACAGAAGCAGGAGCTCAGCCTCAGAAGGATGGTGAGAAGCATCCTTCCTCTTATATTACCACTTCCAAACCTCCCTATAAATGATTACTATTTCAAAGACATATTCTTTTTTTTTTTTTTTTAGATAGTTTCTTAGTACAAAACCCTTTGTTATTAGTTAGGCCTAGGTTCTTGCTAAGAGATGAAAAAATTCAAGCACATATAAAAGTTAATTTACTGATAAATTTCTTGGCTTTTGTGACACTAAATATATAGAGATAAATTTGAGTAGCAAAGATTGTAGAAATACAAATTTAAGATTTCAATTAATCAGTTTAAGCATTTTTATCTCTTTTTGGAGTAATTAAAATTGGCATGTTCATAAAATGTAATCTCTTTAGAAAGGCATACTTCCAACTTAATTTTGCAAAAATTACCTATATCATCAATTTAAATATTTTATTAGTACTTTTATCACCCTGAACTTAGTCATAAGTCTGTATCAATTACTGCTATTCTAAAGTTTTGTAGTGAATCTCTTTTCATTTAAAATCATGAGTCCCACAGAATCTAGGAAATTTAAAGGTTCTATTTTTTTGTTGCCTTTTCCTTCAGAATCAAGTTTAAAAGTGAAAATACTTAAATGTGATCTATACTTATGCAGTGTGAGTTTTGTATACCACATGCTTAATATTAATTACCTTTTTATAAAAATCTATTCTATTTTATACCACCTGACATAAATGTACTTCCCTGTATAAATGTTTAAAATATATATATATATATATATTAATTTCAGAGAGAAAGGAGAGAGAAATAGAAACAATAATGATGAGAGAGAATCATTGATGGTTGTCTCCTGTGTGACCCCTACTGGGGATCAAGCCCGCAACCTGGGCATGTGCCTTGACTGGGAATCGAACTATAACCTCTGGTTCATAGGTCAGTGCTCAACCACTGAGCCACACTGGCTGGGCCCCCATATAACTATTAGTAAGATTACCTAAGTGCTCTTACTCCTTTTTTTTTTTTAATTAAATCTTTATTGTTCAGATTATTACATTAGTTACTCTTTTTTCCCCACCATAACTCCCCTCCACCCAGTTCCCACCCCACCCTCCGCCCTCAGTCCCTACCCACTGTCCTCATCCATAGGTGCACGATTATTGTCCAGTCTCTTCCCTCACCCCACACCCCTTCCCCGCCTCCCCACCCCAAGAATAGTCCATTCCCTTTCTATGTCCCTGATTCTGT
The DNA here is from genome assembly GCF_964212035.1 of Myotis nattereri. NCBI lineage: Eukaryota > Metazoa > Chordata > Mammalia > Chiroptera > Vespertilionidae > Myotis > Myotis nattereri. Next base: position 121,132,783 of record NC_138076.1, on the reverse strand, counting down.
TACAATCACCAGTTCATACTGTTCATCAGGTTATTTATTCCCTTGATTTTTAGATTCACTTGTTAATAGATGTGTATTTGTTGTTCATAATTTGTATCTTTACCTTTTTCTTCTTCTTCCTCTTCTTAAAGGATACCTTTCAGCATTTCATATAGTACTGGTTTGGTGGTGATGAACTCCTTTAGCTTTTCCTTATCTGTGAAGCTCTTTATCTGGCCTTCATTTCTGAATGATAGTTTTGCTGGATAAAGTAGTCTTGGTTGTAGGTTCTTGGCATTCATCACTTTGAATATTCCTTGCCACTCCCTTCTGGCCTGCAAAGATTCTGTTGAGAAATCAGCTGACAGTCGTACGGGTACTCCCTTGTAGGTAACTGATTTTCTTTCTCTTGCTGCTTTTAGGATTCTCTCTTTGTATTTGCTCTTGGCATTTTAATTATGATGTGTCTTGGTGTGGTCCTCTTTGGATTCCTTTTGTTTGGGGTTCTCTGCGCTTCCTGGACTTGGAAGTCCATTTCTTTCACCAGGTGGGGGAAGTTTTCTGTCATTATTTCTTCAAATAGGTTTTCAATATCTTGCTCTCTCTCATCTTCTGGCACCCCTATAATTCGGATGTTGGTACGCTTGAAGCTGTCCCAGAGGCTCCTTACATTATCTTCGTATTTTTGGATTCTTTTTTCATTTTGCTTTTCTGATTGGGTGTTTTTTGCTTCTTCGTATTTCAAATCTTTGACTTGATTCTTGCGCTCCTCCGGTCTGCTGTTGGGAGTCTGTATAATGTTCTTTATTTCAGTCAGTGTATGCTTAATTTCTAGTTGGTCCTATCACAACATCGAGGGTCTCATTAGATTTCTCGAGGATCTCACTACATTTATCGGCGGTCTCACCAGTCTTCTTGAAGATCTCACTACATTTATCGGCGGTCTCACCAGTCTTTTCGAGGGCCTTATTAAGTTTATCGGCGGCTTCTAGACACTTCTTTAAAGACCTTACAAGTGTGGTTTTGAACTCTATATCCAGCAGTTTGCTTTCCTCCCATTCTGTCATTTGTGTCCTGTTTCTTTGTCTCGGCATTTTTTATGCTTCACTGTGTTCAGTAGAGTTCCTTTCTGTGCTAAGTGTCCCAATTACCTGAGGTAGACACTCTTGGTGCACCCCCTTGTGGGCTTTGTGCACAGTCTTGTTGTAATTAAGCCTTGATTGTTGTAGTTATCACTGTGAGGAATTGACCTCCAGGCCAGTTGGCTGTGAGAATCAGCTGTGTCTGCAGTGGGAGAACTTCTGTGCTGGAGACACCCCTCTGGGGCTAGACTTGCTTCGGTGGGCCTTTGGTGCTCACTGAGTCTTCCCCCTGAGTGTGTCTTTTATGGTTCCACAGAGCTGCAAACTGGATGGTCCCACTCTGACCTCTGGGTTTCCTGGCTCCTGGATCTCTAGGGAGGTGCTAATCTAGCCTTTGTCTGAGGCTATTCAGCAAAAGTCTCCCTGCAGGGCTTGGGCAGGGCGGGTCCCATGGGATCAACAGGGCAGGGTTAGCAATTATGGCTGCTCTCAGTCTTCCCCTCAGAGGCTCTGCTTCTCAGTGTCCCAGTAATTGCTGCAAGCCCCTCAGAGAGAAAGCTGCCTCAGGGTTCTGAGCGATGCCAGACAGTCCTGCTTCTCCCGTATGAGTCTGGGTCCCTAGACATTCGCCCGGAGCTGGAGCTCAGAGTCTGAGACTCCCTCCTGATTGAAAACAATAATCACGCCCTCAGCCGCCAGCCCGCTCCGCATGCACTCCGCACCTTAGTATTTTACTTCAGCACTGCGCCTCCTCTGAGTCTCGGTATGTTTTACTCTTTCCTCCTAGTTGTAGAACTTCCACTCAGCCAGCCTTCCTGTGGTTCTGGATGATGTCTGTTCTGTCTTTTAGTTGTATTTTTGAAGTGGTTGTTCGAGGCAGCAAACTCCGGTGTTTACCTATGCCGCCATCTTGGTTTCTCTCGATTTCTGTTCTCTTACTTCTTGTCTTTCCTTATCTTTCCTAAATGCTAAATTTTGCTTAAAACCTTTCAAAATATTTTCAAGGGAATTGATTCTCTTGTTTTAAAATGAATGACTCCAAAAATCACTGGAACAAATGATAAATTCTAGAAATGGACAAACTACAAGGGAAAGTAGAATATTAAAAAGGTGACCTTTCAAATCATAATGTGATGGGATATTTCAGTAAATGGTTTGGGGCAATTGGACAGCCATCTGGAAAAAAAGCAAAGATCACTAGCCTTCCCGTGGTCCGCAAACTGCGGCTCGCGAGCCACATGCGGCTCTTTGGCCTCTTGAGTGTGGCTCTTCCACAAAATGCCACATGCGGGCACACGTACAGTGCGATTTAAACTTCCTGGCCCATGCGCAGAAGTCGATTTTCAGCCTGGACCAGTCTGTTTTGAAGAAGTACTGTTGATATTTGGCTCTGTTGACTAATGAGTTTGCCGACCACTGCTTAGACCAAAATAAATTCTAAATGGATCAAAGATAAAAAATGATATTAGCCCTAACCGGTTTGGCTCAGTGGATATAGCGTCAGTCTGTGGACTGGAGGGTCCTGGGTTCAATTCCAGTCAAGGGCATGTACCTTGGTTGCGGGCACATCCCTGGTCGGGGGCGTGCAAGAGGCAGCTGATCGATGTTTCTCTCTCATTGATGTTTCTGGCTCTCTGTCCCTCTCCCTTTCACCCTGTAAAAAAATCAATAAAATATATATATTTTTTTTAAATGATACTATACAAATGGTGCTATAGGAAGACAAAGGAAAATTTTTCTTTTTTCTTAAATTTTAACTGTCTAGATCAGAGTCAGCAAACTTTTTCTGCAAAAGGCTAGATATTAGTCTTTGCTAGCCATACAGTCTCTGTCACAACTACTCAAATCTATTGTAGCTCCTGAGCAGCAGTAGACAATACATAAATGAATGAGTTTCGCTGTGTTCCAATAAAATTTATTTACAAAAGCAAGCAGTGGGCTGAATTTGGTCCATGCATTGTAGCTTGCTGATCCCTCATACAGAGAAAGGTGTTGTGTTTAATACCCAGCCCAGAAGTGGTAATAGATCTTAGTTTTTCTTCTTGGAAAAAAACATGCCATTTAGTCCAAAGATAAATGAAAAACTGGGAAATGTATTCATGTGCATGTATTTATATCACAAAAAGGGCTACTTTGCTAATATTAAGAGTTCTATAAATTGAGCATAGACAAGAAATAAAAGATTAAGAAAAAAGAAACATAGGCATGAAAATACAGTGGGGCCTTGACTTATGAGTGTCCCGACTAACGAGTTTTTCGAGATAAGAGCCGTCTCTTGGCCGATTTTTTGCTTTGAGTTGCGAGCTAAAATTCGGTTTACGAGCCAGCTTCAGATACCCGACCGCTAGTTGGCACAGCAAACGTCACAGTGAACGCCACAACATCAGCCCAGCATCACGTGTCTCACTCGTTCACTTTTGATTTGACATACGAGTAATTTGAGTTACGAGCTCCATCATGGAACAAATTAAACTCGTAAGTCAAGGCCCCACTATACTTTATGATAACAGAAATACAAAATAAAACCACAAGTGGTAGCACTTCTCATTTCTCGTTGATAAATTCAGAAGTTTAACAGCCACCATTGACTTCGTAGTCTCTTTGGAGATAAATTTAGTTATGTCTGTCGAAGTTTTAAATGGAAATGATTCAGCATTTTCATACCTAGATATTCCACAGATCTATAAGAAAATATTTAGTAGAGCATTTGTATAATAGCAAGAAATTTGAATAACTTAAATTTTCAGTAGAAGCTTGGTTAAAATGTGGTACATTTTTTAAAAAAATTATATCTACTTTTTGCATACATTCAGTACAACACTATGCAGCCGTTAAAAAGAATGAAACATCGATACAGAATGTTCTCTAAGTGATAACATTATATGAAAACTAGAGGCTTGGTACACAAAATTCGTACACGAGTAAGGTCCCTAGGCCTTGCTGGCAATCCAATCAGGGCCTTCCTTCCAGCTGCCAGCCGGGGCCTTCTTTTGTTCCACACCACCCCCTGGTGGTCAGCGCACGTCGTAGCGAGTGATCTAACTCCCGGTCTCCCCGTCGAACTCCCAAGGGGACACTTTTCATAATAGCCTTTTATATATATATACTAGGTGCCCAGTGCATGAAATTTATGCGGGGGAAGAGGAGGATTCCTCAGCACAACCTGCACCCTCTCTCATGTTCCGGGACCCCGATCGCTCCGGGCCTAGGTGCAGGCGTACAGACTTGGGGCGGCCTGGCTCCCGAGGCCCCATTTTATCAAGAGAACAAAGTCGGCGTTAGTTACAGCCCTCACCGAACCCAGTACAGTGTGTCTGTGCGTACAACTGCCTCATTCATGTGCCTGCTTCGCCCTACTGAATTACTAACATCTTGAGGACATAGCTCTGTCTTTTCCTGTTCACCTTCAGTGCCTGGCCTGGTGCCAGGGACCTGGGAGTGTTTGCTGAGTGAGTGAGTGAGTGAATAAATGAGTAAGTGAATGAGTGAATTAATGAGCGAGTAAGTGAATGAGCAAGCGGCTATGGGGCAGGAACTTCTGCCACGTCACCATGGCAACTCGGCAGAAGTTCCCACCCCACTCCCAGCGGCCCGGTGACCCAGGCCCCCAGCCACTCCTTCAGCAGAGGCCAGGGCAGGCAGGAAGCTTGGCTTCCTCCGTCAGTCGCCAGGGGCAACCCAAGCCTCCAGCTCCGTGGCCACTGCCATCTTTGTCGGGTTAATTTGCATATCACGCCCATTGGCTGGTGGGCGTGGCTTGAGCG